>NC_141282.1:950000-2247083 GCF_054856545.1 Hippocampus guttulatus | reverse complement strand
CTGCAGATCAGCGACATGGTACCACGTGCACACACACACACACGCACACATTCCCCAAATCACATGCTCTCTCGCTCCTGCAGCCTCAAAAAGCTTGCGAGTGGTTTATGTAATCGGAGGGGATAAAAAGTTGGATTTCGTAACGGTTGGCTTTTGCTCTGCATTGCTATGTTGTGCCACCAACAAATAATATTACATATTTTCCACTAGAGGGCAGTATATACACAATGAATCTGTATTTCCTACTTGTGACATTTTTGTTTGGTAGTGTGCTGTGACATTTTTTGTTTTTATTTTTTCAATATAGGATATCTGCCTTTTCTGCATTACTATATTACTGTCTGCTTTTCATCCGACAGGTGAAAGCGGGTTTCGGGGTGAACCTGATCGGCGTTGCCGTGGTGATGTTGGCCATCACCACGTGGGGGGTGCCCCTCTTTAATTTGACTGAGTTTCCAGCCTGGGCTGTGGCCGCAAATGTTACCAGCAGTTTATAGCCCCGCCACCCGCCTCCACTCGGAGGAAAATGAGATGACCAGAGAGTGTTAAGAAAGCCTTTCTACAGAAGAGGAGGCATGAAAAGTCTTGACTGAACTTATGAGAAGGGGGATGGAGGGAAGAAGCTGCTTTAGGGGGCAAGCTGCGATTCACAATGAAAGCTGTTTAAAAAAAAAACAACGATATTTTATATCCGTAAATGTATGTAATTACTGTATTCACTGTGTGATGGCCTTTCTAAGTTCCTTCTGCTGTACAGTATTTTGGGAAAGCATTTTAGTCGTGCCTTTAAATTAGTCAACAGTACAGTAAAAGAATGTCATTGTAGCTTTACGGGTGCAATTGTTGCGATGACAGAGAACAGAGGATGAAAAGATCATGAATTTTTCTCATCCAGGTCAAACATACAATACAATCCTGACAAAGGAAGGGGGGGAAAAAAATCCTAATTTGCTCCACGGAAACGAGGCAAGGATTTTTGGTGTCACCGTAATCACAGATTAAATAAATCGATTTTAGAAAAAAAAACATCTCAAATGTTTTACAGTTGAATAACAAGCTGCTGAAGGATGAATGTTGCCTCGGAGATGCGGAGGAGGTTTTTTTTGTTCGGTTTTTTTTTGGAACGCAACATGGTTCAAAGGGTGAGCGCACATATTTGCATTTCATGATAATCAATGTTCAATTAAATCTGGTGGTAGGTCAAAGTATTAACGTGTACTCCGCAAAGAAATGTCAAAGTTGTTTTATATCTTTACACGATGGAATGTTTGGCTTTTTTATCATCCAGCTCTAACATGATTATTTCATCAGGAGAATCACCAAGACTATGCATTTATTCTTTTATTTGTAATTTATTCAAGTTGTCATGCTGAGTGCATCTCAGTGAAGTCGCTGTCAAGGCCTTTCAAGCCCATTTTTGTAACTGCATACCAACCAACATAAAGCGCTGGTTCCGTGGATTTACAGACACAAAGAGTTAGGAAGACCAAATATGTGTACAAGAATAAAATGCATTAAACCAATATATGTTGTTTTTTTGGGATAAAATGTGCATGGTCACAAGGGACACAAAATACAACTTTTTAAGCTTTATTCACATAAATATATTTAAAATAAACCAGAATAAGAAATGATTGCAAGTCCTCAAGGTCTGAATGTGGCCCAAAGAAGTCATTAGTCGGCGATTTTCGGGTCAGGAGGGTTGCTGGGGGCCTTCAGACGGTGTGAAGCCCTCTGTTTGCATCTTTTCTTTATATTTCAAAAAGTCTCTCCTTTTACTGAAATACTTGACCTACAAGGAAAGGAAGTAATCACAAATACACCTCCAATATTGTGTACAATGATGACAAAATAAGGGGGATAGTTTACCCACTGAGCCGGGCACTTTGATTCAAATTCGCTTTGGAAGCTCTGACAGGATGCAGCCTTGTCATTGTTGTCATCCAGACATTTCCATAATAAGTCCCTGGCATCCCAGCAGGCTTTTCGTTCCACTGCATTTGGAGCTGCCATCGCCACCTGACAAAAGGTAAACTCGTCGTGATTTTTATTTGTATTTTCAGCTGTTAAAAACACAATTGCAACACTGTCAACGCACTGCATGATACAACGACAATATGCTATTTGTTTTAATGAGCAGAAATAGGACGTTTAGCACACAGAGTGGTGGGGAGAAACATAGTTGTTTGTTAGCTACTGGATACTCACTAGATCGAATTTCGGAGGATATATTCCGACCTAAAACTACTGTTTTTCCATACAACCACAAACAAATGTAGATTTACAACGCGTCCGAGGTGACAGCGTGAGCAAAATCGAAGGACAGTACTCCGTCGCGCGTTGATGACGTCAGCGTGTCGTTTTTGCTAGCAAGGTAGGTTCAGGAGTTGGACCGTGAAATAAAATGATTAAATACAGCCTTTAAGAATGTTTATGTTGTAACATTTAGTTTTTAGACGTTTTCACGCGTAGATTTCAGTGACTTTTCTGTCACGCTCGTCGAAAAAAAAGATGCTTTTCAAAGCTAACAGCAGATGACGCTGTTTGCCAACATTACTACATTAGCCCCACATTGTCTCTCGAAAAGCCCAATGGTATCTTTCAAACTGAAGTAGGATAAAATATCATTTGAATTGATTAATATTCGAATATTCTCAACGTTAGTAAACGATAACGTGATTAAAAACAATACGAGGTGTTGAATTTTTTATTTTACATAACTCCGACAGGAGACAACCATGGTAAATCTGACTGGGAAAGAAATGCAACAGGTGAAACTGATTGAATCTTATTTCATCATCTTTAAAACACACACACACACACACACACATTTAATTACTGCCAGAGTTGGAAAGTTACATTTCGAAAAAAAAAAATGTCAGAGGAAGGCTACTAGAACATCAGAACCTTATTTTAATAATAATAATAATAATACATTTTATTTATAAGCGCCTTTCAAGACACCCAAGGACACTTTACAATAACAAAAAACACAAAACAATACGGGTTGAGCAGCGGCAGCCAAAACGCGGAAGTCAGAAAGAATTGGGGCGAGAGGCATTTAAATAATGGCAGTTTTGTGCCAACTCCTACTTTGCACACTTGCGCAGATCATCTGTTTTTTGTTGACTTCCCCTCTCGTTTTTTTTTTCCAACTGGTTACACAGGTTAAAGGTTTGGATTACTGACTCCATTTTAAAAATATACATATATGACCAAAACCTCTGACAGGGGTGTGTAGACTTTTTATATCCACTTTGTCTAACTTGGTTAAATCATTTGCGCGCTCCAAAAAGTAGTTTTGTGTAGTTTAGGCCCATTCAAATGAAAGTGGTTTCCCAAGTAGGCTGTTTTTGTCACTCGGCTATTTGGATGCACAATAGCGTGTGTGAGAGCTTTACAGCGAGTTAAGGCATAATAAATGCGCCGTGTTGATTACCTCTCTCCTTCGTCTTATTTTTTTTTTCCGCCTTCCTTGCTTTTCCACTCTCAGCCAACAGTGATGAAGAAAAGCCCCAGAGGTTGCCATGGCGCCCCTCAGCAATCCATCTCCGTTTGTGTGCTCATGTGGACCGAGGGGGGAATAAAAAACAGGAAAACCTCTGAAGAGGGTGCGTTACTCGCAGTCCATTTAAGAAAGTAAGTATTCGGCACATTCCACGTAAATGTGGACAGACTCTAATTTACACTTGATGTCACATATTTAGTGATCGCACTTTTCACTTTTCACGGGGTGATTTAATTCTACATGGCGAGTTCTTTTTCTCAACGACCCATGCGGGGGTGTCAAAAAATTGTCCGCCGACAGTGTCAACACATAATATCAGTAGTTGACTTTGCGGCGTAGGAGAAGTGTTGAAGTTGAAATGATAATAAAGCCACAGATTAGCTTGCATTATTGACTTAAATCTACGCCTCTCTTGTTCGGTAGAATTTTGCGCAGTTGATGTCGTGACGTCTTAAAAAAAATGTCCTTCATATGAATTCATGGATTATTTGCTTTTATTTTAGCGTTAGCTAAATAATTTATTACATTTCAATTTATTGCTCTTTTAAATAGACAAAAGGGAGTGGACCTTGAAAAAAAAATCTCTGCAGAATAAATTGCAATTGCAACATTAACCCTCTAAGGGCCAGCAGTCACTACAGTGGACAGCTTATCACGTTATCAGGTTCTGGCGAGCACGAAAGGGTGAAGGGAAACAAATCAATATGTCCTGCAAAATGCACCGACACGCGCTGATTATCGAGGAAAAGCTTTGACGCTCGCGTAAATTGAGGCAAACGGAAGAGGCCCACAAAACCGATTTGATTCTCTTTAATCTGGTGACCTACTTTATATACAGCAAGCCACAAGCCCGCCCACATCCTGCTGTTACATAATGGAGAGAGTCATTGCGGACTTGGACAAATCATTCCAACAGTTTGCGATGGAGAATTGAAGGCTACCAAAAAACAAACAAACAAACAAACAAACACAATTCCGAGTGCTAAATGTCTCATCAAGCCACTCCTGCTTCCACAAGAGGTGATCTGTTCCAGGACGAGTTGTGTCGGTAAATGTGCACGTCTGAAAACAGCCATTTTCCACGTCTTTGACCATGGAAAATGGCTGTTTTTTTTTTCTTTCCTCCTCTCCATTCTCCAGCTGAGGTCCACCTCTCATCATCACGTCCTCAAAAACATGCTTGGAATCTGCGAAATGGAACGAAGCGTTTTGGTGGCTTTTATTCAAGGTCGGATGGAGTAGTTGACATCATTCGAGTTTTTCAGTGGCAAATAACAGCGGTTATGATTCACCCTTTCAAACCGGCGTCCCGATATTTTGTGTGCACTGCACAGCTTTTGCGATTTTGGCCTCACTTTGACAGCAGCGGTTGTTTTGGTGTCTTCAGGGTTTGGTCACAGACATGCTTTCAGACCATCGAAGTCGTCGTCATGCCGGATGGTGAGTTTTTGTTCATCAAACACAAATAGTTTGCACGAAAATACCCTCTTGAACCAAATTTCAAGAATACAGTAACCAAAACCCCCAAAATACTTTCCGTCAGACGTTCAGAGTATGGTTTTATGTTGACAGGCTAATCACCGCGACTCAAACAGAAACCTTTACCGGGAGATGTAATAAAAGTGTAAGGGGATGAGTCACGTGTCTTGAAGAGCGACGGCAAAACCTTTTAATGATCCGGGAAGGTAAATGTCAGCTCACAGACAAACACACATGTGAAAGGCACACACACACACACACGCACACGCGCAAAGATGGAGCCACTTTTTGGAGTAGCCTGACGCCATCTTCTGCTTTTTTTTTTGTCTCTTGCCTTTCAACAATAGAAGGTATCACGGATCTCTCAGAGGAGGAACAAATTGATTCTTAAATGGAGCGCCAGTGTCCCTAAAGGAACATCTTCCCGGCAACGCATCCTTTTAATTAATCCGAACAAAGAGACTATCAATAAAAACGCTCGCAGTTAAACTCCCCCCCCCCCCCCCACCCCCTTAATCTCTCGGGCCTTGACAAAACAGACACCCGCCAAATTATATTCGGCCCGATATGATTTTAGACGGTGTCAGTTGCACATAGCAGACAGTCTGCCCACTCATCGTTTAAGCCACACTAACCACACATGGCCTCACACTCACCACTGATGTCATTTTGTACACACGCACACACACTGAGGGCTAAACATTGACCTGTTAACTGTCAAGCATGCTGTGGCCACGACAGTGACCTCCAGTTGCCACCACAGGAAGTCAATATTACCGGCAACTCAAGCCTAGGACTCAATGACAAACACGCACACACGCACACACACGTGTGCACATTCCGATGACATGAAGACTAGTAGGTGTGTCTTTGCTGCAGCGTAAAAGTGTTTTTTTTGCTAGGTAAGTCAAAAAATGTTTGTACATGTTTTATGCCCTCCCGCTAATCCAAACATGATATTTTGATGAATACTGTGTGTCTGGAATATTAATTAGCAGCAAGTTCCACCGGTTTTAACCTATCTCCGGGGGCGTGGCTAATTTGTCACTTCCTGTCGACTGAAAATGACATCACAGTTCCTCAGGACTCACGGCCAATCACGGCTCACCTGTTCTCTGGGTTGAGTCGTGTGTCGTTCGCAAGGCACTGTGTTGTCATTTTCAGTCGACAGCAGGTGGCAGTACAAGGCATTGTCAAATTTTTTTTTTCACTTAGATTTTTAATCACTTCAAAAATTTTCTGATTTACACCCACAAACGTTAATCTCACCTCTGATTCACACCTAAAAAAAATCTCATGGTCACCCAAAGAACTTTCACTAGATTCTCACTTCCACATTTTCTGACACCTACCCCAAAAATTCTGACCTCTCACAGTCACCACTGGTTTCATATTCACACTAAAAACTCATACAACCCAAAAAACTGTCACATGCACAAGACACACAAAAACACTCACATAGACTGACACGCCTCATAAAAAAAGAAAAACCTCCTACACACAAACCAAAGAACTTCTCAGATATTGCAAAAACCCCCCCCCAAAACTTACCAATGAACCTTTCAATTCCACCCCAAAAAAACTCTCACAGGCCTCAAAAATATTATATGTAAACCAAAAAAAACACTCGGAGAAGAAAATTTACACCAAAATAACCCCTCACAAAAAGCCTTGGCACACACCAAGAAACCTCAAGCTTCCCACCAAAAAACTCCACCAAAGAATGTCTCACACACCAAAAAAAAAAAACCTCACTCTCACCCAAAATTCATTTGCAGAACTCAAAAGATTTTCACATGCACCAAAAATTCCTCTCGTTCACACAAAAAAAAATACCTGTTACATGAAACAAAATATCTTCGTTACCTCTAAAACCTCTCACACACAAAAAAAACTCTCACTCATCAAAGAGCCTCTCACACTCACCAAAGCACCTCTTACATAAGCACACACCAAAAAAATTCATGCCGGCAAAAAAGCTCTTACACTCACCAAAATATCTCGCATGTTTGCCATAAATCCTCTCGCACGCCAAATGAAACTCTCACACATACACTCAGACATTTTTTGAAGCGCGAACGCTATTTTTGGCCTATGAAGCACCTCATATTTTTCTCCTACATATGTTTGTCACGAAACATGCCAAATTTGTGACCATGTCACGAGACAAATTCAAGCACTTTGTGATGCTCTCACACACACACACACACACACACACATCGACCTACAGTATATCCCCGGAAGCACGGGACCTGAGAGGATATTGTAACAAACATTGGGACCGAAACCTTGGACCTACAAGTGGGACAAACAGGCTCTCCTGGCAGAATTAAAGGGGGATTATCTCTCTTAATTTATGCTAATGAATGCACACTGAGTAACGAGAGTAGCTTGTTCTTGAGAAACCCGGGCCCGTCTCTCGCATTCTCACACACAAACACTCAAAAGCTGCCACCGCAGTGTGTTTTGGAAGCATTGAAGCCTGTTGAATGTGAACTCCCGACTCATTCTTTTTTTTTTTTTCCCAACGCACACACTCGGTGTTGTTCGCGCGGGTCCTCGAGGCAAATGTTGTTCTCCAACCTTTGCCTAATCCTTTTACATTAATACACACTTTATTTCCGCTGTGGGAGAGTTTTGTCTTGTTCCGCCGTGTGGGGCTGCTCCAGCTCAGTGGACCAAAGCTTTTCTTTCTCGACAAATTATTCATCCAGTCATACTGTGATCAGTGGGGTCTTTATGATTCCGCTGAATCCCGAGTTCCTTGAACGCATCCTCTCATGGAAGTCCCCCAAAAGAGACTTGAGTTTCTTTGTTTGGCACTTAGCGGGGACTTCATAGTCATCTGTAGATATGGCAACCATGTGAATAGATTTAAATGCTGCAAAAATGCGACACAATCACCCCACTGGGATTCTTCTTTAACCCTTTCACGCACCCTGTAACCTGATAACATGATAAGCTGTCCACTGTAGTCACCTCTGTCCCTGAAAGGGTGAAATTATTTTTGTTACTTTAATTGACATGATTGAGCAATACTGTACACTGGCGACAGCAGTCACAAGGTGTAATTTATGTTGTTTCTCTTTAGAACCCGCTCGTAAAGCTTGTCCCACCATCTTCTAATTTCAGAAAAAGATCAAATGTTATTCTTACTTCTCGGCCGTTCAAAATAATTGTAGGGAAAATAGATCAATGTAGAATTCATTCCAACTCTTCAGCTAGTTTACATGCTGTGGGAATAAATAGACCAGGGATGGGCAACTGGCGGCGACTCTCGGGCTGCACTTTAGCCACCCGTTTTTTTTGATTTCTTGAAAAATATTCATTTTGTGTTCACTAGAGAAGGCGGAGGAAATGTGGACAGAAAACTCGGAAAATACTCACAAGTCTATTGTCTGGCCTGGCACCTGGGGGGGGGGGGGGGTCCAAGCATATTTCAACGGGGGCCGGTGCCCCCTCTGCAATTTAGGCTAGGACTGGCACTGCATAGTCGGATGCGATGCAGTTCAACAACCATAGTAATAAACACACGATGGGGGGGGGGGCTTTTGATGACATTTGTATCTAATTTAACCCTTTCAGGGACAGCGGTTACTACAGTGGACAGCTTCTCATGTTATCAGGCTCCAGGGTTGCATGAAAAGGGTTAATATCGCCCAAGTGATTCCAGTGTCTGCACTAAAGTGCAGTTTTATGCAACGGGAGCTTTCACGATGAAAGACACTGATTGGATGTCAAGTGCGAGCACACGGGCACACACACACACATACGCACGCACGCACGCAAATCCCCGGAGTCAAATCACCAAGACGCCCCTCATTCATTTTCATTCAGGCAGTGGGTGGCGCTCCCCTTCATCCCCGCTTTGCGGCTCGCGAGCGAGCGTCCGCATTCATCCGGCCAGCCGGCGAGCCAGACGGCGCTTCCTCCCCCTGACAGACCCGAGCCGAACCCTGCCGAGCGCCAGCGTCGACTGGCGGTGTCGACGCATCACGCACGCACGCTTGGTCGCGCGCACCGGCGGGATGACCTGCTAGCGCATCTCGACGCACACGACGCGCGTTTCGCCCCCCCCCCCCCCCCCCTCCACTGCCAAGCGACATTCGGCCTCTTTGCATGTCCTTTTTCTCGCGACCATGGAGACGGTCCGGGTCCACGAAGTCCTCTCCCGGCTTCTGCTCCTCAGCCTCGTGGGTAAGAAAATCTCATTTAAATCATACTTCAGATGCACATTCCCGTGATTGATCATGATAATGCGCATTTGATGAAACTTTTATTTAATTTTTTTTGTGGCCAAAGCATCTCCGTGTATTTTCCAAACTGTGCCGCGTTTTGGTAAAAGGCTGCGATTGTGCTGGCAGATGCGGCCACATGTTGAAGAGTTCATGTAGTGATGCCGTTTGCTGCGGTGCATGCGTGCGACTCCTTCGAGCAGCCTCAACTATTCTTAATGAGCATGTGGAGCGTGCGAAGCGCTCAACCGAACCGCTGGCTGCACTATCCCGATTCACAGCATTTGTATCGTGCCATACCGTGAACTCGCAGTCTGTCTTCCCCACTTGGAAGCATCTGCATAGGCCATGTTTTACGCTCCTCATTTTTGTTTATTTAACGCTCATCTCTGGAAACGGGTGGGAGAGGTAAAGCAGGTCGTCCGCTTCATTTATTTTCACCAAATGTTGAGTCGCACATCTCGGTGAAATTGCTAGCGACGTCCGCTGTAAAATATCAGATATTTTTGAAAAAAGGTGAGATGAGAGATTTAACCCTTTCATGCACCCTGTAACCTAATCACGTGATCAGCTGTCCACTGTAGTAGCCGCTGTCCCTGAAAGGGTTAAACACACTTTTCAATCTCACAACCAGACCGAACTCACTTTTGTAGCGATCAATTAAGAGCATAATGAAATTCTTTTTTTTTTTTTTTTTTTTTTTTTTTAAAGGAGTCAAAGCAGTGCTATTAATTGCTATGCTAAAACTTATTCCGAGCCCTTAGCTGCAGTGGTGTCAAACTCAGTTTTTGTTGCGGGCCATTTCAGAGTTACAGCTTCCTTCGGAGGGCCCTTGCAAAATCTCGACGTTATTTATTAGCCATGACAATTTGACATTTCGGTACAGATTTCAGATTTCAAGAATCATGAAAGTTGACACACATGATTTGATCTCGCGGGCCACATAAAATGACATGGGGGGGGGCCGGATCTGGCCCCCGGGCCTTGACTTTGACACCTGTGCCTTAGGGGGACTGCTTTGATAACATCAGATTTTCTTTTAATCAATGTTTGCGTGCTCAATACCTTTTTGTTCCATTTGTAATCTCAGCTCAAGGACAACATTTTTCAGGCTTCACACTCCCTTTTTGAGCGAGTTGTATTTTTCAGTTTGGAATATGCGACCCTTGTTTTGTGAACGTCGGTTCTTTCTCACTGCTGAAAAACCGAAAGCAGGGAAACGGCAACTCCCTTTGATGCAGAAAGAAACCGTAGTCTTATGACTTGATTGGAAAAAAAAAAAGCGCAACATGTTGGATTTGCTGTTGCGAGTTTCTTAGGTAACGCGTTTCCCGACATCACTGGCCTTCAATGTTCCAGATTTGGTTCCGGCTAGTTGTAGACGGAGAGCCAGCGTTCCCTGCGGCTAACATGGCTGCAGTGTTATCCAACCATCTGTCTCACAGTATGCCAAATCGGTCGCTCCAAAACAGTTTCTTCATTTTGACTCGCGCAGTATCACACGGGCGACAAACACGCACGCATTCGAATCTGTGTGATCTGGCGGATGCAATCGTTGTGACCTGATTTGTCCGAGCGGTTCCAAACACAGTCTGCCTCGCCTTCGGGGAGTTTTGTTCATCCAACAGAGCATTTGGGAGGACTCGGAGGTCACTGATGTTGGATGACAAGGCCGGCCGGGCTCGTGAGCTCCGGTGCACGAGTGTATTGCTGAATCATGACTTGAGCACTTGCAGTGTCCCGTGAAATCTGGTCATCTGACATTAAGTGATTGCCTGATTGTGAATTTGATTGACCTGAATTCCGATCCACCCGTTGGCTGCTCGAGTGGAGCCGTGAGCCTGAACAGGATAAGCCGGCGCTGCTCAAAGGGTGTAGTGGTGCACGAGCTCCCTCTAGTGGTTTGCAAAAGAACCACAGCCTAAGTACAGTTCAGTTGTATTTAGCTTTGAGCGTCCCCGTAAAGTGAAAAAAAGTGTCTTGTCAATATGGATGATTTTTATTTTTAAGTTTTTTGTTAGTGAGTTTGTTGCTTAAGAAATCACTGCCAAAGTTAATGTAACGCAAAGGCTTTTAAAACCCTAACGATCCGTTCTGATAGCAGGCGGCGATTTACTAGCGAGGCGCTGCCACCGCGCCATATGCTTTGCAGCCACGCGCTCCCTCGGTTGTGACCGCACCTGCTGCTCGTGCATTCCATATGTGCGATTCTCCGTCGCTAAAATCACACCAAACCAATCGGGTTGACGCCAGTCTTGATTATCCGTCTTTTAATTCCGCTCGAACTGGAAATCGACGATAATCACAGCCCCGGTTTATCGTCGTCGTCATGTTTTAGGACTTTGGCGTTTCCCCCGTTGTGACACTGAATTATTGCGTTGCGCCTTTGATGGCTCGCTCGCGCGTGACAATTGGTGTGATGGACTCTAAACAGCCAGCGTGGTATTGATCATTTGTCAGCTCACAAGGCTCCCTTGCCAGCCAGCCAGTCTGTGTTTGTTGTTACCTTCTGATGATGTCCAAATGAGATGAAAACAAATATATCTAACCACGTCGATGCAAACACGCCACGAATGATATTATGGGTGGAATCTGCCTCGCACGTCTGCATCATTTATTGCTTTTATTTACAGTCAGTCGCTCCAACTCATTGCAGGCTCCGTCTGGACGACCTGATACACCGCCGAGAGTTGACCCCGGATTATTGACCACTAGTATTGATGAACTACCAGACATCGGAGTGTCGCTTTCCGATGATGTCATTATTTTGGGGTTGAGTTTGGGTATCGCCAAAGCAAATAAAATGCAGAAATAATCGACGGGTACGTTGTCATCCACACATTAAATTTCTCCGCAAAGCAAAAGCCTACTGTTTTAGTTCCAGCACCTGATGAGATATTATTTGTATTTTTCTCCTCTTCTACCTAATATAAAATCCCTGCTAAAAAGGAGATGATTGCTGCACTAACTTTACCAGCCGAATAAAAACATTCCGTGAGGTCAAATAAATCTTGTTAGAACAATTTCCGAAAGCTTCATTAGCTGCCTTTAATTTTTTATTTTTAAAATAATTTCCTCCCACAGTTGTTTCGGTCCTCCAAATGGAACATGAGAGAAGAAGATTTTGATGACATTTCCGCACAACAGACGTGACACGATCATACGGGTTGGCGCTGAGACAAGCCGCAGATGTTACGTAAATAATTGATTGACTTTCTGTTGGTGTGTTTTGCCTTCCCCCTTTTGGCGCTTTGGTCTTACCATCCCAAACCTTTTATTCGTAAGTTTTTCTTTAATCCACTTAGCAGCAGCAACAGCAGCAGCCTCCTCTTGCCCTGCCGGCAAGTTGATTTGAAAAAAAGCCCAGGCCAGGTCATGACGACAGCTGCTCGTCCCTTTGATGGCCAAAAAAGGCCGGAGTGTTAAACTCATTTCACATTGTGGGCCACATACGGACTCGGTAGATTTCAAGTGGGCCGAACCATTAACATTATACCATACTGTGCTATGACCAAACCATCATCTCTTTCCTTTGTTTTGGTCTCAAGAAGCATTGATTGGCACTTTCATATCATTTGCTGCGTTGGGTCTATCTCGGTGACAGACTGAGACTGCTGTTTTCTTCCCCGATCAAAACAATGTTGTCTTCTACTGTGATCAAAACAGTGTGCCCCCTAGCGGATAATCCACGAATCACATTTTATTTAAAATATTCATTCTGTGTCTTGAATGCATTTTTTTCACTTTTAAATTATCCCGCGGGCCGGATTGAACCTCCTTGGGGACCGGTTCCGGCCCGCGGGCCGTATGTTTGACACCCCTGCACGAGGGAAACACGCTCCAAAGTTTTCTACTCTGATTGACGGAGCGAGTGACGTTTTGCCGGGACGGCAGAAAACAAGCCGGGAGGAACGGCAACAGTGCACCTACTGCAGGTCAAATCAAGTTTGAATGTGGGGAAAATTGCCAATTTAGAACAATATTTCTTCCAAACGTGTCCTCCTTTGTCTGTGTTATTTTAAAAAGAATTCTCATACGTCTTGGAAAGGGAAACTTTGGAAATGAAGCAGCACTGCGCCGGCAGACTGTTTGTTGAAAACAGGCCGTGGAAATGATCCAAGCGCTCCCGATTTGCTCATTTAAAGTCGACTTCGCCCGGTTTTATTTCGACAGCCGCTTCGCTAACCGCCAGCGACGATGTTTGAACGGTTGTTGCGCAACATCGGATGGCACACCGCAATCACGGCAGCACGGCCCGTGTCCCGCTTTGCAATTTGCGAACTAAAACGGGAATGCCAAAATGATCTGGATTATTATTATTATTATTGTTTTAGTTTGCAAACACTTTTTGCGAGGGAATCATTTGGCAGTCCGCTGAGCTTGGCATTCCGATCATGTCTTTGTCGCGATAATCGGTCGCCAATCAATGTTGCACGTTTGACTTTGTCGGTGGTTCTGTGGGAAAAAAAAGACGGCGTCATTGTTTCCCTTGACAAAAGTGAAGCGGAACCCCAAACCAATTGGTTGAATGAATGTAAAATGCGGTGTTTTTGTGTCGCGTCTGCCAGGGAGAAGGGTCACCCGGGAACTGTGACCAAATGCGAGTTGATTAACGCTCAACCCATCCAACCCCCGCCACCGCCCACAAAGCACCCTAAAAAACCGCTCGCGGTCCCGATAGGAACCCGTGAGTAGGAGCTCTGAGAATGACAGTCTGGCCCATTTCCAGCAGCCTTTCCCCTTTTGGCCCCAGTCCCGAGTTCTCAAGTGCTCTCAGCCGGGTGGTTGCCTTTCAAAAGCGAACAGCAAGGGGGGGTACACATCCTTACCTAAAAGGAACGCTTGTTCCACCGCTCTAAAGCATTCCAGCAGCACCTGATGTCACCGAAATGCGATGATTCATAATGGGGTTGTAATACAACAGAACGCCCAATCAATTATTATTATTATTATGATTATGATTATTTTATTTTTTTAATCGAGGCTTAGCTTGTGGAATTGGAGACAGCATCCTCGCGCTTTATTTTTGGGGGGGGGGGGGGGGGCGGCAGTGGCAAAAATGAGTGAGTGCGCCAAACAAGTGAGGAATTGAAGGGGCATGACCCTCGGCTGAAAGACGGCGAGGACGGGAGATTGTTGCATCTCCATGGCGACGGAGAGAGTCGGATCAGGAAGCCGGCAGGAAGTCGGGGTGCTCCACGCGCCGTAGAGGTCTTTTTTGGTTGTCATATGTACCGTTGTCATGGAAACTCCACTCATTCCGTCCGAATGCTGATGGACAAGGCGTTGACGTAAATTTGATTTTTCGCAAATTAAGTGTTTTCAGTGTTTGTATCTTCTATAGATTGCAACGTGCGTTGCTTTCTGAGAGCATAAAAATCATCTTTTTAACCCTTTCAGGGACAGCGGTCACTACAGTGGACAGCTTATCATGTTATCAAGTTACAGGGTGCAGGAAAGGGTGAATTTTATTTTTATTTTTTTCATGGCCAAAGGCGGCCGTATTAGGATGAAGTACTGCTCCGCCGAACGAATGCAGGATTACTAATCAGGCACGCGCGCGCAGTATTTTCTCAGTTTGTGCCAAGCGGATGGGATTGGCGCATCTCACTACTCAGACGAGGCGGGCAGATTAGTGAGGTGAGCTGGAACGCTCACGCCTGTATGCGCACGAAAACGTGTCTGTGCGTTGTTAACATATTTGCATCGATTATTTTGCAATGATTTAAAAAAAAAAACAAATTTGGGTAAGTTCAACTTGTCTCTTAAAATCCATCCTAATCGCCGGGTTGTGAGTCTCAGCCCAAGGCTGCGATTTTGAAACCAGCCACGAAGGCGAGAAATTTTCACCACACACCACACAAGCGCTCCAAAAAAAAAATTCTGAGCTGCAGGCTCGAAATGCAGGAAGAAAGCTTATTCATCCTTTTTTTTTTTTTTTTTTTTTTTACACCTGACTTGAACACCTGCCGGGAGGTGAAAGTTGGAATTCAATTCCGCTTTGGAGGCTACGGATAGACAATTTTTTTTTTACTGTGGATTTAACATGTAAGCAGGCTCGAGTTTACCCGCTGAACTTCAGGTTGATAGTTTTCGGGGAATGAACTGAACTGAAGTCATTTCTTATCATGCCGTGTCCAAGTGACAGTCCTGATAATCATATGCAACTCTGTGATGTTTTGCTCATTAATGTATTTTTTTCTTTTTTATGCAAATGTGTAACATCATCAGGCAAAAGATTAACAGCCTTCAAACGAGGTGGAAAATAGGCCAAATAGAACACCTGCAGTGGGGGAAAAAAGTCTACACATCCATTCGGTGATAAATGGCAGCTAAAAAAATCATTCCAAAACGTTTTCCAACTTGAACCTTTGGGAGGGACAGCGGTCACGACAGTGGCCAGCTGATCATGTGATCAGGTGACAGGGTGCATGGAAGGCTTTCTGTGACCCGTACAACTGAATTAGTTTGACAAAAAAAAAAATCATTTTGAGAGGGAAGTCAAAAGAATCAACCAACAACACGCGAAACAGGACCCCCTGCACACCCGCCGCCATTTAACGTGCCGCTGATTAACCCTCAATCAGTTTCGGATGTTCTAGTAGGCTTTTCCTGACATTTTTGGGGGGTTTGCTGTCTAACACAAGCAAAATTTGGTGCTATCCGCCACAGAGGCGTGCGGTCAGGGGAGGCAGGTGAGGCAGAGCCTCACCTCTGAATGCCCATTGCATTGCGCAATCATCACAAACTGGATCATTCAACTGGCTCGTGCTGCTTGCCGTATATCTACATGTCGCAAATATAATGTTTAGCCAATTGAATAAGCTACCCTTTTTTGCTTTATATATTTGTAAATCTGACACTAAAAGAGTCAGTGCCTCACCAACCATGAACCTCACCGCGCGCCACTGATTCCACCGACACGAACACGATTCTACCTAGTTGCCTCTAAATATTATTGCTGCAGATTATTTGACGACGGTATGAATCAAATGTCCGGTCGTCCCATTTGGCTGAAGATCTGAAAGATTATAAAGCAAATTGGTGTCAAAAACAAGCGTGATGTCAACCTCTGGATTTGTCGAATATTTCCATGCTATGTGTGTCAATGTTAAGTGTTTGTCTGGAGCGGCTCTTTATTTTATTTTATTTTTTTTCGCCATCCCCAGCATGAAGAAAGACCTGAACTTGAAAAGCGGCACTCAAGGCGCCTCAACTCGATGAAATTGTGCGCAGGGGGGGGGGGGGGGGGGGGGGGGGGGGGGGCTCAGCTTTCATCCTGCGTTGTGTCAGGCTGTCAGAGTATTTATTCATGCGAGCCCCTGCCTTTTATTAATCCTGCCGTAGTTTACTATTCGGTAAGAGAGTGTAACATTTTTTTTTTCTTCCCCTCTCTTCATCCTCAGAAGGCGAAATTACGATAACCACATGGCATGAGTCAGTGTTTACGACCGTGCGGCACATATTACACCGGCAGTTACACACAGTTAAGCCGATAAATGTGCGGAGGACGCCTCGGGCGTATTCATATTTCATGAAGGTGTGTTATATGTCTGTGTGTGTGTGTGTGGTGTGAAAGGAATGCCAAATTAAGATATATTTTTAAAAAAAATGGGTGCGGGGTCGACTGACCCATTGTGCCACAAATGTGTGGATGTAACTGGGGTGTTGCATTTCACTCCGTCGTTGGATGTATATGTGCGTGCGCACATGTACAGCTGTCCAACGGGGCCCCAAACTCTCACGGTCTCCTTACACACACACACAAACACGCATTCTCACACGGACACACAGATCCCAATGATAAGCTTGTCTTCTTGGGTTTTAAATTGCAGCCTTTAATGCCGCCCAGGCCGGGCGGAACAATGTACGGTTTGTTTAAAGCTCCACTGTCCTCCACTTGACATAAAGTCTGATCCCATTAAGTGGTTCCTTCTGCTGCCGGACTTGAGTGCGAGAGCGATGACGAGACGGAACAGCGAATGTCTGCCGCCGCCCTATCAGCAGGCCGCAAGCGCCCCCTTCCAAGTGGTTGGGTATCAATCTGCACGTCTGTCTAACCTAATTTAAAAAAAAAAAAAGAAAAATCCCATCCCATCCGTAGGAATATCTCGTTTTGTGGTGGCTCAAACATCACTTTTCAGTATGTGCGTTCTCGAGAGATAAGCTGGCGTTGCGAGGCAGAGAACTGTCACCACGAATCCAACGCGTTGGATTCAATTAAATTTCTGGTGCACCTTTCATGCCAACTTCTGAAGTGACTGCAATGCTTCCCTCAATCGACTTTCCTCTGCTTTGTCTTTATAATTCCTGTTGTGATGACCAGCGGTGATTCAGTTACCTTGAAAAAGTAACTTTGCCGATAACTTGGTTTTTAAAGTCACAACGTTGGATTGATGACATCCGGCTGCTTAATTGCGAGTGCATTTGAACCGTGAAATTCAAGGACACCGGACGGATAAAATTTTGACACACCATAATTCCTCTCGACACAGTTTATTGAAGCTAGCTAACACTCTGTCGACAGCACAAGGTGTTGTTTTTCGCTAAAACGAACTCAAAACGGTGAAGGTGTGTCCATCTTTCTCCATTGCTCTTTATGCGACACGGTATGCACACGCGATGATTCGTCAGCTCGCCGAAAGCGCGACATGACACGTACGTTACGTTAGCCGTGACTGTGTGCCCATTTTGGAGTGACCAACATCACCAATTACCGTATTTTCCATACTAAAAGGTGCACCTAAAAACCTTCCATTTTCTTAAAAGTTCACACCGCGCCTTAAGATGCGATGCGCCTTGTGTATGGTCATTACGGTAGTATTTCGACCCCTAAATGGCTCCTTGCAAGAGACATGATGACAACGCAGAGTTCAAACTTAAGGCGATCGGTTACGCAGTTGAACAAGGAAATAGAGCAGCGGCAAGAGAGTTCAACGTTAACGAGTCAATGTTATAACTTGCTGTTGGTTAAGTGAACCGTGTCGCTGCTTTTTTAAATAAGTTTTACTGACATCTGATCGTTCTGTTGGAGTTTCCTTGAGCGTAGTTCCATCTAGTGGATGCATTGTAGATTGCGTCTTATAATGCAGTGCGCCCAATGTATGAAAAAAATTACAAAGTAGGCCATTCATTGAAGATGCGAATCATAATCCAATGCGCCTTTTAGTGTGGAAAATACGGTATGACGAAGGCACAGATGAGGTACAATAAAATATGATGTATTTTACATTTTGATACTTAAATTTTAGTCGCTGACTGAGAGACATGGAGACAATGACGGTAAATAATCTTGGACAACTAAATAGGATGACTTGGAATTTGGGATTCTTTTAATGGGACAACTCAAAATCAGTTTGCGGTGCCCTAAAGGAAGCCGGCGGACGGCTTCCTCATTGGAAGGATTTGGTCTAAATCAACCCCCACAGGAGTCGGCTAATCCAGAGCTGTTCTATTCGTTAAGATTTACTGCTGAGACAGGCTCGATGAGCCCAAAATGATCAACAATCCTGCTGGCGGCATCTTCACGCAGCTTGAGCTCATGGGAATCCAGTCGGATTTTCTAACCCCCCCCCCCCCCCCCCAAAAAAAAAGGACTTGGCAATTAGTGTAAAGCGGTCTGATTTTGTTTATTAGTGTTTTTGCGAATAACTCCGCTTTGCCCAGAGATTGTACTCATATTGACGCAGAGCTGCAATCTTGCAGGATTTTCCCGCCATTTTGGTTCAAAATAATATCGCCCAGTAACTCCATTTCGTTCAAACCATGTTCAGCACTGGATATGAATTTCCAATTCCGAGCTTTGAGGTTCCCAAACTGCAGGAGGTCATGTTAAGCCTCAATCTCCAATGGATTGATAAGAGCGGCAGTGCCTCCTTCTGTTGAGAAGAAAGCTACGCTAAACTAGCTAAACGAGCTAAACAAAGCGACTGGCCTTTTCTTTACACGCCTCATAGGAGATTAGGTAAAAAAAACATGCTTTGATATGCTTCCCAAATTTTAACCATGAAACAACCGCGGGTCGTTGCGACTCCGACGAGGAGGAATAACAGCGAGATAAGCGAACGAGGGCACGGGAGGGAAGACGAGAAGTAGCCGCAGGCGCATCGCATCGCTAATTGCCTCATTAACATCCCACAGCCGCCTTGCGCCTAATGTATTCTTTTTTTCTTTTTTTTTTTTTTGCCACGCACACAACATCGAGGCAAATTATTACCTGTTGTTACAGTTTGAACCTCTAATAGGATCATAATTTCAAGGCGGACCCGTATCGTAACGATTCTGTAATCCGTGCGCACAGGAGCTGCTGGTGTTCGATTTTAACCCTTCCGTGCACCCTGTAACATGATAACATGATCGCCTGTCCACTGTAGTGACCGCTGTCCCTGAAAGGGTTAAAAAACAACAACAATCCACCAACAAAAGGTGAAGAATGTTGCAATTTCGATTTCATGACAGTCCAGCAAAGAAGTGAGTTGAAACAAGTGATGCGCAACATCGATCCCCCCCCCGTGGCTCCTGGATATGCATTCATGCGGACGATTTTACACATGATACAGGAAAGCTTTGTTTACTTTGTGTACGCATGTTAGATGCATTAAAAAAAAAAAACTGAAGCAGCTCGGTAGCGACACGCTGTTTACGCGATCTTTTTTTTTCCCCCCGCTGCGGTAAACAATAGGATTATGCTGACTTTATGTTGTGGATGCCTCTGACCTAAATTTGACTCTGCTGAGAGCTTGGAAGTTTCGAAGGGAAGGTTTGCGCACAGTGAAAGAAAAAAAAAACGTGTATAATTCAGGCATTGGTCATCATGATCTTATTTTGTTATTCTCATGATGTTGACTCTTCTTTGCCCCCCCCCCCCCCCCCCCCCATCGTTTCCGTGCCATGACTCACCACAATTGCCGACTTCCTGCTGCTCTTCCCCAAAATAACATCATGGCCTCAAGTATCATAACGGGATGCATCAGCGTGTGCCGAATGGAGCGCGCACTTAAATAATCACATCAGCGCACACTTCATGAATTATTTCAAAACCTCACTGGCATTCTGACGAGTCAAACAATCTTGAAAAAAAAAACCCCGCCATTAACCGCTGTCTTCTTTCTTCCCTCTGCAGTCGGAACAGCGGAACCTTTGGTCCGAAACTTGAAGAAACTCCAAGAAGATATCGACTGGTCGTACACAGGTATGGAATAAGTCGGCAGCGGGCCTTCAACAGGAAAGTATTGCTTCTTGTTATGAAAGAAATTTCAAGATACGAAAGGTAAAAATACAGTATGGGCTGCTAATTGCAGCTCTGAGTTTCCTGAACGCAACATACTTATAGCTGCTCTGCCATTGGCTATTACCTAGCATCTTTCTGGCATCCCATTGACTAAGAGGGACCTCTACCGTATGTCCTCGTCATTCGATCCTCGGGCCATGAGGCGATCCGATAGTTTTACGTAAATGTGGATGGGTTCTTTACAAAACACCAGGCAAAAACCACTTGTGAGAGAGAACATGAACTAATGAGGGCAAAACAACGATGAGAACGCAGTTAAAAGTTAAACGATCATAATTTGTATTCTTTATTGTTTGTTTTTTTACAGTATGCACAACTCTCATTTATTGTGCAATAATCTAATTCTAACATGTATTTGTTACATATTTTGATGCATTTTTATGCTTTAGAAAACATTTATGTCAGAATTGTGGTGGGACTTGGAACGGATTAGGGCATTTACATGGAAAACGCGTCTCTACTTACAAACTTTTCGAGCGTAGAAATTTCTTCTAGAACCAATTAATTTCGTAAGTCGAGGTACCACTGCAGGGACCTTTTTAGGGTGATTCGCTCCACAAACAAAAAACTAAACTAAACTCCGTGACAAGCCCAGCGTATGTCAGTCTCAGATCGGTTGATCTGTCGGAATTACCGTATCTAGCAACATCTCCCATAGGAGAGCCTTGATCTGCCTCGGGCCATATGTTCAGATGACTGCAGCTAACTCAGCACGGAGCCCTGCTGCGCTAAGCTGTCCAGAAACAAGAGTGGTTAGAGGCAGACGAATCATAGTCGCAGTCCCGGCCGGGGGGGTGGGGAGGGCTGGGGGGAGATTATGGCCTCTTACTGGGAAAGGAGAATCGGGTCTGAAGGGGTCAGCAGTGGGCTAATGGAGGGCTGTTAACGGTATTAACCTCTTGTGGAGTTCGAGTGATTTTGATGGCTACATTCGGTGACAAACAACATGGTACCAATTGGAGCGCTTTGAATCATTCGTTGCCGTTGCCGAGTGGACTCGTCAATTTCCAATGGGGATGGGCGGGGCAGTGTCTGATGCTCCTCCCCTGTACATTTCCAATTTTTGGAAACAACTTTACTGATACAGAACCACCGGAAGATGGCTTTCGTGCTACATTTTACATTTGAGATCAGCACACTTTGTTGGTCCACTGGCTGCATTTTGTGCACCCTGCCAAAAGATAATCTGCCCGCACTGTTCGGCTCCACGGAGCAACGGAATGTCCAGCCGGTAAGGCGGCACAGTCTTCCTACATCCATGACGTATTTACGTCTGGCAAAATGAGACTCACATATTTTTGTTTGATGGCAAATATTCATTACAATGCAGGTGCTGAGACCCCCCCCCCCCCCTGCCCCCATGTAAATTGGCCTGATTTGCCTTGTCGGCAATCTCATCCGCCAGACTTGTTTTCCTCGTCTGGCAGATTGTTTTCCTCCCTCTGTCGAATCTTTCCAATCAGCACGCGCAGTCCATTTGTCAAAGAGTGGCAATGTTTTTGTTACGCGCTGCGCTCCCTCTTCCTCACTTGGTTCAATTTGTTGTCTTATTTTGAGGGGGTGGCGGGGGGGGGGGGGGCTGGCGGTTGCTTGTTTATCACGCTACACTCGTCGGTCGGCCTTAGCCGCCGATGCTCATCATCACACGGGGAGGTCAGTCTGGTTGCCGGTTAAGTGTTGCTTCACTGTAACCCGAAAACACTCCCGGCATATGCACGAGTGTGTCCGCGTGTTCTGATCACAATCGGGTCTTCCTGAGCAACTCTGTTCCCTCTGCCCTGTGCCGTTCACTGAGCCGTGAGTAAAAACATTACCATGTGAAAGAAGCGCACTTCATTGTGAGTCAGCGTGCGCTTCTTTTTTGCAATGGTTGGGCGAGACGTCCGTGATGAAAATAAAAGGAAATATGTGGCAAAGGGTGCCCGTGATTGACAGCGCCGAGAAGTGTGAGAACGTACGGACCAGTCAAGGATGAGAGTTGATCGTCATGAGTTGAAGTTACACCTTGATCATCTCTTTAACACTTTCATACACCAATAATGATAACCTGATAACATGATAAGCTGTCCACTGTAGTGACCGCTGTGAAAGGGTTAAATTTCCAGCAGCCTATTTAGGCATAAAATGTTCGTCCCTGACACCCACAGGGGCTTTTTCCATGTCTCACACTTGATGCTTGCTGCACCAGAGCACACAACCCACCAGGGGCAATACATGGCGATTCACAGTCATACATCCATTTTTTTTTTTTTTTGGACACACCTCTCAGGTCTGTTGAACTTGGTCGGAAAAACAGCATCAGCGCAAGAGACAACACCTTAATATTCTCTGATCTGAAAACCGTGTCTAAATCGGAAAGTAGTACATTAGTTGGTCCAAATAACTATGTTGAATTTATACATCTTAGCTGAGAGACAAGCATTGTATATCAAAAACGGAGCTAAGTTTAGCCAGGGTCGTTATGGAGAGTCCTGTATATGCGCACTCACATTGGGTTCATTAAAAAAATATCACGAGCCATTTATTTGTAAGTGAAATATAAAATGTCTTTAAAATTCATTCCAATGTTTTATGATTACGGCTCGGTGGTCCAGTGGTTAGCGCATCGACCTCACAGTGCAGAGGTACCGGGTTCAATTCCAGCTCCGGCCTCCCTGTGTGGAGTTTGCACGTTCTCCCCGGGCCTGCGTGGGTTTTCTCCGGGTACTCTGGTTTCCTCCCACGTTCCAAAAACATGCATGGCAGGCTGATTGAACACTCGAAATTGTCCATAGTTGGTTGTTGGTCTCTGTGTGCCCTGCGATTGGCTGGCAACCGGTTCAGGGTGTCCCCCGCCTACTGCCCGAAGACTGCTGGGATAGGCTCCAGCACCCCCCATGACCCTTGTGAGGATAAAGCGGATCGGAAAATGAATGAATGAATGTTTTATGATTATATTTTGATTAATTCCCAGTGGAATGTGATCAACCTTTAACAGTTGTTGTGCATAACAATTCTTGTCATTTCTTATATAAATCTTAATTGGAATAAGTCAATGTTACCTGCATATGACTTTTTTGTTTTGAACAAACTTCCACTTCCTTCATGTTGTACCCATCATTGTCCCTGGTGGCCCTGGGATCCTTCTGCCTGCAGAATCCCCCCCCCCACCCCCCCACCCCGGGGTCCCATCTGTTCTGTTTGCATGCAAGTTTGCACTCTAATTATCCACGGCAAGGCGATGGCACGCATATAGAACACAACTGCAATTTCTTTTATTCTTCTTACATTAGGTTATAAAAGCCTTAAAAAAACAGATTTGTATTGATTTGAATCTTACTACCCCCCCCCCCTCTTGCCGCTGCAGTTTCTCTTGTCTTACTCCAAAAGTTTTATAGCCACTGGCTATGCGAGCTTCAAAACTCCACTGGCGCTTGATCCCCTGCTCACATGGTAATGCGCACCGATTTTCGGAGACGTGTATTTCGGTAAGTCCTGCAGTTTCCGCACACGCGTTTAGAAGAGAAGTGGACTGTGGCGGGATACAGCCACAGGGTCCATTCAATTACGATGGCGGTGAAAGTTAACTCGCATTCGCTACTGAAGAAAATCCCGCATTTGTGCATGACTGTCTTCAGTTCCCGTTTTTCATTGTGAATCGGGAACCACTTTGGGAGTGCTACACACGGCAAAAAGTTCACATCCTTCCAACTGTCGTCGCATCTGTTCATCCCCCCTGTCCGACTTTCACAAGGCACCACCCCACAAACTATTTGGATGAAGCTCGGCGCATGCAGAAGTGCAGAGGGGGCCGAGCAAGCGGCGAGCCAATTTGGGTCAGATCTGTTTAACGTGGTGAAAACACTTTTTTTTTTACCCTTCCCTACATTGGTCGGAGTGTAGGAGTACTGATGCGATGTGATGTACTGACCTCGGACCAGCGTTCACAGCTGGAGCCCGCAGCGCTTCCACTTTGCTCTGTTAATTTGATTCGAACTACAAGCTGCCAGAACTGTTTGAAAGCCATTCCGCTGGGCTGGCTCCAGCTATGATGCGCTTTCCAATAGACTGACAGGGACTTGGAGGATGTCATTGTGCCACCACAAATGGGACGAGCCTGTCAGCTGCGTTTGACCAGAAATTACATGAAGGCATTCATAATTTTAACTGTCAGTGGGAATCTTAACAAGCAGCACCGTTGACAGTCAATTGCAGTCAACTGTTTTTGATTTATGATTTTTTTTTTCAGGGGGATGGGTAGAGAAAAGTCTTGTCCAACTCTGGCTTGGTCAAAAAAAACAAAAAAACACTAACTGTGAACATGGCGAACCTCTGAAAATTCTATCTTGCAGCCCGCGATTGATCAAAATGTTTGCTAGGTTAAATCTACTACAAAAGAGAGAAAAGAGGACGGAGACGATTTACATTTCGAAGTAGAAGCGATGACATAATGTACATCCATACACACACGCACACGGCACAATGCAGGCACACACTACCAAATACTACTACTACCAAACGGCTAAAAATACCTGCAACACTTGTTGCAGCCTAATTCCAAGAAGGATTACAGTACATCCATTAAATGACTATGATCCAATCAGTAAGACATCACAAAAGGTGAAGCACAGTCGATATCTTGTGGATGAACTGTGCATTGACTAGAATCAAGTGGCAATCGCTGAATGGTTTGGCTGTAATTGTTATTGTATTCTGCACCCCATTTTGAACAGTCTAAAAAACAACTTCCCACTATGTTGCCTTTCTTTGTTTCATGGTCAGCAAATCCCCGATTCTAAAACACGGCTGCAGTCAACGATTAGCAGGCAGCGAGTCCAATTGATTGAAAGTTGCAACCAATACGTAGCCCAAGAAAATGTACCGCCCACTCAGCCCGAGAGTGCTTTCGACATGGCATAGTTAGCTTGTGTGGCAATGCGATTGTCACGTCAGTGTTGTTTCCTTCTGTTACACTTTTAAAGGGCTTTCCTGTCTTGTGTTCGTCATAGATCCCACCTTGAATATTTCATCCCAAGAAGCCCCGCGAGCTGATTCGGCGGCGTGTTCGCTCCCTGCCCCTTGCTTCTGTCTGTTTGCCTGCACGCACATGTTCACGGCTCTCGACCGCTCTCTTAGTCACCAAATACTTGAGGCTGGCCTTTCTTCTGCTCCAGTTGTTCAGTATTCTGGTGAGGCTGCTCCCAGAGCCTTGTTTCAGACGCGAGTTAATGATGGCGAGGTGTGCGCGTACATGCGCCGCTTCGCTCTGCTTTCTCGCCTCGTACCTCCTGATGCCGTTTGGTGGATCTCAGCCTTCATTTGTGCAAAATGAAATGGCTGCTCAACGACGAGTTCAACGTCATCTGTAAAATCGAGGAGACAGAATCTCCCAATGAATTCAAACGGACACGGCCTAAAGAGGATCCAAGTCATTTGATTCAAGACTGTGAATTGAAGTTTAAAGTTTGACATTCATTCTCTTAACCCCATACAAATAAAATAAAAACCAATTGGATAAGTAAAAAATGAATAAATACCAATCGTCTCTTACACAATGACGAATGGAGCAACCCCAGCCCCAAATTACAAGCCTATTAGCAAGTAGCATGTAAGCTAGCTGTTAACGTTAGCTTAAAAAAAGCGCGAAACCTATCACTCATTCAATATTCATACATGCAAGCGACTGCGTCGTCTTGTCTCAGTTCTTCTTTTTTTTTGTTTATGCCCTCTTGAGACTTTGACATGTTTTCGCGTCTAGACGAAGCAGAGAAGAAACGCTCCTATAGATTGCCGCCTAGCGTGGGCGTATCGCTTCCATCTCGTCGGCTTTCAGCTTTGATGTCAAACATGGTGAACGTCTCCCCGATGAGGAGGCGCCCGCATTCATTTTCGTGAATAAAAGTAATTGTAAGAAGACAAAGAAATACTCAATGCTTGAGTCAATGGAGGTCTTTTGCCTGCAGGCTTGCAACTAAAAATACAAACTATGCATTGTTTATGCTGCTCCCTAATGTCTCCCATGAATGTATTATTTTTAGTACTCGGGAAAGACATTTTTTTTCATTGCCAGTGATAATTCTCAGTCCCCCTTGTAAATTTATCTTCTGTCTTAAATTTTATTTGAACCCTTTCAGGCACTGCGGTTACTACAGTGGACAGCTTATCAGGTTACAGGTTAGCATGAAAAGTGTTCATCAGAACCGAAGCCAGATGTCAAGTTATTGAAATGGAAGGCGACTCAAATGTGGGAACCTGCAAGCCCGAAACGAGGTTAAACGGCTTGTGATGTTCCCTCCCTTGATTCGATAATTCACATTCAAAAGTTTTAGCGATGGGCTAAACAGTTCCAACAGCGGCGTTCCGGCTTTTAATATTTGATAAGGAATTCGGCTATTTTTTGCCAGTGCTGAGGCAAACAGAAGCAGACAGTCTCCCCAAAAGTTGAGCCCTACATTATTTAACTCAATAATCTTGCATGTAGCTCTGAATGGCTCCCTGGCTCAGCGGGGCAGAACCTATTCACAGAGGGTGAAATTAGCAGTTTTGCATCGTGTGTGTGCGTGTGTTTGTGTGTGTGTGTGTGTGCGTGTGTTTGTGTGTGTGTGTGTGTGTGTGTGCGTGTGTGCGTGTGTGCGCGTGTGCGTGTGTGCGCGTGCGTGCGCGTCATCCGAAGCAGCCTAATTGGTAAAAGCGTGGGCAGGCAAGGAGATAGCGACTACATTTCAGTATGTGCAGTTCATTGTCTGTCATCAAGCATGAAAGTACTTTTGTCTGAATTGTGTTGACAATTCATTCGTCATTTGAGCTTTGTTTTTTTTTTTTCTTTCTATTTTTCAACCACAAATCTGCTTCCGGTTCTACTATTTGAGGCCAAAACAGCCAACAAAGTATGGCTCATGGCCCATCTTAGGTGAAATATCGCTTAACCCATTGCCGGGACTAAAAGGGACTCATCTGGTGCTGGGTTATTTATACCCAACGCATTGTAAGTATAAATAGCCATACTGATGAGTTCAAGTCAGCAAGAAAAGATGACCAGGTTATCAGTCGCTGTTTACATTTTCTTATAACATTACATGAAATTTATTTCAACGTCAATGCACAACAAAACTGTATCCAAAATGGCGACCAGCTTTGACTGTTCAGCAGGGCCAAATCCAATCTTCAACCCAATCTGCTGGGTCAAAATAATGAACCCAAACTTGGATAAGAGGAACTTAATCTGCTCAAAATTTAATTGACATCTTGCCATTGAATTGTTTTGGAAAACAACCCAGTGGTTTTTTTTTTGTTTGTTTATGTACTCTCGTGACCCAATTTAATAGTTTTTCGAGATAAGAGGCATCGTCGAGTTGATTTATTATCCATCCATCCATTTTTCGTTCCGCGTATCCTCACATGGGTCGCGGGGGGTGCTGGAGCCTATCCCAGCTGTTTTCGGGCAGTAGGCGGGGGACACCCTGAACCGGTTGCCAGCCAATCGCAGGGCACACAGAGACGAACAACCAACCACAGATTTCGAGTGTTCAATCAGCCTGCCATGCATGTTTTTGGAATGTGGGAGGAAACCGGAATACCCGGAGAAAACCCACGCAGGCCCAGGGAGAACATGCAAATTCCACACAGGGAGGCCAGAGCTGGAATTGAACCCGGTACCTCTGCACTGTGAGGTCGACGCGCTAACCACTGGCCCACCGGGTCACCCCGATTTATTTTTATTATTATTATTGTATTTTATTCATTTATTTATTTATTTGTTTGTTTATTTATTTTTCACTGACATCAGCCCAAAAAAAAAAAATTTAGAGTGGCGTACGGTGTCACTGAACACGACTCAGCAAGCAGCAGTTCGGGAGACATTAGTGATGTCACGACAATGGCGACATCGCAACGTTCCAAGTCGTCGCGATATCGTCGTCGTCATCAAGATATGATAATTAAAAGCAGTACATCGCCGTCAAAAGTAATGAATAAATAATTCCTGTTTGCCCGCTTCAGCCGAACACCGCACCATGGACCTCAAACTTGTAAACATGCTACGTTGCGCCGCGAAGCCAATAGCAACACATGACGATGAAAGGCTATTCGTTTGTCACTGTTGTTATTATGTTCAAAAACACCCCACTCCCACTTGAAGTTTACTTTTGAAGTAAAAATACAGCTAAGGGGATTACCCATTTCTTCGCCTTTGGAACGTCTACTTAGCTAGCGCTAAAAACAACGCCAAACTCCATTGACAGGCTCACGAATAGCATCAGCGCCAAGGTAATTTCCGTTCGTATGTGTTTTCCGTTTCCCAGGGACGACACGCCACGCTGTCATCCGCCACAGTTTTTCCTGCTCATTGCTTCCCTTTTATGCTCCGCAGAGCCTCATCCCGTTTTACCGTCACTTCACTACAGCAGAGTGAGCAGAAATGATGAGTGGAGCACCAGGTGGTGGAAATGGTTCCAGTCTTGACCACTTGAACTGCACGGGAGGGCTCTCGGTCTTTCCCAAAGTTTTTCCTCGTATTTCAGCCTCATCACATCGCAATCCCTCGCGGACCCTTCTTTTGAAAGTAGACGTCGGGGTGATTGAATGTAAATTGCTTATTCATTCCCTTTAATTACAGAACCCGACAGAGAAGAAAATCTCGGCGAGCCTCGGGGATGGGTTTTTTTTCATTCGTTTTCTCACTGAGCTTGGCATACTTCAATCTTTATTTTTTATTTTTCCTTTAACCATCCGATCTGCCTTCGTTACATCCATTGTCTCCGCTGATTCCCGCATAAACACACTTGCGTGAAGCAGTTGTTCATGAAGCGTCACCGTAGGGTGGTCGCCTGGTTAGCGCATGGGCCTCACAGTGCAGAGGTTCAGGGTTCGATTCCGGCTCCGGCCTTCCTGTGTGGAGTTTGCATGTTCTCCCCGTGCCTGCGTGGGTTTTCTCCGGGTATTCCGGTTTCCTCCCACATTCCAAAAACATGCGTGGCGGCTTAATGGAACACTCTATATTGTCCCTAGGTGTGAGTACGGATGGTTGTTCGTCTCTGTGTGCCCTGCAATTGGCTGGCAACCGGTTCAGGGTGTCCCCCGCCTCCTGCCAGCTGGGATAGGCTCCAACACGACCCTTGTGAGGATAAGCGGCTTGGGAACTGGATGGGTGGATGAATAATGAAGACCTCATGACATGTGCCCCACACGTTAATAACTACTGTGGATTCCTTCAATCCGCAGACGCGCTTTTGAGCTCGGTATTCCGCCGCCGCGGTTCTGATGCAAGCTTTCCGAAATGTTACTTTACCTCCCACGCTGCCACTTCTATTAGTCTCTGACTCTCAGTAGTTCTGTGTGAATTTTGAATCCGGTGTGAAGGTTTCTTTTTTTTGGGGGGGGGGGGGGGTGATGTGTTGCTCCACTTGCTCAGATTTACATCACATGCTCGGTCAACTTACAAAATGCAACATTTTGCCGCGTCGCTCATGCTCTGACTGAATTGATGAGAGGCCATGTTTCGTTTATCTCTGTTTTGTTCGTCAGATGCCGTGCTGTCGTCAACGCACGGCCAGCCAGATGTTTGATGAATACATTTACCAGCGTGCATACTCTAAACATGCACAATTTGTCATGTATAAATGACTTAGTTGCGTCTCGTGAGTTGGGCTGCAGATTCGCTCGCGCTGTTCATTCTGATCCGTTATTCATTAGGCAGGCACACACATACGTACGCGTAATGTGATTCAACACAATGCGCATTTGGAGAAAAAAAACCAAAAGACCGTTGGCTTATCCACACTTGTAGAACATCGATCCATGTCTAAAGCGAACCAAAGGCCATGAATAATCAATCCATACACCCCAAATCTGTGCGCAGGTGCCCTGAACCAGCGTAACTGGGGGAAGAAGTACCCGTCCTGTTCCAGCGCCAGGCAGTCCCCCGTGGACATCGATGAGACCTTCACGCAGGTCCGACTTCAGTACCAGAACCTGCGACTGGAGAGCTGGGACCGAATCATGGCGGAGTCCACCACTATCCACAACAATGGCAAAACAGGTCTGATGATGTCATTCAGTTGTTTTTATTCAACCAAAGCTTTATTTTGTGCGTGTGTGTAAATTAGATGTCTTTTTGGTATTCCCCTTCTGAAAAAAAAAGGCACATGTTTGCTGTCCATTTCGATCAATAGAAATGAATCCGATTTCATTGCACTGCTGTAAAACACAACATCTTAATCCCCCGCATGGGGAAAGAAGCTTAACCTTCAGGATGCCGCCGCCGCCGCAAAAAAAAAAAAAAAGCTTCGCAACACGGGGGTTAACGAAGGAGAGGAGCCGTGAGGATTCAAAGGAACAGAGAGAGTAGGAGTCATTGACGGAGAGAAGCAGCCAGAGGCACAACACTACAGAGCGAGCGTGCGGCGGAGAGAAAAGAAGATCAATGTCAAGAGGCCGAGATGAAGCGGAGCAAACGAAAAGCGTCAATAAGGCGCCGCAGGCGAGAACGTATAGACGGGGAGTAGCAGTGATAGAAAACTCCGGACGAGGGGCGTAAGAGTGTAACGACCGATGTCTTGCCTGATAAACCCATGAATCCCGTCGGAGCAATCGCACTGTGCCGGCGCTATCTATACATTCAAGATCCTTGCGACTTATTCTCTTTCTCTCGCTGTCTTTAACTCATTCAGTACCAGCCAAATCTAGACCAAGTCTGAAAAGACGTTTAAAAACGTCTTTGGGAGTGAATGAGTTAAAGTCAGAGAGGAAATGAGATAGCAGGGGCAGGTAGCGACGCAGAGCTGCCGCGACGTGATGAGGAATAATGTATGAGCTGTACGGCTCTCACTTAACTCCTATTTCATATCCTGTTAGGACTTAATATCCTTGAGGAGCGACTTGGAGTTTATTAGGCACGCATGCACAATTTAATACGAGAGGGTTGTACCAAAACACACGCGGCCTTTTTGATAAGACCCCTTGGTTGTGATTCTCATTCGATTGTGCATCAGGGCTTCATATTGTGATTGGTGAGTGTAAGTAGTAAGTGTGTTGTAAATGTGTCAACTGTAGGCAACAAAGGTGAGCACGCGCCGAAGTGAAAAAGTGAAACTGTGCCCATTTAGTCATTTTGTGTTTTAGTGGCTATCAATGTGGACGGCGACTTCTACGTAAGCGGAGGTGGCCTGAGCTCCAGGTTCCGCGTCGATACCGTCACCTTCCACTGGGGGCGCTGCAATGCGACTTCCGGTGGGTCCGAGCACAGCCTTAATGGGATGAAATACCCTCTTGAGGTACTCGAAACGAATTCTCCACCGGTATGTTTACCTTCGCGCTCGCTTTGGGCTAATTTGCCGCATTTGATTTCAGATGCAAATCTACGCCTACAATCCCGCCGCCTTCCGAAGTCTCGAGGAGTCCATCGGGGAAGGAGGCAGGATTGCGGCATTAGCTGTGCTCTTTGAGGTAAGTTAACACGGTGGTGTCCGACTGGGCATTTGGCAGTCAGGTTTTTCCTTTTTCGATGAAATAAATCTGTGAATTTACAGGTCAGCTTGTATGACAATGAAAACCTCAATCCTATCATCGACGCTGTAAACACTGTTACTCGTTTCGGTGAGTCACCTTCAAAATGTTTCAATTGAGAACGTCACAAAATATTATTTTGTGGGGTTTCCTATTCTTACTGTTTCCTGTTGTTGAGCAGGTAAGAGTGGATCAATGGAAGCCTTGGCCTTGCAGTCCTTGCTGCCAAACAACACCGCCAAATATTACATCTACAACGGCTCGCTAACTTCTCCTCCCTGCTCGGAGACGGTCGAGTGGGTCGTCTTTCAACACACCGTCGCCATCTCGGAAACGCAGGCGAGTAGCCACAAAACGAGGTCCAGCTACGCCATTCAACAAGAGGCTGTGCTAAAAATCCTGATAATGTTATGCTCAGATGCGTCCACGCGCAAAATATCAGCCGAAAACTGGAAGCTCTTGTCTGCTGCTCATTATCTCAAACCGATAAATTTAGAAAGATGCGGCGGTTAGTGTTGTGGATGTTTGTTTACCGTACAGAACATCTAACGTACTTTCTGCACTATAAGGCGCTTCGGATTTTAAGGCACACCTTCGATGAATGGCCTATTTTAAAACTGTTTTCATTTATGCATTATCAGGCGCATAGAACAGAAGCTACAATCGTGGCTGCGGTTGCGCTATGCGTCCACTAGATGGTGCTATGCTGAAGGGAATACAATACAATACAATGCACTATAGCTTTATTTATATCGGGCCTCACAACCGCTGCAGGTGTGATGCTTTTAGGTGTGCCTTATAGTGCGGAAAATACGGTAAGTCTGCATGTGTTCTTGCGCATTTGCATGACGGAAATGAGAGTGACAAGGTATGGCACGGGCGCATAGGCGCCAACTAAAAATAAATCTCTATTCGCCCGGCACTAACACAAGGCTCTTACGCATCGTGTTTACTTTGGCATCAGTCTCAAAACAAGAGAGACATGTTTGTTTTGAGGTGTTCAACTGTCGTCGTCGTCCCCCGTCCCCCCCCCCCTGGCTGCGCTTCTTCTTCCCTGCAGCTGGAGGTGTTCTGCGAGGTGATGACCATGGAGCAGGCGGGCTACGCCATGCTGACCGATTACCTGCAAAACAACTTCAGAGAACAGCAACAGTTCATGGGCCAGGTGTTTGCCTCGTACACGGGAGTGGAGGACGTGCCCACGCCGAGTAAGTGACAAGCACATTCTCAGTTTTGGTGTGTGAAAGGAACCCCCCCCCCCCCAAAAAAAACAAACAAAACTTTACCTGTGCTTTGAAGAGACTCTATTGACTGAGGCCACACTGCCACGACAAGGCAAAGCACGTTGCGCTCACAATGCTCGCATCTGCTTTCAGCATAATGCCGTCCCCCAAGGTCAGCCCGCAGTGGCAGTCATCAAACGCTGTAATTCGCTTTCCTCCCCATCTGCATAACTTCAAACTCTGAAATTTAAAGCAGCTCTTTTGGGTTGGTCGGGGAGCTCGACTTTGTAGATCAGGGCCCCTCCATTTTGCCCCTGTCAATGTATTCCGCAGCTCTTTTTGAAATTGAAATAAAGTATTCAGTAATTCCGAAAAGGGCGCTTCCGCTTGGAACACTTATCGCCAAGCTCTTTCCGAACCAATTGTTCTTCATAAATAAATGGAATCGATATAGTTTAAGATTGAAAGGTCAAAAACAACTTTTTGGACATTTTTTTTTCTTCAATCCTGACATAATTGACATGCTCTTCGACTGCAGCCTGCAGTTCACCGCCGGAAAATGTCCAAGCCGACGCCCAGAACGAAACGACCATCGTTGTGACGTGGGAGCGGCCCCGCGTGGTTTATGACACCACCATCGACTGGTACACCGTCACCTACGAGAGACTGCAAGGCCAAAACCAGAGAAAGCAGGAGTACAGGACCGACGGGGATCAGGATGTGGTACGTGAATGTGTGCATACCGTATTTTCCACACGAAAATTATAAGACGCAATCTACAATTCATCCACTAGATGGAGCTGTGCTCCAGGAAACACCAACAGAACGATCAGATGCCAGTCAAACTTATTTAATAATGCAGTGACACCGTTCACTGAACCAACAACAAGTTATAAGATTGACTCGTTAACGGTGAACTCTCTTGCCACCGCTCTATTTCCGTGTTCAACTGCGTAACCGATCGCCTTAAGTTTGAACTCTGCGCTGTCAGCATGTCTCGAGCAAGGAGCCATTTTGGGGTTGAAATATTACCGTAATGACCATACACAAGGCGCATTGTATTTTAAGGCGCGCGATGAGCTTTTTAAGAAAATGGAAGGCTTTTAGGTGCGCCTTTTAGTGCGGAAAATACGGTATGTCCATCCTGGACGATTATACTGGATTACATTTCATTTTTTTTGGGCGGGGGGGTTACAGGGAGCCATCATCACCAGCCTGCTTGCCAACAGCAGCTACGTGGTTCAGGTGGTGGCTGTTTGCACCAACGGCCTCAGAGGAAGATGGAGCGACCAAATTATCGTGGACATGCCGTTAGAGGATCCCGGTACGGAGACGCCAAGAGCACAAATTCCATTTTTTTCCGATGACACATTTCTTTCCTCACATGGTTTCTTTCTAGAGAGCGATGCCGTTCCTGATGTCTCGAAAGACTTTAAAGGGAGCCGAGAGGTAAGAAACTGTCTTAGCAAACTTGAAATGTCAACTTTTTTTTTGTTGAATGAAATTAAACCGTCCTTCTTAGATGTCACCGAACATCAGATGGCAGAAGCCGGAGAATCCCAACCCTCTGGATTTGACTCCGGTAGATCACAGTCCAGTGGAGGAGATCCCAGCAGAGCAAACCAGGGTTTACCAAAACCAACCCACACACCACCCTCGGTTGCAAACAACCCACAGCCCCCTGGTCCAGGTCGCCACTCAGTCCGCCCCGCAGCCTCCTCCCCCCGAGTTGGACGTACAGAAAACACGGCTCAATCCAAATGTGAAAAAGAAACCCTCCATTCTGAAAAGCGACGAGGTGAGCAAAAACCAAATCGATGATGGGCGAAGAACTCGAACACAACGGGTTCTGACGCACGGCGGCTTGGATGGCAACGGGGCAATCTGGGTAACGGGCATAACCCAGCAGCCGGGCTTCCTGTTTCCCGTTTCTGCCCCTGGCACGCTGCCTACCGTCCGCCGCCAAATCACAGAAGAGGCGTCTCTGCCCCATCAGGTCGTGACGCTTAAACTTCACCAAAGCACTCACAATATATTCAAGAACGGTCAACTCATGGAGTGAAATATCTTTGTGTTCCCAGATACAAGATCTCAGCCCAACAGATCCAAATGAGACGGAAAATGGCCTCCCTTCTCCCGAGTCAGACCTCTTCTCTCCCTCTGTGGAGGACATCCAAGTCACGGATGTTTTCTACGAAGACGCGCTCAACAGCTCTTCCCAAACGGCCACTTCAACTTCACTGCGATCGAATGTCACGCTGCCAGGTCAGCTTAAAGATTTTCGGGTTGACCAATAAGTCAACTACTCTGAATGTTACATTCACATTTTATACCTCTAGGCGTCATAGACTCCCCTCTGGACAGCGATTCACCCGTGAACAAGCCCCCAGAAGCCAGTACCTCGTTTTGGGTCCCCGAGAGGACGGCAACTGGCAGCAACACCCTCGCCGATACCGTCTACAAGTCGTTCACTTCCTCTTCTCTCCTCAGAGTGCTCATGCATACCACCCAACCCATGTTTAATGGTAACATCCGAGGACCGCCTCTCTGAGCTTGACCACGTTTCTAACGACCGGCTTATAGCGTTTCAGTAGGTCATTAAAAAGCATCAAATGGATATTGCCAAGATGAAGGCCCTAAATAGCATGAAAAAGCATGAAGTACGTCGTCCAGAAACGTTAATTAAGCTAGGTTGCGACAGTTCTCAAAGGGGTCTCACATGGGCACTCCCAGACCCCTTTGAAAACCAAGAGTCTGTGCTGAGCTTGTCACTTGGAGTGACCCCACGCGACTTGCTTTTTCGTCTTCTGGGGTATTTACCGTATTGGCCCGAATATAAGACGGCCCTGATTATAAGACGTCCCCCTCTTTTTCAAGACTCAACTTTGAAAAAAGACTTTTTGAACACCAAATTCATTTTTATGCAGAAATAATGACAGTACATCTGAAACAAATGATTATAGCAATATATGTGAGAGAAAAAGCATGTTATTTTGCCTCATTCAAATCTAAAGTGCAATCACATTTGTAAATGAATGGCTTCTGGTTTTTGAAATGTAAATTACATCATAACTTCTCCTCAGCTGCCGGTTAGCCTGGCTGATCTTCGACCCACTTTTCTCCAGATTGTCACTACGTTTCTCCATTTTCTGTTATCTCTTCTATTATTTGCTTCTTTTCCTTCTTACCGCTATTTTTTATTTTTCTTCTTCGTGCTACCGCTATTTTTATTTTTATTCTTCGTCGCGGGGGTTCACTTTGGCCTGGGGAGTCAAGTTCAGCATTCGCTTTATTGATATCTGGCGCCATCTAGCGTCGTAAATGGGTATAATGTCTAGACCCCGAGTATAAGACGGCAAAAAACACCGTCTTATATTCGGGCCAATACGGTAATACAGCAACTCCTGAAGGTAGCTTGTGAAACATCACTGGTATTATTTCCAACCGGAAACCCCCATCAAGAATGACATCGCGCATCGGTATGAACGAAATAAAGGCGTGCAACGTTGCGCAAAGGAGCCACTTGAACGCAATTTAGCAATAAGAAATATGGTGGGCAGGAGTTGCTTCATGCTCCAATTAATTTGCTCTGGAGTTGGAAAGAAAAAACTGAACTGTTCCTGTCACCGACGTGCAACATTCATGCCACTTTGTGGAAACCTTGTCATGCCTTTAAAACTGCGCAATTGCTTTCGATATTGGCCTTGAATTTACAATATGTGCTTGATAGTTTATTTTATTTTATTTTTTTAGTTGAATGAATACAGTTAGGACGATTCGGTGTGTATAAAAGCATGACCTTGGTGAGGCTCGACATGTTTGCTTCCCTACTGCTTGTCACAGAATGACTGTAAATATATTGAATTTTCACATCCATCTCTATTTGCTTGGATCCACAAACGCTTCCCAAGTGGGATATTTTCTTCTTTAAATGGGGTTTTGGTACTTCACGTAACTCGAGTGCTCCCTCTAGTGGATATTTTGAGCCCAATAACTCCAAACTAGAATTTAACAGCACTGCACTGGCAGTCTTGTTCTTGAAGCTCCCCCCTTTTTTTGCTCGTACTTTCCCGTTTGAAGCGGCGCATCATTTAGCTTTTTTTCACACCAGAGGGAAGCAACAGCAGTCACGAATCTCACATCGGGTTGGTCGGCAGTGTGGAGAGGGAGAAGAGGACCGTCATTCCTCTGGCTGTTGTCTCCACTCTCACCATCCTGTGTTTGCTGGTGCTGGTGGGCATCCTGGTCTATTGGAGGTACGCACTGCAACAAAGCGGACATCGCCACCGACCAACATCACATTTGCTCATCCCGCTTTTTTTTTCCTTTTCTTTTTTTTTGGGACTGACTCTTGTCACAGGAACTGTTTCCAGACGGCTAACTTCTACCCCGACGACAGCGCGTCGCCTAAGGTCATCTCAGCCCCGTCCACTCCTCTGCTGCTCGCCACAGGTAACCATCACGCCGGTCCCTTCATAACGTCGCTGTTATTTATTTGACAACCCTTGTGTGCCAGACGGTCACGAGCCTTTGACGGTGAAGCAGTTTGTGAAGAATGTCATGGAGTTGCACAACACGAACACGTTCTCCAAGGAGTTTGAGGTATGTGGCTGTACTCTAGTTTTTTTTTTTTGTGTGTGCGTGTGACGCTATCGGAGGCCGACGTTGCACTGGCCGACGGCACGTTATCTGTCAGAGCTTTTTTTAATAACACACTCCCATATCGACTAACATCATCAAAAGGCTTTTAGCAAGGTGTTAGAACCCCCTGCAAGCAGTTATGTAACAAAGAAGGAAGTGCGACATGATCCCCCCCCAAAAATGTACCCGTCATCACGAGTACTAGTTGAGTCTAAATATTGACTTCTTGGATCGCTATCAAACCAGGCGCATCTGCATGGCATCAGCCCCCCTCCCCCTTCTGTTTCCCAGCATGAGCCTCCAGTGTAACGCACACAGACGGGAAACGGCACCGAATAATGCCCTCTTGTCACCGACGTTGTCTTTTGGCCCCTTTGTAAATGGGAGAAACACGAAAAAAAGTGCAACTCGAAGAGAGAAAAAGCGAGATGGGGAAATCGCGGCTTTGTCATGGCGCTCAACCTCTCTGTGTGTATATGAACCCCGTGTACATGGACCTGCACTGACTCCCTGTCTGCCTGTGTGTCACCCCTCCCCCCCGACTCTCCTTTCACCACCGCCATCGTTGTGCTTTCTGCATCCTCACATCCACCCTCCATTAGATTGTGAAAGAATCCTATGAGGTAAGATGCTCGCCACGCCACCAAAGTTGACTTGAAACTAATACAGTTTGCTGTTTTGGGAAAGTACGCAGCCGGTCAAAGGAAAATGAGATTAAAGCCACATGAAGATGACACACACCGTTGACAAAATTTGATTCTCTGAGCACGACCTCGGCACCGATTGAAGAAAAAAAAAACTTGTGTATATTTTGTGTTGTGTTGTAGGAGGTGCAAACGTGCACAGTGGACATGGGCATCACCGCCGACAGTTCCAGTCAACCCGAGAACAAATCCAAGAACAGATACATCAACATCCTGGCCTGTACGTCTCAATACTGAGTACAGCTTTGCTTTCGTCGTTTCGCTTAAAGCAAAATGACAAGTTTTCCTCCATCCCAGATGACCACAGCAGAGTGAAGCTTACCAACAGTTTGGACAGGGACGGGAAATGCGAGGACTACATCAACGCAAACTTTGTTGACGTGAGTATGCTTTTGGATCAGAGACTTTCAGGTCATTTTTAAGCCTTGAGAGACTGTAAACGTTACCGAACTTGCAAATTCCTCAAAATCCGAGCCGCATATTCAAAATAATCCAATCGCTTTGTTTGAACCCTTTCATGCATCCTGTAACCTGATAACATGATGAGCTGTCCACTGTAGTAACCGCGGTCCACGAAAGGGTTAAAGCAAGGGTCGGCAACCCAAAATGTTGAAAGAGCCATATTGGACCAAAAAAAACAAAAAACAAATATGTTGGGAGCCGCAAAAAATTAAAAGCCTTATCATGAAGGCAACACATGCTGGATGTATCCATATTCGCTATATTAGCCTACTATCAAATTGCCTTTTTTTTTTTTTATCAACAAGCCTCTCGCGATCGACCCGTTACCTCCTACAGAAACCGTATTAAAACAAAAAAAAATTCCCTCCCCCATCTTTTTCCTTCTTCAAGAATTTTTGAAAAAGCTCCAGAGGAGCCACTAGGGCGGCGCTAAAGAGCCGCATGCGGCTCCAGAGCTGCAGGTTGCCGACCCCCGGGTTAAAGGAACAAAATTCGTTTTGCAGGCTTTTCAGATTCTTTCATGACTAAGTAGCAGTTTTGTCCGCAGGGTTATGAGCGTACCAGGGCCTACATCGCCGCCCAAGGCCCTCTCCGAGCAGGCAGGGAAGACTTCTGGAGAATGATCTGGCAGCAGAACATCGGCATCATCGTCATGATCACCAACCTGAAGGAGAAAGGCCGAGTGAGAGCGCTTGTTACTTCATTCTGGGCATTTCTGATTCTGTCACTATGACGGGATTGACTCATTTCGTGTTTTATTCTGTGTGATGTAACAGACCAAGTGTGACCAGTACTGGCCAGAAGATGGTCAGGAGGAGTACGGTCCATACCAGGTGACTTTGAAGAGCAGCAAGACCCTGGCTTACTACACACTCAGGACATTCATCGTCAGAGAAACCACAAATAAGGTTCACGCTCATATATTTATGTTTGCACTTTCCGAACCCGAACGTACAAAGACCACCAAGGTCTCCGATCCTCCAGGCAGCTCAGAGGAAAGCGGAACACACGGTCCAGCAATACCACTACACCCAGTGGCCAGACATGGGCGTCCCAGAATACACTCTGCCTGTCCTGTCCTTCATTCGAACGTCTTCTCGGGGCAGAACGCAGGAGATGGGACCCGTCTTGGTACACTGCAGGTAGTAATTTGTGTCGGTAACTTGTGCGCATTTACAACGATAAAATGCCGAATATGATGATTGTTTTGCGTCATAGTGCCGGTGTAGGGAGAACGGGGACCTACATTGTCATCGACAGCATGCTACAGCAGATCGAGGATCAAGGCACGGTGAATGTCCTCGGCTTCCTGAAACATGTGCGGACTCAGAGGAACTTCCTGGTTCAAACGGAGGTAAACAAAGCCTGCCATCTCGAGATACTCTCCACCTTAGCATAAAACAAGAAGTTACATCCGCATTTTTTGTATTTACAACATAACCTTGTCTTAAATTCCTTGAGGTTAATGCTAAATTAAAAAAAAGAATAAAAACTATTCAAAAATCTAAAAAATAATTTTACAATAAATATTTATTTATATACCTTTTGTCTTCTACTTTCTCCCTTTCATAATTTTGCTGCTGTAAATTGGGAATTTCTCCATTGTGAGACAATCTTAAAACACCATTGACAGGCTAACGAGTAGCATCTATGTACCGTATTTTCCTTTGGAGTATAAGGCGCACCTTCAATGACTGATCTGTTTTAAAACAGTTTTCATATATAAGGCATTAGAAGGCGCATAGAATAGAAGCTACAATAAAGGCTATGGTTGCATTATGCATCCACTAGATGAAGCTATGCTAATTGTACAATACAATACAGCATTATTTATATCGAGCTTTCACAACCGCTTCAGCTGTCACAATGCGCTTCACGGAACATTTAAAATACAACGTTCAAGAAATCCGAATATTGATCCATATAGAAGGCGCACCGGATTATAAGGCACACTGAGAAAATGGAATGCTTTTAGGTGCGCCTTATAGTGCGGAAAATACGGTCCATTTGCTGACTAGTGGGGGCCGCTTGTGCTACTGACTTTGGCCTTTTTGGAAAATTTGAAACTTCCAACGTCTTGCCTGCAGGAGCAGTACGTGTTCATTCACGACGTCTTAGTCGAGGCCATTTTGAGCCGCCACACCTCCGTCACCTGCGACCACCTCCACTCGTACGTGTCGGGCCTGCTGACACCCGGAGTGTCAGGCCGGACGCGCATGGACAAGCAGTTCAAGGTACATGTCGTCCACCCGCTCGCCATGTAGTCCATACCTTATGAGTTTAACCCTTTCATGCACCCAATAACCCTATAACATGATAATCTGGATGGATGTTTCAGTTGATCAGTCAGCGCCAAGCGAAACACGCCGACTACAGCACGGCTCTTCGAGATGGCAACGCCATGAGGAACAGAGCCAGAGCGCTGATGCCTGGTGAGCCCTCAAGCTGACGTCAACTACCCCAAAGGTACTCCGAAATCACGTTGAGGCTCGTGTGTCCTGTGTTTGCAGTGGAGAGATCGAGAGTTTGCCTAACTGCCACGGAAGCAAACCCCTCAGGCTACATCAACGCCTCCTATGTGCTGGTAAAAACAAACAAAAAAAACCAACTTCAAACATGTTGCTCTTAAAACTCATTCAGTACCAGCCAATTCTGGACCAAGTCTGAAAAGACGTTTAAAAACGTCTTTGGGAGTGAATGAGTTAAGTTCAGAAAATTGGCACCGAATTCAGATTTATTTATTTATTTATTTATTGGAGATGTGTCATCCCGCTTTTTTTTTCTTTTTCTTGCTTTTCATCAAAGGGCCATCGCCACAGTAAAGAATTCATTGTGAGTCAGACGCCGCTCAGCAGCACCGTGGAGGATTTCTGGCGTATGATCTGGGAGCACAACACACACGCCGCCGTCCATCTGCCCGACCCGCATTGTCAGGTTGGTGCATGATTTAGACGATGCATATTGACAACTTCAAATGTATGTGTGGTACACACTAACATGTGTGCCTTTGCAGAACGAGGACCAGGACCCGTACGCGTATCGGCCCTCTGAAGAGCAAATCATGAACTTTGAGGGATTCACCGTGTCACATTCAGCGGAGAGGCACGTGTGTCTGTCCAATGACGACAAAGTGCTCGTGCAGGACGTCACGTTAGAATCCACGCAGGTATTTGCCGCTTTTTGAAACACACATCCTAAGTGATCCTTGGACCCAACAAGATTTCAAAAACCCTCCGACGCTTTGCTTTTCTAGAACAATTACACTCTGGAGGTGCGTCTGTACAGCGCCTCCTGCTGGCCCAACCCCGACAGCCCCATTCGGAATTGTTTTGAACTCATCAACACAGTCAGCGAGCACAGCAGACGCACGCCCGGGCCTACTGTCGTGCACGACCCGTGAGTCGGCCATTCGTTTGTCGGAGGAAGACTGCCGAGTATTTCGACTGAATTCAAATGTGATCATTTCCTGTTCGCGATCCTCCACTTTTTTGGTGTAGGTTGGGAGGCGTGACGTCGGGTCTCTTCTGTGCCCTCACCACTTTGTCCAATCAGCTGCAGGAGGAGGGGCAAGTCGACGTCTACCAGGTGGCGCGGATGACCAACCTCATGAGGCCGGGCGTCTTTAATGATATCGTAAGTAGGCAAGCACACACGCGATGGGCCCTTCAATAATCCACGATAATGAGGGGAGCCCCTCTTAGGAGCAGTACCAGTATCTGTACCGGGCCGTGCTGAGTCTGGTAAGCAGCCAGGAAGACCAGCGAGCCCTCCAGAGTCCAGAAACCAACGGATCAGTCCTGCTGGGGAAGACCAACATTGCCGAAAGCCTCGAGTCACTCATGTAGACGACTCAGGCGTGTATAATCAGAGTACAAGTCAGTGTACAGGTCAGTGTTGAAGCTCCCCCGCAAGGGTCCCAAGAGCCGTGAGTACTTTTCCACACGCTTAAAAACATCTTTCATTCTACCCCATAGTCACATGACTCTCGCCCTGAAACGATGTGAAGCCCGTCAAAATCACCACAGTCATGTGATCACTCACGATGTGACAAAGTGCACCTTTCTCAGTGCACTGTTCTCAGTTGAGCAAAAAAAAAAAAAAAAAACCCCAAACAAAACAAAACCGTTTTTTGAAGTGGTAATGCAAAGGCAAATCCCAGCCAAATGGCTCTGTGGCCTTTCGTAATAATTCACACTCATGTACTTTAAAAAAGCTCTTTTGCCAATGCTACATTTTGACACAAACCCACAATAACGCTCGGTGATCGACGTCTTTTTTCGAAAGTTGGCTCCGGTCTTGTTTGCACTTGTGAGACATTCCATCCAAATTCTGTCATGAGTGTGGAACATTTTTGGTCAGTGTTTTGTCAATGTCCCCAATCAGACACTGTCGGTCAATTAATCAATCCACTTTCTTCAACGGCGACTATCTTACTCTTTTTTTTTTGTGGGTGTGTATGAATATCCCTTAAATACCAAAAGGCCAAATTACTGTATGTTTTTACTGTGCGTATATTTTCTATGACATTTTTCTAGTCATTTACACATGCTGTATAACCGCGTGGATTCGATTTAATAATTCCACATATGGATCATAGATTTAACTCATTGTTAATGCTTTTTTTTTTTTAATCGTTCCGGTAATTGTAGCAAGTTAACACATTTATCTGCAGCCGCAAACGTGCGCAGTATGTAAATAGCAAAAGACTGAATAAAGAGTTGAATATGACTTTTGGGAAAATCTGAGTCTTTTATTGTACAGAAATGATTGACTCCAACTCCTCCCCCCTCCCAATCCCATGAAAGACCAATATAGCATATATAATTACATATTTTTGTTTTCAAACTTTATATTGCATCCTCAACAAACGTAAATGTGCTCCACCAACACGGAAAGTTATGAAAAATATGTCATTGTAGCATCGCAGTCATACATGATAAAGTGTATACAGTGCATCATAAATAAACGGCAGGAAATTATACAGATTACCTAACGTATCCATTATTTTTCTCAACGCCAAACCTTCTCAGTTGCATTCCACAAACTTGATGAATCGATGACATCACACCAAAATCGACAATACAATGACGACGCGTACAACGCGACATCTCCTGAAGTGTAATTCACGCGTGACGAACCTCAAAATTATTGATGAAAATACATTTCAATTATTTCACTTTTGGCACATGCAGTACAGTACATTGGAGACCCTTTGACATTATTATTATTGTTGTTTTTGTTATTATTTATTCGTGACCTGATTTGGGCAGAAATTTGAATTCAGCCTCTTTTTTTAAAATGTTGGCATACATATTTTAATAGAGTGTATACACGATTTACATAAAGTACGTCGATAAGCAAGTAGTAAAAGACCTGCTGATTAATTTTCATAGAATAGTTCATGTTAACTTTATCACAAATATATTTCTTTAAAACATGCATTTATAACTTGCTACTTTTGGGGGAGGGGGCACTTGCTTGAAGCAAATATATATATAGTTTTAATCATTAATGGGGATAAACCTGAAAACAAAGCTGCATATACTCATTCGTGCTGAAAATGTGAAGTCATCCTAATTTTATTTAATTTTTTTTTTCCAAGCCACCATAGCACCGATTTAAAGCATAAGCTATAAAAATGAACATTCTATATCAAAGGTGTCCAAACTCTTTGTCTCTGATTTGATTTTTAAAAAGATGAAGGGCCTGGTCATCCGTCGATGAGACGAAGGAAAAAAAAAATCCCAGCCGTAAACAATACTTACACAGCTAATCATGAGTACCCTAAAGCACAATCGAGTGAGTAGCTTTGCAATTTGCGACTGTGCATCCCGTCGCAGTTGTCTTTACTTGTCCCCTTTGAAACCCTGCTGGCAAAAAAATAAGCATTTATTCTAATCATGTATAAACAACTCTGCCGATGTGTGTGTGTGTGTGTGTGTGTGTGTCCTCACATAGTCGGTACGTTTGCGTTTCCAACAGTCAGGGTTGAGCCTCTTCTGTTCATCGGCGAGCTCTTTGGCCTGTAAGGTAAACACACGGCGCTCTTCGCTTCGCATTTTCTTCCAGCGCTCGCCGAGGAGCACGCTGATGGCTCTGACACAGACACACACACACACGCATGACAAGCGCACGGATACGCAATAACGCGGCGAAGGGCGCACACCAACCTGTTGTCCTTGCCGGGGTGCATCTGCGTGTACTGCACCCTGAACTTCTTGGCAAAAAGCATGAATGCGTTCATTGGCCGCTTGCACTTGGTTACGGTGGGGTTACTTCCTGGTTGGCGGACATTTTGTCTTTTGATTGGCTTGCGGTGAGGACAGCGGGAGTGGCCGGGCTTGGGAGCGCCTGTCGACAAGTTCGGACTGCTTTTTCTGACTCTTTCTTCTATTTCAGTCGTTTGTCGTCTATGAAAGGATGCCAAACCTTGTAATGCGTCTCTGTCGGGAGAAACGGCGCCCCCGTTGGACTGGGAGGCATATCGCCGTCGGGCCATGCTGCTCAGCAGGTAAACCGCCGATGAGTCCATCGGTGTGAAATCGTAACTGGGGAAGACGCGGCACAATTGCGGCTCGTCGCAATCGTTCACGCAGAATTTCACGTTGAAATAAATACCTTTTGAATGTGTCAAAGACAAGCGAGTCATCCGTATGTTCGGCATCTCTGTGACCGGGAGGAAGGCACACGTCGCCCAGCTCCATTTCATAGCCCGCTATCCCATAATGCACTACGGTCAAGCTCGGGTAGAATGATGACCATCCTGATGAAAAGTGTTACAGGTGAGTGTTTTGTTTTTTTTTAATTGTACTTTCTACGTACCTTTGTTTTTAACGTAAAACGGGTGGTCGAGTTGACAGCGCGCAGTCAGCAAGCCGTGTCCGAAGGCGCCGGGGTCAAAGGTCAGCTGCAAGGTGGCCTGACCAGACAGCACGTTTTCCGAATGTGCCACAAGCTGCAAACCCTCACAGCCGTAACTCTGCAAAATTGTTTTTTTTGTTTGTTTTGTTTTTTAAGCCCACCAAGCAGTTGATCATACTTATGTTGTCAAAGGATTCCCCCCCATGGTACCTTCAAGGATGTGGACTGGTCCTCATTTTCAGACTGAATGTCCTCAACATTGCGCCACTCGACATGGGAGCCGCTGTGGAAACGCAGGCGAGTGCCTGCACACGCAAAAGAGCTTCAACTACCCTCGTACTGACAAGCCCATATAATAAGTTCAGACATATCTATTTTTTTATCTTCATTAACATCAGTAAAAATATTTGCCTTTGATATGTTTGCTGCAAATAATATTCCACTTTTTTTTCCTTTATGTATTTTAATGTTGGCATAGCTGGTATATTGAATTTTAAGTAATTGTTTAGTTTTTATTATTAGAATTTTGCCATTCTTTAAAAAAAACAGCTGAAATAATTTTTGCACCCTGCAGAAGTACATTTTTATGTCTTTTCAAATGCACATGTTTGTACAATGCCTCCTCTTGAAAACGACTAATATAAAACATGACACAATTATAACTTAAAAATCCATTAAAAAAATTAAATGATTCATTTCGGTTTTGCACATTTTATTACAGATTCTAAATTCGACTGCCCTTTTTTAAAAACAAATAAATGTCTTTTTAAAATAGGAACCATTTCTCTCTCTTTAAAAAAAATACATTTAATTTAAATAATTTTATGCCTGTATATTTTATTTCAATTTTAAAAATCATTTCTGTTGAAAATAATTGAAATCAAATATTTTCCGACATTAAACACATTTATAATTGTGTTGCATTTACATATTTTTTTAAAATATATTTTTTAAACACGTATGTATTTTATACCCCCTTTTTATCTTATATAAAAAATATATCATGCATTTTGGTTTTCGTTTTGGGTTCATGCTGACGTTGGACTTCCTCTTAAATCCCCGCATTCCAGCAGACCCCTTTCAAGGTTTTGTTCCAAAACTGTTCATCAGTCCCTCCACTTTTACTAAATCCCTCTTTGCCATCACTTCAAATTTTAAAAACCAAAATGGTTATATTCACATTCCTCTTTGAGTGTATGTGTGTGTGTGTACCTTTCAGAAAGCAATGCCAGGCAGTGGCAGGCCAGGAGACACTCCAGGCCGTGTCCTCGTCATCGGACAGCGACGATCTGGTGGACAGCGCAGAGCCACATTCGCTGTTCATCTGCGCAAACATCAGGCAACGAAGCGTTTCTGAAGCGGGTCATTGATGTGAGGCTAAGTTGTGGTGAAGAGAGGAGCTTGCCGTACCCTGCCTCTGCTGGAGTTCGAAGGGGGTGGCCGGGCGTACGAATGCAGATAACTTCGCGCGGAAGAGGAACTGAAAATGACCAACCAAGATTGACCGACTTATATTTCACACTTTAGTTGTTCTGCTTTTTACCTATGAAACGGTATCTCGTTGTGTGATTGTACCTGCTGCGGGGAGACTCCTGTAGGAGTGGGCTTTGAGGCCCCGTGGCAATGTGAGCCAGCTGCGTCAGCCAGCGGGTGTCCCCTGACTGCGCGCGACAGCCCGCGCCGGCCTCCATTTGATAAATCGCCGTCATCTCTTTCTCTTCTGGAGCCTCCTGCAGCTTTGGAAGATCCGCTGAGGAAAGAGCAGAGGGACGTTTGTGTCTTTATGCTGCAATTTGATACCATAAAAGTCATGCAGTACTTGGTGTTACCATATTCCATTAATTCCATATCACTCCTTTGGCCAGGGGAAGAGTCACGTGATTGGTCCTGATCCACTTCCGCAATCTCTTCTGTGAGTGTAAACACAATTCCAATGTAGACATTTGGAGTGCTGCTTAAATTAATCCAAGAGGGCTGCCTGACTGTTGCCATGGGGACGGTGGATACCTGTGCATTTGCAATGAGGGTCGGTCTCCCTGTGCTGTTTGGGGATCACCACCTCCCACATGATGATGTCAACTGAAGCGTATGACGTGATTACAAATGGAAAGGTCACTGAGAAAAGAAACCTGTCTTTCTCCATATTCAATGTTTTTTTATCTATCTATATCTGTATATAGATAGATATAGAGAGAGAGATATAATTTATTTCCTTAAATGTTCTTTTTTTTTTGCTTGTTTTTTACGCTCGCCCACAAAATTAAATGACAGTTTCTCCCCTGTTGCGCAACATGGTAATCATGTGACGGGCTCTTGTTTATAAACTTCGAGAGCGTCCGCGCAAGCGCGTAACGACCCATTCATTCAACGCCGTGAATGACGGCAACAAAATAAACGAGGCGCAAGTCGCAACGATCGTTTATTTCAGGCATCGTGTATTCATAAAGTCGTATTTGGTTGACAGAAGCACAAAAAGAAGCATAAATCGAAAGGGCAATTAAAACGGGGGGGGGGGGGGGGGGGGTTCCGTCGACGGATACGAGAGAAATGTAAATGAATAATATCTGTTCGATTGGCAAACCGATGTCTGGGTTGAGAAAAAGCGAATAAATATCATAAATACGTCGAATGGGTTTCCGGGAAAGGGCCGTATAACCACTGCAAAACAACTAACGTCAACAATGAAGCTTGAAGAGCGATCGCGCAGCAGAGCTCCTATCTGTGAAAACAACAGGCCTCGTCATCTCAATATTGTCTCGTATTTTCCAAGTTTAGAGCATATTTACCAGATTGGTGCTATCGCTTGTCGAAATCGACGCTATAAAATACGGAAAAGTTTTCATGAACTTTTTCTTTACTCACCTAAACAGTGGCCTTGCACGGGGAAAGTAGGTTGGTATAAACAGATCATCCTCGCCGATCCTATTGGTCCGACTTGTTGTCACTCAAAAGCTATTAACATTGTCATTGGTCGGTTTATTTGCAGACAGCTCTACATGTTTAAATCGAGACGAAAGATTAAAAACGATGATGAAACAGTTTATGTATTATAATCCAAACCATGGATTTTCTGGCTTGTTTGCAGTAATTCGATTTTTTTTTTTTGTGATTAGAACCAATTGTTGAACTTGTTAGGTGGAAAAATCTAACAAAGTTTCAGATTAAATAAAAAAAAATACCCAGTCTGTATTCATGTTAAAATTAATTTAATTGATCCAATTTGTGATGTTCCTGATGAAGAAAAACACGCTCATTATGTTACTTAAACGTTACTTAATTTGGCCGCTAGATTACAGCAAACACGAAAGCTGATTAAGTTTCACATCATCTGTATGGTTGTATTTCCGAATAGACCCTTATTTTGAAGTAATCACCGGATGATGGTAACTCTTCCAGAAAAGTTACCTGATCAACTGTCTAACCCGGCAGCGAGGCAACGTTGTTGAATCTCTTAAAACAGTTTTTTTTATTCGCTAATGTGCTTTATTCTCCTCATTTAAATGCTGAGTCGTGGGTTGTTTACAGTGGGTGTTCTCACCCTAGACGTCTGTTGGTGAGTTTTCCTTCCAGACTTTCTGTAACTTGTACCGTTATAGGTCAGCCTTTTCGTATGGCGCTTCCGCTGAAGTTGTGCCGTCCGCTCTCATTTTCTTCTCAATGAGTTATTTCGTGACATATTAATTTGGACATGTTCGCCACAAGTATGTCAAAATATCTACATTTGAGACAAACGTGTCAACACAGTATTATTTTGTGTAGTGTTGCATTCTTACTACTGTCAACTTTAGCTTCCCGTTTCCAAAAATAAAACCCTCCAGTCATGACATCCTGTTTATTTAGAAAGTTATATGAGCTGGCAGAAAGGTTTTAACTAGATATAGTTTTATTCCAGTTGTTTTAAGACACTTTATGACTATTGGTGCGGATTCGAACTTTCTTTCATTGCATAAGTGCTCCAAAACTTTCAGGTTGTTTCCTGTGCAAAGCCCACTTTTGGGAACCCCCGCGGTTTTACAAATGGATTTAGGTCTGGGCTCTGCCTGGGCCCTTCCTTTTATTGCCTTGGGATCCTTTCTTGTCAGATAGAAAACAATGTGAAAATGATTCCACTCCAAATCAATGGGTCCTGTTCTATCGATCGTCAAGCTAGGCGATGGACGAGCGGCCGATCCAGGTGAGCGACGAAGAACGAGTGGTGTTGCGAGAAGATAGCAGGCGGCGTAGACGAAGGAAGGCCATCATGTCGTCCTCCTGCACTTCCATGGATCACGTCGCCGTGGAGTTCGTTCTCCCCACAGTGGCACGGGGCGGCGACTGCCCCGACTCGCTGCAACTGGAGGTTGCAGTAAACTGGACTGTGGAACAGGTTCCTCATTGTTACTTAATTGTCCATTCAAGTGCCACTTAAGGTGACTTTGAATGTCTCTGCTCCCAGGTGAAGGCACAAGTGTGGCTGAATGCGATGACATCCAACCTCTGTCCGGAATTCTACCAGCGGTTTTCTCCTGACCACTGCATACTACTTTACCAGAAAAAAGGCAACATGTGCGAGATCTACGACAAGCACCAAGTCTTCCAGACGCTGGACTGCGTACGCTACTGGAGAGGTTTGTCTGCAAGCAACTTTCTGTCTGATGCAGTGATCCCCAAAACGGATTGAGAAAAGGCACATGTACTGTACATACACAGGCTAATTCTGCCATCTAGTGGAAAAGCATTGAATTGTGAAATGCAGCAATAATTGTTGCAGACAGATAATTTTCACACAGTGGTTGGGGCTCACTGCAGGATGAAACATGGGTCTTTGGAAATTTTGATTTATTGATTATTATTATATATATTTTTTTAAAGCCTTGAAGAAGGATGTTGGCCGGATCAAGCTGGTCCCTCGTCTGCAGCCCTCAGACGAGACCCTTCAATACCAGCGGTACCTCAACTACCTGATCGGCTACGACGTCACCGACGTCAGTAACGTGCACGACGACGAACTGGAGTTCACTCGCAGGAAGCTGCTGACGCCGCGGCGCATTGAGCTGTCGGGCCGCGACGCAAAGCTCTACTCCATGGACCCGTGGGTGACACACAAGCCGCTGCCGGAGCACCTGCTGGGAAAGGTATGTTCAAATTTTGGTGGGATAATGCCAAATAAATTCATCAATTTTCTATAGCGCATGTCCTCCTGAGGTCGCTGGGGGGAGGAGAAGTGGCAGTAAAACAAGCCAAAATCCAAGAGAGTAAAAATAATTCATTTTTCATTTTAAATCCTGCTTTTCATATCCTGCTGCCTGCAGTTTTCGCTACCTTCCGTTTTCCATCCTTAGAATTTTAAAGAACGTTCCCTCTAATCATTTCAACTGTGCAATCTAGTTTGTAAGAAGATGTTATGGTTCAAATGATCCCCTTTTATGAGGAAGTTAGAGCCTCTAGTTTCCCTTAAAGATGAGTCATATCTTATCGTAGGTGTACAGATGATGCGGTTGCCCATTTCAGCGGTGTTTCCTTGACGCGCGTTATGTTATCGGGCTGCTCTGTTCATCCTCTCAGATCAGCAACGGCCATGTCCTCATTGTCATCCACATTTGCACAGCCAGTCAGACCATCAAGGTGTCCATTGACGACACACCGGCGCAGGTACAATCAAGTGTTCGCGCTTCATTTGCTTCGTGAGATCTCACATTTCGTGTTTTGTCCCCATGCAGGTTTTGTCCAGCTTCTTATCCAAAACGGCAAATAAAAGAGGCTTGCTGGGCATCCCCGACAGCACCTGCGAAACGGACTTTGTGCTGCGCGTGTGCGGCAGGTTTGTTCAAATCAGGTCCGCTATGAATTTGGTGGGATCGGATGAATTTTTTTTGTTGTTGTTTTTGAACAGGGTGGAGTACCTGTTTGGAGAGAAACCGCTGCGCAACTTCAACTGGATCCGTCAGTGTCTGAAGAATGGCGAGGAGATCCACTTGGCTCTGGAGACGCTGCCAGATCCCGAACTGGATTTGGTCCGTGAAGAGGACTGGGCCCAAGTGGACGATTGCACCGGTGTCGCAGGTAATCAATCGTTTTTTCTCATCCTCACTGCGACGGACGGTTCTTTGGAATAATTGTCACGATTTTTTTTTTTTTTTGCATTATCCCAGGCACGCATGAGCAGCTGACCATCGACGAGAAGGACCACGAACGACTGTTCACCGTCTCCATGTGGGACTGTAACAGGAAGTTCCGAGTAAAAGTGCTGGGAATCGACATCCCGACTCTTCCCAAAATTCCCGACTTTGTCGTGTTCATTGAGGCCAGCATCTTTCACAGTCAGCAGCTTCTCGCTCAGGTGAGTGATGCCGATCCATAAACGACACATGTGCCATTGTATTGTTGCTGGGCAACCAAAGGCTATATATTTTTTTAAACTCTGAAACAAATTAAAAATGTGTTTTGAACTCATGAACAAACTATGTCAAGCCACATTTTTTTATACTTCAGGAGCGGACGACTCCCAAAGTCTTTAATGAAGAAGTGTTGTGGAACTGCTGGTTAGAGTTTAACATCAAAATCAAGGACCTGCCTAAAGGGTCCCGACTCAACCTCCAGGTAAGGATTCTTTTACTCTTATTTTTTTTTAAATAGCCATGATCATTTTAGATATATTTGTTAATCAGCATGGCACATTCGCCTCACATTTCTGAGGTTGAGGGTTCGAATCTGGGCTCTGGCCTTTCTTTGTGAAGTTTGCTTGTTCTCCCCATGCAGCTTCCACCCAGTTCCCCCAAAAAGTGAGAAAAATCGGTGCAACGGCATTTTAATTTTTTTAAATTTAATTAAAAAAAATTTTATCGATGCATTTACAATGTGTTACCAAAGGGTGTTAAGAGCTTGTGGGAGAAGTAGCTTAAGGTGCTACATCAATTTTATTTGATCCATCCATCCATTTTCCGATCCGCTTTATCCTCACAAGGGTTGCGGGTGGAGGGGGGTGGGGGGGTGCTGGAGCCTATCCCAGCCGTCTTCGGGCAGTAGGCGGGGGACACCCTGAACCGGTTGCCAGCCAATCGCAGGGCACACACACAGTGTTCAATCAGCCTGCCATGCATGTTTTTGGAATGTGGGAGGAAACCAGAGTACCCGGAGAAAACCCACGCAGGCCCGGGGAGAACGTGCAAACTCCACACAGGGAGGCCGGAGCTGGAATTGAACCCGGTACCTCTGCACTGTGAGGTCGACGCGCTAACCACTGGACCACCAGGCCGCCGTATTTTATTTATATATATATATTTTTTCATAGGAGCCATCATAGATTGACACCTATGACATGTAATGAACAAGGGGATCACCGTATATACCTTACTGCATACCGTTTCCTTCCCAGTTGGTGTGCAAGAAACAACCCCAGACCCCAACCTCAAAAGGATCCTCCCACCAGGAGAGCACATCAGGAGGCGGGAGTCACGACGGTAAGGCCGTCTCAAATATTCGCCCACCTTCCACCAAGCGAGCCTCACCGCTTCCGCCGCCGTTCACCAAGGCAAAACCAAGAGCCGCCTCCTGTACTACGTCAACCTGCTGCTGATCGACCACCGCTCGCTGCTGCGCCAGGGCGAGTTCGTCCTGCACATGTGGAAAATGCCCGAGAAGAGCGAGGAGAGCAGCAGCAGCAGCATCAACGCCGACAAGCTGACGTCGGCCACCAACCCGGACAAGGCTTCGTCTATGGCCGTCGCCATCTTACTGGATAAGTACCGCTACCCCGTGGTGCTTCCCAAGAGCCGCGATCTGAGTCGAGACGGCGCTCTCGCAGCGGAGGAGCCCGACGGAACCGAGCGAGGTCAAAGGGAGATGCCGAACCACCTGAAGAAACAGTTTGCCGCCATCGTGGCGACTGACCCCCTTCATCCATTGAGTCCCGAAGACAAAGAACTGCTGTGGCATTTCCGACACGATTGTATGCGTGACCCCAGGTACTTGGATTGCAGTCGCTTGCTCGAATTTTGCTCCCCGAGCAACCAAACCTTACAAGGTCTCCCTGTCAGGGCCTATCCAAAGCTGCTGTCATCAGTCAGTTGGGGAAAACAGGAAGCCGTCCTGGCAATCCACCGGCTGTTGGAGCGCTGCACCGCATGGGACAGCAGGTAATCACAATCGCACCGTTAGCGGTCGGTAAACGTTTTGGGTTTCTCATTCTTACCATCCCGTCAGTGTTTTGGACGTCGGCTTGGCCATGCAGCTGCTCGACTGCCACTACTCCGACGCTCAAGTCCGCTCCATGGCCGTGCGGAAGTTGGAGACGCTGGAGGATGACGACGTGCTGCGATACCTTCTGCAGCTTGTCCAGGTCTGGTGCGCACAAAGTGATAATATCGCAGTAATCGCATGCGGTTTTCAAAAACGCATGGGATTTTTGTCATTTGTAAACAGGGTAAGTCATGACACGGTGACAAAACCTTCTTTGTTCTTTTCCTCCTTTTTCATACTTATTACCCATCCAATTAACAGAGTTATCATTCCTTGTTAGACAAAGATCTCAAGTTTGTTTGTTTTTTGTTCTTTGTGGTTCACGTGGTTCATTGTGCAGCCAAACTGACTTGACGTAACTCTTGCTGTGTGTGTGTGGGTGTTTCTGTGTATATGGGTGTACGCAGGCGGTCAAGTTTGAGCCGTACCACGACGGCGCCCTTGTCAGGTTCCTGCTCAAGAGAGCGCTGAGGGTAAGCGGGATGAAAAACTGCATCACAGAATTGTTGTCAGTGTCTGTGTCAGTCAGTATGTGTGTAGGTACAAAAAAAACAAAACAAAACAATTCTCTGTCTCTATTTTTGCATTTCAGAGTAAGCGTATCGGCCATTTCCTCTTCTGGTTCCTCCGCAGCGAAATTGCCCAGTCCAAGCATTACCAGCAGCGTTTTGCAGTCCTGCTGGAGGCCTACCTGCGAGGCTGCGGCGAGGCCATGCTGCAGGATTTCGGGAAACAGGCGAGCGAGAATTTTTGCGATGTTTTTAACCATTTCAGGGACAACTGTTGCTACGATGGACAGCGTGAAAGGGGTTCAGGAGGGGTGTCACGAATTAATACCACCATCTGCTTGATTGCAGGTGGAGGTGACTGAAGCTCTGCAGAAAGTCACCCGAGAGATCAAAACCATGTCCCCAGACAAGTATGACGTCACGCCACAAGGTGAACATTACTTTTAAAAATATATTACTTACCTATAGTTACAGTGACCAATTTAACAATAAAGTTTCCACATCCGTCATTTTGTCATGTCACTGTCATATTCCAAAATAAACGATCCCGCAGGAGTCAAATGCCGTAAACTAAAGTTGGGCGCGTGTGCTTTTCAGTGGTGTGTCAGATGCGTCAGAAGCTGGAGACGCTCCAGTTGTCTGGTCTTCCACAGGGTTTCAGGGTGCCTTATGATCCCGGATTAAGAGCTGGAGCCCTGCTGGTAACGGAAACGGGCACCGTCGAGACTCTGATGCGATTCCTTACTGAGTGTTTATTTTTTATTGGGGGCGTGCTCAGATCGAGCAGTGCAAAGTGATGGCATCCAAGAAGAAGCCGCTGTGGCTGCAGTTTAAAAGGGCCGACCCCACCACCCTGTCCAAGGACCCCATTGGGATCATCTTCAAGCACGGTGACGACCTCAGACAGGACATGCTCATCCTGCAGGTAGCGAACAGTCTCATCTCTTCCTCACACTTTGTTTCTTGACTGTCAAGTTTTCTTCTGCAATTTATTTTTTTTTGTGGTTCTTGTTTCCTGACAGATTCTGCTGATCATGCAGTCCATCTGGGAGACTGAATCTCTGGATCTGTGCCTGTTGCCTTACGGCTGCATCTCCACCGGGAACAGGATAGGTCGGTCACTCCCCCCCCCCCCCCCCCCCGTCTCATTCCATATTTCATCCCCAAATTGTCTTTCAGGTATGATAGAGATCGTGAAGGACGCCACCACCATCGCTAACATCCAGCAAAGTGTCGTCGGCAGCACCGGAGCCTTCAAAGACGAAATCCTGCATCAGTGGCTGCGGGACAAGTGTGTGGGCGAAGACAAGGTATGAAAGGATTTGAAAGCCCAAATTTTAACGGGGGGAGACTAACATGTATATTTTTAAGGGCCACATCGGCAAGCCCCTGTTTTGAAGTGTTCGTTGTTTTCCTCTCAGTGTTAAAAGGAAGTAGCAAAAAAACGGCAGACAGGAAAAAGGATGTGAGCGTCAGTGGTTTCCTGTCACACAACGCACAAAAGCTACTTTTAGAGTTTTCATATGCTCCCATTGTGTCACTTACATTTCAACTCAACTTTATTTAGCAACAGCATTTTGGACCAACTGGAGATGCTTCATGGAGTTGACTCAAAAATCAAGTACATTGCAGTACCGCGGCTGAGATGTGACAACGGTGTTGATTACGGTTTTGGTGTGCTGTTGAGAAAGGGCGGTGCCTTAGCCAGTTGCCTAAGCTGAAAAAAAGATGGATTCAACAGCAGCACCCCAAAAATCAAACAAACAAACAACAACAACAAAAATCCACATTTGCGATGTGCCGCATGAACTAGAATTCTAATTTCAAATGATAATGTGCTGGTGAATTTCTTAGCCCCAATTAGTCAAGGAAATGGTTTCATCGCACGTGACAAAGTTGTTGTTGTTTTTTTTTTTTTTTTCAGTTTCAGCAGGCCGTGGAGAGGTTTTTGTATTCCTGTGGCGGTTACTGCGTGGCTACCTACGTGCTGGGCATCGGCGATCGCCACAACGACAACATCATGATCACCGAATCGGGTAACCACGCCTCGTCTTTCGCTTTCAGCCCGTACGTGTCAAGGAACTTTTATTTTATTTTTTTTTGCGCTGGCTCCTCAGGGAATCTCTTCCACATCGACTTTGGCCACATCTTGGGGAACTACAAGAGCTTCATGGGAATCAGTAAGGAGTGGGTTCCCTTTGTGCTCACGCCGGACTTCCTGTATGTCATGGGAACGTCAGGAAAGAAAAGCAGCCCCCACTTCCAGAAATTCCAGGTGCTTAACCCTTTCCTGCACCCTGTAACCCGATAACATGATCAGCTGTCCCCCTCCCCCCCGAAAGGGTTAAACCAGAATGAATTTCTCATATAACACATGTATGTGCACTCCTTTGTGCCAGGATGTGTGTGTCAAAGCGTACCTCGCTCTTCGACACCACACCAACCTCCTCATCATCCTCTTCTCCATGATGCTGATGACCGGTATGACGTCCTCGCATTCAGTGCACGACAGTAAATCTCGCACGTTCAATGGTCAAAAACACACAGTCGTGACATCATTAAATAGGATGTAAAGAATAATTTTTTTTAATTTTTTTATTTTTTTTTGTGCATCATTATTTCATGCTTTAATTCAATAGGCATCCTTCTGGTGTGCGCATCCCGGCCACCAGGGGCAGTATATTACTGACATACATAGAATGCAACATGAAGACCAACTAGACTGGAGTAAAAACAGTTGTTTTGCAGAGGATAAAGAAAATATGCCAGTGAATATTGTTTTATTTTTCAAATATAAGTTGTATAAGTAATATAAGTTGTTCAAATGTACCGTCATACTGGCGCTAGTTTTGTTAGCCCGTTTTCAGTGTTTCCTGTTAGTGGACAAATTCACCATTTTTTTTGGTTTGTTTTTAATGGTATTGTTCTAAAATGAGTTTGACATTATATGAAAAGTGTTTTGATTCCAATTGGATTAAAATCGAGGCAATTTTAAACAACTAGTAATGAACTAATGAATTACATGACGATGTTATATTTGCGATACATTGTATTTAAACATTATTTCGTGGCTTATCATAGGCATGCCCCAGCTGACCAGCAAGGAGGACATCGAATACATCCGCGAGGCGCTCACCGTCGGCCGCTGCGAGGACGAGGCGCAGCGCCACCTCCTGGATCAAATTGAGATTTGCCGGGAGAAAGGCTGGATGGTGCAGATAAACTGGTTTGTTCACCTGGTGCTGGGCATCAAGCAGGGGGTGGAGAAACGCTCCACATGAGCGTCACATGAGGACAAAATAGGAAGGACCCGTGAAAAAAATAAAATGGGATTTGGATTTTTATGACAGTTACAGCAATGTTGACCTGCTAAACGACATGCGCTTCTTTTATACACCGGTTCCATTTCATCACCAGTCGTAGACCAAGTCAAAAGGCAAAGTTTTTACATTCCTATCACAGTTTCAATGGGATTTTCCCACTTTATGAGTCTTAACCCTTTCAGGGACAGCGGTTACGACAGTGGACAGTTTCTCATGATGCGGATGGATTTTTTATTTTTTATCTTTTTAACGTATCTACCTGTCTGTTGCGTAAATCTCCGCGATATTGCTGTTTATAATGATTTCATTTTCGATGATTTTTACAGCTTTGTGCATGAACTTTCATTTCCATTCCCCCAACAACCACTTTTTTGAAGTCCATACCTTAGACATTACTGCCATCTAGTGGTATTTACGTTACACAGCACTTGTTACAGGACAGTATTATTATTATTTTTGTTCAAATGTTTAGAAAGTATTTGAAAAAGTATGCTTCAGTAAGTTTACTTATGTATTTTTTAATGTTTTTATTTTTAAAATGTTTTATTTTATTTTTTTGTCTCTCTCAGGGACATGCACTCAGGGAGGTGTAACCTCACTGACACCATGATATCATTTTAATTTCAACTTTACTTCTTTCATCGCCTAAATTCCCCACCACAAAAAAGGGACACACCGTGACATGTGAGGACTGTCACTCATCCTCTTCCTCCCATCTTAATCATTGACATTACTGGAGATGAGTGGGTGCAGGTGGACAAGATGACGCCCTTTCTTCTTGTTTTCTTCGCTCTGCGGCTTTGAACTGCAAATGGATTTGTCAGAGCAAGAGGGGGAAAAAAAGAAAAAGAAAAGCCCCCTCGTTCCACAGCTCTTTATGGCTCCTTAAAGCTTTTTAGCACGCCTTTGTGAATCTTGTGGAGGCTGAAGCGATTCACTGAGCGCGCAAAAAATGTGGATGGAAATTGCGCGGAAGAAAAAGCTTTGTTGTTCTTCGGCATTTGTGTTTGGAGGAACGTCATCTTTGATGCGCTTTTTAAGCCTCGTGGCGAAATCACAAATCACACAATTTCAAACGCTCTCCGGTCACAAGATTAGGTACAACTACATATCCGTTTTTTTTTTTAATGTAAATATAAATTGGGATCGTCTGTTCAATCATCATTCTGCGTGATTTTTTTTTTTTTTTTTTTTTTGCGCCTGTGTCTGTTTCCACTGAGCAAGTAGTTGTTGTAAAAGCGCCCCCTCATATTGACTTGAGATATAGAAAACATTTTGTCAAAGAGCCTTCACAAACACTGCATGTGCACATGTAACGCCTGCCAATTAAAATGCATAGATGTAAATGCACACATAAGACTCTTGACTTTCAATGCGTATGATCACGACCCCGGGGGTGCGTGATGCACCTCTATTTCCGTTCAGTGCGCATTTTCTTTGAAGTCACGCCATGTTTGTGTGAAATTGACATGGCAGATGTGAGAGTATCCGCGTCTGTAGTTGTCATCACATGTCCAGGCGTATTCGCGATGGGTTATGGTAGCGGTGTGCTAATCTGAGATGATTTAGCTTCCTTCAAAAGCAACAGTCTTCTCTCATTCGCTGAAAGTGAGAGATGTTAGTTTTGCTGAATATTTTGACAGAAACAGGGGGCGGGGGCTTTCCTGCTGTATGTTGCCGTGGTAACTGCCAATCAAATCTAATTAAAACACACCCACACGCTTCTTATCTAGCCGATTGTGCCAAATGATTTTATTTATTTATTTTTGCAACCATGACTTGATCACGATACAAGCGGAACATATTTTGGACAATAAGTCGTATACTTTTTTTTTCTTTTTTTAAATTGGAAAAAATGTCTTGGACAGTATATGGAGAAAAATGCTCAAACCTGACCTTTTCAGAGATGCCCGAAATTACTACAATGTAGTTGTTAATACTTAAAAATTTAACATCCTGGATATATATGAACCAGCTGTAATTGGATATTGAACATGAAGGAGGGCGTGCTGGTCACGGTGCTGCATCAGATACCCTTACTGACAGAATGCCTTGGTGCATGCGAGTGTACCCGTGTGTACGATAGGTGGTCAAATAACGAGGTTGGGATGAAGTGGGAAGTAAATATCGATCAATATCAGAAGGTGACGTGAGTCACAATTTAAGAAATGGTGGACACAGTTGGTGTCCCCCAAGGTTCAAATCTTGATCCTCTACTTTTTATATGTATCCCATTGGGATAAACCTCTCTTTCATTAAAACATAATGATTAAAAATCTCCGTTTTTCTAAGCGACTGGAGAATGGTAATATCATCTATTTTAGTATTGCTCTCTTTACTAAAAATATCTGCCACACAATTTATAATGTCGCTGCATTACAGTATAAAAAAATCATCTAAATCTCATGCACTTTCTCTTGACTGGATCGACTGTATTAATTGTATACTATCTGTGATGTGATCTAACCTGTGCAACTTTGTTAGTGGCCTGTTTCAGCAGACATTTTGGCTGGGTATTGGACATTTTGAGGCTAGTAATCGGCAGGTAAGGTTCTTAGCATAAAAACCTTTAGCAACATTATGTATTTTGCATCTTTATATATGTGGACTGTTGTTTAATTTGTTAAATTTGCATGCGAACGTCATTTCCTCAATTGTAAGAAGCCCCCTCGGTGGTTTTGCACGTTCAACAAACGGCCAAGTTAAATTAATGCACATTAGAGGGTCCAATAATCTTTTTGTGTCTCTGCATGGTTGTAATTACAAACACTCAATCTGCCTGGCTGGTTGTCCCACGCCCCCTTCGTCCCGCCGTCCATCCACTAGGCCAGTTGGAGTCTAATCCCGGCAGAGCTAATCTTTCTCTGATCTGAGGATTGCACAATTGAGTTGCTGGGTTTCCTCTCACCTGCTGGCCACCGCATGCCCGACTAACTGACCGAATAGCCGGGCGCGGAGTGGACGGAAGATGGCTTCCCGCCGATCGCCATCCTCTACCTGGACAGGTGAGTGTAACAGCAACGCGTCGGCAACACATGGCTAAGCCACTGTTGAGAAATGCTTGCAGGCTGCGGGGTGAGGCAACCCCCACCGGGCTACTGTAATATGCAGATATGCGATTAGACCTCAGACTAATCTGTGTTGGTGTACTGTCAATGAGGCGAGGAAGGAGCTAAAGGTGAAAAACAATTGATCTTATTGGTTGACCAACGATGAACTTGGGAACAAATATCAGTCCTGGTTCAGTTTTTATTCACTTTCTAATTGTCAGACTTCAATAATGTTTCATTTTTTTGGCAAGCAGGCCATTCTTTTTCACATTTACAGTTTTAATATGTTCTTTTAATGGGGGGAGAAAAAAAAACACATGTCTCGATATTGCTTACTGCCAGTATTTTATCACTTGTACAGCAGACTGATTTTGGTAAGTTTGGGAACAATAATTTGGGGAAACCATGCTAGGCTAAAAACTACGATCTTTTCAAATGAAAGAACGGCGAGGCTTACTAAAGACTTTTGTTATGTTAAAGCTGGAAAAGTCACTTGTCTTTAGTGATGGATTTTTAAAAAAAATCAGTTTAAAGGCCCTCTTAGCAGCAAATAAAGCTCTGCTGTTCTAGTAGGCTTTTTTTGGGGCAGGGATGGGCCAAACTCAGTTCCTTGAGCGTCGCTATCCTAAATGTTTGAGATGTTTCCCTCCTCCAACACACCCGATTCAAATGATTAGCTCATCAGCAAAATCTGCGGCAAGTGTGTTGGAAGACTCCCAAACAATTTTTCTTGAAGCAAATCCAGACTACCACTCGCTGAATTATACGTTAGCATATGTTGTTTCACGGCGCAATAAAAAAAAAATTTGAAAAATTTCCAATCCATTCGAGATTAATGCATCGCCAACCCTGGAATCATGGAATGTGATTACATAAAAGCATAAGCATTGGCTCATGCGCTTCTCTGCGTAAATATCGCTCTTGACACATATCTCGTGTCATCAACATATGCACGAGGGATTTTCTCTCAGCTTGTCCTCCGGGTGTTTCAAACTGGCGACCCTCCAGTTGCGAGACCTCCTTCTACAGCGTCACCCCGGGCAGGCGACCGCTGCCAAATGAGCTGAGCACGACTCGCTGCCATGAAATGAAAGAAAAGAAAGTCATCTTGACCTCTTCATTAGCATGTCGTTTGTACAGTGAGCTGCCAAACGAAAGGCTCCGAGAGCGAGCTGTCCACGGTTACAGGATTGAGAACGCGGTCAGAAGCCTGTTTTTGTTTCTATGGCTACAGATGGTCTGCATCCCTAAATAACCACCCGTCGTAACCTTCTGATTAAAAGAAAGCCCGCGGCCGTCTTGACTAAAAGGCAGTTCGATATACAGTATATGAAAGTGAACAAGTCTTTCTTAGCTCTGAAAAGCGCCGTTGGCTGAGCATCAATGAGGTGTCATAAATAAAATTACTCACCAGAGTCATAGAAATAAATCCGCCTTTTAGAGTTTAACCCTTTCATGCAACTTGTAACCTGATAACATGACACCAGCCGCCATTTAAAGTGCCACCGATTCGCCCTGAAATAAAGCTCAATTGTTCTAGTAGGCTTTTCCTGGCTTTTTATTTTTTATTTTTATAAACAGCTTTTTCAACTCTTCATGTGACCTATAACCCGGACAGCTCATTTGATAAAACAATCGAACCCTTTTGTGAGGACAAGAGATATGTTGCACAAGTGTGCACACCCTCATAACTGGACATGTGTCCAGAATGAATCAATCTTTGGCAAACTCGTTAAATGGGACTCGGCACACACCTGCCGTCATTTTGCGCCTCTATCAAACCTCAATTCATGTTGTTCTGGTAGGATTTTAGTGACTTTTTTTTTTTCAATATTAACAGTTGCTCATTTTAATACCTTTTCCAAATATGTTTTTTTTTTTGGGGGGGGGGTGGAGGGTTTAATACATGTCTGTAGGTCACATCGATGGTGGAGGAAGTTATGCCGTTTTTTAATTAAATTTTTCTTTATTTTGTCACAAAAACATGGCATTTGAAAAGTGATGAAAAATGGGGTTTTTTAATGTAGTTTTTGTATGTATTTCAAACATGAATATGGTTATTTGTTGTTGGACAAGAACAATTCGTGAGATGATAGTGTACATTTGAATCAATACAGGTGAATCATCCCAAGATGCTCCACTTTCAGTTCAGTCTTTTGTCCCTAGTGGCAAGTATTTTCAGAGTAAACTGTACATAATGCACATACAGTTCTGCAGTATGTTTTTGCAAGTTGTTGCATTAAAATAAAAAGACAAACTAATATCTTCTTCACTTCCTTTATAACCGATGTGTCACAGAGCCACGAGGGAACGGACGAGGCTCCGTCCCAGCGGCCACAGCTCTGAGCGAGTCCTCGTCCATCCACAGCGACGCCCTGTACCACCTGACCATGGACGTGTCGCGGGTGGGCCTGGAACCTCTGTCCAACACCATACTGGAAGCAGAACCTGACAAAGAGGATGCTTGGGATGAGGAGGCTCAAAGTCTACTTAAGGTGACTAACCAATGATTGACGGTCTATTAAGTCAGAAGAGGAAGCGGGTAGGAGACAGGAGAAGCGGCAGTAAAACAGGCCAAAGTCCAGATGTTTTGAGGGTGAGGCATTGTGTGTTAAGGTTGCGGCTGAGCTGGAGTGAATAATCAGATGAATTTGGGCAAGAGGCAGGCTAAGCTCTGGACTGGTCACTCGTTAATCAGAATTTGCCTATTTTAAAATTGCCCCAAGCTGCTGCTCAACCTGGTGACAAAGCACTTTTTTTGGAGACAGCCTGATGAAATGAGTTCCTCCTTTCACTTCATCATATCTCCATAGGACCATGGTGCCAGAAGATGGCGTCAAAGCGCTTTCTCGTATTTAACAAGGCTCTGGCCTGACTAAATGAAGCTCCTCCTTTCACTTCAACATAGTTCCTTAGCACCGGAATGCCAGATGATTCTTGTAATGTTTTTTTGTTGTTGTTGTTGTTATAATCATTTTTATTCTCTGCTGCCATAATCTCTTCAAACAGAGGATTGCGTCATATTTGGGTCAAACCATTTATTTATCATGGGAAAATAATCCAATGCAAGAACTGCATAAACAGTTCTGCCTTTAAAGAGAGGTGTTAATTTAACATGTGTACGGTATATGTATCTGTGTATTGTGTTCAAAAAAAATTCGGTTGCCTCATTTCGGTCTAAAACGTAAATATCTAGTATGCAGGAAGCTGCAGTGCACCACAGCCACAATAATAAACAGAAGTTATCGTTGCGACAGCTCTTGTATTGGCTTTTGCGGATGTACCTAATGAAGTGGCCAGTAAGTGCACACACTTTACAGATGGCTTCCCCCCCCCCCCCTCCACCCCCCACCCCTCTTCTTTTAAACAACGTGTCGCGCGCACCATGCCAAACTCGCCGGCGCTGCGCACGCATCCCGCACGCGCGCACACACACGCTCACACACACTCGCATGCTCACTCAGACACTCGCAGCGTGAAAGCTAGATGGATGCCTCCTCTCGCCTGTGGATCATGCTGCCAAGCTACGCGCTTCCCTTCAGATCCGAGCCGAATCCCGTTTAGGATCCGCGCCATGAAACCTGTTAAAACGCCACGGTGGTTTACCGGAGTGACCTGTAGTGTGTTTTTTTTTGGAGGGATGGAAGAGGTGGCGGCGGGGATGAATTCGGCTGCCTTTTTGCCAACTTTTACTCATCGTCTCCCTCAACTTGTCTGATTCTGTTTGAAGTGTCACAGCATGCAGACTGATGACAAGATCCCAGTGAGTACAACAAGCTTGTTCTTTTAGTTCCAGAACTGCTCCCACGCCTCTCGTGATTAACTAGTATGGTGGGTGTACTAGTTACCTGCTTTTCACTAGCAAATACCATTGCAAACATTGCTTCTCACCTATATCGGACCTGTTGGCTTTATCAACATATAAACTGGTTCCTTGAAATATGGGTGATCTTACAAGATGATTTTTAAAATCTTTTTAGCACAATTGTTCCCCCCCCCCCCCAAAAAAGGACAAAAATGGCCGTTTTTGCAGATTTTTTTTCTCTTTTGTAAAGGTGTACAAATTGTAAACGGCTATTTAAATGTTATTCTTCCAAAAAAAAAAAAACCATTGTCGGGCCCTAACTCTCAGAGGCATATATTCTTTATCCTCTGTGAAAAACGACAAATATTACTGTACATTACTGAGTCGGAGAACCCATTGTGAACACCCGTATATGACAAACACCCTTCCGGTGAACATTTCACCTTGTAGATATGAATTTACTCCAATCTTTGCAAAAAAATCCTCACTGCGGTTTGTTTCCTTCTTAATGTGCCTTTGCACACACACACACACACACACACTGCATATCTCTACAGTTTTTTCTCCCATCCAAGAAGGCAGAAAGGATTATTTGTAACGGTTTTCGAATGTTGCAGTTCATCCAGAAGGGGACCCAGACACGGCACGTGACCGCGTTTGGATGGTATCCAAGGGAAACACCGGGGTCTGTGTACTAAACAATCCCGAAAAAAAGGCTCCCCCATTCGTTGGACTCCTAACTGACGTTTAAAAAAAAAAAAAAAAAAAAAAAGGCCACACACGAGAGAGAATGTGCATACCTCACTCATACTTTAGAGCAGCTGCATTGTGCAGGGGAGTCTTTGTGCTCTTGTGTTGCTCTCTTTTTATTGTCTTTCAGCTTCTCACTCTGCCTGTCAATGCGTCCCCGTTGGCCGCAGTTGTTTGTTTTTACTCTTCTGACCAACTGGCGACTAAATACAGGCAAATGTGCATTAAAGCTTTGCTTTTATTTCTCATTGGAATCGGCACGATCAAATTGAGGCGATTCAATACGGGGTTCTCAGGTTTGTAGTTGGAATAGCAAAAAAAATTAAAATAATAAAAATGTAAAACGAAATTTCGTACTAATGTCTTTTTTTTTTTTTTGGAGATGGAATCCTGCTAAATTCTCCATGACAACAGGACAAATGCAAAAAAAGCTGGCCTTCATTTTTTTTCTCTCTCTCTACAGTTGAACTGAAATCAGCACTAAAACTCCCATCATGCCCCGGGGCCTTTCGAGCCTTCCCTCTTGTGTCCTCAATGTTCCGTCTCCTTCCACTTCCAAACAATCAGTCTAAATAAAGAATCCAAGTGGCAAAGGTGATGCGACTGCCCACTCTGCCGCGAAAAGGTTCTCACTTCAGTGTTTTTTGAGAACCTGCCAATAGCCACTCTGTGTGCGCGTGTGTGTGTGTGTGCCGACGTAGCCGTCCGTGCTCAATTTCATTCAAGCGCTTACGTAAGCTTCGCTTTTCATTTTCGGTGCTAAACCGGCTGTTGTAAATTTACGACTATTGATGCAAACAATTATTTTTTCCCACTTCTGAGTGTCTGGTATACTGCGCATATCCAAATTTTGACGACAGTGTCTTGCTTCTCTTCTCCAGGTTGTCAGTTCTTCGTCGAGCCCCCAAGACAACGGCGAGGGCCTCCACTTCTCGGACGGCCGGCGGAAAGTCGACTACGTGCTGGTCTTCCACCAGCGAAGACAAGCCTCCGTTCGTTCCCCTGCCAGCACGTCGGTTTCCCACGACCGACTGTCCATCGTTTCCAACGGCAACTTCCCGCCGTCGCGTGGCTCGGACGGCAAAGGCGGAGGAGGAGGGGGGAGTGGCGGAGTACCGGGAGGGGAGGTTGTGAGCATCGGCGAGGTCTTCATGGAGCTGGACAGCGGAGGAGGGAACGAAGCGGCCGAACCCGCCGACCACGAGATACATCTGATCAGACAAGAGTTCGAGGCCAACCTGCTGGAGGCCGGCCTGGAGATCGAAAGAGACCGGGAGGTGAGTGCGATGTGGCAGTCAAAGCCGAGGGCTAATTTTTCCCGACACACTATGTCAGATTTTAAGGTCACGTTAACCCTCTCATGCACCCTGTAACCTGATAACATGATAGGCTGTCCACTTTTGTAACCGCTGTCCCTCAGAGTTCAAATTAGCAACCTAGCGCCCTCCACGCTACCGCACAGTCCTCGCAAACATAACTCATTTTATTTCAAGTGAATTTGGAGGCTTTTCTATATTCCTGATTTTGTGTGTTGTCTGGGTGGCCCGGTGGTCCAGTGGTTAGCGCGTCGACCTCACAGTGCAGAGGTACCGGGTTCAATTCCAGTTCCGGCCTTCCTTTGTGGAGTTTGCATGTTCTCCCCGGGCCTGCGTGGGTTTTCTCCGGGTGCTCCGGTTTCCTCCCACATTCCAAAAAAAACAAGCATGGCAGGCTGATTGAACACTCTAAATTGTCCGTGGTTGGTTGTTGGTCTCTGTGTGCCCTGCGATTGGTTGGCAACCGGTTCAGGGTGTCCCCCGCCTACTGCCCGAAGACAGCTGGGATAGGCTCCAGCACGCCCCGCGACCCTTGCAAGCTGATCGGAAAATGAAGGAATGAATGACTGTGTGTTATCCATACATTTCCAAACAATCGTGAAAAATCAAAATTCTTCTCCGGCTGGGAAAAACGGATTGGATTGGATTGCATGAGATCGTGAGGATGAGGGGGTGGCTACTACTAATAGTAGTAGTATGATATGCAAGAGTAAACGCTCGAAATGATGACCGCAGCTTAGGAAGGAGAGGCATCTCCGATGGGGTGGGGGGGAATCCAAACATTACAGATGGAGGGAGGAGCTTACATCACGGGAAATACCCCTGCAGTGGAAGTAGGGCACGAGTCACGATAAGCCCGAGCCAACCTTCACAATAGTATGCTGCATCAAGCAAATCTCTTCTTCCTGAAAAAAAAAACCTGAGCCGAAACATGGTCCTTTTTTTTTTGTGTGTGCTCCTTTCTTCACACTCCTCGCAAAGTTAATGTGATTTTGGCAGCCTCTCCTTCCACTTGCTGTGTCCACGCCAGCTGCTGGCTGTGCCCTCTTCCGTACCACTCGCCTAATTTACCCCGCGAAGCGGCTCATTTAGACTTTGACATTCAGGCATCCTTCCACCGCGCCTGTGTCGAGGTCGGGCGTTTTGGTTCGGGCTCGTGTGTGTGTGTGTGTGTGAGAGTGATGGCGTGCGCAGTAGGCGCTTGGCAGAACACCCACCCGCCGTTGTTGTCGTCGTCGTCGTAGCGGGCCTGTGGGCTACGGTGCTACAAACGTGGCGATTGTGAAAGTTCTGTCACGCCGTCGCCTGCTCACGCCAAAAGGAGCCGTTTTGGCGGCTGCCACGAGTCATATTTGGAAGCCATAAGTGCGTCCGCTACTTGGTGATGTGAGGTCTGCAGGCAATCATTAATCAGATTACCATTGGATAGATAGGACTTTAATCTCGTATAAGATTAGCTTCCCGATGGCGCCTTATTTTATCTCATGGATCGCCATTTGATGTATTCAACTGCTGAAAGCAGCCAGTATGGAGATTTTCATTCCCTCCTTTGACTATATAGAACAGGATATTCTTTCAGGGTGTCTGACAAACATAATTACACTCCTTCATTTGAATATAGTGGTGGTGTGGGGGGGGGGGGGGGATACTGTTGATATACCTCCGGTAGGTGCTGGCACGTAGAAGGACGAGTCGTCTAAATAGCAAGAGTTCTTAACTCATTCACTCCCAAAGACGTTTTTACACGTCTTTTCAGACTTGGTCTAGAATTGGCGTTGAATTTAAATTTTTGGGCAGAGGGCATTACATGAACCCGATAACAAACAGTGCACTTGCATGTTAGTGTTGAATTCATTCCTAGTCGATTTCTACAAACTAGTCGATAGGTGTTCGTAAATGCTAATGCTAATTACTCGGGAGAGCTAATGCTAACCCATGGGGAGAAATGTCCCAGTTGAGAAAATATTATTAAACGCCGCTGGGTTGCCATGGCCATGATGTGCCTCGTCGTTGTCGTTTTAGAGCCGTTTCTTGAAACTGAACACGAGAGAAAGCAACGAAGACCGAATTTTCTCCGGGTGCTGTATTGTGGCATCTTGAGGCATATCACAAACCTTTTTTTTTTTTTTTTGACTCTTTCTGTTGAACTTATTTTCAATGAAAATTTAAATTGTTTTCTTCTTTCGAGAGCGCTTCTTAATCCCACCACTGAAAATTGGAGCGACTTGAACGGCCAACTTGTTTACCGCGTCTCAGGATTATTATCGTCGATCCTCTTGCGGCGCACTTTTAATTAGATCACATCAAGTTACACAATATACTAAAGACTTCTTGTCAGTGAGATGCTGTAAATTTTCCTGCGGCGGATATACATTCTTTTCGCAACTTTATGGATTATACCTCGCCCTTTATCCGATCCGTTCAGCGCCTCACACCTGCTGTGCATCCGTCATTTTCGCAGTCAACGTTTCCTTGACTCCCGCCTCCCACTTAGCAACACGCTGTCGCCCAAATGATCACCCCCCCTCCTAGATCAGCGCATCTCCCCACCTCCCCCCCCCGATGACACCCCTCCACCGGCTGCGTCCTAGTTCCCCCCCCCCCCCTCACCCACCAACTGAGATAAAGAGCTAATTGGAAATCCCTCTACTAATTAACCTTCTCCAGACTCAAATGTATTTATATCCACTGCATTTTGATACAAGCGAGGAAAGAGGGCAGCCGAAGGTGATTAAATTAGTTATTTATTATTGAACCATAAAGTTCAACTCCCCACAATAAAAGGCCACTCTTAAATGTGCAGTTGTACTGTTTTTCTTTAGACAAATGAAGTTCGCCTATAAGGACAATAGCGCCTTTTAGGTTCATCCTGATTCATCACCAGAAAGCCCAAAAATTATTATTATTATTATTTTTGTGCCGAGTGGTATCCAGTAGGCTTCCCCGATGGAGCAGCAGCAGGGAGGAAGTAGCTGACGCGATAAGAGAGGAGATAATGAAACACAAGAGCAGTGAGAGTGGCAGTTCAATGAGCCGGCCCGTCAATCAAGCGGCTGAAAGCGTCGCCTGCCAGGTACAGAAGGTACAGTCATGCAGACGGGGGTGGGCTGAGAGAGAGTGAAAGATCTCAGGGGCGTCCAAGTCGAGAAAGGGAATCGGGTTTCCGCTGTTGCCCCCCCCCCCCGCAACCCCTCCCTCTCCATCCCTTTACAGTAGCTGATCGGGGTCCGAGGAGTGTAACGTTACCTGCGCTCTGGCCATCCATCCCCTTTGGCGCTCCGGCTGCAAACAATGTCGCTCACTTTGATATTCACAAATCAGTCACGCGCTCCATCCGAACGCATGACTTATTTGCGAGGTTTCAAAGGCATCTGGAAAACGCTCCATAATTGCGGTGCGAGGGACGATGATTCATCATCGGCAGAGCGGGACGTTATTAGGCATACAATGCTTTCCAGGACATGATGATGTTGGACAAAGGAGCGAAACAGTCTGCCAAGGAACAGGCTGCACCATGCAAGGAGTGTTGAAAACAGCCACAGGCGTCGCTTCAGGAACACGCGAATTCTCTCTTGGTCGGGCCAAAGTGAAGGCGTTATAGTGAGAGTGGGACGTGGGTGGGACGTTGTTTACGTTGAGATGACATTTAAAATAGGTCAGATAATGGACTGCCGGGTCAAAATTCAAAGTAGAGAAGCATCTCAAGTTTGGCTCGTGCTTGCGGTCCATCGAACCTTACATAAAATACAATCTTAAAGCTTACACACAATGCAAAAACGACATAGGCTAAAAAATAGCATCACTTATCATAAATAGATTTTTGAACACACAGCGCTGAGCAACATGTGTCTATAACGGAAAGTCGCAGGCATATATTCTTTATCCTCTGCAAAAAATGACCAATAACACTCGTTTGTGAAAGTCTTCTTTGTTTGTATCTGTATCTCAATATTATTCTGCCCCCTGGTGGCCAAAGTCAAGACCAGACGAAGTACAATGTGGGGCAGGAACGGATTACTGACATTTCCATTCATTTCAACAGGGAAAGATGGTTTGGAAGTATCAGGAGGCGCACTGTATATTGAAGTATTTAATAACTACTTAACTCTGGTTTGTTTTTAGGTGAAGGCTCATGGTCTGAGCTTCACCCGCCTCCACGCACCCTGGCCGGTGCTTTGCAGGGAAGCGGAGTTTCTCAAAATTAAAGTCCCAACCAAAACGGTAAGAGCAATATAGATGTTGTTTGTGTACAGTACTTTCAGTTCGGTACTTCCTGCCTGTGGCGCAAGGTGTATCAGCGGAGTCATTTTTTTTTTTCTGATATACGGGTTTTGCTGTGTCCCACAGCGCTATGAAATTAAAGAGGAAAGTGCGTTCAGCAGCAGCATGAGCAGCGTGTGGAGGAAGCTGAAGCAGCCTTTCCAGCCCAAAGTGCCCCCTCAGGACCACGGACCCACAAAGTTCCTCACACACTGCTTCTCCCGGGACAAGCTCCACCTGTGAGACCAAAACACACACACACACGTCACTCCATGTTGTTGGCATTGATGGATACAATTTAAAACTATGTGCGGTGGTCGTCAGATACAACGTCGCATCGAAAGACTCCTTCTTTGACAACGCCACAAGGGGCCGCATCGTAAGTGTTGCAATCACAGCACGTTGATGGGAGGGGAATTCAGGACTAAATCCGGTAAAAATGGTGCATGTCTTCTGCCTTAGGTGTACGAAATCTTGAGGAGGACCGTTTGCGCTCGGACCTGTCAAACCATTGGTGAGAAAACGCAGATGGTCAGCTCTCCCCATGCGATGCATTCAGAACAGGCGCCAACGCTGGGAAAATCAATCATCAAATTATTTCATAAGTACAAATGAAAACACATGGGGACCCTTGACAATAAAACGCTCAGTGGGCGGGGCTTAAGAACAAAGCCCGCCATACTTTGCTCAGTCCCTCCCGATGCCAATGAAACCCAAAATACTGTAGTAGAAATTGCTATGTGCCATGTGTGTGGTTGGCTTTGCCCATCACGGCAGAAGGCGTCCGCCGGAGGGTCGTGCCCAAGCTGGAGGCACAGAAAATAGAATTGCCTCTCTTTAACCTAATTCCTCCTTCCCCTTAGTTCTTGCTTGATGCATTTCGTCACCTAAACACACAGAGATCCCCTCCTCTCCGCTCCCCTCCCTCACCCGCTTGTTGCTTCCCTTCCACCTCTACAAGTGGGTCACGCGTCCACGGGGCAGGCCCAGCTTGAAGCCTCAAGAGTGTGTTTTAGCCTTGCGAGGTTCATTAATAGCCTGGCTCATCACGGCGCAGTCCTCTTTGAGTCATTTCATCGTCGGCTTCTCACTTTGATGAACGAGGCCCGTATGTCTGTCCTCGGATGTGCCGCCGTCCGGAGCTTGCGCTCACAGGTCAGGACAGTTCTTCCCCACCCCGGACTAAAGACTAAATGCGGCAGTCCCAGTTTGCCTGACACGAAAAAGTCCAGCTAAAGTGGCGCAGGGTAGCCAAAAGCTTTCAAAAACAGCGACTGGCGCATATCAGACGCTCACCACTATGTGGCGCTCTGATCCGGCCACCATCATGTCACACTGGTTTCCCTGCAGTGTGGCTTGACGGGAACAAGGACGTAAACTGACCCGCACGCTTCCGGGCCAATGGCGAGTACAGTACAGCTTTTGTTCCTGTGATGATGAGGGCGGAGCTAGGGTGTTGAACAATGCGAGGGGCTACGAAGTGGCGTCCGATGTGTGGGGAAAAAAAGCAAGCGAATATATATCGGCTGATGAAATAAAACAGTGGAATGAAAATAATGATTAAAATAACGATTTCGGCCATTGATGCATACTAGAAGATTAGACTGTTTTCCAATACTTTGTCCTTTGTTATACCACAACAGAGATTAAAATTGGGAAAATAATCGGGAAAATCTTCGTCCAATGTTATAATTAGTGTGTTCAAAACAATATTGAATAAAGCTAATATCGAACAATTAACCGGTTCGGCCCCTTAAAAGGATAAAAACATTTTCACTCATGGAGGCAGCACTTCATCCGATCATGTGTGTGGTGCTTAAAGCAGAGCCATTGCCATACCCAAATTCCGCAAGCAATGAAGTATGCATTGCAGGTATCACGACATTGATAGCAAAGGGTGTCTACGATGCTGCCTTCCCTCTTCACGATGTAAGTTTTGGCTCTCCTTCAGCATTACGAGAATGAAAACAGAACCAAATACTGGATATCGACTGATTTTTGTGTTCTGTCTCCCTCAGGGAGATTACGATGCCACTGGACATCCCGAGGAGAGGAATGACCGACGGGTAACTGTCTTTCACATATCGTACAATTTTCGTCCTCCGCTTTGTGTTTTCTTAATACTTCCTCGCAAAAAAAAAAAAAAGACCTCTCTGTCCAAGTGTCTCTGAGCATTTACTCAATTGTTTGGATGAGAGTTAACATTGACACCACCTTCGTGTCTGTCTTGATAGGTTCTCCATGAAGAGTGGGCCAGATACTCGGCCTTCTACAAATACCAACCCATTGATTTGGTCAGGTAATGTCCGTTGACATCGCTTCGCGTTAACTTTTGTATGTTTCCTCTGGTTCAAAAACATTTTCAGAAACTGTTAGCTATTGAATTCCAATTCAGTAATTCACTCAAAAGTGATTGTCATACTTATTATACTATTAATGTTATTTCTAACTCTAAAAAAAATGCAATTTTCTGATATAATTTTACCTTAAAATAGGTTAAGCTTAATTTGGTCCATTTGTATTTCAAATCATGTTTTCCCATTGAAATGAATGAAGATGCTCTGAATCCGTTCCATGCCGCCCCTCCGCTTATTTTTGATTCAGAAAACTAGGAGTCTATAATATTGCAATTCATAAATAGAATATAAAGAAGGCCATCATTTTTGCCAGTTTTTTTTTTGCAACAAGTGGACATTGTGCTACTCCTTCTGGTACACGTATACATGGAGGCGGTCAAAGTAAGCTGCAGTATTGTACTTGTTCTATGCAGGGGATAAATAATCTAAGCCGCTGTATATTATTTATGTATGTATTTATTTATTTATCCGTCCATCCATCCTCTCATCCGGTTATCCGGTCGCGGGCGTGCTGGAGCCTATGCCAGCTGTCTTTGGGGCAGTAGGCGGGGGACACCCTGAACCGGTTGCCAGCCAATCGCCGGGCACACATAGACGAACAACCATCCGCGCTCACACTCACACCATTTAGAGTGTTTCATTAACCCGCTACGCATATTTTCGGAATGTGGGAGGAAACCGGAGTACCCGGAGACAACCCACGCAAGCCCCGGGGGAGTAGAACAAACTCCACACAGGAAGGCCAGAGCCGGAATCGAACCCCACACCTCTGCACTGTGAGGCGGACGTGCTAACCAGTCGTCCACCCTGTCGTCCTATTTATTTATTGACTTCACTTGACATATAAAATCAAGTGCAGTAGTTTGCAGTGGCCTTAACTTCACTTTCTCACCTTACAGGAAGTACTTTGGAGAGAAGATCGGCCTGTATTTTGCCTGGCTCGGCGTTTACACCCAGCTGCTCGTGCCAGCCTCCATCGTGGGAATCATCGTGTTTGGCTACGGAGTAGCAACAGTGGACACAAACATACCCAGGTGAACACATCGGATAAATTGGCCAATTTTGGTATTTAGTCCAAATATCAGTCTTCTCGTAACCCCCCGCCCCCCCTCCTTGCTTTTGCGAAGCCTCGAGATGTGCGACGAGCGCCTCAATTTCACCATGTGTCCTCTGTGCGACGGAGCCTGCGACTTCTGGCAGCTGAGCACGGCCTGCGGCACGGCCAGAGCCTCGCACCTGTTCGACAACCCCGCCACCGTCTTCTTCGCCATCTTCATGTCTCTGTGGGGTGAGGGCAGAAAGAGAATAAAAAGCTCGCAGCGGATCTCATGTTGCCGAAAAGTCAAGTGAACATTTGAATTCATGAAAGCAGCGGAGAGGAGATAGATTATGCAATGAAAACGTCTTATTCCAACACCTATTTGTTTGGACGTAGCCGTGTTGTTCCTGGAGCACTGGAAGCGTCGCCAGATCAGTTTAAGCTTCAGTTGGGATTTGACCGGCATCGAGGATGACGAGGTAGGTAGACATCGCACACACACACACACACACCCAAATATGCCCACAAGATGACACGATAAATATTTCCCTGTAGGAACACCCGAGACCAAAATACGAAACCATCCTTCTCCAGAAGAGGCAGCGGAAGCAGAAAAACAAGAAGAAGAAAAAGAATCAGGTAGGAAAGTGTTATCTTTGTAATATTTAGCGAATGATCTAGATTGTCTGTGAATTGGGTCAGTCTCTCCCCGGATGGCCCACATACACTGGACGCCCTCCTGTCACAGCGACAATGCAGACCCACAAATTCATTTAAATGGTCATGCGCCGCCCAACACGTTGTCCCTCTGTCCTTTAGTCCGTGAAGCAGGGGGGATGGGACAGTGACAGGGAAGGACAGATGGAGGAGAAACCTCCTTTCGGCCATTGCCGGTAACCCACGCCCCTCCTTCCTCTTCCTCCTCCTTTTCCTTCCCGTTTCCTCTCCTGCACGCTGTGGCCTATCCGTTCTTCTCTGGCTGTTCCATCCTCCGGCTGCTGCGCTTTTCAGGTATTTACGTCAGGAGTTTGCATCTCTTACCCGTACTTATAAACTGCCAAGTTGTCCTTGTGTGTGGGTGTCTGTGTGCTGGTGCGCGGCATAAACCGACTTCCACTTCAAAAAAATATCTAATTTAATATGTTAACCGTAAACCACAGCATTGGACTTTTAATTCTCTCATGCACCCTGTAACCTGATCACATGATCAGCTGTCCACCGTAGTAACCGCTGTCCCTGAAAGGGTTAATAAAATAAAATACAAATAAAATAATCTTAAAATGCAACAGATATTATTGCTTTATTTTTGTTACTTTTCACAGGCAATTAGCACTTACAAAAAAATAAATAAAAAATCCATGTCTACCACCACAATGACCTACATTAAAATACAGCAGTATAGTACACAAACGTGTTCGTCAAAAATAAGGCAGAGGTTATAGTCCTTAACTCATTCAGTACCAGCCAATTCTGGACCAAGTCTGAAAAGACGTTTAAAAACGTCTTTGGGAGTGAATGAGTTAAAAGTATTTTTAGACATTAGCAGCACTGGTCTAACTGTGCTGAAGTAACGATTCCATTGGAAATTTTAAAAGTAAGAAGGAATTCCAGCAAAATATTTAAAACCAACAAATTTTTAAACATTCAATGCAAACTCAAGTCCACTGCATTGATTCTGCATGCCGCGCTTGTCGCCGTACGCGTAAGAATGATCACTGATCAACGTTATTGGCAGAAATAGAAGGCTCCCAAAGCTAATTTTGCTTCCGCGTGGGCCGGCGCCGCGCGCGCGAGTGTGAATGGTTGTCTGTTTGTCTCTGTGTCATCCCTCCTGTTGACTTGCTTGACTGGCTCAATGCTGAACCAAACAAGCGTCTTCAAGGTCTGCGCACTAATAAAAGCAAATAGAGCGGCTGCTTTATATAACGTGACCCAGTTGTGTCACTTTTCATCCGGGGGGTTGTTTCGGATGTCGTTCCAACTGGCCAGCACTCTCTAGGGGGGGGAACGATTCTTGCCCTTTTACGTTCCGTTTGTCAACATTCAGATGCGACGCCAAAAGTTTCCGTCGCCTTAGTTTTAATGCGAGGCTCCTTCGTCGCCGTTCCGCTCAACCTACGTGAAACCACGCTTTTACACACTTAAGCCGGTGAGGATGACATGAATCAACAATTGTGAAGAGAGGAAGTCAGTCGAAAATATCAGCACGCACTTCGCAAGCCAAGAGCAGATAGCATGTCAACGTGTCCGTTTCTGAGCTGGCAAAATTATTCACGCCCTTTAATTAATTAAGAGGTACAGACACAAAATACTCTGGTAAAAGTTAGAATATTATATCGGTATATACAGACTCGGTGGTGCATTGGTTAGTGCGTCGACCTCACAGTGCAGAGGTACCGGGTTCAATTCCAGCTGCGGCCTCCCTGTGTGGAGTTTGCATGTTCTCCCCGGGCCTGCGTGGGTTTTCTCCGGGTACTCCGGCTTCCTCCCACATTCCAAAAACATGCGTGGCAGGCTGATTGAACACTCCAAATTGTCCCGAGCTGTGATTGTGAGCGCGGTTGGTTATTTGTCTCTGTGTGCCCTGCGATTGGCTGGCAACCGGTTCAGGGTGTCCCCCCGCCTATTACCCGAAGACAGCTGGGATATGTTCCAGCACGCCCCCGCGACCTTTGTGAGGATAAGCGGATCAGAAAATGCATGGATGGATGGATGCAGACTCAGAAATGTCATTAGGGTCAGTTAATTTACAGTGGCTATAAAAAGTCTACACACCCCTATTTAAAAGCCAACACGGCGCAGGATTTTTCCACCGTGAATGTGAGCTATAACGTGCCTAACCCAATTGGAAAAAAACAAAAATCGAATCTTTTTGAGAGATTAAATGAAAAATAAACAATGGGAAACCTTGTATAAAGAAAGAGCCTCTCATTTTATAGGGCAGGCTGTTCATATTATGAGCAGAATTCTGTCACATGAAGCAAGTGCGCATCTAATTTGGTCCAATCCAAATCATATATGGGTGATCAACATCTGGCTTTTTAGTGCAAAATCTAATAAACAAGACTTGTCTGACTACATAAAAAAAAAAGAAGATTTTGAAGAAGATAGAGGGAAATTCAAGTAAAAAAAAAAAAAAGGCATAGTCGAGGGATGGTGAGAAACAGAGGGAGGGCGGCTGAGTGGGAGTGATGCATGCTGGGCAGGGAGCCAGAGGTAAGATTAGTGACCGTCACTATGGTGACACACATCTCTCTCCTCACACATCCACGCACGTTTGATATATTACGCGGGGGCAAAGAAATGTGCAGTTGGATCGGGAAGAAAATAATTGGAGGTTTTTTCTTGTTCTTTTTTTTTTTTTTTTAATGAACTGACCCTAAAATTGCCTTTTGTGTTGTATTCGAATGAATGACGAATAACGTAAATTGGCCCTTTTATCGCTGCTTTATTGTGAACGTGGGGAAGCTTGTGCCCACCCCCAAAAACTGCATTGAGCTCGCTTGTCCACTAGATGGCGCCGACGCCCCACTAACAAAAGTCTTCAAATGTGACTTCTCTCTTCCACAATCGTGAATGTGTGGAATTCCATTGTGCCTCTGCCTGAGCTTGTCCACACTGAGAATGTGGATTTCGAGCACATAGTGTCGAGCCCTAATGTGAATATAAGATGGGAATGCGACAGTTCGTCATCTATAGACATGTGACGCAAGCAGATTTTGTCTTTGGCTTTTTGGGGTAGCCTTACAACTATTATCATTTCTGTTAGGTCGCGATAGAGAAGTTAACCTGGAAAGACCGCCTTCCTGGGTATTGCATCAATGTTTCCTCCATTCTTTTTATGGTGAGTACCATCATACCTTATTTGAAACTTGTCATACATGTTCAACATGCAACGCGTTAGTTCGTATGTGAACTCCATGCATAACTGAGGAGGCATTTCTCTCTTTGCCCATAGTTTGGTCTGACCTTCTCGGCCGTTTTCGGCGTCATCATCTACCGCATCACAGTGTCGGCGCTGATGGCCATGAGCCCCGACCCGGAGACAAAGTCCAACGTGCGCGTGACGGTGACGGCTACGGCGGTCATCATCAACTTGGTGGTTATTCTCATCCTGGATGAGATCTACGGCGCTGTGGCGCTGTGGCTGACGGAGCTTGGTATGTCTTCGCTGGATTATCAAGATTTCTGCATGAATCGGTCGAACCGTTCCGGCTGATTTTCCTCTTCGTCACAACACAAGTAACGCGTTTTTCGTCAGTTTGCTTTCTCAAAAAGCATTGCCCAATGTGACCCAAGGCCAACAATTCTGCATTATTAATTAGCATCAAGCTGAAAATAGTCACAAAAATGTTCCTTGATGTTCATAAGCCTGTGGTAAAATATACTGTCAATTAACAGAAGAAGTTCAGCAAGCGTTGCTACTCTCCCTAGGAGTGGTTGGCCTGTCAACTAGCGTTTCGGCGAAATCTCTGGCACCAGCGAACACCTCTGATGACAAATGTATGATCAGTAAAAGATTAAATAAGAGTAGATGCATGCGAGGACACCACAAAGGAACCCATTTCTTCAGATTTGAAGTTTGCCAAAGAACAAGAGCAAGTATGATGGAGCGGGAATCGTGGTTTAGGTCTGCTTTGCTCAGCAGGGCCTGGACGACCTGCTATCATTGACAGAAAAATGAATTCTGCCATCCTCTCTGCAAATTCAATTAATGAATATATGAGTGAAAGGATTTTACCTTTTTTATACATAGTACTGGTAGATTGTCTACCCCGAACTTAATTTACTGTTTTCCAGAAATTCCTAAAACGGAGACCAACTTTGAGGAGCGTCTCATCCTCAAAGCCTTTTTACTCAAGTTCATGAATGCATACGCGCCCATTTTTTACGTGGCGTTCTTCAAGGGACGGTATGTTGTGGCATTTCTGCAATATTGCATCAGCCCGTAATTGAAATTAACGCTCAGTGCACTTCAGGTTTGCAGGTCGACCGGGAAGTTACGTGTATGTCTTTAACGATTATCGAATGGAAGAGGTGAGCGTGAATCTTTTATGTCAATCTGCGGAGCATCACGCGATCAAGAATGCATGGTCAAAAAAGTGTGTGTGTGTTTGTGTGTGTGTGTGTGTGTGTGTGTGTGTGTGTGTGTGTTTTCCTTCAGTGTGCACCAGGAGGCTGCCTCATTGAGTTGTGCATTCAGCTCAGCATCATCATGCTCGGGAAGCAGCTCATCCAAAACAACATCTTTGAGATCGGAATCCCGTAAGTGTCCAGGAGTTTACGCAAACAAGCGATTACTTTCTTACATCGCCGGCCATGCGGGGGCTACTAGTGGGTGGTGTAATGTACAGTTGTCCACCCCGACAGGAAGTTGAAGAAGCTGGTGCGGACGCTGAAGGATAAAGGAGGCGCCGAGAAGGAGGAGGAAGAGGAGAGGCCTCCGCAGCAGTGGAACCTGGACTACGCTCTCGCTCCCTTCGAGGGCCTCACGCCCGAATACATGGAAATGAGTGAGCCTGCGATAAAGACGCACATCCGCGCAAAACCGATGCGTTAAACGCAAACTCTTGTGGCCTTCGTACTGATTGGTTTGGACTAATTGCAATGGGACAGGCTTTTATTTGACTTGAACAGCTGAAGTTTAGTCGTGAAAAGTCTCTGCCGTGGCACTCAGCAACATCGGGTCAGGTGGACTAGTGAGGCGATAAGCTCGCCCCCTCTGGCGCTCGCCTCGCCTATCGTCTCCTCTGTTACGTCTCTTTGTCTCGTCGCGTGGAGTCCCGAAAAGCCGCCGCTCTCCGTCTGGGTGGAAATCCCCGTTCTCACACTGCTTAAATTCCACCGCACAGACCAGCTCGGCTCGTCTCTCTCAATGTCATCTATACGTCGTCCTTCCAAAAAAAAAACAAAAAAAACACCCCCATTTTTTAATTTGTATTTTTTGTTTTGTTGCATTGTTGTTACATTTTCCTGTTTTTGCTGAGCTTACATATTTGTGCTCTTGCAGCTCAAATTGCCTTTCTAGGAAAGGAAATTGCATGAATTCCAATTCACCATGACATGAAAGTAATGTTTGCGATTCATTCAATTCAAATAGTGAGTTCTGATGCCACCGTTTTTGAAATATCACCTTTGTATGCGGTAGTCCCATGAAAAGTCCCGTTTTAGCTGCAGCGGCGCTTTCGGCGTGTTTAACCTTAAAAGGCATCTGTGCCAGTCATAAAAGACGTGTTACGAGAAATCATAAAAAGTCGCGGGTCGAAAGCAGGTCGAAAATTCTAACGGCGGGGTTCGCTCTGTCTTCCCCCCCCCCCCCCCCCCCCCCGCACAGTTATCCAGTTTGGCTTTGTCTCGCTGTTTGTGGCCTCCTTCCCTCTTGCTCCTCTTTTCGCACTGCTGAACAACGTGATCGAGATCCGGCTGGATGCCAAGAAGTTTGTTACGGAGCTCCGCCGGCCGGTCGCTGCCCGCGCCAAAGACATCGGTAAAACCGGTCTATAGATTTTTATTTTTTTGGGGGGGGGGGTCAAATTCAAAGTATTGCTTAGAAAATAGCTGCTAATCTGTTGTTTCGTTGTGGAAATAAATGCATGATGACCATCATACAGATGGAGTGGGCATGTATCCTTTTCTCCAATGTGAATGAGTGAAAAATCGAAAAAAAATTCAAATTGGAATCCTCAGGAAAAAAAAAAATGTGACCGATTCAAATTCTTGCAAGGTCTGCTGTGACTTGAGGGGGGAGTGGGCGGGGGACAGGGGGTGTCGGCAGGGCAGAGAGGGAGCAGATTTCACAAATCCCCGCAGCTCCTTCTTGTAGTCACTGCAAATCTACTTTGATTCCTGCGTGACCGGAGTTCAAGCTACACTTCATCCGGAGGCTTTTCAAGGGCTCTCTGCTTGTCTGAAAGTCAGTGGGAGGGTAGCATGTTCTGGTATGGCCCTCTCCTCTTATTCATGAAGCCAAACAGGCTAAATGGGTTCAGACCCAGCAAGTACCGTATTTTCCGGACTACAATGCGCACCTAAAAGCATTCAATTTTCTCAGTGCGCCTTATAATCCGATGCGCCTGATATATGGATCAATATTCAGATTTCTTGGACGTGATATTTTAAACGTTCCGTAAAGCGCTTTGTGACAGCTGCAGCGGTTGTGAAGGCTCTAGAGAAATAAAGCTGTATTGTATTGTATTCCCTTTAGCGTAGCACCATCTAGCGGAAGCATAGCGCAACCGCAGCCACTATTGTAGCTTCTATTCTATGCGCCCTATATATGAAAGCAGTTTTTAAAATAGGCCATTCATTGAAGGTGCGCCTTGTACTCCGAAGTGCCTTATCGTGCGGAAAATATGGTTCATATATTAATTGGAAATCAATAAATCCTCCACGGCACCTAAAACAATGAGCTTGTGAAAAAAGCAGTTCTCAAACTTTGATACGTGTGCCACCTAAGAAATGACTTGGTTCTCTAAGTATGACTCGTGTTAGAATCAATCTGCTACATTAAATAAGGTCTGCACAGTTTTGTTTGTTCACTTTATGCATAATTCCCATCATTGATTTATTACCTTTTTTCCACAGGCATATGGTACAATATACTGAGTGGCATGGGCAAATTCTCCGTCATAATAAATGTAAGTAAAGGCAATTCCTAAACGATGTCAATTTTATTGTAGAGCATCTTTGCCATTACCATGACAACACGATACAGGTTCATCATATTTCTGCCTATTTTTATTTATTGTGTAGATATGATCCAGACTGTTCCATTCAATTTAATTGGATGATAAAAGAAGAAGAAAAAAGGAAGAAACACAAAGCTGGCATGTTTACTTTCAATCATGGCAGATTTCTGTGGCGTTAGCGATCATGGGTTAGGATCTCCGGTACTCGAGGTCCGCTATTTTGCGTTCCCTCTTCCTACACACCCGATTCAAATGATCGGGACTGGGATCATGCTTCTGCAGAGGTTATTGATGAGCTGGTCATGCTAATCATGCAAAAAGGACCGGAGTTGCCCAACCCTGGGAACCGCAACTTAATCTTCCCTGAGAGGATTTTTGGAACACGGTGGCAACATTCCCGCACACCCGAGTGCTTCTAGTTACAGTTTAATATCGGAGAAAAGAGTTATGCGCTGGTCATGCCTTGAAAAGTCATTTGCATTTTAAATTTACAAGCCCCCTCGAGCTTTGAGGCAGCTGCCACCTGATCGATTAAGATGTGAATTCCCCCCGTCACGAGTGCTGATGAGAATTGGCCTCCCTGAAATCGGTTATCTTTGTTTCCAACATGTCTTCCAAGATCACATGGTGCCAGAAAAGAAAAAAAAAAGCTCGTCAAACTGGCCGCCAAACAATTAAAAGCTGAAAGAATATTATCCTTTGTCCTACTTTTAGAAGAGTGTTTCCCAACAATAATTGGACCAAACAAGAATGTTCCAAAACGTCTTAAAATGTCCCTCTGCGGATTCTCAATTTTCTTTTTTGGAAGCCACCGTCCATTATTTGCTGGAAAAACTGAATGAAATTTTTAAAAAAAAGAAAAAAAATGTCCATCTTGTGACACCTTGGCGCCACGGAACTGTGTTGAAGTGAGGGAAGGATCATCATTTCGTCAGGCCATATCCGTGTCTAATCAAAACAATCTCTGAAATTGCTCTGTGAACAGACTTGAAATGTGACTAACTGCAAATGCTAATCCCTCACCCTCTTTACTCCCCTTCTGCCCCGGAGGCCTTTGTAATATCCTTCACGTCGGACTTCATCCCTCGCCTCGTCTACCAGTACATGTACAGCCAGTCGGGGACTATGCACGGCTTCATCGACCACACGCTCTCCTACTTCAACGTCTCCAACTTCAAACCCGGCACGGCGCCGCAGAATTCCGACCACGGCGATGTCACCGTCTGTAGGTAAAAAAAAAAAACACCCCACTTTCACCCACCTTACAAGCCCCCCCTCAAAAGACTCTTGTCTGATCATGAAACAACGTCACAATGTGCATTTCATGCATCACTATTTCATAATAGCGATCTCCATCGCCCCAGACTGAAAAGGGCCCCGGATACAAGCGCCGAACAGACAGTGGAGTCTGACCTCCGCTTACGTCAGATACCCCGTAGTGACCATAAAAGAATGCCAGTCTTTGTGCCGGTGCCTGTCTCGAGCATGACGTACACCTCGACTACTCGCAGCCGTGAAATTGGCTATTGGGGCCTCCCATAAGGGTCCGAGTGTGTCCAGACGTGTTGCTGGTGACGCCTCAAGGCTCAAGGCAAACCGTTCAACCCTTTTGCCCCTCGATGTCAAATGCCCGAGACACTTCATTGCTTTGTCCTGTCTGCCCGGGCGCACAGTGGATGATGGGAGGAAGGAAGTAACTTGGGGTTCCACTCAAGATGAAAGGGTGTCAGACGCTGATCGAAATTCATTTTCCTTCCTACAAATATTGCGTTTGCAACAACGAGGCACTCTAAAGTGTCCCGCCAGTCATGTCGGACAGCCTTTTTTTTCCCCTCCCTCTTGCTCTTTCGCTTTCATGCGTGTACTCACGACTGACAACGATGCACTCTAAAGTAATGAAATCTCCAAAAGAAAAACGCATTTTCCGCGTGTAGGCACTGTTCTGGTAAACCAAACGAAATTGTACCATTCGGAGGGAATGTGGATTATCTGTGTATTTTCAGGACGGCGATAGGTTGACCCTTGCTTTGACTGCCGATGTTACATCATGTCCCATGAGGCACACCATCTCTCAGTGCATTTATCGTAATCTCTGAGGTGTCTTCTGAAATAATATTGATGCTCCCGTTGCTGCAAAACCTGCGCCCTTATCGCCAAACATGGAGACATACGAAGCTCACCCTCCAGCTCGGCTCGCTTCACAATGTCAACAATGATATGTGCGGCAACATATGAAGATGCTGGCATGAGAGTGACGGGATAAATAATTCAGATTAGGAAGGGAAAAAAAGCATTCCTTACACATGACTGTAGAAGGAGAATGAAGAGGAGCGTACACGCATATTTATTATTTCTATATAGCATCCTAGTCTGGCTTTAGTGGGTTCTATTCATAGAGGAGTGTGTGAATGTTCGAAACCAGGGACTCGTTTCATCAATCAGCTTCAATGTGACATTGCGTTTACTGTAAAGTACAGTCAATAGTGATCAGAGTTATAGTGTTTTTTTCGGGGCGGGGGGGTCATTTTATTGTCACAAATTATTTTTGCCTCATCTATAATCTTAAGGCTGTGGTATAGTTTACATAGTTGGCCATATACCGTATTTTCCGCACTATAAGGCGCACCAAAAAGTAGTCAATTTTTTTCAAGTGCGCCTTATAATCCGATGCGTTTTATATATGGATCCAAATTCAGACTTCTTCAACGTATTTTTACAGCAGCAACGGTTGTCAAAGCTCGATAGAAATCAAGCTGTATTGTATTGTATTCCCTTTAGCGTAGCTCCCTCTAGTGGATGCATACCGCAACCGCAGTCACTATTGTAGCTTCGATTCTATGCGGCTTATAATGCGGTGTGCCCTATCTATGAAAACGATTTTAAAATAGGCCTTTCGTTGAAGGTGCGCCTTATACTCCCAAGCGCCTTATCGCGCGGAAAATACGGTAACACGAAATGGAAAGTTGAACATCATGTGTTTGCTATAGAGTGGTTACTACAAAGCGGATAGCGGAAAGAAATCCGAATAAAGATGCATGACCCTTGAAGGTGAGGGGGGTGGACGCTTTAATGAAATACACCCCCCACCCCAGGTATAAGGACTACAGGGAACCCCCCTGGTCCCCCGATGCGTACCACTTCTCCAAACAGTACTGGTGTGTCCTTGCAGCGCGACTGGCTTTCGTCATCCTCTTTCAGGTATGAGCACTTTTTTTTTTTTTTTATGAGCTGATGGTGATGTTGATCAATTGGTATTTTGCACATTTTCAAACCATTAAAAAGGGAAGGAACAGCAGCTCAAAACAAAAGAAAGAATCATTAGTTAGCCCCCGATGGAGCCAGCTGGAAATGCGTTATGACCACGAGGCTTTGGTGGACATTTTGCACAAAACGGGTTCGTTCTTCAAATTAATGCGTTTCTCAATGTCCAGGTTGTTTTCAATCAGATTTTTTCCCTCGAGTCAAACAAACATGGGGGGGGGACCTGGCGTGACTCTGCCAAAATGAAAATGAAGTCAAGCTGCGATGTTTGACTCATAAGTGATTCGCAGACAATTACACGAAGCCACTTCTGAGCGCTTTGTTATATCACCCTTCCTGAGAGTCTGCGACCGCAATAATGCTCGGAATTTCACGACCCGCATTCAGGTGCACTCCATAAAATGGAGTACACGTGTTGTGAGTCATTCCGAATTTGTTGCGTCACAGTGTACTCGTGATCGGAAACATGACAGAGGCGTGACTTGGGAGCTCATGTGGCCCAAATGCGACACCCACGGAGTCTATTGGCCCGAAGGCAGTGATTCTCAATGGGGGCTCCCTCTAGTGGTCTGCAAAAGAATCGCTGAAATAAACGTGTTTTTTTTTGGTTTTTTTTTTAATAGACCAAATTGTTATTTACAAGTGTCCCGTATCCAATTTTTTGCCGTAGAACCTGGTGATGTTCCTGAGCCTCGTAGTAGCCTGGGTGATCCCGGACATTCCCAAAACCATCGTGGAGCATCTGAAGCGTGAAAAGAAGCTGCTGGTGGATCTCTTCCTACGAGAGGAGAAGGACAAATTCCAGCTCATCCAGAGCCTCTTTGCCAAGGACGTCCCCGTCCCTCTGGGCAGCCACGTGCTCCACTCGGCTCAAAGGTTCCCCCTCCCGGGCCGCTACAGCACCCTGCCGCAGTGTGCGACCCAGGCGACGGCCGCAGACGACGACGGAGGAGGGGGGCCCAGGGCGAGGTGCAGGGCGGCCAGTTTCAGCTTGTACACGAGGAAGGTCCCCCCGTCGCCTAGAAATGAAAATTCCAAACACACGGCTGTGTGACATGTGACACGACACATCTTCGAGGGTTGCGTTGGCATCGCGAAGAGAATATCGTGTTTGGGCGATCCCTTCCTCTCACTGCCATTTTGATGTCCTGGCGTGAAAAAGAAGCGGCTTCACTTCATGCGGTTTTTTTTGTTGTTGTTGTTGTTGTTTTTGCTCATGTTTTGTTCACCCGATCGAGTGTGATTTTTTTTTTTAACTTATTATTTTTAGCTTGTAGCTTCATTGCGTAAACAAGCAATAATACTGCATTAGGCTGAAGAGCATTGTAAGATATTGTAGATTATAACAACAACAAAAAATCTGAGAAATTAACATTTAATCAGAAAGCTGGATGCATAGATCGTGGTTACATAAATAAAAATATAATTCTACTTTTTTTTTTTTTTGCTTTCAGAAATCGTCAAAATAAGCCCAAAATGTCGATTGTATCTTCAGAGACGATAAATGGACTCCTACTGTAATGTAATCCTATGCTGTTTTTTGTTTTTGTTTTTTTGTTTTTTTTCTGTGTCAATGATTGATACATGAATGGATGGACGTCATGTCTCGGTGCACCTTTTGAAATATTTCTGCTTCGTGTTGCTGAATTATGCTCTTTGTATATATTTTGTTTAGAAATCGTAGCAACAGATGATCACCAGATTCTATAGAATTCTTCTATTGTTAGTGAAAGCACTGATGAGCTTCCTGGAAGTGCAAATTGTTTCCATGACATTCTCTGTTTACATTGAGCGTATCAAGCAATTTTTTTTTCCTTCGTTGCCAGCAATTGTTTTTTTTCCGTTTTGTTTGTTTTTTACAGGACACTTACAACCCTCCATGTTTGACACTATGAGATCCACGCCAATTTGCAAACGTGATATATGATGTGACATGTTTATCATTTCCTGTTTTAGATGAGCAATTTTATGTCGGGGTTTTGTTGCAGCACTGAAACTGAGCACAGTCGGACTGAATCCAATCGTGGATCCACAGAAACTTTCGTCGTCTGTGTATTCGATTCAACTGTTTGCGTACTTTGGAGATAATGAATCGATTCACTTTTTGTTTATGACAATTTGAAGTTATTGCTGCTGTCCCGACGTGCTGCAAATTGTCATTTGTGTTTTTCGGATGCCTTGTACATGCTCTTGTTTTGCCATTGCACGACACAGCATATGTGTGCTCACTTGCTAGCCAGCAACAGACTGTTAACTTGGTTTTAGGTATTTTAGAATGACGTAGGACAAGCAAATTGTGACCGTGGTACACGCTTAAGACTATGTAGTGACATACGTGAATACAAAAGTGTTGGATGTCTTACAAAATAATTTGAACACAGTTATGTCAATTGTCTGCTTTTTGTCTCATGTTTTGTTTTATTTTTCTATTTCTCTTCTGCCTTTCATAAACGTGAAGTCCGAAAAGGATATTAAATGGAGGATGATTCAAATGGAGACAATAAAAATTGAAAGAAGGATACAAAATATGTTCCTGTGGCTTTGCAAACCTTTCCGACACATTGTGAATTGGGGTTTCAACTGCTTAACAAAAACAACAAAAGGTAAGGTCCTGTTTATTTTATTTTATTTTGTTTACAAGCGGTTCTGAAAATGGATGGATGGATAATCATTTACAAAATACAGAACGAGCCACTCAGCATGACAAACATTTTAAGGCACAATGACGACTTTTGCAATACCAGTTTGATCCTCAAAAGGTAAGGAGTCACTTTCTAAGAATGTGCACTGTTTAAAAAAAACAACTATTTTTAAAACAGTAATTTAACTTAAATATTACTAATTATTGTCATTTATGGGACTGATTTTAGTTAGCAAGTCCAAAACAATTTGTCTTGTCGTTTTTCTTTTGGTTGGCGTATAGTGCAAGGAGCAATTGGCTCTTTAACCGGTCATTTGAATAAATTTTTTTGTTGAACACGTAGAAAGGCACATTTTTATATTTTAAAAATTTTATCGTCATTTGTTATCTGGAAATGAGTTTACACAACTTTTGTGTTGTTTTGCAGTGCTGTATTTAGCCTCAGTAAAAACGGCTTTCGTTGCATATTGGGATAAAAATAAACAAAAAATAATCCAAACGCCAATCAGACGGAATGCGTAGATTAATGTGATAAATCACGACATGAATGTTTTTATTTTGAACATACTTTTGCAAGAAAACATTTACCGGCATTTTTTCATTCTGGCTGAGGTAAACCAGGTTTGCCCGTTTGTACGTGTATGTAGCATTTTACCTCTGTAAATTTGACTACCCAATATTTGAAAGCAAATTCTAGTTTTTGCAACTCGATTCAGCCACTTATTATTGCATTAAAAGCATGTAAAAGTCGAATAAATATGACATGCCGTATAGTGAAACCTTAAATTTGCGTGAATATGCTAAATTCCGGCGATCATATAAGTGTTAGAACTAGTCGCGTTTTCCATGAACGCATCATTGACATATTTTCCTGTTTTACTGATTGACGCGGTTGATTGGTTACACGTGTGCGTCACGTCGTTTCGCTGTGACGCCGTCATTCAAGATTTGCTCACTTTTCATGAGCAGGTACGTGAAAAAAAATATTTATGAATTGATTTATTGTAATATTGCAACAGTTGAACAGTTGAACATGATAGTATTTACGTTAATTAAGTACGATGAGTACTTTAGTATTTACTAAATACTATTTACTAATCGTACCTTCCGTGTTAGCAGTCAAGTACGTCTGAACAGTCTCCATTTTGGAAGCCCTTTGATACGAACACAAATGTGGAAAATGCGACTATATAAATGTCATTCACATTAATAATCATACTGTACAGAAGTGTTGCCGCGTCAAACCAGTTAAATACTGTAATTATTGTAATATTTTTTGACAACTTTTGCTTCTACTTCCGCTCCCACCCATTTCCATTTCCGGTTGGTGCACAGTACGGTAATTGAATTGAATACAACTTTCTTGTCAAATGTGCTGTACGTATGTGTCTGCAAACGACTACAGTTTAAAACTGGATTCTGTAACATCAATTTAGAAGGAAAACGGCCATAGGCCTTTTTTCAATTTTTTTTTACTATTTTCCATCACTTACAACTTATTACAACTACCTTATCATTGTAGGTGGACTCGACTTTTTTTTTAAAATAATATGCAGCAGTGATGACAAGTCCAAGCTGAACCGACTGCAAACAGATGACTCAGGTAAGCGCTACTCAAACTCTTTCAGTTGTCACTCAAGGGGGAAAGATAACGTGCGAGTCTTCCATACCATTCTACAAAGCCACACAATGCGTTGTTTAAAATTCGAAATAGCGGCGAGCTCGGTCAGGTTTAGACAATGGCTGACTGTGGTAATCCGCTTGTTGGAGGTCATGTTACAATTACCTTCTACAAATGGAAAATAATTGGCAGGAGAGGTGAATACCAAGAGGAAGTGCTGCTTCAATGTAAGCAAAAGAACTCCTGCGAGTGATGTGGAAGCCAAGTGATTGCTAAGAGTTGAATGATGTGACAGGGGGAAAAAAAAAAAGAAGACCTTTGAAGTTATTTTACGTGCGGAAGCTTGCCCTAAATGTCGCACTGTTGTGTAAGTTTCAGGATTTTTTTTGGTTTGTTTGTTATTGTGCTGCTACTTGTTCCATTGTTCTTCGAGTTCTACATGGAAGTAGGAACAGATGCATTTCAGTATTTTTGTTTTTGTGTATTTGTTTGGCAGATCATACCACATATTTTTTTCAGATCGGGTACAAGATGTGAGCACTCACCGATACCACTAATGATACTTAATGTCTCTACGTCTTGCAATTGTGATTTTTTTTTTTTCACAAACCCAAACTCCTTGCACATTTTTTGGGGGGATGTAATAACGTCATCTTAGAATTACACGATTTTGTATGCTGTTCTTTGCTACTTGGCGGACAAGTCACATTGTCCAACTGCCTTTATTGTACATTATTATTTGGCGGCCCGGTGGTCAACTGGTTAGCGTGTCGGCCTCACAGCACAGAGGCGCCGGGTTCGATTCCGGCCTTCCTGTGTGGAGTTTGCATGTTCTCCCCTGTGTCTGTGTGGCTTTTCTTCGGGTACTCCGGTTTCCTCCCACATTCTAAAAACATGCGTGGTGGGTCAACGAAACATTCCAAATTCTCTCCGAATTGCAAAATGGATGAATGTTATCATCTCATTCAGTACCAGCCAATTCTGGACCAAGTCTGAAAAGACGTTTAAAAATGTCTTTGGGAGTGAATGAGTTATTTATTGTTATTATTATTATTTGTGTGCCCCCCATATAAAAGGCTCCCTCTTGGTAGCATCCACCCAGTTTTGGTCACGCTGACTTTGTTGTGTGTGTGTGTGCGTGTGTGTCTGGAGACATTTTAAGACTAATTTGTAAGAAAGACCAAAGCAACCAGTCAATAAAAGTCACGAATACCGCATCAGACTTATGCAACTGTCGAGTTCCTGGCTCCCCTTTTGAGTGCAATTGTGTACGTGTAGCTACAGTCAAACCCTGACCTCAAATTGGATCCATAACTCCCATCAGATCCAGCGTCCTACTGTGTGTGTCTGTTTGTGTGACTTTCACACGTGGAAAATGAGGGATTTTTCAGTCCGATATCTACAAAACGCTCGGGGCCTAACCTCCTGTCGTCGATTCGCTTCTCATGCTGTTTTTAATGAGCAAGTCGGCGGGCTGCTGCGATAAGTGGAGGAAAGGTTTTTGTGTAAACAATGTTCAATGTCGGTCGGTTTCAAGAGAAAGGCTTGTTGAAGCGTCGAGTGCAAGCAGTGAGACGGGCATGGCCCCCCAATTACACACCCGCACGCTTTCACAGTCGAGACACTGTTTCCTGATTGGCCTTGACTTGAAAACGACAATGACATTTTTGAAGGATTGTTAAAAGCCGACAAAAGCAAACATCAACACCAGGCAAAAACCGCTTCTGAGAGAGAACTTGAACTTAAGAGGGCAAAAAATGATGAGGACGCAGTTCAAAGTTAAATGACCATGATTTCAATTCTTTATTCTTTGTTTTTTACAGTATGCACAACTTTCATTTATTGTGCAATAATCTAATTCTAACATGTATTTGTTCCATATTTTGATGCAGTTTTATGCTTTAGAAAATATTTATGTCTGAATTTTGGTGGGGCTGGAAACGGATTAGGGCATTTACATGGAAAACGCGTCTCGACTTAGAAAATTTTCGAATTCAATTTCTTCCAGAACCAATTGATTTCGTAAGTAGAGCTACCACTGTAAAATCGTTTGCTCATCCGCTGATTCATTTCAACTGACTTCACAATGTCATGGTTGTATGACAGCCAACCTCTACTGTGTCGTTTTACAGCTGACCTGTCAAATGAGGTTAAATAAGCACTGCGGACGACAAAGTAGAGATCCAGTTTTGCGATTGGCTTTCTCGGAGCATTTAAGGGTCCACTGTATGCGCTTTGGGGTTGGAGCCAAAAGTGCGTTCCACACCGAGGCGTGCGAGCCGCGATTGACTTTGTGAATGGTGTGCGCACGTTGACAGCCCATGTCTCTTGTTGACCTCACACACACTTTTGAGGAATGTGGCCGCTACCCAAGGCACCCACAGCTGTTTGGTGTGTGTGCGCGCATTCCATGCGCATGAGGATGTCCATCTGTCGTGTTTGACTCCCATTTTTGCTCGGAACACACCACATGACTTCCTAAATGCCAAACTTGTAAGTGTTCCCGGCTTATATGTGTGCACCACACCTGCGTAGCTCACCTGCGATCCCGCCCGAACAACAAAAGCGTGATCGAATATGGATGGAAGGATTTTATTAGATTTTTATTTTTTTCAACTTCAAAAAATGCCAATAACAACTGGTCCAGACGATAAATGTTTCCCGTATTTTCCGCACTATAAGGCACCCAAAAGAATTCCATTTTCTCAGTGGGCCTTATAATCCGATGCGCCTTATATATGGATCGATATTCAGATTTTTGGACGTATTATTTTAAATATTATGCAAAGCGCTCTGTTACAGCTGCAGCGGTTGTGAAAGCTTGAAATAAATAAAGCTGCATTGTATTGTATTCCCTTTAGAATAGCTCCCTCTAGTGGATGCATAACTCAACCGCAGCCTTGATTGTAGCTTCTATTTTATGCGCCTTATAATGCGGTGCGCCATATCTCTGAAAACCGTTTTAAAATAGGCCGTTCATTGAAGGTGCGCCGTATACTCCGAAGCTCCTTGTAGTGCGGAAATTACGGTAAACAAATGCTGAATATTCTTCTGGCAACAGTTGGCTTTGCTGCACTGCCGCTTGGCCTCATGTCGCAACCTGTTTTATGTGTTGGACGTGTGCTTGGATGACATCTGCTTCAGCCCTGAGAAACAAACGAAAGCTCGGCCGTTAGGCGCCGCCATTCGACGCGGTCCTCCGACACTCCCCGAAAGGATGTTTTTGCCGCTTCCCGTCGGGCCGTTCGCTTTTTCGCCAATTATTACCTGGCTGTTTTCCCACAGATACCCGTCGTGTCGCAAACGCGGTGATCGCCGCGATACTGGCATTGGCTCGCCTTGGGGAAAAGGCGTTCATCCAACTCTGCAGAGACTCGAAATCAAGAGCAACGTCGGTTTAGCTCGAAGCTAAAAAAAAAAAAAAAAAAAAAAGACCATCCTTTTTTTTCCTTTCTCTATAAAAGCGTCTTTGCATTTTATTTTAGTTGACAGCGGATAATAAGTGAGCCACTTGACATTTTTTGACAGCGTAATAAATAAATAACGCAATATAAAGTTCAGTAGACTCTCATTGGCTGCTTCAAAACATCTCCTTAGCCGAGGCTGCTTGAGGTCAGCAAATCGCTCTCTGTCATCGTCGGCGTCCTGCCCGCTTGACTTTATATTGTTTTAGCCGTTCAAAAATTCAAAATGCAAACGTCCTTGGATCCGTTCTTTACAAAACGCCAGGCTAAAGAACCACGTCTGAGAGAGTTAAATCACCATCATTTTTATTCTTTATTCATTGTTTTGTTTTACATTATACACGACTCATTTATTGCGCAATAATCGAATTGTAACATGTATTTGTTCCATATTTTGATGCATTTTTATGCTTTAGAAAACATTTGTCAGAATTTTGGGGGGGCTTGGAACGAATTAGGGCATTTACATGGAAAACGCGTCCCTACCTACAAAATGTTCTTGTTCAGAAATTTCTTCCAGAGCCAATTCATTTCATAAGTACAGCTACCACTGTACTATATTCTCCCCATGACTCATCAAGTTATAAACAAGACGGACATTTCCAGCTGGCAACGGCGGACATCCTATTAAAGAAAACCTCGTGAGGAACCAAATCATTACTCTTGAAAGACAGAATTTGCGTTTTGTTTCGTCGAAAGGGTAAACATGTCCAAAACTGGGGTTGCCCGAGTTGTGAGAAACTCCGATAAGGCATTATTTCAAGCGAGGCTCGGGTTATGACTCCACTTCGGCACGGACTAAAATAATATGATGTCACAGAGTTATGGGAACAGTTGTGCTGTGATTACAGGGGCCGGCGTACACCCTTGTGCTCTTTTAAAAAAATAAAAAAAAAATGGTTGACTCATACAAATGAAATGTCACCAGCGAATGAAAACTCTCATCAACATAAAATACGACGTGAAGACCCTCGTTAAAAACACAAACAGACCGTCACGGTATTCCCCGAGGCCAGCGCTCGTAGACGCAACAAAAACATCAAGTCGTCGCTCTGCTCCAAAAGGTAGCGGCCGTTTTGGAAATATCCTTGTCATTTGAAATCGTTTGTTGAATCAAATGGGCATGTTTTTTTTTTCTCTTCCTCCTATGGGGAATTGCACATTTGCAGGGTTAGGTGTCAGTTGCCGAAGTAAAGAAATGAAAAAACAAAACTGTACTCGGATTTTTCATGCACTGCGGAAGAGGTTTGATTTTATTTTGAAAACCGCTCGCAGCTCTCCTTCCAAATTCACCGTGACCATCTCGTCACGCCGATCGCGCCGTTCTAACTCGGCTCGCCACACATCCGGCTTTGTTGTCCTGCTCTTCAACAACTTCAAATTGGCATCCCGTCTTAGCAGCTGCAATTTTGCACAATTGTTTTTTGTTTTGTTTTTTTGGTTGTTGTTCTGCGTCTCCCACATACGTTGAGAGACCCAGTGGGTGGTCGCGTCCGGCTCCAGATGTTCACGACGCGCTCACATCTGCAAGCCATCTTTGCGGAACAGCACCTTCTCTTTTCTGCCCCCCCCCCCACCCCCTGTATTTTTTTGCACGCACCAGGACGGTCTCGCCCTCCGCCGACCGCACAGGCCTTCCATTGTCACCTCATTAAAACGTGGGCCAGCTTCACTCCACTGCGGCCCACGTCAATAGTAAGTGCACCCCCGACAACTCCCCACGCCCACCCCCCCTGACCCCTTAAACTAGCGAGCCTTTTACAATGGTCGCCGTTCAAGACCTTTGAGACCTAAATCCCGCGGCACCCGCACACTTTACTTTTCGGGAAAAACTGTCGGTGTCATTCCAATTGTATCCTTGGCCTGAACTCTCCAACCCCCCCACCCCCTACCCCCTTAACATTTGACTTGCAGGCCAGCATACATCCCAACCGTGATGTGAAACTGCCTATTTTTGGCTAAAAAAAAGACACTGGTGGTTTGACCATATTAGGACTTTGATTCTGAAACGGCGAAGGAGTTTAAAAAGATGGTATTCTGAGGCTCCTTCAAAGCTGATATGTGGAATGTCTGAATGGCGCGTCGTAATCCGCCAAAAGTCTCAAGTATGCGAGAGGAGAGCCGATGCGGGTTCGACCGTGTTCTCACGCACAGGGAAAGTCTTCCAACAACGGGGATCGGACAAGGGAATTCACGGAGAGACATTTTAAGACATGGACACGAAAAGTTGGATGTGGCTTTCCAGCAGTCTTTTACCTGCATTCAGTTTTGATTTTTCTTCTGCCCCCCCCCCCACCCCCAACCCCTCCATCTTATTTGGCTACATGTGACAAAATACTTAAGTGTCAATAAAAATACGTCAAACAAGAAAATGTTCTAATCATCACCAAATTCCGTATTTTCCACACGATAAGGCCCACCTAAAAGCATTGAATTTTCTCAGTGTGCCTTATAATCCGATGCGCCTTATATATGGATCAATATTCTGAATTCTTGGACCTATTATTTCAAATGTTCTGTAAAGCGCTTTGTTACAGCTGCGGCTGTTGTGAATGCGCTGTCTAACTAAAGCTGTATTGTACAGTATTCCCTCTAGCGCAGCTCCATCTAGTGGATACATAACGCAACCGCAGCCACTATTGTAGCTTCTATTCGATGAACCTTGTAACGCGGCACACCCGTTATATGAAAACGGCTTTAAAATAGGCCATTCATTGAAGGTACGCCTTATACTCCGAAGCGCCTTTTAGTGCGGAAAATACGGTACTTAAAAACAACATCAAGACACTACTTTATAAGGTTGTGCTCGCACTGGCCACCATTTGTTTTTCCCGTCCAAGTGCCAAAGATATTGTAATGCTCTCAAATAAAAACAAGCCCAGTCGTGCTCAAACGGCCTGTGGGTTGACGTTGATTTGCATATTCACATCCGCAAAAAGACAGCTACCGCCTCATCCAAGTTGTTGTGTCAAGAGAATTACAATGTCAGAATTTGTATATTTTTAAACACCCAAAAAATGTGAATTTCTCAAAAACTAGATCCAACTCGGCAGGGGGAAGACTTTGTGAACCACACATGCTGCTCTTGTCCAAGATACACAAACTCCTTCCAACACTCGAAAGCCAAAACCTTAGTCGGACCTTTTCGCACTCCCGTCTGCCAGATTGCAGCTCTCCTTCGTCGAAAGACTCGTGTCATCATTTCCTGCTTGTCGAGCCCGCAAGGATGTAAGTCACACCGACCCCCCCCCCCCCTCCCCCCCACTTCATCTGGTTGCAAGGGTTTATTTGGCTACGTGCGGGTTTATTTGAATAGGTTAGGAGAACACCCAATTTGCGAAAGCATGTTCGGTCGCGCCTCGAAATGGGGATGGAAGTTGACGGACGGGCGGTTGGGCCTCCCCAGCCTCGCTTGTAATCGAGCCGCACGGTTTAACGCCATGCTTGAAAGAGGCATGCTTGGTGGCTTCTGACAAAGTATAGCCGCGGCGTCCCAAAAAGTTGCTCCGCGGTGCAATAAAATGGAACGGCAGAGACGACGCGGTAATCACTTTGACATGTCGAAATGCGCGGCCACAATAATGACACATTTTTTAATAAAAGGCCGCGGGAACGAAACAATGGCTCGTGGGATTAGGAGCAGATTTCAATTATTTATGATTGTGAGAACTCCAGCGAAAGCATGTAAACATCGGCCGTAAAAAAAAAATCACTTTCGGTCATGCCCTAGTTTATAATGCACCGTATTATTTTTTCTTTCGCTTGAGTATTATTGTGTAGGAAAAAATGCTACGTGTACTGCACTGAGTGTGCTTTAATTAAATTTTTTTAATTTATTATTATTATTTTTTTTTAACCATCCACATTTGACGCAATTTTCACCAAGCCCGGCCAGCGATGATGCGCGACGTGCGGTCAGATGAGGCGGAACATCCCCTGCCCTCACATCCACCATCGGTCCACCTTGCAGGCTACGAAAAACCAATCGTTGTTTCATGATCGTCAAAAATTTTTTGTCCATTTTGGCCTACAAGAACTCAACCTTTAACTTAATATCGTTTTCATTTCTTGTGAGTGGTATTTTTTTCCTATCCAGAGAGTCAAAACAAAACCAAGGTGCATTCTGCGGTCTTTATAAGGTGACTTCAACTTCACGCGGGCATTTTGTCAGTACGTTGAAGGCGTTGCGGATCTCCTCTCTTAAGCCTGGCAAATGATAAGATCCTCTTAGAATGGAAGATTACGGCTTTAAATCCCAGCTCGGCGTGGCTGCACATCTCCTTAAGGCAGCTTTGCCCCCTTGGTAAGACCCCCGGTTATTAGAGATGGCGAGTTTTTTGCCCCGACCTTGTGTGACTTCGGACACCTCTGTCATAATAATTATAATAACGGCCACAAAAGATTTGTAGGGATCGGAAAAAATCGACTGAATTCTTCTTCAGATTATTATTCTCGCTTTTATTATTATAGTTATTACATAGTTATTATATAGTTATTATTATAGAATATATACTGTATATATATGTATATATATATATATGTATGTGTGTGTATATATATAAAATACATTTTCTAAGAACCTGCCGGTGAAGAAATGCAATTGCAGTACATGCTCACGCCATTCTGTGGTAAACGAAAACAGGTCTGTTGTCTTTCGTTCATGGAATATTTCCAAACATTAGTTTTTTTTCTCCATGGTTTATTAAAAGAAAAATAACATGTTGCTTGTGATATCAGTTTTTTTTTAAATTATTATATTCATTCACTGACAGCGATTTCTGGATTGAGTTTATCCAAAGCTTCACACAATGAGCTGTTTGAAGACGCGGTTTGGCCAATTTTTCCCCAGAGTGTCTGCGTGCCCAATCAAGTCCATAAGCCATTTATTGCTGATCATTTGCAGCTTTTTGTAAATTTTATGGAAAATTCTTTTGTGTCCGTGTGTATATGTGTGTATATGTGTCCCACTTTGCTTGGCAACCACACTGGTGAAGGCACATAATAAGTCTCAGTGTGAAGCACCTTTGCAGCCCCGTCCAGCCTCGTATTCGCAACAAGTCCATTGTCGCTCACTCGTCAGAAGCAGACTTCTTTCAATAAATAACACAAATATATTCTCTCTCTCACACACACACACATACAGTACATGTACATATACATATAGACACATACATATATAGACATGTATAAACCACATGCATTTCATATAATTTAAATAATTTATATATACAGTTCCCCTTCACACCCCGACTCGGACGAGTTCTTCCAAAACGGCAACGCCGCACCGGTTTGTGGATTGGCGGCGCGGAAATTCTGGACCCACGTTTTCTTCAGCAGAAATCCTTTGATATCGTGGCCCACGTGCAGAATCACGCGGCGGAGAGCACCCGAGCCGTAAATGGAACGTCCTGTCGAATTCCAGGCGGCACGTTTACGTCCGGTGACGTTTCCTGGACAGGGCGCAAACGCAGGAAGTGTCGATGCGTATCCACCGCCAGCCGACTGAGTTGCGCACCTGCGTCAGGGCCCGCACGTAAGTCTGCGTGGTCTTACATTGCGAGTTCCAGTTCTTGTCGTCGATGCCCCTGCAGCCTCCCTTAAAGGGCCTCGGGGTCCGACAGCGCGTCTCGTAAAAGTATTGCTTGATATCCTGCGCCGCGCTGGTTTTAATTTTGTCCAGGACGGTCACCGGGGTCCCCCTCGTGTCCACCGCCTGAGTTTTATCAGTCACCCACTGGCTCTCGCTGTCGCACACCGAGTATTCCCCGCGATAACTCTTGTGTTCGGTGTAGCGCTTCTTCCGGGTCTTGTTTGCGGACGTTTCGCCTTCCGGCCCGCCGCTCACAAAGTCATCGGCCATGTACAGAGGCGGCGGCTGCAGCGGCGCCCGGTCGCTCAGCAGCACCCGGGGCGAATTGAAGCGCTTGTGCTGCCGCAGCAGGTCAGAGTTCAACATCATCACCCGCCCCTGCTCCGCGCTGGCGCTGCTCTCGCCGCTCCGGCCCGCCTCCCCCCACTGCTCGGCGTCGCCGAGGAGAGGCGGCGGTGCGTCCTGGTGCTGCGCGCGCCTGCTTTTCCCCTGCTGGCTCTGGTTGGCCCGGTTCTTCCCCCTGGTCAGGTCCGCCTGGAGAAGCTGGATGATGAGCGAGTTTAAAGGGTCCGGACTGGGCGGCGGCGGCGGCGGCTGCTGCTGCTGCTGCTGGTGTTGCCCCTGGCGACTGTTGTCCATGTCCGTTGCCTGGATACCATAGAGGTACACGAGGACCATCACATAGAGCAGGATGGACATCACTAGATTCACCTGTAAGATCTGCAAAGACGAGACAGAGGAAGTTTGAGACTGAAATGTTTGTCTTAAACTGGACAGTGGTTTTAAATCAGACCGGCAAATTGGTGCCGTTGTTCAATCCAGCTTCTTGCATTTTAGGCGTGAGCACTTTGAAACAGTCATTCATGGCTTTGTCACATCCCGGCTGGATTACTGTCATGCGCTTTACTTTGGAGTCAGCCGATCCTCCATGAAGCGTCTCCAGTTGGTCCAGAATACTGCAGCTCACCTTTTGACTGGTACTCGTAAGAGGGAGCACATAACTCTGGCATCCCTTCCCTTGCTCCCTTTACATTTTAGAGTTCCTTTCAAGATCCTATTTGCTTTCAAATCTTTAAACGGCCTCGCTCCACCTTACCTCTCTGAGCTCATCTGTTTTAGATGTACGAAGAACTAAGCGGAGGCTCAAAACTCATTCTTTGGCTTTTGACTCAGCGTGACTCAGACTTGATTTTTAGTATTAGTTTTTTTTTTTTTGCTTTCTACTGTCTTTATTAATTTTTGATAGTTTTGTATATGATATTTGCACCATGTACAGCACTTTGGCAGGCTTCCCCTGTCCCCCGCAACTCTATTTCAACAGGCACATTCTGACAAAAAATTATATCTTGCTTGTCATATGTGTTTTATAATTTTGTTGAAACAAACATCCTAACAATTGCCCATTCTGTCCATACCGCCCCCTACCCCCCAAAAGGTTTTTCTCCCAGTGAAGGAGGTACATATATTATTATCCAAAGTCGTGCTTCCTGATTCTGGTCATGTTGTGTTCCGTGCAGAGTAAATGCGTATTGTGTACATACTGTAAATTACTCCCAGTGGCAGGTTGGAACAAGAGGAAGCATCTGTTGCCTCGGGGGCGTCAAATTGAGAACTCCTCGCATTTACAAGAGGGCAGAGTTTTGCAAAGTTGCGTTCGGCGTCAACTTGGGGTCGTTGGCAGGCTTTGATATGCACCAGGAAAAACGCGTCAACTTTATTTGGCGTTGAAGCCTAAAACACACGACCGACAAAAGCTGTCTGCGGTCGCCGTGGCGACAACGGAGCCGCTAGCATCCTCATAACAAGCCCGTGTACGTCCCAAAGAATTCCGACGCTGGAGTCATTTTAAGGTCGAGTCATTCAATATCACGGCGGCCGTCATCGGCAACCGCGTCCGAAAGAAAAAAATGCGGTGCCCAAAGTGGTCCTGAAGTCGTAAACAGCAGGAAACGTGTTTACAAAGGAAGTCATCAAGTGTTTATGAGACTTGCTTGAGGACAATTTATTTTTCATGTGACATTCAGATGTTTCTGATGTCAGAATAAAAACCCGGCGAATCTGGAATGCTGTTTTTTTGGGGGGGGGTGGACTTTGGTCTCACAGCACGACAGTGCTTTAAGAGATTTTTATTCTTCTTTTATTGTATTCCCCCCTCCCCCGTACCCGCCAAGTCAATTTTGCAGATGTCTTGTGAATGAAGCGGATCCGACATGCAAATCACAGGAAAGTGGGCTCAAATCAGATGACCAACAGAAGTCGTACAAAGTGGATCCAAAAAAAAAAAAAACAGAAGGAAGAAAGACGTATTCATTTTTTATGTTTGTTTCGCATTCCCGACAAATCACGTTTCTGTATGTTTGTTTATTTGTTTTCCCCGCCGCCCTCTGGCGTTGTCGCTAAGGTGCAAAGCAAATGTTCCGAGGCAGGCCAAGGCTTGATGAGTTTTTTTTTTCCCTTTCTTCTCCCTCTCATCAGTGTCAGCTTTAACCACATGCTTGTATTCTAATGTCAAGTTCTCATCATTTTTTTTTATCGTCAAGCGTGCGGAGGAGGATGTTTTGGTTTGTCTTAGGACCAAAGAGATGGAGGGAAAAGATTAGGCAGAATGTTTTGTCAACACCATCATCATCTGAAGCGTTGAAATAAATCTTGGTTTTCGTTGGATGACCAGTTTTGTCGCGGCAGTGCTTTGGTCGACCGTTTGCGGAGACGTTTCCTCGTCGCGTTTAGCGCTGGCAAGTCTGCGATGAATGAATTTGACGCTAGATTCCACGGCAATATTTCTTGTTGACATTTCATGTGCACGGCATCATGACAAAGTCACTCATGCATCTATTTCGCCTCCCCTCGATTGGTCTCTTTAGAAGAATTTGATTGCAAAACGCCATAAAAGGGTGCACGAGTGTCATCCGCGTTGCAGTGAAAATATGAAAAACAGTGTTGAGCTCACACCGTGGAAGATAAAATGATGCTCACAGGCTTATCCTCTGTAACAAATATGACTTCGGCTCAATGAGTAACCTTCTGAATGTTTTTTTTTTCTGTGTGATACTGCTCCCAGGTGACCAAGGCACAATTGTAGCAAAAAAAAAAAAAGAATTAAAAAAAAATGTTTGTTTTGTGCTACAGTGAAACTCCTCTACAACGAAATCATGTTTGCAGCAAGAAATTTTTCACAACAGGGGGTTTTTCGCTGTAGCAAATTTTATCTCAGATGTCAAGACACACACACACACACACGTATATGTGTACTCTTTATTTTTATTCCAATACTGTACGTAGTGCATAAATATGAGCATACACTTATTTGATGTTATTTAACATTTGTCTCTTTCATTGGTCTTCTTGTCTTAGCTGCTTGGCATCCAAAGGTCTGTTTTGTAGCCATTTTAGCAATGCAACGAAATACTTCCTGGACTACTGCGCATGTGTAAACCAGTGTGGTGGTTGCTGTTGCAGTTTCGGAGCAAAGCAGTAGAGGTCGCTGTTGGCTGAGGTTGTATTAGACTTTTGCGGAATACTTGTTTTCGTTGTAGTGAATCTCGAGGCAAGAGCAGAGAAAAATATTTCATATAACGGAACGGGGATTTTTCGTTGTTGGGGGAGCAAAAAAGTGGGAATGGCTTTCATGCATGAATTTTTTTTTCACACTAAGGGGTATTTTCGCCCATGTAGGTTTCGTTGCAGAGGAGTTTCACTGTATTTAATTATTGACTGTATGCTTTTATAAAGCGGTGGCATTTTTTTTCAAATTGTCATCAAAAACCGTGATTGTTTTGCAGGTTCTGATGGGATCATCCAACCCTTGCCATTGGAGCACCCCTCCAGGACATAGAAGAGGTAAGATCATCTTGAAAAACAAATTGCATTTTATCTCGGATTTCCTCACAAATCGGTGACGTGTGTTTAAAAAAAAAAAAAAAAAACAATTGAATAATTGAAGTTGTAGTTTCAGTGAAAATTATTTCTATGCCACTGCGATTATCGGCTCCGAAGGATGAAAAAAGGCCGCTATCCTGTGTGATTTTGATGTTTCCCTGATTCAAATGATCAGAATCATCAGGCTCAAGTATTCCCTTGAACATGTTTCAACCATGCTGAATACGTTGGAAATAGAAACGATGAGGCCCTTGTCATATTCGCCGCATGCAGAGAAAAGCAAAAGTTGGATGGATGTCTGGTTAGCTCGATTTACAAGGTGTTTTGCCCCAGGTATTGTGTGTTCATACGTGACATGATCCTCCAGGTGAACTCCTGTGTGTACGCTCTTTATTTTTTTTATATGATTATGAGGACAAGAGCTTGATCAGTCTGCGTGGAAGCCGAATGTCGATTTGACCTCTTGCCAGTGCGTGTGTGTGTTGATGTGTGCTTAAGTTCACATTACTATGCTCACCGGGAATCACTTCTTTTCATGTACATTATATCGTTAATAATAATAATATATAATATACACACACCATGTTTTCCGCACTGTAAGGCACTTCGGAGTATAAGACGCACCTTTAATTAATGGCCTATCTTCAAACGGTTTTCATATATAGGGTGCACCGCATTATCAGGCGCATAGAATAGAAGCTACAATAGTGGCTGCGGTTGTGTTATGCATCCACTAGATGGCGCTACGCTAAAGAAATACTGTACAATATAATACAGGTTTATTCATACCGAGCTTTCACAGCCGCTTTCGCAGAACATTTAAAATTCGTCCAGGAAATCAAAAGATTGATCCAGAATTAAGGCGTATCAGATTACAAGGCACACTTTTTTGAGAAAATTGAATGATTTTAGGTGCGCCTTATCGTACGGAAAATATGGTATAACAATATCCTCAGTTTATAATTCTCGCAGTGGTAGTTGTGTGTCACATGATTCAGCACGAATGTAAAATGGGTGTCCTCGACACCAGGTGTGTCAAACTCTTTGTCACATTAGAATTACCGTTTCCCTTGGAGGGCCGTGATGACTGAAACTATATCAAGAAGTGCAGAATAACGTTTCATTCAACTATTGTTTAAGTAACTGTAATAGAGGGGTTTGGGAACAAAAAAATGCTTACAATATGTCACTGATATATTGCATTTGAAAATGTGAAATTTTGGCCCACATTTTCGCAAGTATCAAGGAAGTTGTCATCTTTGATTTGCTTTCGCGGGCCACTTAAAACGATGTGGCGGGCCACATCTGGCCCCCGGGCCTTGAGTTTCACACCTGTGCTCTACACTCATCGACATGTGGCACGAACATTGTTGCCGTCGCACTTAACCTCTTGCAAGCTTTGCTCGGGTGAACTGTCGAGCATGTGGATAAGGTCGGCGCTGTGTTTTGGCTGCCGGGCTATCAAAGGTCAAGGCGCCGTGAACTCATTTGTGCTTAATTGTTGCATGCAGCGGCGAGAAGTACAGGCGTGCAAGCGTGCGTGCGCTCTATTCGAGCCTTCCCATCTTGATCGTACATCCGGCAGAGCTGTGAATTATAAATTGCTTATTTAAGTGCCATAACAGCGCAGCGGATATCAACACAGAACTTAAGAGTCCGGCTCTGAGACACACTGAAGAAGTGATTTGCATCACCCGTTTGGCCCTTTAACGACAGTCCACAAGCTGATAGGCATGAACTGTTAAAACACAAATAAATACACGGTTAACTCTCTGATTAGCAGATATGACCATTTTTTATCCTCCTCTATGTTAAAAAAACAAACAAATCTGCTTGGTTGTTTGAGAGGGACTAACATGAAGATCTCCATTGACAGTTACAGATGGAGCGTTTAGTGTCAAAGCTTTAGAGGACAGTGTGCCAAAGCAGCAAAGCCTCCCTGGGGATTTTCAACCCGCAGCGTCTGAGCACTAATTCCGCCCAGTGGGCTCCAGATGTTTGTGCACCCAAAGGACGTGACTTGGCGAAAAAAAAAAAAAAAATCAAAATGCATGAGGTCACGTCTGCGGCTCATTTTCCTGCCAAGTCGTTCTCCTCCTCATCGTCGTATTGATAATCGGCACAGCCTAATTTGGGCCCAGAAAGGATTACCGAGGCGGTTTGGCAAGATCGACGCGCTTGCGTGTCGGTAAACAGTGGCAAATGGGTTTAGACCAATCACCGCAACTGACAATGTTTGTGAAGACAGAATTTGATGCGAATCGAATGTGATTACGCGGCGCGCTTTGAGATTCGCTCCTTATCGTCCTCCAACCTCCACCTCGCTGTCGTTTCAAGCCTGGAGGTTGTCAAGCTCGCTTAAAAGGGAAGGGCAAAATTCCAATGTTAATAGTGAATTTCAATGAATGTTTCACAGCCTCGGGGGGGCAGGTGAGTCATCTCGCTGTTATGCCGTGACAAAAGTAGCTTTGGAGGTGTTTGTGAATGCGAGCAACGCCGGTTATTAGCGGGCGGGTATGAGTCCGCTCACCTACTTGATGGGGAAGTGACGTCACGGCGGGCGTTTGTGGTAGCAACAGCTGATTTGGGATTATAAACAGGCGCTCTTTTACAGTAAATGACAAAGTGCCGTATTTTCCGCACGATAAGGCGCACCGAAAAACATTTCATCTTTTCGGTGCGCCTTATATATGGATCAATATACTGATTTCTATTTTAAATGTTTTGTAAAGTGCTTTGTTACAGCTGCAGCGGTTGTGAAATCTCGCTATAAATAAAGCTGTATTGTATTGTATTCCCTTTAGCCTAGCTCCATCTAGTGGATGCATAACGTACCCGCAGCCACTCTTGTCTTTTTTTTTCTATGCGCCTTATAATGCGATGCGCCTTATATATGACAACAGTTTTAAGTCTTTCGGGGACAGCAGTTACCACAGTGGACAGCTTCTCCCTAACATTATCAGGTTGCAGGGTGCATGAAAGGGTTCAGATAGGCGACTCATCAAAAGTGTGACGTATACTCCGAAGCGCCTTATCGTGCGGAAAATACGTGAGTAAGAGACCTCCCCCGCTTTAGGTGCCACATTTTATTTCAGCCAAATGCCAAAAAGACAATTCGAAAAGATGCGCTTACAATTCAACGCTGGATCGTGTCCGCCCCTCGACTTCAAATGATGACCTCAAATCATTTGTATGGTCAAAGTCAAAATATTTATTTGTCGCACTTGCTCGGTGCCACCTTACAAGCCGAATTTGAGAAACATACTCATGTATAAAGACAGTAAAAGGAAAGTACTGCAATGTGGGAAAAATAAATAAAACTTGGGAGAGACCTTCCATATGCTGGTATAGTTCGAACGCCAAAACCGAGTCCACCTATGGTACAAGACTCCCTTACCTACGAGAACAAACAAAACTGTCCACAACATGTCATTTCTACCATCAGCTCAAAAGCATTTTTTTTTTTAAATCTGTTAAAAAAAAAAAAGTCATACAATGAAGGCTCGTTTGAATGATCCCCTTTTGAGATCAATCTACTGATGCTGGATCTTAAGTTCATTTCCATCACAAGGCATTGGAAGTGATGATGGAAAAAAATGTGTCCGTCGTTTTATAACCATGCCGCAGTTAACTGGCAAGACCCTTTATCAAATCTATTTTTCGTCCGCTATCATTAAAAAAATAAATTCCTTGCGATTGTAGAAGCCGGTACCATTTAGATAATGATCGGATAAACCGGCAGCAGCATTCTCACCGCCAAATATGGCGCACTGAACTTTGTCACGCCACGGTGACTTCCATTTCCGTTGTCTAAACGATATCATTCACATTCGAATTTTTGCCAAACCAAAAGAACCATTCGCTGGCCCAACCTCCCTACACTGCGTCATTTTTACGCTTCAATCGTCGTGACGTATTGGGCGGCAGCCTTGATTTGACGCCACGGGTTGGTATTGTTGGACTCCAAACAAGCAGTGTGTATAAAACAGAGTACACTTGATTCAGTGTGATAACCAAATCACCCTCGGACATCAGGGGGAAGTTAATCCAGCGTCACGCCTAATGGAATCACCGACACAAGAATAGACGTGTAAGGCTCTGGCGGTGGCTTTTGACCTTTCTTCCGCTGTTGTGTGTGTGTGTTGGTAGTATTTTATAGTCCACAGCCGCTGCACTCTGCACTTGTGAATCATCTGGACACAGTGCCCAGTGACCGAGGACAAAGCCAAATGTAGGAACTTCATTCTATAGATGTTTTTTTTTTTGTGGAGTGAGTAAGGAATTTCCAAAGGTTTTGTGTTGGATGCTTGCTGAGCAAGTGTTTTGAAGATGTGTGCTCGGATATGATTTGCGGTCTGCAAAGATCTTCATATTTATGGGCCATAAAATGATTTTTTTCCCAGTGCCGTGAAGAAAAAGTTGTCTCCTTGCTGATTTCAGATTTATTATTTTTTTTAATCGCACTTTTGGATCTTCAAGCCAATTTTAGACCACCCAAGTGATGACAAAATGCAGTTTCTAAAAACAACAACAACATAAAAAAAACACCCGAAGGTTCAAACCTATTTGTAAAAAAATTGACCCAAAATGAAATGGGCTGCAATATCTCAAAAAGAGATAAATTAGTTCAAGAATGCAATGATGGCTCATCCAGAAGGTCACAAAAAAAAATCCCCAAGAACTGCAGGCCTCTCAGCAATGAGCGGGGCACTGGGCAAAAATAGAATTCATGGGAGAATGCGAAAACCACTGCTGACCAACAGAAAACAAAAGCTCATTTCACATTTGACAACAACAAAAAAAACATTTGAGTGATCTCGCAAACTTTTGGAGAAATATTAAGTACTGCGTTTTGAGGAAAAGACCATCGCTGCCGACAGCCAAACATGGTGGAGGCAATGTGATTGTCTGGGGCAGCTTTGTTCATTCAGGACCTTGACCAAGTCCAGAATCTAATCCAATTCAGATAGTTTGGCGTTACCCGAAGTGTAATTCATGCTGGAATTGCCTGAAACAATTCTGTGACAAAGACTGAGCCAAAATGATTTCACAGTGATGTGACGTACTCACTAATCATCGCCTTATCACTAGTTAGTTTTCACTCATGTTCTGCCACGGGTGGCATGAAACAAGAGTGTGATAAATGTGGGGGGTGGCGGGGGTTCATAAACCAGGGGGCCGGGAGGGGCTATTTTTTTGTCATGGTACTCAAGTCTATGAGGATTAAGAAAGTCCTGAGTCTCCCTAAATTTTGGAAGAGCTACAATTTAATTATTTTACTTACGGGAAGCAAACAATCACATTAAAAGCCCAATTGGGTGGAAATAATTCGTAATTGTTCATCGTCGATCTTTGATCGCAATCAAAAGAATTGGTCGCCTCACTGAGCGCACATGATTCACCTCCAAAAACAGATGACGTTCGAAGATAATGACCGAGTTTCCGCTGTAGAAGTGCCTCATGATTCAAAATGGCGGTGCCATCGTTTTTCACGGCGCTTGCTGTCATCTACTTTGATCCCTGTATGCTCAGCTCATTTTCAGTCAGTTTTTTTCCGTATAACGATAATCGGTTAATATCAGCCACACGAGATATTTTTATTTCTTGGGGTGTGTTACAACTAGGCCTAAAAAGTTGACTGAGCACAGAGAAGCTCCGGATGCAGATGCGAAGACTTGAGATGCTGACAAGTTCGCCGTCATAAACAACGGCCACTCACTGGGCTAACCGAGATGACAAGCCGATAAAAAAACAGGATTGTTTCATTTAGTCACCCGGAATGTCGCCGACAGCTTGGCTGACTTTAAGCTAGGATGGCGGCGATGTCTAACGTTAGCCTCAAGGCTAGATAGCGGCTAGCGTGGTTAGCGTCAACAAAATGACCAGGATTGTTTCATTTAGTCGCCCGGAATGTCGCCGACAACTTGGCTGACTGTGAGCTAGGATGGCGGCCATGTCTAACGTTAGCCTCAAGGCTCGATAGCGGCTAGCAACAAAGTGTTCAGAATAAACAAAGTATGGGCGAGGTATCTGGACGGACAGAGTGAGATTAGCTTTTGCCGATTCATGACGGCCACAATCTCCATTTTTTTAACCCCTGACAAACAATCCACATCTCAATTTTCAAATGATAACAAATTTCGCTGCCCTTGACTCGCCACAATGTGATCGTCACCCCTGGCCCGGCTGGCGCCGGACCAAAGACGTGCTTGTGCTTGTCAAAGGATTTTCCCTCATGCGCGATTCGGGGGTTAAACTTAGACATTTTAAAACACACGGGAACTTCATTTCACGGCAGGAAGTTTTGTCTGTCGGCTTTCGGCAGCGGTCGGTCGGACGAGTGAGCGAGCGCTCCCTGTAGCTGCACAGCGGGGGAACCCCATGTCTACTAAAACAAAACGGCACCGCTGCGTATAGAATTGAACGTGTCCTCGACAGAATGTAACCTATAAGACACACCAAAAAAATAAATAAAAAAATCTGATGAGTTGCACATGTCCGTCCATTTCTCCTCATCCCACTCTCCACCGGGACCGCACGAGTCTGACGTTCGCTTTGTTCTCCCACTGACTAATAAAATGGAAGCGAGTGGGCAGGGTGCACATTAGGGTGGGTCGCCGTGCCGACGCTTTTTGCGTTCGTTTATAGGTGCAAACTTTACTGTAACTTCGGATGGGCGTTCACCAAGACTCCATGCGAGAGAGCCAAGATGTCCGAGTCTCATTTCGGTTTCGATATTTAGCTTCATTGCCAAGATTAAAGTTGGGATTAGTTTTATTTTAAGGTTGGGGTTAAAACCAAATGGCAGGACAAGCAAGGATTAGGCCTGCGTGCGAGCGCGCGCGTGTGCGCTTGACACACTGGGCAGCGAGTCGTCGCCCGTCGGCCGATTCGAACATCTGTCAGCCTCAAATATCAAAGCGGCCACGAAGCAGACTCGCCACAAATCACCGACGGGCATCTCATGTCACCGCAGCGCATCGGTACTGCGCTGCTGTACCGATTTAGTTGAGTTCACACCCATTTTAGACCCGAATCCCAATCTGAGTCGACTGGGAATGCAGTCGCCCACAAACCCGGTGGGTGGATGTTTCCAAAGTGAGCGGCGGTACATCCTCAAGTATTCAGGACTTTGCGCTGAGTTTAAAAAAAAAATAAATAATTAAGTGGAAGCAAAAAAATAAATAAATAAAAATAATGAATGAGGGAGGTTAAAAGCCGTCATAAAAAGAACAAATGCGCGACCTAATGTCGGCGCGGGTGAAAGTGAAGGGGGATCAAGTCAATAATTTCAGACAGAGAAGCGGGTTAGCGGGTCACAACGGAGCGAGCGAGAGAGGGGAGGGAGCATCCGCAGTCATCTGACTGAAGTGATCGGAATGCGCGGCCTCACCTCGGAAACACCCCATCCCGATCGGCTACTCCTGTCCGTCAAAATCGCCGTCAAAATGCTCGTTATTCACTTTTTTCCCCTTTTTTTTCCCTTGTACTTGTGTTGTAATAAGATGAGCGCGAGGCCATGGGCACCGAGCAATAACCCGCATATGTTTTTGGTCCAGCGTGCCATGTGAGAGGAAGAGGAAGCAACACGGCTTACGCTTCATCAAACGCCTTCACGTTTTTCCCCTCGCTCGTACAAGCCATAAGAATGTGCCGCGTATAAACACTCCGCAAAAAGGATAAACTATCACGAGGCCGGCGGGGCGCTCTGAAAATTGCCGACCGCATAAGATGAAAGCGCCCATCTTGATCCCGGCGCAGCCGATGTCCTCCAGCAATTGATTGGACGCAAAATGACTGGGAATAGGATACGAAGTATGGACGTTGGAAATAATCAAGCGCATGCTTCCAAATTTGTCAAGAAAGATGATTCGGAGCTTTCTGGCCAGACTCCAGGAGAGTTTCAAAACAACTTTTTGAAACTCTCATTTTCGGAGCCCAGTGAAATCTGGCAGTGCCATCACGGGGGGGGGGGGAACCCCAACAAAAACAAAAACAAAAACAAACAAACAAACAAACAAACAAAAAAAATCCCAGAAACTGACGGAAAATTCTTCTCTGTCTCTATCTTTGTTGAGAATCAAGTCCAAATCAGTAACCAGGCTGGCACGGTGACAACCGGGCTTGATTTGCATCACATCATCCATTTCTCTGGAGCTCCATTTAAAATTTGGACTCGTCAGACCACAATTTTTTTTTTCCACCACCGGTCCAGATTCATATCTATTTGGCCTCACAATTACTTTTCCCTCAGAATGAGGACTTCTTGTTTTAAGCTTAAGCTTTTTAAGCTTTATCAAATTCCTCCGAAACGTGCCTGCGTTGTACACCGAGGAACGAGCAAAACACTCGCCCAAGCAAAGGCCGTAGCATTATCCGAAAGGTTGAGGTTTGATATCCTGAAGCGGTTAGACAGACTCACGGAGAACGTCGAAAGCGACCAACCACCGCGTTTCGCCACGCTTTTAGTTTACGGCAGGGGTCTCAAACTCAATTAACTCGGGGGGGGGGGGGGGGGGGGCCCGCTGGAGCGAAGGTCTAGGTGAGGCTGGGCTGCATCAGGTTTTCCAGAAAGAAATGCCTGCATATGACGTTGATGGCACCGTTAGTGATTGGTTGAAGGTCAGAAACCATGGAAACACAAAATCCAAAATGTAATACAGTTTAAAAACTTTGGCTAGTGGCTAGCTAACACGGACACAAACACATAAAACTTCGCTTGTGTGTATATAATAATGCTAGCTCTGTGTTGGCATCTTAGCACTCATTTTCCCCGTTCTTGTGCGTGTGTAACATCGGGTTGTTTACATCCGTGATTTACACGTGTATTCAAACCGGAGCGGGGCACCGTGGGCGCGATCACGTTGCCACTATCGTTTCGAATGAGACTGGCCCTAACGATTCAACACAGAGGTAGTGCTAACACAAACGGCTTCCATATCAAACTCGCGCGGGCCACACTAACGACTTTCATATCAAGGCGGGGACCTCCAACTCGCATCCTGCGGGCCACTGTTTAGCCTGCGGGCTGCAAGTTTGAGACATCTGGTTTACAGGCACGAGCGTTTGCTCTTGCGACCAAAAGCAGGCTATTCAGACCCCGGTGAAGATGTGACGACTCCTTCCAAAGTAAACAGTGCCTCATTTCATGGCGAGTGTCTGTAAAAGTAACCCTTTGGCCATGATGTGATTTTTTTATTGTATTTATTTATTTTTATGTAAACTGTTCACTGATTGTTGCTCATCTCCTTTGCTTCTACGCTGAGAAAGTCACAATTACTGCAATATATTCTCGTGGTCCGCTCGTTAGTTTATTTGTATTTTTTTAGCCTTTATCTACGTCATGTTCTGCTCACGCCCCGATGAAGACTGTGAAACTGAATTGTTGCAGCTCCCCCGCCCCCCCCCCCCCCCCCCCATACTGGCACGCAACTGGCCAAAGCCGCGGTACCGAGTTAGCCTCGAGGTGCATCCGATGTCCTTTTCAAGAGCCTGTAAAGTTGACATGCGGCCTTGGCGCATGCCTGGTCTTCTTCCCCACGTCCTAATTCCTCAGCCTGCCGTGCGTCTGCACGCCACTGGCGGGGGGGGGGGGGGCATCCCAACTCGCCGCTGCAACAGCTGTTTTATCGCCTCTGTACGCGGACACGCACTGTCACGCACTCGAGTGGAGTGTCGGTGACGGACAGGGGGGGCGTGTGTGAGGGACTGCAGCAAAACGATCACACCCGCTGAACCTACGGCGTCAAGGCCAGTGCGGCGAAGCGCAAGTGAAGTTATTTCGCTTTTCATTTGCAGACCCCCTTTTTTGATTGGCATACGCAGGCACACAAGGATCATTTGAGCAATCCATGAACAAGGCAAGCACAGTGATGATCGCGACACTCCGGAGCAGTTGCCCATACCTGTCGGGCAATCCAATCGGGAAACAAAATTATATTGTCGGACTTGCGTAACAAGTTGCTGCACAACTAAAGGTGCCTTTAAGGCATAGAAACATGCAAGAACCGTTTACCGGATGTGAGGTGCGTTCCAAATAAAGACTGAGAATCTTTTTTTTTTTTTACTTTACCCACTGGTACACACAAAAAAATTTTTTTTAAACTCTTGTTAAAATGCAAATTACGCTTCCGGGTCTTTCCGAAGCATCAAGTGAGCCGATGATCAAGTTGAATCGTCTTTACATTTCCCCCAAAATACCATCTCAACCACATCAGCTCATTCCACTCCCTGAAACACGTCCACACGCCTTGCCGCACAGCTCCAGGGGCAATATTTATGCGCAACTTAAAGAAACCCAACCCTCTACCTGCACAAAGACACGGGGAGTCTCTCCTCCCTGCCCAGTCTCTTTTTTTTTTCTTTTTTTTTTTGGGTCATGTGGCTTTGTATTGGAGGAACGAAGCTTTTGAATACATAACGTGCGCTGTACAAAAGGTAAATATTTACTCTCGGAGCCCTTAGGAGCCTTTTTTTTAAACCCGCCAAGATGAGTTCATTCAGAAGTTTTTGCAAGTGGACTCTTGAGGACTGACTACCTGCTGCTAACAGCTTTTCGGCATCTTTTTTTTTTTTTTTAAATCGGTATCAAACTAATTTTAAATTGTCCTACCGTAATAAAGGTAACCATAGCATCGGCCGGTTAGTATCCAACAGAGTCGACATGAAGGTAATTCTTGGACCGAATCCTTTGGGCGAAAACTTCTCTCTCACTGAGGAGGGCTGCAGAGTTGCCTGCACACCACCACCGCCACACTGGTTCTGGAAGGAAGGGAGAGGATCAGGGTGTGCGTAATTCTCGCTCCCTTCGTCCCTCCCTCCCTCTCCTCCCCCCTTTTCTCACCGCTTCCTACATAATCTACACACACTCTCTGATGCAGGACAGATGGCTCTCGGCGCATGTCGCCGCCAAGAGCGGTGTGCGGTGCGCACAGAACTATGTCCGGAAGACCGAGCAAAAGCTTGTCTTGGTTTTTGTTTCAGTTTTATTACTGTCAAGTGGTTGCACGAAAAAGTAGACTTAAAGTGTGTTGTTGCTCATAGTGGGGACACGAGGAGTTGAATGACTGAAATTTATTTTTAAAAAAAAATTGGGGGGTAGTCAAAATAAGTCATTTATTTTTATTAATTTTTTGGTGCAAAACAGCACCATCGACCAATCACGTAAAGACATTTTGACGGACAGGTAAAAACAAATACAGTCAAACCTCGGTTTTCGAACGTCTCGGTTCTCGGCCAATTCGGTTTTCGACCAAAAATTTCGAGTTTTTTTATGCCTCGGATGACGAACAAATTTCGGTTCTCGAACAAACTGAGCGCACTTGAATGCACCATTTGACTCCTCTCGCCTTCTTTATACGAGGAAGTGACGCTTCCTCGGGTAGACGAGGAAGTGACGCTTCCTCGTGTTGCTTTCCATTGTGAGCAGACGTGCTCAATGAACATTTTTATTTTAAAAAAGAGCGTGGTTTCGGTTTTCGAACAATTTCGTTTTTCGAACAGCCTTCTGGAACAGATTATGGACGAAAACCGAGGTTTGACTGTAAATACAAGCGATACAGATGAGTCTCGTTTTTGCGCCGAATGCCGTTGCGACAATTTCCTGCCGGTCTTGATGTCAGTAGAGGCGGCCTGATTTTGAGCATCCTGCATGCCAAACTACTGGTTTGATTTGATGGAGTTTTTCGACATTTACCGTATTTTTACCGGGTTATAAATCAGTTTTTTTCATAGTTCGGCTGGGGGTGCGATTTATGTGTGAAATTATTAACACATTATTATGTCATTTCACATGTTATTTTCCACATTAAACCACAGGAGGGCGCTCTAGGCCTGTGTTGATAAGTCAACGATGAGTCTGACGGAAGTGACGTAGAAGAAGAAGTGCTGCATATTTTCCCTCTGGGGTTGGCGGAGTTGTTTCAAAGTGACACAGAATTTTCATTTCGTGATTTGAAGTGACATTGATCATTTGGTAAATTTGTTAGCATGTTCTTTATGCTTATAGTTATCGGAATAACTCTTAATATGTTACGTGAATATACCAGGCACGTTCCCGGTTCGTTTTTGACGCGTCATGTGACATTAGCATATCGTCCGCTTATTCACCTTGTTGTTCTCGATTTTATTTTTAGATTTAATCACCTTTCAAGATGACATGTCTGTTTTGGTGTTGGATTTTATCAAATACATTTCCCCGAAAAATCCGACTTTTATTCCAATGCTCCTTGTTTTTTTTCCTTTCTTTATGATGCATTTTATGGCTGGTGCGATTTATACTCCGGAGCGATTTCTAATCCGCAAAATACGGTCATTTAAAAAACAAAAACAAAAACCTTTAAGTTCAACGTTGGCGTCCAAGAACCAGCAGTCATGTGGCACTTTGAAGTGACTATAAATGTGGTCTCTTGTTTGGAAACAGAAAGCCATACTATACGTTGCTCTGTTTCCCCCTCCATGACCAAGCATTCATCGTGCATCACGAGGGCTCCCTACTTGTGCCCCCCTTTTTTTCCCAGCGTCATCGCTGTAGCGTGTGTTGCATTTTTAATGTCCAAAATGGCAATGCTTTTCTTCACGCGTCCCCCTCGGGCTCCCTCCGCATGACGCCAGGCTGAGTAATTATTTTTCCTGGACTAAAGTGAAGTCATCAAATATGCAAGCGGCAAGGAGGGATGGGGAAGAAAGTTGAAGTGGGAGAGGACAAGAAAAGACACGTCAGCTGACAGACGAGATGAAGTGACTTGGCAAAGATGACGAGCGGAGTGATGTCAGGAGAGTAAGCAAATTCATTTTGGATCATGCCCCAGCAGCTGTTTTAATTACAGGCAAATTTGTCTTGACTTTCGGAACCCGATTGTCCTGCCCGTCCACGACAAAGAAATTTAGCAGGTGCACTCACGTTGAAGCCACTTCGGCCATTTTAAATACCGAGTGAGTTTTCCCGTTTGAGGACGCGGCCCGTTTTTCATTCCCGCCGGTGTTTTACGGTTCATTCTGACAACCAAGAACGTAAAACTCCAGTCCGACAATAAAACTCCTCATGGAAGAGTCCCATCTGATCAGCGCAGCCAAGTATCAAGTATCCCAACTGTAGGCAGCCTCCTTTAAAGGAATGTGTAGTTGCTGGCATGTTGCTCTGTATTATATACAATAAGAAAGACAAGCGCGTACTTCAGCAATACATTTTTTTTTTTCAAATGGATGCCTCAGATAACTCAAATCGGAAAGCGGCATGTTCCTGGCAGATGAAATAAAACCTGACGAGGTTCAAATTGTTTGTGCATCTCCTACGTGAGATGAAAATGCGTGGATCTTTGTTTTGCATTGTGATGAGGTGAGGGGGGGGGGGTGAAACAATGGCGGCTCCTCGCAGCAAACGCACTTCCTGTTGAAGCTGTAAGACGGCGTAATTGTTCTGGGACATTGTTTGATGTCGCCGCAATCTGAATAACGCGCCTCGGATAATTAAACGGATGGATCACACACACGCGGAGCCGCGCCGCAGAACAGGACGACAATGGCAAAGCACTAATGAATGGGGAGCGTGTTTGCCATCTTAAGTGCGATGTTGATTTTGGTTGTGGGTGGCGGGAGGGGACGGGGGGGTGTTCTTTGCTCTATTTTTCAGAGGTAAAAATGTAGATGATTATCAGAGCAGAACGCTGCATTATTTATCCCGCACTCTATCTGAGGGAGAGAAGCATGAGGAAGAAATTGTGGATGGAGGGAAGGTGTTACACTTCTGTACGGCGATGGAAAAAAAAAAGGGAAATGAGTGAGTAATGTATAGAAGGGCTGTTGGGGTTTGTTGGAAGATTTCCACCAAGCCCGTGGACACTTTGTTTTTTTTTTTTTAATTTGAAGAGAAAATGATGAAAATGTCACTCTTCTGGAACTCATTTAACTCATTCACTCCCAAAGACGTTTTTAAACGTCTTTTCAGACTTGGTCCAGAATTGGCTGGTACTGAATGAGTTAACTGAACCCTTTCATGCGCCAATCATGATAACATGATAAGCTGTCCACTGTAGTCACCGCTGTCCCTCAAAGGGTTAACGTAACCTTAAAAATACATGAACCTTCTTGATAACATTTTTAAAAAATCCGAATAAAATTGAAAAAAAAATGCGAGTGAGTCAGAATAAATTATAATTCTTCATGGTAACACGGCATTAATAACCTAAACTGCTCCATTCCCTCACCGGCCAAATTTGACTTTCACGACAGCGTGTCTGACCCGTCAGCGACATGAAATCGGCGTTGATCAATCTAACCGTTGACGTGAAAATCCGTCGACGTCACATCAAAGGAATGCATTGACGATGACGCCGCGGTGATTAACGGTCTGACGGTGCTTGAACCGGACATGACGCAACTCCAAATTACGAACCGCACAAAAACACTCAGAGGTTGAAGGGATGCTATCGCTGACCCGTTATGCCGGACGACGACACTGCTTATCACTATCAATTTAATAAACTTACAAGCGCCATCTGAATGCTGCCTCCTGCTCAGACTGCCAGTGTGCAAAAGTGCTCCGGTGCGTTATGAATTAGTCAGGATTAATAAAGCCTTTTGAATTTTTCAAGTCGGAATAAAGTGCTTCGACTCCATGAAAAATCCAAGCATCATTTTTTTGGGCTGCGAATTTGCTCAGCGGGGTGTGTCCAGATACAGTGCTGTGAAAAAGTATTCCCCCCCTCCTTCCTCTCCTGATTTTTATGAAAGTAGGCTACAAGATCTTGAGCAACAAACGCATCGTGTCACAATCTGAAGAAATTCAAGAAGAAATTAGAAAAAAAAAGTTACTAAAATCTAGAAGTCTGCGGAAGCCCCAAAGTCTTGAAAATGGCTTTGTAACCTTTTCCAAATCATTGTCAGAACCATTACCCACAATTGGAAAAAACTGGGCAAACATTCCCAAGGAGTGGTCGACCAGCTAAAATTCCTCCAAGTGTGCGACGACGACTCATTCAGGAAGTCGCAAAAGAACCTAGAACAGCATCCAAAGAACTCCAGACCTCGCTGGCCTCAGTGTTCACGACTCTAGTATAAGAAAGACAAAAATGGGAGAGTTCCCAGGCGAAAACCGCTGCTGTCCAAAAAGAACACTAAGGCTCGTCTTACATTTCCCAAAAGACATCTTGATGAGCCTCAAGGCTTTTGGAAAAGCTTTCCGTGGACTGATGAGTCAAAAATTGAACTTATTAGAAGATGTGCGGCCCTTTACGTCATGGGGAAAAATGGCCCGCCATTTGATAAAACGAACATCATGCCAACAGTGAAGCATGGCGGTGTCTGTGGCTGCTTTGCTACATCAGGACCAGGACAACTTGCCGTGATTGTAAAGAAGAACGTCTGACAATCAGAACACAGAAATCAAGAAGGGGGCAAATACTTTTTCACAGCACTGGAGATTGAAAATAATGACTTTGCATTTTGGTCTCTAAAACCAAAAAATTTTTGATTTTAATTTGAATTTTGATTAATTTTATTGTAAAATTAGAATACCCTGTAAAAAAAGGATATTGACATTTACGGCAACAATTTTCAGAGTTAAGCGTATCTTTCAACTTCTGCAGTTCAATCCAACTTTCACTGACTTGGTGGATGACTTTTTTTTCATGACTCAGCATCCCTTTGTGACGTCTCCACACAGCAATTAACCTTTACGCCGTTTCCAGCACAGCTTGCGTGAGTGCGAAACAGGGCGTTGGTTTTCGAACATCGGTGCGAGGCAAAACCTACCCCCGAGTAAATCAAGTCCGCGTCAGAGGAAAGGGAAAGATGTCACCTGGAAAAAAAAACGGAGCCGAGCTCGCTCTCCCTCAAGCCTCCGTATGGATGATATGTCCAACGGTGTGTACACACAACATGCATTATGCATATCGCGCATGAATTATTTGCTCCAAATTAAAGAGCTGCTTTCTGCATGAAAAATGCATGGTTGTGCAACTTTAAAACAGTTATCCTGGCAAAGGTGTTTCCCTGCCTCTGACCTACTTTTTGCTGGTTACAGGCTCCAACAGGGAATGTGGAATCAAATCATTTTCAGCTGCTTAAGTTTTGTTTTTGTTTTTTACAATTCGTACACTAAATAACAAACTCTGAACTGGGTAGATAAGTGTGAAAATTGTAAACGACGGCCGCGATAAAGATGAGGGCTTTCCCAGCACTCCACATCTGTTCGATTAGTCCGAGGGTCGGCAACACGCGGCTCTCGAGCTGCATGCGACGCTTTGGCGCCCCCGGGTGGCTCCCTAGAACTTTTTCAAAGCTGTTTGAGAATGGAAAAAGATTTCGGTGTTATGGTTTCTGTCAGAGGACAAACATGACACAAACATTATGAACGTTTTCCGATGCTGTAAAAATGTGTCGAATAAATATTAAATGTCAACTTTTCGTCAACGAATATTTCCGTCATAGCCTGCGACACGCGTTTCTATTCGCAGGGTGGGATGTCAGTCAGGGGGCTGTTTTAAAAAAAAAAATCATGTACAATTCACCCAGGGTACTTGTTAAGAATGGGAATCTGGGCGGCTAAGAGAAGCATTTTTAAACGTACACGATAGCACGATCGCAGGAGGTTGAATGTTCGAAAAGTAGATCTTCCGTCAAAAACCTTTGGGAATCCCTCCTCTACAGGATGAACTGCAGGGAAAAAAACTTTTAATCATGAATGTTCATTGTGTATTTGTAGCCAATGTAGTCATGTTGATAGCAGGCTAATATAGCTCATATAGATACATACAGCATGTGTTGCCTTCATTAGAAGGCTTTTTTATTTTTTGCGGCTCCAGACATATTTGTTTTTTGTTTATTTTGGTCCAATATGGCTCTTTCAACATTTTGGGTTAGTCGGACGACCGGTCGGTGTTTCCTGACGACACGCATCTTACAAGTAGTAGACAATCGCTACATGCGGTCAATTTGCAGTATCTGAGCTATGTTGTCATTGGTGCTGTCATCGGCGCTGACTTTTAAATGAGAATGCTTCCTGTTTTAGTCTGGAAAAATATTGACTGTGGTTTGAGCATCGTTTACGCTTGTATGACCGCAATCTTTGGCCCGGAGCCAAATTGGGACGTATATACGGGAGAGGTATGCACGGGAGACTAGAAAGAGGAGTGGATGCAACAGCAGGACGAGATGGAGTCGGAAAGAGGATGTTACGTAGCAGAGCTAAGAAAAGGAGGGAGGGAGTTTGGAGTTCGTTTTTGGGGTGGCGGGATGAGAACAGGACAAGGAGGACAGCTTTTACTGATGTCTGGGTCGAATTCCCACTCTCACGGGTCATCGCTTGGCATTGACACACAAAACCATCGCAGACGAGTCAAATTTTTCAAACCGAAACAAGAGTCTGAAAACCACACAGGAGCGGCTTATTAAAAAAAAAAAAAAACTCGACCACCAACCGCATTGCAAGAAATGGGAGAGGACAGATCGTCGTTGATTTCAGATGGTAGGGAGAGAATAAGTGAATGGCACAGAAGGAAGAGGATAGAAAAGGAAGGTGAACTCAAGGTCACAGGTTGGGTTTACTTGTCGTGGCAACCTAAGACCCAAATAGAGGAGAAAAGAGATTTTTTTTGTTTTTTTTTGTGTGAGAGAGAGGTGCGTGTGTGCAAGAGAGTTCCTGGGTTAGATTGCACAGTCAGATAAGTCTCGGATTGTAGAAGGAATGTAACACAAGAATAAGTGCTCAAACAAATAAAAGCCTTTCAATAAAAAAAAGGGAAAAAAAGGAAGATCCAACGGTCAAGGAGGGCTAAATTGTGTGAAGCAACGGCGAGTAGGGAGCAAACTAGTAATACAATCGAGCGGATTGGGACAATCTAACCTTACGAATTCGCAATTTTGTTTGAAGATGCCTCCGAACAACAAATTATCATCCACGCCACTTTTGAACAACTGCGTCAACCCCGGAGGTAGAAGATGCGGCGCTTCTTCTTCTTCTTCTACGTCGCTTACGTCCGACTCATCGTCAAGTTTATCAAGAAAGGCCTAGAGCGCCCTCTTGCGGTTCAATGTGAAAATAGCATGTGAAATGATATAATAATGTGTTCATAATTTCACACACAAATCGATCCAGAGTATAAATCGCACCCCCGGCCAAACTACGAAAAAAATGCCAGGTGTGGATTTCAGCATCCTCCCAAATTACATTTACACCCATTTAGCATCCCCCCCCCCCCCCCCCCCCCCAAGTACCCAAACATCCATCGGTCACATGAGCCTCCGGAGTGACAGCAAAAACACCAGTGCCCCGTGAAACTTGCACAAAGCGTCTGCCGTGTCGTCCCTTTGAAAAAGAACACCAAAGTCACCTCGGGGTGAGCGATTGTGGCCATCTGGGGTCTGCAGACGTTAATACCACTTGCGGAATTTGCCTCGTGAGCTACTGCAGAACGATTCCTTTATTTTATTTTTTATTTTATTTTTTTATAGCTGAGCTATTATGTTTTTAACGATGACCAGAGGTGGCAAAAGTACTTAATACTCTGGAGCTAACTTGAAGTACAGATACTTGCGTAAAGAAAAAAATAAAAATAATAATAAAATAAAATAGGAAACTGGTAGAAGTACTAAGGGGTGGAAAAAAAAATTATCGAAATACTGATTCGACGCTAAATAAAATCTCTGAAATGTACAAAAATAAAAATGTACTGTCGGTTACATCTGAATCCCAATTTTTAGAATTTTTCTGAAATTAAACTCAATGCATGGACCTGCAAATCATTTTCAACCTATATTCAAAGTGGACGTCATGTGGAAAAATATGCTGTGGTCTGACGAGTCCACATTTCAATTTTGGCGGGGGGGGGGGGGGATCATCAATCAATGCGGATTGAGTGTTGTTCAAAGAAAAAAAAATTTAACACAGTGATGGTGGTGTTTTTTCTTTTTTTTCAGCCATCAAATTCACAATAAGTGAATATTTGCATTTAAAAAAAAAACAAAAAACGATTTTATCACTTTGAAAATCATATTCACTCGAATATAAATTGAAAAGGATTTGCAAATCTTTGTATTGTTTTTCCGCAATTTCACAACTTAATCAGAGTTGTAAAAAAAACAAAAAAAAAAAAACGGATGCAAAATTGTTTTACGCTACAGTATTGGCGCCCCACCCAGACCAAAATGTTAGACGATGACATTTTTAGACGCAGACGATAGTTTGTCGTAAGTTGATCCAGACAAAGTTCAACTCGGAGGCGAAAGGAATGCGACGGCTTCTATTGTTTCCAATCTCTTGTTCTCTCGACAGTGCAGTCGAGGTTTCACCCGCTGGTGGGTCGTCTTCTATCAAATAGTGGGGCAGGTTGGGGGGGGGGGGGGGGTCAAAGGTTCGAAAGCAACGCCCAGATTGTGTTGTTGCCCCGTCGCCCAAACAGCGCGTTTGTTGTTTGATCCTGTTTGCCCGGGTTCCCTCCGATCCCAACGAAGCAAAACGGAGAAATGAATAGCGTGCATGCCATGTGCGCTTAGATGTCGGGGCAAGTCGGGGCGGCGCGCTGAAATTAGACATAATTGACATCTTTGTATCGGTGTGTATCCTGCTCTTTTTTTGGGGGGAGCAGGCTGGTGAACCTGAAGTGGATCTTAACTTGTGTAGGCCACCTGCACTATCATGTATTATTTTATTTATTTGTTTTTTTTGTGGCATCGACTCTCACGCTTGAAAATGCTATTGAATAACTTGGCAAATTCTACATTTTTTTTTTTTTTTAATTCTTGCTTTCATGCTTCTATGGCACTCTGGTGTTTTCTTTGTGGCTCATTTGCTGTCATGTTGTGCCATCTTACACTGTTTATTTTCGTTGCGCGAGGAATTCCCCCATTTTTTATTCTCTCTCCGACTGCCGAGAAGAGAGGACCAGACTGAACTGCCGTGACATCAGACCGATTTCTTTTTCAAGCCTTATTTGCACAGTTGAACGTTTTTCTGCACCCGACGAACCCCCTCCCCACCCGACCCCTCTGCCCTCCCTCTAGTGGGAGCGCTGCAGGATGAAGCAAACATATGAAGCGCATCCACATTTATAGCGACGTGAGTTGCAACACTTGAAAAAATATATCTTAAAAAAAAAAAAACGGTCGCAGTTTATATTCCGATGCCCTTCAGCTTTGTTCTGTGTACATTTTATTACGATTATAGTTCCCGACGATTTTTAATTTATTTTATTTTTTTTTAAATTAAGCACTCACAAGACACATTTTATAATCTCGCTATTCTAGATGGCGGGAATGCATCCCACATTTTGCCTTTGGGCGATCAGAAATCAAAATGCTGTGCTGGTGGTTGAACAACATGAATATATTTATCACTTTTATGTTGATGCTCGCCGCGCAAATTTTCACGTATTTGTGAAGTGGCTCGGGGAAACGGGAACAATCGGCCGTCGCGTTTGGCGTGCGTGCGGTCGTCGCTCGGACCCGAAGCTGGCGTGTGAACGCGGACGATTGAAACCGAGGTGATACTTTTCCAACTTTGACCTTCCAGATTGCTTTTTCTGTCAGTTCAGATTTCTGTCTTACTTGTGTCTCACTTTCTCTATCACACAAACACACACACGGCAACTAACCCCAACCGCTGACCCGAACCGCCTTTTTTTTTTTCCATATGGGAATATGCCGGCTTTTCCCAAGCAACTGTCTTGTAAAGTAAACAGTCGTGAATAACGCGCTGCCATATGTTTAGTACCTGACACTGTACCAGCGAGGTCGCTGAAGTTGAGCGACCACTGTAATTGAGTCCTTGCCAAGAGCTGGGAATCATGACTCGAACCGAAGTTTTTCGCGGAAAGACAACCGGAGTTCGGGTGTCGCGCTTTTCCCCGGGGTGGCGATCACGAGGCTCCGTCGAACTGACCCATAACCGTCCTTTGACCCTGCCCGGACCACACCAGCTCGTCGACCCCCGGGCTCGTATTTCGCTCCTTTTGTAACAATCCGCGTGTGAGCGTTTTGTTCGGTTGTCACTCAAAGTTGGATTTTTCTTAGAGAATTGAGAGCCACACGAATTGGGGCGGCCCGGTGGTCCAGTGGTTAGCACATCGACCTCATAGTGCAAAGGTATCGATTCCAGTGTGGGTTTTCTCCGGGTACTCCGTTTTCCTCCCACGTTCCAAAAACATGCGTGGCAGGCTGATTTAACACTCAAAACGTACCCTCGGTGTGAGTGTTAGCGTGGATGGTTGTTGGTCTCTGTGTGCCCTGCGATTGGCTGGCAAACGGTTCAGGGTGTCCTCCGCCTACTGCCCGAAGACAGCTGGGATAGGCTCCAGCACCCGCCGCGGCCCTTGTGAGGTCAAAGTGGTTCAGAAAATGGATGGATGGATGGATGACACAAAGCCAATGAATATGCTTCCCATTATGATGGAACGGTCGCCCCTACCAACATGGCCGCCATGTTGACACGGCGGCAAGCTAGTTTTGCCATCAGATCCAGCTAGGAAATAACATTGACCGGTTTCGGTCTGCTTACTGCGTTCAATGGAGCTTCCGCGGTGCATTTAAAATATGTGAAGACACAAACCTTAAGTTAGACCAGCAAGACCTCCGTGCGTTTTTCCCCATCACGTTTCATCTATCTCTCAACAAGCGGCACTTTATTTTGCTCGACAGCTTCACTTTCACCTTTCAAGAACTCTCACCGCACGGGGCAAACTCTCTGGAGTGCGCCTTACGCAAACACAATCACGTACACAAACTCGGCGAAGGATCAGTTACCAAATTAGCATTTCAGACCGGACGCACCGCCAGGAACACAATGAGAGACGTTTAACTGTTATCACTTGTTTTTTTTCCCCCTCTCCGTTTACCCTTCATCTGTAACTCCAGTTTTTAACTTTTATTTCAATACAAACACCTGCCCGCGACGTGCACGGCGTGGTTTCGCGGCACGTTATTTTTGCGCTAATGCGTTCCGCTCTGCCGACTCTCAATGGGTGTCACTCAAAAGCTGTCAGCGAGCCTCGCGAATCGGGGGGGCCTTCCTCGATTGAACAGCGCCGTGATGGGAGGAGGGATAGCGAGCACGCAATCACACGCAGCGTTCCAGCTGAGCGCGCGATGCCGAAAGGAAGTTGGTGAGGCAGCAAACGGGCCAGGTTTTGACAAGTCTCTCACACACTCCTCTCTCGTTCGGCCTCACTCTGCCCGTCCATGGCCGTCCTCTCCTCTGTTTTCACATGCCTCTCTCTCTCTCTCTCTCGCTCTCTCTTTCTCCCTCCCTCCAAAATGTCGTACGGGGAGAGCACAGGCGCGCGACGTGAATATTTCCCCCAAAGGCCACACAAAAACACAAAACGTTTGGTTTCACGAAGACGTCGGCGATCAAAGAAACACGTGTCACTATGATTCGGGGAATTTCGATTTCATTCAGTCAACTGGCTTTCAGTGAGATAAAAGTTCAGCCAAGGTCAGCGAAGCTACTTTTTAAACGAACAAAAAATAAATAAAATGCGCAGCAACCACATTCCAGAATTAAAATGTTAGTGCCTTTAAATACATTTTAACTCATTCAGTCCCAGCCAATTCTGGACCAAGTCTGAAAAGACGTTTAAAAACGTCTTTGGGAGTGAATGAGTTAAAAAAAAAAAAAACTTTTTTCCCGTCCAAGGCACGCCACCAAACAAAAGGCGCAGCCCCTTTTAAACAGAGTTACAGAGAACTGTCGCTGCATTTCATTCATTTATTTTTTATTTTTAGAGTAGCGTATTTTCTGAACTATAAGGTGCTCCGGATTATAAGGCGCACCTTCAATGAATGGCCTATTTCAAAACTGTTTTCACATTATAAGGCGTATAGAATCGAAGCTACAACAGTGGCCGCGGTTGCGCTGTGCATCCACTCGATGGTGCTACGCTAAAGGGAATACAATACAATCCAGCTTTATTTATCTAGGGCCTTCACAACCGCTGCAGATGTAACAAAGCCATGAGAACTGGTCACAAACTGAACTTTACGTTTCTTGCCATGTCAGTGCAACTCTGTAGCCGAGCTTGAAAAATATTTTATCTCTCTGGAGTGACCTACTGGATCAAATTAGAAGCTGTGCAAAATCAAAGTAACTTCAAATTTCATTTGCGAGAATCTAATAGCAAGTCCTGTAGACGCTAGCCGCTACGTTTTGCGCGGATCCACAAGCAGGACACCCGTTCCAAGTTTTCGACAATGCTGCATTTAAAGATATTTTTAAAATGCTACCAAACCTAAAGGCAAAAGGGGATTTTATGTAGTTAACCTGAGGAACAGTGCGAAGAATTCATTCGAAAAATCCCTGAAGCAATGTGGTGTACCGCTCACCAACCTAGCATGAAAAGATTTTGGCGTTGGGATGTCGCGCGAGCACATAACGTCCCACGAAACAAATTTCTCCACTGTTGGTTCGAAAGAGTTATGTGTTACTTTGGTGTGTTGTCAAAAGAAATTTCACGACCGTTTGTTGATATCAAATGCAGCGTTGTTCTCAGTCTTGGGACTCAAAGCTGAATCCTTTTTCAAGTAACTTCCAGCCTCCCGTCTCCTTTTTACGTAATCCACTTTGGAATAACAAGTTGATTTTTTTCAAATGTATAATAAAAGAAACATCAACAAAAAAAAAAAAACAACCTTGTGCAACTGAAAAGAGGATGGGCTTTTTTTTCTGTTTCGTTTCGGTACAGATTTTAGCAAGAATCGTGGAAATGGACACACATGATCTGCTTTGGCCGGCCACATAAAGTGACATGGCGGGCTGGATCTGGCCCCCGGGCCTTGAGTTCGTAAAAGTGCCAGATTTTTTTCCCCATGAGGATTTAGTGATAACATAACCCATCCAGCTTGCGCGATCCGTGTCGAGCACAAATCCAAAACCTCCAAGCTGGCCAGACTCATGATTATTTTGCATTATGATGATTATTGGATGAAATGTCTCGGTCTGGCAGTCAGGTCCAAAGTAGATGGAGGGGCTGGGTGGGGGTCACTCGGCCCATCGTGGCTCACATCCTCTCCATGTTGTCGTCACGCTATGCTCGGTGCCGCCGTATTAATCCATCGGGAAGTGGAGATGAATGTTAATCACTGCTCATCTGACTGCACGCAAAGATTGCGCACTAATTTGAACACAGGGATACATCTGTGAATTTATTTTTGAACGAATGGGACATTTTCGTGAATTCGTCAGTCCACTCATACTCAGGACAGAAATTTATATGCACATAGTTTTGGTGCCGCGAGATATTTGAACACAGTGAGTGAAAACAAATATAATCGCAACTCTCACCGGTGTGCATTCTTTATCCTCTGCATAGAATGACCATGATTACTGCGGCTCACTGAGTCGGTTGTGGCCATCTCCAAGTACAGCCGCATATTGACAACATTTTCTAATGATTTTTGGCCTCACGATGTATCAATGTAATCTGTCAGGGAGGTGGCAGCTCAGGATTTAATCCCCAAGCGGCATTCTGGGGGAAGCCCTGGCCTCTCACCCCTGCTTGAAGTCAACACATCCGCTTGGGATTTACGCAGTCCAGTCGTCACTTTGATTGAGGAGGATTGGAGGAGCGGGGGGGGGGGGGGCGTTAAAAAAAAAATCAGACGGTCCGAATGATAAAGAGGAAGTGATGCGGGAATGTCATATGTGAGGATTATGAGTTCCTCACATCCGTTGAAACAACGCATGTTCATTACATAAATACTTTGGCATCTCAAAGCATTATAATCTCTCATATTCTTCGCATCTTCAACATGACCCTCACGTTTCTGGATTATTAAGATTTCAAGTTTCGAGTTCGGTCGGTCACAAATCCAACACACTGGACAGTTGGGACCTCTGCGTGGTCTTGTATTGTGGATAACTACGACTCCTAGAGGGTTTAGTTGGTATTGCAAGCCTTTTTGAAGTTGTGACCTTAATGCAGTTTTGATAATCATGACTAAAGCTTGAGCAAGCTTGTCGGTCATTCATCATCTCAGACCACATTGGGCTCCGCTTGCCTCGGGTCGGTTGTGAGTTCATTTGCATAAAGTCTCTCACACCACCCAAAGTGGACTTTTCGAGCTTCATTTGCCCCCGCGCAGACTCGCCGTTTAGTGGGTATACAACGGAAAATGCGCCTGTCATCGCATCGTGAGCTCGTCGTTCAGACCGTGCATTCACATTCCCCGTGAGAGACTCCCTCTGCGCTCTGTGACTAGAATTGGATGGGGGGAAAAAAAACATAATCAGAGAAGCATAGTTGGATGAGTATCGTCGGACTTCTCAGTGAGGTTGCTATTCCTGATGTAGTCTGTTTACACCGTAATGATTTTATAGGCCCAATTATGGAGAAACAGCCTGCGGTGAGAATCATGAAAATAAGCTACGGGTTCTTTCCCCATTTGCGTGCGTGCGTGTGTGTCCTTGTAACTGGCGCGATGGGAAGAGAATCCTTCTGCTTTTTCTTTTTGGACAAGTTTCAAGTGTATTAAAAAGCAACGCACATGACCGTGGGCCTGGTGTGGTGCTGGTGAAATTTGCCACACTTTCCAGTCATTTCCTTGCCAGCTTCAATCTTTGCAGTGATACTTGCGATAATTTTCCTCAAGGATTCTGCAAAGTCGGACATATATATATATATATATATATATGTGTGTATTGCCGTCTCTATTTTTGTCTGGAATTTTTAAAAGCGCCGACTCCCAGGAGTGCCTATTGACTTTTACTATATGTTTTCAAGGGAAACGGGTACAGTTTTCCCAAGGCCGCATCTACGCAAGTGGAGCTCAGAGGGCAACGGTTTACCATTCCCGTGACGGTGACACGTTTCGGATCGGGAAAACTTAAAATCGTCAAATGGCCTCTCAGGACGTCCAGTGGACTTTATAAATTCGTGCCGTTTAAATGGAGAAAGTGTTCCAAGTGGGTCTGAAAAGAATCCGTAGTTCCTTACATTTTACACGGACAATTATAAAATGCACAAACTGAGTAAGTACAGTGGACATAAAAATTCCAGGTTTTTGTGGTGTAAAAATGAGACGGCTATATTTCAAAACATTTTGACCTTCATGTGACCCGGACAAGTCTATTGGAATTTCTTTAAAAAAAATTAAAATTCGACATGGGCACTAAATGCATAAACAGGTATTAGTGCATATAAAAAGTCTACACACCCCTGTCCAAATTCCAGGTTTTTGTGGTATAAAAATGAGACGGCTGTATTTCAAATTGTTTTGACCGTCATGTGACCAGTACAAGTCTATTGGAATTCATCCATCCATCCATTTTCCGAACCGCTTAATCCTCACTAGGGTCGCAGGGGGTGCTGGAGCCTATCCCAGCTGTCTCCAGGCAGTAGGCGGGGGACACCCTGAATCGGTTGCCAGCCAATCGCAGGGCACACAGAGACGAACAACCATCCACGCCCACACTCACACCTAGGGACAATTTAGAGCATCCAATCAACCTGCCATGCATGTTTTTGGAATGTGGGAGGAAACCGGAGCACCCGGAGAAAATCCACGCAGGCCCGGGGAGAACATGCAAACTCCACACAGGGAGGCCGGAGCTGGAATCGAACCCGGTACCTCTGCACTGTGAAGCCGACGTGCTAACCACTGGACTACCGGGCCGCCCTCTATTGGAATTTCTTAAAAAAAAAAAAAGACATGGGAACAAGTGCATATAAAAAGTCTACACACCCCTGTCCAAATGCCAGGTTTATGTGGTGTAAAAATCAAGACGGCTATATTTCAAAACTTTTTTGACCTTCATGTGACCAGTACAAATCTATTCGAATTTCTTTAAAAAAAAATTGACATGGGCAGTAAGTGCATATAAAAAGTCTACACACCCCTGTTCTGTGTGCACTGTCGTCGTATCAACAGCATAAATTTGCCACACTTTCCAGTCATTTCTTGGGTTGGTCAGTGACTGCAAGCCTTCTGCCACCTTGTGCCTCATCACAGCACTGCACACCGATCGAATTGTTGAAAATAGGCTTTAATTTGACACCACCCTCAACTGCCAAAATTGGTCTGCATATTTATTTATATATAAAATGACGTCATGTATAAATATTGTTTTCAGTTTGTGCACAGTGGAAGACATTTCAATTCAGATGCGAGGCTTTTTTTTCCGGGTGGTAATTTTCACCATGTCCACAAAAGGGCGCAATTTCCCTTCATATGAATCGGCGCCGCCAAAGTGGAACGAAGGCGTTTCCTTCCCATTACATGAGCGTTTGACTCATTCATACTGTATGTGTTTGGAGTAGAAGTGAGTCATCTCGAAAATCTTCTCAAGTGTTGATTCTATTCATGGAGGTGGGGGGAGAAAAAAAAAGTGCGATCACATGACTCAGTCCAGATCTCAATGCAGACTGCCAACTAGACGCTCAGACAAGTAGATTAAATGGGGACGCTCCTGCAGGTTCACACGGAGACAACTCACCTGATCACGGGTCAGCGTGCACTTGCTGAACTCTGCAGTGCTCGGAATCTGTCGATTGGGTGGACATATAGTCGTGGGAGGGGGCAGATGTGCTTTGTCACAGTACATCCTGCTGTGCATTCGCTATACACTCAACTGTATAAAACATAGGTGTCAAACTCAAGGCCCGGGTGGCCAGATCTGGCCCATGACATCGTTTTCTGTGGCCCACGTAAGCAAATCAATGATGGCGACTTTCACGATGCTTGCTGAAATCTCAAATTCTCTTTTGTAATAAATAAGAGGGATACTATAGAATGATTCCATCCCGTATCGGTGCATTTCTTGTTTTGCTTTTCATCTTTACTGGACACTGGACAGTACCCAATAGAAATGAATACAGGAGAGCAAATACTTGTTCCGTCCACCCAAAAGTGGGTTGTGCATAGGAAGCAAAAAGAAAGAATATGAATAATCAGTTTTGAACATGGAAGAATGTGTATTTAAGTTTAAAAATATGATCCGCCAATAGTTGGCAAAGTGCTTTTTTTTTTTTTTTAAACAAGAAGTTTTCTTCCCAACTTCTATAAAAGTGGGTGGCGACTGGCAACGGTAGGAAAATGAGTGACCCGGTGTGACCTAAATGTACCCTGGGCAATTCCGGCTTAGGCCACGTTACCACTTCCCCAACACCATTTGCAAATGATCACATTTCGAAAGTAAATGTTTGCCTCTTTTGCTTAGTCACATGCGCGGTAAAAAAAAGTCAACACTTGACATGTTGAACAGACAGGAAAAGCGCTTTCGTTGACGTTGGCCTTGCTCTGTGGCAAACAGGGGCTGCACAGAGGGGCGGTTGGAAATGAGAAAGTTAAAAGATGTAAATAGCACACATGCTGTGCATGACTGTTTTAACAGTCGGGAGACTCGGAGCAGAAACTCCGTAACTGTATCTAGCGATATTTGCGGCCACGCTGTACGTTCTAATCTGACTGGTTTGCAGAGTCAACACGTCTTGAAATCTAAACGTGAATATCAACCTTCAAGTCTTTTGAAGCATTCGTGCCTCACGGTTTGGTTCAGTTGAAATCCAGCGTTGAAAAGACTGAACTGCACTGGTCATGTTGACGGTGCATTTTTTTCCAGCTGTCATAGGGACGAAGCATACTTTGGTGTAATCTGAGCTGTTTACCAGGAACTCAGTTCTGTGTCGCTGTTCCTCCCGTCGGCGCACAGAGTGCCGTCTCATACTTCACCATAGCTGAGAATATCACAATGCTTTTGTGAGGCAATGGCGTTTGATTTGCTCCTCTGACGCGGGTGGCGGGGAAGGTCAAGTCTGGTGTGCAGCATTGTGGTGTCAAAACGTGACCGATTCGGTCCGACAAATCACTGGGCGGTTTTTGAACAAGGCACCACAAAAGGAAACCGTTTTTCTGTTCACCCCGTGAACCTCGACTGTCAACTTTTGGACGGGATTCAATTTAGAGTCGCGACAGATTTTGTTTTTTTTCCCCTCGAAGCTAGCTAGCTAGCTAGCTTGTCACATTTTGAGCAATGAATAGTCAAAATATCTTCCGTTCTGAAAAACGCAAGAAGCGCACTCGACTTCACATTACACCCGCAACGCCGAGCGGCCAAATTTTCCCCGATCTTGTTTTCGCCCGGCGAACGAGCCGACAATCCAAATTGATCTTCGCGGTTAAGATGTTGGCAACGGAGACTGCGTGTTCTTGAGAGGTTGCATAAGCTCATTAGTTAACCAGCCGCAGAGTAAACAGCCGAGCCACTGTTTGTACACAGATCAACCAGGTGACACAATTGGCCCCCCGCCGCTTGATTTGATCCTGTGATGTAAGGGCCCGCCCCCCCCTGCCAACCTGATTCACCCCGTCGCCCCACTGCGGGGGCCTCCTAACACTGCTTTGTATTTATAGATAAGGTTTTGGTGTCTATTCACCGGGGGGGGGGGGGGGGGTGTCGGTTATTCTCAGGGACAGACACAAAGCACTGCACCCAAAAAATAATAATAATAAATAAATCCAATAAAAAATGTCGGGTCGTTTTCCTCTTCCACCCGCAGGGTGGCTATGAAGTTTCAGAAGACAGGGTTACTTTTATGCAAGGTTAGGGAAGTTATTTTTGGCCGAGCTGATTGGGTTGGACATGAGATTTGGGTGGGCTGAAGTTGAAATCAATTTACTGTCGCATTCTTTGGAAATGAACTGGTCAGTATCGGTCGTTGTATATTAGCGTAAGCTAGCAAGCGTAAGCTAGCAACCGATGCTAGCCAATTTAAAATGGAAAAAAAAGGCAACATACAGAAAACACAACAGAGCGATGAAGTGCTTAGAGACAAATCTGCGACATTCTGAAGTAACATCGAGCGAGATTGGGGCACCGGAATGCAGTGCCCCACCTTGGCCCGATCGGTCACATTGAACAGGAGCTATTGTGAACATTTTTACAAAAGTCATCTGGAAAATGTTCACCAACATACAGAAGCGTTAAAGGCCTTTTCCCTCCCCCAATATTTGACCCTTTCTCCAACGGTCAGTGGAAATTAAGTTTTTCTGTGTAATCGGCTCTTGGCCACACGCTAACAAAACAGTGAGTGACACACAATGGCAGCACAGTCGGTGAACTGTGAGTGACCTGAGGAAACATCACCTCGTCCCTCCGGCGTTCACAATGGAGTCAAATTCAGTTCATTCCAGTGTTTTTTTGTTTTTTTCCCCCTCTCATTCCAAATGTCCCGGCCAAACGACAACCCTCATTTGTTTTTGTGGCATTAGTGACTCAAAGGCTTTTATTGCCACTGATGATCCCGAGCCGGGAGGAGTTGATACAACTTTCCATTGTCCCTCCTCCCAATTTGTTAGGCAAGCACTGTTAATCATTGTTGGAGGTGACTTAGAAGCAACGTAGCACGAGGGGTAACATTTAAGTATTCTTCCATAAGGAAGGGTGTTCAAAGTGAAGCACTGCAAAAAAAAATATTTAACTATGCAACCAACACGCATTATAGTACAGAACATTTTGTCACAAAGACATCTTGTGCAACCCTTGAAAAAAGAAAAGGGATTTTATTGGAGCAGCGGTTCTCAATCTTATGTGTATACTCAATTGTACTCGACGGACCAACTATGGTACACACTATCATAGTATGTCCTAGCGTCGGCGCAAAATGAGACATTTTACTCCGAAAAAAATATCGAGTGTCGTGATATTATCGTTAGCCACTGTAGCTTTACTCACAGTTTTAACATGAATGCTACGCTTAACCCTTTCGGGGACAGCGGTTACGATGGTGGACGGCTAACCATGTTATCAGGTTACAGGTTATCGTAATTGGTGCATGAAAGGGTTAAATATAGTTGAGGATGTGGGGGGGACTTAAATACCGTATTGGCCCGAATATTAGACGGCCCTGATTATAAGATGACCCCCTCTTTTTCAAGACTCAAGTTTGAAAAAATACTTTTTGAACACCAAATTAATTTTTATACAGAAAATAATTACGGTACATCTGAAACAAAGGATTATGACAATATCTTTGAGAGAAAGAGCATGTTATTTTGCCTCATTCAAATCTAAAGTACAATCACATTTGAAAATGAATGGCTTCTGGTTTTTGAAATGTAAATTACATCATAACTTCTCCTCAGCCGCCGGTTAACCTGGACGATCTTCGACCCACTTTTCTCCCGATTGTCACTACGTTTCTCCATTTTCTGTTACTCTTCCGTTATTTTCTTCTCTTTTCCTTCTTACCGCTGTTTTTTATTTTTCTCTTTCGTGCTACCGCTATTTTTATTTTTATTCTTCGTGGCGGGGGTTCACTTTGGCCTGGGGAGTCAAGTTCAGCATTCGCTTCGATGATATCTGGCGCCATCTAGCGTCGTGAATGGGTATAATGTCTAGACCCCCGAATATAAGACGACCCCCACTTTTTCAGTCTTGTTTCAATACAAAAAACACAGTCTTATATTCGGGCCAACACGGTAATTTCTCTTAAAATATATTGCACAGCAGTGAAAAAGAATTGTAGCTAGCAAAATATGAATCAAAACTAAGATGGCATGCTAATGTATTGTAAGCCTACTTAAAAGTTAAATCCAACTGAACTATAATTAACAAATGCGCCATACTGGATTTTAAAAAAAAATGGACGCCACTGTAACACGAGCCACACTTCAGTGATTCTTTCACATGCCACTAGAGGGAGCGCGTGTGAGAATCACACGGGTTGAGGCAAGAGTAAGTAAATGATGAAGTAATTATTCATCGGCGACATCTGCTGTTTGAGGGAATTCTTCTCAATGTCTGTCCGGGACGACGATCGAACCACATGAACGTCTGTGACGCGTTTAGTTGTTAACGTTTATTAAAAAGCAGTTTTGTTTTTCCTCATGAAATCACTTTTTGTAATTCTGTGAGCTTTTCCTCATCATTTGGCCTATTTTTGGGGGGCCTTAACAGCCGTTTAGTCGCTTTCTACATTGACGAGTCTATATTTGTCTTTGGATTTCCGTCACCTGAAGCTTCATTCCCTTGCAAGGGCACGTGAACATCCCCCCCCCCCCCTCCCCTCCACACGTGCTTGTTAATGTTCACAAGGGGAAGGAAATGAGTAGTTTCTTTCCTCTGTTTAAGGAAGTGTCATCACGCTGCTGCAAGCAGGGTCTTTTGGTTTGGCTGCTCGAGTTGTCGTTTTTTTGTCCCTTGACGCCGTCTCGCCGGCGGCCATCGTTTTCAACATACACGAGCTTCCGCGTGTCCGTCGTCCGTGGATTTCACTTCGCATCTCCATTTTTTCCTCTCTCCCTCATTCCCTTCTCATTTTCCTCATCCCCTCGCCATCCTCCGCCCCGTCCCGATGTTAGCGTGTCCACAACGCCGACATTATCCTCTAAGTCCATTAACTTTGTGAGGCTTTCGGAAGAGTCAGGACAGCGATATAACAGGAAGTAAGCCGCCGTCGTCTAATAATATTAAGGCGGCTCGAAAGGCCCCTTGGACACCTTTCTCATTTTTTTTTTTTTTTTTTCGTTCCGGTCGCTGGATGGATTGCCAAGTGTCCTCAGCAAGGTCGTGGGACAATTGCAGCGTTGTCAATTTCCTTCACGTATAGCGCCACACACACAAAGTCCGGAGAATTGACACACAACAATAAAGATGACTCAATTGCGGGCGTGACTCAACAAGACGAGCTTTTGTGCCTTTTGTGTCGGCGGCATAACCGCGCGGCAGAACGCCATCAAAAGAGGGTCTTTTATCCCCGAGCCGGTGTAATCGGGGATATTTAATCTGCTCCACTCCATTCACGAAAAGACTTATCCTCTCCATTCACGGGAAAATCTCTCCGTCAATAGCCTCCGCGCACAAAGAACGAGCAATTTCACCCCGTTTGCACGCACGGTGCTGCTAATGGCTTTGCCAAAGCGAACGTTTCCAAACAGAATTTGGGGATTCGAGTTGAACGTGAATTTCCTTCGATTTAACTTTTTCCACGGTCGTGACCGCTCTCCCCTAAAGGGTTAATTTTTTTTCGCTCTCTCTTCCAAAATTTTGTTTACCCTTGACTTTGATTGATTCCATTAATGAATTATTTATTTCTCTCAAACCAGTTCAGCTCATTTGGAGGCCAAGCGGCGCGATCTTGAGTGTCCTTGAGCCAGTGACCCCTTCCGCACGTGCGCGTCATAAATTTGTGAAATGCAGTCACGGGTATGGCTGTTTGCTCAGGTGACTTTATGTATATGAAATGGGTCAAAAGAGTTCATGTGTGTGTGTGTGTGTGTTTGTGTGCAAGTGGAGAGGATTACTCGAGGCTCAAGTGGGACACTGGGGTCACATACGCAGCAAATGAGGAAGCGCTAACAGGATAAAAAGGGCCAAGCAGCTGAGTCATGATAAAGGACACGAAGACCCGAGTCAGTCGTTGTCTGCACAAGTTTGCAAAAAATAAAAAATAAAAAAATGGGGTTTTGGCAAAACACAAGAGGAGGACGTTTGAGGTGTGGAAAACCCCCCCTGCTGGACATCTTCATGACTTCAAAGAGTTTGGGAGCCGCGGCACCTTCGTTAACACGGCATTAAGGCTGCTATTTGTGGAGTGGGCTGGCTTAGCGCTGCCGGCTAACGCCAGCATCCACGTTTTTTTTTTTTTTTTACCGTTTCAAACGCCTGACGCTGCAGCCCCCCCTGCGCTCGCGCACAAGCGGCAACGGCCGCAAAATATTTTCTGCACATCCAGGACATTCTGTCGATGGAGAGGCGAAGAGAGATTTTTTTTTGGGGTGGGGGGGGTGGTTGCTGAAGAAATTTTAAAATCATGTCATGGAGCCAATCATTTCAGCAGTACTAAAAAGTACTTGTGAAATACTGGCGGCAACAGAAATGATGTCACATGGCGAAAAAGGACCCACAGTTGTGATGTCATCCGCCCCTGAACAGGACGCGTGCATTTATGCGCGTGTGCTGGTGGGGAAGCGGAACCTGATGGCAGTCACATCGCCACTGAGACACTCATGATTCACGGGGGAATGCCGCATTTGTCCGGCCAAACGTTGGCTTGTGTCCTTTTAGGTGTTGAGTGAGTGGGACGGAGACAGAAATAGGAGCGGGGGGCACATTCTCAGCTCACGGGGACAGCCGAGTTCTATTTGTATGCAATTAGCACGAACAGGAACGCCAATTGTGTACAGTGATAGGACTTGGAAAAATGTACTCATTCAAAATACACATTGCCTTGAGCGCTTGAAAGTGTCTGGTGCTGTGGACTATAGATCAGTGACAATTGTTCAAATTTGCACAGAGCTGGAGCTACAATGATCATTGCGTAATAGTTCCACAGGAGGTGTGCAAAAACGCAAAGAGACAATATAGATTTGGGTGATTGTTGAGGGAGGTAATGGCCAGAGGGAAGAAACTGTTTGAATGTCTGCTGGTTTTGGTGCGCATGGATTGGTAGCGCTCGCCTGAGGGGAGTAGCTGGAAAAGGTGGTGAGCAGGATGCGGAGGGTTGAGTAGGGTTTTCTCTACCCTTGTCTTGGTTCTTGCGGTGCGCAAGTCCTCGAGTGGGCAGGGCGATGCCAAGGATTCCCGCCCCCCCCCCCCCCCCAACACAGTCCAAACTGTCCTTTGTCAAATTGTAAAAATTGCAATGACAATTCCCCCACCCTAATTTGTACATAGTGTACACGTATAAAAATCAACTAGAACTTTCATTTCATAATACCGCATGATTGTGTGGACTCTGGAATGCATGCCCAGTTTGCATCAGCTTATCACACACACACTCAAATTCTAATGAATTTGAGAAGCGAAAGTGTTTCGTACCCACTCTGGTGCAATCGGACTGCAACATCCTGAATTGCACCACTTTTATCAAAACAGACGCGGCGAAAGGTGGCTGACTCACCCAAGTGCGAGAACGGGTGTGATAGTGGGGCACCACGTGAGCCCTTATGAGAAAGGCGCCAATAAAAAAAAAAAAAAAAACTTCCTCACAACAATGGAAATACACAAAGGGTAATTTTAGGTGTTTTATTGGTCCAGCGGATGCCAAATCAAGTACGACAGACTGTCATTTCCTGTGTCAGAACCTACGTAGAAAATAAATAAGGAACATCATAAAACGGTAACAAAAAAATAAACATGTCAAGCGGCTTGCAGTTTCTTTCCATACACGAACCCCGCTTGCTCTTTAAGTCCCCAGCGCAGTGGTACACGTTCACTCTACCTACATTCGTATTTGCAAACATTATTAACAGCACGCTTTGTGATAAGAAAAATAGAGACGCTTATAACGTTTGTGTGCGGCGGACAATGACAGCAAAGAAATATTTCCCCCAACAGTGGGGAGACCCTGTTTTCATTCGCCGTGTTTAGTAGCGACCGAGCTAAAAAAAAAAAAAAAAAACACTCAAAAGTTACTCATTTGAATGTGTGACGATATTCGATGAAATGTGAAAAATCGTAGAGAGGCTCGCCAAGCAAGCTCAACAGGCACCCGACGGCAAGAACGCCCTCTGCGCGAAATCTAAGCGGAACATTCTCGACACCGACACGGAAACTAAACGCATCCCAAATGTTGCAAAATCATTCCACAATTTGGCTGCCGCTTGACACCCGCGTGAACAGTTCCAGTGTCGAATAAATACGATCCAATGAAAGTCTCCGGTGTGAACTACAGCAAGACTGAATTGACTTTGAAATCAGTCACAGTTTGCTTACAAAATTCAGAAGTTCCCATAGAAATTTCTCGAAGGAAGGCATGAAAGTGAAAGAGGAGCGTTGCTTTAAAATGACATCTTTGGATCGAGAAAAAAAAAAAAAGACAAAAATGTAAGTCACTCCCCTCGTTTTTGGAGGATTTAAGGTACACCAATGTGAGAGGGGTAAAAATCCCAAAAGAAAACAAAACCAAACCAAAAAAAAAAAAAGAGGACGTCATCCTTTCGATTTTGAAAAGGTTTTTTTTTTGTCAAAGTACTTTCATTGTGTCGAGTCAATGAGTGAAAAAGGCGCGTGGATGCCACATTCCGTTGCTGCTTTGTGGACCGGCAGGGTGTCAGGACTGACTCCTCAGGTTCTGCGAACACACACAAATGCACCGCCAACATTAAACCCTCAAGTTTAAACACCCCCCACCCAGATCATGGTCGAGACATGACGCGCTTAGCGACGAGACAAACTACTCGCAGCGCCGTCACGTGTCGCCCGCAAACTACAAGTTACATCATTGGCGGGTATTTTTAGAAGGTGTCAAAACTTGGAACGGGGTGTGCTGACGCCCTCTTAATCCTCGGTGAGTCGTGAACGGAGCAGACTTACACACGCTAGCGGCGCTAGCGGCGCTAGCACTTCCGACTCTGTCATAAAACTTGGGAATCAGCAACTAGGGTGGAATCACGGCTAAAGTCTCGACCCGGGGTGTCAAACTCATTTTTTGTCGCGGGCCACGTTGTAGTTACGGTTTGCCTTGGAGGGCCATTATGAATTTTGGGAAACCATGTAAATGTTTAATCACCTCCACATATTACAAACAAAGCGCACAACAAATTGATGAATAACTAGTTTTAAAACCAGAAGTCAAGAATAATGACTGTTATTGTGGATTACATATGACCATTTGAAATTTTGGTTTAGCAAGCATCATGGAACTTGACATGCTTGATTTGCTTTCGCGGGCCACATAAAATGATTTGGTGGGCCCAGATCTGGCCCCCCGGGCCTCGACTTTGACACGTGTGGTCTTGACCATACAAGAGGCTTTTGGATCATCTCAATTCAGTTTCCAAGGCCTTAATACCGGAATCCATTTAGTGTACTGTGAAGTCCTCTTTTTTGTCTCATGTAGCAGCAGCGTGGGAGCTACGAATGAACGTCAAAGCTAACTGCTGCTTTACCTTTGAAAGACGAAGAGCGAAACCACTTCCAAGTGGTGGACGGTTCGTCACAAAAAAAATAAACCAAGCACAACGTTTTGGGGGTTTGATCACACTTTAGTACACGGGTGTCAAACTCAAGGCCTGGGGCCAGATCCGGCCCGCGACATCATTTAATGTGGCCCGCAAAAGCAAATCATGTATGTCACCTTCCATGATCCTTGATAAAATGTGGACCGGAATCTCAAATTGTCATGTGTAATAAATAACTATATATTATTATTATTATTATTATAAAAATGCGATAATTTTGATACGCAGTTTACACTTCAATTGAACAACAATTGAAAAACAACAAATCAGTCAAGTTGACTTGACTGATTTCAAAACTGGTCATGCGTTGTGCAGCATACTTACAGGCAAACGTTGCCCAGCCAGTGCTACAAGATGCAGAACAGGAGAAGGCAGGCAAGCACAGGAAAAGAAGGGACGTGCAATGAGTAAGTGAGAAAACATGCCGTCGAGATGAAACCATCACCTGATTTGACATTAAGAACCGGCGTGTGACTGTGCCTGATGTCTCGCTTGTGTTTACGTTGGCACCCACCTGGCCGGCCAGTGTCAGCGGGAGACGCGGCGGGCCGCAGAGCGCCAACGAAGCCACCGAATGCGGGAGCTCCTGGATGGGAGCCTCGTCCAGATCGTCGATGCGAGGTTTCTTGATGTTGGTCTCGGGGCTGGTCAGAGGGGTCACGCTGTTCCTCCGGATCAAGATGCCGGGACCCCTCTTTACCTCCTGTACACGGTCGGACGTATCCATGATAGTCAACGGATACGGATCACCAAAGTATTTGCGCAATGAGGTCTCACCTCCGGTCTGTCTCTGTGTGTGTTCACTGCTTCCACATTCAAAGAAATGGACTCGACTTTGCAGCCGTAGGCCACGGGGGTGAGCTTCAGCACAGCGTGAAGGGGACACTTCAGGTAGGGCATCTCATCTGTAACGTGGGAAAAAAAAATTGCGGTAACGTGATCTGATGTGCTGTTATTTGAGCCTATTGATGAGAGAACAATGTCGTTTCTATGCCCACCTGCGCTTTTATCCAGGAAGTAGGCCAGGAGGCAGCGCATGACAGCCTGGTGGCAGATGACCAGCACGTTCTCCTGCCGCTCCAGCTCCATGATGACCGGCTCCACCCTCTGGACCAGATCCTGGTAGGACTACAAGCCAACACAGTGTTCACTCAATCTCATCTCGGGTTATGCAATCATACAATTTAATGTCCAGTAATCCTCCAATATTTGCGTTTTTGTTGCGCTCACTATGAAAGGGTCACGCGGCAGGGCGGAAAGATGCCAGCGCCCCGGGTTAGCGGCGTGCCCATATTTGGAAGTGCTGACGTTGCAGCCCACCAGGAAGTACACATGCAGATCTTAGCCGCTGCTTTAGACGAGAAGTAGGCTGAACATCGACAAGAATGTATCTTTTGTTCCAAAATAAACCCCTGGCATTGCTCATTTTAAGAATGAGGAGTACCGCACGGGTCAATTCTGGCACCCAGATTATTTCATGAGTTACATAATATTTCCAATATTTTTTTTCCCCTGATACTTTTATTTTCTGCCCTGGGAAGAACCTACAGCATTTGCTGAGATTTGTTTCTGGAGAGTTAAAGAAACTCACATTGTGGTTTGAGGCAAACAAATTATAATTAACCCTGTCATGCACCCTGTCACGTAGTAACTGTCCACTGTCGTAACCGCTGTCCCCTGATAGGGGTTAAATATTCAAACCAACTAAATGTATGATTTTTTTCTTCTGGTAATGTGAAAAAACTCTGCAAACATAGCCTGAAAATAATGATTAAGAGAATTTATGAGCATACGTTTCTGGGAGTAATAATTGGTCACAACTTGAAATGTCACGCTCAATATGTCGGGTCCAAACTCGAAGAAAACTTTGATGAAGTGTAAATTGGATATCCAAGTCATAAATCATAAATAATTGACATATTCAGATCCTACATTCCACAAATAGCCAGAGATGATTACATTTCCTTTGCACCTTACTTCATATATACACTGTAACGACGAAGAAATGTACCTCTCCAGCAGGGTAGCGGTAGTAGTATTTATCCTCATCCCTCAAGGTGAACTCCTCAGGGAATTTCTCTTTAATCTCGTCGTACGTCATCTCCTCACACACACCCTAAAACAGCAGGGCAAGTTAAAAGTAGAATATTTGCGCAAAGGGGGGGAAAAAAAATATTATGTGTCAAAAGAGTGACAGCCCACCGCGTCAATTTCATTGAGGGCCTTCCACTGCTCGTATGGGACCCCCAGGTGCTCGGCCGTCTGGATGCTGCGGCACAACTGGCTGGTCCAGACTTTTAGATCCTTCAGCTGCTGCTCCTCCACAAACTTGGCCAAGGCGGTGGAAAACTACAATGGGGAACGTATACCAATCACCGCCTGATTTCGACCGACGTGGCACCCGATCTTCGGAGCCTTACCTGCCTGCCCCTCGGCGAGAGACCGGCGTCGCCCCCCAGCCGCCCCTCCAGGTTGTCTGTGCTCTCGCCGTGCCGACACAGGTAGATGGTGCGCGGCTGGACGTGGATGTTCATCAGGTAGTAGACGATCTTGCTCTGGGTGTGATCCTGGATGCGGTTGACCAGGAAGCGGCGACCCACGTCGATCACTTTGATGAAGGATAGCTCCCTGCACGTCGAGAGCCCGGATGAACAAATTGTCTGAAAACGGCGAGGGCGTGTTGAAAATGTCCCGTGAAAGAGGAGCCGCTTGCCTGTCGTGCTGATCGGGATCCAGAGGCTGGTAGCTGGTTTTGTAACATTCGATCCTCCTTTGGAAATCCAACATGGCGTCCGTCTTGTTGCAGTCTTTGTAATCTGGACAGGACACCTTTACTTCCTGGATGAAGGTAACAATACTTTTTATTTTTTTTTTTTTTTATACATAGATATACTATATATATATAAACGATCACATGCAAAAATGTACATTTCAGCTGTACTCAGTTTGCATCGTTGGAGGCGTGGGACTCACCATGATATTTGACGCAATGACGCCGGGGTCGTCGCAGACAGACTCGATGAAAAAAATCTGGACAGAAAAAAACGGGGCATGCCCTTGCGGTGACGCCACACCCACAATCGATCCAGTTGCCATCGTTAACCCCGCGTACCCTGAAGCTGTTCTCACGGCCGAACTGCAGGATGAGCTTTCGCCTGTCCCTCGTCGTGTTCGTCGCGTCGAAGACCTGCCGTCGAGACGCCGTCTTAGTTGGTCCCTCGGTTGTTTCCGAACAGCACGATGGGGAAACTTACCGCAACTTGGCCTCCTTCGTCTTGCAAGTAGGACTTGACGTCCCTCAAAGCCGCTAAGGCACATTGTCTGAAGGGCAAAGACACCGGTAAGTTTTTTTTTTTAACTCATTCAGTATCAGCCAATTCTGGACCAAGTCTGAAAAGACGTTTAAAAACGTCTTTGGGAGTGAATGAGTAAATAATTATTATTTTTATCATTTACTCTGTGTATTGTCTTTTACGTAAGCGTGTCCACTTACTCCCTGATCTTGACAGCGCACTCGTTATCGGACTTGAAGAAATCATAGGAGCTGTAGTTCTTGACCGCCTCCCTGCGGTACTCGCCCACGTTGAAGACTGCAGGCGGGCAAACGTCAAAACGGTGAGAAGACACTTCACTCTCACTTTGTCCGCGGGGGGCGGGCAGTACCTTTGGTGGGCATGCCGATCCAGTTGAGGTAGCGCGTGAGCTTCCTCGACATGTACGTCTTGCCCCGAGCCGGCAGGCCGACCATCACGATGACGGTGGGGGGGTTGGCGACGTGGGGGGCGCCGCACGCTGTCGCGACAACAATCAGATTTACACAAATGCCAAGGACATTGAACGATGTCGCTCCGAAAGAGCATCGGGTTGACGTTACACTCGTGACCCACTTTTCCGCACGGCATCCGTGCGTGAACTTGCCCAGCGACCAATTCCATCGCTGCACTCGCCCCTGCTAGCATATTCTGCAGCTCACCCCGGCTCAGCATTTCTTTATGTCACAAGAAGTCAACTTAGGTGCGACCGTCACCGCACTGCAATAAACATCTACAGTGCCAACTCACTAATCTTCCCTCCTTAAGAGCCACATGAATGGGAGGGGGAAAAAAAAAAGAGATTAAGCCCGCTAATTGACAGTCAGACACCGACAGTGGCTCAGTCTCACATTTTACAGGACACTGCTTTTATTTATGTAACTTTTGTGTCCAAAGTAATTATATGTTGATGAGGACTGCTTGGATATGGCCTTTAAAATCTGATTTGAATCGTTTGTTTGTTACAGAAAAAAAAAGCAAATGACGTCATTATTCAACACCATTTTTTTTCTTGTGGAATTTGCTCGAGCAAACTTTTTTTGAGAAAACAAAAAACAAAAATAAAATAATAATAATAGTAATAATTTTCTTGCAGGATGCTCTTTGTGAAGGTGATATCCGCCGATCAGTCCACAGAAAATACTTTTCGACTCTTCCGGTAGCGCGATCCCAATGTTAATTCTTCAACGACAGAAATATCGCGCTGTGTCGCCTTTTTTCTCAGTTGTGCAGTTGAGGCAAGGCAACCTCGGCAAAATACGAGCAGCATACTTTTGAGTCAGAAGTTACCAACATGTCAAAAAAATAACCACTACTTTTGCACTGTATAAATGAAGCACCGATGTCATAACAGGACAACGTTATGGAAATGAACCCGTGCTTATCGTCTGAATTAAACATGCGAGTGACTTCTTGGAAATGTAGTCGCTCGAGGCCTTGGAAGAAGTCGCGAAATGTAAGCAACAGCGGCTACTCTAGTTTTTTAAAGTACTGTATGCACCGCTTTGTTAGAGGCCAAGATGCGTAGAGACAATTTGAGTTTTGAAAGCTACTAAAAATATGTTGATCAAAAAAAAATAAAATAAACCTGACATATACAATTGCTAAGTTACCTCGCAGCCGTGTTTGATAAATGCTAAAGTTGTTTTCAATTTATACATCCCCCCCACACCCCCCCCCCCACTCCTTCCTGCATCAATGTCGCGACAGAAACACGCGTTGCCCACCGACCAATAAAGGGCCGCGTTTTTTTTTTTGCAGCATCCCACGCCGGGTTGCTGCGCACTGCGGTTACTATGGCAACCTGTGTCCAGTCACGCTCGGGTCGAGGCGTGCCGCGCATGCCGTTGTAGGATAAGTGCACTCTGCTACCGCGCTGACAACCACACCGCAATCACATTAGTCGATATGAACGTGACATGAAAGGATAAAAACAGTTAAAATTCACGGATAGGCGCTCATTGGGGGAGGGGCGGGGGGGGGCAGTGTCGTGCCTCAGCACATCATAGAGGTCATGTTAACACAAATTACGGTCCTCGTTCAAAATCACATGTATAAATTCAGTCATGACGTCTTTTACCTCGACGGGGTGCCGGTTTATCATCCTTTGTAGGAACCCAGATCTTTTGGATCCTGTTCTGGGTCAGCTCTCTGGGCATTCCTTGAAGACTTGGAAAAGCCGCACACGTTAAGTAGGAAGCACGTCGGTTCAAACACACACGCAAACACTCCCCCGCAAAAAATCTAAAATTAAAAAAAAAAATTGAAAAGCTTTTATTTTGCCTGAGCAAGAAAAAACGAACCACTAGCAACGGTCGAGGCCGGTTGAGTAGAGCTAATCTGCCGGTCGCCAGTGCACATCCTCTATTTAACCCCGCCCGGCGGTGAGGCAACGTGCCTTAGGTGACGACACAAAAACGTCGACGTCATAAGGTGGTGGGGCCTCAGTAGCACCATCTTGTGGTCATTGTCATCATTACTACTCGAACATGACAGTAGTGAGTCAAAAGCCGAAAGTCACAAGAGTCTCCTACGAAAGTAATTGTCATTAGTGACGTAATTAGTATAGCGGTAGTAATGTCGATAGCAGTAAATAAATTATTATTGGAATAATGTTGTATAATATAGCTATATATTTCTATTAAGAAATGTGTTTATGCTGGGGAGTCTTGAGCAATGGAGTTACTCATTTAAAAACAATAATAATAATGCCACTAAGAATGATTCCTCACCCATGTGTTTATGATGTAATTCTGCCCGTCGCTATTTTTAGGTATTTCTCCGCACCTTGGCTTCTCGGGTGAAACGTGCGGCTTGTCACTTGTCTATTGCTCGGGCTTGCACCACTGAGTCATTGCGAATGTAGTTACACACATACCGGTTCTGTACCAGCCCGAGGACACAAAATCTCCCAGGGTGTAAACATGGTTTTATTTATCACCCAAAAAGGACATAGGAACTCAGGAAAACTTCAGCTGGCAGCTGATCACTATTGTAATGTTTTTGCGTGCTTCTTTAAAATCTTTAAGAATCTGTCTAACAAATGTTTACTTTTATGTATCCACTATTTGTTCTCTTTTCACCTACCCACGCTCCGACACAACAGTTTAAAACAAACTTGCGATGCCGAATTTATGAGGCACTGTCAAATGTTCTTTTTTGTTGTTGTTGTTGTTTTTATATGTGCGTAATCAAAAGTGAGAGAAGTGGATGATTGTAGCTCTTCGTTTATTTGGCTCCTGTTAGTCTTTTTTAGAAATGCAGCTCAGATGTAGTACTTCACACCACAGAAAAAGTGCTGGTCAACTTCGGAATCAGGTTGGTGAATTTGTTGTTGAAGAAGTGAAGTGTCCCAAAGGGGTTTACTTTTCATTTCATCATCCAATTTGTTTCTGAATTATTCAAGCTGGTCCGGGGGGATTCCTTTCTGACTGACGTCTTGCCACACAAAAGCCCCAGAGGGCCCCGTTGGAGCAGTTACATAAGTTCTGAATGAGGCTGAGGCTCCGTCCCATAATGAACCGGGAGCAAAGTGAAAATTATCTGACCCTTGGAGACGTTACTGTGGGACAAAATACGTTTCTTCGAGCCTATGACTTCCTCAAGAGAGACTTTTGCAAGACAACATCAGATTACATATTTCAACCCTTTATTCCTTTGAGACAAACGGTATTTCTCATCTCAGAACTACAACAAAAAAGTTAACCTACACATTATTCGTACACAAACGGGAAAATAGAAAAAGGGTGTATGTACATGACAGGGGGGATGATGGCCTCGTGACTACTCGCCCAGGTTAAAAACCCGAAATTTATCTTGATTGTAGAAGCAGGCCTTGACGACCCGTCCACCGAAATAACGTCCGTTCAGATCCACCACAGCTGCAGAAGACAAAAAGGTGAGAAACCGCGTCACGGTAAATAAATCACTCAAACTTTGAGACCGGTGATTCACAATAACATTATCACAATCACATTAACCAATTTCACACTCGATTATTATGACAGAAGATACAATTCAGCTGTGTATACGTCGGTTGCCATTTCTGACTGAAAACTTGCTTTGTCGTCTGATTCAATTCGTATTCAATGCAAATGTACCAAAAAAGTTAAATACAACTGAACTGTGGTGTTTTTCCAAAAATCTATTTGGTACCCCAAAAGAAAGCGAACAAAAAAAACGTTTGTCAAAGCATCACAAGTACTAATTATTTTTACATTGCCCGTTTTTATTTTATTATTATTCGTTTTTGGCATGCCCTGCTCCACCAGCGTCGTGATGTAAGCGCGCAGTGCCGCTGGGAGACTGGACTGGGTTGCTGGGCCACATCTGATATAACACCACAGGGAGCCTGGTCTCACCTTGTTTCTGGGCCAACCCAATTAGAAAGCAACACACTTTCACCCGCCCCGACTATACTAGAGCAGTTACACAACGGTTGCGGCAAAGTGTTGCAATTTAGTGTTTTGTTGGGAGGGGGAAAAGATCATCAAACGTTCAGCTGCAATTTCTGAGTGTCAATCATCTCAGGTGTTTCCAAAGGCTCGGTGAGATACAAACCTTTGATGGCAGACTCCACCCTTTCAAACTCCAGAAATATTCGGACGGCTTCGTCATCGGGCACTTCGGCAATCTGCGGAAAAGAAGCTCGTTTTGTCAGTTTGAACCGAAGGCAGCGTTCGATCAAGATTCGACCGCCGCTCACCTCGAAGATGACGCATTTAATCACTTTGCCGTATTTCTCGCACTCTTCTTTGGTCTCGCCTTCCAAGTCCTCGTCCACCTCTCCTCGGCCCACCATGTTCTAAACACAGGAAAGTTTCGACGCTCACATAAAACCCCGTCAAATGAGTCCTCCTTCGTGATTTGCAGCGAGATTTCGTCATCATCCGGGATGACCGATGTACCCTGAGCAGGACCACTTTGGTGGGGGTTTTGAGGATCTCGGTCAGCGGGTTTGCATCAGACTTCTTGGAATCTAGAATGGCTAGAATGGGGGGGGGGGGGGGGGGGACATTTACCAACTCCTCCATGGTGCAACCAAAAGCCAATATTTAAAAAAAAAAAAAAAAAAAAAGCTGTATTGTATCCAACGCTATTGTTCAAGTCTAGGCATGTAACAATACAATCCTTATTTAATCTGGAGAAAATTCTTTGCCGTTCGTGCGATATCAAATTATTAGAATTTTTTTTTTGGTCATGTTTTGCAAGACTTTTTTTTCCCCCCTTTTCCAAGAAAAAACATTGCACAAAAAGCAACACGGCGGCGCACATGGGGGTTATCTTACACCTCTGCTCATTTTAACACACAGAAGAAACATTTTGATGCGATAAGGATACGACAAAAAAAAACGACTGCGCACTTCCACTCCTTATATTATGGCATATCATATTCATAATAGAATTGAGCAGAGGTGTCTCGCGACAAAAACGAATCACAGAACAACAACGGGTTGGTCTAACCTGCTCCTCCGGAGGTCTCGGGAGCAACTGGCGGCTGCGCCCCTGCTACTCAGACACAAACCGCAAAGTAGAAACATTCACCAGATGTTCAAAGATTCAAAAGTATCACAGCATCAAAATCCTTCCGGGAGCGCCTTACGCTTTTCCGCCGCGTCGCCGATGATGATCTTGCCGCCCCTTTTGCTCGTCTTCTCCACAGACAGCGCCGTGCTCAGGCCCTGCTCGTGCTTGCCCAGGCCCTGGCCCTCCTTGAAGCCGTACTTCTGCATGATTTTGTGTGCCACGGTACCCCTGGAGGAACAGCTGCATGAGCCGGACGAGCTCTCGCTTTCTTCACTGCGATGAGCAAAAGCGTCTGACTCACCCCATGTTAGCCAGGAAGGAGCTGGTCGGTCCGGGCGGGGAACGCGGCTGGTCCGAGTCCTCGTACATGGGCGGAGGGATGGCGGCCTTTGAACCTCTGCCGGGACGACCTTCGTCCTCATATGGGTATGCTGATGAACCTTGTTCATGTACATCAGGGAAGGAAAACTTAATGATGCAAGGGGCCACCATTATTCATCAGTGTAACTGAGGGGCCACATAGGCTACACACTTCCAAACCAGATGTATGACAAAAATTCTATTTTAAATATGGACCAAGGAAGTGCTCTTAATCGATTGATTTTTTTACCAATAAAACAACCACATACCGTGATTTAAAAAAAAAAAGATCCTCCCTATGCAAAAGGCTCTCATGCATAAAAATGACCATTCAAAAAAAAGGCACAAAACCATTGAACAGCCAGCCGACAATAATTGCAAAAATCCTTTCTATGCAGTTTTCGATTAAAAGCTTAAAATTTGTTTTTGTTTTATTTAATCCTAGTGCCAATCGGGGAGCAGCGGACAGTTAGTTGCTCATCCATGATGAAAAGAGATTCATAAAGTTTACATCACGAGTTGATGCAGACAATGCCTCCACCTGTTGGTCAAACTGTGCTATTACGTTACATGGTCAGATTTACATGATATTGTCAGTGTTCAAGATCTTGCACCTGAACGTTATGCTACGATGTCTGCGTGATTTTTATTCTTTTTTTTTTTTTTAACAGGTAGTCCATTTGGGGCCACGAGAGACATCATTTTGGATTCCCTCTCTCCACACGCAGCTGAAAGGTGCAAGCACCCAAATTTTTCTTTTCAAACACTACGATGACGCACACACGTACGCGGCTGATTTTTATTTTTATTTTTTTTTACTCACAACTGAATCTCTCTCACAATATACCCATACATTACACTGAATATGACATAATGAAATCCTCGCAACACTGACGGCCCGTCACACTCCATCACTTACCGTCTTTGTCCACAAGAGATGAAGGCGGAGCGATGGCAGCACCGCCCATACCTGAGGAAAGGGACACACAAACACAAAGTCGACTACATTTGCACACAAATGGCTTTGTTTCAGAAGTTCAATACGAGCCACAATAAAGCACTCACTTCGTTTTCGCCGCTCCTTTTCATAATCTTCCTCCTCGTCAGAGTCCTCCTCTGCTGCTGGAAATCTCGAGAAGCCGCTTGGGGCTGCTCCTTCATGTCTCTCTTTCCTTTTCCTGGTGCAAAAATGACCGAAATGCGTGTGAGAAGGCGATTCAGCAGCCCAGAGAATACTCGTGGACACATTTTTGTATTTTTGCTAGATATGATTTGGTGTACTTTTCTCTGTCCTCAATCTCCTTCTGACGTTCCTGCTCCCTCTGCCGCTGTCGATCTTCCCTGTGCCGCTTCATCACCTTCTCATAGTCGTTGGGAAACATGGGGTCGTACTCGTCGGCGAGTGGGATCAGCACATCTCCGGAGGAGAAGCCGCCGGGCGCGGCCTCCTGTAATGTTTATCGTAGGTTCCATGGGGATGTTTACCTATGAGGTAAAATGTAATCCCAACCTTGAGTCCAGCAGCGGCATGTGGAGGAGTGTCTGGGATTTGTCGGTCTTCACTGGGACCTCCTCGCTTTAGATCAATGACGGGGGCCAAAACGGTAGGCTGCTTGGTCCGATGGGTCTGCACAGATGAACATATTTACTAACACTTTCATAAATGCCAGTGGTATCTGAGCTTTGGTTGAGATAACGCCGATACCTTTGCTTGGGTCAAGGCTGCCTTCTTCACCTTCAACTGAGACTGCAGCAGCTTGAAGTTTTTCGACCATCCCTCGGTCTTGGTGTCACTTGCACCCACGCCGAGGTCATCATACAGCGACATTGCTGTTACCTGCAATAGATGCACCATTTCAGTCCCAATGTGGACAGAATGTAGAGCCTATGCATATCACGCAAGTGGTCGTCAGTAACTAACAGGTTAGGAGGTATAATGGGGAGGTAACTTACTGAGGCGTGTTTTTTGCCACACAATTTAAATGATTTGAAATCGAACAGGCCACGAGAAATAGGCTAATAGCTAACGTTAGCTAAACACGATAAGCGGCAGTCGTCTTTCCCTGCCATGTCGCGTTTAAACTTTCAGAATACGGTTCGTAATGAATGTTAAACCCACCGTTTTTAGAGTTATGTTGATATTAATTGAATGAAATCGGTTCTTTTAGCTGCACGTTGAACAAATAGTCATGTTCGAGCAGGACGGAAGCAAAAACAAATCGAAGAGCGACAATCAACTACGTTGACGTTTTTCATTACCTTGCGGCGCCACCTCGTGGCCGGATGACTCCAATTGCGCCACGACGCTGCTTTATTTTGCAAAAGCACCCCTTTGCAATTTTAATATCACGTTTTTGTTTCACACGGTGTTGTGTTCAGGTGATTTCGTCCAACTGGAGACGATTGTTGGCGGTTTTGGGGCTGTCGGACTACAAACATGGCGGACCGCACCATCAGCTTCTGCCAGAATTTAGGAGGACCCGCACTATCGTGGGTAGTAGAGTAAAAGTGAAAGTGAATAGGAGCATGGGTGCTTGGCAGTCTTACTCGCTTGTGATTTCCCGTCGAGCTGTCGGATGGCTTTGGGATCACTTTTGCTTGTTTGCGTCGTCGCGCGTGTGCTGGGCACGGCGCGCTGCTCCGACGGGGGTAAGGAAACACACCTCCTGACGCTCACACTTGTCTTGTTTCCAGTTCATTTTTTAAGGCATATTTGAACGTGTATTCGTGTTTATTATTGTTATATTTGCCTATATATCGATTGGTGCAGTCTGTAAATAAATGCAGTGTAGCCCTATTACAAACAAGGGTGTCAAAAGTACTCATTGTACTCGAGTGCAGATATGTTTGTCTAAAAAAATAAAAAGACTGCGGTAAAAGTAGAAGTACTGAATTACCGGTAACTCCTTAAAAAGTACAGATTCCGAAATGTACTTAAGTACAAAAGTGAATATTTTTTACTCTTAATTTTGTTCAATGCTTGTTTTGGTAGTTTAATACAACGGGATAGGACTAGCTTCGCTCTATACAGTAAACTTGCATAGTTACTGTAGTGGGAAGTAAAAAACCTAAACGTGTTTAAATGTTGTGAACTGACACCTCCTAAAAAAAAATTTTTTTAAAAGCTAAATTAGCTTGTGGCTTTTTGTTTATTTTTATTTTTTCAGATGAGACAACGAAATTTGGAATTCTGCAATCTGATTCTTTTAAGGCACATTACGATCGCCGACAACATGGAACAAGGCCGGAGATGGGGAATATCTTACTTTTCTAACATCTGTTGCTGTTGTCTTTGATCATGTTCCCCGTGTCCCTGCTTTCACGATTTAACAATCCCAGATCTCAAAACGCGGTAAACCTCTGATGTATTTTTCGCTTCGTCATCCTTGGCAGATGCAAAAAGTAACAGGTCTGTTGTGATTAAGGAAGGAGTAGAAAGTAGGTGACTCATATTTTCAAAGATAGGGAGTAAGTAAAATGAAAGAAAAAATTTTTTGGATGCTCAAGTAAGGCACAGATACCCCAAAAAGTACCAACACTGGACACAAGTGAAGCCGCAACCAGTACGTAAACATGCAGTTTTATTATAATGAGGCGTTACCTTCTGTTGTAACTCCTCACACAAATATAAATTGTCAGCGATGATGTCACTGACCATAAATGGGGTAAACGCAGCACAGCTTGATACCGAGTTAAACAAATGCTGGACTTCAACATGTTTTAGTATTACATCTGAAAATTGTTGAGCCGAAAGCTAAAGTGTGGATACTTAGTACTTAATTGTCGTTAAATGTAAACGCGTATGAAAATAGCCTCAAAGTTTCACTGTTGTCTTGTTTAATTGGGAGTTCCTTTATCGTTGTGTTTTTGTTGGTGCCATTATCCTTGCATTTTAGTTCTCGCTACTTAGCACGCTCACAACACAAATTGTGTCATCTTCCTTTGGTCACATTGTCTATAATCCAGTTCAACTTGTTGTATTTATTACCGATGTTAGTAGCTTGGTTAGGTTTCTGGTTCATTTATAATTACTCTCAATGGGTTAATTATGAAAAATTGCATCATCCAAGTGCCACAATTGAATTTCCTCATTGTGTCTTCAGACCAAAGTGAGTGTCCCTGCTCGGGAATCCCTCAGTGGCCTCTAACCGAGCCTCCGCCGGAGGACTGCCACCAGCTCAACAGGACTTTCCGCTACACCTGCCTCAAAGGCTACCTGAGGACGGCGGGCACGTCCAATCTCATCAAATGCAAACCCGGCAGTTCGCGGTGGTCCAGTCCCACCCTCAAATGTAAACGTAAGTCTTTATACTTTGTGTTCGGATTCGGTAGCAGCTGATGTCGGTGTCGAAGCAATGTACCATATTTTCCGCACCTAAAAGCATTCCGTTTTCTCAAAAGCTGACGGTGCGCCTTGTAATCCGATGCGCCTTATATATGGATTAATATTCTGATTTCTTGGACGTATTATTTTAAATGTTCTGTAAAGCGCTTTGCTCTTGCTGCAGGGGTTGGGAAGGGTCTCCATAAGTAAAGCCATATTGTATTGTGTTCTATTTAGCGTAGCTCCATCTCGTGGAGGGACAATGCAACCGCAGCCATTATTTTGGCATCTATTCAATGTGTCTTATAATGCGGAGCGCCCTATATATGAAAACAGTTTTCAAATAGGCCATTCGTTGAAGAAGCGCCTTATACAGTGAAACTCCTCTACAATGAAACCTACATGGGCGAAAATACCCCCTAGTGTGAAAAAACTTTCATGCATTAAAGCCATTCCCACTTTTCTGCTCCCCCTACAACGAAAAGTCCCCGTTCCGTTATATGAAATCTTTTTCTCTGCTCTTGCCTCGCAACGAGATACTGTGCACTACAATGAAAACAAGCCTTCCGCAAAAGTGTAATCCAACCTCAGCATGCCACAGCGACCGCTGCTGCTTCGTTCGGAAACGGCAACAGCAACCACCATACTGATTTACACATGCACAGTAGTACAGGAAGTATTTGTTTCAGACACAACACGAACGTTGCATTGCTAAAATGGCGACAAAACGGACATTTGCAGACCAAGGTCTGAAGAAAAGAAAAGCTTTAACGCTTGAAGTCAGGATAAAGGTAATAAAAATGAAAGATGGAAGAAGCAAAATAAAAGACATTATGCAATAAATTTATGTAAGTGAAAATTGTTTCCCTTTTTTTCTTTCTACGCTGGCTATATGAAGTGTCAAATAAGTGTATGCTCATACTTATGCGCTATTGGAATAAAAATAAAAAGTACAGATACTGTATACGTTTTTTTGTGTGTGTTCGTGTTTACGTCCGAGATCAAATTTGCTACAGTGAAAAGTCCCCTGTTGTGAAAAATTTCTTGCTGGAAACATTATTTCGTTGTAGACGAGTTCCACTGTACTCCGAAGCGCCATATAGTGCGGAAGATACGGTCATCTGAGTAACGCGCTGTACAATATGAAACACATGATTGTCTTTTCAGTGGACCCCAGAGGAGGCGCCGCACACGCATCCAACAGCACCGACGCAGGTGAGCGTATGACAGCGCTCGAGAGGAACTGCCCAAAGCGAAGAGTACGATGTCCTACCAATAATCACTTGACATTCTTTCAACGTGTAGACGCTGTCACCGCGAGCGTAGAGAAACACAGAAATACGTCGGGACCCGGATATTCACTGTTAAATGGTTCAAGCAACGACACTTCTCTTCCACAAACCAGATCCTCCATGACTGGTGAGTTTGCTCTCACATATTGTTTTAGTTTACTTTGTCAATTGTCAACAATCGGCATTCTCTCGTCGGGAATATCTGGCTCAAGAAACCGCATTCTGGCACTGCCAGGAATCTGTTTTGCAATGTGAGATTGTGAATTTGCTTTGCGAAGAATCGTGCTTCTCACGCTTTACGGTCGTGTCGTAAATTCAAAATCATTTTACAGGTTGACTACAACAAACGTTGGTTGTCGCTCATTTGTAATATTTTTTTGTCACTGCCAGGATCTGGAATCACCATAGCGGTGGTCAGTAGCATCTCAGTCGCCATTGCGGCGCTTCTCGGAATCGGCCTCCTTCTTCATAAAATGTAAGGCATGAGAGTAAACACTTCCCCAGTTCACTTTTTCCACATTTTGCAGTGTTCCATCTATTTGTTCACACTCTGCATTTTGTTTTCCTCGCCCCCTCAAACGCATCCGTTCCAAGGCTCTGTCAAAATGAGAAATGAAGAGACAAACTTGAGTCTGAGTTGCAAGTGGAATTCCGGAAAGGCTCCACGCATTTGTTTTCCCTCTTTGTCATATTGAGCCAAGATTAAGTTTGAACGTGAACAACACGTGCCGTGTATTGCTGTATTTTCATTTCTTCCATTTTGGAACAAGACCGTACCAAAACATTTTGGAAAAGCACAAAAGCAAAAACAAAGTGTTCTTTCAGCGGTCACCGTTAAGGTGAAAGCGTTTTTCTTTGCGTCTATTGCGAAATGTCCAAGAGTGTCATCATTCTTTTTTTCTTCCTCAGAAGAAAAGCGCAACACAGCCGCCCGTTGCATACAACAACAGAAGGCATTCCTCTGAATGAAGCTACGTAATAGCATTGAAAAGCAGGTCGTAAAAAATAACAACAGAAAAGAAGATCACAGGACAAAAGGAGGCGGCAGCCGCGACTGTCTCGTCGAATTGTACTGTAGATGTGAGCCGGCGGGACTGACGTGTCGAGAGGCGCCATTGGCCTGGTATTTCCTCATGCTTGTCACGCCGTTGAACACCAGCAGCCCATCAAGACTCGTCGTCATCACCAAGCAGGCGGCGGTGAGCAGCCGGGTCACGCCCCGAGCAAATTTCTGTTTTCTCTAAACATTTACGGAAAGCTGTCCAAGTATTCTATTCGTTTACATACATTAGTGCCTTGAGATACACTCCGAAATAAATACAAATGCCATGAATCCTTCCAGCCCCCATCCCCACCCTCCTGAAAAAAAAAATGTTTTTATCGTGTATTATAATGATGAGAAATGGCGCACTTGTTGTATTTTATAAGAACAGATTTTTTTTTCTTTTTGTTTTTTTGGATGGCACTTTTGACTTCAGTGCAATGGACATGATGCTGCTCCTTCTGGTGCGCCACCTGGGGCAGTATAATGCCGATATACGTACATGTAGCAGGGTCGTACTCGTTTTGAATTCATTTTGACATTTAAAAAAAAAAATCGGTTTGTTGTAATTCGTTTTTACAGCATAGAGCTGCTCGCTAATTTTGCCTGCCGCTCAACTCACCCAAATGATGGCTCATATCATGGAAAATTCGTATGTTGAGTCACTTGAGCAAGAAAGACGCCTTCTCATTAAGGCCACTCCTATCCTGTCTGGAAGAAATCAAAACCTGGATGGCACAAAATTTCTTGAGATTCAATGAAAAGAAGACAGAGGTGATATTGTTTGGTCCCAGTGGCCCTTGTACATTCCATCCTGTAGACTTGGGCCCCCTGTCTCCTTATCTTAAGTCAACAGTCTCAAACTTGGGCCTTAAACTGGACAGTGATTTCAAACTCGATCGGCAAATTGGTGCCGTTGTTAAATCCAGCTTCTTTCACCTTAGACAGCTGGCCAAAATAAAACCTCTCCTCTCACATGAACACTTTGAGACAGTAATTCATGCCTTTGTCACATCCCGGCTCGATTACTGCAATGCCCTTTACTTTGGAGTCAGCCAGTCCTCCATTAAGCGCCTTCAGCTGGTCCAGAATGCCGCCGCTCGCCTCTTGACTGGTACTCGTAAGAGGGAGCGCATAACTCCTACTCTGGCATCCCTTCACTGGCTCCCCATACATTTTAGAGTTATTTTCAAGATCCTCTTATTTGTTTTCAAATCTCTGAATAATCTCGCGCCACCTTACCTCTCTGAGCTCATCCGCCCCTACACACCTGCCCGGCGCCTCAGGTCTGTGGACCAGACTTTATTAGAAGTACCAAGAACTAAACTGAGGCTCAGAGGGGATGGCGCCTTTTCTGTTGCTGGTCCCTCTCTCTGGAATGACCTCCCAGTGAACATTCGGGAAGCCTCCTCGCTGCCCATCTTCAAAACCCTCCTCAAAACTCACTTGTATTCTTTGGCATTCGACTCAGCATGACTTAGATTTGTTCTTGGTTTTACTGTTTGGTGCTTTCTACCGCCTTTATTACCGATTTGTCTTGCTGTTTATTGTGCATGTTAAATTGCTCCATGTACAGCACTTTGTATGCAGCGATGGCTGTTTGAAAGTGCTCTATAAATACTGTTGACTTGACTTGACTTGACTTGTATCTCAGCGTTGTCTTTGCACCGAGATCGTGTGACGCCGATGCGGTTATTTCCCCCCAACCGGCAAACTTGGATCATTTTCAGATTAATTTCCACCATTGTTTCAAAAAGCCTTTCATCAGTGAGTTCTTTTTTCCTAGAATATTGACTAAGTAGCCATGTAGCAATTTGTTATAATATATAATAATGAACTCAGTGTTCTGAAGCATGTATATTTTTCGAACCGGGAGTTTTGTTCAGCCAAATGCCTGTTATGCTTGTTAGTTTTTGTACCTTGGCGTTCTGCATTCGTGCAAGCAACATAATAAAGGTCTGTCAAATTCAAATGAAATTTCGGCATTTTTATCCTTGTATTGACTCGGAGAAGTTTTTCCTGTCCAGATGTTATCTGATGTTGGATGAAAACATCCCCGCGGAATGCATTGTAGCAAAACAATTGCTGCAAACATGCCTGGGCAGATTTCCTCTCTTGAACAGATACTTTCCTTATCCTGGGAAGACATTTTACAGGGCTGCTTTTCGAGCAGCTGCATTCTGTCAGCGTGTCATGTAAGTATTGTACTGGTAAGTGTTTACATCACTTCTCTGTAATTGTACAACGCCTTGAACTAGCCTTTGCCAATATTCTACTGGCAACAATAAATTGCTATTTTCATAGACTACCATTTTGAAGCAGAAAATACAAAAAGTCACTTTTCCTATTTTGACAGTGGCTCATTTGCGTGGAGTCACGTGGGTCATGTAGAGGTGTCCTATCGACCACTCTGAACAGGATAAGTGGTTTATTTCAATAAGAGACCACAAATTTACCTCATGATGTGTCTACCCGAGACATGCCCAAAATGACGGGACCAACCCGGAGGTAGCGACGTAGGGGGGCTACGAAGTGACCTTTACAAAACCACACCCCAACGACGTCCCAACCAATCAAAGGGGACGGGGGCGGGGTTTTCCCCAATTTGGATGAAATGCGCTATGTGCGTAATCATGTGACCACTCCAGAACACGCCCACGAGGGCATCTCCTAGTCAACAGGTGGACGGAATGGTAATTGAAAGCATTTGCAATACATGTAGTTTTTTTAAAAAAAAAGTTTAAATATGGAACGTCGGTAGTTTCATCCTGTGAATGATACACAGTATAACCACAACAGGACTTTATTTCTCTGCCTCATCCAAACGGTTAAATTGGCCTACATCAACGGTCACTGCGTAGCCAGCATTTCTGTCGCGTCGCAAAAAATGGCCGTCATAGTTCGAGAACTAACATTTGATTTTGACGAGCGAAAAGTCAAGACGACGTCGACAACGAGGGAATGTTGACGCTTTGGCCAGTTGACATGTAGCGCTAAAGGCTCATAATTTGTTGTCACCATCTTGTGGCGTCTCGTTGACAAGGAGGGAATGTAGACGCTTTGGCCAGTTGACATGTAGCGATAAAGGCTCATAATTTGTTGTCACCATCTTGTGGCGTCTCGTTGACGCTTTGGCCAGTTGACATGCAGCGCTATCGGCTCATAATTCTTTGTCGCCATCTTGTGGCGTCTCGGTGTTACTGTCGACCCCAAGTATGGGAATGCACAAGTGTTAAAATAAACCGAATCAGGAAATTTTCTGTTACAGAAAGAAATTTCAATCACAACGGTGCATGGAAAATGACGTGGAATAAGTGCTGGTCGACGCGCTCTGGAACTTCAGCCATGGAGAGCACGTCGTCGGTCATGAGGTAAGCGATTGGGCCCACGCGAGTCCACACACACCTCTCACACAGCGCACCCCCGTGAGACAGGCCGGTCGTCTGCACAGAGAGAGAAAACATAAATTGTACCTCAATATTTAAAACCAAACTGAACTGGCACAGTGATTAGTATTATTATTTTTTGTTGTTGTCTGTGGCTCCAAAACACAATAGGATGGGAAAGGTTGTTTTTGAAACCTTTGCTGAATGTTCTTACATAGGTCATCTGTCTTCTCCACATCATGAAAGCAGCGCCGGGCGTGATGCAGTTGGGACAGGCGGAAACGAGGCACGGCGGCGTCTCTCCGGCTTTCAACGGCGCGCTGGGCATCACCGACTTCAAGTAGTACTCCTGTTGATGATCGGGTAAATCAATTACTCTTGCATCGACTGCATGTACGCATGCACGCATGTGATCGTGCCCTACGCCAGTCTGTGTGATGATGCGGCGGATGCTCCGTGTGATGATCAGCGTCGTTTTAGCGCGAGTTACCGCCACATAGAGCAGGTTCCATTCATCGCCGGGGATTTTACCTGAGAGAGAAAAAAAATAATGAGCAGGGCAAAAACTTAAATACAATAGTACCTTCGTTTACAAGTTTTAATTTGTTCGGTGATTCACATTTCGGCTCACAACAGAGAGCAAAAATTGAAATGACGAATTGACCACGTGATGGCTCGAAATTGGAGAACATTTGTAAAGTTGGGGCACTCGTACGCCAAACTATATTAAAAAAAAAACTTGACTCACAAAAAGCAAAGTCGTTAAAGTGGTGGTGGTTGTGTCGGGAGCAGGGAACGGTGACAAAGTCATCGCTGACCATCACGATTTCAAATTCCAGGCCTTTGGCTTTGTGGACTGTGCCAAGTATGAAGTCTGGACGGAAAAAAACAAACAAAAACATGAATGAATTGTAATGGGTTTTTTTTCTTTTAATTCTCAAAAGTGCACACCTGCTTTTTTAACGTTGACCTCCGAGTGCCTCCTCAGGCTCTTCACCAGATCGGGGATGCGACTTGTGTATTTGGCCACAATTGTGAGCTTGGCCTCCAGGTCGCGGTCCTCGGTCTTGTGGGCGTAGAGTTTCAGCGCCTCAAAGGAGTTCTCTTCGAGTTTTGCAAACGATGCAATGAGGTGGTCCCTGATCACTGAGAAGGAGAACGACAAATTATTTCCTCCGCTGGTGCAAACGGAGCGAAAACGCTGCTGCGCGATCGAGCCTGACGTTTGCGGTTCTCTTTGTCTTCCATTAGGTACCAAATGTCCTTGATCTTATTCAAGCCAATGTTGTCCTCGCCCTGTGAGGGAAAGAGCATCCACAGTGAACCAGAATGACCGTCTACAACAAAGGTGGGCAAAGTATGGCCGGCGGCGTCGCACAGTTCTTTAATCTGGTCCAATGAGCCTGAACAATATTAGTCAAATTGTGATTGTTTTTACAAAAATTAAATCGTATTTTTTCTTATGTTTTAATTTATTTAGCTAATTAAAAACACGTTATTGTAAACTATATATATTGATATACACACACACGATTGATATGTTTAATTAGGAGTAAAATAAAAATAATAAAAAAACAGCAAAATATTTGGAAATACATATACTTGTATATTATTAAATAACTGACTAATTTACTACAATTACATTATTTTAATTAAAAGAATATTATATGAAAAATAGGCAAACTTTCATGAAAAAAAAATTCACTGCAGGGTTGACACACAAATCCATATTTGACTTTTTTTACAAACATAATTTATGAGTAATTATTGCAAATAAAATGGGAAAAATGACTTTCGTGTTTTCATATACAGTAGATTGTAAATATTTTAATTTTATTCAACAATTGGTAACTTAATCATGCGTAATTCGAATCACATAAAACAATAGCAGATCATTCAAATTAAGCATTACTATTTTTTTAAAAACAAATCAACGGATTAGGAATCCATATTTTCACACTATTTTGATCTCATCGACGAAGGTCCATCTGTCCATTTTGAAAATCAAATGTGGCCCTTGCGCAAATAAGGACAACACAAGTCTCCTTATGTACCATAAAAGGCAAAACATCAAGTCCGGGAGACTGAAGCGTTTGAATTCAATGTCCGTGTCGTGTCCACCATAGCTTGAAATATCGAGTAGGTTTTGATGTTAAGAAGAAAAAAAATCCAACGAATGGAGCGTAGAGAAGAAGAAGACACTCACGCCTATGAAGTGGACGCTGCACTTTGCGTTGGCCTCTATCAGCCGCACGGCTTCGCTGAACACGCCAAGATTGCACCTGAACAAGATGGCTGTGTTTCCCTGACTGGGACTCTTGCCATTGGCCACATCCTCTCCAGCCTGGGCGGATTTTTCATCAAACACGCCCCCTAAAAAAATTTGCAAAGAAAACCGGTCAACGCACGTTGGAAGAAATACAAGGGCTGATTGTTTTTCCCCGCTTTCGCCGTTGACCTTTCTGCCTTCCTCCAATAAGAATTTTCTGGACTTTCTTGCACACTGTGAGGATGCTGGCCCCCACGTAGGCGATCTCGGCGCCAAAGCGGAAACTCTGGACGATCGAAAAGAGAATTTAACATGCGGCATGGGAAACATTTATCTTGATCGTGCGCGCAAACCTGCGTTAGGTAGTAGATGTGCGTGCGCTCCACGGTTTGCAATGCGTTAACGGCTCCTCTGAAGGTGTAAATCTGCTGGTGGGGATCTCCCACCAGCATTTTGCCACACCTCTGCATCAACAGCACGTCCATGACGGCTAAGGAAGAAAGAGGACGGGAAAGATGAAAGGAAAAGCAAGAACGACAAAAGTCAAGAAGTGACTCGTTAAGACTGAGGAACACACGCGGAGTGCAGTCCTGGGCTTCGTCGATGAGAATGACATCATACTGGTCGGAGAGGCAGACCTTTGGCGTTTGGAGCTGCCATAACTTCAGGTAACCTGCCGGGGAAAAGAAATGTTTACAAATATTGGTAATAGAGAGATGACGAGAACGTAAGAAGTCATCGTCTTACCGTCGTGAGTCATGGAGTAGCCTTTTTCTTGCGTCTCATTGATGTCCTTCATTTTATTCCAAATGTTCCTTGCGTCTTCAACAAATAACTAGAGGTACAAAAAGATTAATTCAAGCATTTTTTTTTTTAAACAGCTGTTCAAATACCGGATTTTCTGCCCTATAAGACGCTTCGGATTATTAGGCAACAAAATGGCCTATTTTAAAACTATTGTCTTATATAGGGCACGCTGCATTATCAGGCGCACAGAATAGAAGCGACAATAGTGGCTGCGGTTGCGCTATGCATCCACAAGATGGAGCTACGCTACAGGGAACGCAATGCAATACGGCTTTATTTAAATAGAGCTTTCACAACCTATGCAGTTGTAAAGCTTTGAAATACGACGTCCAAGAAATCAGAATATTGATCCATATGGAGCTCCCTCGTGATGTAGCATGAAGCACGACACAAAGTCCATAAAAATACAAGGTTTATCCGAAGACAGACATGAATTATAAATACAAAATGGCGCTACAAAACGTTATGAAGACAATTTGATTCAACAAAAAGGCACACAAATCTCGCGGGCTCACATTCACAAGGGGCTAAAATATCCTGAGAAGTCTTGCTCGTCTCCTCCTTCCTTCGTTTAGTTAGTAGTTAACTATGTTTTTGGTATTGTCTTTGCTTTTTGGTGCGCCTTATAGTGCGGAAAATACGGTAATATCAATGCTATAGATTAAATGCAGTAAATAGTCATTGTGTTGAGTCTGTAAAAGAACGAACAGTCAAGGAAGGGATTTTTATTCTCTTGCGCTCCGATTGGCGGTTGGTAACATCCCAAATTCTCAAGAGCGCTTGCGTCTTTTTTTCAGCGATTTGCCAGTGGGTTTTGTCATTTTGAGCAGCGCTCCTCACCTGTTTTTCTTCTTCCGTTATGTACTTAGTGAGGCCTTGAAGGCTCACTTGCACGCTCGGCACGTGGCTCACGCCGATGGTCTCGTCAACGGAAGCCATGAAACTTTTGAGGGTCGCGGCTACCACTTTGGCCTTGGCGTACCCGCCTCTGCCTTTGGGCAGGACCGTGTTGATGGAGAATGGGGTCAGATTAAAGGTGAGCTTCTTTTGGTACCTTTCGTCACAGAAAAAGAGATGTCCAAATCTGAATCCGTATGAATCGGGACATCTCGTCGTGCGCGCTTCTCACATTTTCCCAACGTCCTTGTAGGCCAGCGAGTGGACAGTCTTGCAGTCTACGTTGGGCGGGAAGCGTCGCGAGGCCTCGTACGCCACCGACTTGTTGAATGCCACATACAGGAAGCGAAGGTGTGGCTTCTGCTCGGCGTACTTGATCAGCGTGGTCGTCTTCCCCGTACCTTGGACGCAAAAAGGTGCGTTAGCCGATTTGGTTTGCTCGCAAACTGTTGACGTGTGTTCGACGGACCTGCAAAAGCGACAATCTTCACCACGTGGTCTTGCTGAATATCGTGGCTGAGGATGTGCAGCTGCTCCGAGGTCATCTTCATGCGCGAGGCCCTGGCAGGAACACAAAAACATGCCTTGATGCATGAAATACCGTATTGGCCCGAATATAAGACGGCCCCCTCTTTTTCAAGACTCAAGTTTGGAAAAAAAAAAACACTTTTTGAACACCAAATTAATTTTTATACAGAAAATAATTACAGTACATCTGAAACCAATGATTATAATAATATATTTGAGAGAAAAAGCATCTTGAAGTTTACCCCATAACTTCTCCTCAGCTGCCGGTTAACCTGGCTGATCTTCGACCCACTTTTCTCCAGATTGTCGCGACGTTTCTCCATTTTCTGTTATCTCTTGTATTATTTTCTTACCACTATTTTTTTTCTCTTTGTGACAGGGGTTAGCTTTGGCCTGGGGAGTCAAGTTCAGCATTCGCTTCAATGATATATGGCGCCATCTAGCGTCGTGAATGGGTATAATGTCTAGACCTCAAATATAAGACAACCCCCACTTTTTCAGTCTTATATCAATGCAAAAAACACCGTCTTATATTCGGGCCAATACGGTAGTCCTGGTTGGAAGCTAGACCATTTCTTGATCGCTCAGGGACGTTTTTACTTTGAAAATCCAAATCACAAAGTGTAAAAGCAAATGTGGTCAAAATGTAAACGGATGGTCTCACCTGTCGTTCGAGGAGCTAACAGAAAAGGGGCCGTTCTCCCTCAGGTGAAGAACATAGTAGATGTTGTAATGCAACCTGAAAAGCCCTCCCACAAAAAAAAAAAGGATTGAAATTACCAGGGACCTTATTGTGGCAACTTTGGACATTTCAGAAAGAGCATTATTAAAAAAATTGTGAAGCCAAACTATTTGTACACAAACAATTAAAAAGTCAATTTCCCATACTGGGCACCCATTCATTCCCAAAGACGTTTTTAAACGTCTTTTCAGATTTTGTCCAGAATTGCCTGGTACTGAATGAGTTACGATTCAAAAGTTAAAATAAATAAATAAATAATTTTAAAAAAGGGTTCAGGATAAATGGCGTTGGCAATGGGCCCTCACCTCTCGCTAATCTTCACCTTGTTCCTCACGGCGGCGAGCAGCGTCGTGGCCATGTGACTGAGGAACTCGGTGACGGCGCTGTACGACATGCAGCCGTTCAGCAACATCACCAAAGCTTGCACGTCGTCGACGCTCTCACTGAGGAGTAATATCACCGCCATGACTGCAAACGGGTTGGGGCCCTTTTGGGGGGGGGGGGGGATCCAACACGTTCATGTAACCAATGCGCATATTACATGACTTGCGGGGAGTGTGTCAGCTGAACCTCAATATTCAGATTTTGGCACTTGGGAACATTCCGAATACGTAATCTGATGGAGGCCTCCGCCTGAGGAAAAAAGCGATGTTTCTTCACTTGCTCCAGAACTTTGGTCGGATCCACCCTCTCGCCGAACTTGTGGCGCGCCATTGAACTGCCGTCGAACAAGGAGCACTCGATTAATGTTTGAAAAGCAGACCAGACAAATCCTCCTTAATTTAAAAATAATAATAAATTACATAACGAGGTTCCGGATGCTGTGTTGTGACATTGCTGGCTTCATGACGCCGCTCTCGATCAATGAGGAGGTGACCTCCGCCACTGTAACCTCTTCGTGCATCAGGTAGCGATAGTATTGCTTCTTGAAGGGCATAAACTGCAAAGAGAAAACCATGAACAAATGAATACAATATTCATGAGGGACTTGACATGCGATGAAATTCGTTGACGGTCAAGGGATGGACACTAGAATAGTATGAAAGGAAAGAAGGAAGTGTGACGTGTCTCACCGTGGCATCCTCAATGATGTCGCGCCAGCGGTGGCACACGAGTCTGGCGCTCCTGTACAGGTCTTGAGCAGGAACGAGGCTGAGAACCTGCCTGAGCACCTCCTCTGGGAGGTCGTCAATACAACCCTGAGGCTGCAGCAGATCCTTGCTGCTGCCCAGGAGCCCGTAGGCGGCGTCCGGCAGGGCTTCCACCTCCGTCTCCTCGTGCACCAATTTGTCAGCGCAGTCGAACTCATCTTCAAACATGTCCGCCGTTATTCCTTCTAAGTAGTCTATGGTGTTCATTTCAGGCTCCTCTTCGATGTCTGTGGGCAACCAGTCCGCACCCAAACTGATCTCATCTTCCGGTTCATCATTGAGTCCATTTGTGCATGTGGGAAAGCAGTTTTCCGCACCGGAGGTGACTGATGCTGTCATAAAATTTGAAGATGACACGTAAGTAATGTCGCTGGAGGTCATCAACTGTCAAATTGTAATATAAAATAATGCAATGCAATTACCACAGTTCCGTCTCTTGGTAGTCCTCGGGTTCAGACCGGAAGTGCTGCTTTCGCTTCTGCTGAAGTTTTGAGGGTTGATGAGGGCTTCGAGACCTGTTTCGCTTTCTTGCAGTTCGTCTGCATTCAAATGCCTCCTCTTGGCCCTTCCTTGGAACAAACAAACAACGTCAAGTAAAAAAAAAAACACATTAACAACAATTGGACTTGTGTTGGGGAATTACCTTTCACAGCCACTTCCATGTTCTTGTCTTTTGTTCAGGATATACCGGACCTGCATTTGAAAAACGTCATTTGGTGCTGCAACTACTGACAGGTGGGAGCTAAACTTTTGCAGGCGCTCATGACACAAATCATGAGTCGCCCCACTTCGTTAAAGCATTTGACTATGAATAAATACTTGTTTGGAATGTGACGTCAGATTGAGTGAGTTTCAAGTAAGTCGGAGCCGAAGAGTTGTTTTGACGGAAGTGATGTCGTCGGACGCGCCTGGTCGCTTCCGTCTTTGCTTTGTGACGCTTGCTGCCATCAAGTGGAAGGAAGGTGTAACAGCAATCTATTGAGGTGTTGCTTCGACTCATTATTTTTGTTTTTTTAATTAATTGGCGTAATTCAGTAGTCGTTTTATTAAAAAAAATACCTACAAGCAAAAAAATATATTTCACATTTTTATTATTTAGTTAATGTCCAGGGAATAATATACTGTACATCGTATTGGCATTTTCATTCATTTCTTAAATAATAGGGGAATTGGGCATACTTAATTCTAACACTATGAGAATAGATTACAATTAACTTTTTATCTGTATTTTAAAATAAAATAAAATTGAAAAAGACGTTTATCATTTCATTATTAAAATTACACATCTGTAGACATATGTAGGGGCAGAAAATAACATTGGCAAACTTTTTTGGTCCATTTAGTTTTTACTATCAAAGCAATTTTTTTTTTTTACTAGTATTTCCATTAACATAATTAAACATGCTCTTGGATTACACAGTTTGTTGACCATATTTTTTAAATAGAAGACTCACAAGATCGTAGGCTGTAGTACATTTATTAATTGTGTCGCAAATTCTAGTCCGTGGGGTGAGTAAAGCATCAATGTGGGGATGATGGCCTCAAGGCAAGGCTGGAGCCACAGCATGGATTGTTCAGCAGTAACTTTTTGCACCGCGCGATAGAGTTGAAAGTGAGAGAATGAAACCTCAGCGACACGTAAACGTTAATAAGCGAACAAACATAACTGGAACACTCAAAACATGGATGATTGAAAAGCAACTTACGGAAAAAGAGCCTCTCAAAAGACCTTCACCACTGAGTTTTCAACAGTGTCTGACGTGCACGTCCTACTAAGTTAGTAACAATTTGTTAGTGTGTGTGAAGGAATGTATTGCAGTGAAAAAAATGTAACTTATAATGTCGTAAAAAAAACCCTGAAACATCATCTTGATCATACTTCCTATGGATGCGACTATTACCTGAAATTAAACATTCAGAAAAAAAACGAGATGTGGGATCCAAACAATGACATCTTAAACAGCAGTCATAATTGTCTGCTTTTTGCGACTTGAAATTTCACATCGTACAAATTAAAATGGTCTGAAAGAGTTCGGTCCCGTGTCGTAATACTATTTCAGCTCATGTCGTTTCACTGCTTGAGCACGGGGAGTTCCCTCGGCTTGAAAAAAGCCTGCACCATCCCCATGGCGAAAATGTAAACCTTGGCATCCACCACGATTTCTTCTTTCTTCAGCAGCTCTTACGGAATGAAACGCAATCAAAGACCTATTAAACACGACAGATGCGACTCCACGACGTACACTGTTACGTAAGAACCGTAGATAGCTTACCGTCTATTTTCATCTGGAATTCATCAAGAGGTAATAGGAGGACTTCCACGAATTCTGGCGGCGGCGGGAAGGGGAGCCAATTTATCCAGTGGCAGGATTATTGTTGAAAATCTTAAAAGACTCCACTTACCTCCATCACCTGAAGCGAAACACAAGAGAAAAATGAGGTAGCCAGCAAACAAAGTTGAGACTTGGATACATAATAGAACCTTCAGACATCATGTTAGTGTTTTGTCAAAACTGTGCTTTGGAATCGGACAGCTCTGATGTCATGTGCGCTGCATTATTCAGTGTCACATGCCGCTATGTTGCCGAAGCGAGCGTGGGTCACAAACGAGAAAAACAAAAGTTGTCACTCTGCCTCACCCAGCTGCTGTGTCGGGTTGATATTCTCCATTTCATCTCCATTGATGTTGACCGTGACAATCTGGGTGGTGCAGTTGGACAGGCCGGGGTCCAGACAAGTCACTGCAGGAAGCGGCAACAAATCGTGTTTCAAATTTGGCGCTCTCCAACTGCGCTAAAGTAGGCGATGACGCAACAACACCTGGGGTCACTCCGACGACTTCGCCTTTGTAGCCCGTTTCTTCCTTCAGCTCCCTCAGCGCGGCCGTCGCGGCACTCTCACCCTCGTCGATCAAGCCTGAGCAGAGACACAAACTTTTAACCGTCTTCAACTTCCATTTTATGCTTAGAGAATCTACGGTTTGGGTCACTCTCATGAAAATACCCTTTTGAAAAGTTTGATCACCTGCAGGAAACTCCAACGTGAAGCATCCCATCGGGGGACGAAACTGCTTCACCATCACCACGCAGTCTTTGTGCAGTGTCCTCTTCAGCAGCGCAATGATGCCAACACCTGCCGGGCACACCTTGTTCAAGAACGAGTTCGATTCCACTCTCAAAATATAAGGTTTGAGAACCCCTCCCCAAAGTACCGTCTGCGTTTGTGTTGGTTTGCCGAGTTGTCCTCCTCACGGTCTCCCAGATCCTGATGGACAAATGCGTAAGGACATAACATAATAAACAAAAACGAGCGATAGAAAAAGATGATCATGCCTGGTGCTTCCAGCAGGGTCCACGTAGGTGGTCTTCTCCAGCTTCACCCATCTCCCTGATGCCAAGAGCTGTAACCAAAAGCATACCTGTCAACTTTTTGGAGCGCCAACCTGTATAAACTACCAAAAATAAATCCTTATAAAGAGCAAAAAATCCTTATAACATACCAAAGCATTTAATAACGGCAGAAAAAAACCCACGAAATTTTCAATGATATTTATTGTAGATCTCCATAATACAATGTCTGGTTAATGTCTAATCATCATTCTACTTAGTGGCATTACTGTGTTCAGAGTTGTATTCCTGCGTTACTTTTTTCACCAACTCCAAGTCATTTGGAGTTGGTGAAAAAAAACCCGGAAATTTTCTGAATCCGTATGATTTGTGCGATACGGCCATATACGTAAGATTCACCACAAAATCCGTATGAACTATGGCTAAACCGTATGAGTTGACAGGTATGCAAAAGGGGGAAAAAAAAGACCGTTTTCTCCCCTTACATTTTCTGAGCGATCCAAAACGCAACTGATGCGTTTACGTGCCAATTGGAGAGGACTGCAGTAACTTGAAAAATTTAGAAGTTACTAAAACATACCTCTTCTTTAACGACGTGTGCCGCTGTCATCTCGTTGGAATCTTCAGTGTGGTTCATTGTATTATCTGGAAAAAAAAATGAACAATTCAAGCCACCATTTGGATTAACACGTAGGATGTTTCTAAGTAAAATGAAAATTTTGTTGCGCGGGCATATGCTGGCGTGTGTAAGCTTTGCGCAGCAAAACAAGCAAACGGCTGTCAATTTTGAACTTTAAACAGTCATGCGAATTGGGAAATCTGTAAACTAGACTCACGTGAAACCACACCAACCGATCCGGAGAAGATGACGACGGAGTTGAGCGCTCACCCTGTTAGTACTTCCGGGTACCGCGAACGCCACCCGATCCCAAACAAGATACTTGTCAGGTCAAACTAGTTGATTCATAAATATAATGTTTGGATAGTATAGTTTTTATTGTTTTCCCCGTGGTCACAGAAAAACAAATAGCGATAGGGTTTTATGAAGCTTCGATACCGGAGACATTCTTCAAAAAGAGTATTGCGTTATCCTCGTTGCATGTCTACGAAATGACAAAAAATAAATCTGAACTATTTAACCATACACCTTTCATTGGTACATTAAATATCCACATTATGAACCTCGAATACCAAGTCTTTAATTTTATGGCTGTAATTGGAGAACAAAGACCCATAAGTTAGAATAATGATTTAGACTCAAAAGTGTGTGGCATCTTAATCACGTAACATTTCTGAAGCTGTGTGTGACATTAAAATAACTCCCCGGTTCAGTTCAAAACATTCAACCGCTATTGCAATTTACCCGTTTTCTTTCTTAGTTTTGGGGGAGGGGGATTTTAAACACATAAATATTGAACAAATGAAAAGGTGTAGATTTTTTATCATAAGAAATACGTCATAGTTTGTCAGAACAATAAGAAATGAAAAATATATTCAAGAAAAGTGCGGAAGCTAATTATTGACGGACACTATTTCGCTACGGGAAGTTGCAGCATGAAGAAGGAGCAAGTTGCTCACTGTCAGTTTTCCGTCTGGTATCCGATATTTAAACACCATACAATTAAAAGGTAACACGGTTGTTATGTGTGCACGCATGGCTCTGTTACTTTAATATTTTTTTTCTTGATCATAGCCAATTCAAATTTCCAGACATCATCCCCAATCACCATGTTAAGTGTTGTTACTGTGCCCTCATGTTTCCACTTTCATGTGTCGTGGCCTCTTAATTCTGTTAACTCTGTTGCTAATGATGTATTTATTTTTCCAGTCTGATTCTTCCATTGCCTCAAAATGTAATTGATTATTTACTGGACGACGGGACACTGGTAGTCTCTGGGAGGTATGACACACCACAGCAACACTTTTAGTAAAAAAAAAAAAAAAAAGAAGATTGTTATTCTGTAGAGTTGACTGCCTTTTTGCATTCTTTTTTTCCGCCTTCACAAGTGACCACATTGCACAACAGACGCATATTAACAGTGATTCGGATGCTGAGGAAGACATTCAGGTAAGGGAAACTGCTATTATTAATTATGATAGTAATTGCAATTCAAGACAGTTGTTGCCAATATACCCGTTTGCTTGCTATTTTTAGTGACTTTGCAGATCACAGTGTGTGGATCTTTGTATTTGTGATGTTTTGATGGCGCATCTTTGTAACATTTCTTTTCCTCTGCCCCCTTGCAGTGGTCAGATGACGAAACAACCACCACAGTCACAGTAAGCAACAAAAAATTTATTTGGGATGGATAATTGCAGAACTTGATCCCCGTATGCGTTTCTACCAGGCGCCAGAGTTCCCAGAATTCACAGCCAAAGTACTGGAGGCGGTAAATGCTCTGGGTGGTCGTGTTTTTCCCAAACTCAACTGGAGTGCTCCAAGGGTAAAAAAACAAAACAAGATTCTGCGAAGTGATTTTTTTTCCCTTAATAGGAAAATATTTTGTGTTCATTTTAGGACGCCAACTGGATTGCACTGAACAGCTCACTTCAGTGTCAGAGTCTAAGCGAAATATTTCTCCTCTTCAAAAGCTCCGACTTCATCACCCACGACCTCACGCAGCCGTAAGCCGCTAATACACAAGCGTTAGCTTTTATGATCTTTTTTTTTTCCTTCCAACACTGTGTTGTAATTGTGCAGATTCCTTCACTGCACTGACCAGGATTCCCCTGATCCTGTCATTAATTATGAGGTATTAAAAAAAAAAAGTCTGAAAATCAAGTCACGTGAATTTTTGTTTTGTTAAATGTTCAGTGTACTATATTTCCTCTCTTCAGCTGGTCCTGAGAAAGTGGAGCGAGCTGATCCCCGGTGGAGAGTTCCGCTGCTTCGTTAAGGAAAATAAACTGATTGGTAAGTCCACTTAGCAAGCATGCTTTCTGTCCCAACACGAAAAAAATGATTTGCTTTAAATGGACAAGAAAATCAATTGCTCAAAAGCTTGTTGGAAAAAAAATACTAGAATATGACGAAGCAGTAGGTGGCGCCATAACACCTTAAAATAAAAGCCATCCATTTTCTACCCTGGACTGGTTGCCAGTCAAATTAGTATTTTTTTCCTGTGGCTGAATGGTCAAAATACAGATTACACATGTAATGATGTTGTTTTGCATGTTGGCAAAGGTCCAGACAATTTGAAAAGAAAAATGTGTTTGTGGGTCCATGTATGCATTTTATTGGTACTAAATTTCGCATGCAGTTGAACAACTGGTCCATTCACATCGTACCGTATTTATTTCATGCATATTTTTCAATTTTGCAAATGGACAAACTACCAAAACCCACAGAGGAAAAAAAAATCCACTTGATATCGTTTTTATTGTGTTTCCGCCGTCCTGAATTAGTTTTTTTTTTTCTTTGTTTCTATGTGTTGCCAGCCATCAGCCAAAGAGACTACACTCAGTATTATCCGCACATCTTAAAACAGGAGGAGTCCATTGTTCACGCCATCCACCACTTCTTTAACCAGCACATTCAGTATAACTTCTTGGATGAGGACTGTGAGTATTTACTGATTTATTATTCTTTTTTTTTTTTATGTCTCGTCAATTTTTAATGTCGAGTTTGAGCACTGTATCAACTTGCGTAACTGTTTTACAGTTGTGTTGGATGTCTACAGAGATAGCCAGGTACGCATGAGCACATTTGTGACAAACTATGGGATAGGGAGACTCATGTTCATTTTATTTTTTTCCTCCTCTTTTGTTGTATGTCCGTTTGCAAGGGGAGGGTGTGGCTCGTTGATCTGAATCCATTCGGCGAGGTCACCGACTCCCTTCTGTTCAGCTGGGCAGAGCTGAGGTCCGGCGGCGAAATCGCCCAGCGGCAGGTTCGCCCCATAGCGCTTGCAAAGCGATCCCCGTCGCCGCGCAAACTCACCGACGTCTTGTTGCAGGACGGGCCGGCTTTCCGCTACACCACCAGTGAGGTGACGGTGCAGCCCAGTCCCTGCCTGAGCTATCGAATCCCACGTGACTTTGTGGACCTGTCCGCCGGCGAGGACGCTTACAAGCTCATCGACTTCCTCAAGCTGGTGAGTGGCTTGAATCAAAAGAATATTGTTTTAACAGCGCAGCACATGAAACATCATCATCATCCGTATCACATATGGCGTTTTACATCTTCGATCAAGTGGAGTTAAAAATTATTTTGTATAAGAAGCAGAGTTGGTGCACCCCCCCCCCCCACACCTGCACACCCATTTTATAGCCAGGTTGTCGAAACACGATAATGTAAAGGTAAACACTACATCTTCATGTGCGTTTTTAATCAACCTTTGATTTTTGCTGACTTTTTGACCCACCCGCCCCACCCACTCACCCCCCCCCCCAAAAAAAGCATCGGTATGTTCACTAAACGAGCGTCTCCAACCCTACAGCAGAAAAGCCAACAGGAGGACGAAGAGGAGGAGGAGGAGCCTCCGCAGTGACGCTCACGTTCCCTGCATGCAGTGACTCGAAGACCCCCCCCCCCCCCCCCCACCCGCAGCTCATCACGTGACCTGAAGCAATCATTCGGGAGTTTCACACGTGACATAAGGCCGAATTGTTACGGTTACGGTAGATCACGTGGCAGATTCGAGGTCTTGTTTTTCGACTGCACAAATCCAGCAAGACTGCGCTGGTGTCTTTGAAGTCTTGAGCAAGCGTCCTTATTTACCACTAAAGCTTTTGATCACCCAGTCACTTTTAATGCTTCTTTGCCGCCGTTCGTCCCGGTAGATTTAGTCCTTGCAGTCCTGACACACTCATTGCCTCGATTTTTCACGCCCTCCCCCCCCTCGTTTTTTTTTTTTGTGTGTGCTGTTTTCCCATCATGCATCTCTGTAGACCGCGGCCCTACGGAACCCCATTAAACTTCTTGTCATATATCGACTGAGCTGTCACGTCTGGTGCGTGCCGCCAAACTAGCACATTAGGAATTGATTGTGCTTTTACGTAACGGCTCCAATTACGCCACGAGCTTGAATGAGCTCCAAGCGGCCCTCTTCAATTTGCGTTGTGTATTGTGTGCTCGAGTGTGTAGTTGACACCCCCCCCCCCCCCCACCCTCTGCTGGATTGAAATAGCAATTACGGGAGTGTGGAAAAAGCTGCCGAGGTGGGAGTTATGGTTCAAGAGCCCGAGTGTGGAAAATGCGGCAGGTTTATCATCATTATGTGCTGCGGGCAGACACGCGGCTGCAGCGTCCTGCCTTGACCCGTGTCGTGCCTCATACCGAATATGTTTGAATTGCGTCGGAAATCTACTCAATACTGAGATGAGCATTCCATTAATACACTTAGCAGATGACAATCACTAATAAATTGCGCAAACAGTCTCTCTGGGAGCGATTTAATGCCTTAAGAAAAAAAAAACCCAACCGCCGCTTATATCTTGTTAGTTGAGCACAAAATGAATGTGATGACTTCTACTAACGACCCAGGCTAAATTTAGCCCCTCCCCTGCAAAGTTGTCTCTCAGCCGATATGTATCAATTCAACACCGAGATGACGCTATCGCCATGAAAACACCTCCTGTCTGTTTCATCAAGGGTGAGTATACCGTTACTTGAGTTGAGAAAAAATCGCGTGCGAATGCTGAGAGCCTGAATAAAAAAATTGTAGAATTATATGAAATGATGTGGACGGAGCTGAGCATATATAGAAATTTGGAATCAGGGGGAGAAAATTAACAATTTATATTTGGAATGGCTAGAACCAGTCAAAGGATGTCGAAATTGGAAGACAAACAGATCTTAATTTTTGCCTTTTTTTTTTCATTGTTTTGAAAAGTTGGAACAGGTTGAATCGGTCACAGAAATTTGAAATTAGAAGGGGGCGGGGCTCTTAAATTTTTGGTTTTTAATCTGAAATGTTGAAAGAAAAATTAAGGTCAGGATAAGATAAAGAGGTGAAAAACACATGAAAAATTTGGGGTACAAATATAAAATCCTAATCAAGTTAATAGCGTCGACTAACAATATGTGAAGGCTGATTTTCTCCATTGGGGGAACAGGAGGGATGAGGGTGAGGAGCCAGAGGTGTTTTCCTTGGCTATAGCTGAGAAAGGGCTGCAGTGCTTTGCAGCCTGAATACTCATGAGCAGCCAGGACTGCGACTCAACGCCCCCCCCCCCCCACCACCACCACCACCACCACCACCTTCTTTACTGCCTCCGTCCATGCAAGTATTAAGGCCAGTGTGTGTTGTCGTACAGCCTGAGATGACCTCTACAGATGTCCCGACTGTGATGATCAGAGCTCACCCCCAGCGCGCTAACATCACTGAAGTAATGGAGGTGGAACAATGCTAAACGAAATGACTGGGGAGGTGGGGGGGGGGGGCAAATATTGTTTGCTGTTTTATTGTGCTGCATTGCTAAAACTGGAAAGGCGCTGACAGCTTTTCAATTAATCTCCAGGTGACAGCATATGTTGCGTCAAGTGTGACAGAGGCGATGAGGTACATCCGGAAATGGCAGGGACTTGCCTTCAAAATATAAACTGCAACAGAAAAACTGAGCGCATGTTCTTGCTCTAAGGTACATTTAATTTTTAAAACGGCCGATTGGGCCGTGTCATTTGGAGATGAGGAAGAGAGTCAAAAAAGTGTAGTGTAAATGAAACAATACTAGGTGCCTGATTTGGTTAAAAACATTTTGTCTAAATTTCTAAAACATGTTTTGCCCCCAATTTTTAAAACTTGAAATATCAACCGAGTCAGGTTTGACCCATTTTGACAGCAATTAAAAAAATGCTCTCAACGTCAGTCTTTCTTCCTGAAATGTAAGAAAATGTATGAAAATCACCCAGAATACAGTGAAATAATTTTTCATGTTACTGTTTCACAGTCGTACTAAGTTTCCTGTCAAGTAAGGCTGTTGCGGGTCAAATTTTAGTAAACCAAAATGGACTGATGATCTACCAGTATGAGCTAAATCAAAGAAATTGTGTTTATGTGCAAAGCGTAAAACAAATTGAAAATACGACAGATGTAAAAAAATAAATAAAATAAAAATGTTCATGCCTATACTCTTATTTTTAAACACTGCGGCAGGAAGTTGCAGCACGCCTGAGTACTTGACAGCCAGGGAAGAGGAAGAGGAGGAGGCGGGAGCGAGATGGAGAGGGGGGGGGGGGGCGGAGACGAGAGGAGCAGGGACACGGCAACCTGCTTGGAGGACTCTCATGGTCCTACCGCAGCTCAGCACCACCTCCCGGGACAGCACTCTCAAAACTCGGAACCCTTTACATTTATTTCCTTGTTTTTAATTTCTCTCCCTCTCCCCGGCTACCCCCCGTCCGGTCTTAGGCAGCGCCATGGCTCGGGAGAACGGAGACACCAGCGGGGGGGAGACTTGGAAGAAGCAGGTCGACGACATCAAGAAGATGTTCGATTTGAAGGAAGTCCTCGGGACGTGAGTAGAATCAACTTTGACCGCCTTCGACGGTTCCTCGAGCATCCATGCTAACGTGCGAATAAAGTGACTTTGCGGTGACATCATTGGACTTTAGCACCGGACCGTCAAATATTCTCATTTGGGATCATGGGCTACAGTTGCGGACGGAGCCTTAACAGGTGTCATTAATTAATTTCTAATGCCTTATAAATGTACAGTATATATTTTTTAATCGAGCTAATTGCTATGATTTTCACAATATTCATAGAAGTCAACGAAGAGGTATGACGATATGACTAGGCTATTAAAAATATTAATAGGATAATGTTATGGAGAACTTCTTTACTTATGTTGAGAATTTGGGTCCCCTAGTTAGCCGGCAGGATGGGTAACAGACTTGATTCTCGCGGTTTGACAGTTCCAGTGGTGTTAAATTGAACACAGTTAATGATAATTTTATATATCCTTATCCAGATTATGAACAAAAGGATTAAATTAAATCATATACTGGTTACAAAGTTTCGTGTATTCATTTGTGTCAACCTGCTGCCCCATGAGTTCATGGTTGACAAGTTATATTGACTACTGTACAAAAGGTTCATGAAACAAACCTCAAGCCTTTTGCTCAACACTGGACACATATGCTCGCACAGCAGTCAAGTTGTTCATACGTCCGTCGCACAGTTCGGAGGGCCGATGGTCGAATCTTGACCTTGTTGTCCCTAAAACATTCATGTGAACAGAAAATCCTAAATTGTCACCAGGGCAAAAATGGGTGGGCGGACGGAAAACAACATATGCTTGTCAGAAGTATTAATATGCATACATTTAATTATGTAGGGGCAACAACCATGAATAATTCTCAGGGATTTAACAGTTGTTGTCGTATTTCATTTACATAATTTTTAATGACAAAATTCGTGAACGAGTTTTCTCTATTCTCAGGAACAGCAGTGGCACCATAACGTGACTCGTTTTTAGCACTTGTACGTGGGGCCCTCTGTGTCTTTTTGCCACATTTCATTACTATTGCCCGATGAAAGGATTCCTGTTGATGAGAGCAAGCAAGGTTTTAACTAACTGAAGAAAGCCGCTTTCCACACCAGCGACAGTTGTTGTCACACTTACCCCCCCCCTCCTCTCTCTTACCCCCCACTTGAATTGACACTCGTTTGTCTTGAGAGGGATGTTTCTCTCTTCATCTCTCTCCTTTTTCCTGCCTCCAGGCTCCCCATAATCCCCACAACCAGTCGCTGTCTGCCGTTTTGTTTTTGTTGTTTTTTTGCTTCCTGCGACTGGTTTGGAAGGCAGCCTTGAGGAGCGGAGGCGGGCGGGGTGGGCTGCAGATTGGGATTAACAGTGTTGGGATTTAGAGAATGACTTCAACCTGAATACAACAGGAAGATTTGGGCAGGTAGTTGTCATGAGGCTTGACTTGGGCTGTCAAAAAAAATCTGTAATAGCCTTTGCTGTAGCCACATATTAACTCGACAAAACTGCCAGTTTCGATGCAGCAGCAGAATGGAACAAGGGGGTGGCAAACAAGAGGTCACGGAGGAGCGGTTTTTGATTAGCGACAGAAATGAGTTGTCGTCCCAAAGGTGGCCGCTTGATTGGCTGGCTATGGATGACAAAGAAGTACGACAATTCATTTTGATCAGTAGCTCGTGCTTACGGGGGGAGCGTTCTTTAATGAACATTTTCCCGTGACTCAAGCTCGACAGGATGTTATGTCGCCCATCCATCCCATCATGCTCCGCTCCCCTGAGTGGGTCACACTGTCCTTGACATAATGACTGCGTGTGTGTGCGTCTCCTATGAAGTCTGCCTCGGGACTACCGGTATTTCCTGTCGAGTATTTAGGCGAGGTTCAGAGAAAAAAAACTAAATTTGAATTGGGGAAAAAAAAGTCATCAATGAAATTAAATGAAAACGAATGTTCTTAAAAAAATTGATGACTTTGTACAGTTATAAGACTAACAATTGATGAACTAAGATGTCCTACATTTTGAACTTTGTCAATTAATTTCATACATGAGTCTTAGGATTTGTTTGGATGAAGGAAGTTCAAACTGTCATGAGGAAATTGTAGTTAACATCTTACACAATGCTAATTTTAATTAAAAACAATTTTTTTTTGTGATACAATCAAAAAAATACTCCATCTGTAAAAACAAACTAAAACCAATAAAAACTAAAATGAAGCATTAAAATAAATTAAAACTAAAAAATAGTTAAAACTAACTGAATTTAAAAAAAAACACAAAATATAAAAACGATGCTAACTGTAAGTAAAAATCCCAAAAGATGATAACCCTGACACACATACGCGCACGCAGTGTACTACATTCGTGTGCTGCCGTGACTCTAATGGATTATGATCAAATGAGTGACATCAGGAGACTGGAGTCAGTCACGTTAGCGAGTGTTAGCATCTCCTCCATGCTCCTCGCGAGTATTTTCATTCTGTATTTGCGTGTTTGACCGTTTGTCCTGTTCACCAAACGACTGGATTTTATTATTTTCTTTCCATACTTAACTAGACTTATCTGAAGATTTTGGCTACGATCGCACGACATTAGCCTCTTCTTTGTAATACGTGTCTTGCACGAGACTCTTTTTGGGTGTCACTTTACCCGCAGGGGGGAGTATGCCGCTGTCCACTCCTCAATAATTCAACACTTGGGTTCCTGTTTTTTATGGGAGGGCTCTCACCTGCACCGCTCAGCAGGAAGCGCGAGAGGACAGTAGTCTTAAAAAACTTTTTTTTTTTTAAATCATGCGGGTTGGCTGTGCCAATAATTTAACAAGTGTAGTCAAGTGTCAACGCATGAAAGGGAAAGACAAAGTGTGTGACTGCGCCCGTGCGTCGTGTGCAATAGATAGCGCTGACGGTGATGCATTGTGGGAATGTTGCTGTGGCACCCAGAGCACGCTGCCCTTAATTGATGCTCTAATTCCCCGCTGCTGACTCTATTCCCGCCGCCTGTTTGTGGGACCGCCGAGCACCCACCCGCACCCACTTCCGCACTTCCGCCTTGATATCTGTACGTATAGTTCGCTCTTCATATGTCTCTAGTTGCTCGACCCCTCCCGAACTGCTCGAATTGTGACCAAGATGTCTTTTGTGGCACAGGGCATTGCTTACTTGGTGATGATGCATTCAGGGTCCTTTCGCTTATCTGTCCGGCAGCTGGATGAAGAATTGATGTGTACACGATATGACATTTTTCCTGAGTTGGCGGTGTCTTTCTTATTACTGTTGACAACCTTTGTTCCCTTTTGCTGAAAGACATTGGGAAAAGCCACGGCTGATTTTTCTTTTCTTCCTGAAGTTGATTGCAAAAATTTGAGTTAACAGAGCGCGAGACGGTGGCAGCAAAATTCTTATGACGGTTTTGCAGATCATCAATAGTTCTTCTTCTTCTCGAAGTATTTTATCACCACTCCTGGTGGAAGTGTACTGACTACAACTCCAAATGTTTGCTAGCGTAATGCTAACATAAAATGCCGTAGACGGGCTAACAAAACTAGCATTGATGTCGCTGTCCTCAACCCTGAAAGCAAGAAGCTATTTTAACATAAATGGAATAGTAACAAGGGTTGACCATAACTGCACAGACATATATTCTTTATCCTCTGCAAAAAAAAAACCCTCCAAATTTTCCTGCGGCTTGAGCGGTTGTGACCTTCTTTTCTTATATTTTGTAAAGAACAATACTGTAGCATGCTATTTGCTCATAATTCTTTTTTGGGGGGGGGTGTAGTTCTGTGCTTGACTGAGTGCCATTCAAGCAACCATTTAAAGTCTATTCAAAATGGAAAACAGCGATCAGGATTTGACTTGGTGAGAATCTGACAGTCCACAGCTGCTTATGTCTCATCCCAAATCGAATATTTTCTTTTCCCAGACACCTTTACCCTCACAGCGGTGGATTGTATCGTGACTCAATGTGAACATTTGAGTCTCACACATGCGCGCAGGCGGCACGACATTTCAGCGGCAGCAGAGCGTCAGTGTCCCCCGCCCCCCGCCCCTTTTGAACATGCAGCAAATACACGTTACGTTGACCAGCTGTCGAGACCTCGCTCGGAAAACAAAATGCGTTGAAACTAAAATCGCTATTTTGCATGCAGAGTGGTTCGGGCTTCCCGGGGTCTCGCTTCACAGATTGACACATACGTACGGCGCATTAATGACCATAAACTATAGTCCATTATCGGATCGGGGCACTATTTTTAAGCCTGTGAGCAATCGCATGCGGCTCGTAATGGCCTTGGAGCTAAAAGCTCGGTGACGACCGTGTGCACGATGGCGCGGGGAGAGGTTGTTTAAGTCTACATCATGTGTTAGTCTTTTGTAAGGAGAAAAAAACAAAAGAGCTTGGGAGGGCCGTTTCTAAACAAACGGAGCTCGTTTTTCGCCCGTGTAGTCATCAGTCCCCTTTTAAAGTGGGGCAAAAAAAAAGATAAATACAATGAAGGTCTTTGGGGGCTTTCCCATTACTTCAGGTCCACCACGCAGACGTTTTACGTCGCCTCACAGCAAAGTGAGAATAGAAGAGCAGAGAAAGCGGAGAATAAGGTGCACTTTCTTTTCCTTGCACCAAAACAAGAGATGACGTGAGGGTTGGAACAAGCGTCCAATACATTCGGTCTTCTTCCAACGCTCATCCATTTCAATCTCAGCTGGCACGACCTGTTCTGATCCCCTGCTGTGTCACTTAAAGGGAGAAAAAAAATCGGTTAGCATGTCTACAAATGCACTGATTATTTCTTACAGCGTTTTTTTTTTTCTTTGCACAGAAGGGACAGTTTATCAACCGGGGTAGTGCCATCCTTTTCTTCGGTGGAAGTTCCTTCCTTGCGCCAAAGGGACGACGGTAATTGTGTGGCTGCTATCAGTAAACGTGCAGGTACACGCTTGTTTTTGTCAGATAAAAGAGCATCGGCAGAAACAACCGGCCGTGTAGATGCAGCCCCGAATATGAATGCCGTCTCCACCCCCGAAAGCACCGTACATGTCCTACCTAGAACAGTCAAATTAACACAAAAAGCGGCGATGTTTGTTGTACAAAAATCAGCTTGAAGTCCGATTTTTCAAACCCATGTTGGCTGACAAGCAAATTTTAGATGTGACATGATGAGGACCAAACCGATTTTCATCTAATCACTTTTCAATTGAAAAAAATTCAACTGTGGAGCCTTCTATTTTCTCCACCCTACTTGCGAAATGTATTCAATACCACCGCGGTTGCCATGGTAACAGCCTCGCCCGCCGGTGTTTCCCCATCCGCTTTGAATTCCAGCCGCGTGGTTTGACGGCTGGCCCGGCACACACTTTGTCATTGCGGACAGGCAATTTAAGGCAGACGACACCATTGACAAATTTGGGAGCACTTACACACATTCATACTGTAAATACAGGTACACACACACACACACACATTCCTGTACTTGTGACACAGTGAGGACCAAGTAACACGCACACACACACTCACACACAGCGAGTGCAGTGGGGAGCACCCGACATCCGCCGACATCATTACGTAAATGTGACATAACTTTTGACACAACTTTTTGGGCGTCACCAACCGACCGTTGCTTCTCCATCGCTTCGATGTGATGACATCAGCGACGTTTGGTTGGACTCTGGCGGCCATGTTGCAGAACCCTCTTCAGGCTGGAGGCTCTTGGCAGACCGCTCGCTTTTAAGAACAGGCGCTTAGCTGACGCCATTTTGACGTTGGCGATGATCAAATGATGATTACGTCGGAGCCAGGTTGTAGCTTTCGTTATGATGGTTGAGTTGTTCGCACCTGTTATGCTTGCTATGGATGTGAAATGGTGGATTTGGAATTTAATGGCACTGTTTGAGACCAAATCATTTTAGATTGCGTTTAACGAGGTTTGCCTCGATCGCGTTGCGAACGCTGCGACGGATATTTCGAATCAACTCCACCCTGCAGCGTGAATCCTGACAATGGCATCGCTGATTCAAACCAGGGGTTTCCCTCGCACAGTCTCGCTCCGTGACTCTTCTCAATCGAAACTTTCTGAGCTGAAGATGCACCTTTTCGACACGGCGCTTTATTACCTTTTAGCAATATCCCAAGCTGTCAATGGTGGAGATTTATAAGGTCAGGAGCGATTGAATCCGAATCGTCTGTGTATTATTACTCCCGCGGAAGCCCCGTGTGACCGACATTGTCCATTCTTTGACAGTCTGAGCACTGAATGGCAGTGTCGGTGGGTGAACGTGACTTTTGAAAGGGTAAATGATGTCTTTTTTTGGGCATATTTTTTCACCGATTCATTTTCCGATTCATTGATTCTCAACACGCGGGTGGTGATTCCGCCACGCGTTGCGCCATTCTTGTTTTTTTTTTCCTGTTAATGTTTAATTTTGTCCCATCGAGCCTCCGCGTGCGCATCCCATCTGCCGCGGCATTTGCCGGGCAAGAGTCGAGCGCCGTTCCGGCCGCCCCATATGGCCGATCGCTGGAATGACGCACTTTTGAGACCAGCTCTCTGCCAATGGTGCAGATTTGTTTTCTAATTACACAGAAGACAAGAGGGCGCAGGCGTTTTTTTTTTTTTTTTTTCCAGTCGAGTTCTGTCGTCTTCATCCCCAGCCATTGGAGCCTCAGTGAGCATCCAAGACTATAATTGGCTCTTAATTGCTGCCGTGGCAACAGTACTATTTAAGCCTATGAGCTGTGTGCATGTGCTTATAGTGCACAAAAAGGAGGAAATGGCACGCCGGGGGCTGTTAACTCGCTTTCCCTCATTTCAGTCGACAAGTTAATGTTTTTACTAATGGAGCGCGTGTGTGTGTGTGTGTGTGTTTGTGTTGTCTTCTTTTTATGCCCCATTGCCACTGTAATAGAATCTTGCGCCCATCACGCCGACCCTCCTGTTGCCATAGTGACTCAGCTAAGCAGTGTTGTTGTTGTTGTTGGGTTTTTTTTTTCCCCCACATGTGGGTGAGAACCACATAGAAAATCCTTGAAAGGGTTCCGGAGAAACAGCCAGATGAGGGAAAACCTTATCCTGCGCTGTCCTTTTTTTTTTTTTTGATACAGCCCCTCAGGCCAAGATTTGAACCCAGAACATCTCGGCAGACGACGCAATAACAACACACTTTGTGCACCCAAAAGCAAACCGTAGACTTCATTTTATTCGTTCGGCTTTGCCTCCCTTTCACGAAGGCGCGAGCACGTCGGCCTTTCGAGGAGCGTGAAGTGGGTTTGCAGAATGGAACAAAAGCCTCTGTTTTGACTTGAAAGCGTTGATTTGAAAATACAAAAAAAAACCAATGTCATCCTCTACCCTCGCAGCCGTCTGCGCGCAAAAAAAAACTCGTTTCGCTCTTCTTCTCCCTTTCTCATCGCGCTGCCTCATTCATCCATTCCATCTTTGCGCGTGTGTATGCGCGCGCGCGCCTGTGTATGTACGCTTCAATGGCATCAAGACAATGCCGCACAGTTGAAGCCGTTTGGCATTGCAGTCGCATGAAATCAAAGGAGCGTGTGTGCTCATGCCAGTGACGTCAGGACCGTGTTATCACCGGCCTTGCCGTGTCATTATCGAGCCCTCTGCGTGCGTGTCCGTGTGTGTGTGTGTCTGCATATGCGCGTCCATTCAGAGGCAACTGCCACCTCTTTGATTAAACTGCTAATTATTTATATGCCAGCAGCAGATTTACATGGATGACATTATTCCTCCCTGTGTGCGCGAGTCTCAACGAGAGAGCACGTCTGCCAAACGTGTTGGCCAACCGAGAGAATTTGCTCGAGCGAAAGTGAGCCGTGAACTCGGGAAGTCGTGTCGCCGTTAACAACAAGAAGAAGGCGGAGCTTGTGGGCTTTTTGTGCACTACTTACTCGCTTTTTCAAAGGGATGCTCTGTCTGCGCTTTGTGTTTTTTTTTCGAGATTACACGCTTACCTGACATCCGGGAGTCGATTTTCAGTTTGTTTGGTTTTTTTGGTGTGTATTTTCAATGAATAATAATTGAGCTGAAGTTGCAGGGATCAAAGACTCTGAATGACCCTTTTGTTTACCGATTCTATTATTCTCGCGCTCGTTTTAGAGGACGTAGGATTGGCCACTGGGGTCAAATAAAACACAACGAGCAGCTTGTTCAGCTTTTATTTGACTCGCTCATCGGTTCCAGACTAGAGTGCAACTCGAAAAGCCAAAGACTTTTCCCTTTCCGTTAGTCCTTAATAGAAATGGGATGAGTGTTCCCCGGCAACGAGCGAAAATCTGTCAAGAATTGCCTCTAAATGTGTGAAACACAGCCTTTGTCTTAATGGAACTCCTCAACTCGTTTCAACATAGTTCCTCGTCGCCAAGAGGCCGCAAATGATGACAAAGCATGATTTCAGTCCAAATGAAGCTCTACGCTTGACATCAACCTAGTTCCGTGTCAAGTAGTACTTTTATGCGTTTGTCCTGAAGTCCGTTTCGTGAGTTTTCATCCTATAACGGAGGATAAGTTCCCCCCAAAAATCCGCCACAAAAAAATGCACAGCTGACGGCATCGGTTTCTTGTCAGCATTTGACGAGCGCACGTTTTTTCCGGGGAGAATGTATTTCCATTCTTTTGCAAATGAAGAAGCGGCGGCGGCCGTCGTCGGTCTCCGTGTTAAATGTGTCACTGTCACCTTGTCCTTCTATTTGAGTTGCTCCCTCGCGAGCTCTCTCGCTTGAGAAACACACGGCGCCTGCACGCATACGCACCGCGACAGAGGCAGCGGAGCTGGACCGAGACAATTGCACAGGTTCATACGACAGGAAATGCATTTGCCGAGGCGGGGGGGGGGGGGGGGAGCATCGACGCGCACGCAACGTGAAGTACACCGGCCACTGGCTGAAGCAGCTTTCCAGAGGTTTCACCAACTCCCCTGTTCCAATCAATCACCCCTCATTCAGGCCTTTTATTACATCAAATTTCGGGGTTGGGGTGAGGTTAGTTTATAAATCTTCGACCTTTTCCCTCGCTTGTGGTCGCGGCTGTGCTCCGCGTATGCGTTTATGAATGAGCGTTTGGCGGCTGTGCACCAATTTCATTTTCAGCGCATCCTTTCTTTGTCGCTCTCTCTCTCTCCTGACCTTTCCCCTACCCCCACCCCCTTTCAGCGAGCTTGACATTTTAATCAATGAGCGTTTGCATCAATCGAGGGCAAATTATATCCGTGGCGATTTCTATGGATGGCTTTTATCTTGACCCATGGTTACAGACACACGGATTTACAGTACTGCACTGGAGACTCGGCTTCTCTCTCATCTTCTCAGTGCGGCGGGGTTATCAGTCGTTCTCTGCAGAGGATAAAGAATAAATGCTGGGGAGTATTGTGATATTGTTTTTCTGCATGTGTTGCCACAAGGCTTGGGGCCCAATCAGCGGTTTGACGGTTTACCGTGGTTTTAAAAAGTCATGTTTTCAAGAACTGAAAACATGACTTGGGGAGGGGGGGGGGGTTCTAATGTTGGCTCAATATGATTGGCTTCTTGTAGAGTTAAGTAAAGAGCTGTTTGAAGTTAATTGCCTTTTTTAAAATTTTTATTTACATTTTTTTTACTTTGAGCAGAGAGCGGAGGGGTGAGCACTAACACACGGAGGAGGAGAAAGAGGACAGAGACAGCGTAATCATGGATGGCTTTACTCTCTAATGTGCATTGTATTAAAAAACACACACACACAAAAAAAAAACAATGGTGCCAGAGAGTACTAGTTACCCCCGAGGGCGGCATGACTGACCCATGGGTCTGTTCTAAAAATAGCTCACCACTGATACGACACAGTGACTTAAAAATAATTGAAACAAGGGAAAAAAAAGACTTGTGAGATTAGATCGTGGAGTTCCCCCATGATGTGTTCGCCTTCAGGCAGCAAGAGGTTGTTTTTGAATATGCAATGCGTAATTAGCTTTTGCGCGCAGAGACCGTATACGCCCCTTTGTGGCTTTATAATAGATGCTCATTGATGTGTGGGCCAGTGTCTCGAATATATGAAAAGGTTCAAGTGGGCGTGTGTGCATTTACAGCACAGACAGCCCCGTTCCACGCACGTATTTTGTCTGAGTTTGACGTCAGAGACAACCACAACCAATATTATCGGTTGCAGGCAGGTGCTCGCGTGTGTGTCGACGGTTGACGGACAGTCCCGATCCGGACACTACAGTGGACAGCCGATCATGTTGTCAGGTTACAGGTTGTCATTATTGGTGCATGAAGGGGTTAATCAGCTGCTGGGCGTTTTTGGACAAACACACACTCGTCTCATGAAAAGACCTTCTGAGCGAGGAACGAAAAGCACGTATTGGTTTCTTCACACCCGCGTGACGCAACGGACGAAGGGAATTTCACAGAATAATAACATGAGTAATCAATGTTTGTAAAGCCGTTTAGTTTCGGTCCGGCTGAACAAAAATGCAAAAGTACTTCTTTGTGAGTTTTGGGGTTGGAGTTTCCCAGTTTTGTCATGCAAATTGATTTTTTTTTTAAAAAAATGTCAACTTTGTCTCCAAATATTTTTCAAATCGCTTATTGTACTGAATATCCATTTTGATTATTTGAGTCATCGGATAAAAATTGGACTTTGCAACAAAATGTGCAGGTGAGCCAGAGGAGGAATTCATTTTTGTCTTGCACACGTTTGAAGTGAATGTGCGCCTTTAAAATGCGGGACTGACCTGGTGAGTGCCGTGGGTGTCGGTGAATGAAAATGTGGTGTTAGCATCCAGCCGCGAACCTCAACAGCTAACTGGCCTACTGTTAGCCACTTGTAGCCAGGCAGCTTGTGTCTGACTGTGCTTCTTCTGCTTATTTTTTTATTTTATTTTATTTTTACCGTTTGCGCATTCTGTATTAAATTAGCGAACATGGGTACCTTGTGTTCAGCGAGCGTAGACACGCTGTTGTGGTGCCTTAGTTCTGCTCCGCGCTAGACACAAACTTTCTTTTCGGCACCCTTTCCTCATGGCTCACAGCCGAGTCTTTTCGACAATGTGGAAAAAATATAAGTTTTTCGATGACAGGAAGTGACGCGGAAGGCCAGGATGTGTTGATGACCCGAGCGGCTTGAATATTGAAGAGTTAAGCGCAGAAAGAGGTTTAGCAGAGTGGCAAATTGGTGACGCTGAAGGCAAACGATCTGGCGATGGGCTCATCTGCATTCATCACACCGCTTGTTTTTCCGATTGGAGCTCTCACTTCCCAGAACACACATGGAAGACGTGGCCGAATCTGAATTTCGGCTCATTTGCTTCGAATATTTGTCTGATGGGATATTTCATACTTTGCGTCAGTGGAAAAATGCCTCCAGTGCATCGGTAATTAAAATGCTAATTTTCCCCCCCACGCCCGTTCGAAGCGGTTCCACTCGCTTTGTTCCTTCCGGCCCAGTTGATGAAGTTTTGAGAGCGAGGCTCTCCATCACGGCGGTAACCACGGTGACACTTTTCTGTGGACTCTGCCAACGAAGCGAACCAAATCGAATTGCCTCCAGTTTTCCTCAGCCACAAAATGTGACACACTTGCTGAAATAATGAACAGCACTCGTGACTTTAGAAATCTTTTTTTTTTTTCGCTATGAATTTTTCAGCATGCATATTATTGCGCCGTCGAACCACAATGCATCACACTGAGAGGTTCGCTCATTCATATGTCGCTAAATCTCAATTCAGATCTCTTTGTCTTTGCAGAGGAGCCTTTTCCGAGGTCGTCCTGGCCCAGGAGAAACTGACGGGTCGGATGTTTGCGGTGAAGTGCATTCCGAAAAAGGCCCTCAAGGGGAAAGAGAGCAGCATTGAGAACGAGATCGCCGTGCTGAGGAAGTGAGAGCAGCGCCGCGCACACACAAACACACGCACACCAGTATGAGCCATCTTTTTCGTGGTTACTGGGGCAACTATGCGTCTCCTCTATCAGCCACCCCCAGGTCACGATCTAAAGCCCATCACACACACACACACACACACACTGGCTCTTCCAGTAGCCACGTTCGTCATCACTATGAAAATATGGCTCGACTAGAATGGGCGGACACTGCTTTGCGACCGCTTCTGCATTCAATATTTCCTCCTGTGAAGTGACATCCGTCTTTTATGGCTGTTGTATCAAGCGGAAATGTTTTCTTTGTTTCTGTGATAAACTCTTCCGGGACAAAGGGCGCCACGCTATGAACAGACCAACATCATTTTTTTGCCGACACATTTCCAGATGGTGCGACTATCACCATTGTCGTTTTGGATTTAATTGGCTCTAAAGCCGTAACTCATTCACTCCCAAAGACGTTTTTAAACGTCTTTTCAGACTTGGTCCAGAATTGGCTGGTACTGAATGAGCTAATAGGACAACCCCCCCCCCCCCACCACAAAAAAATAAATAAATTAATTAAATGTATCACAGTCAGCTGATATGCGAACAAACATTCCCCATTCACAGCTGGAAAAGAGCCTTGGATAAATGAGAGTGGCTTGATCATGTAACGCTGTAGCATCTGAGAAAGGCTCTTCTGCAAACACTCTTATTTGCTGCCATCACTGCCGGCAGCCCTTAAACACACACACACACACATGCACTCGGCCGCGCACATTCTCTCTGTCAAACCCGTACGCCTTTTGTGTGCCCGCGTCGACTACAAATGAGTCATATCACGGTACTCCCGCTCTATCGCCGCTGACGCACTCATAATGATTCTTTTCTATTCACCTTCCGGGAATGCCTTGTGGGGATTTACCGCTGCTCCCAAAGCAAGCGATGATTAACCCACACGCCCACACTAAATCTCGTGTTCCAGGTATTAGGGTAACGCTCCTCTCCGTGCTGTAACCGTCGAGGCGACTCTGTCCAAATGGCTCCGCGTGATTTCTGTTAACCCTTTTGAGGGACAGCGGTGACTACAGTGGACAGCTTATCGCGTAATCAGGTTACAAGGGGTGCACGAAAGGGTCAAAGCAGATTGACACTCTTGGTTTTTGTCTTTGCAGGATTAAGCATGAAAATATCGTGGCACTGGAGGACATCTACGAGAGTCCGGATCATCTCTATCTCATTATGCAACTGTGAGTTGAACCGATTTTGAAAATATTGAACATTTTAACTCATTCAGTACCAGCCAATTCTGGAGCAAGACTGAAAAGACGTTTAAAAACGTCTTTGGGAGTGAATGAAGAAAGCCTTTATTCCTTTCACAATGGAGAAATTAACCAATTGACAGCAGCAAAATTATGAAAGCAAGAAAGTAGAAGAACAAAAAGTAGAGGCGCTGCTGTAAAGGCAGCCACTCTTGCGGCGCCATCTTGAAGTCATAATTAACGTCATAACAAAATAACGGCAGAAAAGGCGAATGTGGCGGCACTTTTTGGGTGGCGGCCTACTGACCTCCTCTCCGGGTTGAAACGAGACGAAACATTGCTCTGGCACCTGTTCTGGAAACAGTTGAGTCAAGTTCAATACAAATCCTTGGGGGGGGGGGTTATGCAACAGCGGGCGTTGTTTGTTGCTCCATGTCAGGAGATTAGCGCTCATGTTTAGGGCTTCTTGATTCGGCTGATCCAAACACAGCAGGCGAGAGAGTTGCTCGGACATTTAATCAGGAAATGGGAGTGGAGTAAAAGATGTGACATTGTAATTTCTCCTTGATTCGTTGAAAAGTCTTCTTTTTTTTTCGTTTTATTTCTTTTTGGGTTAATCTATGTTTGTTTGTGGATTATTTACCATTGCACCAGAATCTTTTGACATGACAGACGTTGTCCAGCAGTTGCTTCGTTTCACCATTCGTCAATCAAATCTAGACGAAATTGACGTCTTATGGCATCGAATACGAGTTGTTTTCCGGCACACACTTTTTGTGTTTGGCGTCGGCCAAACAGGATGCGCTTAACTGAAATCCCTCCCGTTGGCCAGACGGCACAAACTTTCCTGTCGTCATCAATTAGCTCATTAGCGGAGCCATTCCGTTTGCAGCCCGCAAGCCTCCTGATAAGATTTCAACCGCTCACGCTTGCCGTCCTACTGGAGCAAAAGTTAAGCTTACTTCCCCCGGGAGCAGTTTTTGAGCTTCCCATTGTCCGCCCTTTGCGATTGGAACGTGGCCTTTTGCCAGCCAAAAGACAGTGAAGTGGTCTCAGATGAGCTGAGAGGTTCCTTTGGAAAAACCCATCCGCCGCGTCTTTGTCCATCAGCGTTTCTCATTCCTCACCTCCATCGCCTTCGTCTCCTTTTGTTCGTGTTCTCTTTCTCCTTCGTCCCTTCGCACCTCGTTTAAGGTCCTTCATAGGTCAGTGCACATCAGTGACCATAGTTACAAGGTCAAAGGTTACATCGGAACTGGAGCTTGTTTCAACGTTGCCAATAAATTGTGAATTCCAAGCACCCGATCAACTTGGAGATACAGTAATCCCTCGTTTATCGCGGTTAATGGGGACCAAAACCACCCGCGATAAACGAAAATCCGCGAAGTAGCGACCAATTAACATATATATATATATATATATATATATATATATATATTTTTTTTTTTAATTGCCCCACGTGGGCCTTTGCGCTTGAGCAGAGCGCACTAACACACGCACACACAGGCCAGCGATCCCTCCTCGTGCAGCAGTGTGTTTATGATTAGTCAATTAAGGTTGTTTAGACAATTAAGGATGGAGAGACCTGCTTTTGTTCTTATAAGTCTCTCTTCTCTCTCTCTCTCTCTCTTTCTCTCAGCAACACACAAACACTCACCTCCACCCCATGCGTGCGCACGCACGCACGTGCCCCACGTGGACCTTAGCGCTTGAGCAGAGTGCGCACACAGTAGCACGCATAGTAAACAACACTTGGATACTGATTTTTGCGGACTTCAAAAAAAAAAAAATTGCATTTTTTTTATTTTTATGAATGTTTGAAAAAATCCGCGATGCACCGAAGCCGCGATAAACGAACCGCGAAATAGTGAGGCATCACTGTATCACCCTTCATGTTATGAAGACATGCTTCCCGTGAGACACGCTTTTCATCTTTTATTGCACGTCTTTGCTTGAGCAGCAAAATAAATAAATAAATAAATAAATTAGAATCAAATCAAGTTAGTCCAAATCTCATTTGTTATGGCCTTTTTGCGCCGCAGGCTGCACTCGGCCGTCGCACCAATGCGACAACCCAGCAAAAAGCATTTCGATCACGGTTTTCAAAATTGACAGAAAACGCTTATTCAAGCCTGTGTACAATCATGGGAGGGGGAGGGAGAATCGCTTTGAAAAGGAAGAGTGCATCAGTTTGTTGGATGATTCTATTCACGGCCATTGAAATCCAAATAAATGGTGTTACTGGGCTGAGTCGCTACGCCGAATCATCTTTATCATGTTTTTAAATACGATTCGTGGAACACACAAGGCCTCCCAGGATTTGCAATTCATCACCGCCTCACTATTGGTGTTTGTTTTTTTAAATGATCCAAATTCTAACAGACGTCTAAATTGTAGCGGCCTCGAGCCGAAGGGGAAATAAAAAAAAAAAGTCAACCATGAAGGACAGCGGTTAAAAAAATGAAATTTGATCTTCTCCTCGGTTTTATGCCTTCCATTGTTGTTGTTTTTTTTCTTTGCACATTTAGCGGTCAAATTGAAAAGAGCCAGCAGCCACAACTGTGCCTGATATTTTGATTGCCTTATTCAGCAACACGAATAAAAACTGCCGTCGCTTTTTGAAATGACTTCCCGTCCTGCTCCTGCCTGAAAATGAGAGAGTCGTTCAAAGGGAGCCGAATCACAACCAACCTCTGACCACAGTCCCCATTATGAGCTCAGTCATTTTTTTTTTCATAACAAGAAAAATCCAACAGTAAAAGCAATTCCCCCTTCTTTGTTGGATCACAACTAGAAAAAAACAATAGAGAAAGACTTGGTTTGCCCTTTATTTTCCTCACGTTATGAAACTTTTAGGCTTCTCTTGAAAGCACTCACTTCTCCGTACAATCTCTATACGAGAGCCCTGTGTCAACTTTGAAATGTTTACCGTCTCGTAGCGTGCCAGCATTAGTAATGACTGGATTCACAAGCTCGTCCTGAAAGATTTTTTTTCATCATATTTGTGTATCGCCTGTATGCTTTTAACTCATTCACTCCCAAAGACGTTTTTAAACGTCTTTTCAGACTTGGTCTAGAATTGGCTGGTACTGAATGAGTTAAGGGGTGTGGTCTAATGAGCGACATCAACAACTGGAGCAGGTTAGCCTGTGTGGGAGTGTCTGACTGTGAGTTGCGGCTGATGGCAGCTCGATGAGTGTTCTCGTTTGAGTTTGATTATTCAATTTTTAAAAATTATTATTTCTAATTTGGGGGGGCTGATTACATTACCTCAGTCTTTTCTTTTGCTCCTTTCCCTTTCACATGTTTCCCTATGCATTGTGTCGGTTCCCTGATTGCGACGCTCTACTTATTTGCAAACATTTGACACAGCCAGGCGGGCAGTATGGTGGTTGTTGAAGCTTAGACAAAAAAAAAAAAAAGTTACCGTTGAACAAGCTTTAATTTGATCTGTTACCGTGACAACAAGCCCGAGCGCATCCATGGATGGGCGTGCCAATGGCGCTTTTGCACACGCGCTCGCGTGCTGTGTTTTTGACGCGTGAGGAGAGTTTCACGTTACGTGACGGAGTTGTCCAGCAGAGGGCGCTACGTGCCCGTACACCAGATACTGACTTGGTGTGGAAACCCGGACCTGTTGAGCGCAAAGCATCTATTCTGTTCTATCAACGGTAACAGGTGCAATTAATTTCTGTGCCTGTCACTATACGTCACTGGCATAGATACATGAACAAAGATAGTGGAGGGGAGGGGGGGGGGGGGTGGCATCTGGGCAATAATAAGGAGGTCATATCGACTCTATTAAGCAAGCACAAACCTTTCACCTGATCTTGTGTTGCATGTGTCCATCAGATGCTTTTGCAAGTGTGTCCTGATACCGCAGTTATGTAATTAATGCACACTTGAATTGCGCAGGGTGTCCGGCGGTGAGCTCTTTGACCGAATCGTCGAAAAAGGCTTCTACACCGAGAAAGATGCCAGCACGCTCATCCGACAAGTCCTGGACGCTGTGAACTATCTACACAACATGGGCATCGTGCACCGAGACCTGAAGGTAAGCACGCTCTCTGGCTCACCCTCACCTCTTAAGTGCCTTTTTGCTCTCACTTGACAGTGAGAGATTTAGTGCCGCAATTACGCCAGGGGCTCTTCACTGTGCGGTCGTGCGCTGTGGGGTCAGTGTGGTTGCGTGCTGCCTCACGAGGTGTCACACACGAAGCTCAAGCTGAACAGATGTGTCTCCAATTCCCTTCAAATTTCCCCCCTTTTTTTTTTAATGTTCTAAATCAGAGGTGGGCAAACTACAGCCCGCGGGCCGAATCCGGCCCCTTGGTCTTTTTAATCCGGCCCGCCGAAGGTTGGTCCACAATTAAAGTTCGATGTGAATGATTGCATTCATTTCAATTGGACTTGTAATGACAGGCATTTCACCGCCAGGTGGCGCATTGACTTGACGTTGCAGAACACGGAGGGGCGGGGCAATCTTTTCGACCACCTAGTACCTCTGTATCGCTCTACTTCTACTGGTCTGATCACAACCCATCTGCAGCAAGGCTAAAAGAGGGCATCAACAACACTGTTGTCATTTAAAAAAGTATATTAATACAGTACTTTCATGCTTTTGTTCTGTTGATGTTTGATATGGGCTGTCAACAAATGCATTTTTTTTTTTAATGTACCATAGCTCGTGCTGATCTGGCCCTTCTGTCAAATTTTAAAAGTCAATGCGGCCCCCGAGCCAAAAAGTTTGCCCACCCCTGTTCTAAATCAAGGTCTGTCTTTCCCCTGTAGCCGGAGAACCTGCTGTACTTTAATCCCCATGATGGTTCGAAGATCATGATCAGTGACTTTGGTCTTTCCAAGATGGAGGGCAGCGGCAATGTCATGTCCACTGCCTGCGGGACACCAGGATACGTCGGTAAGTAACAGTGGCCATATGTTTATAGCATCGAGCTGCAGATCATGTCGCACGAGCAAAAATGCGATGCGCCGTCGCGAATTTGATGCTTTGGGGCTATGAATCGAGTGCGTCTGAACCGTTTGTGGATGCACAAAGTACACGTTGCGGCTTTCTTCGGATGGCCGTGCCTTTCTCCGGCAGACATGAATAATTCAATGAGCGCATGTTGTTTCCGTCTGACACCAGGCAGATTTATGCAGGCTGGGTCATCGATTTTTATTCAGCGCGTGTGTGCTCGTGTGCATGTGCATGAAAGGCACACTCACTGATATAGCATTAATCAGCCGTCCTCCCCGCTCCCTCATTCACTCAAAATCAAGTGTGTGTGCGTGTGTGTTTCTGCTCGTGCGTTTGCATCCGTCGTGACAAGAGACAGATGTTCAGACCCCTCGCCCGCATCAACACAAACAACCAATTGCTCAACTTGTTGACATGCAATGTCAAGTCTCTTGCGTGTACTTTTTTTTTTTTATCCATTGAAACCTTTGCACAACGTGTTCGTTCTCTTTAACTTCATCACAATGCACGTACACATATCCCAGTTACCCTGCATTTAACTTATTAAAACTTAGCTTTCAAAAAACGGTGTAGGCTTTCCTCACATGCTTTCCTTATGCCGTTTCTATCATACTTTCTCATCCAGCCTTCTTTGCCCTCCTGCATCGGTTCACTTTGTCATATGCTTCGAACTGTAACGCAACAGTCAACAAACCCTAAAACCCACCGGGCCAGGTTTGAATGATTAAGAGCCAAGTGCATCGTTTTTTTGTGTCGTGACTAAGCTAATGTTTTGAAGATGCCGTTAGCTCCACTAACACAACCTCATCATGGTATGGCTGTGCCAATGAGGTCCTCAATGCTCAAATTAAGAGTGCCCTTAAGCATTGAGAATCGTGTGCTTCAACTGCTCTTCACTTTAACACCACAGGGATCCATACTAAGTCCCATTGTTTAACGCAGTGGTATGATTGTCGCTCGGAGCCGGACTTAAATGTAGCTAATTAGTATACAGTCGTTAAGCCTAATAATTGCTGTGTTTATCTTGCATTCGGAAATAGAAAGAACCAGACTTCATGACCTCACATGTTGGAATGCGGCAAGAGCAGCCGACATTCACAACATCACAATGACTCATGGCGTAACTATAAACAAGTACTCTCTGAGTCAGCGCATGTGTGCAAGTGTTATATTTTGACCCACATTTTTTTTTTTTATGTCGTGGATAGAAAAAGCCTTCGGCCCCTTCAGTTCGAAAGACAGATTTTCTGATGTGAAAAAAGAGCTGAAATTAAATAATTTGAAAATTTCTTCCACCTGTCCAACTCAACTCAAATGGCCAAAAAATAAGCAACTGAGATCATGTAACATAAGTCCGCAGATTTTTATATGCGGCTTCACATTAAAAAAAGAAGAAAAAAAACCCATCGCCCTCAAGCACTGGCTTTAATGGTGCGTGAGCAACCACAAAGCTCCTGTAAAAGGAACTTTGTCAGTAATTAAGAAGCTTAAAGTGTCAAAAGGCTGACACATTCTTATCTGTCTGTTTCAGCGCCCGAAGTGCTCGCTCAGAAGCCATACAGCAAGGCGGTGGACTGCTGGTCTATTGGAGTGATCGCCTATATTCTGTAAGTCGGAATGTTCTCAAAACACGCTCGTAGTTCCTCAGGCCAGATCTCGTCTCTTGATTCTCTACGGAGGAGCGCGAGCCTCCCCGTTGAATTCAAAAAGGTGTTCTTGTGTCACTGTCATTGTTATGAATGGAGCATTTATTCCCAACCGCTTCGCCGTTGCATTTTAGTGCGCCGCCAGAGATCAGGTGTGCTGCGGGAAAAGTATCCCGTTTCACTGAACTGGTCCGAAAGCGTTGATTTCCCAGCTACACATCCGTATCGTCGTTTCATCTTTCTATATCGGTGACGTATAGTGACAGGCTGAACGATAAACTGCTCCGCCTGTTTTTTCAAGCAACAGAATGATAGCCTCGTGCTCTAAATAATTGCTCTGATGACTGTCTCATTAAAAAAAAAAAAAAAAAAAGGCGGGGGTACCGAAACTCAACCGTATGCATTCTCCATAAGTAGCTCGAAAATGTTCTGAATTGCCGCTCTGCCCGATCACTCACGTTTATGAGTTGATGTGTGTGCCGGGTGCAATGATGATGATGATGATGATGGTGATGCTGATGGTGTTGCTAGGCGCCATCAGCAGAACCAGCTGCGACTCCGCGCGATGCCCTTATATGGAAATGGAGCCAGACGTATTGTTCTAGTTGTTTTGTTTTCTTCCCGCGCCGCCAACTCACCTCGAACCACCTCACGCGCACGCACGCGTGCTACAAATCCAACGCACACATTGTAGAATTCGCCGTGATTTTTTTTTTCCGAAAGGTTTGTGTCTACGTCCGGGTCCCGTTGCCGTGCGCTTGTGCGTCCTCCACAAGACCAGGGTCCGGAGGTCAGAAGGTTGAGGTCAGCCGCGGGTTAATGGGACGAAGTGTGTGAGCCGTGGCCTAAAAAAAGATCACGCACGGATTTGCCAATGTGTGTGTGTGTGCACTTGCGCGCGCGTCAAGGCGCTCAAAGAGAAAGCGCGCCCCCCGCCCCCCTGCTGGCAATGTGCGCAATTAGTCTGGCAATTTAGACCTTGTTAGCTTTTCGCCGCTGCTCAGGTGGAAAGATCACATCAGGTACTCAGCCATGATAATCACCTGGGATTTTGTGGCCGGCGTCGTCTCGGTGCGCGAGGTGGACGACGACCAACTGTGGCGTGAAAGCCGATCAACCAAAGAGTTGCGGCGACCGCCCGTCTTTCTTCATCTGAAAGTTTCAGTCTGTTGGCCTGACACAATCGTCGTCGCTCACCTTAAGCGTGAGCAAAAACACAAACGGCAAGTCTTTTTTTTTTTTTTTCCTCCCAGCAGGCAGCACCTTGCCTCATGTTTCCCTTCATACTATTAACTTGTGCCTGTGTGAGTGTGTATCGATGGGGAACGGCATTTTAATGGGTCTTTCGGAAAATCTCAGTGCATCCAGAACTTGAGTAATGAGGTGCAGATGATGTTTTGTCGGATCGGCATTAATTACAAATGGGAGATTGGGGCAATTTGTCTTTGCCGCTCCACATCTCATGTCAGCTTGATGGCGAGGGTGCAAGTATTGCCAAATCACTCCAAAAGGAGCACTGCAAAGATGATGAGGGGAAAGTTTATTTTGCAATGAAATGAATGCTCACTATTAAATAGGGCGGAACTATTTTGGAAAAGAATCCAATTATGATTCTTTTTCTCCGCCTCAATTTTTCCTCCTCAATATTGTGACTGCAATTTATCATGTGATTTTTTTTTTTGTTGCCATAAATTAATTAATTTATTTCCCACAATAAAGCCGACCGATTGATCAAAATGAGTCAACGGGTTGGATTTTTTTTTTTTAACAAACTGCCTTGAAAATCGCATTCTATGACGTTGAAGTGGATTAAATTTTTCTATTTATCTATTTATTTCTTTATTTTATCCTTAGTACTAAATTTAAATATCGCCGGCGCTCATCCAATTACGCTAATGGAAGTACTTGACTTGAATCTTGAATTCAAGTCAAGTACTTTATTCAAGTTAAGCGTAATCTCCATCTATGAGTTGATCAATTCTCAACAAAAGCGAGCGAATGACAATGCTCCCCCGTCCACAGGCTGTGCGGGTATCCCCCTTTTTACGACGAGAACGACTCCAAGCTGTTTGAACAAATCCTCAAAGCCGACTACGAGTTTGACGCGCCGTACTGGGATGACATATCCGACTCCGGTGAGCCTTCCTCCGCCGCCGCCGCCATCGTCGTCATCCTCCCCATATGGACCCTGCACCGTCTCTCGGCCACCCCTGCCACGCTTCAATATGGGATCACGCCGTCAGGTGTAAGCGCCTGCTTTCCAACAGATGGTGTTCAGAGCAAGCACAAGTCAAGCCAAATCAGTTCTGGGCTTCCTTGAAATCAAATCATGAAAATGCGTGTCATGTAACTGGATTCTACCTGCAATGCCACAACGTAAAAGTCGAGCCTTTGCAATATTGATTGTCTATGGTTAGCTCGTGTTTATCACAGGACACCGGATGAAAATTTGCGATTGAGATAACATATATGCTTTAAACCGCTTGTCACTTGTTAGTTTAGCCTCAAAAACTGACTTTAACTCTTTCATTCCACAAGACGTACTTGTACGTCATTTTAAAATTAGGCCCCGCCTACCAAGGACGTACTTTTACGTCTTAGTCTTTTTTTTTTTTTTTTTGCGTCATAGAGAGGAGGAGGGTCTGATGCAATCTTTGAATGAGAATAAACCGTTTGCATTGTAAATCATGTAAAAAAGCGACCAGTAGGTGGCAGTGGTGCCTCACGTACTTGAAATGCATGCTTTTAAAAAAAGCTCTTTTTCTCCGTTTTTTGCCCAGGAATCGCCATTTTCATGAAATTTAGCCATTTTGTAATGCCGATTGCTGAAGAATGGAAAAAGATGGAAACTTTTTTTTTTCTGCTCAGAGAAGAGAGTCCAAACTTTATTTTGGTAGGCTCCATGTTTATATAACATTAGAACCAAATATTCTGTGGGCCTTGCAAGATCATTCAAAATCCAGTAAAGCGCTGGGATTGAGGAGGTTGCTCCAGTGAAAATGGCTGGGATTGAATGAGTTAAAAAAAAAAGGGGGAATTTAACATTGTGTATTTAAACACTAAAATATTCAACCAAACGACGACATTTCGTCGAATGAAGGTCTGCTAGCTTAATGCTAGCATACAATGAGAAACGCCAATGACAGGTTAATAGAAATGAGCATAGATTGTGTTGTATTCAAAAAGAAAAAAAATGGAGCAGAATTAAATACAACCTACAGCAATATTGGTGGCTATTGGGGGCCTTCTCTGCCACTTGTTCCTAATCACACCGCATCTCTCCCGGCCTGTTCCGGCACAACATTGCACTACGCTGAACACGTGTGTGACTCTAAATTTGGACTTGCATGTCAACTGTATACTTCTGAGAACAAACTGATGAATCGTCATATCACGGGGGACGATGTATATCGCTAGGTGTTTTGACTACACAATGTAATAATACCTTCCAGCCAAGGATTTCATCGGCAACCTCATGGAAAAAGATCCAGCCAAGCGATTCACCTGCGAACAGGCTCTCAGACATCCCTGGTGAGCTACGCGCACACAGACACACACACACAGAATGACACAGCAAAGGCAGGCTGACATAAAGACATCAAATCAATGGAGGTATTGATTCAGTCATGAGTGCCCAACAAGCTACTCTCTCGTGTGCCAGGATCGCCGGAGATACAGCTCTCTGCAAGAACATCCACGAGTCCGTCAGCCGGCAAATTAGGAAAAACTTTGCCAAGAGCAAATGGAGGGTAAACTAGTTTCCTGAAGTCACTTAAAATTATTGAGTGCGACTCCGTCCGCGATGGTTTGCGCTTGTGGAGACGCGCTCACGCGCCGTTCCTCTCTTGCCTCTCCGCAGCAAGCGTTCAATGCCACGGTGGTGGTTCGCCACATGAGGCGGTTGCAACTTGGCAGCAGCATGGCGGGCAGCATGGACGCTTCCAACCCCCCCGCCAGGACGAGCCAGAAGCTGGCACAAGATCCCAGCCAGGCGGACCGGAACAGGCCGGCTCCCGGCCAGAACGCCGGCTCGGCCGCCAGCCAGACTTCATCTTTTGACAACTTAGCGGGGCCGCGCAAGGAATGTGAGTAGTTGCGCCACAACATGCGTGCATTCGACAATTAAGTTTTCATTGTTTGTAAATGTTGTGGGTGAAACATTTACACTTCGGGAGGATTTGTATTATTGACTGAGACATTTTGAAGTTGCAGCACTGGCAAAAGGGAAAACTAACTGAAGAGTGAAAAAAAACAACCCTTTTTTTCCACAAAAGTCAAAATTAATGACAATCTGTCATGTTTTTTTTTAACCAAATGTTTTTTAACCTAATAATATTTTTAATGCTTTTTTGTGAATATATGAAAAGAAATTCTCTCTCTCTCTCTCTCTCTATATATATATATATATAGATATATATTTATACATATAAATTTGTTGCAAATCTAAATTTTGTGTCAAGTTACTGTATATCATTTCTTGTCATCAGGACATATTTATTTTATGAAAAACAAATATCCAGATGGACGAATCGTCCCATTTCCTGGTTTATTTGACTCAAATTTTTATTTTCTCCTTTAAGAAACAGTCTTGAACCCGAAATACAGAAAAGCCTGAAAGGGAAAAAAAAACAAGTTTGACGCAAAACTGTGAAAGCGCTATATAAATCAGCATGTATTGTATTGTATTGTAAAAATTGTTTTTAATCATTTCATGGTCATTTTCCTTTTTTTTTTAAGCTAAGAACCCAAAATCAAATTTTTTGTTTAAAATGAAATGTTAAGGCCATATCATACATCCAGGCAAGACAGTTATTTTTCCTTTATTTTGTTGTTGTCCTATTTCTTTTTCATTCCCCCCCCACACACACACTTATGATGCTTTAATCTTTGATGTTACGTTTGGCGATTGAATGTTTCAGATATGCACAGAATACAATGCTATCAACATTTTTAAAAATCAGAAACTGGGTACTTTTTTTTTTTTTTTTTAATTTGGGATTAATCCCCGTAAGGAGTCAAAAGTTCCAATTTGGCTTAAAACACTTCTCAAGGCTGACAAATTGTGCCCATTCGTCTGACTCCCCCCAGGTGTCGCCGCGCCAGCCACTCCCTGCAGCCTGGCCTCCGCAGCCGCTTCCCCGGCGCCGGGGGGCGAGCTGAGCCGACCGCACCCCTCGGCGGTGCCCGCCCCTGTGCTGGCGGAGACCAAGTGACGCCAGGTGTCGCGGGGGACCAGCTGGGAGGCCACGGCGCTGTGAGGCGGGAGGACGCCAGGAGAGGACGTTCGACCCCCTTCGTCCGTTCACTGAACTTCTTCATGGAAATGTGCCCCCAACCACCCGCCCACCATGTCCTCCTCCTTCCCCTCAGCTGGTTCCTCGCCCTGCTCCGAGACGAGCAGAGGACCTTCACCCGGCCGACCCCCCCCGCCGCTCCCAACTGGGATCCAGCCGCACAACATCACAGACTCCGGCTGAGCATGTTTGTGAGTTGCCTGGCGCTGAATCACATGAATCCGTATCAACGTCCGTGCTGAATCTCGTCTCTCCTTCACCAATCTAATTAACTCTGTTTGTTTTCTTTCTTTTCAACTCGGGATTGACTGTTGGCAACTGGAATGTTTTCATTCATTTTTTTCCCCCCCACTCTTCTACTTCAAGGTGGTATGCGTGTTGTTGTTTTTTTTTTTTCTCAAAAGGCCATCGCTGTCCAAAATTCGCCAGAGGATTTCTCGAAACAAAAGACCACGATCAAGGCGATCGGTCGCCACTACCTCATGCTCATTACCCGGCCGGCTTTCGAAGCAAAAAGCTTCTCCCTAATTGGAATCCAGGTGGTTTCCCATCATGCACTGCTGGCTTTGTGCGCTTCGTCCTGGCATCCCTCCTTATTTGCTTTTAATAATCCCTGCTCGTGTTGCGCAACAAGTTGACAGTATTTCATTCATCGTTTAAAATGCAACATGTAGCACCTTTAAAAAAAAATTGTTTTTCTTTTTTCCCTTTGGGGTTCGTCCGTCCGTGTGAGTTTTCGCTTCAAAAAGTGCTTTAAAAGAACCTCGTGACTGTTGAGAGAGGAAATATAGAAGTGAGTGCTGTGTGTGTTTTGCATAGCAAGGGTGCAGATAACGGACGCAGGTTTGACGCCACCCACAGACATTTATCAAACAGGAAAAAGAGATTGTATTGAACATTCTACCGGTACTACTACTACCAGTACTTCTTTTTTTTTTTTTTAAAGACTAATGTTGCTTTAAAATTTGTTTCTGAATGTTGCCCTTGAATGGAGAACACTCAGAAATGTAAACTGCGTTGGCAAAAGTGCTCAGACACTCAACAAAAACTCAACCCCCCCCCCCCCCAAAAAAAAAATCCACTCAAATTAAAATTAACTGAATTTTAAAAACAAATGTCAAATGAACAAAAAAAACCTACAATGAAAAATGCCATATTATTATAACCATGCTTTGGACTTGATTTTCTTCCATTTGTAACGGCGAAGGTGCCCCGATACTTTTTGTCCGTATCACGTCACATTTTAGAGCGTGTTTGCCATGCCCCCCCTCCTCCCCCGTTTTCCCACATGGTTCTCTCACTACTCATTTTTGCCTTTAGCTTGTCCAAATTTGAACATTCTCTCTCTCTCTCTCTCTCGAAGCCATGATGTCGCCGCCGCGCCGTTGAGCTGCACCCAGTTCAGTTGTGCTCAGGGAAAACTGCGCCCGCTCTGTGCGCCAGTGACCCGCCATTTTAGTTTCACTTTCACTCCTGAAGCTAGTTTGGCTGAAGTACAGTTTGGGTCACTTTATCATGGTATGATTTTTAAAACTTTTTTTTTTTTTAATCCAATGGAAATGGCAGTCCACCTCAGTAGCAACAACAATGTTAAGATGCCTGACAGATTTGATTTGACATTCTGAACTGCATTCTGCTGAGCTGACTTTGGTGGCTCAAGGTGCGTTATGCTGCGTTCAAAGACTGCTGGCAAATCGGAAATACCGCATTCCCAACTTACCAGTCTTCTAGAACGTGGCCTTTTAAATTTTTTTGTCGAATGTGTCAACGGTTACAATGGCCTCTGTTTTTGTGGCCAAAGCAGAGCGGGCGCGATGTCGGCACACATATCAGATTGTCATTCGATGTTATCCCTTTATCGTGAATATGTAGCCAAAGACAAGAGCGAGGAATATTATGGGAATTCCCACACGGGCTTTGGCAGAAAAAGACGAGAAAAGTATGATACTTTGATAGATTTTGTATGATTTTATATGATCGTGTTTTTTTTTTTTTGGGAGGGGTTAGCTGCCATCTTTGCTTGGGTGCGTTTTATCTCCTCTCCCGAGAGTGCGTCTACCGAATGTCTAAATCTTACCGTCCATCCATTTTGAATGATTGTGTTCTGATTTTTATTTTATTTTTTTGAATGGCGCTGACATGCTTTGTGTTCCTTGCCATGGTTGTAAGTATTTATGCACATGTTATGCGACGCCACTGCATGGAGGACAACCTGTATATTCCCAGAAGCTTGAAACTGAACCGACTTTGTCCTGTGCACCCCCCTGGTTATTTCAGTGTGTCTTTAGATGCATGTTGTCTTAGTGGACTATCTTAACAAGATGTGTGTGTGTGTTTGTGTGTGTATATATATATATATTTTTTAATTCATTCAAATATGTGTGTGTCAGTTAACTATGACCTTGAATCTCCGCGGTTTATTATTCTCTCCCAAAACAAACAAAAAAAAAAGCGCCGCTTTTAGCATTTTCTCAGAGGAAACGAAGCGTCATAAACAAAAAATGTTTCTACATAAGGGCTTAATCTGATTGATTATTCATGATGACCCTGTTGGCTGTACATAGTGAGATGGATTGCTATGCATTTTCCAAATTCAGTTCCTTTTTTTTTTTTTTTTTTTTTGTGGGTGCGTGAGGAGCGACAAATCCAGAAAGGTATATTTATGCGAATGTTGTACCAGTAATTCATGTACATTTTTTTTTCTATATGAAAGAAATTAAATCTGATTGATGAATGTGCAGTACTGCGGACGGAGACTTTCGTGATCATACTCCTCTGGGCTTCGGTGTTTTTGATTCGTAGTCTTTTCAAATACTTGTGTGCATTGCTTGCGAATATACCGTATTGGCTCGAATATAAGATGGTGTTTTTTGCATTGAAATAAGACTGAAAAAGTGGGGGTCGTCTTATATTTGAGGTCTAGACATTATACCCATTCACGACGCTAGATGGCGCCAGATATCATTGAAGCGAATGCTGAACTTGACTCCCCAGGCCAAAGTGAACCCCTGCCACGATTAATAAAAATAGCGGTAGCACGAAGAAGAAAAATAAAAAATAGCGGTAAGAAGGAAAAGAGAAGAAAATAATAGAAGAGCTAACAGAAAATGGAGAAACGTAGTGACAATCTGGAGAAAAGTGGGTCGAAGATCGGCCAGGTCAACTGGCAGCTGAGGAGAAGTTATGATGTCATTTACATTTCAAAAACCGAAGCCATTCATTTACGAACGTGATTGCACTTTAGTTTACATATTTAAATGTTCAGATATCAAGATTTGAATGAGGCAAAATAACATGCTTTTTCTCTCAAATATATTGTTGGAATTATTTGTTCCACATGTACTGTAATTATTTTCTGTATAAAAATTAATTTGGTGTTCAAAAAGTATTTTTTCAAACTTGAGTCTTGTAAAAGAGGGGCTCGTCTTAAAATCAAGGCCGTCTTATATTCGGGCCAATGCGGTAAATGATCCATTTCATGATATTTTACAAATGTTTTGCCGTTCACGGGTTGAGGGAGATGATGAGCGATTGCGTGTGTGTGTGTGTACACGCTCTTCCGAGTGTTGATTGTTGTTCTCTTTGGAATGTTCCAATACGGGGGAAATTTATTAAAAAAAAAAAAAAATCCCCTTTAGAGTTTTGACAGTGCAGTCGAATGTTTCAGTGTTCCGGTACCACTTCAGTGTCAGTGAACAACACGTGATGATCTCAGGCTTACGTTTTTTTGCCATTCTATAAGGAAGAAATCCAAAGCTGTGACAACTCTGAAAACACATCGTTAGAAGGGCAATTCAAGTGGCTCTCAATGATCGCAGTATCTTGTCGGTATCCGTGTTGTGTCAAAAAAAAAATGAACCAGTTTCTTTTTTCTTTTTTTTGACCCGGCGTCTCACCGTCTCCCATGCGTTGGCTTTCGCCCATCTGGCACGTCTGGTAAACGGGCGCAGCCGCCGCCTGCCGCTTCTGACTTTGTGTGTCCATGGGGCTTGTATATCGGATGCCTTCGACAATCATGTGCACATATCAGAGTCACCATGACGACACGGGGCTGGATTGTCTTTTGTTCTTCTTTTTCCTCCTGGAATAAATCCTGAATGATCACCCCCCCAAAAAAAATCTGCTTCCTTTTCTTTCTTTCTTTTTTTTTTTTTTTGCATGCAAGCATTTTCACACTTACTCCCTGTTTGATGTATTTCTAATTGTGCTTTTTTTTTTTTCTCCCTCCCACCCACCAGCAGGCTTTCAGCTGCGCGCATGTGGCCGTAAGGCCAAGTTTGACCACGCCGGATCGAGCGTAGAAGGTATTTGGTGCGAAACAGATGTTGAGCAGACACAAGACAGATGCTGCAAAAATCTCCAGGCGATTGTTACCTTTCTTGGCTCAAGGTAGAATACTGGATGGGGACGCCTGCAAACGCGCCGTTTGCAGATGGCGCCTCCTGGAACTATAAATTCCTGACTAATTGTCTGCTCTTTCCATTTTTAAGCGTTATACTTCCACAACTGTTTGTGAAACGTTCAGTAGGAGTGACCTGAATGCATGGCAACTGTATTTTTTTTTTCATTTTAAACTGATAGTCGTGGTTTACACATTGTTTTAACTGCATGATCTTCAAGTGATTGATTGAGTAGGAGCTGTGGAATTAAAAAAAAAAAAAGCTGACATTTGCGCCATATTTGCCACCCATTTAATTTAATATCTGACTTATGAAAAGTCAGTTGAACTGAAAACTTCCCTATTGGATATTTGGACATCCCTCCATATGGTTTCTCTATTTTCTGAATCTCCTCCTCCGGTTTTCAGGTGCTTCTGGTGGCTTGATTTGTCTATGAATGATTTACCAATGCCTGTAAATCTTACAAACTTTTTTTTTTTTTTTTTTGCCTGCAGGTTGAGCTCGGAAAAAAAAGAGACGGCGGATCCCCTTTCCCTCCAGGGTGTTTGTGGGACGTAGAGATGTGGAGGTGATGTATTTTCCCTGCATCACATCTCCAAATCTCTCTCGGGCGGAGTCCAATTTTCAGTCGCATGATTATTTCCACCCCGGCGTTCAGAAACGTATCACCGTGAATACTTAAAAGATATCGCCACGGCGTAAGAACACTCTCCATCCAGGCCGAATTAGAGGAATATTTCAACGACGTCCTGCTGTTCTTACCCCTCGCAAACACATTCCATTCACTTGATGAACCAGACATGCCGACCGGTCCTCTCTCCCCACACGTTAGAATGTATCCTCTGACCTACAATTCTCCAAGCATGTAGGCTAGAGCTATTCAATTGTAAATTTATGAGGAGTCTTGACCAGAATAGAGACATAAGTTGAATTATGACAACTGCAGAGGCACAAAAAACAACAACAAAAAAACGTGCTTAGCCAAGCTGTTCTTTTTGTGGCGCTTGTTTTGCATTACAGTGATCCCTCGCTATTTCGCGGCTTCAGTGCATCGCGGATTTTTTCAAACATATTCATAAAAAAAAAAATCTTTTTATTTTTTCATATACATGCAGTACAGTACTGTATATGTTGCTCTAGGTGACTCGCTGTTGTTTTGCAGCTTCTCGCGGACCGTTTGCGGAGTCAATTCGGTTATTGACGGAATGCTTTGAAATGATACATGAGCGCATTTTGAATACATTGTCAGCGTTTGTATCGACCAAACTTCCCATAACAGGAGATCAAATCCAATCTTTGCTGATGTTTTGCCGCAACTGACGTCTTCATTTTTGCCCTTCGCGGTGTAAACAATCGCCCGTTTACGACTCGACGCCCTTGAAAAGCAGACGGTGACACCGCGCTCGTTTTCCAGCCGGACTCTGAAACAGTGCCGCGAAATGAAAAGTGTGACTGCGCCATCTCACCGCCGCGCTTGTTTACACAGAGCTTCACAACGCTGGAAGTCAATTGCATTCCGAGCTTACCCACTCACCCGTCTGTGGTTGGACAAAAGCTGCACAAGAAGGGGGGCCTCGACACTGCAACACTTATCGGAAAGAGGCAAGTGTGACTAATTTCTATTTCAGGAGGACTGCTTTTGTGATTTTTATTTTTTATTTTTGGTCCCATAAAACTGGCGATGAGACCAACTTTGTGTTAGAGAACGTTGGTCATTAACCCTTTCAGGGACAGCGACCACTACAGTGGACGGCTTATCATGTTATCAGATTACAGGGTGCAGGAAAGGGTTAAATTTAGCATTGTCATTCCCTGCCGGCCATTTGAGAGCATTTTGACATTTTCAAGATCCACGGGCTCTTGTGTTCTATATTTATACATACGCCGAATGTACCAAATGAAAGAATAGACTCTCTCCTTTTGCTGTTTTTCCAATATTTTTCTCATCAGCAGTCCCCCCCTCCTCCCAAAAAAAGGGTAGGTTTCACAAAATGCAGCCATTTCTCCAAGTGGACTCACTAACTGTGCTACTGTACTCTTTTCGCGAAGATGGGATATCGTCGCCATCTACTGGTGATTGTACATCAGTGAAGTTGCTTCCAAGTTTGACATTTGCACTGGAGCGGCACCAGACGCCCCCCCCCCCCCCACCACCAACCATCCTCATTCGACAAAAAAAAAGAAATGTGACGGACAGTTCCTACAGCTGTGTTGCTAACCCGGTAACCCATTTCTTGTTAACTCATGAAGATGAGTCATTTTTACCCTTTGTCGGGTAAAAACCGTGACCCAATGGGTATGGGTCCAATCCTCTACTCGATGCATTGGCTCAGTTCTGGGCTATTTCGCCCAATTTGGGTTACTTTGGACCAAACTGTGTACTTGGGATTGTGGTGGCATGAGAGGTGGATTAACTCGAGTATGTATCGCAATGAAGGCCCAGGCACCAAATATACGTCCCGCAATCATGGGTGGAGAAGCTCAATGAGGCTTTTTGCCTATCAAGACCGCCCAGCAGTCTCTGACAGTCCACTCCGACGAGCAGGTTTTCCGCCATTCATCAGAGTTTCATTCTCTGTCGTAGGGCCGGGCCGGTGTATCGCCCCGGTGAAAGTTCTTCCTGCGCGATGCTGTTGAGGTGAGGGCCGGCTTGGCGCTCGACTGCCTCGAGCCTGGCCAGCAGGTCCTGCGCCTCCCGCTCGGCCTTTCGCGCGGCTTTGCGGGCGTTCCTCAGGGAGCGCTTGGCCTTGCGGACGCGCCCCTTCAGCTGCTTGTTCCGGCGCTCGGCGGCGGACAGGCGCTCCTGCAGCTCGCGGCCTCGCTCCTCTTCGTCAAACAGCGCCGCCTGCACGGAGGAGCACAGCAGCTGGAGAGGGGCGGGGGGGAAGGTGAGCACAGAGTTAGCTTTGTAAGTCGAGTGAAACAACCTTCAAATTGAACTCGCACATATAACGCAACATGAAATGGTTCTATTTTCTTACTTTATAAACTGGCGAGTCTTTCTCATAGGGGTCCTAAGTAGGTTCTCTGTGGGATACCCAAAACATGCAGGCGCACACACGCAGCATCTGTCAAAACATCCGCGTCTTACCTGCCAGCTGTTAAAGCATCATCTGTACAAACACCACGTTTAAGTCACGCGTGCACTGTAAAAAGTACAACATTCGAATTCCAGAGCAGTATGCAAAACACGTTGCGACACATGTCTTTTCTAACGGCACCGGACTCGTCTTTAGATTTACATAGATCGAATCTCCAGGCAGCAGAAGCTGCGCGGTGGGGGGGATTGACTACCTTTCAAGACTCTGAAAGTCCACATAAAATATTTATGAGAGCCATAAAACAGTTTTTGAGCTTTGAGCGTTCCCCCCGCAAACTCCCTCATCGGTGCACGTTAAAAGTTAATGTGCTAATTAAGAACTTTGTTCCACACTAGCCCTGACTTCTCCGTGAGTGCATTATACGACATATAAAATGTGCCTTAAAGGGGTGGGGGGGGGGGGGACGCAGTGGCTTATCTTTCACGGGAAAGATCACACGGTGTCCTCTAACAAAAGCTTAATGAAGGGTTTTTGAAAGGAGAGGAAGTCTCTTGTGTGTCCTTCGGGGGGTGCCTGGTTCCCACGGGGGTGGAACGACACCCCCGCGCTCAACTCTGGGGGCTCCGTGATGTCTTGAAAGCTTAATGTGTCGACGGGAGGATGACAAAGCTTTCGACGTTTTGTAAACTGTACAAGTGATGAGAATTGGAGGTCTCTTAACTAAAAAACAAAACAAAAGGTCTTCCTAAATTCCTGAACAGCCGTTCGACGCCCTGACCGTCACGACCCCCCCTCCACCCACTACGACCCTCACCTGAGACATGTGAGTGCTCAGCCCCCCCCCCCCCCCCCCCAAGCCTGGAGGTCAAAGGCACACGGAACCAAGAGATGCGCATTGGCTTTGCGCTCTGAACTGAAGCTGCCTAGTGACCCGAAGTGCGTCACAGATGACCATCTCTGCTATTTGACCTTTAACCTCCCCCACCAATGAGTTGCTTGCTATAATCCTCACCGGCCGACATGTGAGCGTGTGCGGCCAATCCAGTGGGTTCAGAACAGTGACTTCTGACTCACCCGGTGGGGTCCAGTTTTCCCATGGTGACTACAATTTGGACTGCTACAGTCCCCCCACCCCCCACACACACATTCCTAAATTGCTGTGTGTATATCTCCATAAACACACATTTGTCTCCTCCAGTCGATTTTGTTTCGAACGGAATGTATTTTGTTGTTCGTGTCCACAGGTTGTGTACCGCTGATTTCAACTGATCAAAGAAGAAGCAAGGGTTGCCATAGCAACAAACCCACACCAAATGGCAAACTTGGAATGCAGCAGTGGAGTTGGCGAGGGGCAATGAGGTTGGATGAATGCAAGACCCTACCCTGCTGTCTTCCACAGTGTCCCACTCGGGGCTAAAAGTGTGGAACGGCTGGCTCCCCTGGGTGCAGTTGGAGAACTGGAAGAGGCTGGAGAAGGTGCGGCGGTTCTCGGCCGTGTCGGGGAAGATGGCGTCCTGGAAATTGACGCCGTGCGGCAGGATGTTGTAGTTCTCGTCCATCCTGGTGAAGAAAGTGGGGAACGTTCAGAAAGGATGTCACACATTTCAGGGTGAGGAACATTGTTGACGACTTTTCTTTCTGAATACTTACTCTCTATTTAAGTTGAATAATTGATCTGTGTGCACTACACTGGTGGCTCTTAAATTGGAATTCTGTATTTAGCCCTATCAGGGACGGCGGTTACTACAGTGGACAGCTTATCAGGTTATAGGTTATCGTTATTTCTGCCATGTTGGAAACCGTGCAAATTAACTGTCTTATTAATCATGGCACATATTTTGGTTGAATTAAAAAAAATCCCATTTGGCATTTAGTGATGCACGCGGTTCACATTCTGAGTACAGTAATCCCTCGTTTATCGTGGTTAATGGGGACCAAAACCACCCGCGATAAACGAAAACCCGCGAAGTAGCGTCCAATTAACATAAACAGGACTTTAACTTTTTTTGTTAAAGTCCGCAAACGGTCCGCGAGAAGCTGCAAAACAACAGCGAATCACATAGAGCAACATATACAGTACTGTACTCCATGTATATGTTAAAAAATTGTTGGAAAAAATCCGCGATGTATATGTTAAAAAAATCTGTTTGAAAAATCTGCGATGCACTGAACCCGCGATAAACGAACCGCGAAGTAGCGAGGGATCACTGTACATGCAAACACTGATGCGCGACGTTGGAGCCTACCTGAGGAAGAAGAAATAGGAGTAGTTCTCCATCACCGTGTGAGATTGACACGAGAGGTAGCCCAGGCCGGTGAAATTAAGTCGGGACCCCGCCGGGACCTCCAGCATGCTCCCCCAGGCTTGATCGCACAAGAGCTCCACTTCCGCCGAGTACAGCAGCCCATCCTCCGCGCCCTCGTACCCGTAACCGAATCCGACGGGCAGCGAGTTGTACAGGCTGTCCACCCCGCCGCGCAGGGGCTCCCGGTGGATGGCCAGAACCCGCGCGTACACGATGATCTCGGCTAGCTCCGCGCGGCATCCCTCGCTCAGTGGCCGCCACTCGGACGGCAGCTGACAGCCGTACGCCAAAGTATACCAATGCGTCAAAACGCCAAGTAGTGCAAAGAGAATAACTGGGCAAGTCATCACGGAACCTTGGGCTGATGCTCAACTTGCAATTTGAGTTACAATTTGACGATAATGAACACAAAAAGAGGCAACCTTAAATCACTCAGCTCCATAAATAGGAAAAGTTGCATTGAAACAACGTGCAATGAACCTGCTCCTTGAGTGCAAAACTTTGGCAGTCAATTCCAAAGTGTCCAACTCATTCACGCGCCTCCTCCTTCAAGAGAAGCACCGGCGCTGCATTCAAGGACTCGTGGAAAAGTGGGGCAAGGAATTCATTGTTGCGTTCAATGACAATTAGCACGTGAATTTCCACCGTTGCAGTGGTAATTCACAAAACCTTTCGATGTAGGGTTCCAATGTATTTTTAATTGAACTAAAAAGAATGTCAAACGTAGGAGTGTACTTTGTAAATATTCGTAGTGTCGTCCCTCAACATTATAACGTTTCCAGAACAGACAACGTCAAACTTATTCCCAAACGCATCATTTTGTATCAAAGATGCCCTAACGGACTCCTTTAAGTTCTCGTCGTGTCATCCAAGATTCATGGTTCAAAAATGTCAACCGTTTGGGGTTTGTTGGAAGGTTTAGGGTTTCAAAGTAAGGTTTCAATACAGAGTAGAATTTTTTACGGTAGTTTCTAGCCAGGGGTTCAGACGCCATCCTTTCTTTCTTCTGTCTGCCTAAGATTCCTTCCATTTTTTTCTTGCTGCCTTAAACAAGTTTATTTAAAAACGTACACGCAATACCAGCGTTTGGCCCACCCTGCATATGACTGTATTAAATAGAATCAAGACATATTGTAATTAAACTCGTTATTCGTACTGTGGTGGGATTTTTGATTTCACTGTGGAAATAATCGACCGTTAAGAGCGGGGCGGTTGATTGGCGTTGGTGACATAAGCAAAGTTGGAAAAGCAAAGGGAACATTTTGTGAACATTTTGGATGAAAGAGAAAAGGAATATTTTGTATTGTCTCGGACGTTGGCTCAAATTACGAGTCTGTGTGGGCCCGGGGGAATCCCTGGGCATGAATTGGAGAAGCGACTGAAGTGCACCAGCAGTTTGCGTTTACAACACTGCCAGCTAGTGGATTTTAAACTGAATGCGAATACAGTACAGTACTGTTGAACACAAGCTGCCATCTCTCTGCGTTTTAAAGAAACTTGTGACATTACGCCGTGGAATCAACCAAAACTCAAAATAATTAAGACATTCTAAGTGTGCTGTTTAACTGTAGAATATATTTTCCTTCTGTATCACAGACAGAAGAACTAGACATATTCGTAGCTAATTTATATACTGTACAAGGAGTCCTCGGTTTACGACGGTGTTCCGTTTCAACGACGGCGACGTTATCAAAATCTGCACGTAGTCTCTCACTAACCTATGTCAACGCATTAATAAAGTCATAAGAATTAGTTCGTAGCGCGAGGTTAGGGATCGTCGTTAACCGAGGACCAACTGTCTCGTCGATGCATTTGACATCCTTTTTTTTTTTTGCTACGTCACTTCAAGGAAATGGATTTCGTCAAGTGCGCGTAGCTTTTGCCAGGAAAACAAGACAAAAACTCTCTTCAACATAAAAGACGTCAACTTCCTCAGAGCCCACAATGAGTGACAGTCGTTGACGTGTTTTACCTTATTTTGAAGTCGCAAACCAGAAGCGTGTTTGTTTTCGGTGGTGGACTTGACGTAAACCTAAAACCAGGAGCAGACATTGCAAGGTTCATCAACAATCCAACTCATATCCTAATATCAAGTGTTGCTCAGTTGTGGTCGAAACGAACGTCCAAGTTTTGCTTTCCGGATCCCACAAGAGGTCAGTTTTAAACACGTTTAATTTATCGTTGTGACGCAGTTTGGCCGAAATGTGTTGGAAGTGACTTTGAAATCGAACTTGGCTCGTCGTTTATTACGGACTGAAACGGAAAGTAGATGCATTGTATAATACTTGGTTCTACCGAAACGGATATTTACTCTTCCAATCGTGCCGACTGGACCTCTGTGACTCTGCTATGGAAAAAAATACAACATAGTGGAAATAGTAGAAGCGTAAGCGTTTCTGTGAAACTAACAAAACTGAAGCTACATTTACAATCTACACACACATCAAACCAGCTCGGAGTAAACAAGAAATGAATTTAAAAGAAAACTAAAACTGTTACATGAGTGTGCTTGTACGGGGAGCGCTTTATAGTTTACAGTAGATGTCTTCAGAAGGAGAGAGGACAACACACTCGCTTCAGCCTTATTTGCTGTGTAAACACTCATCAAGGCAGCGATTGAGCCGATGAGTTATGTGGACCTTCAGGACTTGATAAGTTGTCATGTGACCCGCCGACGAAATGATGTAATTTCAAAGAGCTTGGCAGTTTTCCTTGATGCTGCACAATGCTCAAGTCCTGAGTCACTTCAGAGACGGTAATTACTTTTCACAGAGATAAGTGAATAAACCGCATGGGAAATATAAAAACCACAAAATACGAGACAAAACAATGCTATGACAGTGTCACTTGAAACTAGGATTGCAAAGTTACTGGACTTTTCAAAGTTTGCGAGTCAACTGGCTTTGCAACGCTAATCAAAACAGCGTTCTCGATAATATAAATAGAAACGTTTTGTCTTTTATTCCTCCTCTCAGCGTCATGGCATCCGAGGACCCCATAATGAATGGGGAGATCTCCCGCTCCCCTAGTTTGGTGGGAACACCGGAGGAGGCCTTGTGCCAGATGAACATTCTTATCCAAGAAAACCGCAACCTGAAAGGTGAGAGAAGCTTGTGGGCTAATTATATTACTGTTGTTTGTTGTTAAACCATCCAGTTCACCTGCTCTTTGCTCTTTCCCCCTTCTCCCAGAGGCTCTGCGTCAGACCAACCTGACGATGAAAGAACGTTTCGAGGAGCTGTGCACGTGGCGCGAGAAGCAGCGGGATGAGCGGGTCTTCCTGGAGAGGAGGCTTGGGGAGGCCCGGGTCCAGATTGAGGCCTTGGCAATTGAAAATGAGTTGATGAACGAGAAAATGGAGGCGGCATCAAAGTCAATCAATGCTTTGGGTGTCTCAAAAGTGAGTGCACTTGTAATATGGTCAACCCCCGTTTGGTACCGCAACGCGTTCTGGCTCTCCTTTCCCATATGCGAAGGCATTACGCTCAGGATTTACACAGTACACCATCATGGCAGTGGGGAACACTCATCCTAATTTTAGTAAGGAGCATTAAACATGTCATTTCCAGGTAGCAGCTTCCAGTCACAGCGCCGAAATGGACGCCTTGCGTGCTCTGGTCACTCGACTGCAGGCGGAGAAGAACGACCTGGTGGCTCTTAACTCCGAGCTGCAGCTGAAGATCGAACAGAACTCGCCTGAGGACTCCTTCATCCAGGTCATCACTGTGTCGGTGAGGAGAAGAAAGCCTGAAAGCATCGCCATATTTACAAAACAATTTTTATTTACATAGCTGCAGCTGTAACAAAGCGCCTGACAAAACCGTTTACATAAAATAACAAAATAATATAACACAATACATAACAAAAAACACGGACAGTCATGGAATCTTCACCACTTTCCTGCATACGCTTTGTTTGAAGCGGTTCTAGATGAAAGAGGAGAGAATCAAAGCGTCCTTCCACTAGTTGATCATAGACGTCATGCGCAAAATGCGCACACGTTTGCTACAAGCTAAGTTTGAAAGTAAACAAGTAGCTGAGGCGTCCAATGACCAAAAAAAAAAGAATGGTTCACTTCTCCCGTCCCATGTAATTCTGTTTCAATTCCAAGCGGCCACTTTCCAAACCATCCCATCTGCGCAGACCGCCCAACAGCGCCGGCATCTCTGCTAAACAAAACGGGGTTGTGAAAAATGCTGCCTATTACAGGCGCAAAAAAAACACAAGCGTCCCGGGGACTGTCCAGCGGCGACAGTCAAATAGCGCCGACATTCCTCCCAGCCAAAATCAAAGCAGCCACCACCAAAAATAAAATAAAATAAAAAGACAAAGCTCTTGAAGAGCACTTGCCGGTTCACATAATTAAGAGATACCCGCGTCTTTTCAGGACGAAGGCAGCCTCAGCATGAAGGCCGCCGGTGAGAGCGGCAAACATCTCGATGTGAGCATGATGGCGTCCCGTCTGGACAACAGCGACGTGACCGTCAGCCACCTGCTGCAGTCCCTCAGGAACGAGACCCAGCGAGCCGAGCAGCTGCAAGCTGAGCTGCAGTCCACGATTGACATGTACAGTGCACGCCGTTCATGTGGAGCACTTAAAACATATTTTGAAGGGCAAAAAAAAATAAAAAAAATAAATTCATATTGGTGTCAAGAAAAAAACTGAAAAATACATTTTTACAATTTTTAATGAATCCTGTGACAAAATGTCATCTAATATGTTATTGTATTTAAAAAATAATAATTTTATGTTTAAAAATGAAACATGGGATAGAAATGAACCTCTTTATTAGCCCTGCTGCATAACCACAAAATTCCCTTCAGATGCCACAAGATCACGCCAAAGCACAACATGAAACTCCTCAGTTGACTCCAATGTAGTTTTTTGGCACTATGTAATGTTTTTATTGCTTTGGTTTTAGTACAAAAAAATCAAGAAAAAAAAACGTCACTTTAATCTTCATCTGCAGGCCATGATTAACTTTGATCATTTTGAAGAAGCGGCAAGCCCCCCGACCCCCCCCCCCCCCAAAAAAAACGTACAGTGTTTTTGATGCTGTTTCACAACCTATCTTGCACTCTTAACAGGATCAAATCGATGGAGGAAAAGAGGAGCCAACATGTGACAGTAACGACACAGACCAACATGACAGAAGAACCCAGAGACCATTCGAAGACGGCACTGGTATTTACTGGACATGTTTTTGCGCGGCTTGAAGTAAATTCCCCTTTTTATTGACCACACGCTGCAACATCGGCATAACATCCTGTCAAAATCAGACCTTCACAAAAAAGAATTCTCAGCACTTTCAGGTTCACTTTTACTTTGAAGGTCTGGCTTTTGCCAGGATGTTCCACAGACTGGAGGGATTATTATTATTTTTGAGGAAATGAACGCTTCCATTGTGGAATACACCTTGCCAGTTGTTGAACCACTTTTACAACGACTTTGAAGATGCATCGAATCCAGGAAATTAATGGCTGAGTCGCAGGTTTTTATTTTCCTTGTAACACAAAAAGAGTACAAAAAAACGAGTCAAAATTTTGATGAAAATGAAAACCATGTCGTGCAAAAACTGGGGCTCTGCTGTATTGTCATTTAGAGAGTATAGTTGCAGAAAATGAAACAAGGTTAAAATTCTAAAACCGGTTTTGAATTATTATTATTTTATGTTTTTGTTAGCTTTTTCTCCCAAGCTGTATATACCGAAATAATGACAAATGTACTTCCTCTGTGTAAAATCAGGGCCTGTTAATCGAACACAAAACTGATATCCTTCTTTTTTTTTATTTTTTATTATTATTGTCCGAAAAGCCCGGCAAAATGGGCGCACAGCTGAAATAGCTTTAAATTCTGTTCTATGAAATGGCCACAGGTAGGTACACAGGTTCATCACGATATGTCGCTGGCTGGCCTAGCTCGATGAACATTCTTTTGTCATGAAAACATTTTAAGCCCAATTAACCGAGAATGAATCACGCCACCGCATCGGGATGACATCTCACCACACGGCGGTCGGGTAATGGCTTCTCTCAACCGTCAACACAAATGTTTGTCTTGCGTTCCAGGTGGCATCTGAGTTTATCAAATCGCAGATGATGATGCTGTTTAAAGAGCTGCAGCAGGCCCAGAGCAAGCTGGACGACGCGGAAGGCATGAAGAAGAACCTGCAGGACCGGTTTGTTCACCATTACCTAATGTCAGTGAAAGCTCACTTTCAAGGGATGGCACACGATGGTTCCGACTCGGCTCTCTCCTTAGCTGCCGCGAGGTGGAGAACGACGTGGCCACTCTCAAGGCCCTGCTGGCGGACTCGCAGGCGGTCAAAACGGAGAATGAGCAGCTCAAGCTGCAACTGGACAGCCTGCAGGCGCAGAATTTAATGGTGCAGAAGAAGGTCGGGGAGGGGAGGTCTGTCAACGCCCGTTGTTCACGTCACGACATTTCGTCATTGACTCGCATGTCATTCAAATCGGAGAGCTTGACCGATTGCATGCTGGGTTCATCCTCAGGACCAACCTGGCCCAGCTGAAGGACGCCTACACAAAATTGTTTGAGGACTACAATGAGTTGCAGGAGGAGAAGAAGAGGAGAGAGGTAATGTGTGTGTGTATATAAAGACACATTTTTCACTGGTACGTATTTGTCTGCGGGGGACACCCTGAACCGGTTGCTAACCGATCGCAGGGCACACACAACCATCCGCGCTCACAATCGCAGCTCGGGACGATTTTGAGTCTTCAGTCAGCCTACCATGCATGTTTTTGGAATGTGAGAGGAAACCGCAGTACCCGGAGAAAACCCACACAGGCACAGGGAGAATATGCAAACTCCACACAGGGAGGGCGGAGCTGGAATCGAGCCCGGAAACAAATAGACAAACAGGCATTCGCAGGCACAATCACACTTTCGGGACAATTTAGAGGGTTCCATGAACCTACCATGCATGGAGTACCCGAAGAAAACCCACGCAGGAGAATCCAAGGCTGGAGCCGGAATCGAACCCATCACTTTATTTTTTCCCCCCGGCCCCACAAGTGAAAGGTTTGAATGCTTGTCTATATGTCGTTTGCGTGGATAGTCTTCCCATCTTACCAGTGAGCCAGATGAGGACTAGCCCAAGAAAACGGAATTCATGACTGCCTTCGCGGGGGGTTTTCACCCGTCAAATCACTGCAATGATTGCAGGCTGAGCTGGTGGACAAGGAGGTGGTGGACGATCTTCAAGATCAGCTGAGCGTCGCCGAGAAGGCCCTGGCAACCAAGCAGGAGCACATCGACAGCTTGAAGCAGGAGATTTTCGAGAAGGAGAAGGAGCTGGAGACCATCTCGGTCTTGGAGGCACAGGTAGGCGCAGTTCAACTAAGTGGCCCTTGAAAGCAGTCCACAGGCCTTTTTTTTTTTTAAACTTCGTAAGAGTCCTGTAGCAGTTGTGCTAATAAAATAAAAAATATATTTTTTGTAATAATAAAATACATTTCTTCCCCATAAATGTAGTTAATTAAAATAATTTACAAATTAATTTATCAGAGGAAATATTGGGAAATTTTTACAATATTGATTTATTGTAAAAAGCAAACAATGTTACAATATTTTTTTGTCAATTATTTGGTTATAATTATTAATCTAATATGAAATAAATTGAGCATTAATTATTGGTCACTCTTTTTTTTTGCATTCATTTTTCAAATATTTTTATTAAATAATGGCTATTTTAAAATTCCATAAATTGCAAAGAAATGAAAAATGTGCATGGATTAATTTTTTTGCATGAAATACAAATTGCTATTTAAAAAAGACATATTGTTAAATAATTTGACAATTACAAAAGTGACATTAATTAAAAATAAAAAATGGCATTTGTTGATTAAATTGAACAATTTTACATGAAACAAAAATATTACGAAAACAATTTTATGCGTAAATTATTAAGCAGGGGTATTTTTTAATTGCGAATGATGAACTTAGGTGCGAAAGAAAATATTTGTATTAATTTTTAAATGTACACAAGAAGAAACGTTTGTGAAATATTGTGGAATTTTAGTATTTTATTACATAATTGGCTTTTAAGTAAGATAATTACATGGAAACAAACTGCGCATTGAAAAAAATCTAATCAGCTGTTTGATATCACATAAAAATGTGTAAGCCTATTGCTGAGTGAAGTAGAATTAAATGATAATACAATCAACAATGCGGGAAATTCCACATTGTTCCTTTATTACCTCATCTTTTTGACCACACCCATCTTGATTCCAAATCAGATGTGGCCCTTGAGCATAATAAATGTTTGCCCTGCCCTGCTCTTAAGTGACATACAACGGCGGCTGACTAATTGTTTGCGCGCCCTTTCTCTCCGCAGGCCGAAGTCTACTGCTCCGATTTCTACGCAGAGCGGGCGGCGAGGGAGAAATTACACGAGGAGAGGGAGCGCCTGTCTGTTCAGCTGGAGTACGTGAAGAAACAGAACAACCATCTGCAGGAGATGAGCCGGTATGCCAAACGACTAAAAAAAAAAATGCACTGGAACTGTAGGTAGCAATGTGACTATTGGCAGGAAATGAAATCCAAGTCACTTACCATTGAAACCAAAAAAAATGATTTTGTGACCGCGAGAAGGGTACGCAAGAAGCAACACCATCAAAGCATCCCAATGACTGGAAAAAATTCCTTGTAATGCATCGCTAAATATGTTCATGAGTCATTTGTTCATTGCGAAGGGCACCATAAAGGTAACGTCGATGTTTCCTCATTTTGTGGAATTTTCTCTCTCCAGGCATAAATTAGGCGAGATGCAAAGGAGGCATGTGGCTAATGCAAATGCACACGGGCCAGCTTTAGTTTCAAGAGGTATGTGTCTTTGCTTCTTTTTTTTATTTTTTTAAGTCAATGTATGTGATGCTTAAAACAGACTGGGAATAAATACTGTCCACTCAGCAGTTTTTTTCTGTCTCGCAGGCACTGACTGGCAGCAACAGGGCAGTATTCCTGAACACGTCTGTCCAAAGTGCAACGAAATCCTGCCAGATATGGACTCCCTGCAGATCCACATCATGGACTGCATCAACTAGCCCCCCCCACCCCTCCCTAACCCCCTTTCGTTGTTAATAGCATTCGCCGTATTTGCACTTTATAATCGGAGTCTTCCTTCTGGTTGTACCTACTCTCTCCTGTGACGAAGAGTCGATATCCTTTTTTTTTTTTTTTTTTTCAGGTTTGATGGTATCACGCGGTTTGATTGTGTGAGTCGAGGCAAGCTGAGGAATGACCAAGTTAAAATAATTTAAATCTGTCAATCGGGAGCTTTTGTATTATTGTGTTCGGGTCCCCCCCCCTCCAAATTGTGTCATCTGGCACATATATTCCATGACAAGCAGATGTATGTAATTTGAGGAATTTCATACCATGAAAACTTGTTGAAATGAACCGCCACACTACTGCTGCAAAGTATAAGGTGACTGCATTGTTCTTTAAATTTAATTAAACTGTGATCAGGTCAGAGCATTGTTTCATTGTCAAGTGTCAGAACCGGTTAGTGCACTTCAAAATGACTTAATCTCGTCGCAAACTGGCAAAGCACCAAAAAAAAAAATAATTGCAACACGGTGTTACAAAAGCATTCTCGTCAAGGATTTCTTGGACTTGTGAAAGCTTACTCCAACATAAAGCTCATCTGTCACAAAAGGTAAAAAAAAAAAAAAGTCACAAGAACCAATCCAGGAACAGCAAGACATTTTGTTTTAGTCTTGCAGAGTCAAGTAAGCGTATAAATTATTGTCCACTCTCGCCATCTTTGCCGGTGACAAAGCGGACGTGGCTGCGCTTTCTTCTTGATGCTTTGGTGTGTGTCTCAGCTCTGCGACGTTCACAACAAATTGATCATGGAGAGCCTTGATGGCCGCCTTGAGCTCAGCCAGCGGGACCGCGTCGGTGCAGTTGGTGGACGACACCCACATGGCGTTGAGTTCCTCATGTAGCTCCGTTCGCACTTTCCGGATGGCTTCATCGGAGTAGCTCGTTGCCTGTCGGGCGACAAGTGTATGAAATGGATTTGCACACGCAATTCGGATCGTTTCACTTACGTGGTGGGAATGATGAGCGTCTTCAGTAAGGCTGCGTGATGCATCGAGTAACATGAGGGTTGTTGTGATGTCATCACTTTTTGCCTCGTTCACGGCTTGCCGTTTCACTTTGGCTTTATAGACGTGATTGGCTATGTCCTTGAGCGTGGGATAATACGCCCGATGCTGCTCATCCGGTGCCACGCCGTCAGACATTTTGGTTTGAACGTTGTGCTGGAGGACCGCCTGAACGTCCCTCGTGGTGGTGATGCCTTGATCGACGAGTTGCTCGATCCACTGGATGATCTGCGGGTGGAGCGGTTGGGCTTCAGTTTGGCCGCACGACAAATGTTCGGTGTGGGCTCGCCGGAGAGGAAAACTGATATAAAACCGGCTTTCCTTTGTCACTTCCTTCCCTACCTCTAAGTCTTGCAGCAGCCTCTCTTTGGCTTTGGTTTGCCAAATTGTCACACTCCTCTTTGCCGTCACAGCGTACTCTGGTAACCTGCAGATGTGCCAAACTGAGATTTTGGCCTGGCATCCTTTCTTTTTGGTGACTCCAGCGGAAAGTCTCTTTTTGGGCCTCTTCAGTCCACAGGATTCCATGTTTTCATGATTGCTTCTCATATTCTCATTCGAACACGTGCTTTCTATATCACTCTTTCTTCTATGCTCCCTTTTAGGTCCATATTGGCACTCCAGTATCTTCATGCCACCATACGTGAAGGGAACTCCATCATCGGCGATGCGTGGGCTGATGGTCCTGCAGAAAACAAAAGAGCGAGTGCAGAACTTCTTATTCTTGCACTTGAGCGGATCCACTTGCAGGGATGAAGACCGGCGGGTGCAGAATGTTGTTTTGGTAGCCTTTCTGTACAGTTCCAGGACATTGTCTACGCTTGACTCAGTAGTCACAAAGCCATGAATGTAGTCCCCATCTTTGCTGTAGTCCTGAAGGAAATCCTCCCACTTGACAACACCGAGAACCGGGTCGTCGTCGCTTTCCTCCATCCTGTGATGAAATAACAGTATTGCAGCTTTACGTTAACTCTCGATCTTTTCCCATCGTTCTTCGATTGGTGACCTTACATGCTTCTCGGACTCATTTAGGTGAACGTGAAAATCCGTTTTTAAAGCTATTTTACGTCACTCTTCTTAATAGCGCCATGAGTCAATTCTTACCCATATATTTCCTCAGGAACGCCTCACTCTAAGAAAAAAAATATTGAATTCGGATGTTTGTCGAAGTTCAACAGCGTATCAAGATCGCATTACCGTGCGTGAAGCTTTTTCTAGTCTTCAGGACCTCCGTAAGGTACGCCTACTATGCTGTCAATTTCTTTGCCGTTCTATTGCGGAAAGAAATACTGATAAAATATGCCCCGGCCCCAATTCACTTACCGGGTAAGTAATTTACTTTTTTTCTTCACATTAGAAAAAAAAACACTGACTAAGAAGTAAATCGAAAGTTGAGAGAGACTATTTTCGTCAGGCACATTTTAGGCACCTAAAAATATTTTGACAACAACGGGGTCCTCCGCTTAGCGCCAGTTTGGATTTTCTCCCTCGCATTTGAAAGAATAGCAACCAAGATATGCTTAGTTAAACGAATAAACACTCATATTTGTACGTATTTCTGAATAACCGATCGTAAAATACAGGAACTAAGTGCGTTTTGGATTCCGTTGAATAATATAGAAGACAAACTGAATTTGGCCCATCGATGGTAAATTGGTCGTTCTAACTCCAATGCATTCGAAGTTTGTACTGTTTATTGAATTCAGTCTACCGGCCATTTTTGTAACTATTCATATTATTCACGTCCCTTTCCTGATGGTGGTTTGTAAAATGCAAAATGTGCTTTCTCCTGAACATGTAATGTTAACTGACACTGAATTTTATTGTGTAGCTTGGCGGCCGTACTCAGGTGGACTCTGCTCTATAATGGATTGTAAGTATTTTATTCGGCATTTTTTTACCACCCAGCTTGCTCCACATTACAAAAACTTTCGTGTCAGGTTCATTGAAGACTCTAAATTGTCCGTAGGCGTGAATGAGAATGTCTGCGATTGGCGGGCCACCACTACAAGGCTCATCCAAAGACAACCTAGATAGGCTGCAGCTCACCTTTGACGTTAATGAGTACAAGTGGCCTTGTTGTTGTTGTTGTTTATTGTTTATTGAGCATATATAGTATACACAATAACAGGTTGACAAAAGTCAAACAAAAATTATGTAAGGAAAATTAGAAAGTAGATAAAAGAAGAAAACACACATCATCACAGTTGTATGCTCAAGGGAGTAGGAAGGAGTAAGCAACTTATCTAGTCCTACCCCTTATTTTGTAGCAATTAGATTTGATCATTTTTCAAAACAAAGAAGAAAAGAAAAATGTACATATCAAATGCTTTTACCCTTATGTATACTATACTATTCTATTTATACACCTTTTGGTTTGTATATGCCTTGTAAATGGGTGTCGAACTCCTTAATAGTGTGTTGAGAAGTCAATTCATTTACTCTCTGTCCAGGTGAAGATGATCTGGGTATTTTGACAGCCTTAATGGCCGAGAATGAGGGCCGTGGAGAGGAGCAACAGCAGCAGGCCGATGACTTTGATGACCTGTTTGACAATGACGACGAGGATCAGGAAGGACGAGATATGGAGCCCGAGGATGAATTGACAGAGCTTTTTGGAGACGTAGATGATATTAGAAAAGAAGAGCAAGTGGCTCAAGAAAATAAAAGCGAAGGCAGTGAGAGTCTCAACAAGTCTCAAGAGGAGCTGCAAGGTTTATATATGCGTCCTTTCTCATGGCACATACCTTAAGTTGATGTTTTACTGATAAAATTGTTTTCCCCTTCCATCGTGTTCAGAGGAGTTGAGATGGATGCAGGAAAAAATGCAGGCATTGCAGAAGCAGTTGGAGGCAAGCCAGAGTGCTTCCTGCTCCTCTTCCCTGGCAAGACCGTCAGATAGCTCACCCTCTCTGAAATCGTCACTTCCCGGCCAGGCCGCCCCCAAGCGTATCCCAGCGGTTGTGACACAGAAGACAAATAGCCAGTCAGGTAAAAAAAAAAAATCTGAATTCGATTACAAAATCTACTAACATAGTGTCGTGTTCTCCTGCAATCTCACAGTTCATTGTCATACTTGCTGATGTGCGAAAGGACAAAAAACATGTTCATTGTCATGACGGCCCGTTTCACTTTCATATCAGTGACTTCAACGCCCAGTGCGGTCAAAACAGGAAGTCAGAAGGTGCAGGAGTCCTCTGACTTTATATCCGAGCTGAGCACCGCTGACTCTTTGAAACGCAAACCCAGAGTGGCCCACCAAAGCAAACCCAGCACTTCACCACGTAAAAACGCATCACATGATTGAATATCTTATCATTTGAATGGCTCATTTATCGCTGCGCAATTTTATTAGATTTTTTTTTAAATCAGAAGACAGAGTACCATTGGTGGAGATTAAGATGGGAAGCTCTTTCCTGCCCGTGGAAAGCACGAGCAAGGCGGCCACTCCTCACCGCCAGTCTGCAACCTTCCAGAGCAGACCCTGCTCGACGACGTCATTGGGATCACTTAAACTTGACTCGCTTCCAAAAGATGTGGCTATGGAGAAATACTCTGGATTGCGGCTCAGGTCGGAACCTTTTTGGAAAGCCTCAATTAGGCGCATTCAAATTTCTGTGAAAACTTCAGCTTTAAAGTCGGATGGTTTGTGTACGTTTGCAGGAAGCCACGGGTTTCATCCAGCGACATGGACCGCAAGATGGCTGACCGCCGCCTGATCCGCCTGTCACAGGTGCCGGACCGCCTGCAACGCGAGAAGCTGGAGGACAGCGACTGGGTGACGTTTGGCGTGCTGGTCAGCAAAGCGACGCCGCAGAGCAGCAACAGCGTAAATATCGACCGCTACTTCTATGAGATTAGATTCCCAGATGCGTTCGATATTTAAAAAAACATCTCTGCCTTTGAAGGGAAAAACATTTAGCATCTGGAAGTTGAATGACCTCCACAACCTGGATGTGTTCGTGTCGCTCTTCCTGTTCGGCGACGTCCACAAGGAGCATTGGAAGACCGAAACGGGTACCGTCATCGGAATCCTCAACCCCAACCCCATGAAACAAAGGGACGGCTATGACGGGGTAAGCGCAAACTGTCGCAAACTTTTTAACTCATTCAGTATCAGCCAATTCTGGACCAAGTCTGAAAAGACGTTTAAAAACGTCTTTGGGAGTGAATGAGTTAATAACATGGCAACTGTTGGAACTTTTGAGGTTCAGTGGCCACTACAGTGGACAGTTTATCATGTTTTCAGGTTCGAGGGTGCCTGAAAGGGTTTAAAAAGCTCGTCTATTGTAACGCGCAGGTCAGTTTGACAGTGGACCACCCGCAGAAGGTGTTGCTGATGGGTGAAGCTCAAGATTACGGCACGTGCAAAGCCATGAAGAAGAACGGCGATCCCTGCTCTCAGCTTGTCAACATGGTAACGTTGCCCATCCGTGGCCCTTTGGCCAAATCTGCGAAAAGCTGTTGACAAGGACTGGTCACTTCTGCTCATTTTGTAACCGGGTTCACTCAGCATAAACTTTACCGGTAGTCCTGAAATACTTCTCGGAAATATTTAGACAACCACCCCCACTAAAACTGTTATTCTTCCTTTTCAATTCATTACTCACTCAATAATATGCGAAATGAAATAATTGTAATTAATGAAATAAAAAATATTTGGAAAATAAGTTTTGACAATTACAATGTGATATTTATTTATTGTTTAATTTATTAAAAAAATTAATAAATGGTTAATTATACTATTGAAGTAGTTCATGTGGAATTTTTTTATTTTACGGTTAAAATGACCTATTTCGCATATTTTTAGACTGTTTCATTCATGTTATAAAATAATTGTTTCTAATGACAATGATAAATCTTTTACGAATAAAACACAATTTCACACGCTAATTTCTTATTCAGTGAATTTTATAGAGAATTGTTGTTGAATCAATTTCCTGTGTAAATAAAATTAATTTAATAAATACATAAGAACAAGAATGAATTAAAAATGTCTTATTTATTTTTCAATTATATTTATATTTGAATTGCATTTGTTGTGTTTGAGGTGTGACTTGATATACAGCACGAGGGAACAGAAACTTTTTTTTAACGGCCCTATAAGTCTTGTTGAGTTGATCTGAGGAGTCAAATCAACTGTTCAACATGAATATGAAACACATTATTTTATTTGAAAATGTGTGATTCATTCAGAATGACATTCATTATACATCTTGCAGTCAAACTGATTTGACTTTTCAAATCGGCTATTCCATATGTAGTCTTTCTTCCGTGTGTCCAGTACGAATGCCAGTACTGCCAATATCACGTCAAGGCCCAGTACAAGAAAATGAGCTCCAAGCGGTCCGAGCTGCAGTCGTCGTTCTCCGGAAAGGCGCCCAACAAGGTGAAGGGCGTCAGCCTCAGGGAGCGCATCTGTCAGGACGGCTTCCACTACGGCGGCGTCTCGTCGGCCGCCTGCGCGGCCTCGCTGTGAGTCGGGACAACGGCTTCCGCTCTTCAAACTTGACATTTCCAAGACATTTTCCTAATTGCCTCCATATTGCCATATGCAGATCCGCGTCCAAAGTGAAAAGAAATGGACAGACAACTCTGGACAAGCTCTTTGTGAAAGGTTCCGCTCGTCACATCCTTCAGGCGAAAATGCTCGGTAAGGTCAGCCGCGGCTTTCGGGAAATACATGTCATCAATCGTCACTTCATGAAAGCGCTTCCATGGGCTTGTGTGAGCATTTACAAATTTGGGAAGAAAAAAATAATAAAGCAAAAGAAATTTGGAACGACCGAGACTGTCATTTTGAGAAGTTACCGTATTGGCCCAAATATAAGACGGTGTTTTTTGCATTGAAATAAGACTGAAAAAGTGGGGGTCGTCTTATATTCGGGGTCTAGACGTTATACCCATTGACGACACTAGATGGCGCCAGATACCATTGAAGCGAATGCTGAACTTGACTCCCAGGCCAAAGTGAACCCCCGTCACGAAGAATAAAAAAAAAAAAATAGCGGTAAGAAAGAAAAGAGAAGAAAATAATAGAAGAGATAACAGAAAATGGAGAAACGTAGCGACAATCTGGAGAAAAGTGGGTCGAAGATCGGCCAGGTTAACCGGCAACTGAGGAGAAGTAATGATGTCATTTCGATTTCAAAAACCAAAAGCCATTCATTTACGAATGTGATTGCACTTGAGTTTACATATTTAAATGTTCGGATATTAAGATTTGAATGAAGCAAAATAACATGCTTTTTCTTTCAAATATAATGTTATAATCATTTGTTCCGGATGTACTGTAATTATTTTCTGTATCAAAATTAATTTGGTGTTCAAAAAGTCTTTTTTTCAAATTGCGTCTTGAAAAAGAGGGGGTCGTCTTATAATCAGGGCCGTGTTATATTCGGGCCAATACGGTATTTCTTTTCTTTTTGTAGCTCTGAAGTCTGGAGAAGTTTCAAATTGTTCTGATGAGTTCAAGAGTTTGATGTCAGTGCCGTCGCCAGGAGCCCTGCAGCTAAAGAGGCACCTGACACAGGGACGCGCATCAGGTACGCATGTTCAGATATTAAGACCAATTGCGTCCGAACCCGTGTGCACAACCCACTGAGGTTTTTTTTTTGTCTTGCCCGTCAGTCTCCACGGACCCACAAGCCGCTCCGTTTCAGTCCGTCTCCGCTTCAGACCTTCTAAAGCAGCAGAAACAGAAGCAGAGGGAGTTCCTGCTCAACCGCCAACGAAGGGCGGTGGGATCCCAGGCGGCTGAGGTGCCGAAATCAACCACGCCCTCTTTACCGGCGTCCCCTAAAGCGGCTGTCGGCGTCCCCAAGACCGGGCAAAGTCCCGCCACGCCGCAAACCCCGACACTGGGCCGAGGCCTCTCAAAGGGCGAGGACGTCCTCTTCTTTGACGCCAGTCCGCTTCCCGCGCCGGCCGCCACCGCCGCTCAGAGCCTCTCGTCCGCCAAGCTGGCGGCTCTGAAAAAGCTGAGAGCGAAGGGGATGGCGTTGGAGAAGGAAGACCCCAACGCTGTCAAGAGGAAGAGGACGAGCGATGGCGAGATCAGCGCCCGTGTGGAAAAGAGTCTCACCTCTCCTGACGGTACCCATACTCCAATGAACACCTGTTTCGGTTCATTCAAAAATATACATAAGAACAACAGGGTGGCCCGGTAGTCCAGTGGTTAGCGCGTCGACCTCACAGTGCAGAGGTACCGGGTTCAATTCCAGCTCCGGCCTCCCTGTGTGGAGTTTGCATGTTCTCCCCGGGCCTGTGTGGGTTTTCTCCGGGTATTCCAGTTTCCTTCCACATTCGAAAAACATGCATGACAGGCTGATTGAACGATCCAAATTGTCCCTCGATGCGAGTGTGAGCGCAAATGGTTGTTCGACACTGCGTGCCCTGCGATTGGCCGGCGACCGGTTCAGGGTGTCCCCCGCCTACTGCCCGAAGACGGCTGGGATAGGCTCCAGCACCCCCTGCGACCCTAGTGAGGATTAAGCGGATCAGAAAATGGATGGATGGATAATAACAACAATAATCTCATTTAAATTTACATATAATTGCTTTTCAGCATCATTTGTTTAAAAAAAAAAATCTTCAAATGAAAAATGGTGTGCATCTGTCATTTAGACAGAAGAGTAAACCTGATTTAATTTTGACTGGCATTTTAAAATATATTTTTAAAATAAAATTAAAATTACCCCCAAAAATATCAAATTTCCCAGACTCCATTAATGTAATCGAATGGAACACTTGATTTAATTTTAATTACATTTAAAAAAAAAAATAAAGAAATCGATAAAGCATACAAAGCATACGAACAGCATCCAATAATATTTCCAGCCACATATTCTCTCTGCTCTGTGGGAACGACTAGTCCTGGAGTTTAATTGGAGACCATCTCTGCCTCTTCATGACACTTCCAGCAGACCTCGGGGGCCCGGCTGGCATCTTGCCGCATAAACGTTGTCTTAAACTTGCTTGCTTTTTCTGTGCAGCCGAGCGCGGGGGTGCCGACGTGGAGCCGGCTGAGAAGAAGAAGCGAGATGAACTCCGCTATATTCAGTCGGAGGAGTTTCAAAAGATCCTCGCCGCCACATCTCTGCACGGAGCCGTCCTGCAGGCGGTACGATGCGCGTGAAGACACCCGTGTGGCCGCACGGAGGTTTGACGTGTCATACTGAAGCGCATTCATTCATTTTTTTCCCCGCCCCACGTTTCTCAACCGATTGGAAACTATTCTAACTATTCTCATTTTTCACATGGGAAAAAAAACAGTCAAGTGAGTGAGGCATTAAAAAAAAAAAAAATCGTTTTCATTTTTCACATTCCAACTTCAAAGTCGTCATCTCGCCGCCGTATTCAACCATTCCAAACACCCGCATTTTTTCCCCATTTTTCACATTTTCCACGAAAACCGTTCTCGAATGAACGCAGACATTTGACGTAAATATAATCGACCGTCCACGTTTTCTTTGACCGACTTTGAACTTTAAACCAAGGTGTCAAACTCAAGGCCCGAGGGCCAGATCTGGCCCGCCACATCATTCGATGTGGCCCGCGAAAGCAAATCATGCGTGCCAACTTCCATGATCTTTGTTAAAATCTGTACCGAAAAGTCAAACTGTCATGTTCCGTTAGTTGCACTGTCATCACGTAACCCCAAAAGTGGCCCGCGACAAAAATGACTTTATGCACCTGCTTTCAACGACTCATCTTATTTAACCCTTACACGCACCCTTTCACCTGATCACATGACAAGTCGTCCACTGTAGCGGCCGCTGTCCCTGAAAGGGTTCAAGATGCTGTTATTGGGCTATTCCAAGGTTTCCAAAATTAAAATATTTTACATGTTTATCGAGCTATTCCAAATTCAAACTGCTCACCCCGAAAGGATGCAAACTTTTCGCAAAGACCAAAACTTTTTCCATTTGACCTAACACATTCTCAAATAGACATATCTGTATTTTTTTTTTCATATTGACCTCATTCTTCCACGCATCTTGAATGAATTCAGCCCTGTCCCGACTTCAAGTCTCACCTCCTGCATTTCGAAATTTCAAATAACTCCGCGGTACTTCAGTTCGCCCGCCAGCCCTTCAACCTGCGCAAATAGTTTCCTCCGTTTTGTTTGGTGTCTCATCTAACTTCAATATGTTTGTTGTTTTTTTTTCTTTTGACCCCTCCCAGGCCGAGTATCAGCTGCAGGAGCAATACTTTGACCCGCTGGTGAAGAAGGAGCAGATGGAGGAGAAAATGAAGGGCATCCGCGAGATGAAGTGTCGTGCCGTTTCCTGTCAAAAGGTCATTCCCGTGACCTCTTACGTCGGATCAGAACAACTCGGAGCTGCGCTTTACCAGTTTCTGTCACCTTTTGCCTTTTAGTGTAACTACACCTACTTTAAACCGGCGGATCGCTGCGTGGGTGAGAATCACCCGCTGCGCTGGCACGACGCCGTCAAACGTTTCTTCAAGTGTCCGTGCGGGCAGAGAGCCATCGCCCTCGACAGGCTGCCGCACAAGCACTGCAGGTAAGGGCGCCGCGGCTCGTCGTTTCTTTTTGCGACGCGAACAAAATGGCTGCCGACAAATGAAGGGTTGCATCTAGCCACTTTTTCTTCAAGAAAATAACCCGTTTTTTAAATTTTGAACAAGACAGTGGAGGGCTATAATGGCAACTGTGACGTTTTTGACCAGAGGTATGTGCGGTGTTAAACAGGAAAAAAAGCATTTGGGTCGGGGGGTGCAATGTTTAAAATATTAATTGTCATTTTTTTTTCCACTTGCGAAGGAGAGTACTTTTTTTGTGTGTGTTGAGGTTTTATTTTAAATCATTCAGTACCAGCCAATTTTGGACCAAGCCTGAAAAGACGTTTAAAAACGTCTTTGGGAGTGAATGAGTTGTGTATTTTTATTTTTTTTTTACATTTATTTTGTGCATGCAAATACTTTGTTTGCTTTTTCTACTTTCTTTCCCCCAATTTTGCTGCTGTAGATTGCAAATTTCTCCATTGTGAGACAAATAAAGGTTTTCTTCTTATATTGTGTTTTAGGAGGGGTGGGGGCAAAAACGCCCTCCTGTATTAAGATTTTAACTTCCTATTTCTTTTACTTTTTCAGCAACTGTGGTCTCTTTAAATGGCAGCGCGATGGAATGCTGAAGGTAAAAGTTCTTCCCGGTTCATTGAAACGCTTCGTTATCGTAAAGTCCCTTTCCGACGCTTTCCATTTTCTTGCGTCTGCATTTTGAGGAGATGAAAACTGCTTCTTCTTGTCTCTGGCAGGAGAAAACGGGACCAAAGATCGGCGGGGAGCTTCTGAAGCCGCGAGGGGAAGAGCACGCAAAGTTCCTCAACAGCTTAAAGTAGAACCGAGTTTACTCCTATTATGATTTTTTTTTAAATTTTAAGAATTTTAATGCTGTTTTAGTAACTGATCATGGAGACCAACATGACATTTGGAGGAAATTAAAGTGATGATTGACACATTTCGGGACACATCGGCGCTTCCGTCCATCTCGCATGCATTTTGAGCGGAGACGAAGATTCTTTCACAAGCAAATATTTGACGATAACGTTTGTGACAGTAGAGAGCAAGAATTCAGCAGCTGGCTCTAGAGAGCGAGTTAATCACTTTTCCCTCTACAAGCACATGAAATGTGATTCTCATCTTCTTTGTGAAGACAAACAAAAAAAAAACTTTAATCTTCTCCAGGTGTTGGGGCTCACGCCAGCCTCAAAGTCTCAGGTGGTACCTTTTTTTTTTTTTTTTTTTTTTAAATAGGACAACATCAGCTTCAAGCAATTTTACAGCGTGCTTTTTGGCATTTGTGCGTCTTGACTTTTCCGATCTGGAAATTATTTCAGCCTGATGACTTGCGCAGCCTTCGCCTCCTCTTCTTCGCTTTTATTCCGTCCTACCCTGCCTTCCATTTTGAACGCTCCAAATTCCTTTACGGCGTGTGGCAAATACATCAGCGCCGCATAACTATCCAGGAAACTCATTTTGGTCACGCCGCCAGTACATCAAAAGTCAATTGAAGCCGCTTTCTCTCTCAGGAAAATCGAGTGCATTGCGAAAGTCGACATTTAAGTAGTTGTTACAAATGCCTCCGGCTAACAATTATGGCAACCTTTTATTAAGCTTGTTCGTGCATGGGAAAAAGCAGTTAAAACGTGCATGCGTTACGTAGTCTTTCCTTTATTTTTTGGGATGTGTACAATGTAAAAAAAAAAAGATACAGAAAGCAGAAAACTGGCTATGGATTTGTTCTTTAAATTTTAAGCTATATTAACCCTTCCGTGCACTCCGTAACCTGATGACATCATAAGCCCGTCCACTGTAGTGACCGCCGTACCCGAAAGGGTTAAAACACACGCTTCACTTTGGCTTTGAGCGCACTTCAGTGGAACCAGTGATATCGAGGGTAGCGGCCGTCATAGTTGTACTCTCGGACTTGCTCTTGTTTCTCCCTCGTTCTTTCCCGTTGCTCTGTTGCATTTCAAAGGGAGGGGAAACGTTCAAATTAGTCCAACCCGGCGGCGACGTAATGCAAAAAGAAAAAAAGTCGTGCGCATATACACTGTATGATATCTAAAAAGGAAAACAATTGAAAAATATGGTGTGATATTCCTCGGTTTTCGACCATAATCCGTTCAAAAAACGTTTTGTTCGAAATCCGAAACTATTTTATTAGCCTGTGATTAGGGGTTAATGCGCTATGCAGAAATGAAATAAAAACAGTCAAGATTTGCGTAAATCACACCAAACACGTCTGCTCACAATGAACGTTACACGAAGAAGCGTCACTTCCTCGTGTAAGGAAGCCGAGAGGAGTCAAGTGGCGTATTCGGGTTTGCTCAATTTAGTCGAAAACCGTTTTTCGGTCGTAATCCGATGCGTAAAAATCTCAGATATTCTGGTCAAAAACCGATTTGGTCGAGAACAGAGACGTTCGAAAACCGAGGTTTGACGTTACTGTACATGCTAAAGGCTAAGTAGGCTAACTGAGGTATTTTGCGAATTCACCGGATTATTTTTTTTCCAAGGTCCTCTTCTCAAGTCATTTTTGTTTTTTGTTTTGAACTCATTCACTCCCAAAGACGTTTTTAAACGTCTTTTCAGACTTGGTCAAGAATTGGCTGGTACTGAATGAGTTAACAATCACAGGCAATAAATTCCTAAGCATAACAAGACACAATATCAATTATTACGTCAACTTTTTGGTCTTGTATGTTCCCAACTTGACTCCCAATCTGAGACCTTGATGGCGATCTCTCGCACTTCTGCAGCGTGTAAGCGTTTACCGGTCCGATCCTCTTCGGCGTAGTTCTCGTACTCGTTGCGTTGCTCCTCGTTGTGCTCCCTGCGGCGCTCCGAGTTGGCCCGATGCATCCGCTGTTCGGCTGTGAAAAACACATGGTGACCGATATGATATGTCGCCCGCTCCGCACGATCCCGTGAATCCTTCTGCGAGCTCGTGATCAATATTCAAGAGGCTTCTATTGTCTGACACAATACTTGATTGACTTAGCAGCCATCCCTGATATTCCTCATATTTTGCTTTCCCCATTTGTAGTCGTTGTCCTCGGTGTTAACGACTCACCCAGCTGCTCGTAGTATCTCACAGAGCGGCGACTGCGGCGTTTGAAAAAAGTAGCAGCGTCCGTCTCGGGCATGAAGACGGGTCGCGCGACCTCTGCAGGGGTCAGAGTTCAGCACGTAAAAAGGTTCGCCACAGTTCAGGGGAAATCATCATTTGATCTATTTCGCGAGTGTCACCTTTGACATCTGCTGGTTTCGGGTTGTTGGTACTTTCCCCGACACTGGAAACTAAGAAAATAATATTTACTTGCTAGACGTGGTATATTTTTGTTCCTCTATCTATGACGGCGACATATAGTGACAGGAAGAACAATGAAATGTTTTCCAGTTTAAAATGCGCCGTGGCGTTCTAAAAGTTGGCAAACGGTGCACGTTGGTGCTGTGCATGTATTTTCTTTTGGGGGGGGGATGAGTCAAAACAGGCTGCTTTATGTAATCATATGTCTTGACTCGTGGTGTAGCAGCATGTGGCTCAAGGATGCAAGCCTTAGATGATAAAGAACAAATTGGCCTTTTTGACTTTGTCATCAGTTCTTATCAATATATCCATCAAGCCGGAAATGCATCTTGGAAGGTAAGAAATTATTTTTTTTTCCTCCCAAATATTTAGTCAGCTGCTCTGATCCCTCAACTGACTGATACCCCCCCCCCCCCCATCAAAAAAAAGACAACCCATTAACTGGAGGATACTCACAAGCGAGGACGAGGAGGACGGTGAGGCAAGGCAGGGCGAAGACCGGACTCTGCGACATCTTGGAGAGCAGAAACAGACTGTGGACAGAACTTCCCGGCACTCGCTTAAGTGATGGCCGATGAGCGGAGAAAAGTAAGAAGGGTGCTCGAGGGGAGGGAGGATGAGAGTGGGAGGGGCAAAAGTGAGCGAGGAGGAACTGGAAATGTCTAAGATGAAAAAACTGGGCTGCAATTTTAGCTGGACTAGATAATACTTTCGCACCTTTGTTTGAATTTGCCGAGTTTCCTGATATTTTGTGACGTACTGTACGTGTGGGACCTATCGGGATCTGTGAATTTTGCCCCGCCCAATTATTGTTTCCGGCGCGAGCGGCGTTGAAATGAAACAATGCAGACGGCGACGATTCAAGTATGGTTTATTATTAGAACATGAAAATGATTCATTGTAAAAATAAAAAAAAAACAGCGAGGACGCATTCATCACATGAAAGGCGTCCCGTAAATCAAATTGTTAGGCCGTTTCCGCACAAGGATTCCGATCTCGTACTATATTTTTCCACTTGCACCCCCCCCCCCCCAGAAGCAACATGCCAAAGGCCATCTTTTTCGAGCCAGTCAGGCTTAACCGCAAAAATTATAGACCGTATTTTCCGCACTATAAGGCGCACCTAAAAGCATTCAATTTTCTCAAAAGCCGACAGTGCAATTTATAATCCGAACTACCTTATATATATGGATCAATATTATGATTTCATGTACGTCGCATTTTAAATGTTCCGCAAAGCGCTTTGTTACAGCTGCAGCGGTTGTGAAAGCTCTATGTAAATAAAATTGTATTGTATTGTATTCCCGTTTGTGTAGCTCCATCTAGTGGATGGATAATGCAACTGCCGCTGCTAATGTGGCTTCTCTTCTATGCGCCTCATAAAACGGTGCGCCCTATCCATGAAAACCGTTTTAAAAGTGGCCATTCGTTGAAGGGGTGCGCCTTATACTCCGAAGCGTCTTATCGTGCGGAAAATACGGTAACTGTTTTTACGAGCTGTAAAGGCAGCAAAAAGAAACAAACCAAAGTGTTTGTCGGTACATCTCTGCGCTACGGCGAGGCTAATTTCACACTGTGCTCTGAAATTATAAGGATGTCTAAATTATCTCAAGGAAAATAAAAGACTTTCTGGGACAGCGGTCACTACAGTGGACAGACGATCATGTTATCAGGTTCCCATTATTGGTGCATGGAAGGGTTAAAGTGAAGTGAAGACATCCGATTGCTTCTGAATACTCTCACAATTTTCCCCAGTCGTCTTTCGTCTTAAAGGATGCGTTTCTCTCCCTTCACCAGGCGCCCTCGGAAGGCCCATGTGTCCTGTGGGGGGGGGGGGGGGGGTTGACAAATTAGAACCTTTTTTCCAAATGTCGTAATAGCCAGTATCATATTGACACACATTTTTTCGCAAGTAGCTTCAGTTCAGCTTATGCTTTCGAGGAGTTTCACTGAAATGCTGAAATGACCTGGAAGGTGATACCGACGGCCTCGGGGAGCATCTTGGAGGCAATCTCCTTCACCTCGTTCTCGATGTTTTCCTGCGTGGTTCCCTTCACGTCGATGTAATTGCAGTCGGAACTGGCGTAGTGGCAGGAAATAGCCTAAAAAAAAAAAAAAAACAGGACCGCAATAAGAGCACGGGTGTCAAACTCATAGCCTGTGGGTTATTTGGACTTGCATTGCGGTTAGCGTCATACCTTACGGAACCCTTGCGTCTTATTCATTCCGGAACCGTGAATCAGCAACGGGTGGAAAAAAACCGTGTCCCCCTTTTCCATCTCCAGGTGCACCCTGGGTTGTTGTGGGTCGTAGTCGCGCACCCCGTGGTACATCTTGTTCACGCCGCCCTAAGCATCGGGTGTGAAAATTCACATTGGGGATTCATTTCAAGCCGGCGTAAATCCGGGTGTGGGTTTCATCATCATCCTTGTTTGTTTTTGTTTTTTGTTTGTTTGCCATCTCTCCTTACCTCCCACTCTGGGTAGTCGTGCTCCTTAAGCGTTCCCGTGTGTGTTCCCGGCAGGACCACCAGGCACCCGTTCTGCCTGTTCACCCGCTCTAAAGCCGTCCAGGCGCAGACGATGCGGTCAGCCGGGCGGAACGGGAAGTAATGCAGATCCTGGTGCATCGGGTGACGGGATGTTTTTTTGCCTGCAAAAACAGAACCCCCCCCCCCCCCCCCCACCCACGGATGAGCGTTTTTTAACACCCCGTTGTGATTGTAAAATTCCGAAGCATCCTGATACCCGCATCGGGAGGCTTGTTGATGAGCATGGTGTGCATGGCCATGATGTTCGGTCCGGCGAAGCACTCCACATACTTTAGGATCTGACAAGGCAGGAAGTCAACTTTCAGTTCTTGGTTATTGTTCAGTGTGAAAGTTTAAAAATGCGTTTCGGACCTGCGGTAAGGCGCAGTAGCGGAAAAGTTCGGGATCATCCTGGAAGTCTTGGATTTTCGTGATGGCTTTCTGATCGGGAACAAACTCCGACTTAGCGATGGTGATGTCTCTCATGATGATCAGACCGGGAATGCGGACTTCCTGCTTGCAAATGCGCTCAAACTCTTTCCTGTAGACATTTCCGAAACGCGCGGGTGACTTAACTACATTTTGTGCGTCATATCCATTCCGGACGCGTTTAGAGTTTCAATCCGTCACCTGAACAAGTCGATGGCCTCGTCGGCCACAAGATTCCTGACGAGGAGGAATCCATTTTGCTCATAGAAGAGCCGCTCTTCTTGCTTCAGCAGGTCATTATCAAGCGTGTATCTGGAAAAAAAAAATCAGACAATGATAATAGTTTCAATCCGTTGTTGAGTAAAAAGTGTCCAAATAATGATAAGGCGTGTTTGTAATACTTTTCGTGAACTTTTTAGCTCCCTTAGAGGCTCATTATTTGGGATTGAACAATATGGACACAATTAAATCCTCTGAGCTGAAACTGGGTAGCTATTTGTCATGATTTATGTTTTCCATCAGTAAACTCAACTTGTCCGGGGTTTGCACTGTACACAAGGAAAGGCGGGGTGGACGTTAATAATTATTAAAGCCATCACGTTTTAACTGAGCCAAAGGGGTCATAAACACTTATACAGGGATGGCAATGGCCAGTGATGGGGGAAAAGTGGAAAGGGGCGTGGCCTGGACGGGGCGACCAATCACAACAAGTAAGACATCATACACGTCCAATCGCAGGGCTGTTTACAATCGGAAGATGGAAAGACTGATTGGGAGAGCTCGTGAAAACTCGACGATAAGGTACCTGACCCCCCCTAAATTTTTCTCAACGGATTTTGACGATTCCCAAAAATGATCAATTTAAGAAATAAAACGGCGGATTTCCGCGGAAAATTTCCATCCCTGCTTATATGACTACACAAAATGGATTCCCGCTGTAATCGATAGGTCTGTCCTTACCTGAACTTACGGGGGTGAAGGGCGGAGGTTGGAGCCGACGTCCGTGTTGCCTAAAGGAACTCAAGTTAAGGATAATTAGCATAGTTTTCGGATTTTTTTTTAATGGTACATTACATAAGTGAAAACAGCTACTAAAATGTCCAGACAGTTAACTTTTTTTTCGTCGGTGCATCATGTAATGGAGAATCGTTCCGTACTTTTTTCCCATGATGCATTTGGACATGGACGATACACTTTGAGAGTCTAGTGGCAAACTATTTCAAGGGAACACAGAGCAACGATAAGTTGCCGAGATGTACACACGTTGCCACCGCTTTTTGTCTCATATTTCAGTCGAGAATAACAACTTAAAACATAAACCCCGTACAAAACCATTCGGCGATTAGGTAAAGCGTCGAGTTTGCTGGTTATTAAGCTTGTAGTAAGTACGCGTATAAATATTACATTTTTCGGGAGCGTTTATGTTCAATTGTGCTGGGAAAATACCGTTAACCGCAACCGTGAACCGGCCAAGTTGTCTCCGGTGGGACCCCGGCCGACGTTGTCTGCACAGTCCCCGGCTCGATGCACAGCTCCCTGGCTACATAAGATGATCCATAAGAGCTAACGAATCAAAGAGGATACGACCACGGTGGGGGCTCGATCAAGATGTCCGGTCAACAATCTGAGCCTTTCGGCAGCCTGCGACATCGTTCACCCGGTTCGAAGCCGCTCTTTGTGCGTTACTTGGGGGACAATCACCAGCGATATGGATGTAGGTCAAAGAGCAAAAAAACACTACACATCACGTTTGTCAGTGTGTGTGTGAGTGAGTGAATGCAATTACTCTTTGTAGATGAGCAACATGAAATCTCGCACAGTTAAATGCAGCAATATTATTTGCACCATCCTCCATTAACTATTAATTCAACCGATTCTAATCATCCGCTTAACTGTACCAGTGTTAACACATTTTTCCAGCAGAGGGCGCCATATCACCAAAAACCGAAGATGCTCACTTTTCTCTTGAATTTGGCAATTTGTCGTGGTTCTTGGGGGTGTGCACTGTGCAGAGTTAAATACTGTATTGCACGCTGTGGGGGATCACCAGGTGTGTCACGTGGGGAGTATCTCGTTTTACTCACCTGGAAATTGTGGAACAGTACTATGCATTCTATCCTGTGTACAGTTCTTTTTCTGAAACATTTACTTGTGCATGCAACACTTTGTTTTTTTTTCTCCCCCCACACACACAATTCCCCTGCTGTAGACTGCAAATTTCCCCAGTGTGGGACAAATAAAGGTTATCTTATCTTAAATAGTGCTGCCGGTGACTTGAATGACAGGATCTTCCATTAGATGGCAGAAGATGCATTTAAGTTTCCACCGTTTGCGTTTAGTACGTAAAATTCGTGTTCTAAACAAGCCCGTATTCCTCTGTAATACATCAAATTCGTGTTCTGAACAGGCTCAGATTTCTCGGTGATTATAAGTCTATTTGTCAGTAAATAGTGACAAGGTCACCATTATTTCAATATACTGCGTGTGTATTGTGTGAGTGTGTGTGTGTGTGTGTAACAAAGCCAATAAAAACCTGACTGTACTGTATTATAATTACACAAAATCTATAAAATGATAAATACTTGACGTATCCTCCATTATCAAAGGGTGGAAAAATATATACATTGAGAACGGAATAATAATTTCATACAACTTTCAAATAATTCATTTAAAAAAATACATGTTGATGTTAACACTGTGAAGGTGGCGATAAAGCACGAACTTCTATTATTGATCACTAACCGGATGCTGCTTCGCTTTTATTTTTTATACTCAAACAGGAAGTTGCTTTGCTCTCCTGTACAGCTTGATGGCAGCCAGCTTGACTGCACCCCTCCCGTCCCCCTCAGTCGTTTGTGGAATTGGAGAGATCCTTCTCCAGACTCTTTAATCTGGTCTCACGGCAACAAACACGGCCTTTTTTGTAGGGGTTCGATCCGTCGCCCTTTGCCTCATCTCTCTTTTTTTTTTCATTTCTGAGGACGTCGTGTCATTTCTTCACCAGAACGCCTGGAACCGGAACCGAGCGGGAGCTTCTGTTTTTCGGTCTACTTCTGTAGGCGGATACAGCGGAGGAGGGCATCCGGGCCTGGCAGCTCCGGAGAGTCCGCTTGAAACCACGGACTTCACCGTTTACAGGTAACGCGAGCCCCCAAAACAATTGTGGAAACCATCAGTTCTGTCCGATAATGGAGTTTGTGACGTTTCAGCTAATTCGGCTGCCAAAGACAAGGGCAGGAATGCGGTTTGGGCTTTTCTAAAATGTCAACACGAGCGCAAATTGCGATGCCACATTGAATGTTGTAGTCTTTCGCCATTTGACAAAACGCCTTCCGTTTCGCCCACCGAAAAAAACGCATCGCGTCTTAGTGGTGTGCAAATATGTAAGTTTGTTGACATAACGTGTTCATTGTGCACGCCCGTGATGCTCCCGCTCGGTTTCTGCGCCTATCAACAAAATGTTTCAATTCCACTTTTCAAATGTGGCGTGACTCGATAACAACCAACTTATCGCATTGCCTCTCACTTTTTCAACACGAAGTCGCGTTTCGAAAAACAATGGCTCATTTTCAACACCAAAACTCCCTATCTGTATTTTAACGCAATGATCCAGCTTCTATCCCCCCCCCCCCCACATACCTACGATGCTGTTATTTTACCAACGTTGCACCTGCTCCTATTTCATCGCCCCAAAACTGACCTATGCACGTTTCGCCCTGCTTGTTCTCCGCCAGTTCGCTTTCACTGTCCTTCATCGTTTTTAACCTCTTCCATTTGTCTCCATGCGTCAAAACCAGTGTGTGTTCTGACCCACATCCACATGTAGGTTGCTGTTGGGGGTAGCACACCCCCAGAGGACAAAGTCATTATAACGACGTCCCCCCCTACCAATCCATTGCGAGGCCATCTAGGAGTGCTTTTATTGATTTGCATTTTGTCGCACACGGTTCCAGTACAGCAGGACTGGAGCTCGGTCACGTGCAGAGACACGAATGTCTCTTGGAACTGATGGTACATTCTCTGGTTTGATCTTTTCCTGGGACTAGAAATATTTAAAAGAAAAGATTGGACGGGAGTTTCAGTTGTTGACAATTCAGTGTTTTTTTTCTATAACAGTGAAAATAGAATGTTCGCTTAGCTTTAAAAAAAAAAAAAGTCCCTGAGATACATACCAAATATGCAGACATGACTGTTATGTATTAATTCATATTGTGGGTCTTTTTTAACTCATTCAGTACCAGCCAATTCTGGACCAAGTCTGAAAAGACGTTTAAAAACGTCATTGGGAGTGAATGAGTTAAACAGTTCTTTTGTAGTTTTTTTTAATGCATGAAGGGCCCAATCAAATACCACATGAGGTTCCCAACCTCTGATCTAACACACTAACAAATTCTGCCTTTACCATCATAATTATTCTTGATTTTGATTGACACTTGGGTAAAGTTATGAATGGAACAACTGTAGTTATAATTTCTCATGTGGGGGGTGCTAAACGGGGGGTTATTTTTGTCGTATTTTGGTGATGTCACTTGACAATAATGCTCATTTTAATTTCTCGCATATCGCTGGCGATGGTCTGAAACCTCCTTTGTCCAAATGAGTTAACATGAAATTTGTGACGTAAAATAGCCGAAATATTACAATCACCCATCCATCCATTTTCGAGAGGCGGCGTCCACCAAGACTGGTCTGAAAGCCAATCGTGGGGCGAATCTTGACAAACACTGTTCCCGTTCGCATCTTTGCAAACTCTCGAATCTTCACTCACGTTTTTGGGATGTCTGGTGGGGAAGCACAAGTGTGGTTTTAATCCGTCGCATTTCAAATCTAGCACCATGAAGAACCAACGCTAATATTTCTACATTTCCAAATGCACCTCAGCTCTTCCGTCAAGCGTTGCGTAAGGCGTCCAGATAGCCCACAATGCTTTGCTGCGACGCAGACTGCGCTTGCTTTATGATCAGCCTCCAAAACACCGTTGCCATTGGCAACCGCTCAGGTTCTCACCTCTTCTCCCTCTCGTTCTGCCTCCTTTACATAACATTCAAATCAGTCCTTTTTTTTTTAGGGGAGGGGTGCACGTGTCACAATTTGAGCAATAGAAAACAACCTATGTGCGGTGACACATGAATCATGCCCCCCCCCCAAAAAAAAACGATGTTAACTATGCAAGGAATGTGGAGTGGCATCGAGTTCATTCGATCGTGTGCAAAAAAAAAATAATAATCCTGGTGGAACCGCATCAGACATGATGTGACACAGGCATCTCATGAGATACTGCGTGCGCTTCTCGTCCTCTGTGAGTGCGGTCGGATGTCCGAAGGGGCTGTTCGGTCTTGTAGCGTGCGCTCGAGTGTGTGTTCGTTCGTCTTGCACACATTCTGCTGTAACAACGACTCAAGTCGCGTTTGTCGACACTGTCGCGGTGCGCTTCCAGATGTGTGTGTGTGTGTGTGTGTGTGTCGAGTCGGGCAGAAGGGAGATTGGCTCATAATCGCGGGGATTAAAGAGCGGCATTTGTTGGAGCGACATCAGACGGGGATTTTGCACAAAGGCTCGGGTCACATCAGTGTCGAAAACAGGCCGATGCTCATTCGTGATGAAATAACATCAGATGGAGTGAAAGCGCATGAAAATTTGCACATGAAAGCGAGGCAGGTGTTTTAGTTGCGAGCGTCCGTACGGGAAGGAGCCGCGCGCAGTTTGACAAATTGGCACAAACAACGTCCCTTGAGTGTTCGGGGGGGGGGGGGGGTGCAATTGAAATAAGGTGTTTAGTATTCAACCGTGTATGAGTCCAGGAAAGGTGAGGCAAGATTTTTGCAACCCCCTCCACCCCCCCCCCCCCCAAAAAACTATTATAACCCTGGGCGGTCCGGTGGTCCAGTGGTTAGCGCATCGACCTCACAGTGCAGAGGTACCAAGTTCAATTTCAGCTCTGGCCTCCCTGTGTGGAGTTTGCATGTTCTCCCCCTGCCTGTGTGGGTTTTCTCCGGGTATTTCGGTTTCCTCCCACATTCCAAAAACATCCATGGCAGGCTGATTGAACACTCTAAACCAGTGGTGTCAAACATACGGTCCGCGGGTTTCAACATTTTCCAAAGATTCTTGTGCTTCTTTCGACCAAAACAAAGGAAAGACATCTTACTTTGGTTATTAACTCATTCAGTACCAGCCAATTCTAGACCAAGTCTGAAAAGACGTTTAAAAACGTCTTTGGGAGTGAATGAGTTAATAGCAGAGTATGGAGAATTTTAATGGCCCTGAATTTGACACCCCTGCTCTAAACTGTCTGTAGGTGTGAGTGTGAGCGCGGATGGTTGTTGGTCTCTGTGTGCCCTGCGATTGGGTGGCAACCCGTTCAGGGTGTCCCCCGCCTACTGTCCGTCGACGGCTGGGATAGGCTCCAGCACCCCCCGCGACCCTTGTGAGGATAAAGCAGATCGGAAAATGAATGAATATTATAACCCCGGTTCAAAGTGAACCATCACAAACTCGTGTGAAATGGGAGTCAGTCATACTTGGAACGCTGCGTTCTTCACACCGTGATGACGCAGGCCCCGAGCCGGTTCCGTTTGAAGTCAAACGCACCTAACAAACTGTCGCTGAGCTATCAACAGTCCCGATTATGTTTCAAAACTTTCTTTCGTTTAGAACCAAAATCTTCCCAAACACGTGCGGGGCAATTTGTTGTGGTTCACCACATCCCGCTTATAAGAGGGGTGTGCACACTTGGCCAACCACATTATTTCATGATGGCCAACCAAAAAAAATGAAAGGTACAAGTCATAATCCACATGAATGGTAGGAAATGTTTTGAAAAAATCGATTTTGTTCCCATTTGGTTCTATCACTCAAACTCGAGATTTCAACAGGAGCGTTATTATTTATAACCTCGGTCGACTTCTTTATCCGAAAGGCTGAGTTGTGGCTTACTGTACGCCCATTCTCTGCTCAAGTGGTTGTTGCCACTGCTGACTTATCAACTTAAAAAATAAATAAATACAATTAAAAGGCAACCAGGAAGAGAGCTCCGATGCGGTTTTTGCCCGCAGCACGTAATGTGGCAAGCTTAAACAACACAATCGAGTCAAACCTGTAAGCAGTCGCCGTCTCGTGAACGCGGCAGGGTTCCAACGCATGACGAAACCGTTGTGGTACGTTTTCCCCGAGCTTTCATTTTCATAACCAAATGTAACGAAGGGTGTGTCATTTTTTTCACTCCCCTTTTTTTTTCTTTTTTTTTGCGGGGAGAAGTCAGTCCGCTGCACACTTTTTAAATCGCACTGTTATCACGTCCCGTAGATATCAAGGAAAGCCATTCATAGAGCTGGTGTTGCGCAAGAAATTGCTAATTTTTTTTTTTTTAACATTTCAGAACTCAGAATGAGGAGAATTAATAGAAGGAGGTTGGAAGCTAGATTTCTCTACATACTGCTGTAATTCATTCATTCATTCATTTTCCAAACCGCTTTATCCTCACAAGGGTTGCGATGGGGTGCTGGAGCCTATCCCAGGTGTCTTCGGGTAGGAGGCAGGGGACACCCTGAACCGGTCGCCAGCCAATCGGAGGGCACACAGAGACGGAACAACCATCCGCGCTCACACTCACACCTACAGACAGTTTAGAGTGTTCAATTAGCCTACCATGGGTGTTTTTGGAATGTGGGAGGAAACCGGAATACCCGGAGAAAACCCACGCCGACTGCTAAGATCTTTTTTTTTTTTCCATGCAGCTCTTGTCCGTCTAGTGAATGAGTACAGTCGCCGAGCCCGCTCCTCCAAAGCATTTACGAGCGCTATGTCAACACCCGAATGGAGCCGCGAGGCTTTTAACAGGACGGCAATCGTCTTCCAGTCCACTGCGCCCAGCGGAAAACCGAACACACGCAAGCGTACGCCTTCGCGCCTGGTGTAAAGATGCGGGTTCATCGATGCTCATGCATCTGCGCTTCGCATCATCTGTCGGCGAACAGACAGAAAGCCCACAACTGCATAGGAAAAAAAAAAGAAGCTATTTTTAGCTACTGTCACCGCGCATCTTCGTCCGATTAAGCGTCCGTTCGAGCCCTTGTTGTGTTTCGAGCTTGACCGAGATCACCGTGTGTGTGTGTGTTTTGGGCTTGATAACAACGCAGTCTTGATCCACTGATTTCAAGGATCATCCTTCTGTAATTGAAGATTAAGAGTGTCCTGCCTTAGTCATGACCTCAGACGCTAGCATGCGCCATCGCGCGCGCGCACGTGTGCCCGAAAGCTTTGGGGAATTTGTCTCGTCCTGTGTCCGGGAGGCGTTTTTTGCGTTTCGTCATGTGGGCCGATAACGGCTCACCGCGCTGCTCTGTTGACATTCGTATGCTTACAGGCTTACAGGCAGGGGGGGGGGGGGGGGCGTACTTTGCAAGGCTTCACAAATCTATAAATAACACGTTGCCTTCAACTCCGGCCTTCCTCTCCGCCGTCTTTTTATCGTCATTTCTTCCTGTGTTTTTTTTTTTTTTTTTTTTTTTTTTTTTTAGGAGGTGTTTTCTTGACACTTCAGCCTTTTTCCCCCTCCCCCCCTCGCTTGTCCTTCATCTTTCTATTAATATTAACATTTCCACCTTTTGTGCTGTTGCTCACAAGAAAGCCCCTGTGGGTCAGTCATGCCGCAGCTCACCCCTTTTTTTTTTTTCGGGAGGCTTCTCTCAAGCAAACAAAAGGGTCTTTGAGCCGAGAGCGCCCACCGCGCCGGGCAAAGCAGTACCGATGCAGTTTTGTATGCGTCCTCATGGCTACACAAACACATGCTTGTGACTGCACTCTTGGCAGCGAAAGCCTTTGAAACACTTCTGATGGACACAAAAGGAAATAGTCATCGGGGGTGGGGGGGGGGCATTTGTAAGGCGTCAGTGTTCACTCACCGCAAGGTTAAATTGCACAGAAATTAATCAAAGATGCTTGAGTCAGTGATACCAGCCGGCGGGATCTTCATTTTTTTATTTTTTTTTTTTTTTAAATCTCGCCTCTCCCTTCTGGCGCTTCAAAATGAACGTTGTCATGTGTGGTGACGTCAGAAAGTCAGCACCTGCGTTAGCTCGCATTTCGCCGAGCGGCTTTATCAGCTCCACTGTAGTTTTTTTTTTAAATCTCAAATAAGGCAGGGACTAGTGGAGTGGTGAGCAAACTACGGCCCGCGGGCCGAATCCGGCCCGTTGGTCTTTTTAATCCGGCCCGCCGAAGATTGGTCCACAATTAAGGTTCGATGTGAATGATTGCATTCATTTCAATTGGACTTGTAATGACAGGCATTTCACCACCAGGTGGCGCATTGACTTGAAGTTGCAGAACAGGGGGGGCACTCAACAAATGCAGTTTTTTTTAATGTACCATAGCTCGTGCTGACCTGGCCCTTCTGTCAAATTTTAAAAGTCAATGCGGCCCCCGAGCCAAAAGGTTTGCCCACCCCTGGGCTAGTGTATTGATTTGATTTTAATTTATATATTTTTAATGACTATTTATTTGGAATCATACAAACACAGAGATAGTTTGGGTTTTCTGTGGGTGACTCATTGGCAAAGAGCCTCTCGTCATCTCACTCGGTGTGAGTTTCGTTGCGGGCTTCCGTTGCTTGATTGTCCTTGTCAGATTGTCCAGATGTACCTGTCTGACTGCCCCCCCCTCCCCTCTCCCTTGGAGTGCTTTCTCAGTCGTTAAAGCATCGGCTAACTTCTTTGAGCTGCGCAGTACGCGGCACATTTTGAGTTACTACTTCCCTGGTCGTGTCAAATAGCGAACTCATAATGAGAAAGAGCGACAAAGACAAAAAAAGAAAAGAAAAGTGACATAAACTCAGACGGCTAAAATCCAAATTCAGCCATTTTATTTATTGCTTAACATCACTGCCATTGTGAAATGAAATCGAAGCGTTCGTTGACTTGCCACCTGAAGCAACGTTTGACGGCCGGAAACGATTTATTTCCGGCCATTAATTGATCCTAATGTGGCACTTCAGAATGTTGAATTACGGGCTGCCTCACACTAAATTACACGGCAATGAGGATACGCCGCTGTTGCCTGTTATTTTCTTAGCTACCCAACGTCAAGTCTTTGGTTTGGCGTGTTGTGGTCTCCCCCCCGAAATTTGCCGTCTGTTTTTTTAACACCGTTGCAAAAGGACAGTTGCCAGGGACATGAGTGAGTTGCACCCCCCCCCCCCCCCCCCACACACACACACTCTCTGCTTCACCACGCAGCACTGTACATGCCCGCAGTCACTCGGGCGATTTCATGGCCCTCCAAGCAAACACAGAGACGCCATTATGTCTCCTGTCTCTCGGTTCTTCCCTCCCTCTTCTGCTGATTCCCTTTCGCACTCTCCTCCTGACTTTAATGACGCATTCTTGTTTTTTTTCTGATATCCTTCGAAAATGAGGTGAAAGAAAGAGGAAGGAGGGGGGGGGGGTTCATGACGGCGTTGTAATTATTCATGGCAGTAATTAGGCCTCCGGGTCTTGATGGCTTCCCCTGTGAAGTTTTCGCTGAGATTGACTACCCACAGTGCCCTTGGGATGCTTCCAGGAGGGGGCAATGGGAGTTATGGGTAAGATTATTATTATTTTTTTTCGGGAGGGGGTGTGTGTCAAAATTTTAAGAATTTGCTGATGATGAAAGAGAATCTGTCAATCATGGGGTGGGGTGGGTATGGGTATTCCCTCTATTTGTAGACGTTGACAGGTTTCACATTCCCCCACACACATTGCCATCATAGGCATCAGCTGCCACACACACACACACACACACACACACGTCACTTGTCTTTGTTTGGCAACAGAGATAAAACCCAGCTCTGTTACGCTGCTCTGTATGGGGGACAAAGACTACTTATCTGTGTGTGCGTGACTGAATTCGTTTCACAACCGCATGCTCATTTTTTTAAATGCAGTTTTCATCGTGATTACAGTGGTTTCCCTTCAACACGGTTCTATAGCTGTGTAAGAGTGTACTTGTGACTGTGTGTGCATGCGCGCAGGGGTCATCAGCTCCGCCTGATGACAGCGCCATGAGGGCTGGCATGGCACACTTCCTCGTCAACAAGCGTACCGCATGCGGCAAACACTCTGTCGCAGGATAAAGGAATTGAGCACACACTCATTTAAATATTTAAAGGGATTTTTGTTCCTCGTGTTCATTTATTGATTTTACTTATTTATTTTCTTCTTCAGTTATGGAGGAGTGTTCCCTAACACCAGAAAGATCTTTTGCTCCTGCTAATGCATTACTTAGCGCGTTAATGTGTACATTTCCGACATCAATATTAATTTTTAGCCACGCTAAACTCAATCAGTGACGTTTTCCTGTGCCAATATTGTCTGGCACAGACCAGGCCCTATCCTTTGAGTTGCACTGTGTCCAACCAGTATAAATGTTACACGTCGCCTCTAATTTTTAACTGGAAGGCGAGAAATTGTAACTTTGACGACGAGGCAAAAAATAAAGGGCCTAACGTGGTTACGGTTGCTATGGAGCTGCGGATATATATTTCCACCATCCTCATTGATGCAAACTTCATCAACACGATGACGAGTTTCCACTTCCGTAGCCTGTTTGGCTAGATTTCACTTCCGTAGCCTGGTTGTCTAATTATTATTATTATTTTTTAAATTGGGCCGACTACAGCTGACCGTGTGGCATGCTGAGGCTTTTCCAGAATGTGCGAAGGTCGCACATAATTGGACGGATGAGTGACTATGCGAAACCCCGCAATGATTAATCACTCGCAGCATGGGCCCGACACAAATGACAACCCGCTGAAGGGATGCGTCATGAGTGGGAGCTGTCCGCGGGAAGAAGGAAAGAAGGTCCGCTTGATTGTTGTTGAGGGTCAGCCGGGACGGGCGGTACATTTCTGCCGTCTGTTTCCTCGCTGACGTTAACCCCCACCCCCAACCCCAAACCCTCATCACTTTACTGTGCGCTCACACTTGACGGGGCGTTGACACAGCAACACAATGAGCAAGGAACAGCTGGAGGGCGATTGAGCAAGGTGTTTCCTGCCGCCGCCGCTGCGTCAACACTTAGTCTGGATCAACAAGCCCCTGCAACCAACGCTTGACGACGTCCTCTTCTTCTCCTCCTCCTCCTCTGACTAATTAGTCTAATCTCCCCCTGGTTGAAAAGTGAAAATGGGTCCATTCAAATCTGTGATATCCTATCTTTTATTCATGCTTTTTTTTTTGGTCATGGTTTATGCATGGCCTGCTCACACAGTTGTCGAGCGGATTAATATTGGATTAAAACGAGCCGTGCTTCATTCATGAGGCCGGTCAGAGCAGAGGAGGAGATTGTCTGCAATTCCACCTGCTGCCGTCGAGCACCGACGCTTTTGTGAAATGTGGTTTTCGGTGCGACGCCGGGACGAACGTTGACCGCGCTCGCGTGTGTCTCTCTCGCAGGCCGCGCACCGCCCCGCCATGGAGAAAATGAAGAGGATTAAGAAGCGTCTATCGTTAACGCTGCGCTCAAGTCAGACCATCGACGAGTCTCTCTCCGAGCTGGCCGAGCAGATGACCATAGAGGACGGCGGCACCAAGGACAACGGTTGGTATTTCTCATTGGTGCCAACCGTGCTCGATATATACTGTATATATATATTTTTTTTATTAATTCCTTGGTCCAAAGAGGCTTCATTTTAACTTCCGCAAATGACGTCACCACATAAACAAGATGTCGAGTCTATCGCCGTTGAGATTTGATTCATTTACTATATTCATCGTTTTGATTTAAAAAAAAAGTTGTGCCGCTGCTAGCTTACTTGCTACCTAAAAAAACTCGCGGGAAATTATTTATGCCTACAGAGTTTAAAAGAAAATCTATTGTGTAACGTTGACAGCATCATAACGTTGCATATTATCATTTGCATTATTTGACTGATATTTTGTTTTAATCAACTTTCTGGTAATTACAAAAAAAGTTCCAAAACAAATAAAATGCTTAGGTAGCGGCAGTCGGTCTATTGATTTGGGCAAATATTTTCTTTCCCAGTGTTTTAGTTGTGACTCTTACAGTCGCAATGTGTGTGTTAATATTGTTCGATTTGAAATATTTCGGTTGTGGCTACCTGCAGGTACTTTGATGGAATAGATACCTTACCCCGGTTCCTTATGTTTATCCATCCCTTTTTGAAATAATAGTGTCTTACCATGTGTTACTTTTATTCAAATGTAAGAGGCCGAGTACTTCTACTTTTACCAGACTATCAGGAACCCGAGCAATAAAATAGTTTAGTTAAAAAAAAGTCTTAGCCTGCCAATGCCTTGAACAGTAATTAAATCTCTCTATACCAGTGTACACGTCCATCAGCTCACATTATCATCGTAAAGAGAAAAGTGCTTTTCGCAACTAGCATACTCTCATGGGCCTTTAAATTATTCCACGCAGATGGTAATGCAGAGTGAATGAAAACATTTGTGTGCGCGTGTGCGTGCGTGTGTTAGACGGACGGCAGCGATGGGGATGAAGAGCTCTTTATCGGCGTTATGTAACAGGAGTGAGGACACCGATATATTTGCATAAGCACACACTCAGCCCTTTAAGCGAGAAGGTCAGTTGGGAACCTGTCAGCTTAGAGTCGTTAAGACTCAGTTTACAGGTTGAGGAGCAACAGCATTTAAAGCTTAGTCGCCAAGCATAAAGGTATTAAGTGTTATTATTATTATTATACTTTACAGGAAATGCTTTTTTCCCCTTATTTCTGATCTGTTGTTGCAAGATATATACAGAGGATCTTGGTTCTATTTAGCCACACATTGAGTTAGTTTTTAGTCTGTCGTATGAGCGGTAACGTGGATAGACTGGTTATTGTACCTTTTGTCATCGAGTCGCCGCCATAAACTCATTCACTCCCAAAGACGTTTTTAGACGTCTTTTCAGACTTGGTCTAGAATTGGCTGGTACTGAATGAGTTAATAGATGATGAACAAAGAAATACTTAAATTAATAGTTACTTTTGGAGCAGGTAAATGAAATCTGCTCTTGCCTAATTGAAACGAAGCTGCGACTCCAACCTCCAATTGAATTGGCAGGAGCTCGCCAAAATAAAAGTGAGATACGCAGCCGGTCTTTTGCATATTCTCTGCGACCTCAAGTCAAGTGATTTGTGAAAAGTCACGTATAAGCCAAGCTGCGGCATTTCCTGTCGGCTTCTGACACTCCGTAACGTCGTCCTTGAAAGTACGATGACCTCGGGGTTAAGCCTTCGATAAATTATGTCCATCCAGTAATCCCCGCCGTGCGTTTCCGAATGAACTCCGCAAGCGTGATGCAACACTTGAAACAGAACCGTCCTCGTTGTCTTTCAGAGCCCTTCATGAGGAATGGCCGCCCACCCACCTCCCACAGCATGCACTCCTTCCTGCACCAGTACACGGGCTCCTTCAAGAAGCCGCCGCTCCGCCGGCCGCACAGCGTCATCGGTGGCACCCTGGGCTCCTTCATGTCCATACCGCGCAACGGCAGTCGCTTGGGTGAGGCACTGACATCGTGGTTCTTATCTCCCCTCTAAAGGGAAAAGTCTAGGTCTGGCCAACAGTTGCCGTCTGACGACAAACAGGAAAAGTGTCCGAGTCTTTTTCACCCCGGGTGACGATCTTTCCTGTGAATGGATTCGTGACCGATGTGTAGCGTCATGTCCAATCCCCGAGGGAGGGTGGGAAGTGATTCATCGTGATCATCTGGCTTTGAGTGAGAGTGTGGGACAATTCATTTGGTTGGGCATAAGTTTAAACCCTTTTCAGGGACGGCGGTTACTACAGTGGACAGCTGATCGTGTTATCAGGTTACACGGTGCATGAAAGGGTTAAAAAAAAAGTTGAGGTCAGGGCTGAAACGATTAATCGAATAATTTGATGGCTAAAAGGGCGGAAGCAAATTCTCTGCTTTGAAGCGTTGCACGGATCCTTTTTTTTTCCCCCTGACACGGACTAAAAACTGTACTGCAGATGCCAGGAGGAAGCAGTCGCTCAAAAACAGCATGTGAAAAATAATTATGGGCTTTTCGCACACTGGTTAAGCATATCATGATTGCAACATGAGATAATGTGTGAAAGTGAATTTAATATCGCCTGCCACCACCGTTTAGTTTATATCGAAATAACCCCCGTAAGAGGTCAGGCATAAATCATAAATTCTATTTAATTTGAACCAGTTAACTAATGATTTTATTATTTTTTTTGTAACTGAAATGTTTGCATGCAATTATTTGGAAATGAACAATTATTAAAAAAAAATGCTGAGTTTAATTGAAACATTTAAGGGGGGGATGTCAATGCCACAAATATTACAAGACTCTTCATTATGTAAATGCTCAACCGGCCAAATTGAAAATTTTGCCCATTTTGTCGATTTGCTCGTTTCTCTCCTCCGCGCAGATATTTGCTCCTGTATTTTGTGTCACTCTTCAAGCTTTTCCGCTTGTGCGCTCGTGCACACGTCAGGTTTCTAAGTCGGTGCCTTAGAAGGTAGGAAGGCAGAATGAAAGACGGCCTCAATGGGGGGGGGGGGTCTCTCTCCACCGATCCGTGTAAGAAGTCATTCACACCCGTTTGAAATCACACAGGATTTTGCTATCAGTGGTATGATAAACATCTCTCTTTAAATATGTGCAACCAGGCGGGTTGATGCTATTATGTTTGTGGATGGTTGATCGACTCGCTCGGGCCTCGTTTTGGACCCTGGCCCAGATTGGAGGAATGCGGATGCCCAAACAGGCCAGTTATGTAGGACAAAGCGTCGCTATAATCATAAGGACGCGAGATCGCTGAGCGGAGATTTGGGTGGTGTTGGTTTGCAAGGCTTTGTGTGGCTCGGAAAGGGCTGGACGGATAAAGCTTGTCTGAATAATGTGCGCCGAGTAGGTCAGGAGCAAGGAGACGCAACAGCAGGGAGGTGATGGAGACATGCAAATGAGGATGTGAAAGTGGACGGAGGGTGAAAGGGAAAGCAAAGTGGGGCACGTGGAGGAGAGATTCGAGTGCTCTGATGAGAGGGGAAGAGGATGTTAGGAAGTGAGAGAAAGAAGTGAAATGAAGTGGAGGGGTGTTTGTTTTTTTTTAAATTAAGGCAAAAGAGTTGAAAGAAAAAATGCGCATACGGTGAGCGGTAGCCATAACGGCCCCTAAGATGAACAAAACAGAAAATGAAGTCAACTCAAAAGTTTGTGGGTTTGTGAAAAGGAAATCGCTGCCTACCTTTGTCGAGACCTGACGCGGAGGCACGGGACGCACTTTTGCCGCGTGTTAATAGCTCTCATGTAAAATGCTTCTCCCTTGCCCTTGCCGAATTGTACACAAAACCAACTCCGTATGAGAAGAAAAATCATAACAATAAAAGATATAGCTCTGATCGCAAGCTGCGAATCCAAATTGCTAACCGCTAACAACTTCCGGTGATGCAGGTCACGTGCGAGTTATTATTTAAAAAAAATATTTTTTGTAAAAGTGAGACTGATAGGATGCTAACAGTGCACACTGCACTGTTAGCATCCTAACACTAAAAAGATCTCATATTAACTCATTCAGTACCACCCAATTCTAGACCAAGTCTGAAAAGGCGTTTAAAAATGTCTTTGGGAGTGAATGAGTTAATAACACACACACACACACACACACACACACACACACACACACACACACACACACATACATACATACATGCTAGCATTCACAAGCTAACACGTGTGCTAGCTTGTGAATGCTAAATGCACTTTTAACGTCGTTCTGTCCTTTTGTCCATCCATGGCGGTGATGTCTTGCGGAATTTCTGGTATTCCCGCTTGCATTTGCGTCATCTCCCCGCACACTTTCATTTCCTGCCGAAAGAACCCTTTAATTAGCAGCCTCCCGGTTGTGTCTTGACATTTTTGGCGTGGTTGACCCGGCGGAAAACCCAACTTGTTTTCGAGGGGAAATCTCACCGCGCTGTAATTTCCAAAGCCGGTCGACCCCGCAATTTTAGCTGCCGTGCTAATTTTAGCCGGTGTCGCTGCGTCGAATGTTTTAGCGCAGCCCGGGGGCGTCATCCCGTTTGTGTACTTTCCTTCCTCCGCTTATGTACGTTTGCTTAGTGACGCTTTGTTTCACTTGGCGTCACATCTATTTCAAACAGAAGCCTTGCGCTATGACCAATTAGCGACGCATCCACCTGGAGAACAAACACCTCGAGCAGTACTGGAAACCTTTTCATCCCATTTGATTTGCCGAAAGTGGGCCAGCATTCCTGTCATCGGAGAAGTCGCTGTTTTTTTACAGGTTCAGGGCACAAAGTACAACAACGTGCAGAATGGAATCCATTTCGAACTTTGTCTCTGTAATATTTGATTCCGGCTAACAGACGGGTGTGCATGTGTGGGTGTTTTTTTTTTTTTTTTTTTTTGAGGGAGGGGGGGTGTGCTTGTGCTTCGGGCATTGTTTCCCTTTGCAAGCTGCGGTCGTTTTTACAACACTATAAGATGTGGTCATGTGTTTATTTACACTCGGGCCTCAGGAGTGACAAGTGCCCGGGAGGAGTCCAATGTTTCGACATTCAGTTTGCTCGATTTTGTAACAATCGGATTTGAATAGTTGTTATTGTTGAAGCTGTTAGGTTTGGCCGTATTTTATGATTTATTGTCAAATCTCCCCTTCTAGTGTTGATTGACAGACATCCTAATCAATTGAATTGATCAATCAAGGGTTGGGGAAGACTCATTAAATCTTCCGGCCAGTTGTCCCAATTTGTCCTTCTATTTGCTCAAAGTTAAAAAAAAAAAAAAAAATAAAACTCCAGTTGACTGCTAAAATTATTCAAATGAGATTTGACGATCGTCTGTTCAACCATTCGCATAATTAATGTTGGTCAAACATGGCTTTTTTTTTTTTTTTTTTTTTTTCTCCCTGGGGGTTTGTTTAGCCGAGGGACCCAAAACCTCGCTTGTGTATTGGAACCCGCACACATAATTGCCGCTTGGCAGTGAGCCCGGTGCGTTGCGGTCGTTGAGCGATTCCACCTTTTCCGAGCAAAAAGAAATCACCCTGTCTGCCTCGAACACCCGCTTAATCAATACTTAACCTGCATCAGGAACGAAGTTATCTGCTGCATTTATCTCATACATATTGTTTGTGTGTGTGTCCGGTTTAGACATTGTGCACGAGAACCTTAAGATGGGTTCTGACGGCGAGAGCGACCAAGCATCGGGGACGTCGTCGGACGAGGTCCAGTCGCCGACGGGCGTCTGTCTGAGGAACCGAGTCCACCGGAGAATCTCCATGGAGGTAATATCAACACGTCACCGTAAACCGCCTTCGGCCATTGGCCTTGGGAGGTCTTGTCTGGGACGAGGAGGAGGAGGGGGTGGGCATTCCAACTCGCCTTTTAATGGCTTCTGGGTGTCGGATATCAGTGCCGCAACGAGGGGGTTTACAAGCTCTGGCGTGACTATCGGCGTTTCAGGCGGGCTCATGTGACAGAGAGCGTGCCTGGATGCATGGCGTCGACATGGTCCTTCCCCGAAGAAAGTCCATCGGGCTTTATTGCCCAGGCTCAAACTGGATCACGGAGATGACAAAAAGTATTTTGAAGTTGACTTGGTCACAGATTGTAGTTTACAATTAAGAATTTAATTTTTTTTAATTATTATTATTATTATTTTTAGCCCTCAGCAATTATTTATTTTATTTAATATTGAAAAAGTTCCAATTTTGATGTAAAATGGTTCTTCTGATGTACATTAAATTAAAAAAAAACAATTATAGAAGGAAAAAAATCATTTTGATCAATATACACTACATGGACATTTACGATCATCGACATGAATTAGTAGACGAATACAAATAATCAAATGTAGATGGAGAGTATTTCTACTACTTTCTTCCAAACATTTGGAGAGAGAGAAATAATAAATAAACAAATATTTGACTAAGTTATAATTAACCGATTTTAGGGGAGGGGAAACCTCGAGATAAATCCAACAAATATTACAAGACTCTTGCGAATGTAAAAACTGCACATATTTTGCCCATCCCTGACTCAAAATAAAATAAAAACTCGTACTAAAAGTTGGATAAGTGTCAGAAGATCATGCCTGCCCGCCATCAACATTATTAATCCTTTTATGCGCCCTGTAACTCAATAACATGAGAAGCTGCCCACTGTAGTAACCGCCGTCATAAATCATGACGTGGATGTTTTGCACCCAGTGGGATGCTGCGCTCGGCAGCCTTCTGCCCCCTACTGGAGAAAAAGCTTTCCCAAAACAAAAACCCCCAAAAACAATGTGATGTGAATTTGACAACGCCGTTGATGGACTGAAACATCCTGGAGGTGACTCGGCAATCCATATGATGTCACGCTTTTCGATCCTTCTCCCCAAGACGTCCAAAAAAGGAGCCATTGTCCACGTTTCAAGTGATCAGACTAATCCCCGAGCTGTTATTTTAGCGCGGGGAAAATAATAGCGTCTCTGTCGCAACGTCTTTACATAATTCGATTTGAAAAAGGCCCTTTTGTGTGAAAACAAACGGCCCCACCGTTACGTAACACAATTTAGCATCCTGCATGTTGAATCATAAAAATCGAGACAGCTGCTCGAATGGTAGCTGCAATGTTCTAATTCTTGCATCCCGCGCAAGAACCTCGTGCTATTTTTACACAACTCCCTTCAGTTTCGTCCGCATTTGATCAAGATTCGACTTCCAAGAACACATCCCGTTTATTTTTTTTGCACAACGGCGCTGCAGTCACATGAAAGGTGCAAGTGTACCTAATTTTGTGGCTGGATCGTATTTATATAACCGCATTCACCGGCCATGTGGCGTCGAAATATCGTTTGTTTTTTTTGTTTTTTTTCCAGACAGCGTTCTACCTTGTGAGATGACGGACTTGATCTGTTTTGTCTTGCGGCGCATGGGAGGAGATGCGAGCGTTTAATTTTATCCCCTCCTGTCTCTGAGAGCGTGGGTGGGCTGCTTTTGTCTTGCGGTTCGCGTTCTGTTCTCTCCGTGTGTCATAATTGCATCCAATGGACAATGTCAAATTTAATCGGATGGTAGAAATATATTTGGCGGTGTGGGGGGGGCAAATACATGAACATCCGTGCGGGTTTGCGTTTTCAGGACCTCAACAAACGCCTGTCGCTGCCCGCTGACATCCGAATTCCCGACGGCTACTTGGAGAAACTGCAGCTCACCAGCCCGCCCTTCGACCAGCCGCTCAGCCGTCGCTCGCGCCGAGCCTCGCTGGTACGTATCTGCGCGCGCGTGTGTGCCACTTTTACAGCCCCGCGGCGCCGGGAGCAGCCTGTGCTGCCTGTTGCCATGACAACCGACCCAGCAGGGAGCCCGAGACGTACCAATCTGGAGACTTGCTTGCGTTATTTTTTATTTTTTGAGTCGGGCAGTGTCGATTGTTACCGGATGCCCGAGATATGACATTAAGATGCTCTATTTTGTACTCCTTGAAGATTTATATGCGAAGGGTGTGCAGACTTTTGTGCTCAAGGGGTTGTTTTTAGTTACGGAACATAGGCCAGGCCATTTGTAGATGAGAATGGGGGAAAGGGGAAAAAAAACAAAACGTATCTGGAAAATGTGGAAGCTAGATCCCACTTTTTAAATTTTTTTTTTTCAAATATATCATTTTTTAAATCTCTAAAATAAACACATTTCCCTTTGTTTACAAGAAATAAATTCACTCGTTTGTTAAAAAAAATCACACACCTAAAATTCTTTATCCTATTTTAATTTCCTCGCAGTTATTTACAATAAATAAATTCCCGAATGATTAAATGCATTTAAAAAAACAGGAACATTTTAATCTCAATAGCAAACAAATTGTTTTATTTACTATTCAATGATTTCTGACTGCCACATTTGTTTTCAGGGAAATGAATCAAATAATTTAAGATGGATGTAAACTGGTTAATGTTCACATTTTTGTCATGAATTTAAAATAAATCATTTACACTCTTAATGAAATATATGAATACAGAATAATTTTATATATATATATATTTTTTTAATTACCCAATAAAATTTTCTTGGAAAGTATCATAAGATTGCTGTTTATGATTATTATTTTTTTGAGTCAGTTGAACATAAAAGCTAAATTAAAAAATGTATTTTATCAAAACGATATGTGAAACTGTGGTTTATTTACAATTAAATATTCACTGAAAAAAAAAAGAATTTAAAAATGGCGTCAAATGATTTTATCTGTAATTTTCTTTCATCTTTTGTGATTTAGAAATCATTCAACCAAAATATCAGTTGAGACGAAGCACTAAAAATAAATACAGCCATAATAAAGCGGTTTGAGGAAAAAAACACAAATTCCTTCCAACAAACATTTTTTGATTGCTCGCAATAATATTTGCCCTGTCACGCGTTGACTTTTTGCCTGTTTTTCATTATCATCTTCCCCCCCCCGTGACGTTTTCTTAGTCGGAGATTGGTTTTGGCAAATTGGAGACCTACATCAAGCTGGACAAACTGGGCGAGGTGAGGAAAGCTCCAAAAATCAAAAAAACGGAGCAACGATGAAACGGCGGCGGCGGTGAACTCAAATCTGGGCCGCTTCTTTTCCCTTGCAGGGAACGTACGCCACCGTTTTCAAAGGACGCAGCAAGCTGACCGACAACCTCGTGGCCCTCAAGGAGATCCGTTTGGAGCATGAGGAGGGAGCGCCGTGCACAGCCATTCGAGAAGGTAATGCCAAGTAGGGGTCCCCCGTTCCGCGTTTGAACCCGCTTTCACGGCACCGCTTTTCACCTGCGCAGTGTCGCTACTGAAAGACCTGAAACACGCCAACATCGTGACCCTCCACGACATCGTCCACACCGACAAGAGCCTCACGCTGGTGTTTGAGTACCTGGTAAGGAGCTTCAGTCCCACTCCACTTTTTTTTTTTTTTTTTTTTCCATTGCGAGGGGGCAAAGAAATCCTCGCACACGACGCCGAGCTTCTGCTTATTTCTTCCGCAGGATAAAGATTTGAAGCAGTACATGGATGACTGCGGAAATATCATGAGCATGCACAACGTGAAGGTCGGGAATTGCAGTTTAGCCGTTCGGGAGATCAGATTTTCCTCACGGCGCGAAATCTCTCCTCTCCCGCAGGTCTTCTTGTTCCAGATTTTGCGCGGGCTGTCGTACTGCCACAAGAGGAAAGTTCTCCACAGGGACCTGAAGCCTCAGAACCTCCTCATCAACGAGAAGGGCGAGCTCAAGCTGGCTGATTTCGGTGAGGAAAGGAGGAGGGTCGAGATTTGCCCCCCCATGAATGGCCTGACTTTGGTGATCCGTCAGGTCTGGCGAGGGCGAAATCGGTCCCGACTAAAACGTACTCCAATGAAGTGGTGACTCTTTGGTACCGACCTCCCGACGTCCTGCTGGGCTCCTCGGAGTATTCGACGCAGATCGACATGTGGTAAAGACCAAAAAAAAGAAAAGAAAAAAAATGGCTTTTGACAACAATCCTTTCTCCGTTTGTATTCTTTTTCTGAAATCTCAACGGCGACCGTTGACTTGCAGGGGCGTCGGCTGTATATTTTACGAGATGGCTGCGGGTCGGCCGCTCTTCCCCGGCTCCACGGTGGAGGACGAGCTCCACCTCATTTTCAGGTTACTCGGTGAGGAGCCGTCTCGGCCAAGTCAAACCCCCCGCCACCCTCCCACCCCCTCGCGGAAGCGCTCGCCCGCGCCGACCGTCTGCTCCTCGCGTGATTGCAGGCACACCGACGGAGGAAAACTGGCCGGGAATATCCTCCATCGAAGAGTTCAAATCTTACAACTTCCCCAAATATAAACCTCAGCCGTTCATCAACCACGCCCCCAGGTACTCCACAGCATCTTTCTCGCAATTCTTATTATTTTTCTAACCTATTTATGATTATGGCTCCGTCGAAGGTTTTCCTTCTGTTTTCAAATACACACACGGCAGCATTCAAACACAGACCTTGAGTCATAATGGGCCTTCCGTCTTCACGTGAATGCATGTGTGTGTGTGTGTGTAGCAAGACAGGAAATCCTGTGGAACATTGTGAAGGCAGCTGTCCACTTCCTTCCCCCCCAGCGAGTCTGCACCTTCCCATCAGCCTTTGCTGCAGGCAGCCATTAACCTGTTGTTCTTTTTTTTTTTTCTTTTCTCGTTTGTCGCTTTCAGGCTGGATGGCGACGGGATCGAGCTGTTGCTGGCTTTCCTCAGAGTGAGCGTCAACTTCCCATACATACACACACCATGACGTTAATTTCAAAAAGAACACTCGTACTTGTTAAAAAAAAAAAAAAAAGTGTCCTTGACTGTTTAATGAACACGAGTGTCCTCTTTGTCCGCTTCGCAGTACGAATCCAAGAAGAGGATCTCGGCTGAGGACGCGATGAAACATTCCTACTTCAGGCATCTTGGGATGAGAGTTCACACGTTGCATGAGAGTGAGTGCGCACGCATCGGAAGAACAGTGACTAAAAAACCAAAGGCGATGAATCCGTGAATTGAATGCTTATTTCAATTTTTTTCCCCCCTGAAAGGTGTGCTAACAATACGCAACATTTAGGGAAAAATAAGCCTCTTGTTTTGTTTTTTAAAATTTTTCATTTATTTTTTTGGTCGAAGGTGTGCTAATAATATGCAACATTTGGATAAAAATAATCCCCTCTGTTTTTTGTTTTTTTGTCAAGTGTGGTAACATTAATCAACATTTGGGGGAAAATAAGCCTCCTGTTTTTTTTTGGTTTTTAAATTTTCATTAATTTTTTTTGGTCAAAGGTGTGCTAACAATACGCAACATTTGGAGGAAAACAAGCCCCCTATCCCCCCCCAAAAAAAGTGTGCAAACAAGACAACATTTGGGGGAAAATAAGCCCCGTTTTTTTTTGTTGTTTTATTTTTTAAGTCAAAGGTGTGCTCCCAATACGCAACATTTTGGGGAAATAAGGCCCCCCCCCCAAAGTGTGCAAACAAGACGCAACATTTGGGGGAAAATAAGCCCCCTTATTTTATAATTTTTTGGTCAAAGGTGTGCTACCAATACACAACATTTGGGAAAAAATAAGCCCCCTGTTTTTTTTTTTTGGTCAAAGGTGTGCTAACAATACGCAACATTTGGGGGGAAATAAGCCCCCTGTTTTTTTTGTTGTTTTATTTTTTAAGTCAAAGGTGTGCTCCCAATACGCAACATTTTGGGGAAATAAGGCCCCCCCCCCAAAGTGTGCAAACAAGACGCAACATTTGGGGGAAAATAAGCCCCCTTATTTTTTTTTGGTCAAAGGTGTGCTACCAATACACAACATTTGGGAAAAAATAAGCCCCCTGTTTTTTGGTTTTTGTCATTTATTTTTTTGGGCCCTGCCGAAATCAAACCAAGTTGCTGGAGACCGCGTGCGTCTGTCTTTCAGGTGTGTCCATCTTCACATTGAAGGAGGTGCAGCTGCAGCGAGACCCCGGCTACAGGAACTCCTCGTACCCGGAGCCAGGTGACTTGATTTTTTTTTGCTGCGTCCTTGGAAGGAAAAATGTCTCCCGCCGTTGAGGTTTGACGCGAGCACCCTTCTTCCCCTTTGCTTCCAGGCAACGGCAAGATCAACCGCAGGCAGAGCATGCTCTTCTAAAAAGGACGGGGGGGGGGGGGGGTACCTTCATCATCGCCCTCTCACCTGACCGACCTCTCTCGCATGATACAGTGAACCCCCCCTCCTCCCCCAACACACACGCATTCACATGCGCACCACCCGTCTTGAGTTAGGTTGACTTTTTCAATTGGTGTCTTTATTTATTTCCAGACATGAGAGGGTAGGGGTCATTTGCTGCTAAAGTACTACTGTATGTATTTAACACACCCTGTGTATGTATGTGTGTGTGTGTGTGTGATGTGAAGTTGAGCCTCCAAGCATGGTTGAGCAATCGTTAACGATTGCTGTTCGACCCCCCCGGGGGCGCATCAGCTCCTCATTTATTTTGTTTGCAAATTCCGCGGATGGCGTCCAAGCTGTGATTGAAGTTGTCGGGGACCACTTGCGACATTTGTTTTAGACAATCGAGTTTGCGTTTTGGTGACTAAAACGGCGCGTTACAAGGTCGAAATTTGGTGGGAGGACACTGAAATATGGAAAACCTTTTTTTTTTCTTTCTTTTTGGGAAGCGGTCGGATCGAATTTGAGCAAAATTTGGAGCGTTGAGGCCACACTGAAATTTAAAAAAAAAAAATCTGAAGTTGCAATGCAATGACAATAATTTGTGCCTTTTGAAGGAAAAAAAAAGTGAAATGAAAATGCCAGCACAAATAATATGAAGATAAGTTTTGTAAAATTCAGTTTTTTTTTTTTGGTTGCAAAATACAATGACTTTATTATTGTAAATTGCAACTTTATCTCTTGTCTCTTGCAAAATTTTCCACACAATACTACAACTTGCAATCTGACCGTTTTTTTTTCTCCTAATACTCTTGAATTTACTCTCCGAAAATTCCAACTTTTTTGGTCAAAATATTGCACCGTTATTTTATATTTAACTTTTATTCACACTACATGACCACTTTCTTCTCTATAAATTGAATGACGTTTTTCAAACTCATTTTCCGACTTTATTTTGTGATCATTTATTCTTGTGACATTCCAACTTTTTCCCACCCCTCATGACATTCTTGATAGATGACTTTTTTTTTTCCTCGTAATGCTGTGACTGCGTTCTCTTAAAACGCCAGCGATTGTGACGTCGTTGGTGTGCTGTACAAATTTTGCAGCGCAAAAACTTGACTATCCTCATTACAATTCTTGCAACATTCCATCATATTTCCTCATAATGTTATGACGGCATACTTGAAAGATGTTTTTTTTTCGCTTGGAATATTCCATTTGTACATTTTAACTTAAAAAAATACTTTTTTTCTTCATAATCAAATCTTATGTCTTTGAATATTCTGACTTTGTTCTCATGCATGTATGCTTTTTTTTTTTTTTTTTAATCTTGTGAATTATTTTTTCAGTGTGACCCCAACACTCCTTGGTTTCAATTTTAGTATTACCAAAAAAAAAAAAAGGAAGAGGTCTTAACAAGCAGGATTCTTGGAAGAAAGCAGTGGAGAGTGGCAAAGTTTTTTTTTTCCTTTCTTGCCATCATTGCAGTAACTTTGTGGTGAATCTGCATTATATATGTATATGTATATATATATATATATATATATATATATATATTGGCAGGTGTTGACTAAGTGTACCTAACAGTATTAAGATGTGTTCTCTACGTCTGTGACCTTTTCAATTTTTGCGTGAACTTCCTTTCTCGGGGGCGCCGCGGCATAGATTTCGTTCCGGGAGCTTCTCCACACGCTCCCCGACCCGCTCTTGTGATTTTCAGTTACATTTTATGTGGAAGTCTCACAATTCTTACACTCCCAAGCAGCAGAGTGTAAAAGATAGAATGACCCCGGGCGGAATGTATGGAGGAGATTAGAGTGTCTGTAAAATGTCCGACATACTGATTCCCAGTACATGAAAAGTGCAGTAACGACTACTACAACTTGTTGTTTGCAGCTAATGGTGTCCTAATCCCGTAAGCACACTGTATTTGTCTTTTAACAGGTTAGATGCAAATATATGACAGCTTGTTTGTCATGGGCAAAAGTAAAAACCTATTTTTTCTACAAATACCTTGTCATTCTGATGTCGTCTTTTTAGCCAGTGGGATACTGCTACGATTAACTGCAAACTCCGATGGTGTCCGTGTATTTTGAAATGAATCGCAGTCACGTGCATGACAGGAAAAGTTCTTTACTCCGCTTTATTTATCATTGTACAACCTTTAAATAAAAAAAAAAAGTGTGAATGTCCTCACTTTGATGTGGACACGTGCGAGAGCGTTTGTGTGTATAATGTGTGTACAACAACAATGTGCGCCTGCTGCATGCAAGGCCTGCTGTGTGTGTGTGTGCGTGTGTGTGTGTGACTCTTTCTACTGGAATTATTTATTTCTCATAACCATCGTAAAGTAAATGGAATCTGTTTTCATATAACAAGTCTGCGTTTGTTCTCTCTGGATGGCATCGTAACTCGGAGGCGGTTCGAATATTTTGACGGCTCTATGGATGAGAACGACTCGAAATGAACAGGCCCGGAAAAAAAATACAAATGACCACAAGGGGTCGTCAGAAATCAAATGATTGATTTAAACGGGTTCTTCAGTTCATCCATCTGTTTCGATATCGAGACAAACTCTTGAGAAAAACACTTTTATTTCCTATAAAAGAATCATTTAAAAAAGCATTTCATAAGCATTTGTATATCATAGCAAATAGGGTGAATTATATAAGGCACAACCGATGTAAGGCATTGAAAATAACACACAAAAATGATTAGCATGTCGTAATAGCTTTTTTCTTTGCGCACCCGAATGTAAGCATGTGCATTATTTCAGAACAAAGGAATTGTTTCAGAGGTGGGGGAAGCCTGTACAACTGCTGTGTCAATGTCACTTGACTGGTTTACAAACCCAGTTGCGTCTCCCAAACATCACATTTTCACAAAACGAAAATTGCTGGCCTTTCCAGTTTTCTCAAACTTCCCGCATGATATGTAAAATGCATTTGACTGTCTTACCCCTTTTTTCCCCACCTAAAAAAAATATAAAAAGACAGTTTCAGTTTTTTAAAAAAAGGCTGATTGGCCCAGGTCTCCATTAACAAGACTTGTGGGAGGAGATCAGCAAAGGAGAAGAAATGTCCGCATTGTGCCAAGGCAGTGGAATGGCTCCATTCAGCAAGGTTGGGAACTTCGCGGGGAGACAATAGCGAATTTAAAAAACCAAACAAACATCTTTTGTTGATTCAAATCGAAGTGTTGGTGTTACCTGGAAGGTGGGATGGCTCTGCAGCTGGGCTGGGCTTGGAGGTCCCACCGGACTTAAATTGGACCAGAAGTGGACGTTGGACAGCAGCGGATTGGGGGTGAGCAGTAGACCAGATGGCGTCTACAAAGCAAAAAAGCAAAGCCGCAGGGTAAAAATATGAAGATGGAAAACTCGTGTTTACTTTGGCATCGAGTACAGACAGGCAGGAAGTCGGGCTGTATGGCTTGCACTACTTACTAAAACCAGCAGAGGGCGTCGTTAAACGGCGCAACTGATTTTCAGCTCGAAGAAGACGGAGCAGGAAATAAACATGAACCGCGCCAAGTTTGGTAAGTTATGAGCTTGGTTATCTACGGTAAATAATTTATTCCTACCCCTCGACTTTTAGATTTTCTGTATCCTTAAATGTTTACTTTCCACGTAAGTACTTGAACTGCAACTTTTCAAGTCGTTTCGTCGAAAAGGGAGCTCACTAGCAAATTGCTTTAAAACGCCAGTCCCCCAACCCCCTCCTCCTCAAACGCAAAATGGCGGCTCGTCATGTCATGCCCTCACTGCCGAGTTAAGTCCAATGTAAGTGTGGCTTTGTTGCCAGTAACCCTTCTGGAACATATGGCATCACTTATAAACCTCCTCCCCTTTCCCATTTCCTCCCCGACTGAGAGTTTCCTATTCGCACATGCCTTCTCCCTGCATTGAGAAATATGTTCCACACTATTTTGTACCTGTGTAGTCAGGAAAGCTGGAGTCAAGGAGCCAGAGGGAAGTGCTGGACTTTTCAGGGCAATGGAGACAAGGTCATTTCCTGTCACAAGGTGGGACGAGGATGAAATTTCCAGGTCTTTGGGTTTCCTGAACTTGGAACGCTCTCGTTCCCTCTGACCCGATGACAGATTTAAAGGCACATCGCCCTGTTCAGATTCCTCAGTCACTGCAAAGACGGGACTCTGTGGCGAGGAAGAGCGAGCCGGGGAGTTTTCAGTCACAGAAGGGTGAGAGGAATGGCCACGGTTAGTGACGAATCGGATGACTGTGGAGCTGTCGTCATGGCGATCATATCTGATGTCTCTCTTAATGGAGTGGGGTCTTTCTAGGGTGTGACGTAGAGAGCCGGTGTGGAGGTATCGGTGCCTCCCATCTTCGTCCTCAGCTTCCGACGGCACACTTCTGCAGTCTTCGGTCCGCCGGCCGGCCTCCACGGCAGCCGGGTCCATCTTCAGAATGTCGGGGAAATACACAAACTTGTACACAAACTTCTGGCCGATCACCTTCTTGATGATATTCTGGAAAAAGTAGCAAGATTGGGTTCGTGGGGGACTCGACACACATGACTTGTGTCCGCACGCACAAGCTTACTTTGTCGTAGTAGTAGCGCAGGGCCCGGCTCAACTTGTCATAGTTCATGTTGCTCTTGTTCTTTCGCAGGCCCCACAGCTTGGCCACCTCCTCCGACTTGAGCAGCTTGAACTCGCCGTCATCCGACGTCCAGCAGATGAGATGTTTGTGGCTTTGGTCGAGCAGCAGTTGCAGGAGGAACTGCCACAGTGTACTGGAGCTCTCCATGATGGCAGCGATCTGGAAGGAACAACAACTGGTAACAGCATTTGATAATATTCATTTCCACCCTTGTCTATGAAACATAATTTTACATATTCATCAGCATTTTTTAGGATTATTTGGGGGTTCTAATATATGAAATTGCATTTCAATGGCCATCATAGGATTAAGGGTGGTCCTTGAGACATGAGCGTCCCAAAAAATGAACCAGGCAAAAACGATATCTGCTTGACATCAAACATTCCTGCAGTGTGCGATGAATAAATAAAAGAGTTCATTTGTTAGCAAGAGATTGTTGAATGTTGTGGCGCTCCATTGTTTCAAATTGGAGTACTTTGGTGATTGAGCGCACACAAACACACACACAAAATATGTTTTACACTCGGAACAGCTTCACTAGCTTCTACAGAGATCTTCACTTGAAAAACGGGTACAAAATTACCACTTTGGCATCGGATAATACCTTTGAATAACGAACAAAGGCCGCCATGTGACCTATTGTTTGATTGTAGGATCATGTGAACGCCGCAACTTCATTAGCTTGTTTGCTATGCAAAATAGGAAACAGCCTGCACCTGGACTGTGCACCTTTCAAATCCTGGCGACTCGCATGCAAGAATAGACTGAAGCGCATGCCACTAGCGTGAAAAATGTAGCGATCTATTTTATTTATCGTGCGTTGCCAAGACAACTAGTGGACGCCATGCTTGACATGAAGTTACTCGGTCATCACAAAAGAATTTTTAAAAAATCGTTCGTATTTTACAGTGAACCCGTGGACCTTCTTGTAGTTAGTAAAGTGGTTCCAGCGAACGTGTACAGTGTGTTAGAGTCGTAAATTGTGGGAGGTGCCTCGTGGACACATCACGTCATTTTACCCGTTGACGTATTTATGCACAAACGACAAAATTGATCTCAGGAATGTTGTTTAGTTAGTCCGCAGTATGTTTGCAATATTGTATGTCATGAAATATGATGATGGATTGCGAAGGGGGAAATAAAAAAAAAATGTTGACTCTCGTTAGTGTTTGAGCATTTAGCTCGACCATACTTCCTGAGAATCGCCCGGATTTGCGAATTGTCGCTATTCGCCTAGCCCGTGCGAAGTAGACTTGTCGTAATTTACACTGATATGCTGTTAATACGACGAATGCAGTGATTCCCCGCATTCCAAAATGATTTTATTTGCGCCACTTGTTGTATCTGTGTTCATCTATCTATGCCAGTGACGTATAGTGACAGGAAGAGCCATTCAAATCTATTCCACAAGATGGCGTAAAATGCCAATGAACCCGTTGCCATTCACACCGCGGAAATTGTGTTCAACTACTTTGAGACGAGACCCACATTGTTTCAGTACGTCTACCTTTTTTGTGGCATTTTTGTTGAGTGGTGTGCAGTAAAATAAAAACGATTCCCAACTTGGCTCAGTCAAGATTAAGAAACGCATTAAATATTGACTTGTAGTGCAGCCGGGGGTAAATTGTCCCATTAATCGTAGAGTTGCCACATTTCTTCAAGTAGTGGCCTCCGCTCCAACAGATGCCCTGCCCTAAATAATTATGCGTTTGGATGAATAAATGCTACATATCAAATAAACTCCAGCGAGCAGGTGGTTTCGTGAACGATCCCGCCGCTCGTCACGGGTCGATGTCGTTATCCCGACGAGCGCGGTAGCGAGCAGACGTGCTACCTGCGATGCTGAAGTCCGCAGTAGAAATTGAAAGTGCTGCTGGCCGTGTACGCCGAGTAGTTCAAAGAAAGTGATATTTACACAGATTTATATAATGACCGTATTTGAGAGTGGGGGGGACAAATCCAATTTGTCTCACGGTGAATAAATGCCCGGTACTTTCTGTTCAAACGCAGATTCCAAAACAAGTTGGCACACAGTAATTATAGGACAGTCCTTACAAAAATCGAATGCAGTCTTTTACGAAATGTAAAACCTGTAAATATTCACATGCTGTTATTACTAAGGTATTACTATTCATGATGCGTGTGCTTGTCTCCATGGTAATATAGCCAGACTTGGCCAGTGGCCTCGTCGAACAGGCTAGTTTACCTGTCTGCCTTTGTGTTTACTCGTCTCCCGGCTCCTTAACTCGCCTCGTCGACGAAGAGCCATTCAAGACGAGCCCTTAATTACGCCATTACAACTACATTGCAATTTTTTGCAGCCACGACTTCCTGACAAAAGCGACCCGAAACAGCCGCCGCAACCAAAGAGGCCGCCATCTGAGGAGTGGTTCGCCATTGCCATCATAAATCATAATTAATACGCCCTTCCTCCTGTGCTTTTTCCTGTTTGCGTTCTGTGTTAACTGACGGAGGAACTTGCAAGTTTGTGTGTGGGCCTAAAACGAGCACTTCCTGTCATTCAGGGGCGTTTTCCCGGATTTAAAGCCGTGCCTCAGAGGAAGGTCTGACTTCCTGTCAGCAGAAAACACACACACACACATATACGTATAATGCATTTCTGTGTTGGCGCTTGTCAGTTTGAGGTTTGGCTTCTGATTTATGTGTTTTCAGAATAAAAGTGGTCCTCTCCAACCAGTTGACTGGTGAAAGCTGCTACAAGCTTTTGAGTCACAGGAAGTTTACTAAGCCTCATGTGATGCATAATTAAGATCCTCCTACACTCGAGCACACCAAATAAGAAGGCTCTTTTTTTCTAGTGCCATTTTGAAAATATACTGCACGTTTTTGTGATGACTCATTTGATTCGTCTAGAAAGTCCAGACGACCCAGTATCTAAAAGTGCCTACATTAAAAAAAAAAAAAAAAAAAACTTGGCGCCCCTCTCCCCTCCACTAGACGTTTTTATTAAATATATAATTCGGAATACCTCAAAGACTCTGGAAAATGTAGTTTTGCGCGACTTTTAGCGTGTTCCACACAACTACGCGCCACATTCGCGTCATTTTTCAGGCGATCGACCATATTCGAACGTGATTGAAAGAAAAACGGCTTTTAAACACGTCCTTTTTTTTTTTTTTTTTTTTGCTTTGGCACAACAGAAACGGACAGAACACGCGCCTACCCTTGTTTATGGCACGGCTGATCCTCTTCTTTCGGTCCGCCCGGATGCGCGTAAAGTCTTTTAAAGCAGGCTGTGTGTCTTGTGTTGTGGCTCCATGCCGCTGTGCGCGAAAGCGGATCCGCGGCTCTGCTCTGTGCTTTGCTTACCCACAGAGCAGGAAGTCGGGACGCGCAGACGGACATCGGGCGCACTTCCTCTGGCGCATTATTCCCGTCTGCGAAAACCCACGCACGCACGCACACACTCAGGCGAAACGCGCGCGCGCGCACAGGACGCCACTCGGCGAGCTGACGTCATACTGTTCGCTTCCTGCTCACCGGGATGGGTTCCTGTTACACACGCGCAACGCTTACACACACACACAGTTCGCCTTCCTGTAACACGGGGGAAAAACAACACCACTTAATGCACACTAAAACTGTTTTTGTTTATTATAAGAAAACAAACAAACCAGAAACTATCACATTTCGTCAAACGAACTTAATTACCTAGCTTGACTTTGTGTTACTAATTTTACAGTACAGTACGCTACTATACAGTATTTGCATTTATTCTTGACTTGGACTTTGTCTCCCCCTTGCGACTACTAGCTGGGCTGAATACGAGTGTAATAGTCGTTTTATTTAAGTTTCGGGAAGTTTAATTGTGTACTTGTGGATGAAAAGCGGCACAGGTATAGTGAAAAAGATATATCAGTGAGACAGTTGTTCTTGGTCTGACTCCTGACAAAAAAGATGGATATCGAATATAAACTGCAGTGCAGTAATAATAATATAATATTAGATTTTATTTATAAGCGCCTTTCAAGACACCCAAGGACACTTTACAATAACAAAAAACACAAAACAATACGGGTTGAGCAGAAGCAGCCAAAAACTACTAGCAGTAGTAGTTGAGCACAGTTGTTTACTAGTAAGGGTCATTTGTTGCATGCTGTCAAAAATGATACTAGTAGTGGAATCTTAAGCTTTAAGTGAAGACCGCTTTCCACTAGTGCACCCTCGAGATTGTACAACTCTTGAGTCCGTTGAGTACAGAAGTTATTGTGACATTTTCCACAGACTTCATGAGTGTTTATTATATATAGATCTTAGCACTGCGATAAACTTAAATTGTGCGTGTTTTTTTCCTCTTAGTGTTTGACTACAATTTGATTCACTGATTTTGTTTCGTTGTCCTTCTCTTTCAATTTCTTCTGCAGTTGTTTGGGGGCAGCGCCCGTTTGGGCTGAATTGATTGCGCCCTCTGCTGTTTATGAAGAACATTTCAGTTGAATGTCCACATCCGGAATTGGGCGTGAGTCGCGTTCAAAGTACCTCGAAAATGGAAAAAATATTTTATCTTGCGCATACGGGCAGTTACTCGCATACATTCGACGTTTGCGCATATTAATAACTTACGCAGCCATGTACTTCAATAAAAATGACTCTTGAACAAAATAGGACTCAGCATCATGCGAATCTCTTCCCCTTTTTGTAACGGAAATATCTCCGAATTCACCCCGTCGTTGAACGCACCATTTTACGACAGGCAAACATGGGACTGTCACCACTCAAGCGAGACGAGGACCTCGCGAAATTCAACGAAACCACGTTGTCTTTGCCAAAACACTCGTACTGGTTCGACTTTTGGCTCTTCATCGCCTTTAATGTCGTGTTTTTTCTGATTATGTATTTCCTCGTACCCTAAAATCGTAAGTGGAGACGTTTGTGGCTTTGCAAGTTAGTGGGCGTCTACGGAAGTGGCTAAACTGACCAGCATGTTTTGCAATATACTCTTGATACACGTACAGAGTAAAACCCATAATAATCATAGTATTACATTTTATCATCACCTCGTAATCTGTTTTTAGAATTTGCCCTGAATTTAACCGGTCGTTTTAATTAAAAGTAATTTCTGCAAAGAACTGAATTTCAAAGGGTGCCAGCACGTTCCCTTGAATATGTTCTCTTCATTGTTGTTTATTTTTATTTTTGACTGATTATATATTTTTTCTTTCCAAGGGTGACCATGAAGCGACTCTGAAGACTGAACATGGGTTACTAGTTTTGCTCATCCCAATGGCAATGCTATCTCATCTTTCGACTGAATTCAACAACGTACGACATCTGTGTTTTAATTCAAACACTGAAAATGTGCCTTTTTTAAACACCTGTTTTCATTGACACGTAATGTCGCACTGTGTGTGGCTCTGCGAACTGGACATCTGGAGGACTACTGCATGAATGATGGATTCATATCTCACTTGTGATGATAAAAACAAGTGTTCTGTGTCTGTCCCCCCGTCCCCCCCCAACAAAAACAAACAACCCTCCTCCAAAAAACGTGTCACATGGGCGAATGTATGACATCATTCAGTGATCAGTCCGGGTTTGGTGACGACAACAAGGCTGCTTGCTGAGCGTGATGCCATGATCGGTCATCCAGGCACATTGGAGAAATTTGCACATGGTGAAATAAATCACTTAAAATGTACGATTGATAGACTCGTTTTTTATGGCCACAAACGTATACCTGAAGAGTGAGCATAAACGTTTTGCACTTTGTTTCTTCCCGAAGTTAAGTCCATTGACAGGGCAGCGCAGACACACAAAATGGCGGACGCGTTGACGTTTCCCAGCAAAGGGGCAACCTCCTCAAGCACATGTCTATGGTCTTCACTGAAGGAGTGGATATAAGTCGATACGTTGGAGTAAACGTCCAGAGCTAACCTGTAAATGTCGACATCTTTTGAGTGAGTATTCGAAACATTAACGCTCTGTGTGTGTATTAAGCATGCTGTGGCATATTTATGCCATTTGTTCGTTGTTGTCACTTATGTCCATTAGCAAATTAATGATGCAGCCTTAATTATCTGGGGGTTAAAAACATTGTTGATGACGATATTGTCTTCGGTTCTTTATTATTCATTTGTTTACTTAACGTGCCAAGAACCACGTGGTTCAGACCTAGCCAATCAACGAGGGTTAATGGCGTCTCAGGGCGCAAATACTGTACTACTTACTTAAATCGCACACGCTTATTGTAGAAAATGGCCCGAGGTTTTTTAGTAAGGTGTTTTTCGCGGTGGTTTTTTTCGTCGCGCGTTTTGAGCCGCATATCAATTATTTTCTAGCACAAAACTACATTTAGTCATTTGCACAAACTACTAGTTTTAAGAACTTGGAAAAATCACATGACTCGTACCAGCCAATCAGCATTGATCATGAACGTCACGTGGCGTTATTCCAGCATTCGACCAATCAACGGAGTTTTGTCACACGACACACTTCCGTGTTTTCCCGAGGGCAGCGATTCAAACTTGTCGCAAACTTTTCTCGCACAATTTAGGTTGTAACTCCGAAAATAATCACAGTAAGTCGCCGAATCGCGCGTATATCATTGGCTGAGGACTTGCGCGTTGGCGGAGTTAAAACGAGCGAAATGGCTCCATGAAAAACGCGCACTTCCAAACTTTTGTTTGTTTGCGTCTTTTTCTCAAATGTGTATCCAAAACGACGAAATGTGCATACCTGCCGCAATAGACATTCGTTTAGCCTCATTCAATTACTTAATACTTTGCATTCTGTCTGTACCTATACGTGTCAAAATAAATATGCATAAATAGATTGCGACCTATAATGTTGACATTCACAATGACGCTGATGCTAATGCACTATGTTTTCTGATTTATTTTGTGCAGATATTTTTGGGGCAAAAAAGCCACTGCTGACGAAGATGATGTGGCAGACCCAGACTTTTTCTACCGACCACCACCATCGTCATTCCGACAGACGTCGCCAGCTGTGGACGACTTCCAAGAGGTACCCTCCGAAATCTGAACTCATTGAGCCCAACAAACTTGCAGACAAGTCTGAAAGACAATTATGGCGAAATTGACACTTCTTGCGACCATCTTGATGAGAATATGACCAGACTATTGAACAGCACCTTCCTAGCTTGATGTCATAAAAGCGTAAAAGCATAAAAGGCTGCTTCCCAATCTCCTAGCTCTTCTTAATACTAAGTCAAATTACGAACTTTCGTAACGTTCTTATCTTTAACCGACACTGTTTTCTAGCTGAGCAATTATACCAAAATCTTGACTACGCTCTTATTTCTTAATGTGTTGCTGAGCTATTGGATCGGGACTTTCTATCTGCATATCCTCAAAACCAAAGACTCGGATTGGGGTGCCAAAAAAGCTTGACTGGGACGCCCCTAATTGCAATGCATAGTGCAGAATGAATTATTTTGAAAAATAATCTGTCTCCTGTCCGATATTGCAATGAAGTATTTTTTTGAACCAAAACTAAGCAACTCAACCACAAATTTTGAAAAGGCAGTTTATGAAGTTCAATCTGGGTTGTGTGCTTACTAAAAATTTTGACTTGCAGTCTTTCAGGCGTTCACTCCGGCAAATTCACCAAACTTTACCAACCAAGCGTGGCCTAAAAATCACTCAGTGCAGTTGTAAGATGACACCAGGCACATCTGCGCCGTCATCACTTCCGGTTTTCTTGCTTTGTGAAACAATCTGTAAACGCATGGATTGCACTTAGGCACGTATCAAAACAGTATAGAACAAAACGACTGAAAAAATACACGTTATAAAATGTAATTGCGACAAATAATAGCGCCTGACCGACCAAACGAAGCAGCCCAGCGCTTAGCTGCAATTACTCAAAATGTCCGCCAGAGGGAAGTATTGAATCGTATCTTGTGCTTCCGCCTTTGACTTGACTCGTCTCAGTTCGTGGGCCACGCCCACTCCAATTTGTCCTCAAGTTGAGTGGACCAGCGTATTCACGCCCTACTAAGCTATCAATAACAATTATTGATAATGGTGTTGCCAATTATGAGCAGTTTGAAGCCTCTCGACAAAAATGAGCCTGATCTCAACCATGTCGTGATTCAGTCAGTTTACTGGTCACAGTTAGCATATACTGTGTGTACCTTTTTATGAAACGACTTATGATATGTCCTTCCAGGAGCGTCGAGTCTGAAGCGGCCCGCTCGGGGATCCAACAGGGCCCGTGGGGATCGTCGTCCTGCCTCTCGGGTAAGTGGCCTTCTCAGGGTCAGGAGTGTTGGTACTCGTGTGATGTGTGCATGTCGCCGAGAGGGGAGATTTTAAAAAACAAAAAAAGATGGCTTCCAATCTATGCATGCAGTAAGAAACTAAAATGCAACTCCTGTAGAAGCAGTGGCGGTACGTATCATATCATGTGTTGTTTGTGAAGTCGGACTTTTCGCTTCGGAAAGGAATTGAGGATTTGGCTGATCGGCGCTAGTGAAGTGATACAGTCACGGACTCAAGGCCACCTGAAATTGTTGGCGGCCGTCCCTCCAAAACAAACAACGCTATTTGGACCCCTTTCCCCTGGATGGAAGGTATGCACGGAAGCTAGTGCCCCCACTAGCTTCCGTGTTGCCGAGTACTTTTTTTTAATACCGCGTTCAGAAGAGGATAGTTCAAGCGTGATTTTTTTCCCTCTCCCTACCTAGTGGTTTCCTTTCTGAACTCCGACTGTAAATTTCCCCATTGCGGGACAAAGAAAGGATATCTTAATTTCAAATGCGTAGTTAAAGACAAGTTTGTGAAGTTACTTATTTGCGAGTAGGGCTGGGCGATTACGGCAAAAAAAAAAAAAATCATTTTTGATTTACATTGACGTCATCGTTAATAAACTTGATTAGTCATTTGTAATTGTAGTGCATTTTATAGTATTTATTTATTGAGCTACCAAATAATAAATGTGATTTGTCATTCATTATTTTAATGAATTTTTAAAAAGTATTTATTTTGCTACCAAATAATAAACGTGATTTGTCATTCATTATTTTAATTAATTTTATAAAGTATTTATTTTGCTAACAAAACAAGTCGAAAAAAAATTGCTTTGACCTTTGTACGGATGAAGGAAAGTCAAACGGTTGTTTGAGAATTCTAATTTTTATTTAACCCGACACTCAACAAATGCTCCATTGATTAAGCAAAATAAAAATAAAAAATTGAAATGAGGCACTAAAAAAGCTAACATATGCGCTAAAAAGTAATTCATGCTAACTGAATTAAAAAAAAAAGTCAAAATGAAAAAAAACAGGCACAAAAAAAAAGGAAACCTTAAACTTTATGCGCTTGACAGCTACATGCAACAAACTTTTTTTCTTCCGTTACGATGTTTTTGTAATCATGACAAGGCAAAATGTAAATTAAAAATGGAATAATCGCCCAGCCCTATTTGAGACATGTTGGAAAGGTTTTGGTGAGATGAATAAGCTAATTTGAGGCGTGCTAATTAGTTTGAGGGGGACAGCTCATTCAAGTTAATATTTTGCACATACTGTGAATATGTACTTCGTTAAAAGGGAGGGAGGGCTAATAGATTTTATTTTGTCTTCAATTTTGTCCCTTAATTTCACTTTGTCATGACACATGACGTGAAGACTGATTTAAAATTGCAACCAGCTCTGAGGACGTTTTGCATTGTCAACTGCAGTTTTTTGAGTAGATGTGTTGTTGTTGTTCGTGGCGTTGTCCACTAGAGGGCACCCTGAGCACTCAAAATGGCCACCAGCAAGAACAGTGACATCATTCTGGAGAAAGGATGCAAGACGCTGTCAGAGCAGTTTGGAGCTTTTATTTTCAGTCTTGACAGGGGGAAAAACGAAGACAAAATGAATCCTATTTGCTTTGTCCACATATTCATAGTATGTGTAAAATATAAAGTTCAATTTGATTACAATAGTTGCATCAAAAATGTCTCAAGTCACTTCACAAACTTTGTTTTTATTACTTGACATTTGCCCATGATATGACTTCACAAACAACATATGACATGATACATACATACGTGTTGTTTTACAGTTGTAACATCCAAGTTTCTTATTGCATACATAGATTGGAAGCCATCTTTGTGGTCTCTCGGCTCCATGCATGCACCACATGAGTACCAAAACTTTGGGGGGGGGGGGGGTTACGGGCTGGACCAGGGGCCCCACTTGGCCCGGGGTGGGTGGAGTTGAGGCAGTAGGGGGGACCATGGCTCTCTTGGTCCTCAACCCCACCCATCCTGGGCCAAGGGAGGCCTGGGTGCTAGACCCGGATACCCCTTAGCCCGCGGTGGGGGCGAGGGGGTTGGGTGACTGGGGGGCCAGAAATGGCTCCTTTGTCCTTAATCCCGCCCCCCACCGTGGACCAAGGGGTGGGCGGGGAGGGGCAGTCAGGGGAAGGAGGGGAGGTGGGTGGGTAGCAGAGGGGGGAGGGTAACGGGACCTGGAAATGGCCCCTGGGTCCGTAGTCCATCAACATCCTGCAATGTTAACCAAGGGGTGTACAGTTCACGCTGTAGGCTCCACCCACATTTTGGGGGGAGGGGGGGAACTAAAAACGCTTTCCAACAGATACACTTGATGGTCGTACAGTTTTATTTGTCAAAACATTTTTGACGGCAGTTCGTTAGTTGCTTGACATCCAGGCGCAGCTCCTGCGTCCCTCAAAGGCCTCGCTCACCCGTTGCAGTTGCTCCCTCACCTCAGCTGGGGCGCCGTCCTCCTCCAGCTTGGCGCTGACCTGTGGGCGGGAGGGACAACATTAGTGTGCGTCTACCTGCTCTTAACACACAGGTTTATTGCTGCCACACTACCTTACATGATTGCCACGGTTTAAAGTGGAAGTCGAGTTTCACCTTTTCTTCGCACGCGTACGTTCTGTTAGTATTGTGGGAAATGAAGTCACCCCAATTTCAGCCACCAACAGAGGCAGACATATGCAGGGGGTTGCGCATGACATGTCTGCCTCTGTGGCTGGCTGAAAATGGGGTGACTTCATTTCCCACAAACACAATACGTACAAGTGCGAAGAAAATTCAACTTCCACTTTAAACCGTGGCAAGTTTGACTTCTGCATTGGGCAGACAAAATAAAGCCGTTTCTTCCGGCGCAGTCCTGTGAATGTGACTTCTAAACCGTTGGTGTCAAACTCAGGTCCTGGCTGGTCTCCCTGTTGCAACACACCCGATTCAAATGACCAGATCATCAGCAAGCTCTGCGGAAGCCTGACATTGAACCTGTTCACTTGGATCACGTGTGTTGCAACACGGAGACTTGGAAAACATGCAGGACAGCGGCCCCCCAGGACCTGAATTTGACACCTATGAAGTTTACAAGCAATTAGGCCAGATGTTTAGAAACCATTTCAAAAGAAGACACACACAAGGGGCTCGTCCAGTGACCCGAACGGGAAGACATTTGTTTCGCCCAATGCAGATGTCAAAGTTCGAGCGAACTAGCGTGGCAGCAATAAATAAAGGTGCACTGACCTCTGCGAAGTATCTCCGGATGGACTTGTAAAGCTCCCTGAGCGCAGCTCCTTCGTTGAACTCGTTCTCGTGCTTCTGAAAGCAAGCAAACGCACGTATGTGTCAGAACACTTTTCTCGCATTGACTGTATCTGTTTCTTTTGTTCAGGGTCACCTTTGACTCCTCCCGCAAGAAGTTGCGGAACTCGTCGCGGGTGATGGGCGGCTGCTCTCGGATCTGCCTGTAGTACGTCTTCACCTCCTGCTTGAACTTGGGAATGTCTTTGGCGTAGAGCAGCTTGTTGGTGGGCGCGTGCTGCGAGACGGAAACGTTCAACGCGCTCGCCAAGGAAGCGGGCGTGCCGGCCGGCGGCTCACCTTGCCGAGTTGCGTGTCGCTGAGGGAGAAGGAGTCCATGAAGGCCTGAGCGGTGACAGACAAGCATCCGTCCATGTGGGGACTTTTGTCCATGTCGAAGACAAACTGGGGGTTCTTGAGGATGTTCACCCAGAAGCGCAGAGGTAAACTGCAAATGCGAATGTCATATTTTAATGATCATACAAACCCCCTTCTGTGAAAATTGTCCGGCGACATTGATATGTGACAATTATTAATAAAATGAGACTGATGTTTTATGGTCATTTGCAGTCGAACTTCATTTTCAACATGTTTGGTGTTGTAGTCTGAAATTTATGTGTGCAGGAGTACAACTACAGCCTCATTTTTGAGATGTATAGTATGACTCTTTTAATATGACACGCATGGTATTAGTAAGACATTTTGACCCTGAATATTTGGACTTATTGTATGTGGGGTTTTTTGAGGGCCATGGAGAGTTGGGCTTTTTTTAATGCAGAGAAAAAACGGCTAACTACATGGTCGTTTTTCAGCTGCGTAAAACGCCTTACTATACATGTTTGTGTTAAATTTGCGAAAAACACCTCACGATGCATGGCCGTGTTTGAGCCGCGAAAAACGCTTTGCGATACATGGTCGTTTTTGTTGTAAAAAACGCTTACTATTCATGGTCGTTTTGTGTTGCGAAAAACACTATTATACATGGTCGTTTTTGCGCCACGAAAAACGCACATGGACGTGATTGAGCCGCAAAAAATGCCTTACTATACATTGTCGTTTTTGCTGTAAAAATGCCTGACTATACATGGTCGTTTTTTTCGGGCCAAAAAACGCCTTGCTATACTATGTAATTTTTCGGCTCAAAAATGCCTTACTATATACTATGTCGTTTTTTTTCGGGCCAAAAACGCCTTACTATATACTATGTAGTTTTTTTCAGCTCAAAAATGCCTTACTATATACTATGTCTTTTTTTTCGGCTCAAAAACGCATTACTATACTATGTCGTTTTTTTCGTCTCAAAAACGCCTTACTATACTATGTCGTTTTTTTCAAGCAAAAAACGCCTTACTATACTGTGTCGTTTTTTTCGGCTCAAAAACGCCCTACTACACTCTGTCGTTTTCTTTGGCTCAAAAACGCCTTAATATACTATGTCGTTTTTTTCGGCTCAAAAATGCCCCACTATACTGTCGTTTTTTTCGGCTCAAAAACGTGGTCATTTTTTTTGCTGACAACAATGCCTGACTATACGTTGTCTGTTTTTGCTGTAAAAACACCTGACTATACAGGGTTGTTTTTTTGCTGTTAACAAAAAAAAACGCCTTATCATACAAGGTCGTTTTTTTTAATAAAAGGCTTTCTATGCCCGGTTACTATGCCCGATTTTGTTCAATAAAAGCCTGAGTATATACGTTATCATGATTTAAAAGACACCTCACAATACATCGTCATTTAAAATAAAAAGTAAACCAAAAAACATGTCACTGTTCATGATGATTGTTTCAATGGGTGTCTTTTTAAAAATGCCTCTCGACCTGGAATTTTTTTTATGCCAATCATTGGGTGTCTTTTAATATGCCTCATTATTCACGGTCAAGAACCCTCCCCCAAAAAACTCCTTACTATGCATAGTCATTCTTTGAAAATGCCTTACGATACTTGTTTTCTTTTTTTGCCTCATCTGTTGTCTTCACAGTCACTGTTTATATATTCAAAGGTTTTTCTGGACACCTACTCTCGTCACCTTCACCGTCGAGCGCAATATAGATTTATGCTGCAGTGCTTTCGCAACTTAACACCTTTTTGTTGTGGCTGGCACCAATGTGCGTCACGTTTGTTGAATCCTGTTATGCCGTTTTAACGACTATGAGAACAATACTTTGTCATGGTGTAAAAAAATAAAAGAATAAATAAAATAGTTCCACACCTGTTGGTCTTCCAAATGTGCAGCACATCGGGATCTGGGATCTTCATGTTGTCTGCTTGACAGTCCAGGAAGTCAAAAAAATATTTGACAGCCAGTGGCGCTCTGCAGTTCGGAAGCCCCCAAATAGACCTGAACAAGTTCTCTACAAATGAATGCACTGCCACCTTAAAAGACACAGACACACATTGTGATTTCCTGTGGTTGATTTGCGGAGGGGGGGAAAAAAAACAAAAAACGAACCGACTTTGAGGAAACAGTATCGCACCTTGGTCGAGAGCAGTTTGGTGAGATGCACTTCCTTCAGCTTTAACTTCTTCCTCTCCGGACCCTTCCCCCTGTTCTCGTCCACGTCAGGGTCAATCTGCAGGGACACTCGTGTTTGTTATTGCCGAGTCATCACAAAAAGGTGCCGTGCGCATCGTGTCACAACTCGCCTCTTACCAAGTGGAAGTATTTGCCTGAAAAGTCCTGATCATCTGGAAGGAAAACATGAAAGCCGTTTTTAACTTCAAGATGTCACCATCAAAATATGTTACGTCATATTAAATTTGTATTTCGTCCATGTCGTGAAAAATCATACATGTACCATTGTGAGGTCACACATCACATCCTTAAAAAGTCTTATGATCCATTATTGTTTGGTAAGGAATGTCATGGTACACAACATGTCTTCAAGAATTACATCTTGAAAGAAAACATGACTGACAGCGAATGAAAATGGCAAAATAAGTGCAGTGCATCACATTTGACGATGTCTTCGCGACATGCTTGGGTTTTGCCGTCAACCCACCTTTTAGACTACTCTGGGGGCTCACCGAAGGATTTTTTCTCGAAAGGACCTTGATGGTAGCTCCATCTGGAACCTCCACATAAAAACAACAGAGTACACTGAGCAGTCAGCTTGTCCAAAAAAATAAATCTCTCTCTCTCTCTCTCTCTCGTCACCTTGTAGTGCTCGAGCGTGTTGAGCATGGTCACCTCCCCGATGACTTCAGAGCTTGCGTCCACCTCTTCGAGAGCAACAAAGACGCCGCCCCTGTCAAACTCTGCAATCATACAGAGAAGGCACGAAATGTGTTTGGCACGGATGAACGCGAGTTTCAGAATCACACGCAATCTGCGAGTCGGCCGACGTGAATCTCCAGACTCTTACCAATACAAACGCTGGTTTGCGGACCGTTGTAAGGGAAGCCAAACTTGGCCTTGAAGGTGTTCAGGATTTTCTCCTTGACCTGCTCCACCGTATCACAGTTGAGGGCGAGCACCTCCAGGGGCTCGCTGACCTCGCCGCCGCTGCCCACGGCAAACGACACCTTCAGCCTCTGCACACATGACAACATAAACTCTCTTCTCACTGAGAAAATTCAATTTTTGCAATCAAATTCAAAACATTTTGATGTCGTGGTGGGAATGGACAATACTGTACTTTCTGGGAGTTCTTTTATCATTTTGTGTGAACAAAGAAAATCCATTCCAAGGGTGGTTTTGTACCAGAGAGGTGAAGTCCTGCGCCTGCCACAGTAGCCAGTCCTCGCTGAGCGTGTAGAGCGCTTTCTCCGTCACGCAGTCCACCGGCCCTCGGGCGATCTGCTGCGCGAGGGCGCTGACCAGCAGGAACAAGTGCTGGCCGACACTCTCCTGTACACAAGGCGCGATCGGGATGTGTCAAAAGGGGGCGCCCAAGACGTGACGCCCACTCAGCAAAGAGGAAATAACTCGAGGGAAGTGGCACAATATCGAGTGAAGCATTTCCTGAAGCCTTAACTGAAAATAAACTTCTTACTTCTGTGTGGGAGGAAGAACTGAGAAAATCTGGTTCAGTGAATGTTGCCTTTTCATTTTTTCTAATCTAACTCATTCACTCCCAAAGACGTTTTTAAACGTCTTTTCAGACTTGGTCCAGAATTGGCTGGTACTGAATGAGTTAAGACACATCAGTGCAATTCTACACCGCTACACAATAAACGTCGCACCCGCATAAGCATGTGAACACCAAAAAGCGCAACAGACCCTCAAGAAGCCGTAAAGGCAGATGGACATCCAGTTGGTGAGCAGTTTCTCCACAACCGACTCGGTGCGGCGAAGCAACATTTTGGGCTGAGCGCCGCCGTTTTTCCGCATCAAATCCTTCAGCAGAACCTCCATCACCTCGGTGAGATACGACAGGTCGCCGTGGAGCGCCACGGTCAGCAGAGACGCCAAGGCGCACCTGCGGCAGCGTGGAGAGTGTGACATGATTGGAGTTGGGAGTCCAGAACAAAGACAAGAAAGAACAGCGACTTGCTGACTTGTCTTTAATGGTGAAGCTCTTCTGTTCCTCCACGGCGTGCACCATGCTGATCAGGAAGCGCCGGTCGTGGAGAAGCTTGGACAAGGCCTGGCAACACTCGTCGAGACGGACCTTCACAGCCACCTGATCCAGATTTGCATTCCGGTGAGTCACTGTCCAGCCAACAGGAAGAGGAGCAGCTTGTGTCCATCATTACCTCGCCCACGTCTGCCATGCACAAGGCCATCAAAGCTTCGTTCTGGGGAGGGGAGGGGCGAGGCGGATGAAGCAAAAAGTTGCACGTTTTGCATTGGCGGCATGTTGTCTGCGTCAAATTTACCTCGGGAAAAAAGATTCTGGACGCAAAGTGCTTGTAGTCCAGGAAAGGAATGGCGCAGACGTTTTCCATCAGGTCCGCCTTTTCGGTCTGCATGTCGACAAAACCTGTGAGGGACACAGTCAAGTGGGTGTGATAACATTCTACCTTAAGGCCGGTAGCTCGTGGACTGGTCCCAAGGTGATCGCAAGGGGTGTAGTGGGTGATATAAAAAAAGCAAACAAACAAAAAAAACTTGTCTGGTGTGCGTGTTATTCATATGATATATTTTTGTGTTAGTGCACACTGCACCCGTAGCATCCTGACAGTCTCACTTTCACAAAAGGCAGGCAGTGATTTGCTTTTCGCAAACTCACAAACGTTTGTGTCGACTTTAGTTTTCTGTTTCCTTCATCTTCGGGGCTGTTATGGCTATTGCTCATCAGGGCATGCGTGTGTAAGTGCGTGCGTGCGTGCATATGCGAGTGTGTGCTGTCACGAGTCGATGGCGGGAGGTTGGTTGATCGAAAAGTAGCTCTTCGGTCAAAAAGGTTTGGGCCTTAAGGAGTGAAAATATGCTCCGTTGTGCAGTATCTGTCCATCCATTTATTTTTGCAAACAACTAAGACAAACCATTAAAAATAAATAAATCAAACTCTGCTTGAATAAAACTAAGAATTTAAAAAAGTTAAAAAAAAAACCTGAATAAACAAAAGAAATTGAAAAAAACTCCTGCTTGAATAAAACCAAGAATTTTTAAAAAGGTTTTAAAGAACCCTCTACTTGAATAATCTAAAAAAATTTCAAAAAAAACCCCTGCTTGAATAAAACAAAGAATTTAAATTTAAAAACAAACAAACTATAAAAGAAGGAAACGTGGCCGTTGGATTCAGCGCGACCCACCTTGCCTGATGTCATTCCTGATGTCAAGTTCCAGGTTTTCCATGCGCTTATTCATCTTCACGGTCAGCTGCTTCTGTTGCCGCCGGTAAACCATCATCACCACTTCAAGATGGAGGCCGGAAAAAAAAAAAATTTGAAGAAAATGAATACTGCAATATGACTTACTCGTTAGCAATGGGGCTTTGTTGTGACGAACCGACAATAATGCAGGGTATCAGCAGAAGGACGATCAACATGAGAGAGAACAGATGGGATGTATTCTGCAGCATGACTGTCTTGTCTCCATACAAAACCTGCAGGGGGGAAAAAAAAAAAAAAAAACAGTCAGGCAAATTTAAGCGCGCTCCGGTGCCGACCCACCGACAGATTCACCTTTAACTGACGAAAATTCATATCGGGCACACTCCGGATTTGGCAGATGAAAAAGTCCGTTTGGTTGTTGGTGTCTTTGGCTTCCATCACGCAGGGGTAGTCCTTGCCCTCGTAGACGCCCGCCGCCCACACGTCTTTTAGGCTCATCTCCAGGTTGTCGGACGTTTTCTACAACGCAATGCGCAGCCGAATGAGAATGCGGGTGCGTAAAAGCCGACGGCACGTATGTGGGTTGAAAAATAAAACCTGGATGGTGACGCGAACGTCCTCCCCGGTTCTTGTGGGGGTGAAACTTGTAAAGTGAGGGTCGGGATAATAGATGATGGACAGCGCGCACGCCAGCGTTTCATTGGCGACTTTCAGAGACAAATTGCTGGTAAAACGCCTCGGGGTGCCCTCAGCTGCGGGTGTCTGGTAAGTCAGATTCTGCAACCCAAACAAAAAACACACACGGTAGCACTAAGGTATCATTTCATTTCAAGAACAAAAAAAAAAAAAAAAAAGAAAAAAGTCTTGTGACACATTACAGGCTATATTACCCATGTATGCATTACATGCTGCTTTCAGGGCATGTCATCCTGGCGTGATTTACCACGCCGCATTCCGAAGTTTATGACGACTAATGCAGCTAAGTGCGCGTGAAGGCGTGCGTGCTCACCCGGGAGTTTCTGTCTATGGGAAGGCTGACTTCCTGTCGTGCGTGACTGTGCAGGACGCCGTCCACAACTTCAAGGTTGGTTCCGACCAGGGTGACCTTCCTCTTACCGCTGCACAGCACAGAGCAGCGCCAAGTGAAGAGAAAGCCAAACTCTTTTTTTTTTTTCTTTCGCAACATATAAAGAGGTCAAGGCACAGATTTCGAGATGGCTTCTCAAACTAAGGAGCAGGCCCGGTGACGTAACAATCACAATTTTCATTTCCGTGAATGGTATCAAAGTGGATCTGAGCCCACCGTGTTCTGACTGAAAGGATGTTTCGGAATCAAGGGGATTCTAGTTAACGAAAATAAATCGAATATACTCAAAATGAAAAAAAAAAAAAAAAAAAGCAAACGTGAACTAAAGAGGGCCAAAAAAACGATGAGGACGCAGTTAAAAATTAAATGACCATGATTTTTATTCATTAATCGATTCTTTTTACATTTTGCACAACTCTCATTTATTGTGCAATAATCTAAGTGTAACATGTATTTGTTCCATATTTTGATGCTTCATAAAACATGTATGTCTGAATTTTGGGGGGCTTGGAACGAATTAGGGCATTTACATGGAAAAAGCGTCTCAAATTACACATTTTTCTCATGAAGAAATTTCTTCCAAAACCAATTAATTTCATAAGTAGAGCTACCACTGTACATTAAAAACAGTCCGGGTCAGAACAGAGATGCTGCATGAGGGCCATCACCACTAATACAGCTCAACAGATTCAGAGGTCATGCAGAAACAATTAATAGAGTCCAGCAGACGCACGCGGCCACGTGATTGTTGCTCGTGGACGGCCGTGATACAACAAATTAGTTTGGCTTGTTGCACGCCAAAATGCACGATGCTCTTTGCTGGACTTTCCGTAACAGCGCAATGCATCTTGAAAGTGCCACTTTCAGATGTTGCAACCACAAAAAAAAAAAAAAAAAAAAAAAAAGGGGAAGGAGTGTGATGGTGAAAGACATCACTTTTGAGAAGCGGCTGACTTATCACACCAGATGCCCCCTGACCTAAAACAGTTCAACTATACGATCTACGAAAGGCAAATTGTGTTTGAGTGCCTTTCAGACTTTCCGAAAATTCTTCGTCATCTCATGAACATGACAAAAAAATGTTTTTTTAAAAAGGACTCTTGCCTGCTCCAGGTGCTGCGCGGCGTCACGGCGGCGCAGGAAGGGGATGACGTGTAGGTGACTGCGCTGTTGCCGTGGCAACTGCCATCGGGGAGCACGGCGCACACGCGGACCGCACCTTTGCCTTGGGTGGCGGGAATGTGGAACATCAGGCTCACGCCGGTGTTGTTCCACACGGGGGTCCTTGAGAAAAGGTGTCGAAATGCAATCGGTTACATTGCTGGTTAGATCGAAATTAAAAAAAAATACATTTATAAAAAAAAAAAAATCACCCGAAGCGCGAGTGTGAATACGAAACGCTTTTGAAATACAGTACTCACTCCCGTGGCACGCAGTCCATGCTGGTCAGGATCCTCACCCGGGTCACATGGCTGAGGTTATAGCCAGACAAAACAGCGTTGTTGTGCCCATAGAAAGACACAACGTTGGGGGTGACAGAGGAGATCTCCGGCTTCTAACCGGAAGCCAAACAGACTGTTAGGTTTTCCTTGAAACTCCATCTAGGAGATAACGCGAGCGCAGTTGACAGTTAAACGGGAGACTCACCAAAACATTCATTTGTGACTGAAGTGTTTGGCAAACTTGGCGCTGTTGGAAGAGACACACACAAAAGAAAACATGTTTTAACTATGGCTGCATGGATGCGGTTATGTTAGTCATTGTTAGACTGACAGTACAGATGAGGGGCCGCTGCTTCTAATTTTCACTGATGCGGGGGGGAAAAAAATCCGTATAATATGCAGTATTTACATCCATTACTCCTGCGGTTGCCCAGGCGCAGCTGCCGTTGCTCCAGCGGCATCCAAGCTCAAAACATCTCTGGCACCTGAAAAGAAAGCGTCACACCCAAGGTTGAGCAAGAGCAACAGGAGCACGATGACCCAATTTGATCACCGCGTTTTATTTATCGGCGTTTCCGGACTCACGGTGCGGCGGAAGGTGAGCCCCTGACGTCAGGGCACGTCATCAGCTGGATTCTTTCCGAATAACTCATCGGCCCCAGCCTGAATTTCACTGTCACACTCATCGCTGGTTATTTCAAATGACACAAGGAGGTACGTAAGGTACCGGTGACATCACTACACAGATGACCGACGATGGTCATTCACGAACCTTGAGTGGAAAGCGTGCCGTTGATGAGGATGCAGGTGCATTGTGGGAAGACGGGGCCGGGGCTGTCCCTGCTGCAAAGCTCACCAGAACTTCCGGAGAACTGACAGGCGAAGGTGGTGGCCGCATCGGGATCCGCGCTCAATTGCGTGCGGACGTCCAACCTGATCTGAAAGAGGCGAAGGGTTAAGAGTGTTGAAAACAAGCAAATTGGACAACGAGCTGCGTTTGGTGACATGGTGTCGATTGCACCTGACCGCTGCTTTGCTTTTTCACAGTGTAGGAAATCCTCTGGTTCTGGTAATCGTCAGGGTAGGACAGCCAGTGGGAGTTTCGGCATTCGTCCTTGAACGTGCAACTGATATAAAAAAAAAAAATCTTCATCATCATCCTGAATTAACTCATTCACTCCCAAAGACGTTTTTAAACGTCTTTTCAGACTTGGTCCAGAATTGGCTGGTCCTGAATGAGTTTAATGACGATGACGTGTCCAACCTCTTTTTGGCGTGGCACCACACGCAGCTTGGATCCTGTGCCGACCAGCAGCCTTCCAGCGTTTTGTGCGCGTGGCACACGGACACAGACACGCGTTGCACCTGCGGGGACAACGTTCAGCGATAACGTCACCCGATCACCGTTTGACGCAGCCGCGCGTTTCAACAATTGTTCGGGCACAAACCTGGTTGCTAAAGGCCGCGTACAGGTGCTTGCCATCCACTTTGTCCAGGTGCATACTGGGAAATACTTTGCGGTCGTCAGCCGTCCGGTAAAGCAATGTGGGACAAGTGCTGCGATAGTTTTTGTCCACACTTAGCTGAAAACCAAAAGCGCACATCGATGACAATTGACCGTGCCGGGTTTGAGGTTTGGCTAGGGCTTAAACGGTTTGCATTAGTTATTGAGTGAGATCGAAATGGCGGCGCATAAATACAAATCTGTGACATTATGTTCGGCACGTGTGGCCAATTTTCAGAGGCGGGGCTGCATTTCTTGCGGTTGAGGTCAGCCACAAAGCTTGTTGCTGAGCCAGCACGTGATCTACCGTTGCATCTCATTGTCAAGGAGACTTTGTGCGGTCCAAGTGGGACAAACATTGAGTGAAACGAATCTATCTGCACGGGACTTCTTCAAGCCGAGTGGTTCTTTCCTCTTATGACATTTCCTGTATGCCTCACTCCCTCTCATATCAGGAGGCAAGCGTGCAAGTTTTTGACATGCTACCATCCATCCATTATCCAAACCGTTTTTCCTTTTCTTTGACTTTAACGACACTGTGACAGTCACAGTTGTTGACGTCTTTACTTGAAACCAACATAAGAAATATCCTTTTGCGTCCCAAAAAATAAAACAAGTACAGCGGCATCCGTTTTTTTTTTTTTTCTGAAATGGTGGCAGTTGTGCCAATTCCCGTTTCGCATGCGTTTGAATGCGATTGCTTAATCCTTAACACAGACCGTTTCAACAGGATGTGCCGACTTGCAAAACCACATTAGCACAGTTGTGTGGTTTTTTTTTTTTTTTTACTTCCTCTGTCAAGATTTATATATATAATTTTTTGGTCTATTTGGTTTTGACTCAGATTTTATTTCACCTAAACCTGGCATGTGTACGCTCACCTTAATTAGCTGTCCATCTGCTGTCCCGACAAAGAAGACCATCCAGGGCCCTTGTGTTGTGGCCAGCACAGACGTCATGGAGGTCTGCCTGAAGAGCACCTTCAGTGGCTGCAGCACCTTGGGCTGTCACAAACACAAAAAAAACCCCCACTAACACATTGCACAATAAACACACACAATTGAGCCACATCTCACGCGAGAAGCCAACTCATTAGTGGAGCGGAAAGTGGCAAGGGGCTCACTGCAGAATTTTGGCGGCTGCATTTGACGGCACTGCAGAAATCTGGGTCTTCATCCGTTGTTATCTTGAGATCGGGACCGATGTCAAAAAGAGCCAGCTGGGTGCTGCTGGGATCTAGGTCGACATTGAACACGCCGACCCACAGTGTCGAAGGCGGGACGGCGGAGGAGGCCACGAGTCTGCTGCCCTTCTTCCCGGGGATGACCAGAGACGCCCCGCGCAGCGATTTCATGGTGTCCACCTTCTTTGTTTTGGCCTGCAGCCATATGAGCCGAACTCTGTTGCCGCCCGGTTGTGAAGAAAGCACGTTGGCAAAGAGATAAATGACAGAATTGATCTGAAATCCGTCCATGAAGTCCACATCGCCGCTACTTTTAAAGAGGGGGTGGGAGCCGTCACCGGAGAAGGAGAAGATGCCTCCGTCGTGTTTGTTATCCGTGTCATGGATGTACACGGCCTCCGTAAAAGAGGCGCACATGCTGGGCGGGGTCTCGTCTTTGCGCTGCTGGATGGCGGTCATGATGTAAAAGTCCCGGGTGGCCCTCTGAACGGACACCAGGAAGGCCACCGACGCGCTGGTGCGCCTGTAGGGCCCCACCGGGATGTGCTCCCTGTGGAGCACCGTGGAGATGTTGGCCAAGGCCAATAGCTCGCAGTAGCTGCACACGTTGTCGGTCACGCCGCAGCTGATGAGTGTGCCGTTCTCCACAAAAGGCACCAGCACGGTGACGCTTAACGTATCGTTCCACGAATCTCCCGTGACTCTGGAAAACAGCGCGCCGTCACTTTTTCCCGTGAGGATGCCCGTCTGGTTGACGGCGTGGACCAGACGCAGGCCGCGGCTCAGCTGGTACAGTCTCTCATCTGTTGCTATATAAACGCCGTCAAGTGTGGCCACAAAGTGGCGAATTTCCCCGTCCACGATGAAGCGTCCACCCGTTGCCTCCTCCAAGCATTGACCCGCTTGTGGCCAGAGAAGGCAGATGAGAGGCGTCGACAGAAGCAGGAGCAGCATCGTCTTGCGGTGTTGTCAGCTGGACGCCTCGCATGGCTCTCAGTCTGGAGTTGTGCGTAAACGCGGGCAGCGTGCCGCCACAGAGGAGAAGTGTCTCAAGTGGGAGGGAGCACGCGCGCTGGGCGTCAAACATCGCGACTCTTTCCCAGACCGTTGTTGGAGCTGCAAAGACAGAAAGCGATTAAGAATTAAACGCCACCGAGGCAAAATACGAAGCGCTCCACTAAACCACTGAAAATGTACTTTGTGTTCAAAATGTATAGAATAGTTAATGTGGACACTTCCAATGGAGTCCATGACACTTGCATTTATGCAAGCGTGACAAAAATTGCGTAAGTTCGAAATCATGAGTTTAGCTTTACGACATCCACACATGTGACGGGGATAAACACATTTGTAAACACATTACACAGGCGCAAACACTTAAAAGGTGTTCATATGCCCACATTTTGTTTGACAGTCAACTACTCATGGCTAGAATTAAACGTGAATGCATTTACCGGTAATATACTGTTTGGTTTATTCCATGTATGCGTTTACAGTACATATGTATGTAGGGATGCATTGATAAAGAAAATAAATATAAACGGTGTGATAAAAGAATGGTGGGAATGAAGGAAGTGTCACGTTCCGCACGAAGCAGGAAAAGGGAACTGCTTCGTACGTAACGGAGAAAACGAAAACAAGCGGATCCCCGAAATAGCAGACACCGACAAGGACTTTGTAAAACAATAATATTTATTATAAACAAAAATCCCGCCTAATAAAACAACAGAAAACGCTGGTCTCAGAACGATAGCCAGGAAATAAGGAACGCGACAACAGAAAGCGCTGGTAAAAACGAGCACCAGGAAATAAGGAAATACGACAACAGAAAACGCTTGCAAAACAACGGCAAGAAAAAATATGTTAAACGAGTACTGATTTACGTACGCTAAGAAAATGTTTCCCGTGGGACGACGATAATATTACCAACCGCGAATGGTGTCGAACAATATATGTAATCATAGGCAATAGCAGTGGCACGGCATGCAATACTCCGGCAGTGATTTGACTGTCGGAGCGCCTAGATATAGCAGGTGCAATCTCTGGCAAATAGGCAGCAGGTGTGCAGGCGGCAGAAGTGAACGCGTGCCACCTGCTGCCGAATACGGATCATGACAGGAAGAAGTACATTCATTTGAAATTATTCCACACAAATTTCATCAGCAATGCCGGCATCTATTTAACCACTGCAGTAAGGAAGAAAACGTGAGAGGAAAAAAAAATGTAAATGAAAGAAAAATGAAAATATTTCAAAGTTGATATATTTCTTTTTGGCCCAGCCTGTCCATCCAATTATTAAAAACACACTTCTGTTCTAGGCGGCCCGGTATGCAGTGGTTAGCACGTCGGCTTCACAGTGCAGAGGCACCGGGTTCGATTCCAGCTCCGGCCTCCCTGTGTGGAGTTTGCATGTTCTCCCCGGGCGTGCGTGGGTTTTCTCCGGGTACTCCGGTTTCCTCCCACATTCCAAAAACATGCGTGGCAGGCTGATTGAACACTCTAAATTGTCCCTAGGTGTGAGTGTGAGCGTGGATGGTTGTTCGTCTCTGTGTGCCCTGCGATTGGATGGCAACCGATTCAGGGTGTCCCCTGCCTACTGCCCGGAGACAGCTGGGATAGGCTCCAGCACCCCCCGCGACCCTAGTGAGGATCAAGCGGTTCGGAAGATGAATGAATGAATGAATGACACTTCTGTTCTCTTGTGGTTAAAAACAGTATAGCACCATGTCATTATTTGAATTGGAATTTACTCAACCAAACACATCTTTATTTGGGGGGAAATACTAAACAAAATCGAGTTGGCATTGTCTATTATCTAACTATTAACCAAATGTATAAAGCCATGGCACGGCCACGATTTGTAGTTAAACTACGGTCTTTTTTTTTCAGGTCAAACATTCTGACTATTTGGTCATTACTTGAACAAAAAAACATTGCAAACCTTGGACTAGTTTGATTGTAACGTGTTGGAATTCAGCGAATTGAGGTCGAGCGAAGAAACAACAAAGTTAAAGCACCTGCCGTCCATCAACGCAAAAGCGCTTTTCCTGGTTTACAAAGTGACACAACGCCATTGGAGGAAAGCTGACCAATCAAAACGCAGGACACGAATGACGTTTTTTTTTAAAAATTCTTCCAGGTGGGTTTTCCCTGTGTCGTCAATGGTTTCCACTAGATGTCGCTGTCCGCACTATTTTGGTGGCACTGCGGGGGTTACGCAGAGCTTATCACTGTTGGGAACTCCGCGTCTTTATATTCCTGCTGGCCGCCCGCTTGAGGTTCATTCACAGCAGCGAGGGAGCTGCTGTTCATCCTCCATCCGTCCTTCCTCCCATTCATCCATCCACCTCATATCTGGCGGTGCACAGCCAGTGTCGACATCTACCTGGAAGGGACACTTAGATTTATTTCCGTCATTCCCAGCCTGGATATCATCGCTGGCTGCAGACATAATTGGTGAGTCCTTTGCTTGGGCTTTTATGTCAGTCAGGTTTCTTAACATGAGTACATTAGCAAAACAGTTCCATCGGGAAAGTGAGACTTATGTGATAATTGCCCTCATCTGGTTTGGTTTACATCCAGTGGTGTCACACTGATACGCTGTGAGAAAAAAAATGAAGAAATAGCGCTCGTGTGGGTTCATTCCTGCTCTTAAAGGGACAAATGTGCACTCCAGACCCAGTTATTAGACTCCCAAGTGAATTTTGAAAGTGTCAAGTCTAGCAAGGGTACAATAGCAGTTACAATTTACTGTCTTTCTGCATCTCTAATCTACATGCCGATCTTCACCCATGTGCAGCTCCAACTTATTTCCTCCTCTTCTTCTTCTTCTTGTTCCTCTTGAGTCGCAGGACATCATTGACATTTACACGCGTCCCTGGCTGTTGCATAACACTCCATATCCGAGTGGACTTTGGGGGTCACCCTACGGCATCTCTTTCCAAATATGCTTCGGCCTTGCTTGTCAAACTGATGCGTTAGAGAGCAATGTTGTTGCATGACTCAAAGTAATCTCCGGGAGGAAATGAAGGGCTTGATAAATTAACGAACTGTTATTGGGACCTCCAAGCTGATCCGCGCACTATAGTAGACTCAAGGAATGTAACTGCAATAACAGTCCACATTTTCGAATCTTTCCAGCGTCCATGTTCATGGAAATTCTGCCGTTTGACGTGTATTTTCAGTGCACATTTGCTGTCACTTCCACGGGTCCAGTGCATGTGTATTTTGATGACAGGCCTGTGGTTGGCCGTCTTTCTATAGCATGTGCTGCAGCAGGTCCCCTCCCATGGTTTGGAAAGCTGCACTCTGTAATCTCCTCCAACCTCAGCACCACCCCGATTCCTTTCTCAGGGGCAGCAAAGGCACAAAGAGACAAATGGGCACCCGGCTGATGGGAAAAAAACAAAACAAACTTAGCTCAACAAGAAAAAAAAAAAGGGGGCCCACCCATGGGTAAAAAAAAAAAAAGCGCACAAATTTATGACTTTTATAGTTTTGGTCACATGACCTCAAATCTCATGAATATTCATTTGAACAAGACATAAGTAAAGTGACAATTAAATTACCACCTGGCTTGTGTTCTTCGCCACGTCTTATATCAGAAGGTCTCAAACTCACGGCCCGAGGGCTAAAAGCGGCCCACAGGATGCTAGTTTGAGGCCCCACCCACCCCCACGCCTTGATATAAAGTTTAATGTTAGGTCCGTCTCGTCGAAGGCCGACAGCGTCCGAGCACCCGAACTATCGCGGAAACGTGACCGTACCCACGGTGCCCCGCGCCAGCTTGAATACACGTGTTTTGTGTTTTTTGTTATTGTAAAGTATCCTTGGGTGTCTTGAAAGGCGCTTATAAATAAAATCTATTATTATTATTAAACCACGGATGTAAACAACCCGCTGAATATACATTTAAACAGATAAAAAACACGCCAGTGTGGCTGTCACCAGAGCACGAGACCAGACGTTACACACGTACAAGAACGGGTGAAAATGAGTGCTAAGACGCTAACGCGGAGCTAGCACTATAACCTACACACGAGCAAAGTTTAACGTGTACAGTATGTGTGCATGTTAGCGTTAGCTCCATGCTAACCACTAGCCAAACTTTTTAAATTGTATCACATTTTTTTATTTATTATTTATTATTGTTATTTTTTTTAAAATAAATGCATTCTAGCTGCGGCCTCCGGGTAAATTGAGTTTGAGACCCCTGTCTTACATGCACAAATGTTTAAATTAATCACAGATTTGAGGATGTCTGCTTGGCACTTGCACCCCAAAAAAAAAATGCTCTCAAGTTCATATGGTGGTTGTTATTGCCCCCCCCCCCTTATTATTATTATTTTTTAACAGAACCAACATGTCCATTGTCTGCTAATGAAAGGCAATTCATCATCATCTCATTCTTTGCCAGCAGAGAACTAATGAACGGACGACTGATTTTTTTCTTCTTTTTTTTTTGTGGTGGAAGAAACATGTGGCGAGACAAACAGCCGAGGAGGGCAACAATTTGTCACTTTCAGGGGACTCTCAATCAACTTCTTCTGGAAACATTTGCTCAGGCTTTGAACTAAAATAATATTTTGCTCGGCTCTCTAAATCTTGAATTCTACATGTTATTGACTTGAGAAAGTTTTCCTGCAGTCAGTGTCAAACTACTCTGTGTGTGGCTATTTTTTTTATTTATTTATTTTTTTAGATAACTGCCAACCATTTTCTCTGCATCCGAAATGAGTAAATATACGGATTGGAATCCCTCCAGAGTGAACTTGTCTCCCGTCGGTGGTGGCAGGAAACATCAGGAAATGGTTGGCGTGGGTGGACACTGCAACTGGCAAAACACGGGAATGACCATGTTGGCAAGGGAGAGTCGCTCAGCGGTGTTTCCCTTCTGCTGCTGCGGCGGCGTGGGAGTTGCTCTCTGACTGCAGAAAGACTGGAACCGCGCCCCCGGAAAATAAACGCAGAGGGAGCAAGATAAAGATTGTTGAACCCTTTCATGCATCAATGCTAAGCTGTCACCTGATAACACGATAAGCTGTCCACTGTCCCTGAAAGGGTTAATTTTTTTTATTTATTTATTTTTTTTTTAATATCAGTGGAATGGCTTAAAGTACACCGTCAAAGCATTTTTCGGACGCGATTCCCTCCAGGTTATGCTGATGTGAAACGGATGGCACCGGCTGCAGCCAATTTCATACCTCGGGAGGGGGTCTCTGGGAAGTAATTAGGCCTCAGCAAATCTATCAACAGCAGTCGAAGCGGCTGCCAATGTTGCAGGCACTTATTTCCCGTCCTAATTCATGCGCACGCACTTGTGTTTAATGAAGCCACGAGGGATAAACACAGCACATGTGTCCGCCCCCCCCCCCAAAAAAAAACACGCTTTGTTCAACTAATGCAGTCAAGAAGTGGACAACGGGGGGGGGGGGGGGGGGGGGCTGGTCCAACACGGCCATGCGTCTCCCACGCTGAGCGCGTCGATTAATAATCACGCTCGTCAGTCTTTAACAGCTCGAGGATGTCAGCTCGACCGGCGCAAAGCGAAAGAGGAGCACATGGCCGCCATGTATGGGCATGTGTGTGCCAGCGCGATAGGGAAATGATTACAAAAGCTCCCCTGAGTGTGTGCGTGGTGTGTGTGTGTTGTGAGTCCCCTGGAGATTTGCCACTCCCTAACTTCAGCTAGCGAGAATTTTAACACCTCGTGGGCCCCGACATCCTTCTTTTGCCTTGCTTCCAATTTTTTGTTTGTTTGTTTGTTTTTTATTTTGGAATAAATAAGCAGAGTGGACGCAAGGGGCATGACCGAATTGCTCTTTGGACTTTCTCCACAGACGCTGTTTTCTCCCGTAGGGACCAGGAGATGGCCGGTTGACTGCAGAGCTTGCTTATTGGCTGGCCGAGCTTGCCGTCATGGCCAAAAGCCCGGAGGTGAAACTCGCCGTCTTAGGCCGAGCAGGGGTGGGCAAGTCAGGTAGGCTGTTTTTTTTTTCTTCTATAAAATATATTGGTTACCCCCCCCCCCCCCCCCCCCCCCACACTCCTCGTCATTCGCCCCTCGGGCCAAGAGGCGTTCCCAATGTGAATCACCCAGAAAAAGTGTTCACCAGTCGGGCGATCGCTCACTATGCTGATGTTTGCCTTGGACATTTTCAAAGGGTTGTTAAAAGCCGACAAAAGCAAACGTCCTTGGATCAGTTCTTTACCAAACACCAGGCAAAAACCATTTCTGAGAGAGAACATAATGAGGGCAAAAAACGATGAGGACGCAGTTAAAAGTAAAATGACCATTTTTAGTCGTTACTCTATTCTGAGTTTTTTTACATTCTGCACAACTCTCATTTATTGTGCAATATAATTGTCACATGTATTTGTTACATATTTTGATGCATTTATATGCTTCATAAAACATTTATGTCTGAATTTTGGGGGGCTTGGAACGAATTAGGGCATTTACATGGAAAACGCGTCTTGACTTCCAAATTTTTCGAGGACATCGTAAGCAGAGGTACTACTGTATGGGATTGTCGAAAAAAAAATAGGATCAAGCTGTGTTTGATGATGAACATCAGCTAACTTCACATAAATCACTTTGAGAGGGAGTGGGGGGTGTATATGCCAAATACACTGGTATTTGGCATATCCAACCCAAATAGAGCCGCTGATTGCTTTGCTACTTATCGGCACCGTACATCTTCGCTCTCATCAAGAGCCTTTATTCTCCGCGCTCACAGACCCCTTTGACGCGCGCCTCGCCGTCCCGTGAGGCGAGCACGCAGAAGGGATGGCGTTTGACGCCAGTCAGGTGTGAAGCGTCGCGTATAGCCCCCGGCGATCGTGGACAACAATGGGCGGCTCTCGTCCAAACGTAGCGGCGGCCCACACATGCTAAGAAAGCGCCACGCTGTGGAAACGTGCGCACTTGGGCTGTGAACCCCCCCCACACTGCTTTTGGGGAAAGTCGGTATCGAACTGAATGCTTCACATTCTTATCATTCTCTGCGGCAAAAATCAGTAACGTGTTTGTTCAAGTTTAACTCAGCACATCATTATATCGCTTTTTTTTTTTTTTTAACCTTATCATTCATTAATCTCAAACGTTATCAGAGCAATTTTAAGCAAGCGAGAGCTGAGAACACTCACCCAAGAATGAATTATTAATTTGGCAAAAACGGTCTCAGGGACTGAAATTTTTCCATGGCTGCGGGGTAAGCGAAACGGACGCTCACGTTCAGGAAATCGCTCATGAGATCAGTATCGATGTGGACAAAAATAGACGACGACTCATCAGGTCCGGCGGCGGTTGATCTTGACGTCGTTTAAGTGTTTCGGTTGGAAAGGTGCGCATGGAGTGTGTTGCTAAGCCTGCTGCCGAATTGGGGAGGGCTGATTGAAAGCTCTGCCATGTTTATGTGTCGTGGACCCCCTGCGGAGCCGCCCACCCGCAAATCAGGACCAGAGTGGATCAACTGGAGTGTGGCTCCTCTGACAATTTACAGCTGCTTAGTCAGTGCACAGAAACATTGTCCAATTACTCTCCCTGACACACACCCACACACGCTCCATATCGGCGGAGCTTCAAACTGGCCTTTTAATTAATATTGCACAATTTATGATATGATTTATAGAGACATGTGGACCAACCTGGACAGTAATAATTGCCGAGGCTCATGCCGCGGCTGTCATGTGGCAATAATAGAAACTGTCAATACTATTGGAGAGCGAAAATAAACCGCATCACATCACAGGTGATGATTGTTAACTCATTCAGTACCAGCCAATTCTGAACCAAGTCTGAAAAGACGTTTAAAAACGTCTTTGGGAGTGAATGAGTTAAGGGGTAAGCACGCTCACTTTCTATATTTAATAAATCGGACAACACTTTCTGAAGGCCTGGTGCAGATTAAATTGAGATGACAGCATATAAAGGCTGGTGGGGAGGGGGGGGGGGCACATAAACATACAGGAAGAGGTGCAGCCAAGACAAACGTTATGGAATAGATTGTTGACAGAATAGTCCCCCCTGACCTGAGTAAAAAGTTCCAATTCAAACAATGATGGCAAATGTTCTGCAAACATGTTTGCGTTCACTTGTTTGTGAGCCGTCAACGCGGGATCCGAGCTGATCGCGCCATGAAGGAATCTTGGCGGTCTCACCAAAAACCTCTTAAAAAGGCGCTCTCACCTCAAGGCAACATTTGTCTGATTTGTGACTATTGGACGGTGCCTTGAAACCAAAATCGGAGTTTATGTTGGAATCGGAGCATTTGTTTGGACTGGGTCACCGGGTCAACAAACTTTGCCTTTTGAAAACACAACTATAACCCCCCCCCCTCCCCCTTTTTCTTTTTTTGGAGTCTCTCCACAAATTTGATCACAACTTTTGATTTGCGTCAGTCCCGACTTCATAACGTCCGATATAAAACGATCGGATTACCAATAAAGCCGCAGCGGGATAAAACGGCCTCACCTGATGTAATCTCCGTCTGCTGTAAAAACAACAGAGGTGTGTGCGCTTTCATAAAAGCACTTTGGACGAAATGCTTTTGCTAGCGTGAGGGAGTCGATGAGCGTGCCAGGCTTGTGAAAGATTTCATGTGAACACCCCCCCCCCCCCCCTCCTCGCTTTGCTTGTCTGAAGGCCAGACGGCAGGACAAAAACGAAAGGAGGGCGCCAAACCTGCGCTGGCTTGGCGTTTCCGCGACAGTCATCCACGGGGGTACGCAAGCCAGACGAAACCGCCGTAGAAATCTGGGACAGACAGACAGACAAGAAGTACACTTACAATCCAAACCTGATCTAAATATGGCTGAGGATGACAAACTTGGATTTGAAATTGTCCAGCAAGAACGAAAAAGTTGTCGTTTGCTAGCTCGGGAGTTTTCCAAGCCACTCCCTCTAACTTCCGCTAACAACCCAGGCTAAAGCTAGCTCCTCCCCTGACATCAAAAGAGATTCGACATCACCATTGCTTCACACTAATTACTACTTTCCTATTCGACGGGGACTTGGTGCCATCTTGTGGTATTTTAGAGGGCACAAATTTGTAAGGGCATCAATTTGACGTCAAAAAAATCTTACGGATGAGTTGCGCCGGCATTTGTGTACCCACTGTTGTGACTGGAAAGCTCCACTTTTTCTTCTGCACCCCCTTATTTGATTCTTCCTGCACTTTTTTTTTTTTGCAGTACTAAAATTTCTTACCCTCCACTCTTGTACCTCGCCGAGCATTTAATATAAAAACGATGGCGGTGATGGTCCCTCGCCAGTGGCGGGACCGCTACAGGAAATGATAGCATTGCACAGTCATCAATTAAGTGAGAGGATCTTCCCAGCCATGTGGCCATTAGCTCCTGCATGACCGGGATGCAGAGTTACGAGGACGGTCCCGTCGGAGCATCTGCTTGACTCCGAGCCTTCATCAGAGGATTCCTCCCGCCGTAAATAACGCGCGGAAAGTAACGCGCGGCATCTGCCGGTTTGACTCGATTTGGAAACAATCCCGAGTGGCTTTCAGCGTGATTGGACGCGCGTCTGCCGCCGAGAATGCGAAATGCTTTTTACGTGGCATTCATGAGTTGCGTAAGAGCTTCCCCGAACTTCGGGTCGCGAGACGGGGCGGAAAAAAAATCAGAGACGGCGCTTTCATAGTATGCGCCTTACTGGCCATTTGGAAGCAAAATTAAATTCCGTGAGGGTGAGTGATTTTAGCGACAATAGCTAACGACGCCATACGCGAGATGATTTGACAAAGCTGCCGCTTGGTTACCATGGAAACATTTGCATTGCATCTGCTGGATAAGCACCGAAACAGTTGTCAAATCTCAAATTTTGATCCTTGTGCCCGACTATTTTTATTTCTCACTATGAAAGATGCCCAAGCTTTATTAGGAGCCCTCGATGAAGCCTCTGGGAAAAAAAAAAATAACCTGAGAGAATCCTGCAGGTGCCTTGCCACTCTGTTACTTGCAGTTGATGTGGAATAATGATTATGTCACCAGTAGGTGGGCTTTTGGAGTGGGATTATATTTAGCGCAATCCTCTGACTGTCTTGGCATATTGTGAGCTCGCTGCGCACACCGTTGTCATCATGACGTCGAATCAAACCAAACCGTTTTCAGGGAAAAAAAAAAAAAAAGATTCGGAATGAAGTCAATGGAGAGCAAATCTGATCTGAAGAAACAATTGATTTCTCATTATATTGACTTTGATTGAAAAATAAGATCATGTGGCAAGGAGAAATCAAAGAATCCAAATTCTTATCAGGTGACCCCATTTTTTTAAGGAAATAAAGTCCAAATGAGGACTCTATTGATTTTCAATGACATCCAATGTTACAAAGGTGAGAATTCAGTTTTTGTTTTGTTTTTTCCGGTGCTTATCAGTCACGGCTTCATCGCAACTGCAGACATGATCCAGGCAACATTAGAAATCCCCAAACGGGTTGTTTTTCCGACTTGACAGCCGACTCCATGAAGGTGTGGCCGCTTGGCTCACCTTGAATGGCGCTTGCCATTGTTGGAAACAAAAGATACCAAAAAAAATAAAAATTCAATAAATGCGACGCATAAGCCTTAACGCCCTTCCTGTTGAAACCCTACCAGAATGTGAGCTCTGTTTATTGCATCCCCCCTCCCCCAGAGGTGTGAAATCAATGAAAACTCCAATGTCCCATTTTACAGCGGCCTCGGGGCCCTTCCAAGACCTCGGTTATTGTCTGCCTGCGGAGCTGCTCTAAAAGCACGCGGGAGAGTAGTTGGTCTGACTTTTTACTGGACTCGTATCGCGATAAATACAAAAACATCGGCACTGTGTATTCCAACCGAGTTGTATTGGAGGTGCGGGGGTCGAGGTGGGTTTTGTGTACCGTCAAGGCATTCAAGCCGCGCTCGGAAAAAGTCAAAGTGCCAAGGCTCGTCAAATACCGTATTGGCCCGAATATAAGACGGTGATTTTTGTATTGAAATAAGACTGAAAAAGCGGGGGTCGTCTTATATTCGGGGTCTAGACATTATATTCATTCACGATGCTAGATGGCGCCAGATATCATTGAAGCGAATGCTGAACTTGACTCCCCAGGCCAAAGTGAACCCCTGTCACAAAGAATAAAAATAAAAATAGCGGTAGCACAAAGAAAATAAATAAAAAAAATAGCAGTAAAGAAGAAAAGAGAAGAAACTATTAGCAAGTCCTTTGCCGTAAACTCTTTTCGGTGTGTCATCGTATTGCCGAGTGCTTTTTCACTTTATGACCGTCAACGAGAAAAACATGTGGAGATGGTTTCTCAGTTTCGTGGGGGCGGGTGGACAACCATTTCTGATCATTTTCAAATTAATTCCAAATGAGTTGTACTTCCTTGAATTAAATGCAGTGCACAGTGTTCTACTACAAAGGCTGACCTCAAACAAGCGGTACATTTTGTCCAGACAACGCCATCATCACTCATGAGCGACGGCATGTTGACTGTTAGCTTGCGTGTTAGTGTTGCTCCGGTTACGTTCTCCATCCCGCGTCTTCTCTGACAAGGAGGAAGAAAAAAAACAGTCCGACGATCTGATAACGGGAGCGGGACCTTACTCCATCCCCATTATATTTTGGCTTTGACTCCCAACAACCTTTCGACATTGCGAGACGTGCCGTTTGCGGTCGTAGGTTCAGACGAGCCGCGGAGGTGGTGGTGAAAGGAACGCTGAGAGTTCACTGGCAGGGAGCAGGGGCCCTGACCTCCTGTTCAGGAAGTGGCTGTGTTGCTTTTGGAGATGATTTGTCTGCCTGTTCCTGGAGCGTCGGCGTCATCGCGACGCGGAGCAAGGTTGCATCTCGACGCCGTCTCCGCCGTGGAGAAAATGTTCAACAAAAGAATGACTAACTGATGAAAAGGATGTTGAGTTCAATGCCAGTGGAATTAATTGAAGCGCTTCCTGGGGATTTTTTTATAAGAACTTGCACTTCAAAAGTCGTGTTCAGAACTGCTACGTCATAAATCATTACCGCAGGGCCATATATCATTAGCACAGGGACATATATCATGACCGCAAATCCGCCACTTTGTTGCGACACGGTTCAGAAACGCTGTACACCGCCCCAAAAAGAACCATCTCTCTTCAACTTTTTACTGCCTTATGACTCTGTAAATCTGTGTCCAAGCGTCGTATTGGATGCAACAGGAAGTCGATGACTCAACAGTGAATGAGCTGAAATTTGTGTTATTTTCCTTTTGCATCTCCCCTGGTTACTATCTCAGAAATTGCATGGAAAATAACAAGGCATTATTTTGATAGCGGCACAAGAAAAATTGTTTTCCTTGGAATTGCTGTTCAGGGAGTCTATTAAATTACTCGGAATGACCCCAAAAAACATTTTGATGACTTTCAGATCGTAGGATGCCATAGTTTGACGGCAGCTCTGTTTCAAAAACAAACAAACAAATACCATATTTCCCGGACAATAAGTCCCAGTTTTTTTTTTTTTCATAGCTTGGCCATTGGCCGGGGGTGGGACTTATGCTCTAGAGCGACTTTTGTGTGAAATTATACATTATTACATCATTTCACGTTATTTTCACATTAAACCGCAAGAGGGCGCTCTAGGCCTGTGTTAATCGACGGTGAGTCTGATGGATGCGACGTAGATTTGCAAGGCCCACAGAATTTTCTGTTCTAAGGCTATACAAACATGCGACCTGTCAGAAGAAAGGTGAGACTCTCTTCTTTCAGCAGAAAAAAAAGTTTGTTACTATCTTTCTCCATTCGTTGGCAATCAGCATTAGTAAAATGCTAAGTTTTATGGAAAAGGCCGATTTTCTTCAGAAATCCTTTTTGTAAAAGCATGCATTTCAAACGACTGGTGGACTTTTGCACCACTGCCACCTGCTGGCCATTTTTTTTTACTATTTAACTGTGCAGTCTAGCCTACTCCTTCAGTGAGAAGTTGCATCAGACTCTCTTGCACCATGAAAAAACGTGATTGACGCCTTTAGACGTCATTTGGAGGCGGGGACTATGCATTAATTGACGCTTTTGGACGTCAAAGGGTTTGAATGAGTTAAAAGTGATTTCATTGGATTTAGGGATTTGGAATAACACTGATGGCTTGCCAAACTTGTTAGTGTGTTCTTTATGCTACAGTTATCGGAATAACTCGTAATATATTCAGTGAACATACCAGGCACATTCTCAGTTCGTTGTTGATGCGTCATGTAACGTTAGCATAGCTGTACACTTATTCAGCATGTTATTCTATACTTTTATTTTTATTTTAAATTGCCTTTCAAGAGGACGTGTCTGTTCATGGTGTTGGATTTTATCAAATAACCCCCCCCCCCCAAAAAAAAAATACAGCAAGCCGTATCCTCTAGCGTGACTTATATGTTTTTTTTCCTTGTTTGTTATGCATTTTATGGCTGGCACAATTTATACTCTGGACTGATTTATAATCCGGTAAATACGGTAATTTATTATTTTGGTGCTTATATACTAAATCCACAGAAGCCCTTCACAGCAAGACATAATTGAAAAAAAAAATTGCCACTGCTGTGTAACTCCAGGGAACGTCCTGCATAGTTTTTCGTTTGTCGTCACTGGCACAATGAACTCAGCGACAACCAATTTGCAGATCAGGGTTTACAGTTCCAAACCATAGTGCGGCAGAAACTGCACCGCTCGGTGGAAACTTGGTTTTAAATGCTCAGCTGGCCTGTCCGACAAGACTCCAAGTGACGGAAACACAATCGCCGCGCAGTCCGCTTCAAGCGCCGCGAGTATGCTCGCCCACGAGCGGTTTTGTCGTCAAAGCAGCGGGCTCATCGTCATCTCGGGACGCTGACGCATCCATTTTGCTTTGCTCGCAATTTGTTTTAATATGGGGACGGTAACGTGATCGGGAGAAAGTCTTCATCTCATCTTTCCTCTGACATTTCGGGATCAGCTCCCGACAGCCTATTAAGAGACGCAGAATTGCCAAAGAGTTTGTTTGCTTGCTTGCCATCTTCAAAAGTGGAGTCAACGCAAGGAAGAATGTACGCTCATCACAAAATATGAGCGTGATGGCTTCCAGGTGACATTTCAGGATGCACCGAAAATGCACGTTAACCTTTCCAGGTGATCTAAATTTAACCTTCTCTAAATATTTCTAATCGTTAAATGTGTTTGTGCTCTTTGCATGGCTTGCTGTTCGCTAACTCGGAGCTAAAGGGCAAAAGTGACAAGATGTTTAATCCAGGATTTGGACCAATACATTTGTATTACAGTCCTATTGATCCTATGGGTGAAATGTTGACATTGTGAGGCTTCAAAAGGGATGTAAGAGCCATACTGACTTTCAGGCACAGCGGTTACTAGAGTGGGGAGCTTATCGTGTTATCAGGTTACCATTATTGGTGCATGAAAGGATTGAGATCATCCGAAAGTGTCAAACGTCAATATCCCTTTTTTTAAAATCTCAAGCGACCCCCTCATTTCTTTGGCTCTTTCAGTGCCCGCCCCTTTAAAAGTCCATTTCATGCGTGCCTCAATATGGCCTTTCGAATGGGCTCCGATTCCGCTGCGGCGTGAACTAAGGGCCATTGCTTTATATTAACAGTGCGCCACACAAGTGGAGCAGGCGCGGTTTCATTACAGTATTTTCCAGCAGCGCTGTCATCACACAGTCGGTGAATTGCCAACCCACCCCCCCCCCTTCCCCCTCCCCCTTTGTGATGGAATCAGACTGGCGATAGCGTGCACTTGTCACCCTGGCGCGATCCTTTAGGGAATCTGGGCCACGATTGTCCATATTAAGGCCCATTAACAAAAGGCTCTTCTTTTCCATGCCTATACATTTTCTTCCCCGTGGCGGTGAAAAGGGGGGGAGATAATGTTACGTTCTAATGAGCGGCGGACCTCACACACCCTCGCTTGTTCTGCGTCGGTGGAATCCAGGCCACTGCAGCCGGGGCACGCAAACGCACGCGCGGCGGTCATAATATTAGGCACACCTGCTAATGAGATCCGATACGAGCACGGCGGTTTTGAATGAGAGCGTGCTAACGGCAAAATGAGATTCTCTCGTGTTGAATCTGTTGTGTGGGCTCATGAAATGTTTCGGGGGGGGGTGTGGGGGTGGGGGTTGCATCTTTCGGCAACTCTTGACAAATTGAGAGTACAAGCAGTACTGCGATGAGTTCCATACGAGTGTAATGAAACGTGGCAGAGGCACTCTGGCCCAAAAAAAAAAAAAAAGCCTTTTATTTTCTCAACCCGTCCCTTTTGGCTCCTTAGGAGCTGAAAAAATAGGCCTGCTCATAATGGATCTTTTTCGTACCTGGATGCACGGAGTCAAGTGGACCTCTCAGGGTTCTTTCGGAGTCACTCAGGCACATGACAGCTCCTGCAGGGGAGACGCGGTGAATGAAAGCGTGAGCACAATGCCTAAATGCTGTGCAAGGACTGGAAACAAACAAGTGAGATCATATATGGACGATGAATTTATTTCGAGTAGTCGTACGAGTATTTCGGAGCATATAATCAAGAGGAATGGTCATGCAGAACAATGTCATGGTCCCGTTTGGTCTGCTTGTAGCCAGTGAGGTTGCCCCCTGCTGGGCCTTTAGAGGATGCGCGTGTCTCATTTTTTTTCTTCATTTGTTGTAGGAAAAAATTTAAAACATTTAAAAATAAAAAAAGTCAAGCATCCTTGCATTTTGACAAAACAACAATGTCCTTAAAGTCTTGCACACATGCATTTCGGTGGCATTGGATAGAACCCTTGTCCCTCCAAAAATCACCATTTTTTTGGTTCAGTCATTCAAATTGCGTCGTCATCAAGCGCGAGCCATTTTCATCACTTCAGACCGGACAATAATTTGTAAAGCTTCCAATTTGGAAAAAAAATAAAGAAATAAAACTGCTTCATTTCAATCGGTAGGTTATTTACACATTTGGGCCAAACGACGCAAAGTGCAACCGTGATGCGAAGGGCAAGAGCAGCTGGCGAGACAAATAACAGCGCCGCCGTAGCGCAGAGCATCTCAGGTCATGATGCAAAGTTTGGCCTTCGCTCTCGGCCTTCCTTTGCAAGTCAAGGAGGCAAAATAAATCAATGAGGGCGCTGCTCGCGATTTCACAATTTGGCTGTGCAGCTGTGCCCCGAACAGCGGCGGGGGAAGACATGTTGGCAGACCACCATGAGGAAAATGAGTCACTGGGCCCTTGGGTGGGTGTCTTTCTTTTGCAACCAACCACGGAAATGAGGGAACACCTGAAGTTGGTCTGTCTAATCCTTCAGGAGGAGTTCCAAAAACCAGTTTGGCCTCTTGGCTTGTTGTGAAAAGTTATAATGGGTAGGACATATTGGAAACGGAACCTCGGACACGGAAGCCACTTTCTGAAAAGTTAGTCATCAGTGGACACTGAATTAGGCACACCTTGTGAACACCTCAAATTACAATCACAATAATAAACGTTTTTAAATGAATACCGGGGCAGAGGCATACCTAATGTTCTGCCCTGTGCGGAGGTAGAAAATACATGCATCTACGACCGTATTTTCCGCACTATAAGGCCCACCTAAAAGTATTCCATTTTCTCAAAAGCCAACAGTGCGCCTTATAATCCAATGCACCTTCTATATGGATCAATATTCAGATTTCTTGGCCTTGGTTACAGCTGCAGCGGTTGTGAAAGATCTGTATCAATAAAGCGGTATTGTATTGTATTCCCTTTAGCGTCGCTCCATCTTGTGGATGCATAGCGCAACCGCATCTACTATTGTAGTGTCTGTTCTTTGCGCCTTATAACGTGGTGCGCCCTATATGTGAACACCGTTTTAAAATCGGCCATTCATCGAGGGTGCGCCTTATATTGCGGAAAATACGGTAATTCTATTTGATGGATTTTATTCAACACTTAATCTGACCTGTTTTTTTGTTGCAGCGTTGGTGGTGAGGTTTTTGACTCGACGCTTCATCTGGGAGTACGACCCAACCCTTGGTAAGAGATTCCTATGAGGGGGTGAAAAAAAAAATCCAATACGTTTTAATTGCACAGTCATTTGAAGTTTATTGTCGGCATTCATTTTTTTAAAAAGTCTCTTCAGTGCCTCTCAGTGTGCTATTCATGCCAATTAAAGTCTGCCAGTTTATGGATTCATGCAAAAACATAAAAACACAGTAACTATATTAATCACGCGTAAGGCATCGGTGGCAGGATTTCATCGCAATGTAGCAGTCACAAAAAGAACTCCGGTGTGGACTGCAAGTGCTTCCTACAAGAGCAGAAGGGGAATCAGAGCACTTTGGAAGGTGTCCAAACATGCTGTCAGTAAATCAGCGCGCATGTTGATTGCTGGCCTGACGAATTCATGATTACGGCGAGCGCTTGCGTTTGGCTTTCTAGGGAGCAACATGAAAACAAAGCAGCGACAGCTTGTGCGGGTTATTCCGCGACGGTGTCCCTGAGACAAATGAACATTTACAATTGCATTATTGAGAGCAACAACAATATGAAATAACCACGTTGGCCCATCGTTATTGAACCGGGTCACATCATTGACATTCGGGATTTTTTTTTATTTTTTATGGCACAGCACCAAATAAAAATATCACAAAATGTATCCGGTGCCGTCGAGACAACTCCCAATTGTACTTTCTCAAGCTATTCTTTGTAGATGCTCTAAGGTGCTATGTGATGCGGCCAATGCGTCGCCTTGATCGGAAAGTAATTGGTGTCAAGGAAGTACGGTATTTTCCACACTAAAAGGCGCACTGGATTGTGAGGCGCACCTTCAATGAATGGCCCAATTTTTTTCAACGCACCGCATTATAAGACGCAATCTACAAGGAAACGATCAGATGTCAGTAAAACGTATTTAATAAAGTAGCGGCACAGTTCACTTAACCAACAGCAAGTTAAATTGACTCGTTCACGTTGAACTCTCTTGCCGCTGCTCTATTTCCGTGTTCAACTGCGTAACCCGATATCCTTAAGTTTGAACTCTGCGTTGTCAGCATGTCTAGAGCAAGGAGCCATTTTGGGGTCGAAATATTACCGTAATGACCATATACAAGTCGCATCAGATTTTAAGGCGCGCTGTGAGCTTTTAAGAAAATGGAAGGCTTTTAGGTGCGCCTTTTAGTGCGGAAAATACGGTATGTAGAAGTGACACATCCCGACCGAGGTACACGCACACATTTGGGGGAAATCCATCATTCATGTTGTAAAATGAATCTTGAAAAGGTTTGGAGATCAGAATTTGTCTCACCGGGCAGTGAGAGTTCACTCGCACAAAGATGGTGGTGGCACGTCAGGAAAAACTGCGGGCGCTGTCAGCAGCCGACAGAGTGATAGCGCTAGAAATAGGCTCGTCTCGCAGGACCCCAACCCGCAGACTCCTTCTCAGCCTCGGGCCAAACAAATAAATCCCCACGCCGCCGCTGATGCCGCCTCTAACTGACGTCGCTTGAGAAAAAGCACCTGGAAATTCCGAAAAGGGCGACCAAGCCGAGACATGAGCCGTTTTTAAACTGCATTTTGACAACATGGGAACATGACAACAATCTTGACATGATTCTTTTAACCCTTTGAGGGACAGCGGTCACGACAGTGGACAGCTGATCATGTGATCAGGTTACGTGAAAGGGTTAATCTCCAATTCCGCAGCGTCCGATCATTACATAACGTTCCTTGAGTGGGTGAGTACACACGTGGGGACGAGGCTTTGCATTTGGCTGTTTGGATCGCCTCTCGCCACTCAAGCTTAAGACAGGCGGTCCATTAAAGAGACGAGCCCTTGAAGCCCACTGGAAGCTGTTTAAAGTTTTTGGCCAGGCGAAGAGAATGGCGGAGTGTTTTAGTTTTCAGATCTTTCTCTTCAAAGTCCTGGAACTGAAATGGTGGGGTTGGGGGATGGGTGGTAAAATGCTGGAAGTCCCTGGTGGATGCTAGCAAAGTTGAAGTTCGCGTCATTCGACTGGAATTCTGTTATGTTTCGTTCAAGTGGCTATTCTCTCTGTTAGGAAATCCTCTTCAGTCCAAAACTTTGACTCGGTATGATATTTTGGATGACCCTGGAGGAGGAATGAAAAAAACACAAAAAAACAAAGGCTGATGCGGAAATTATTTTCTTTGTTCCAATACCAATTGCATGACGCACTTTAGCCGCTCAGGACAACAAAAATGAGAGTAGAATCACAAAGAGGAAAAACACTGTCCAAATCCCCCCCACCCCCAGTTGAGCTATTTTACGCCAAATCCCGGAAACATTCTCGAGATTACAAGGCGACCACTGTTTGTACAGATGTGGTTTTACAAGAGGGGTGGTGGGTGGGGGGCGTTCAATTCAAGCAGATAGCTTGAAGTTAAGAACACGGAGATCTGCTTCTTTGCACAGGCCGGAAGTGAGGATGCGGTTATTGCACATCACCGGGAACAGGACGACGTGGGGTTTATCCTGAATTGCATGAAAAGGAAAAAAATCAAATAAAATAAAAAAATAGGATGCATTGTTTGTGCCATACAGAATCCACCTATCGCCATCAAGCCAATATCGATGATGAGGTTGTCACCATGGAGATACTGGACACGGCAGGCCAGGTGAGATTATTGTCCCCGATATACTGGAAACTATTTCTCAATTACTTTATTCAGTACCAGCCAATTCTAGACCAAGTCTGAAAAGACGTTTAAAAACGTCTTTGGGAGTGAAATGCATCATTATTTAAAAAAAAAAAAAAACCTGAATATGTTCAGTGCTCAAAGTGCAACGGGTGAAACAGTCAAGTGCGCAAATACAAAATGAGAACACTCGCAAGGAGCATTGAGCAGATAAGGTGGGAGTCAGAGCGCCGGGTCTTCCCTCTTAACATCGTCTTCCTCGTGCCTCGTCCTCAGGAGGACAACCAGCAGAGGGAAGGTCACATGCGTTGGGGCGACGGTTTCTTCCTCGTGTACGACATCACCGACCGAGGAAGCTTCGAGGACGTGGCGCCGCTCCGGAGTCTTCTCGAAGAGGTCAAGAAGCCCAAGAACGTGCCCTTGGTCCTGGTGGGCAACAAGTGCGACATGGACCACGTGCGGCAGGTGACCACCGAGGAGGGCGAGCGCCTGGCCGCCGAAATGTCCTGCGCCTTCTACGAGTGCTCGGCGTGCGCCGACGAGGGCGGCGCCGTGGCCGAGGCCTTTCACGACCTGTGTCGCGAGGTGCGGCGGCGCAAGGCCGTGCAGGGCAAGGCCAGACGCCGCAGCTCCACCACGCACGTCAAGCAGGCCATCAACAAGATGCTGACCAAGATCAGCAGCTAAGGAAGACTGCCGGGAAAAAGCCGCGAGAGGCAAAATAAGACGGGGAAAAACGTTTCTCATGTACAGTAAATGTTCACTGTTGATTGTCTCCCAAATAGACTGGATGGGACTGCACTAGGTACTCATCTGTCACCAAAAAGTGCAATATATCATGCCTTTGGCGCACAATCTCTGCAAATGTCCAATCATCATGAACCCATTAGAGACGATGACATCCCGAGGGATGGAAATGGACCGCTATTGTATCCCGCTTCTGACTGCAGGTAGCTAATATTGTCACCTCATGGATTCATTCTTGCTCACCAGTCCGTCTCCATTTGGCTCGATAAGCGAGTCAGTGCGTAATTCCGATTGGGCGCTCATGACAACCAGGCAGACAGATGGGTCGTTCGCGCTCCGTGTCGTATCTGTGGGAAATAGTCGTAGACAGGATGTGTGTGTAAAGCGTTACGTTAGCTGGGGGTTGATTAGAAATCAAACGCCGTGATTGTCAATCCAAAGAAAGACCTAGTCGTCTGTCACTTGCCTGCCTCTTGATTAGATGAACTCGAGTTAAAAACAGTGGTGCCTTCAGAGACGAATGACCTGACTTAAGACTTTTGGAGATTCGAAAAATGCTGTTGTTTGGATCCTAAAAAAAAAAAAAAAAAAGACTCAACTTGCTTATGGAGCTGCAGTTACTATTTATTTTTAATCATTGATGAAACTGTCGATTAATTTTTCGATTCATCACATCGGAACGAAAAAAAAAATCCATCTCCGTTCTCCCAAAATTATTTATTCATATTTTATTTTATCCCCATGCGAAAAAAGAACTATTCTTCCTGAAGCTTACTGAGGAGTTGTTCCCATCTCATTGTATGTCTGTCTTAAACCGCCACCAGGTGACCAAGGCACGCGCGTCAGAAGGAGCTGCAACATTCAGCAAATTAATTGTGAGGCACATACAAGATGCTGATGCCCCCACGGAAAAAAAATAACGAATCATTTAATTTAATAATTAATAATTACGCAATTTTGGGCAGGCTGGAACGGTTTAATGGCATTTCCATTCATTTCAATGGGGAAAGACGATTTGAGAAGGCTTCAAGTCACAAGCATGAATTGGCGGGACAATACGACGCTTGTATCGAAAAGGCACCACTGTATGTCGTGTCGGAAATCGAACCAAACCTCAGGATGTCCCGAACCTACGCCGAGAAACAATCGCGTCCATACTAACATGCATCACGCTCCAGGGGATGTTGCTCTAACTCTTCGACGGTATTCGACAGTATGTAAGCCTTAAGCACTGCTGCTGCATCTTAGCCGACATGTACAGTGAACGTATGTATTAAAAGTGTGTGTGTGTTTTTTTCCACTATGTGTCCTGTCTACCTGTCTAAATGATAATTAACAATTAAAAATGAAATGCACTGTACACTGCTATCTCGCCGCGGACATTTTTTTTTACGAGTGTGAATGTCACTTGTAGGTGCTCGTGGCGAATTTGAGGGCAGCTGAGGAGAAAAAAACGGGTAAAACGGGTGCTGTAAAATATCACATTTACATAACAGCACCCCCACTACCACCACCACTTCACGTTTAGTGCCCGTAGCTAATTAGCAACACAAGGTAAGGCAAATATTTTGACATCTATCTCTCTGGGGAAATGCTGAATGAACTCTCACCACCCACATAAACTGTTTGCACAATTTACAAAGCTGAGGAAATGGTCATTTTTGTTTGGACTCAACCTCATCCATTTATACTGCGATTACAATTTCATATGTGATTTTTTTTCTTCAAGGTCCTCTTCCGATTTATTATTATTGATCGATTTATTTATTTATCCCAACAAAGGCAATAGAAGCATCTGTTACACTGATGAATGATTTATTTTACAAAAAATATTTAGGTCTCATTGGCTTGTGCAGGAATAAAGACAAAGGGAGCTATGATGACGGTTTATCTATCTACCGTATTTTCCGCACTATAAGGTGCAACTAATCGCATTTCAATTTCTCAAAAGCCGACAGTGCGCCTTCCAAATGGATCAATATTCAGATTTCTTGGAAGTAGTATTTTAAATGTTCTGTAGAGCGTTTTGTTACAGTTGGAGCTGTTGTGAAAGCTCGATAGAAGTAAAGCTGTATTGTATTGTATTCCCTTTAGCGTTGCTCATCAAGTGGATGCATAAGGCATAATAAACCGCGGCCACTATTCAAGCTTCTATTCTATGTGCCTTATAATGCGGTGCGCCCTATATATGAAAACCGTTTCAAAATCGGCCATTCATCGAAGGTGTACCTTATACTCCGAAGCACCTTATACCGCGAAAAATACGGTACTTCCATTCGAGTTGCTAACTTTGAATTGCAGCAGTTGCAATTCCAAAACTCCATTCTACTACATTGCGATGTCGATTCGAATCCGATGAATTGTTCAGCCCTAATTTTCACTCATTGGTACAATAGCAGCTGGAACCTCAATACAGACCGGGTAGCCGGAAACTTACAGCATCCAACGCAAACTACAGACTGTTTGGTGATATCAAACGGCAATTACCTTACAAGTAATTAAATTCCACCAACTTTCTCCAAATTAGCTAAATAGACCTCCCAGACAGTGGCAATGACGATTTTGTTATTTCTAAATATCCACAGATGGCCCGAAAGCACACAGAGACAAAATCATCAAGTGACGAATGAGTAAAAGAACTCTCCACCAAAGTTGTCATTGGCGTCACGCTTTGTGACTTTCGCCTTGTGTTTACTTCGCGCAGTGGTCACGGCCGACGTCACGAGAGGGGAGATGAGGAGGAAACCGGGTTTGTTATGGATGCTGTGCTGTCCTCTTTTGGTTGTTGATTTGATATTTTTGTTTTTTTTTTTGTTTGTTTCTGGTAACGAGACCCTCATTGTAGTGTTACCATGACGCTGAATAAAGAGAAGTAGATTGATGATGTTGAATGCGTCACAGTGGCATGAATGTCACAGTGCCAGAGTTAAAACAAACAAACAAAAAAATGGCACTGCATTACATTCACAGGCCGAGCCAGACGTGTGGGATGTGTCTATTTGCTGGACGCAACCATCGCTCTGCGAATCTCATTAGCGTCTTCCGGGGAAAACAAATGTCTCCAGTGCGCACGTAACTCTCTCTTGTGTCCTCGCAAATGATTCATCTGGCCGTACTTCCTGTTTGTATAAGCGCTCATGGGTAAAAGTAGCTCGAGCCGATTTGGGCACACGGTGATAAACAACCATGAGAGCGCAATGATGGACGAACGGCGGGAGATTGGGAAAACAGCGCAAATAGTTTAACGCGCAGACAAAGTAATCCCAGGAAGATGGTAAAAGTTCTGTCCTGTGGTGCAGATTTTTTTTTTTTAATGCTTCCCGCTTGATGGCATTTTTTTCCATTATGAGACTGAAAGAATGGAATTTGAGTTTCCTAGCGAAAGGGAGCTAAAAGCCCTGCAAAGAGGAGTAATGTTCCCCTCATAAACATCGCCATGGTCCTTTTTTTTTTTAGCTCTTACAAACAACACGTCGTTCTTCTTTCAGCAGCTGACAACATGTTTAAGTTGAATTTACTTCCACCGCATCACTTTAGGAGACAACCTGATCTATTTGACTTAAAGGTCGCCATTGCGAAGATGATTATTTATTTATTTAATTTTTTGGGTGGGTCTCGAAAGCGGATGATGTTTTTCTTTGGAACATGGTGTGCGGTTGTACTGGAGGTTGCATAATGAGAATTTAAAAAAAAAGAAAAAAGATTTTGTCTTCACTTTTGACTTTTTTGGGGGGGGGTCAAATGGTTGCTGGAACTCTCCGACCGTATTAATGCCAAACTTCAAAACTAAATTAACGAGACTCATCACAGTTTGCTCATTCTCACTCGTCTCAACAATTCACTGACGTGTAACACTATTTCCATAACTCTCTGCAAGCGTTTCCATTTTCAAAGGATCACTTCCACAAAAGGCCTTAGGGAGTCACAATGTCCCATAACGGGTAAGCTAACACATGTAGATGGAAAATGTAACAGCACGACCAGGCATATATTCTTTATCCTTTATCCGAATCGATTACAAACAACACTGCGGCTTTCTTCCCCCCGTGACCGTCTTTTAAGTCTGCGTTGTACTGCCCCCGTGGCCAACATGCGCACATCAGCAGGAGTAGCACAATATCACATGACTTGAAACACAAAATGTGAAAATAATGGGTACATTATTATCTTTTGAACCATGCCATTACAGCATGATTTTATAAACGACAACATTATAAAGTGCTATTTTACAAGTTTTCCATTCATTTCAAAATTTTACCTCATATGTCACCATTTCTAATTTTGGAACATGAAAGGAGAGTCTGATGCAACTTTTTTCAGACTCGACCGCTTTTTACTCTTTTTTTTTTTTCATAGTGTACGTCTAAGAGGCATGCTAGTTTCCATAGCAACCAAACTATTCCAGTAAAGGAGGCAGGTCGAAGACTCACAGGTGACGAGAGCGCCATGCTCCCATTTAACTGTATAAAAGCAAAGTGGAAGATAAATCTGCACTCCCCAGGTGCACCTCCATACAGTTTTTAACCCCCCCCCACCTTCAAATGTCACCAATCATTTTTGACTTTCAACAAACAGGATTTCCCCCCCCCCCCATTTTGGATCCCACCAAATAATTTGTCTGTTGCTAAGAAACGAGACGAAACATTGTCCCGTGGCTCACGGATGATGCAGATGATGATGATAATGACGCGGTGTCAAAATCGTTTGGGCAGCGCAAACAGGGGGAACGTGTGTGTCACGGAGTGAGTAACCTTGATGCATTCAACGCCACCCGCACTTGTGTAACGTCAAACAGTCTTGGAGGACTTACATAACTATCGTGTCGACGAGAGAAAGTTGAAGGACACTCGGGAGCGCGCGGTCCTCCACGAGCCCAAGCGATCCGAACGTGGATAACGCAACGTGAAAGCTCGCCAGCCCGAATGTTGTCCTTGTCTAAAGAGATGCAAAAAAATTAAAAAAATAAATAAAATGCGAGCGTGAGGGCGTGTCGGAACGCACCAAACGCAGACGGACGGAGGAGTCTGCAGGTTGGCCGTGTTTACAGGAGTGGCGCCTGCGGGCAGGCCGGGACCTGCGGCACCATTTCGACATTCCAACCTTGACAATGGCAGAAGAATCACAGTAACGGGGAGATTAGCATCGGGCCGTCAATACAAGTGGTCTGGTATGTAAGGAGAACAAGTGCGAACAGCGGGACGGCAGATGACGAGATACAAGAGTGGGGGTGGAGGGGTGGGGGGGGGGGGGGGGGGGGTGAAAAGAAGTGTTTTTGCAAGCCGTCCGAGGTACACTGAGTGGCATCAAGCAAGTTGATCATGACGGAGATCAAGGCTAACGTTCATGTTTTGAAGTGAATAGCATGTCCGAATGGGAAATTCTAGCAGCTGTATTTCTCAGCAATTAGTCCTATCCGAAAGAAACCGAGCATTAGGCGAAAGGATGTGCGGTATCTCAGACGCGGAGTTAGAAAACAAAACCAAAAAAAAATGCATTTGATATATTTGTATGACACATAAATAATGTTCCGGCGATGAACCCGAGAAAAATGGGAAAAATGTGCGTGCTTGGAAAATCATAACTGGGTTTAAGTATAGATATTTTTATGATAACACACATGTACAGTTCAGTAAAAAAAAAAAAAAAAACTTTATAGTCGCCTTTTTTTTTTTTTTTTAACTCCACAAGTTCTGCGATCTTAACCCAGATGTCCTCCTCTTTTTCCATCCTGGTAGGCTAAAGGGTGCTAAAAGTAGACCGCGTTTTAACCCTTTCATGCACCCCGTAACCTGATCACATGATAAGCCGTTCACTGTAGTCACGGCTGTCCCTCAAAGGGGTTCAAAATCACTTGTTTGATTTCATTGAAGGAGGGCAATGTTTCTTTCTGATGAGCCGACAGCTTAGCTAAAAAATTTGCCGATTCGTAGAGGAAGGGCTAATTTGAAGGGAACATTTCCATTCTGTCAGGAAACTATTACAGACTCCTACAAAGTTCCAGAAATTTACACGTCATCCATCTGATATGTTTAAAACCTCACATAATTATTCCGCCCACCCCCAACCCCCCGAGTCATCACGCTGCAAAGAATGACTCTGTTACAAATGCACGACTTTATTAAACTGATCTGATAGTGGATCTCATTTGGTGTACCTAATGATGTGGCCGTTCAGGCATGACGTTATCACAAACGCGGAAACGGGTGGGGGGGGGCACGTTTATTTCACATCTTGAGGTGCAGCACGCGAAAGGAGTCACGCCAACAGGAATAAAATACAGTCGATGAAGTACTCTTTTTTTTTTTTCTGCGTTTGCTATTTGATGGCACGTTGAAAGCCAAAGTGGGAATTCGAGGCTTCTTTTGGAATGCCTATAAATGGAGAAAACATTTCCACATCTCCCACGTGTGAAGTTCTGCGGATGACATGCGGTATATAAAAAGCGCAACCCGTAGCCAGGTGTTGTAAAAAAAAAAAAAAAAAGTTGTTACTTTTTAATAACACAAGTCTGAAATGTCGGGATAAAATTTTACAGAAGAAAAAAAAAAACAATAGTGGGAAATTACACACGAGATGCATCGCACTTCTCACAGGCAAGCACACATGGACGACCACACCGGAGGCACACTAGTAAGATTGGTATTCATGCCACATTGACACCAATATACAGAAGAAGAAGAAGAATACACCGAAAAAGCACCACGTGATACCCATCCGGGATTCGCCGGAGACAAAGGGAAGGCGGCGGAGGGACTATTGTGCAACTACAATGACTACAATTTTGCTCGTCGACAAATGTCCTCGCACATGGGGCGAGGTTACGGTATTTATTTTTTATTTTTTGGTAAGTCTCTGCGGCTGCATATCTCATCAGTGCGTCACTTCAACACATCCAAAATTTGCTAATCTTGGGATAAGTTGGGACACCGGTCAAATCAATCAATTTGGACTTGAGTCATCTTCCATCATGTGTCATTATCATGTCAAGAAATTGATTTCCCGGAAACGAATCCGGTGGCATCCATTAGTTGCCATGGTGAGGCCAAGGGCTGCTGATGTAAACAGTTATAAGTCATTCTAATGACTGCTAATGAAGAAATGTGTCATCCGTTTAAACATTTCCAATGGATCGAATGGAGCAACGGTGGTTGCTGTCAATTCAGATCCAACTCGCCGGCTGTCGAAACAAAACGGGAACGTCAACTGGCGGTGTAAAATAAAGAGTAGTGAATGGCGCTAAACTAAAAAAAAAATGTAAGCGGCCTAAAAATGACTTTAGATAAATAAATACATTTTTCACGCGACAGCGCAAAGCCGTTGCTTGAGATTTGCGTGCACTTCTCACACCCGCAGCTAGGTGGCAGCAGCAAATGAACAACATACCCCCCCCCCCCCCCATCAGTTAACATTGGCTTCCTTACAGTGGAGGGACGATATCAGTCACCGGTGCTAATGCGCCATGAAGCTGGTTCGCTAGCCTCGCATAAACCCGTACAAGAACAAGGAAGGGCAATACATTAGGTACGGTGATATCCACCACTGTAATTAAATTGAGTACGATACATTAAAAAAAAAAATGATATCAGTGATCGAATGCCTTGGAATCAATTTGAATTGATTCCGTTTGATTCCATGACTGCCACGCGATCATGGCTGTCATTCACAAATGACAGCCATGATCGCGTGGCACATCCTCGTGGTTTTGTTATGGCTTTTTCACATTGCAGTATTAGATACACAACACAAAATATTTTGAAAATGATCATTTGGCCCCTTTGACATAGTGCGTAAGTTGATGAAATGAACTAATTGCCATGACCTGGGGGGGGGGGGGGGGAAGCCATTTTGCCAGTGATATTAAAACATATTATGTACATTATTAACAAAACGAAAACGGAACATTTTCCATCAAGCATGAAAGAACACCCGACAGTTTAATTTCCTTGAGCCTGAACACACGGGTGAATCATTTTTTTTTTTCCAAGTTCGCTTTACGCCCATCCACGTGTGCAGCTTTTTTTTTTTTTTTTGTGAACACAAAGAGGAGCCAGTAAATATCAACAGAATTATTGCAAATAAGGATTTTTCCTATTTTGTGGCGGTATTATTCATCGTTGACCACGCGCGCACGCCCACGCACACGCACATTTCGACAGCTTCATGCATTACAACAACATAATACAACAATTTCACCGATACATTTGAATCTTTTTGAAGGGCGGGGTGGGGGGGGGGCTTTATATTACAGTACATCATCGTTGCTTGAGTACGGTGGTAATCGTCTGCCATCGGTCCCTCCGCCCCCCACCCCCGAGGATAGAAATACTTGAAGACAACTACAAATTGCAAGAGGACGGAAGACGACGGCGTTTGCACCATTTGCACGGAATCGCTCAGCTCAAAAGGTTGACGGGCCGCGCGACCGCCGACGTCACCCGGCGTGCGGCGGACTGGTTTCGCTTAGCTTTCAAAGCACTTTGGTAATGTCAGGCCAAGGTCAAGGAGCCGCTACTTCAACCTGAAGCTTGCGTGAGGAGCTGGCAAATAACGCTGGTGAGCCCCGTGTACAGTGTTCCTCCGCGTATTTTTAAATATTTTTGGTATTAAGGCTCACCAATCCAGTGCTTTTTTTTGCACTCAAGCCAAAGCACCGACTCATGCAAAAGTATTTCTTGGCGCCATCTAGTGGCATCTTGGTGCCAAAGAACTATGTGGAAGTCGGATGAGGAGCTTCACGTCATGTTTTGCCATCATCTTGTGGCATGTTTGCGTCAAGCAACTATGTGGAAGTAGGATGAGGAGCTTCGCATAGTGTTTTGCCATCATCTTGTGGCATGTTTGCGCCAAGCAACTACGTGGAAGTAGGATGAGGAGTTTCATTTGGTTTTGCTATCATCTTGTGGCATGTTTGTGCCAAGCAACTACGTGGAAAGTTGATGTGGTGCTTTGGCGCCATCTTCTGGCATCTTTGGGTAATTGCAAAGCTTTTCGGGAGGGCGTTGACAATTTGTGATTGGGGTGCCTTTTGAATGTGGACACTTTGAGTTGACTGGAATCGTATCAAATATTGCCACGGACAGCCACAAACTTTGCAGTGAAGTGAATCAAGAATTCGAAAAGACCAAACGTGAGAGCATAAACACTTCCACCGGTTTGACAAAAGAAGATTATTAAATATCAAGCAGAGGAGACCGGAATGCTTCGCCACTAGAAAGGCCAAGCGAGGTGTAGAATTTTGCACGAGACTAGCTTTGGACAATTCAGAAATAAATCGAATAAAGGAAAGGTAATTATGACAATGAAGAGAAAAGCAGGGATGGAAAAGGTGGTGACAGTAAAGATCAGAATTGGAATTTGCTTTGATTGCTCTGTCGGCATTGACATCAAAAGTCTTTTGAGGGAAGACACAAATGCCTCGATCGGCCTTTTTTCGTAGCGAAGGGATGGCTATTCATAAAGTGACAGAAGAGGAGGAGGACAAGGTGGTGGAAGATGAAGCTGCGGGACTCCTTGATAGACTGACAGGAAGCAGGAGGAGGAGGAGGAAGAGGAAGAGGAGGAAGGAGGCTCTCAGTCAGAGAAGAGGCTGGCGAAGGACTGCCGGAGGCTGCGGATGGTCTCCGCTTTGGCCTCGTCGTCGGTCACGTTGCCTCGCAAAGTCTCTGAGAAGGTGTTGGTCAGCGACTGCGATTTGCTGTGCGGCAAACGGAGCATTGGATATTGGTGACGGGGAAAAAACATAACTGATTCACGAGGACGCCTCGCCACGACAGACGAATATGAAATCTGGGAAAGTGTGTCATTTTTTTTTGCACAGTTTGTGATGTTTTCGTCTTTTTCCCGAAAAAAAAAAAAATGTTAATTTTTTTCCCCTCAACTATCGACACTGGTGCAAATTTCATGTTTTGTAGACCATTAATTAAAATGTGTGTTTCAATACTATGTCTCCCATCTTACTTACTTGAGTTGAGGTGACTGTTTCTGCGCTCCGGGTCCGGAATTGGCAGGGAGGGGTCCTGGCTGGAAGGACTGGCTAGGTGAGGTGGTGGCCGAGCGGGCGCGCTGCGGCGAACCTTGGGTCGACTGGGCCGGGGAAGCCGAGCCGGAGCGGTGTCCCCCTGTTATCACAATGTGAACACGATCAGTAAAACAGGGCGGCAATCAAATAAAAGAGAGGAAAAAAAGAAAAAGAAAAGCTTTCCTACCTCGTCTGGGCTGAGTCGTCTATGGATGGAAGCAGAAAGAGAAAATACATGATACAATTAGACAATTAGGACTGAGCGATTCATCCATTACATTCTTATATACAAAAAAAAACCCCAACAACTACTTTTTCTATAAGTGAAGAAACAAACAAAAAAAAAAGACAGACTTCTATGTTTTCTATGAGGTGTAAAATTGACTGAATTACCTTGACTGAAGATGGCGGCGGCGTGGAAACTCCCAGCAGCACCTGGGCCATCTTATGGAGGACCAGCTCTGTGATCAGTTGCTTGTCCTCCTCAATGTGTTCGCCAATCAAAGGCATCGAGCTGTCCATCACCTGCACACAAACGCAAAATCCAAACTCGACGCATGCATTTTTTTCTCCACTGGGTGGCAGTATGGTATCGTGACAGCATTTACCTTCCCGGTCAGTGTTGTCACTCACACGTTTTTTTATTTATTTTTTTTTTTGCTTCTCTATTTTCACATTACACTAACTGTATCATGCCTCTGCGTTTGCCCAACTAACTCCTCAAACCCGCAACAAGCTCTGCGGTCTTTTCCGTCTGACTTAAGTTTGCTTTGCTCCATTCCAATCCCTTCCATTATCCACCATTTCAGTGACAATGCATCTTCAAACTATGTATTTAACTTGTTTACATGTGCGAGGATGGTCAATAAGGAAAAGCAAGAAGAGAAGTTCCCGAAAACCAAAGATAAAATGGGATTTCAAAAGTGCAACTGAACAGTACTTCGACGTGCCACTAGGGGGCAGACGCACTTTGAGAATCACCGGATTGAGCCATGGACTGTTACTTTTCCTCCCACATTCCAAAAAACATGCACGTTAGGTTCATTGAAGACTAACTTGCCAGGAGGTGTGAATGAGGGTTGTTTGTTTCTATACTGGGAACTAGTCCAGCCTGTACCCCCGTCTCTTGTCGAAAAAGGCTCACCCGCCAAATGAGGAAAAGCACAATCGAAAATGGATGGATTGGATGTAAGAAGTCAATTTGCAATTCCTCTCCAAAGAACCCCCTTTTAATCTCGATGTTCTAGTGTACCCGGTCCTCCTGGCAGGGATTTGGCGGCGCTGTGGGGTGCAGTACGGTGTTTTGGCCAGCTGAGTCATGACCACACGGGGCCCCAAGCGGAGGCCTGGACAACCACCGCCGGGCCCCCCCCACTTCAAATGGCGTGCGGTGGCAGCCTGAGCCGCGGATCCACCCTGCTGATTTATTAGGATCCAGAGTCATCCGGCGCGAGAGCGAAGCTCACCGTTGGCCCTTTTTCAGCTTTGGAAGCACAAGAGTGTTGTTCTGCTCTTTAATTGAGCTGTTCTGTCTGGACAATGTAGCCTGCTGCATGGGAAAGTTCATCCGGCGCAACGGGAAGCGTGCTGTGCAGGCACGAAAGTCGCTTGCTTAATGGAGGGAATTACTCACTCATGAATGAAAATTAAACAACAAAAAAACATTGACATGGAAACAAGCCAGACGAAAAATGCTAATTGCGCTTCCACGTGTTTTTCACTCACAGTTGTCATAGTCGTCGTAGTACTGTGGAGGCCTTAACTTATGCCCCATTTGAGTGCTTACTTTTGATTTTATCGACTCTGTATTTTAAAAACTCTAATTTTGTAAATGATTTTTAGGCTAATGAATGTAAAGTCTACACACCTCTGTTCGGAAGGCAGTTTTTTGTAATATACAAATCCTTGAATAAACGGCCCCACTCTTAGTTAACCTATGAACCGTACCTAGTCTAAGGCTGCAGGAAAAAACAACAAAAAAAAAAACGTCTTTTTTTTTTTTTCATTCAGAGTGCACATGCCCGACCAATGGTATCAAAAATCTATCGACCCATCTATCATATTTGCATTAACCTTTTCAGGGAAAGCGGTCACTACAGTGGATAGCTAATCATGCTATCATGTTACAGGGTGCGTGAAAGGGTTAAAACTCATTCAGTACCAGCCAATTCTAGACCAAGTCTGAAAAGACGTTTAAAAACGTCTTTGGGAGTGAATGAGTTTTAAAAGAGGCAAAATATGAATTTTGCCTCAATTTTGAATTGAATTGAATTGAATACAACTTTGTCAAATGTACAGCTTTACCCCAAGAAGCAAGAATTACAGGCACACCTAGAACTCTTGAAACCTTGAAAAAGTTAGCCTGTTTTGCGGGGGCGGCCAAGTACGCCTTCTGTTACTGTGACGGCTGTGTGGTTTAAAAAAATATAAAAAAAATCTGGAATTTTCAAGCACCTGTGGGAACATGTCTGATGCTCCAATACAGAGCATGTCAAAGTGTAACAATGAAACATTCCTTCGACGACCCTTCCCAAAGCGTACGTATGCTCAAAAGTTAAACACGGGATGCCTGAAAGCACATTAGCCACAAGGGAGAAATGTCACGGTTGACGTCTTAGTCTGGAACAAAAAGCAGATTCCAGCTCTGATGGACGGACGGATGTTGCCTGCCACGCTTAATTAAATTCCATCATGCTAAAAGGCTTGGGCAGATCGAGAAGTTCAAGAGAAGGAGGCGGCGGAAGAACATAGTTCACATTGTGTCATTGCTTTCTCAGTCCCGGCGCAAAGACGGCGACATCCCGGGGGGAGCCGCGGTATGTTTCCCAAAATAGTTTAGAAAGCATAGAGGGTGCGGCGAAACCCTCTCGCCGTTGACCTCACCCTTGGTGGACAGATAGTGAAAAATGTGATGTCACGCTTGTCAGCCTAAATATGGGCATGTCAGATGTCCCAGATGAGAACCGTTTCCTCAGATGAGAAGACGTCAGTGGACGTTCTAAAAACAACCGCTGATAATACAACCATTTGTCTGCTGCTGCTTTCCGGAGAAGGATCCTCCCCTCACATTTCCTTGCTACAGTTCACATTTTCCTGGTTGATTTAACAAAAAATGTTTTTTTAAAAAACAGTGGAGGAGAAAGTGACACAATACAGTCCAAGCAGTGCCAAAAATGAAAGAAATACATGCGTCTGACTCAATACTGCTGTTACCGAAAGAAAATGTGCAGCGGAAAAACGACTTCAACTCAAAATCACAAGCAACGGAAATCTCACCGAGTTATCTTCGGGAAAATATTTTACTGGAAATTGGAACTTCCTCTGCTGTGTGTATTTATTGTGGATTGTACCGTATTTTCCGCACTATGAAGGCGCACCTAAAAGCATTCAATTTTCTCAAAGGCCGCCTGATAATTTGATGCGCCTTATGTATGGATCAATATTCTGATTTCTTGGAGGTAGTATTTTAAATGTTCTGAAAAGCGCTTTGTTACGGCTGCAGCGGTTGTGAATGCTCTATATAAATAAAGCTGTATTGTATTGTATTCCCTTTAGCGTAGCTCCATCCAGTGGATGCATAATGCAACCGCAGCCATTATTGTGGCTTCTTTTCTATGTGCCTTATAATGCGTGCTCCCTATATATGAAAACCGTTTTAAAATCGGCCATTCATTGAAGGTGCGCCTTTTACTCCGAAACGCCTTATAGTGCGGAAAATACGGTCATTTTTATTATTATGATTCTTTTTTAAAAATCTACAAATTGCATGAATGCAGATGATAAATCGCATTGGATGAAAAGAACTATTAAACGATAGTTGCTCTACTATTCCGGAGGGTATAAAAAGTCAACTGAGACCAAGTAAATCATTTGGAAACTTTTTTTGACGGTTTTCTAAGATTGTGGTCAGAATTAAATTGGAATCAGCGTCGGAAATGCCACTGATGCATTCATTTCAAAATGTTCTAGTGAGCTGTTCCTGCCGTCGTCGGCTTTCAGGCAAAAGCCAGAAAGGTGTGTGCAAATTCATGTGTTTTGTAAATACACTTTAAAAAAAGAGGCATTCATCCGACATATCGGGTTCAATAGTTGATATGAAGACGCAGGTTTTCATTCACCGCCATGATTGCGTTTGGGCTACCGACTAATCGTTCTTTCAAGGCTTTGATCACTGTGTGCTTTCCCATGTGGTTACATCCACTTTGTTGACCATGACACACAGAAACAAAACAAACCAAAAAAAAGTCCACAAAGTGAGACCTTGGCAAGTTCTCGTTCGTCATTTTAACTAACAGAGGGGTTATTCTGGAAATGAACTGACCTCAATGATATAGTCATTTCCATCTTTTCCATGGACGGCCTTCACCGCGCATATGTCAAGGCCGCCGAACATCTCTGCGCACGAGTCCACCCACAGTCTGTATCTGGAACACAGCGACGCCTCAAATTGATAAAATTGTCAAATGCGGAAAGAGCTCCACTCACTGAAATACATCCGATGGCATCTTCTTCCAAAGGAAATGATTTTAAAGTGAGCTGAGGAGCTCCACTCAATCAAAAGTAGTCCTTGGTCGCCATCTTGTGGCATAGATTATTTGCAGATTTTTGCTCTGTACAACATTAATCGTAGGAGCAATAATGGTGACTGGCACTGCGGTTTCATACTGCTGCTACTAAATTCACGGTAGCGGGCTTAAAATTAACTGCAAGCTCAGTCATGTATTTACAGTACCGCAAAAAGGTATTTGCCACCTTCCGGATTTCTGTGTTCTTTGCATATATATCACACACCAAGATTTCAGTTCATCAAAGCAATTGTAATATCACACAGAAAGAAAATACAAAATGCAGTTTGTAGAGGCCAATTTAATTTATTTAGACACAAAAAAAATCTCCAAACCTACCTGGCCTTATGTGAAAAAGTAATAGTGGGTTGTGCCACCCTTGACAGAAAATAACTGAAATCACGCGTTTGCGATAAATGGTGGTGAGTCTTTCACATCCCTGTGGAGGAATTTTGGCCCACTCTTCTTTGCAAAATTACTTCAACTCTGCCGTACTGGAAGATTTTCTAGCATGAACGGCCTGTTTAAGGTCAACCAGAGCATCTCAATTGGATTCGAATCCGGAATTTGACTTGGCCACTCCAAAGAGTGAGACGTTGTCCTTCAGGATTTTCTGGTGGACAGACCAATTCACTGTCCCATCAACCACAACAAGTTGTCCTTGTCCTGGGGTAGCAAAGCAGCCACAGACCATCACACTGCCACCCCACCATGCTTCACTATTGGCCTGACGTTCTTTTATCAAATGCTGTGCCATTTTTACCACAGACGTAACGGGCCGCACATGTTCCAAAAAGTTCAAATTTTGACTCTTTAGTCCGCAGAATGTTTTTTTAAAAGTCATGAGGATCATCAAGATGTCTTTTGGCAAATGTGAAACGAGCCTTTGTGATCTTTTTGGACAGCAGCGGTTTTGGAGTTCTTTGGATGTTGTTCTAGGTTCTTTCAGAAATCAGGAAGAGGGCAAATACTATTTCACGACACAGTTTTGTTTATCTGCGGCGCACGGACAGAGCCGAGACAAATCTGCCTGGAGATTTTTCTGACAAATATTAATTTCACAATAAATTTAGAATGTGCTGCGAGGTGCATTACAGATCATATTTTGGTTAGCTACATGAAAGTACCGAAGGGAGCTGCAGTATGCAGCAAAACTAACTGTGTGAATGAGCGTATAGATTTTGGAATTAGAAACACCCTCAAAGGGGATTACCGTTGTGATTTCGAGATCAGTGCATGATACTGTACAAGGAAGGCTCATTAAGGTTTACCTGTCAGTCATGGCGATCTGCTCCAACATGGCCGAGCCCGTGTTTGCCTTCCAGTTCCCGGAAATGGAGGTTCGCCTGAAAATCAACAGGGTTCATGTGAGTCACTCACAACTTGGGCATCCGAAAGGAATGACAATGGGCGATGCCGTTAGTATCAATTACCCCTGCAATCGTAATCAGAAGCATTTCAGAGACATTCTGTCACAGCGGGTTGTCAGGAAATGGAGATAAGACGTAAACAAATAAATAGCGATGGGGGTTTGAGGGGAGGAAGGGACGAGGGATTCAGAGCACATTGTTTCCAGTCCGACATGCCGCATCTTACATGTAAGCCTTGTAGTTGTTGCCGATCTTCTGGATGCGGATGTCGTACTTGGACTGGACGTATGGCTCGGTCGTGGCGTAGGTCCCGGCCAGCGCCACCACGCTGGTGATGTCCTGGAAGTCCTGTTGGTTTTCCACTTTGATCTGTTCGGCGACACGTACACTAATTAGAACGCGCGCATGCCACGAAAAAGCCCGCAGCGCTCTGCTGGATATGCCATAGGAAGTTCACACACTTGTACACGGGCGGGATAATGAAGGGTCTCGGGTTGGAAACTTTTGCACGTGGGGGCTTCGAGCTACGTCACGTCATACACATTAAGCAATTAAATGTCCGACGGGAGGGGGAAATGACGTCAACACAGTGACATACACGCACGAAAAGACGTCACTGCACTGAACACATTTTGAACTCAATATCTTGATGAAACGGTGACACCTTTTTCACACATCACATATTTCGAGCCAGACAAACAAGACATCGCAAAGGAGGAAATGCCAACATGATGAATCCTCTAGTTATTTTATATTACAATGTCAGGAAGCCCTGGCTGACTAATGTTCTTTTAAGGAGTGTCGAGGCTAAAGAAGACTGGGTGTGAGCGATTGCGGCCCACGCCAGACAAAACGAATGTCAGCCAGTCTGGAGCGCTTTGCAGATGTGGCAAAGATATAAATAAGATAAGTTGCTAATGTGTGATTGTCTACACAAGCTCACTCTGTATCCCCATACGTGCTTGTTATATATACAAACTCTATGGCATACGGTAACAATCGAGACCCTCAGTTGCGTCTGTGAAGGACTCACCTTCCCCATGCCGGAGTGGGCGTGGCCCATCTTCACCACCACAGGATAGGAAGGGCTTGTAACCTGAAGCGAAGGGACAACAATGATTTTATTCGCCGTGACATCTGGCGCACCCCCTGGAGGACGCTCGGGCACCCTGGGAAATTGAAATCAATGCTGCGGACCTACTGGGAACGACATAAACAAATTTCCCCAGAGGAATGCGTGGATGATCGGGTTATTTCAGGTCAACGTTCCAATCTCACGCCAACACGTGAACTACCGCGGAGAGAATGTCCTGCTCCGTCGGAACATTTGGCACTTTAAATATACAGTAAGACCGATGTGGTGTTGACCGCATTTAGAGAGAACCAAGAGTGGAAAACTCTTCCTTTGCAAGTCCAGTTAATGTCGACGTGCTGTCCAGCCTTGGACGCATCGCGGCAAGTCCCGTGGCATCGGCCTGCCCATTTACAGAAGATGTGAGCATTGGGTTTAGAAACACACGAGACAAAAAAAAAAAAGAGGTTCTGGGAAGCTGGGTGGAAGACCACAGCTGACTGGGATAGACTGGTTTGGACCAATCGGGCGGACCACAAACACGTTGTTTCCCATCGTGTGGACAATTGAAGTGGATGAAACATCAACACATGACCTCGTCGCTGTGGTTTTGAAACGCCCGTCTGATATGATTATAAATGAGACCGTAATCTAAAGAGGGACTTTTCCAAGTCTTAAAAGGACATCACCCATCGGCGTGTGAAGTAAACAGTCGGCGGCATTGCAAGATTACATAGTGCGGCAGTTTAGTGCAATTATATTGAGCAATCGAGCGCAATCATCCACTTTACTCTGAAGTACGTGTATGACAGATCGCATCTCATCGGGAAAATTATCTGCAGGTAAAGCCTTCATTTAACACGCAGTGACCAAAATCGGACGACAAGTCAAGCATGGGATTTAACTCGAGAGGAAACACCCAGGCAGCTGCAATCTTTTCAGCCATTAAGGAAAGACTGCAGCACACCCTCGTGTTTCTTTCATTCAGCCGGCGCTTGGGTGGAGCACCGAGGAGACGCGGAGCTGGTAATGGGTCAGAGCAAATGCGTCCGGGGGCCCGGCCAACATGGAACCGAGACAAAGTGTATTCTTACTGCCTCAATCATCACCTCGGCGTTGGCCCAAGAAAACAAAAAAACGGGAAGGTGACTGGGCTCGCAAATTAATTTTTAAGGAGCTTTATCGAGGAAATCATCATTTGACGCCAAATGTGGCAAATTGAGGCAGTGCAAGAATACGGTTTATTTTCTAAGTATACAAAACAACACGGCAGCCCGGGGGACGCCTGGTTAGCGCGTCGGCCTCACAGTGAAGAGGTACCGGGTTCGATTCCGGCTCCGGCTTCCCTGTATGGAGTTTGCATGTTCTTCCCCTGTGCCTGCGTGGGTTTTCTCCGGGTACTCCGGTTTCCTCCCACATTCCAAAAACATGCATGGCAGGTTAAAGGAACACTCTAAATTGTCCGTAGATGTGAGTGTGAGCGTGGATAGTCGTTTGTCTATGCGTGCCCTGCGATTGGCTGGCAACCAGTTCAGGGTGTCCCCCGACTACTGCCCAAAGACGGCTGGGATAGGCTCCAGCACGCCCCGAGACCCTTGTGAGGAGAAGCGGATCAGAAAACGGATGGATGGACAAAACATCACGAAAACATGACATTTGAACAGGGCGGGGTGTCGAATTTTCACCCGACTGTGGAGGTTTTACGACTGAATTGCTAGAACAAGAAACCACTTGAAGTGAACTGCCTCGGCTGGCCCTGATGTCTTCTGGCGATTGCGCACGCCTTTCCTAACTAAACGGCGTGAAGCACATTTCTTCATATTCCCTCTAAAATCTTTTGTCGTCATATATGGACACTTGGCTTGACGGTTGCGCGACCACCATGACGTCAACCAGGTGACAAAACGATGAGATGGAAAGAGGTTTCGCACATGGCCGAGAAGTGCTCGGTAGCAGCGAGGTGCGGATGTTTGCGTGGAAGAGAGCTTTGCGTGAAGCGGGCCCACAGACACCCGTTCTCTGTCTGGACATGTTCCTTCCAGTAATCGCCACCAGCATGGCAATGACGGGGGGAAGACGGCGAGAAGAGACAACCACATCCTCCACCCCTCCCTTAAGGTGTTTCCTCATTGATTCACAAGCCGCAAAAACGTGCACTGTCACCTTCCCTGGCGGAGGGACTTAGTCAACTATTTATTTTGGAAAATGCATAAAGCAGCTTGCACTCTTCTGAAAGGGCTCAGGGTGTTCGTCCATTTTGAATTGGCTCACCCCAGTCTCATTCAACCTGAAATCGAAAAAAATATTCCAAGTTGCAGACTTAGTTTGGTGCTGACAATTAGATTGGATTTATTTTTATGAGGGTTACAGCAAAACAACCCCCGGCCGATAAAAATAAACCTCGGCGGTCATTTCAAATTCTCACATGTGGAACATTTCGGTTTGCGAATATTGCCACCCAGACGTTTGTTCCCGGCAAAAATCTAGCCGTCAGCGTGGTAAAAATATTAAGCAGTCTCAAGCTGAATGTAATTATGCTGCGGTGGGATTTTTCGCTTTGATTTCATCATTCACAGGCTGAGCGTAAATATGCCAGACGACCAGCCGTGGCACGTCGTGGAAATACGTCAGGGAAGGCCAGAGAGACCCTACTTGCCCCCCTCCCTCGTGTTAGTGAGTCACAAATGTTTGTCGCTCAGGTCAGCGTCTGCACGCAGTTGTGCTTCACTAATCCTGCAGCTGAAAAACAATTTACGGTGAAACTTTCCATGACTCAATATGGTTCACATTGGTTATCGTTATTCTGTATGGCGCTAGAACGGTTCCATCGGGAAACGTGACGTCACTCCGGAATGGCACAATGGTCCGACATTTATGACCTCTTCGTTTTCATTCGGGTCGCGCGTTTGACCACATGATGGCAAAGACATGGCGTACAACAGGCGGACAAAAGAAAGAGACCCCCACCCAGAATGCATTTCAAGGCATGGTAGGTCGGGGGAGGGGTGTTTCTCCCCCGAACATGTAAATTCACAAGACTGTAAAACTTCAAAACACGTTTTACAGAGCCCTAGCTCAAAGCCTCGCCTAATTCTTGGAAAAAGTGATCGTAACAAACAAGTCGTCATGGCGATCCTTTCGGCTAACGTAGGCCCCAGAACTGCGACTTTAGATGCTGTTTTAACGATAAACAGGAGAAGCCGCCTAATGGGTCCAGGTAATTATTGTTGTGGAATTGAAGCTCCTCTGGCTCCCATTATCGTCCGTCCTGGTGTATTTCCATGTAAGGGACAGTTTATTGCTGAAGATGGGAGATTCCGGGGCGGATGCCACCTGCTTGGTCTACACAACTTGCAACCATCTACACAGCCAATCTGACACAAACTAACAGACATGTTCAAAAAGGCCGTCCCATCTATATTTCGGCGCGGCTTTCATGAGTCACAGCGAAAATCCTCGTCTTATAACTACTGGCTAGCAAAAAAAGAAAGCAGTTTGTATCGCCTCGTTAAGTCCAAAGTGGGATCAACAAATAGCAGTGTGCGGCGCCAAAACTCTTTCATGTCAACTGGTTTGAAGCGGGGCCCAGCAAGCGTCAAAGGTCACCGATTCCCTCTGTCAGAATAGCATGGAAAAGTGCAGCAAGTCGGTCCATAAAAGTAAACATCACGTTCGGGGATGGACGCAGACGAGCCCGTCATTGTGGAAAAGGGGAGACCCGAAAGAGGAATCTGAAATGGAAATACATCTTGGGTCCTGATAATGGAAAGACAGCTGAAAGGGTTTCGAGACTGGCTATCACATGCATCAGCCCTCAAAGAAAACAACATCTTTCTATCATTTCCAGTGGAAGAAAATCATACCAGTGGCGCATTGTGGTCAGCTATGGAAAAGTACTTTGAGGGCAGTGGGTAGTCAGCCATGTGACTCTTCCTGCTTGTTGATTCTACAAGTGGGCACAAACCCCTGGCGCGCAAGAGCAAAAAATAAAAACGATAATACGACTGATATGCATTTTGTTGCATTTTACATGTGAGATCAACAAGAGCCAAAGCCTTGCAATCTCCAAAAGCATTTACCGTATTTTCCGCACTATAAGGTGCTTCGGATTATAAGGCGCACCTTCAACGAATGGCTTATTTTAAAACTGCTTTCATAAATAGGGCGCACTGCATTATAAGGCGCATACTGTAGAAGGTACAATAGTGGCTGCAGTTGCGCTATGTATCCACTAGATGGAGTTTTGCTAAAGGCAATATAATACATCTTTATTTATATAGAGCCTGCACAAGTGCAGCAGCTGGAACGAAGCCATGAGAACTGGTCACAAACGCAGAGGTGAAACGTATAAATTACAAAACAATAAATGAAAGACAAAAGTTATGAAGACAATTGCTTCAACAAACAAGCACACAAACCTCATGGGCTCTCATGGGGTTAAATATCGTTAGAAGTCTTGCTTGGCTCCTTCTTCCTTTGTTTAGTCAGTAGTTAACTCTGCTTTTGGTGTTATCTTCATTTCATAACGGCTGCGCAGAGCTCCCAAAGTAATTGTCTGCTTGAGTATGTGTCTGCAAAGCCCTTAAACGTTACAACAATTGGTTCCTGCTAATAATCACCACTAGATGGCATCAGAACACTAACAGGGAAACAACTCAATGGGGAATATAAAGAGACTGTGTAACACCATAAATAAGGCGCCTCGGATTTTAGGGCGCACTGTCGGCTTTTGGGAAAAGTGAATCCTTTAAGTGCGCCTTAAAATACGGAAAAGACGGTAATCGTGACATAATTTGAATCCCACACTAAAACACTTTTGAGAGCATGACATCGCAGCTGCTTATTATTGCAGAGGGTTACCCAATCCGATTTCATAACAGGATGCGGACTCTGCTCGGGCCGAATAATTTTTAAGTCCACACAAATTCAACAGCGATAAGCGCACGGCCAGGCTGTGGCAAACTGAAGCTACTTCAGTGCAGCTCCTATGTGGTCTTTTCCGTCATGGGGGACCAAGAAAAACGTGCTCATCAATTCAGTAACGTGCATTGCAGCCTTCAACAGACAGACAGGCCTCGAGTGGGCCAGTCCTGCAAAATCCATCAGCAGTGTGCCACATTCCTCTTTAAGGAAAAGACATGTTTCATTCCCGGTTTCCTGCATGAAGTCTCCGAAAAGGGTGAGCAGAAATGAAGTGACTGATTGATTGCCAGTCACACGACTGAATGGAACGTGTCACGTCTTGTGAATCAGAAAGTCCGGCTGGGGAACAACGTGATGGAAGTCTGCAACAGGTCGGAAAGTTGAACGCAGGCAGAAAACCAATCAGGAAGGTTCTGTCTCAACGTGGTTCCATTCTCCTGTTTCCACGGAGAATACATTAAAAGAAGGAAGCTGGATGTTGTAAACAAGCACCTTCATTGTAACCCTCGGGACGAGAAGCAGATGTGGAGTCTGGATTCGATGCAGCGGATGAAGTGTTGCTTTAACGACCGCGAGGCCGAGTTTCTCCCAGCGGTCTGCCACTGTTGTGACATCGGCGAGAAAATTGCGGCGGACGGAACGCGGAAGCTGCACGGCCTGCCTCAAGTTCGGAAAGGGCGCGAAGCGGATGAAGGCGACTTGACAGCGGAGGAAGGAAAGGCATGCGACCGCCAAGCGCACAGCGGGCCCGGCCCAAATGTCAACACCACCACTGTTTTCAATTAAGATGTTTGGGGAACAGCTGGATTGGGCAGTGGCGCATCCCATACCAGGAATGGCTAATGAAGCAAACGAAGCTTCACGAAATACTTGGAAAGACGGTTGCAGTGCAGCACTAAATTGAACCCCACCCCAAAAGAGACTTTTTTAGTTCAGTCTTTTACAAAACATGAACGATTTGACCTTCTGTATCGAGGCATTGGGAAAACTACGATTTAGAAACAGTGCGCTGCTGACATGAAACGGTCGTCGCTTCCACATCAAGGCTCCATTTATACATAGGAAAAAAAACGGAGAAAAAAACCCACGAAAGGGCCAAATCATTTGTCACAAAGGTTCCACCTCCGCATTCTCCGAACAGATAAATATTGTTTAATACGCACAGTCAATGTTTGCATAGGGTCTCCTGTCTCCTAAACGGGGGATTCCAAGCGTAAAAACAAAAATACGGAATGACAAAGCGCCAGCGGTCAACGAGTCAGGAAAGCCCCCACCCAATATAGCCCCTTTGCACACAACTACCTATTGTTTCGTTTGATTCCATCGCTGTCATCTTGCTACTAACCCCCCCCCCCCCACCCTTTCAGGTAGCCTGACATTGTTCATCGTTGTCTAAACGTAATTCGCACGGGGGCACCCCACTCGAGCGTGACATCAGCATTCCCCAGACCAGACCCTCACCTCTAACCTGCCAGTGACTCACCGCTTACCGCCGCCGACCAACTTCCCAAAATAAGCTCTCTCTCTTTCGTTTGTCTTTCTTACTTTTTTTTTGTTTGGGGTGGGGGTGGGGGGGGGGCGTCGTCTTCCCACGCACACTTTCCCTGCAGCCGCTCAAGTTTCAGGGAAAAGCGGCCCTTCTCAACATTGGTCTTTTGCTCCTTGGAAGAACCACTAATCCAGTCTGCTGCTTTGTCCAGATGGGCTTCACTAGAATTGATTGGAACACCCTTGGGGTGGTTGAAAAAAAGGACATCGGGTTTAATCCTAGTGCGGGGATATTTCATGATTCGTTTTGATATACCTGTATATATTTTTTTTACTTAAAGACAAGCAGGTGTTTGCGGAATCCCGCACTGGATCTGTTTTAAGTACAGTGTGGTCATATTTAACTTTGTGCATTTTAATCTTTAAGAGCAGCTTGCTTTTAAACATTTCAACTTCCATGATCCTTTCTAAAATGTCTACCAAAATTTTAAATTCTCATATGTAATAAATAAGAGATATATTCTAAGCAATACTTGTGACCAAATCCCTCATGATAGTAACTTAAACAATAGTTAAATCAACAGTTATTCTTGACTTCTTTATATGGTTTCAGTCATAACGGCCCTCCAAGTGAAACTAACTAACTAAAATGTGGTCTGCGCCAAAAATGAGTTTGACACCCCTGATTTAACCCTTTCAGAGACAGCGGTTTATCGAGTGGACTATTCTTAAATGTTGTTTTCTCTTATATTCATTCATCTTAATGTCACAGTTGTGCATCAACCACGACAATTAACCCTTACGTTTGTTGCCGTTATATACATATATACATGTAGATATATATATATTTTTTTCTACTGAGAAAGACACTTACAAGTATACCTTCCCTTTCCTATTGGATTTCAGCGTAGTGCGTTTACTGATACACAATTTCGATTTGTTTAGTTACTACTTGGGGAAGGGTTCATCAAAGGTGACATGTCATGCAAGTATTTTGACATGTCACTAATTGTAGAGTAGATTGGCACGGTGACCCAGTTTGAGGGCGTCTTTGATGGCGAAAAGCCTTAATTAGGCAAAGCCGTTCAACTGTAAAGAATCCTTCCAGCTCTTTCCATGTTCTCATATTCCCGTGTCGACTGGTGTCTCAGTGTCTCGTGCCGTATTGCAACGTAGTCATTTGCGGGATTTCCTCGCCGCGGCGCAGCATCAAAATATGCGCCCGACAGTACACGGTGCTTCCATTCGGTTCGGTTGAGAAGGGAACCATTCATCGTGTTTTATTGTGCGGCGGGAGTTGTGTATAAACGGCCATGTACAGTTTGGATTCTCTTCTCGGGTGTCTTCATTGTTACATTCGATGATTTGCACGCGAAGCCGGTCTGCATCTGCTCAAGTGGGCGGACAGACACGATATCACATCGGAATCGAAAGGCAACAGCCCGGCACAAATTTATGATGCAGTTGGAACATCTTCCCAATTTCTGTCTTTCTTGACGAGAATTGCTATGATTCCATGTCAGTCCGCACTTCCTACGCCGACTTCGGCAGGGGGAAGGAACAAAAACATCCTCCGCGAAAGCACAAGACAAATGACCCCAAACATGAGGTACAAACTCCTCGCAAGCGAGAGACAACCAATTACATTTTTTGTTTCCCTCTTCTGAAACGACTCCCAGTAGGCGTCCGGCGCGCAGCACAGAGCTGCAAAACGGAACTGGAATGAGTGAGCGAGTCAAGGCCGGACCACTCTCCCTTGGTACGCGCCCCTCCCAGCGGTGCTATCTTTTCAAGCCTCCCCTTCTTCCTGCGTCTCCCTTTACGGCTCGTCAGTCGGATGAAAGGTATTTCCTGAGTCACCGCTTTGCTCTCCTTTGTCAGCCGTCCACCGCGCCGCTCTTTAAGACCTCTGATGCACAAGGCTGCAGCCTGCGTTTTTTTTTTTTTTTTGACAAGTGCACCTTTTCAGAGCGGATGTTTCCGGTCCATGGCTCGATGTATTGAGGACAATTTGTGAAAGGCGCGCATAACCCAAGTATTTTGTCCCATTTATGACAGAAAAGTTAAAAGTAGCACATGTGCCTTTTCTCAAAAGTGGCCCACTAATGCTGAACAGTAGGGAGGACGACACATCCATCCCACGCGCACATGCAGTCTGTTGTAAAAAAGCATTTTTCTTTTCTTCTGGTCGTCATCTGATACTCTCCCCACACACAGCTTGCTATGAATAATAACACTAACTGAATAAAGTCATTTTAGGTCGCGGTCTAGGCGGCTTGATTACCGTATTTTCTGCACTATAAGGCGCTTCGCATTATAAGGCACACCGTCAATGAATGGCCCATTTAAAAATTGTTTTCACTGCATTATAAGGCGCATAGTATAGCCGCAATTGTGGCTGCGGTTGCGTTATGCATCCACAAGATAGAGTTACGCTGAAGGGAATACAATACAGCTTTCTATGAGTTGAGTTGAGTTCTATCTATCGAGCCCCAGCTGCGGTTGCGCTATGCATCCACTAGATGGAGCTATGCTAAAGGGAATACAATACAATAAAATACAGCTGAGAGCCTTCACAACCGCTCCAGCTGTAACAAAGCACTTTACAGAACTTTTAAAATACTATATCCAAGAAATCCGAATATTGATCCATATGTAGCCCCCTCTGGATGTAGAATGAACAACACAAAGTCCATAAAAATACAGGGTTTATCATTGGCGAGCCATCGGGCGAAATATCCTTAGAGGTCCTTCTTCCTTCGTGTAGTCAGTAGTTAACTGTAGTCATCGGGCAGGTATGGCTGCCTCGGTCACACGCTCCCTAGTATTATCCCTGTTTTTGTCATTTTCGTTAGTTTTTGGCGACCCTGAGCGGCTTACTTACACGAGGGAAAAGTTGCTGCGCATTGGGGAGTCTACGCTCGGTCTTTTTTCACCAGCACACGAAAATCCACAAGGTTTTTCGGAGCTAATCGCGAGCGGAGCGGCTGCGCTGTACGGAGCATGGAAACGCCGCCGGAGGAGGGGGAAGAGAGCCGGCGTGCTCGTCAAGCTCCGGCAGCGCGGATTTCGAACCCCGCTCCCATCGATCCATCTTGCTAATCTACGATCTCTGCCAAACAAGATGGATGAACTTCTTCTCCTCACAAAGACCAACAAAACCGTTGCACGTTCTGCTGCGCTCTGCTTCACTGAAACCTGGCTCAGTGACCGCCACCCGGATTCCGCGCTACATCTACCCGGCTTCCGCCTTCTCCGAGCCGACCGCGACACGGAGCTATCAGGGAAATCGAAAGGTGGCGGGATTTGCTTCTATATCAACAAAGAATGGTGCACTGATGTCACGAAGCTCGACGCACACTGCAGCCCGGACCTGGAGTCGCTGTCTTTAAACTGCAAGCCATTCTACTCGCCACGTGAGTTCACCTCCTTTTTACTAGTCGGTGTTTACATTGCGCCACAAGTTAACGCTAACACGGCGATACAAACGCTAGCCGAACAAGTAAACAAACTCGAACTAAAATACCCAGAGTCACCCCTGATAATTTTGGGCGATTTTAATAGAGCACATCTTAACCGTGAACTTCCCAGATATGAGCAGCACATCGACTGTTTCACCAGAGGAGGCAACATTCTAGACCACTGCTATACAACAATCAAAAATTCATACCGATCGGTCGCCCGTGCAGCATTGGGTCTTTCTGACCACAATTTAATCCACTTAATACCTACATACAGATAGAAACTCAAATGTCTTAAACCGGTTGTTAAGACTGTGAAAAAATGGATGAAGCAAAGCTAGCTCTACAAGAATGCTTAGACTGCACTGATTGGGGCGTCTTTGAAACTTCAACGGGCACACTGGATGAATACACAGACACTGTAACATCATACATCAGTTTCTGTGAGGACATGTGTGTACCAACGAAGTCCTTCCGCTCCTTCAACAATAACAAGCCATGGTTTACTCCCAAACTCAGGCAACTCAGGAAAGAGAAAGAGGCCGCATTTAGAAGTGGAGATCGGGCACTGTACAAACACGCCCGAAACCAATTGACAAAGGGAATTAACATCGCTAAGAGAAGCTATGCAGAGAGGCTGAAAAACCAGTTCTCTGCTAACGACTCTGCATCTGTATGGAATGGCCTGAAAGCAATCACTAACTATAGAATGCCACCCCCCCAAACAGTGAACAATAAGGGTCTTGCTAATGAACTAAACATGTTTTTCTGCCGATTTGAAAAGGTCAACCCCATTTCCCACACACACCCACCTCTACCAGAAACCACTCTACCTACCCCCCCACCCTCTTTTTCTCCACTACAGATCCACGAACAGGATGTGAGACGGCTCTTCAAGCAGCAGAAGATCAAGAAAGCTGCGGGGCCCGACAAAGTGTCCCCCTCCTGCCTGAAAGTGTGCGCTGACCAGCTGGCTCCGGTCTTCACACAAATCTTCAACAGATCCCTGGAGCTGTGTGAGGTCCCATCCTGCTTCAAACAGTCTACCATCATCCCAGTTCCCAAGAAAGACGCAGTCAACATAGATCTGCACTACATCCTCGAGCACCTCGACAGCACAGGGACCTACGCAAGGATTCTGTTTGTGGATTTCAGCTCTGCGTTCAACACCATCATCCCGGAACTCCTCACCCCCAAACTTCTCCACCTCGGTGTGTCCCCTACGATCTGCCAGTGGATCCTCAGCTTCCTGACGGGACGGACACAACAGGTGAGACTGGGAGCAACAACATCATCAATACGCACCACCAGCACTGGAGCCCCACAGGGATGTGTCCTCTCTCCACTGCTCTTCTCTCTCTACACAAACGATTGCACCTCAACAGATCCAGCTGTCAAACTCCTAAAGTTCGCAGACGACACCACGGTCATCGGTCTCATCAAAGACGGCGACGAGTCTGCATACCGCCAACAAGTGGAGCAGCTGGAGCTCTGGTGCAGCCGACACAACCTCGGGCTGAACACGCTCAAGACTGTAGAGATGATCGTGGACTTCAGGAAACATTCTTCTCCACAGTTGCCCCTCACACTATCCAACTGCCCTGTGTCAACCGTCGAGACCTTCAAGTTCCTGGGAATCACAGTCTCCCAGGACATGAAGTGGGAAGTCAACACCATCTCCATCCTGAAAAGGGCCCGGCAGAGGATGTACTTCCTGAGGCTGCTGAGGAAGCATGGCCTGCCACAGGAGGTGCTACGACAGTTCTACACGGCAGTCATCGAATCAATCCTGTGTTCTTCCATCACGGTTTGGTTTGGGGCCGCCACAAAAAAGGACAAAATCCGACTTCAACGGACAGTTAGGACGGCGGAAAAAATCGTTGGCACCGCTCTACCCACTCTTGAGGACTTGCACACTGCAAGAATCAAGACAAGGGCACGGAAAATCCTCCTGGATCCCCCGCACCCTGCCCACCACCTTTTCCAGCTACTCTCCTCAGGCAGACGCTACAGATCCATGCGCACCAAATCCAGTAGACACTTAAACAGCTTCTTCCCTCTAGCCATTAACTCCTTAAACAGTCACTGACGTCGTCACTCTTCTTGTACTACAAATACTGCTACTGGTTACTCTAAAATGGTTCAATGATTTGTTGTTTACGATGATACTAATGCAGCGTGTTATACCGAGGACAAATTCCTTGTGTGTTCTACATACTTGGCAAATAAAGATGATTCTGATTCTGATAAAGATGATTCTGATTCTGAACTATGCTTTTGGTATTATCTTTGTTTCATAATGGCTGCGTAGAGCTCACAAAGTAGTGGTCTGTTTGAGTGTGTGTTAGCGAATGCATGTCAATTAGTGTCGGGCAGAACCCTTTTACGTTATAATTGGTTCCTGCGAATAATCACTGGGGACTATTAAGAGACTGTAAGTAACACCATATATAAGGCACATCGGACTATAGGGCACACGGTTGGCTTGTGGGAAAAGTGAATGCTTTTATAGTGCGGAAAATACGGTCATTTCTCAAAATGCGGACATGCATTATAAACTATTGCAGCACAACATGCAACTCGCCGTTGTAGAAAAACGTTCGGGGTTCTGGGTTAAAATTTCAGTCTCCTTGTCAGCACCGACTCAAGCGAGACAGAAAATGTATGGCTATATAAAAGGAATTGGTCATTTTAGAAGACGGAGACCGGAATTAATGGGAAAGCAGGCACAGAATGACTAAATAAGATTGAGCGTGACAGCCCAATTAATGCAATGAAAATGCAGTTTTTTTCCCTTATAAGTGGTAAATTGATGCTTCCGGCTCCTCCCCGCTGTCACGTTCATGTTATATTATGTACGGAATGTAGCCTGTTCCTGTGAGTGAAATCCTTTGTTCTGTCAAATGAATCAACTTCCTCTGAGCCCTCTTCATGTCCACATTTGGGCATCCAAAGTCAGGTCCAGCTGCGACGCACATGCCGATCTCATGCAGGAATGTCACATATCTGTTATTTCAGACCTCAGGTCGGCAGGCTGAAATAATAACTGACAAGGCATTATCAATGAGACGCAGCCAGCCAAACAGCTTCACGTGCTTCCGCTTGATGTCTGCGCCTATTAAAGTCGCCCGGCCGAATCGGATCTGGCTTCTTAAATGAGAAAACATGACATGTCACGCTGCTCTAATCTACAGAGCAAAACACAGATTTAATTTTTTTGGCCCAATAGTGAGAACGAATGGAGGGGAGTGTGGGGGGAGGGGGGACACATATTTGAGGTGACTCATGTGTGAGGCATGAATGTAAAATGAAATGCCGTTCATCATTGACTGAAGTTAATCTTTGGAACAGAAAGTCAGGAGATGGCCAAACAGCTCCTTTACATAAACACGCTGCCAACCAGTGCAATAACGTTCACTGATATGAGGACAAAGCCCGAGGAGCTAATGCGAGACAATGGTTAATGAAGGCGCACTCATGGGCATACTTCCGGAACTTGATTATTCCTGGCACGGTTATATAACGGCGAGTATCGTCATCCCTGAACATAGCTCTCGTCCGGTCGGCGCGTATAAGCCTCTGCAGCGCTAACGCGTTTGCACTCAGGTTCACCAAGGCAGTCGAAGAGGCGGAAGGAGCCGCGTTTAATTGGCTAATTTAACCCCCCGATCGTTGTGCACCATGAGCCTGTTTGAGAATAGACTCGGATTAAAGGAGACACTGATTGCTGCCTTTAAGGTCGCAGGCGGGCTGAGGTGGCGGTCTGTTATAGTTGAGGTTGAAATATTTGCTTCGGATAGTTTAGATCACGGGTGCAGTCAGTGGAGTTATAATTTCATGTGCAAAACGGATACACTTAGGGGGCAATGATTAATCAATACATCGACAACTCATCAATTGTGAAATCAAGAGATAATTACTTTTGAAAATCAATTCACCCTTTCATGCGCAAATAATAACCGGTAACCCAGGGGTGTCAAACTAATTTTTGCCGCAGGCCACATTGTAGTTATGGTTTCCCTTGGAGAGCCGTTATGAATTTTGGGAAACCGTATAAATGTTTAATCCCCTCCACATATTACATGCACAGCGCAAAACAAATTGATGAATAACTAGTTTTAAAATCAGAAATCAAGAATAATGGCTGTTATTGTGGATTACATATGACAACTTTAAATTTTGGTTCAGACTTTAGCAACCATCATGGAACTTGACATGCTTGATTTGCTTTCGCGGGCCACATAAAATGATGTGGCGGTCCAGATTTGGCCCCCGGGCCTTGACTTTGACACCTGTGCTGTAACCTCATAAACTGTCCCTGAAAGGGTTAATCCCTCTAAAATTGTCTCAATCGTTAGTGGTTCAGGCCCTTGACATTAAATTACTCACAGATTTTGTCATTCCTCTATGAAAGCTGAATCATATCAAAATATATATATATAAATCTGTGACTGCATTTTCTGTGGGAGGAAACCGGAATACCCGGAGAAAAGCCACGCAGGTATGGGGAGAACATGCAAACGCCACGCAGCAAGGCCAGAGCCAAAATTGAACCCTGCACCTCTGCATTATGGCATTATGAGATGGACATGCTGACCCACAGGTGTCAAACTCAAGGCCCGGGGGCAGAACTGGCCAGCCACATCATTTTATGTGGCCCGCGAAAGCAAATCATGTGTGTCTACTTCCGTGATCCTTGCTAAAACCTGTACCGAAATATCAAATTGTCATGTGTCATAAATAACGTTGAGATTTTATAATGATTTTGTTACCCAGTTAACACTCACTCAAACAATAATTGAACAAACTATGATAGTTGATTTGACTGATTTCAAAACTGTATCATTTATTTAGTTCCACTGTCGTAACGGCCCTCCGAGGGAAGACGTAACTCCAAAAGGGCCTGCGACATAAATGAATTTGACACCCCTGTCCAGTCGACCATGCTTTTTTAAAATATATCGATGCAATGATGTTAAAGTGACCGCAACTGACAGCATTCAGAACAGAGTGCAATGAATTAGTCCAACTGCGGTATCATCGTAACTTGCAACCATCCTTCAACTGCATGTCTGAGATTATTCATTTTATGGAGTCAACTGGGACAAAAAAACAAAACAAACAAAGGCTCCCTCCTATTTTTCCCCACATGGCTTTATCCATGACTCGGCCTTTCAAAAAAAAAAAAAAAAAAAAAAAGTTCCAGCGCGCCACTGGTCCACTCTGGCATCATCACTGTGGGGGGACCCCGCCCCCCAGGCTGCAGAAGCCGAGAGGGGGGCGTCACCGCATATCTGCGCGCCGCGCTTATATCTTACGCCAGAGCCGCTTTCAGCCATCAGAGTGGAGAGACGCTCCAAGCGGAGAGAGAAAGCGGGAGAGAGACGCACCGACGAGACTCGGAACATAAACCGCGCAAGCTCCAGCGGATCCACGCAGAGAGCCCACAGCCAGTCGCCAGCAGCACTACGCGGGGTGTGTGTGTGTGGGGGGAAAAAAATAAAAAATAAACTAGAAGAGCGATGCAGTCGCTGTACCGCCACCTGCTCAGCCTGCTGCTCGTCAGCAGCCTGCAGCTTCACCGGCTCACCGAGGGCTGCTCGTGCGCCCTGACGCACCCGCAGGACGCGTACTGCAACTCCGACATAGGTGAGGAAATGAACCGTCGCGGCCCGTCGCACACGATGCCTTCATTGAAACACTCGTGGAAACAGCGACAAGCTTGTCGCCGTTTCCCCTCACAACTAATTAAAAGGCGCGTACATATCCGCCGCTTGTAATACAACGCAGACTATTTTGGGGGAGCGCCGAGTACGAAATTGATGGCCGAGCACTAAAAACAGCTTCGCGTCAGCTCCAAAGGGACTTAAGGAGAGTTTCCGACAGAGCTGCCAAGCTTTTTTATCCACTTGGGCGGCATCTGAATGTTTTGATGCACTCCAGGGAAAACAGTGGATCATAAATGCGTCATGCAGGTCATGATTTTTTTTGTAATTTATGAATTGAGACAGTCCTTGTGTCAGGCTTGGTTTGTGCAACGCATTAAGAGACGTATATTCATTCAGATAGATTAGCGGCGACTAACCCGTTCAGACAACGATCGATCCGGGCAAACATCCTACATGCGGAATGAGCGCACTCGCAAGGCACCGCTGTCTCCGTCAGCTCCGTGTTAGCCAATTTCACCGCCGTCCGGGTCGGCCCGAAATCGCATGACCTCGTGAGTTGGATCGGAGAGATTGCAAGATCACACGAAAACGGGGGGAACACGTGAGAAATGCGCCGTGAGCACACAGCCGCTCTCACGGGTACACACAATGCTGCGTGTCATTGGTGCTCGCATCAGCTGACGCTCACGTCGCAACTATCAGAAGGGGATTCAATTGACATTTCAACAGAGCCGTGAAAGGCCTCGTGTCGTCAATCCTGCAACAGGCTTGGATGGAGTGAGGAAAAAAAACATAGTACTGGGAGCAGCACGGACTCTGAATCTGGAACTGAATTCAATGCAGTGATCAATTTTGAGGCATAAAAATCGGATTTCCAAGTTGGAGATGTTTTCGACCTGGATTTCAAAGCATTTATATGAAAAAGCCTTGACTTCACTTGTATTAGCAGATGACTTCCATTCGCGTGCAGCATAACAGCAAAATGCTGCTGCATCATGTGTGCTTGGAGCTCTTGGCTCCACTGACTGCAGGCCTCAGAGCCCGGCTGGGTTTCTATTCATTAGCATGTCTTTAATATATTCATGGACCCGAAGCATTCCGTGATTTATAGACCAGTAGTAGAACGATTAAAATCTATTCGACAGCTGACTGGGAGCCAGCGTAAAGCCTTTCGGACTGAAGTAACTAATGTTCTGATCTGAGCTGCAGCTGTTTGATGCTCCTTCGAGGGAGTCCAGTCAGAAGGCAATTCCAAAGAGAAAGACTTTTTTTTTTTTCATTGAAATAAACTTTGGTTGTTTGTTGGTTTTAGACAATGGCACAACACATTATTTGAGCTTTTGGAATTTGGAGACATAGCCATGCTAGCCAACATTGGCGCGACAAAGAATTTGACCCATGGTTAGCATATGACACTTCATGTGACACAGCTGCAGTGTTTACGCAAACCTCACGTTTACTGACAGGTCAGGATGTCGAAGATGGTTTGCGTGCACCACTGCTGCTTGTTCAAAACAGGAGTCGGTGGCAAAAACGTCACGGTTAGAGATGCTAATGCAGCGAGGGAGGAACGTTCTGACTGTCAACATCAAAGGTGACAGGGCTGAACCTTCCCGATTTTACAAGCCGTACACTCCAGTTCAAAGCCTTTCGCTCTTGTTTTTCCTGGCCTTGAGCCACAATCACCCGCAGCCACTTGATTCGCTGAATCTCAGTTCGGGTTGGAAATTGGGTTGACGCAGTTTGGTTCTAGTCTCGTCGTGGTTACTTGAACGTGCATGTTTTGGCTTCAAGCGCATCCGACGAGAACATTTGAATTCGCACAAGAGTGAAATCGTGTGGCCGTTGTGTTCTTTGGGTTGTCAGGCCTGTCAGTTTTCCGACGACGCACCTGAACTTCTGCTTTGACGGACCGAGTTGGCAGCCACATTATCGAGTGACTGGGGTAGAAGCCGCCCATTCACAAGGGGAAACGAGCAGCAGTTGTTATTGCAAAGCCCCCCTGAAAGCAAGATTAGAGCAAACTTTGACCCTTGCGATTTAATAATGTTCCATAGCCATGTTCGTTCCCAAGCCCCTGGGGGCGTGACGGCAGCAAACCTACACATGTGCCTTGAACCGGGTCAATTGCAGGGGGATTAGCGTGAGACGTATTTTTGCTTGGTCCGGGATTGCTGGTCAGGCACCGAGAGTAACGGCTCCTGTTTTTTTTTTTTTTTTTGTGTATAGTGGCCCTTTGTCAAGCAAGTCGTGCCTGGTGGCTTTAAAACTTTGCGGGGCTTAGTGACAATGCTCGGGGGGGGGGGGGGGGGGGGGTCATGCAGAAATCGAGCCCTGCTGTGAAGAGTAACCCGCGGATTTGTTTTTTTCGAAAACAAATACAGGAGAACCTTGACTCCTCCTCAACACACCGAGTCAACGTCATTCGCCAGCCACGGCTGAGATGTTTGTACCCTTGGCCGAGCGTATCGGATGCGCCACTCGTCGCCTCCCCCCCACCCCACCCCTTTGTGATGACCACAAGGCTGCTCGGGGGTTTCATGATTTCAAACGCCAACAATGACTCAGAAATGAATATTTAGTGACTGGTCTCGAACCCGAGCGTCTTTGCATTCAAGAGGACATAATGCCATTAATTAACTCATTCACTCCCAAAGACGTTTTTAAACGTCTTTTCAGACTTGGTCTAGAATTGGCTGGTACTGAATGAGTTAATTAGACTGACTTTTGCATTTACAGTGACCCAGATAGGAGACAGATGAAGCCAAAAATCTAAGATATGAGTACAATGATTCCAGGTGTCCACCTAATCTAAAAATGACAGTTTTAGTCAAAAATAACTTGCCTCTGACCTGAATCCAGCGTGCATTTTTTTTCCTCCTCCATTTGACACAAACCTCTCCAGCAAGGATTCATTTCCAGTGTTTATTTTTGAGCGTGGTAGCCTGTGCGTCCTGAGAACTCCTCTTCCGCCCACTCGCCTCCCCAAAACCTGGACCGCTTTCCTGCGCCGGCGCCCGCCTCACTCCTCGCTTTTCTTTACTCCCCCGCAGTCACACATATACCCACAAATGACTAACCGCGTTCGTTTGCCGCGTATAGTACGTAGGCCGAAATGAATGTTGAACTCAATTATAGGCTCGCTTTAAGACGAAGCATTTGCGCGGCGCTCGTGTCATCCGCCGCTTTCGGCGAGAGGGAACTGAGAGAAATCCATTCGCTCGACAGACCCCCGGTTACCTTCTCTTATCACGGAAAAGCCTCCCGCTGATTAAAATTGGCGTCACCTCTTCTGCTTAGGATGAATGGTTGTCACAGCTGCGGTGTTTCATAAATGGGTTTGAGTTTGACGTAAACGTAGTTTGTTAAACGGAGGCGGAGGTCAGCGAGTCACAGAAATCATCCGTTCCCCAGAGCAGCTGAGGCCCTTTGCGCATTCCACGGGATGATGGCACCGCCGCCGATCGATTCGTGGCTGCCGTCCAGAACAAAAGGGGTCCGATCTGGATGTACTTGAGTTAAAGGTCAGGCGGGAAGGAAACTTGGCCAATCATCTTTTTAGTAATACTTGCAGCTAAAACTATTTCAAGAATACTTTCATTAGTTTTATTTTTATTTTTTATTTTTTACGTAACCCACCCAATTTCACAGTTAGGCCCAAAGCAACACGCTGAACAACGAAAATGTTTTTGTTTGGCAATCTTCGGCGAGTGACGTCATTTACAGAATGCCGAGTGCAAACGGTTGTTTCAGTGGCCATAAAGAAAAGAATAGGGCGCGTAAATGGAGCGGAAAATTTGAACGATACAGTTTCAGAATTTCACGTGCTTTGTTACAATTACTTCGAAGACCTCTGCTTTCTCAACCCCCCCCCCCAAAAAAAGATGCTCATCAATGAATAACTTTGGCCGCTCTAAATGAAAACACTCGATTCAAAGTATTATACGAGTACATGGATGTCATCCTGTACGAAAATATTTCAAACTACATGAGTACATGGATGAAATCATCTTTCATGGTTAGCAACTAACATAGCAAATTTGACAATAAAGTTGGCATGAACATGAACATGAACATGAACAAAATGGCCGACAAAGCAACAGCAACTACCGTGGCAATGACAATGTTGGACACGAAACAGACGATAACGTGTGCTATCAACGCTAGCAGGAATACATGGACCAAATCGGTAATCCCATCGTGCGCAATTCACAGCACGGCGCAGCATCGAAAACGCAAACAATAACGCTAGGCTAATAGCTGCAGCCGAATTAGCTTATTGTTCTTCCAATCCCGATGGGTCTCGTTTTTACTCCATGTCCAGCTGTTCAGGCACATTTTCCGCATCCTGAGTATCTGGTTGTTGACAAGATGTATGGACCAACAAGAAATTAAACTTTTTTTTTAATGCTTTATTTCATGTGTTTTGTTTCATTACTTGTGACGTAAAAATATCGGATTTGGGATTTTCTAAAACGACTTCACAGTTGACCTTTAAATCATCTGGTCCTTCAAAAAACTGACTTAAGTAGTACTCCTGAGGACTTCTTTTGGGGTCAGAGTTGTGTAAGAAAACAAGAACTTAAGGGGGGGGAGTAACAGAGGCAAAAGGAATCTTGTTATATCTGCACATTCCTCTTTAATTGGCCTTTGATTCCGAGGGTAATTAGTCAGGAAAAGGTCTGTCGAATAGCACTTGGCTACGTCTTGCAGAGCTAAAGTAAGTAATGGCGCAAAAATTCACTTGGACTCACGATTGCAGCATACTCGTATCCTAACCTTTCTGAACGAGTTTCGACTCCAGAACTAAAACCGTCAATTTGTGTCACAAAAGGACCTTCGATGGTATCAGGCCCCTGCGGCTTTCACGGCAACCGAAATCCCAGTTTTATGATCCGAATGTTTTGGTTTCTCCACCTAGGCCTTGAGAATAAACATTGGGAACAGTTAACAGCTAACAGGTGGTTCGGCTGTTACGGCGACAGATCCAAATGCAGACCCGGTTTCAGGTTCACTTTCGTCTCACATCGGGATCTTCATTATCTTACGATTGCTTCCTTTTCGGGGTTTCATTTCTATCCCCGTTTCCGTTTGCTCTGAGGTATTTCGGTCAGATAAATCCAGGCCAAGGAGGCCAGATGCCGGATGCCGTCTTTCAGCAGGAATGAAAAGGTTCCTCACCTTTTCACCTCCCTTTTCTGGGGAATGCGAACCCCTAAAGAATGTTAGAAGGAAATTCCACGAGGGGGAAGATAACAAGCACGGTCAGTGTAAGTTGTGTCTGCGGCTGCCGGGACTCTTGGCAGCAGGTGAACTTCATAGAGTACTGATCTCTTATGCGGGGCCCGCAGGGTCTGCTCGGGCTCAATTTACTGGCGCAAATCGTCCACAATAAGCCCGCTTGCTTCGACGCGAGGGAAAGCAAACAAATCACTGTCGGAAAAGAGCGTTTACATGGGGGTCCTATATCCAGATACGATCTTTTTGAAGTCCCTCATCCCAATATAGAAGGCTGACTGCTTTTGCAGGACTCGTACTCCAAATTGTCTTCTGCTCTGAGTGAGTTTGTTTTACGATTACCGACTGTATAAATAAAACTCCAAATGTCCCTTTCGCGTTTGCGCCCCGTTCGCCCTGCTTGGCAACCAGCAGCAATGCAGAAAATCGGATAAACGGATTAACCGTAGTGCCAACCCGGGTCCTGAAATTGGTATTTATCGGTCCTTTTTAATGCCTCCTTTCCGGGGCCAAGACGCTATGTTTGCGTGATGCTCAAAGTTGGACGCATGATGGAATGTGACAGTTTGTCGGGATCAGCGGCAAAAGTTGTTGACTAGGTGCTGCCTTTCTCTCTCTCTCTCTCTCTCTCTCTCTCTCTGTCTGCAGTCATTCGCGCCAAAGTGGTGGGCAAGAAGCTCCTGCGAGATGGACCTTTCGGAACGATGCGCTACGCCGTCAAGCAGATGAAGGTGACTCTTCCTTAGTTTCTTTCAATGGCAACAGCTCATGGCACGTCATTTTTGGACGGAAACGTCGCCGTTGGACCACGGTCAATTTTAGGTCCGGTACACGCCGTTGCCGGATCAGCTGGAAAAGCGTGTCGCTTCGATATTCTTACATAACGCCGCATATTTCTCAGAGATGCTGACATCAGCCCGACTCTTAGACAGGAGCCAGGCTGCGGGATTACGGAGCTCTGGCGGCATTACATCTCGGCCAAACCTCTCACGTAAACATTCCAACAGTCCTTCACGGCAACACTGACAAAAGGCATCAACAATTCGATTGCATTTCTTATTTATCTATTTATTTCTGACAGGACATGTTGACATCCTGGTTTATTTATTTGGATTCTCGTTTGCTGATTATTTTTTTTTGACTGGAAACACGGGTTTTCCACGCGGGGTTGATTGAGCATGAAATTCTTTCCAAATTTAAACAAATCCGATGAGAAAAATGCGATCCAGAAGCCGACCCCCACCCCCCACACTCCCCAATTTATGGTCTTAAGTAACAGTTTGTTCTGGGAGCAGTAAATCTAAACATGGATTTCCTGTTGTTCCCAGACAAATAAATTGCGCCACAGAAAAGCCGACAGTTCTCAGAGCAAACACCGACTCCGCATACCTGCGCTAAATAGAGAGAGCCGGGGGTCCCGCGTTGAATATCGGGACGGCTTTGCTGACGCGGCATCAAAGTCGAAGCACATTATGCGACATAATCGTGTTATCTCTGATTTGGTTAGGGCAGAACACTAATACTGCTTTCTCCCATGAGGCATTCCTGAAGGAATGTCATCTGATAAAGCCGACATGCTTAATTTCGTACCGGATTATTTATGTGGAGGCAAACTAAAAGGCAAAGTGGCAGGGAGAGGATACAGCGCGGCGATGAAACGTTGAGCTCACGCTTCACTTCTCGTGTCTTCCAGATGTACAAAGGCTTCGAAAAAATCCAGCATGTGCAGCATATCTACACGGACGCTTCGGAGAGCTTATGCGGTGTCAAGTTTGACATCAACAAGTATCAGTACCTGATCACAGGTGAGTTACATCAAAAAAATGTCGAGATTGCACAACCATTGCCGGAGTAATCTCGAAAGCTTTTGCATGCCGGATAATTGGAGCGACGCGACGTTGGACAAAAGTGTTGAGAAAAATTGAAATGAAATATCGAGGCTCCTTAGTTAGCACGAAAGCTGAATTCTTCCGACGAATTACACAATTTCATGCCGGGAACGGTTTTAGAAAAGCGCCAAGCGAGGGCCGTCCGGATTTGGAAAATCTCACAAACTCAACCAAAACCGACAGCAGCTCGAGCAAAAATTGTGTTGACATTTTTATTGATTTTTTTTCTTATTCAGCGGCCCAATGTAGTGCATTTGCATAAAACATGCCAATCACACCAAGTCGATGAAGAAACAATTTCCTCGAAGGACTTTTGGGAGCAGGATGCTTTACGGGGGGCGGGGAGGTGGGTCTCCAAAGTGCACTCCAAAATCCACGACCTGATCGCATCGCGCCGGAAGCCGCACGACCGTTTTCGCCTAACAACTTGTAATTACAAGCGAGCAGGAAACAACTGGCTTCCAACAAGGCCATTTTATGAGTTGCGATTTCCAACAGAAGTGCAGTTGGCTTTGGACCCCGCGGTGCTTGGCATACGGAACCGACGCTAAGCTCGGACCTGTAAATACCGTCACTGCATCTCGTGGTGCTGGTGAACAAGCTCGGGGGTTGCCAGGGTGAATGGCGGCTCTGTTTTTCCCGGCTCGGGTGCGAGTGACATCACCGCAGCTCTCGGGGCATCTATAATTAGTCCCGCATAGGATCAGAGTCGATTTAAACGCACAGGCATGCGAGAGCGGCGTTTTCCACTTTCTTTGATGGCTTCGGTATTTCAGGAACATGTTACACACTCGACACAATGTCAGAAGCGGGCAAGCCATTCCATTCACCCCTGTGCGGGGTGATGCGCCGCGAGCTGGAGGTTCACAGGGATGGAAGGGGGGAAAAAAATTTACTCGCGCGGGGGCTGTCAAATTCCAAAACGCGGTTGAGGGAACGTACGGTGACAAATCCCGATGTTCCAGAGTGCTCGCGGGTTGCCGTAGAAGCACCTGTCTCAGGAGTCAGTAAGCCGCAAACAGTCCACAGAGCCCAAAATAGACGCGCGGTGACCTTTGGGTAGTCCTAAATAGGGGTGCCGGTTTAATTGGGCTTATCGTATGAGATTGTCTTACCACGCGCAAATGTTGTTTACAGAATGGGAATGGGTCCTCCCAAAAAGAAAAAAATCCAAATTTGCTTGGGATGAAGACGGCATACTGTGCATTGAGACTCACTGTGGCCTCACATTTAACTCATTCACTCCCAAAGATGTAATTAGATTTATTTTCAGACGCCACACATTTAATCCCAGCTCCTCATTTTATATTGACTGAACTTGAAAAGGGTCTGAAAATGGCTGGCCAGTACAGTCAATATAAAATGAGGAGCTGGGATTAAATGTGTGGCGTCTGAAAAGACATCTAAATACGTCTTTGGGAGTGAATGAGTTAATACTGCTCCCGATTTCCAGCCAGGATCGCGCGTTTCAAAGTAGCGCCTTCACTTTCATCATCTAATCAGCACACGCCCACAGAGACTCATCTATGCGGCGATGATTAAGAATGAAATAGTGTCTGCATAACCTTTTTTGGGGGGGAAGTCGGACTTCTTATCGACAAACAGTAACCGACCGACGTCCTCGGCTTGTATTTCACCAGGGCGGGTGTACGACGGCAAGGTGTACACGGGACTGTGCAACTTCAATGAGCGGTGGGAGCGCCTCTCGCTGGCTCAGAAGAAAGGCATCAACCACCGCTATCAGCTGGGCTGCAACTGCAGGGTGAGTGGAAACCAGTTCGCCAACGGCCCGGCAAGGACCTGATGGTCCATCGTGAACGAGGAGCACAATTTCCCTCATCGAGGCTGCCATTTTAGGATTCGGAAGCGAAATATCTTCAATAAGTCATCAACCCTTTTCATGCACCCTGTAACATGATCACATGATAAACTGTCCACTGTAGAGACCGCTGTCCCCGAAAGGGTTAAACATTGTCAGGTGCTACTGTGAGCCTTAGTTCGGGATGAATGTAGCATAAACCCGAGTGTGGATCGACTTCCCGCAGATACAAGAGTGACCTGGACATCTGCTAACATCATCAGCTAGTAGCCGTGGATCCTTACAAAGACTTTCTTGTTTCCACAACTTTTAAGGAAGCCCCCCCCCCCCCCCTGAAGTATCTCGAAAAAGTCTTTCCACGAAGCCTTCACTGAAGCTCAAACATCACCAAAGTTGTTAAATGCCCCTTGCTTGGCAGTGCGGCGGAGAAAGTGTTTTTCTTCCACTTATTTAAAATGACTCCCGGAGGCGGGGGGGGGGGGGATCTCTCCGCAACTTTTAAACACCTCAAATTGGGAAGTTGAAATCGGACTTAATTTGTCTCATTCAGATCCAAATAAGCAGCTGGCGTGCGCGGCTTTCTGTCAATCGACAGCGTTTCCTGTTGAATCTTCCGTTTTGTTTTCAAGCACGGGGAGGGGCGGGGGCTTTTGTGCAAACACCTGGAGGTGAGAGCGTTGAACGGAATCCCTTTGGGAGCGAAACATCAGTGCCTTAAGCGGTCGGCGAAAGCTCATTTAGCAACGCAGAGCTCAATGAGTCTCATTTATTTTGTGCAAAAAAAAAAAGTACAGTATATCTTCTTCCTGTAATCTAAACTCCATTTCTCCCCCGTGTAGATCAAGCCCTGCCACTACCTACCCTGCTTCGTGACCTCCAAGACTGAGTGCCTATGGACGGACATGTTGTCCCACTTCGGCTATCCGGGCTACCAGTCCCGACACTACGCCTGCATCCAGCAGAAGGAGGGCTACTGCAGCTGGTACCGGGGCGTGAACGCCCGCGACAAAACCGTCGTCAACACAACTGACCCTTGAACCCCACCGAGCGAGTCTCGCCTCAACAACAATCAGAACAATGCTTAACTCATTCAGTACCAGCCAATTCTAGACCAAGTCTGAAAAGACGTTTAAAAACGTCTTTGGGAGTGAATGAGTTTAAAAAAAAAAAAATGTGCCGAGGCACCGCAAAGCTACATGTTGTCCAGCGACGGTGAGATTTTATTTTTGATTGTACATAAGCTACAGAAATGAATTATCCGCTCAAGTGAAACCCCTGTAAAACGTTTATTTATCTGGATCAGATGGTTGATTTGCTGAGGATGTATATATCTCTATATCGATAGCTATATATACATATATTCTGGTCAAAACACAAAAACAAAAAAAAACTACTGTCCTAAATGAAGGACAGGCATTTTCAAGTTGAATATTGTGTTGCTGTTTTTTTTTTTTTTGTTTTGCCCCCCCTGCCCCCTCCTCAAAGTGTGATCATCATTTCCTCATCCGGTACTCGTCGCAAACCAATCAACGATATGCAGAGCTTTCAGATAGTTTTCTGTTTTTCAATATTTTGTTTTTGGTATGGAATCGTTTCAAATGAACACATACAGCATATAACCGTTTTTCTTTTTTCTTTCCGGAGCAGTTACCTTCAGTTCATTCCATTAAAAAGTGATCGACACGCAATCGCCTCGGGATTGGACGAACTGCGGCTATCGCCCGATGCTCCCTAGTATTCATTCTCACGCGGACTAAATTGGCGATAGCGCATTTTCTCCCGACTGAGGTGTTTTGCGTGTCCTATTCTGTGGTTCGCATTTGTGTAAATATACATTCTCGAGTTTGATCCTGATGACGAAAAAAAAAAAAATCCAATCAAGGAAACTGTGTACAGTCTGTGTCTAACGCCGTTTCCTGTATAGCTATTTTATATTTTTATAATAAAGATTGAATGAATATGAGTTGGTGTGCAGGTTCCTTTTTTTTCTTTTTTTTTCCCGCCCTCATAAAAAGAATAACAAGAGGGAACTTACCATTTGCATGTGGTTGGCATAGAAGGTTTGTTCATTCAGGGGGAATTTCTCCGCACCGAGGGAGTGGTAGATCCTTATCATCTGAGAGAACTGGAAGGCAAGGGAGAAACTGTCTTAGTTAAGCATGCGCATCTTTCAACAGCAAGCAGACTGCATGAAGCTGCATCTTTTTTTTTTTCCCCCTCACTGCAGCATTGTGAATCGCTCAACTGCAGAATGAGTCATAATACGAGAGTCTCTGGAGGTCACCTGCCTCGCCAGCGCCAGAGACAGGTGTTACAGCTCTATTCCAAAGCCCAAACAAAATCAACCGCCAAGGGAGGAGAGAGGGTGGGAGGAAGTCGCAACACCCCCACTGGGGGGTGGTTCGAGGGAGAGCTAAATAACGGACTTACCACCCAAGGCTTGCTGCAGAAGTTGTAGATGGAGAAGACGGAGTTGATGCTCGGCACGCCGCCGAAATGCAGGCCGATGACGAGGTTCCTGAAGTCCTCTCCGGGGACCATGCTGTAGGCATGCTGGCGAATCAGGACAAAGTCCGGTTTGAAGGACCTGAATGCAAATCCACACCAAACCAATCAATATTGATTATGTTTTTTGTTTTTTGTTTTTTGAGAATAACGCTCCTGTTTTAAACTTCTGTCTCGTCTTCACATGTTTCAAATTGACGTCTCGGTCCGGGGCAGCAGCTCTGTCAGCACATTAACGGGGCTGCATCTGGACCCCGCTGCGTCCACGCTCGGGAGCTTGATTATTTCCCAGCTGTGTCGGGTGAAGAAATACCCCAGAGAGCGCCTAATCTTTCAGGACTATCTATCCAATTAACACAGCCTAATCCTTCCTTCCTACAAATTGTTCTGGGCCAGGGGCCAAGTAGCCCGTCGGGTCCCTGTGTTGAAACGGCACCCATTTCAAATCGCTTTTGGCCGCGGTCAAGACTTTTTCGGCACAGGTCATACACAACTCCGCGGGGATTTTAGTGGATACGAAAATAAAACAAACCTACTGGTTGTGATAAACAAGCATGACCCACCGGAATGTCCCAAACTCACACTTTGGATGCCACATTACATGTTGTTATAACTTTATGAAGAGACGCACTTCATGCAAATATGCGCACGTGGATCAAGAACGTGGTTTCGGGCTGCGGATCGCCACAACCGACGAGCTCTTGAACGTGTTCCGAGACTTCAAGAGCTCTGTTTGACAGGAGCGCTCGGAAGAAATCGGTCCTCAGCGGCGGAGTGACTACAGCTGTTCCTCGCGACTGCCGCCGCTGCTCCTGCGGCACTCAGCCGCGGTGGCTGCAAACCTGCTATTTATACTGGATGAAACCGGTCCGTCGGGAACGGGAACCACAACGGTTTTGAGTGAGCCCACGAGTGCTGCATCATGCAAGCGCCAGCTACCACTGCGACACATGGAGTCTCCACATCAAAGATTTGCCGACGTAAAAACATGATGCGCCGTTTCTGCGCCAATCATAAAATCATTTTGCGTACCACCGTGTGGATCCACCGAGTGAAAAGACGATGCAGACCACCGTGAAGCAGTAGGCGACATACCAAGGATCAGGACGGCACCACCACCAACTGCTACAAGTTAGCGTTTTCATCATCAGATTTTTTGAGAATTACAGGCATTGGCCTTTGTTACAAAATTGTTCAATCGTCTTGAGATAGTAATAATCTCTGCCAAAACATCTGTGCACGTAAACAAGATTCTGACGGATGACTCATTCTGCCCGCAGAAAATGAACACATCCAAAGAAGCCAGTTCCTGTGTGTGAAGTGGCCGATTGAAGCATCGTTTTGTGGTCCGCCGGTCTGAATATAGGACTCGGCGTAATTGCGGCTGCCGCTCCAGGCCCGGCGGCACCAGAGCCATCTGGCAGAGGCTCAAATTCTGAGTGGTTGCCTGGTCAGGCCGGCCCAAGTGCGGGATTGCGGGCAAAGCTCATCTCCATTGTAAAGAGAAAGCGCCAGAGCGTTTTTTTTTTTCCTCACCTGATGTTTGGGCAGACACGATGTGCCGGTGGGTGAACATTCTAACAAGGCGTTCCACGCCAGCAGTAGGAGCAAGTAGAAACACATCGTTTTGATGGCATGAAAACCTGAGCCAACGCTAGCTAGCTAGTTTTTTTTTCTTTTTCTCAGGACAAGCACTGTGAAGGTTCGTAAAACAGGGAAACACATTGTTTTGATGGCATGAAAGGCTGAGCTAACGCTAGCTAGCTAGTTTTTTTCTTCCTCTCAGTACTTGCACTGTCGAGGTTAGTAAAACAGTGAAACACATTGTTTTGATGGCATGAAAGCCTGAGCTAACGCTAGCTAGCTAGTTTTTTCTTCCTCTCAGTACTTGCACTGTCAAGGTTAGTAAAACAGCGAAACACATTGTTTTGATGGCATGAAAGCCTGAGCTAATGGTAGCTAGCTAGTTTTTTTCTTCCTCTCAGTACTTGTACTGTCGAGGTTATTAAAACAGTGAAACACATTGTTTTGATGGCATGAAAGCCTGAGCTAACGCTAGCTAGCTAGTTTTTTCTTCCTCTCAGTACAAGCACTCTAAAGGTTAGTAAAAAACCTTTTTTTTTTTTCTTTTTTCACCTGATGTTGGGTTAGACACGATGTGCCCGTGGGTGAACATTTTAACAAGGCCTTCTGCACCAGCAGCAGTAACAAGTGGAAATAATGATCGATACAGACTTTGGATCTCGGTGCTGTCAATGTCAAACCATTTTTTTTTTGAGGGCTCAAAACATGAAAGAAAATAAATTCAAATACAGTGGGTCCTATCAAACCAGACAGTTCAATGACAAAAACTGAATTCGGAAGTCAAACCAAGACGGGGGGGGGGGGGGGGGGGTTTAACTGTTATGAAATTCAGTCAAACATTTTCCATTCACTGTTTAATTCCAAAAGCAGAGATGGTGGACAAGTTTCGTGATGGCCAAAGTGAGCCCAAAAGGAAACCAGCTCCTGGCACCCTAAAGCTTGTGTCTGTGAATGGGATTTATTTGCCCTGTAACAAGATGAACCTCTCTGTCTTATTAGGTGTTGAGGCAGCCTCCGGGCAGCCCACTTCCTTCGCTGATTAAAACGGACCTTAAAGAGGGTCAGCGGAAAGCTTTTACGGCTTGTCTTGTGATATCTATGCGTCTGAATTAGATCTGTGTGGTCCAAAGTGGTAAATCGTCACCTGAGGAAACCAAAGACTGGGAGACTGATCTGTACAGAAAATTACAAGAGTCAGACAAGGATCTGCTCATGTAATCCGTCTGCCTCTTTTCAATAGCGCGCTGAAAAAAGAGGGGGCGAAAAAAACGGGCGAGCCGTCGCCGGCCAGCATCGGAAATTAACTTTTAGTGCACCTGCCACCGAGGCCGGGGGAAATCTTTCACACTGTGAAGGGAGCGTCCGCATTTGATCTCCAAGTGTGGCCAGACAAGTAAATCAACATCATCATCCTTAATAACAAAATGTTTTTGTTTGTTTGGTTTTTTTCTGGCTCGACACTGTTCTGCCACATTCAATAAGTTTGGTGCGAGGCACATTGATGACTTCTCAAAGTGCCGTAAAAGACCAGCTGAATAAGCACAAATCGATTCCGTTTCATTACGGCGTGGTCGAAGTAAGTATCCTCAGACTCACTGATGGCAGTTCTTTACCCAGGACAGTCTTAATTAGCCACTTTAACTGCAGTAAAACTTGTGTTTTATTGAATTCTGATGTTTGGTGAGATAAAAGTTCCACGCTACAGAGCAGAAATACTCCCAACTGCCATTTCCTTTTATGTGGACCAACCGGATATGGCGAGTGTAATTGCGGTGAAACAAGCTCAATAAACAGCAAAAGGTGAGCAATTAATCAACAATTTTTTTTGGAATAAGTGACGGGAGGACGGCGCACGACTCCAAGCGATTCCTGCTTGGTGGCTAATCTTCCTCTGGCCGCTTTGCCATTTGCCTTGCAGCCAGACCAGCGCTCCCGCTGAGCCGAACGGCTTGCTGGAGGTTTTGGCAGCAACGTGTGGAGACTCCAAAGGGCTGACTAAAGCAGTGCCGCAGAGAACAACATTTCATAATGACTCTACCTTGTGTGTGCTGTTTTGCTGCACACTGCACGCCACGTCGTACCGAGTGGCAACAGCTGATATTTTAACACTTTTCCTTGCGGGACATCGGACATGCATGATGGGGGGGGGAAAAAAATAAAAACAATCGAGCCATTTCACGGAGACAAAGACACCTGCAGTGGCCCTGTCCTTCAGAGGGCCGTAAACAAAGCCAAGGTGTTCTTTTCACACTCTGTGTCCGCAAACCTCCTGACAGGAAAGCAAAGCAAAAGCCACAAGACAATCACAAGGCAAGTAGCTGACAGCTGGCGGATCGGCAGCTTACAAGGGGCAGGACTTAGCGGCATTCAAGTTGGCGAGTATCAGTTTCAACAACAGCTCTGACAGGCTGAACGCAAAAAGAAGCCTGTAGGCACCAAAAATGGATATTCTGAGGCTAAACTTTCTAGAAAACTGTCGGTTAATATGAGCAACTCATCCCATATTACAGATTTTGGGTCTCCCGACATTTAGAAACTGTATTTCCTACTCCTTTGTCAAAATAGTCAAGTTACTTTTTTCATCCTCCGCAGATGACCTTGACGATAAGACAACAAAAGTCAACTTTGGTTGAGCTCTTGATGGACTGAGGTCAAGGCTTGAACCGAGGAGCATTAACAATGTGAATCTGACGTTTAAAAATTCCCCACTTCGTCAGGAAAAACACAAACAATTAAGTTACACTTTTTCAGTTATATTTAGCATTTCTGTTACGCACTTCACAGTGTTATAAAAGCATTGGGAACACATTATTCTGATGGGATGAAACCCTGAGCGAATGCTAGCTAGCTACTTTTTTCTTCTTCTCAGTACTAGTACTATGAAAGTTAGTAAAACAGTGAAAATATTTTGGCAACACATCGTTTTGATGGCATGAAAGCCTGAGCTAACGCAAGCTAGCTATTTTTTTCCCTTCTTCTCAGTTCTAACACTGTGAAGGTTAGTAAAATTGAAAATATTTAGGAACACGTTTTGATGGCAGAGAAGCCTGAGCCAACACGAGCTTTTTCTTCTTTCTCAACACTAGCAACATGAAGGTTAAATAAACTGTGAAAATATATTGTTTTGATGGCATGAAAGCCAGAGCCAACGCCAGCTAGCTAGTTTTTTCTTCTTCTGAGTACTAGCACTATGAAAGTTAGTACAACAGAGAAAATATGTTGGCAACACATAGTTTTGATGGCAGAAAAGCCTGAACCAACATGAGCTAGCTTTTTTTCCTCCCTCATGGCACTAGCAATATGAAGATTAGTAAAATTGAAAATATTTTGGGAACATAAAAGGCTGAGCTAACGCTAGCTAGCTTTTTTCCCCTTTTCAATACAAGCACTATAAGAATTAGTAAAACCACAAAAATATGTTGGATACTTTTAGTAGTCTGAAGTATATGTACCTCTACTTAAGTAGATCATGTGAATACTTTACTTCTTGCCACATGTAAAGTTTGTGTGCTTGGCCTGCAAAGAACTCCCCCTCTTCTAAAGTCATGCTAGGTTTGAGATCCGTCGTCCACTCAACCACTGGATGGCTTGCAGTAATAACGGTTCGGAGGAATCATCATCAACGCACAAAATGAGTTTGTCCAACATGCCGTATTTATGAGCAGGATCTCAGAACTAATACTGCCGATAGCCTTCAGCTTCGCCTTGTGTTGGGCGCTAAATCGGGAGCAAAATCAAGCCAGGGATGGCTTAGAAATGAGACATTCATTTCCTGTCTCTGTGGTCAAGCCATGCCTAAAACTAACTAAATATAGAGGTAGACACGAGGAGTCCAAGTGGAGTGGTTTAACACTTTTCAAATGCAAGCTGGGAGCGTCTTGAATGTATAAATCACCTTTTGGGTATTGTGCGCTAAATCTGCTGACGCACTTGTGTTTCGACCTTGTCTGCAGACTGAAAGTCAAAGGTGGCAACAGTGTCAAGAAGCATGCAAACGCAAAGGCATGTCTATATTATTTGGTGTCAAAGTTCAAGACTTCTGAACATTTCGTCCGTCGCAGCCAGCGAGAAATATGGAGGAGGAATGGTGTTTTTGTTTGTGTGTGGAGAAATTGCTGTTTTGACTTTGACTCTATCCGTCGACGTTCTAACAACATTCCTCCGGCCGTGAATAAAACACTCTGCTATCAAAGAGCGACTTTGTATGGGCACATAATCTGTGACAAAAGCATCATCAAGGTTGTCGGGGATTGGTTTGCATTTTGGGGGTGTGGGTGTTTCATTACGCTTTTGGGCTTGGAACTTCCATTTAGAGGACGTTTGTTTGTCAGGCCACTCGGTGCTATTCGTAGACAAGGGCAGAGTCATAAAACCGCAACTGTTTGACAATGAGGGCCATTGCAAGCGAATAAGGCGCCAGTCACGCCATCTGCATCCAATTTGGCTCCTCTATCATGACAGCGATAACGCCGAAATTATGCAACCCGCACACGCACAACAATAACCTCAATGTCAATTTCCGACGAGGGCAGAACGACACTAGCCGAGCGCGAGCTTTGAATTTGCGATTATTCTTGCTTGAGTCCGCGCACGCTCAATTGGTTTCTCGACTTTCAACGCTGATAAGCCGGGGGGGGGGGGGGGGGCAGAAGTTAAGGCCGAAGCCCGAATAAGCCAAATCTTCTAAAAGAAGAGTTGTTGTGAGATGAGATGACGAGCACACGGCTGACTCCTTAAGTTGCCACCCTGATCAGCTGATTGTCACTCTCCTTGGGCCTTGATTTAACATAAGAGTCTATTTAAATACACGGTTTCACGTGTCGGAACGCCGCTACTGTTGGAGCCGCAAAGCGCTGCGAGCGAGCCGACCGGCGTGATGAGTATTTATGATTCCCCAACGCTGCTCCATTTCACGTGTCGCAACCGGAAAAAATGCGTATATTCAGAGGGCAGAAATCCAGAGCTGGTTGTGAATTCTCTCATGAGTCATTTTACACTTTCACGCACAAATAATGATAACCTGATCAATCCCGAATTACCAATCGTGTTATTGTGACAATGGATCCTGAGAGAGGGAGTTCGTTTGCCATACCTGACCATTTTGGTCCCCGCCTTGTTGACCTGCATGTCCACCATGCATCCTGAGGTGACGTAGGAGGCCAGGTTGATCTCTGAGAACTCTGCCTGGAAAAGAAAAAAAAACAAGGATTTTTATTTTCATTTTATTTTTCCCTTTCACACTCTGTAAAAACACGACAGGCTTCATTTGGCCTTGTGGCACAAAAGGTGTGATAAGCCATTCAATTACGACAGGTTTTGAGATGCGGCGCTTTTATCAGACATTTTAATGAATCAAACCAGACAGATTTTTGTGCTCCACTGCATATTATTTGGACGAAAAAAAGAAAAAAAAAGCTAAATGAGTCTGCGGGAAAAAAGAGCATGTGACTGAACGCGACCGAGGTTATTCTCAGTCTGCGACCTCCCAGACTCCAAAGAAAGACTTTAGACTGGCTTCATTAAGACTCGCGGTGAGAAACAAGACTTCAAACAACAATCATCTGAGACCACACTCCACCTTTGAACAGACTTTAACATTGTCCTCTTTGAATGTTGACAGCTTCACAAAATTCGACCGATTTTGGCATAAACACGACGGATAAAAATCTTTTGTCAGGTTACAGGGTGCATGAAAGGGTTAAATTTGAGAGTAAATTTACACAAGATTAAGATCTCAGTAGCTATACTTTTTGTAATTTTTTTTTGAGGGGGTGGGGTGATTTTTCTCATGGAAAATAAGTGCCTTGGCTCGATACGGGTCGGCGTCTGTCGCCGACGAGCGCGCGGAAACAAACGTGGCAATGGATGCAAATCCTTCAGTTGACCCGCTGCTCAACTCAATCGGCCAAGGCGCACCCGCAAGCTAAATCCATGCGTATCTGTGTGTTTTCATATGGCGACCGCCGTTTGAGGCGTTAAGCCTGCTTTTGCCGGGCTTTATATGAGCTTTCATCAACAACCCCAAAAAAAGAGGGGGGGGCGGGGTATCCTTTGCATCGTGCCAAGCAAATCCCCCATCAGAGAGCGGGCAAAAATATTGGCAAGAGCCACATCAACATGGCGTGCGATTGGCCCGGTTGGTAACGGGGCCAGAAAGCTAGGATGGGTGCGGGGGGGCTTTTGAACAGCGTCACGGCAACGCATTCAAAATTTGCCCTGGGAAAGGAAAACAGGAAGTGATACACAAGACAACTGACTCCAGGGTTAATTCTTCTCCTCTGTTGACCTGCATTGCAGATCGAATTAAGTTTTGGGCCTGATTGTCAGGAGGAACAGATTGATAGAAGGGAAAGATTTTGGTGCCATCGTGGAAAAAAATATTTTTGAAAAAGAGAAAGTGGGAATTGTAAATATGACATTGCTGCTTGCCACCTGTGGATGTGAGGAGTCAATGTGCAGTCACAGCAAAATTCCCGACAAGCTCAGCCGGCGCCACTAACTGCGGCGCTTTCGATAGTGCTTAAGAACAGTCGACCTATGACCACAACTGAGACTTTGCCGCTAACAGCGACTGTTTTTGCTCCGAAAATAAAATACTCAATTGTGGCGTTTGTTTGCATGGCTCGGCGCGTATCTTTTGTCGGAGTGAGTGGAGCACACGTTTCGCTTTACCGCGGTCAGGTCGCAGATAACATACAGCCAAGTGCCTGTGATGGTGCCGTGACTCAAGCAGAAAGGCGTCTGGACAATGTTGAGGCCCCCATACACCCCCCCCCCCCCCGAGATTTAACCTCACTTCTCACACAAGCAATACGCAAAAATAAAAGCCAATGAACCTCGAAATAATTTGAGTGACAGTTCATCTTTTTCAATTCGGAGTTGTTAGCGTACTGAACCCTCCGACTTGCAGTCTTTAGAGCATGGTGTCAAACTCAAGGCCCGGGGGCCAGATCTGGCCCGTCACTTCATTTTATGTGGCCCGTGAAAGCAGATCAAACATGTCAACTACTTCCATCATGCTTTCTAAAATGTGGACCAAAATTGTTTATTCTCATATATAGTTAATAATAAATAAGAGAGATATTGTAAGCATTTTCTTGTTACCAAACCCCTCATGATAGTAACTTCAGTTATTCTTGACTTCTTTATAGGGTTTCAGTCATAAGCGCAACGGTAACTAAAATGTGGCCCGCGGGAAAAAATGTGTTTGACATACCTGCTTTTGACAAAAAGCAGGTAGAATGTCACTTTAAACATCACAGGGGGTTTCAATTTGGAAGTCAACGCCCCCCCAAAAAATGAGCGTACAAAAAATAAACCCACCGATACTCAATACATAGCAAAAAAAAAAAAAACACGGGCTAGTTTTTGGTCTGGAACGGTTTCATGGGACTTCAAGCACATCGTATCACAAGCTTGATTGCGCAACAACTTGAACTTGTAAGTCAAGATCTCACTAATGTGTGTTGTTTCAGCAGCATGATGGTCAGTAGGCACTTATTATTTACATCGATGCTCCTATATTATTCGTCCAATGGGAACCTACGAACAGTATCTGGTTGGGGGGTCCCCATTGGTTATCAAGTGTCTGCCAAATTCTGCTTAAAAGTGGGTCGAGTAAACAGGAGGCGGGGGTAGAGTTATCCTCTCTCTTCATACCGACTGCCATCCACGGAACGTATCCAGCAGAAGCACCAAAGTCAGTCTGTGTGCTAAAAAAATAAAATAAAATAGGCCGATGTGAAAAGCTAGGTGCTAAGAAAACCCAAAAGGCTTCATTAACTCTTCATCAGAGATCAGGGGTGGGGTGGGGGATGGGGCGGGGGGGGGGGGGGATTCCCATCGACCTTTAATGCTTTCATTAAAGGTGCACAGGCGGTTTATGAAGGGCAACCAACTTGTTAGCGTTGACTTGAGGGGGGTGAGGGGGGCTTCTGGGAAACAGTAGAGTGCCCAAAATGATCTAAGTGGGTCACCTTCGGCTTTTGGTTGGGGGTGGGGGGGGGGGGGGGGGTTGGGGGGTGACTCGTTTGGTGCAACACCATTCTGATCCCCCCTCACTCAAGGACTTAAGAGGCCTAATTAACATTTTAATAGAGGCTCAAAATCCCTGACAACCCGAGATCAAAAAAAATCTCTTGCCATTCACAGAACAATGAGATGCCAATCTGTACTACCAGCGACCAAAAGAGGGGACGTGGCCACACCGGTAGAGAGTTGAGCAAACAGCCTGTCAAGTCCAACTTGATATAGTCCCTTTTTTTCTTTTTTGCCCGTAAAAACCCAACGCGCCATTTCAAAGAGCGTCGCAGTCTCAACAATGGCTTTCAGATGTATGACCGAACGCTTATTGGGGGTTAAATTAGACGTTATCTACGCGGTGTAAATATGCGACGTCTAGACGCATTTGTGTGCATGTGCGCACAGGTATGAGCGATACCGGTTGCCTGTCAGAAATGAGTAGGGCGATGGCAGATCATAAAAGCATTATACCGTATTTTCTGCACTATAAGGCGCTTCGGATTATAAGGCACATCTTTAATGAATGGCCTATTTTAAAATTGTTTCATATGAATTATAAGGCGCATAAAATAGAAGCTAGAATAATGGCTGCGGTTGCGCTACGCATCCCCTAGATGGCACTACTCTAGAGGGATTACAATACAATACAATCTCTCCATTGTGAGACGAATAAAGGTTTTCTTATCTTAGCTTTATTTGTATAGAGCCCTTACGATCAACAAAGCCATGAGAAATGGTCACAAACACGGGCATGAAACATCAATTTAATATTGTACAATATACCGTATAATATTAGACAAGGCTGTGGCCTGACAAAACAATAAACGAAAGACAAAAGTTATGAAGACAAGTGATTCAACAAAAAGGCACTCACAAATCAATAGTTAGCTATACTTTTGGGATTATCTTTGTTTCATAATGGCTGCGCAGAGCTCACAAAGTAGTTGTCTGTTTGAGTGTGTGTTGGCGAATGTAAATTTGTGCCAGTCAGAACCCTTTTACGTGACAATTGCTTCCTGCTAATAATTACCACTGGTTGGCATGGGAACACTAACAGGGAAACTCACTGGGGGAATGTAAACAGACTGTGACACCATATATAAGGCGCCTTGGATTATAGGGCGCACAGTGGGTTTTGGGAAAATGGATTGCTTTTAGGTGTGCCTTATAGTGCGGAAAATACGGTACTTATTTAGACTCAAACATACAGTACTGACATTGAAAAGAGTGAAAAAGAAGAACAGTTTTCGTCACAATATCTCATTGCATTCAATGGCCAAGTGGGGGCAGCGTAAGACAGACATGCATGGAGACAGAGGTGACATCACATATCGGTATGTGTGTCCACAAATACGTGGTATTGCGTATAACGCCGCCGCGCAGATGCTAATTGTTGGCATGATGTTAACATGAGCTAGGAAACTAAAGGCTCGGCGGTGTGGTTGCTGGAATTGTCATCATTTGATGTTTAGTTTGACTGTGAACTTGATCTGACAGCGGCAAGACTTTTTTTCCGTTATTTACTCATTCGAGCTGACAAACTGCCGCTTGTCAGCTGCGTTGAGTGACCGCCACCATACAGGCTGCATGTCTTTGTTGGCATACAAAACATCTTTCCAATTTCATACACACCTGCTCCACGCGAATCTCATACTCCCCATTCAGCTTCTTGCCTCTGAAGTACTTGGCCCTGCAAAGAAACACACGTTCAGACTCACAAAACAATTGCCACCACAATCACTTCATTACGACAGTAAAAACAATTGCATAAACGGATGAATCAGGTACTGGCTCGGACAAAGAGGACCATGAGTCATCGTAACCCCAAAATAGCCTTTTGTTTATTTGACGGGAGGAGACGTTTTAAACAGACCTTCCAAAATACCTTGCAAGCTCATATTTTCCATGAGTAGAGAACATGTTCATGTGTGAGGCTTCTCGTTAAAGAATTCCCTGCTTAACTCATGTTATTAATCATCCTTGAAGGTGTTTAAAAAGGAACACCTTGTTGGATTGCTTCATAGTAGGCAGGAGGAGTTGAGTGGGAAGAAGATTTTGCGATACAGTGGAACCTCAACTTACGAACGTCTCTTCATACGAAATTTACAAAACATCTCAACAGGAAAATATTGCTTCTTGTTACGAAATTTCAAGATTCGAAATGTAAAAATACAGTCTGGCCCGCGGCTCGCAGCTCCGGGTTTCCTGAATGCAACATACTCATAGCTGCTCTGCCATTGGCTATTATCGAGCATCATCCTGGCATCCCATTGGCTAAGAGGGACCTCTACCGTACGTGTCTGTGTGTGTCGACAGATAGATACGTGTCTATGCAGCATCCTCGTCATTCGCCCAGGAGGTGTTCCGATGGTTTTACGTAAATGTGAATCACCCACAAAGTGTTACCTTGGACATTTTTGAAGGATTGTTAAAAGCCGGTAAAAGCAAACGTCCTTGGATCAGTTCTTTACCAAACACCAGGCAAAAACCATTTCTGAGAGAGAACATGGACTAAAGAGGGCAAAAAAAAAAAACATGAGGACGCAGCCAAAAGCTAAATACTATTATTTTTATTCTTAACTCTATTTTGTTTTTCACATTATGGACAACTCTCATTTATTGTGCAATGATCTAATTGTAAAATGTATTTGTTACATATTTTGATACATTTTTATGCTTTAGGAAACATTTTTGAATTTTGGGGGGCTTGGAATGAATTAGGGCATTTACATGGAAAACGCGTCTCTACTTACAAACTTGTCTTGTTAAGAAGTTTCTTCCAGAACCAATTAATTTCGTAAGTAGAGGTACCACTGTATTAAAAAAAATGTCCAATGTGCATTTCTTGACACACATCAAATCATTTTACATTTATAGCCATGCTGTGTCCCAGTCCCCGGTGGTGACCTCTCACCCCTGGCAGACGTAGGACCGGCAACAATCTGTCAAAGGCTTCAGGCTATAGAGCCGTGCGTAGATAGCTCGGGAACTCCATTCCCTGTCGGAGGGCCTTCGGTCACTGGGACAAGCGGTTTGGGATTTGTCTCTCGACCTGTTCACACCAAAACACGGTTTTCCCTTACAGCATTTCTCTCCCTCGCTCATTCGCCGTAATCCTTTCGGGACCGTTCATTATCCTTCATTACGTTCGCTGAGGGAAGGGGGGCCGGTGGGGTCTCGTCCATAAGATTTCCCAGCTGTTGCGACTTCATGTATAAGGTCTCATTTGCTGTAATTTTGGAAGCCGTGAATCTTTCGACATAACTGACCTACATACTCTAATCGCGGTGCGCCCCCCATGGCCCACCGCAGTCAAGAGAGCGTGCGGCCCATCCCGGAGATCGATTGGCTAAATACAACAGGAATGCGTTTCGAGACATTGCAAAATGTTTCGTCACTCCGAGTAATTTACGAGGCGCTCGTTTTTGCTCGTATTCACGTGTAAACATTGGGCTCAAGGCAGAGGCTCGGAATTTCCTCCTCTCTTGTGCCCACGCCCGCTATGTAAACCTCCGCCGCTATTTATTTGTACCAGGAGAATGCTCTTTGTGTGGAAGTTCGCGTACAAGTCACGTCCAATCACACTCAGTCATCAACAGTCGGGAGTATTTCGTTCACATCGGGGGATCTGTGGTTTACGTGAAGTGCTGCAATAACTGCTTGGAGAAAAATGGACAAAATATTTGCGGCAGAGATCAATCTTATGTGGCGTGTCTACTTTTGGGCCACCGTATATTAACCTTTTCATGCACCAATAATGATAACCTGTAACCTGACAACACGATGAGCTGTCCCTGAATGGGGTAATTCCATTTCAGACTGCAAGATATTGAATCTTTTTCGTAGGGATGGGTGCGTGCCGATACAAGGTATCAGTATCAAACCGATGGATTAGTTAATTCAAGCTATCGGGTACTCGTGAAGAATGCAGATACCAGCCACCGATACTGAAAGCAAAACGCATCGGGCCACACAATCGCCCATCCATTCATTCATCCACCAGCCATTCATTTTTCTTGCCCAATCTGCCCCATTAAATGATAAAGCCCCCGCCCAAAATTAATGAAATACAGTCATACCACGGTTTTCGATCATAATCCGTTCCAGAAGGCTGTTCAAAAACCGATTTGTTCGAAAACTGAAACCACGGTCTTAAAAAAAAAATAAAAAAAATCTTTATTGAAGACGTCTGCTCACAATAGAACGCTACACGAGGAAGCATCACTTCCTCGTGTAAGGAAAGCGGGAGGAGTCAAGTGGCGCATTCAAGTGCGCTCAGTTTGGTCAAGAACCAATTTTCGGTCGTAATCCGAGGCATAAAAAAATGGAAATTTTTGGTCAAAAACCAATTTGGTCGAGAACAGAGACGTTCGAAAACCGAGGTTTGACTGTACTTGAAAAATGAAACGACTGCTGGTAAATCAGAACAGTCAAAATTTGGACTTGGTACAATTCTATTCCAGTCCTGGAGGTGGTGGTAAACATTCCTCATAAATTGCAATCGGTACACAAATTAAAAAATATGAATACATGTCCGCAGGTTTCATCCAACCAACCAACCCAAAATTGAATATGCCACACTACTTAAGTGCCTGTAAAAATCAGCAGTTCTTCCATAATCTAGCTCTTATTTCACACAGCACTTTTTCCAACGCATTCTTGGCTTTAATTTATCTTTGGGGCACCACGTTGATGTTCAGCACTTCTGTGAATGACACCAAGACCAAGCAGTGGAAACATTTCCAGAGAAAGTCCAAAGTGACCTATCCGCCGCTTGTATTTTTCAAAGCGCAGTGTAAACACGGGGACAGCTACTTGGCAGGGAATTTTTGCGCCTTGTCCCCAGAGAGACGGACAGCAAGTGCTGGAGAGACGCTGCAGGCAAAAAAAAAAAAAAAAAAAGGGGGGGGGGCTGGTGGTGGCAATGCTCTTTGAGACTTTTGCTTGGGTGTTGTGTACCGTTATTGTGCACCAGTCATTGCTGGAGGCCAAGCCTTTCAGGATGGAGCGCAGTTTCCCCAGAGACCCCTGCCTCTCGGCTGGAATGCCCAGGAGGAATATTCAGTCCCGAGGCAGAAGGCGATGGATGTTCAACGTCCCTTCCAGTTGAACACAGCTCGGAAACTACATTAGCGTACGTACAAATGTACCATATTTGGCCGCATTGGCATGAGCGGAGCATCTTCATTATGGTTCATGTGCCTGCTTCCTTCAAATTCCTCGACCGACAATTAGAGGACTTCAGTTTCCCCCAAGCTGGATTTACATTGTCCTTAAAGTGGGACAGTTTAGAAAAAAAAAAGCCAAACATCACCAAACGGATGATTTCCCAAAGCAGGGGGCAAATATTTGTGCACTCCTTTTTTTTAACGATTTGTGCTTGTCTTCGAAGGTAGTACATGTTTCAAGCATTGAACTGCGACTGCCTACCAGACATGAACTGCATTTTATATTTAAAACTACTGTGGTGTGTACTGCATATTTGTCCGGTATTCTGGAAGTGTGGGTATGGTACTGCATTGAAACCGCAAACCCCTCACATCAAAAACTTTTATGTACCAACGTTCAAGCCGAGGTTCCAATTTTTTTGGTACACCATACATCATGTTGTTACACCACACTACCACCTTCTGGCCAATTCCTTTCATTACAACACAGCGCAATCATTTTTTTAGATGAACAACAGCGCCACGGTGTGGCCATGACCAGAAATATCACAAGGTTTGACTGCTCGCCTTTGATTGAAAAAAATAATAATAAACCTCGCATCCATTCATTTTGTTGAATGTGATCTCCAGCCAGCGAAGCAAAATTTGATGACGTTTTGAGTCCACCAAAAATAAAAATTAAATTAAAAAAAAACTAACGTGCTGATTTCACTCAATTGTATATTTTTTAAGTGGTTCCACAAAATAAAATCATCTGGATGCATTTTTTAAGTAGGTGAACAGTTTACGTTAAAAAAAAAAAATAAAAAAATAAAAAAAGAATCTGGATCCAGATAATTTTATTTCATGCAACCACTCGACAAGATACAATTGAATACATTCAACAAAAACATTTTGTGTGGCTTTGTGCTCTCGGCTCTCCATATGTAATTGAATATGACGCAAATTGCTGTGACAGGACGACTAACACGTAAAGTTGTTGAGGTGAGCGTCTGAACGCGCCAACATGGCCCCCGGGACGGTGGATGCTCTTTTGTCGAGTCATTTCAGAAAGAGCGACGTGAAGTGACGGGGGATAGCAAACCAGGTGGCTGGGGAGGAAAAAAAAGATGGCCTTCCTTGCAGGGAAGAACGGCGAGCAATCCCGCTATGTTAAACGTATGGCTGTCGGCGGGGTGGATTAATTTAGGGATCATTTTTAAACCTGCGCTCGATCCCCGCAGAGCCTTGAGCGACGGCGCGTAACGATCCCTGCTGCTGATGAATTCAGAGGGCTGGAAATAGCGAGTAGCACATCGGCAGAGGTTGAGGCTCCCCCTTTGATATCGGGCTTATAAAATAACCATTCATGAAAAGGCAGAGTGCTTTATTGATTCGGTCAAGCTCGCTTGATCAATGAACTGCTGCGCGTCTTGAAAGGTGATATCAAAGTATCCATTGAAGCTCTCTCGTTCCATTCAAAGCCACTTTATTATGTACTTGGTCGTTCTGTCAGACTTGGTTTTGTTACTTTGGATTTCTGGCAAATAAAACGTGATTGACTAACCACGCGCCAGGCTATGAGAACAAAGGGTCACCTTTCTTCGACTGCCACTCGGTATCAAACCACGACACTCCCGATGCATTTACGAACATAAGAAGGGGAAGCACGATGATGAGGAAAAGCCCCCGCTTGCCCCGATTTGCAGCCGTCGGGCACATAATGGTTTGACAACACCTCCTTCGTGTCAGTGTCAGCCTCCATTTATTATCTGATTAAAAGAAAAAAAAAAACGGGGCAGCGTGTGGGCAACCGCTGCTCTAAATGAGTTGAAAATGGAAAACGTTTGAGCAATAACTTGGCAGATAGACAGACAGAAAATACAGTTATATGGCAATAAGTGCAAAGATGTAATTAAAATATTCGTGATCATGATTAAATGACATTTCCAAATTATACTACATCAGGGCATATTTAGATGTATACATTTGGACTATAACCAAGTAATAAATAACACCCACCCGAAAGGTTTATAATTGCCGATAGATGCCACAAGATGGCAGCAAACCACTTTTTTCTTCTATTAGACAAGGCTATGGCCTGACTTAAAGAAGCTCCTCCCACCAGTTCAATACATATTGCTTGTCACCAAGATACCGCCAGACGGTGCAAAAACTATTTCGGTTTCATCTGAAAGGATCAAATGTCGAATCTGTAGAACACACAAACTAGCAACGTATTGATAAAATATATTTTTTATGTGTCTCATTGTCAGAAAGGACTATCCAATGAAACCGCCTAGTGTTTGACTGGACGTCTGGAAAATACGATATTATGATGTCGGTTGCCTTTTGGTGCATTACAAGGGCAAAATAGCGCAACTGTATTTGAATACGAGGTACTCACCAGTCAGTGTGTTGATCATCAACAACAAGCAGGATCTTGGGTTTGCGGACGACAGGCTTAGGAGGCTGACTGCTTCCTGCCGGGGCTCCCTCAGTAGTTGCTGCCGCCGTCGCCGCCGCTGTCTTAGCATGTGCGGCGGCCGCGACATTCTGCGCCATCTGGGCGCTCTTCACCACGCTGGAGAAGGAGCTGAGAAAGCTGCCCGTGCTGGCGGCCGAGCCCTGAGCCGGGGTCGGGGTCGGGATCGGGATGCTCGGGGGCTGTCGCCGCTCAGTGGCCGGGGAGGCCGGGGAGGAGGTGGAGGATCCCGGAGGGGTCGGCCTCTGTAGATCCATCATGTAGCCGTTGGGGAGGTTGGCCACGAAGCTGCTGTCTGACAGGCGCCGGCGAAGGTAATTCATGGTGACTGGGGCTGGTGCGCGGTCAGGCCAATGGAGGTGTGCTGGGCCCGGGGGATTGTAAAAAACTCCTACAAAAAAAAAAAAAAAAATTACAAATAAAAAAATAAGACAAGTATTGAATTCTACTGAAGAGGCAATTGATGCCCTATTCATTAGGTACACCTGCAAAACCTAATTATAGATCTGCGACTTTGACATAGCGCAGGGGTGGCCAACCCGCGGCTCGCGAGCCACACGCGCCTCTTTGGCTGGTCCAATGCGGCTCCCGGCCTTTCACACGACAAGCGTTGAAAACACCTCACCGGTGGCAATGCCATTCAAACGACGGTGCTAAATACAGAGAACGTACTACGTCAGACTATCATCAATCCCGTTACTTGATTGACACAGAGGGCAACCAATCAGATGACTGAATCACCACTCATGCGCAAACAACGGCGCTAAACGCTAAGCTAGTCAGCGAATTACCTCTGATGTCAAGGCAGGGGTGCCCAATACGTCGATCGCAATCGACCGGGAGCCAGCGGACTGGTCCCAAGTCGACCGCAAGGGGTGGGAGGAGGAAATGGGGCGGGGGGGGTGTTTGTGTCTTTAGCTTTCGTTCATGTTCAAGCCGTTCTGGCTGTTGCTCATCGTGGCGTGCGCGCATATGTGCGGGAGTGCATGGTTGGGCACCAGGTGGTTTGCATGCAATAGCCAAATCAATTTCTCAACAAATCATGTGTCTTTGATCATTTATCTAAAAATAAGCGCCACGGGGGCCATGATGACTCTTCTCTTGCTTTGCCTGGGATACCCTGCGCATGTTGGGAGACAACTCTGTCTGAGGTAATGAAGTTGGGAGTGCAGTTTCACAGCTTTTTGTTTTGTGCAGCAGACCGAAGCCATCGAGGGAGGGAATGTTGAAGGGGAGATGCATACGGTTATATAACATGTGGAAGGATCCGTCCGTTTGGAGGATAGCGGCGAGACGGCAGACGAGCCCCCAAATCCTGATTAAAAAGTAGCCTGATTTCACAGAAAATGACACTTTTTTCTGAGGCTGCGTCATTGTAATGTCTTCGTCTCACAAAACACAGCGTCGAAAGTGAGCCCGCCTTAGAAGAGGTAACATTTGGCAAGTGTTACATCTGGACAATGTGTCGCCATCTGGAGGTGTTACAGATGGAGGAACAGCTTTAGGCAAGATTTTGCTCCGCTTGGATCTGAACTTTTGCTGTACACTCATTGTCTCTATTGTGATTACCTTACAATGTTCAACAAAAAAAAAAAAAGAAAAGAAAAAAAATCACAGTTAATAGAAGAAGTTTAGAGTCACCTGTGGTTGCACTCTAAACATAAAAAAAAAAAAAAAGATTTGTTGAAAACATGACATTAGTGCTTCAGAGCATTTATTGCGCCATGGCACATATTTTACACAAGAACACTCTCTTAGCACGACGTTGAAAAAAATGCATATATCCCCAAATTATCCATCTTTAAATAAGACTGGCCTCACAAGTCAATTGTATCTTCTGCCCCCTAGCGGAAGAGCATGTAATTTTTCTTCCTGTCATTGGATGGCGATATAATCACAAAAATGTAACCATAAAATGTTTTAGAACAATTTTTAAAGATCAAATAGAAACATAAAGGGCAATGAGTCTTGAGCAGGGGTGGGCAAACTACGGCCCGCGGGCCGGATCCGGCCCGTTGGTCTTTTTAATCCGGCCCGCCGAAGATTGGTGCACTCATGCATTCATTTCGTTTGGACTTGTAATGACAGGTATTTCAACACCAGGTGGCGCAGTTACTTCAAGTTGCAAAGCACAGGGAGGGAGGGGAAGACGAAGAAAGAGGGAGAAGGGAAAGTGATATGTATGTGAACGAAACGAAGCGGGTAACAAAGTACGAAACATTCAGGAGACGCCTGGAGTCGGAAAGACTCAAACGAGACTTTGAAAAACAAGGAAGCGATTCTTACTCAGTCCGATTCTGGCAATTTCCATGCTCAGAGTGAATTGCTTGTGGCTCGAGTAAATGAACATTTCCTAGAATGGTTTGATTGTTATCATGTTAAAAACTTTCCGCAAACTGGACCGCTAATAAGAGTCGGAGAACAGTCAAATGTGTAGAGTGTGAACAACAGGGGGCTCAGTACACATCCTTGAGGAGAACCGGTGCTGAGTGTGATGGTGGAGGAGAATGTTACATTATTACTGGCATACAAAGACATTGTGCTATCTTCTTTATTTTCTATTTCTATTTCTAACTTTTGGCCCGGCCCTCCACAATATTTTCTGCTTCTCATTTGGCCCCCCCGGGAAAATAATTGCCCACCCTTGGTCTTGAGGGATGTTGAGAATCGCTATTTTTATGTAATACTGTACCACCCCGTCCTGTTTGTAAAAGCTGCATATTTATGGTGACCATCCAATTGTGCTCTGGCATCGTTTTTCACTTTTTTTTTGGGGGGGGGGGGGGGGGGGTTGAATTTTTTTTTTTTTTTTCAAAGAATAAATGTATGACTTTCCAGCACTGTTACAGAATGTTTTTGCCATCAGGTAGGAGTGGAACAATTTACTTTATTTTCCGCACTATAAGGCACACCAAAAAGCATTCAATTTTCTCAAAAGCTGCGAGTGCACCTTACAATCCGATGCACCTTATATATGGATCAATATTCTGATTTCTTGGAGGTAGTATTTTAAATGTTCTGTAAAGCACTTTGTTATAGCTGCAGTGGCTGTGAAAGCCACTGCTTTAGATACAGTGGCTGTGAAAGCCACTGCTTTCACAGCCGCTGTATCTAAAGTATCTAAAATAAAGCTGTATTGTATTTCTTGAGCAAAGCTCCCTCTAGTGGATGCATAACGCAACTGCGGCCACTATTGTAGCTTCTATTCGATGCGCCTTACAATGCAGTGCGCCCTATCTAAGAAAACAATTTAAAAATCGGCCATTCATTGAAGGTGCGCCTTATACTCGAAGCGCCTTATAGTGCCGAAAATACGGTAGAATCATTGTTTTTTTTGTTTTTTGGGGGTGCAACATACACAAGGTCGGCAGAATTTCAAATGCATGTGAAGCTGCGCTTGTGGAACATACTCTAAAAATAATGACGAAAAAAAAGCCTTTCTTATCGCTATGAGGTGCTTTAAAGTGTCACATGTGAGTACGAGGGGAAAACTGGACCAAAAAAAGAAAGCTCGGATAATCTATTTTGGCGTCCTTACACCCAAGCAGCACGCGGCAGTAATAACAGGCTTTGTTCATTAATGACACGGAAGAGCAGAGTGTGGCGTCAAACCAAACTGTCAGGCCCCCCCCCCCCCCCCCCCCCCCGCTGATGAACAGTGCGTGTACGCCTCGTTCCTTATTTAGGAATCGCATTTATTTCAACGGATCCGGCACGAGACGCGCTCTTGCCATCACCGGCTGATTTGCCGTTTGCGTAATCAAAACCAGCGAGCTGCTCGACTTGATGTTTTAAAGTGTGACCCTAATTTCCATTAAGGGAGCGGCCATGGAAATTCACTTGTAATCTCAACATGGATTTAAATCTTTCACCCCAATTTGCACGGCTCTGAATATCAATGCCCGTTGCGCATACAGTACCTACTTTCACGAGATCGGTGGCGTCTTGGGACCTTTTCGGGGGGGCGTAAAGTCGAGCCTTAATCAAGCTCTGATTTTTACAGCAGGCGAAAAGACAGTATTAAATGTGACAAAACACCAGTAGCGGCCATTTTATTGGGAGCTATACGTAAATATTAGAGTTACAGGTTATAAAGACTTCATATATCTCATTGATTGCAGAATGGTTTGACGTGTATGGGAGAAAACACACAGTACCTGTGAGTATTGATGCACAGTGTGCTTGTATGTGTTGCTGCTCTGCCTTTGAAGGTTTCACGACAGTAAAAGCTATGCTAGTCCCTGTTAGGCCGTCGATAGTTTTTGACCATATATGTTAGCATTAGGCTAGCAGATTCTGATGAAATTCTTTGCTTTGATGGAAAATTCGGTTGGTTCAATCCACAATGTTTAATTTTCCCTTCTCCGCTGTGTCAGTTCCTCAGTTAACGTCGGCTGGGAGTGAAAAAAGTTTTTGATGAAACACGTTTTGCCACTTATTTGGAGAACAGGGGGCGTCGGAATACTGACGTCGGAGGGACGTTCCAATTGTTTATGGTTAGCATTTACGGACATCGATTAGCGTATTAGCTCGCGAACGTTAGCAACACTAGCATAGTCACACATTGTGTCAGACAAGTGGGGCACATTGTTTTACCATGTTTTATTTTCCAACAACGTGTAAGTGTTTTTATGTGTGTCTGTTACAGTTTTACACCTTCTTGACTCGCCGCTGAATAAATTATAAGAAACATCAACGGCGTGATCATTGAAGGAGTTATCTGTCTGTCTAGCCGCAATGGGGACCTGGCGAGGGCGGAACAGATGGACAGCCGCTTTTTCGCTGATAGCTCAGTGAAAATAATTTGTTTTGTCACCTTTCTTTCTTGTTAAAACCTCAGGCAGAGGTTTCATAAGCCATAGGTCAGTCACGGAGTTAACCTCAGGCAGAGGTTTTAACAATCCCAACATTTTCAAATGTATCTGTTCTGGGCTTGATGCTAGCATGCCGCAATGCTAATCGAACATGCTAAATATTGTGAGTGACGAACGTTTCTTGCAATATGAACAAATAAATGTCACTCCACTAAATAGGTAAGTATCTCGCCTTAGCAACCTGCTGGTTGCCAGCCAATCGCCAGGCAACAACTCAACTTGGAAAGCTAACTGGATAGTTTCCCCGACAAAAATACGTGAGGCAAATATTGACTTAATATCATCTTTCGGGCTCTTGGGGTAAACGGCCCCGAACATATACGCTGTAATCCCACATCCAGTAGTGGGTAATAACACGCTTAGAGGAATCAGCGTGTCTCCCCAGCGACAGCAGGAGCAGCCGAACATGGCTTTTATTATTCATGACGGTCTGAGGCGGGGGTTCAGGAGTGTAAGCAGCGGGCACACCGGGGTGGGCTGGATTCAAGAGAGGAAAAGCAAAGCGGAGAGACAAGCACAGTGGCTGACCCGCTTTGGGCACTTGTGCTAATTCCACAAACAAACGCGGCCCACCCGCTCGAAAACAGATGCTCAAGAACTAAGACTGTGGTCTTGGATTTCTTATTCGTCAATGTAGGCGGGAATCAAAGCGGCATTGACATGCCAGGACCTCGAAGACCGCTAACCATGGCACGATTGTTTTTGTTTTTTTTTTTGCTGTGTGCATTGTTTTGAAGCAACACATCCTTTGGTGTCAGTCGGCTCATAGTATTTTCCGGACTATAAATCAGAGGGTTTTTTTCATGGCCAGGGGTGCGACTTTTACCCTGGAGCAACTTATGTGTGAAATTATTGACGTATTATTATATCATTTCACAAGTTATTTTCAACATTAAAATGCAAGAGGGCGCTCTAAGCCTGTGTTGATAAGTCGACGACGAGTCTGACGTAAGAAGAGGAAGCGCCGCATCTTCTACCTCCGGAGTTGGCAGAGTTGTTTAAAAGTGAAACCGAGGATGAAGTTTTCATTTTGTGATTTGGTGTGACACAGATTGTTTGCTAAAATTGTTAGCATGTTATTTATGATATAGTTATCTGAATAACTCTTAATACATTGCGTAAACAGACCAGGCATGTTCTCCGTTCATTGTTTATGCGCCATGTAACGTTGCTGTTCTCTATCTTATTTTGATTTTAAATTGCCTTTCAAGATGACATGTCTGTACTTGAAGTTGGATTTTATCAAATAAATTTACCCCAAAAAATGCCACTGACACCCCAGTGTGACTTACATTGTGTTTTTCTTATTTTGAATTTTATAGCTGGTGCAACCTTTACTGCAGAGCGACTTGTAATCCGGAAAATACGAAATATGTATTTGATCCAACAGATCATTTCTTTGATGCCTACTCATTTCTACAAAGTTGTTTCAAAGCCATAGGTCAGTCACGGAGTTAATTAAAATGCCAGCAGTGCATTATCGCCACGGTGCGACGCTTCCGACGAAACGCAGTCAAGACGAAGTGAGCCAAAAAGCCGATTTGGAGGATCAGCATCAACTTCCTGCCGGTTTTATCACGCGTAAAGCGTTGGTTGGCTTTCCCGCCGGGCGGCTCTGAAAAGTGCCCGTTGAAAATGAACGTTGTCAGGCTACAGTGGTACGACGCGGTCGCATGGCAACCTTGGTCCTTGTGTCATTTACGTTCTTGTAACAGAGTGCGGTCTCAGCGACACACTTGAGAGAACTGGGATGATGTGTTTCTGTTTGTCACGGGGGGGTTGTGTGAAAGTCTGCTGCTTCGCTCAAATCACAGCAAATTTTGCAAAAATGACTGTCAAACCTTCGGCTGTTATTTCAGCGTGTGAAAACGCACGCCGCCAACTTCTCACAGTCGCTTTTGTGATATTTCAGCCCGCAATCACTGAAGCAAAAAGTATATTTTTCGGAGATATTTTTGAAGTCTGTTTGCTTGCGGGGGTCTGGGCAAGTCGTCCCTGAACTGAGAACTCCGACAAGTGCGGTGACAGAACACTCAAGGCGCCATCGCACTGGCGAATCATCAGTCTCGGTGACCTCACCGTGCTTCTCACTGCAGTCGCCGCATTAAGATGCGCGAGCATAGGGCGTGAAAACCACCATAGGACCGCAAGCAGAGAAATTTCTGAAATTTCCAAGACTTCAACTGAAAGTCTTTCGTAAATTAGATAAACGGACTTTCATACTAATTCAAGGTTTGTTTGCTTTTCTTTTTCTTTTTTTTTTGTATTTGTTGCTTCTTCTAAAAATAATAAAAATTAAAATAAAAAAAATACATAGGGAAAAAAATCACATTAAATCACAATTGGAATGTTGAGAGAGAGAAACATACACACACACACACACACACACACACACACATATATATATATATATATATATATATATATACACACAGTATATATATATATACATATAAATTTTTCTAAATTAAATAATTTGAATTACTGTGTTTTGCGCACTATAAGGCGCACCTTCAATGAACGGCCTATTCCAAAACTGTATGCAGGGCGCACTGCATTGTAAGGCGCATAGAATAGAGGCGACAATAATGTCTGCGCTTGCGCTAGGTATCCACTAGATGGAGCATCGCTATCGGGAATAAAATACAATACAGCGTTATTTATATAGAGCCTTCACAACCGCTGCAGCTGTAATAAAGCCATGAGAACTGGTCACAAACGCAGAGGTGAAACGTATAAATTACAAAACAATAAATGAGAGACAAAAGTAATGAAGACAATTGATTTAACAAAAAGACACACAAGCCTAGTGGGCTGACATCCACAAGGGCCTAAGCTCGTCTCCTTTTTCCTTCGTTTAGTCAGTAGCTAACTCTGCTTTTGGTATTATATTCTTTTCATAATGGCTGCGCGGAGCTCACAAAGTAGTGGTCTTTTTGAGGGTGTGTTGGCGAAGGCACATGCCAATTTGTGTCGGGCAGAAGAACTGTTTCAGGTTACAATTGGTTCCTGCTAATAATCACCACTTGATGGCATCGGAACACGAACAGGGAAACAACTCAATTGGGAAAATAAAGACACTGTATAAATGGAACTTTTAGGTGCGCCTTATATTGCGAAAAATATGGCGTATATTATACATATAAAATGGATTATATTAAAAACAATCTCCTTGGCAGAGGCAGCCAAACTCTGATTCATTTCAGCGCAATGACGAGCATGTTATTGATGAATCCCTCCCGCGTGCCGACAATTAGCGCATCGATCCAAAGCTCCATTTCAAGCTTAAGTCATGTGCGCATTTGTTGCGAAGCTTAACCAGGACAAAAAAATAAAATAAAAAGGTCAGCGTCCTTTAATGAAATTATTACGACGGTGAAAAATGTGTGCCGTTTGTGGCGTCCATGTTGAGGAGGCAGACAAAGTAGCGAGATGACTGTTTACGGCGGCAACATTTGGATCGTCCCCGTGATTGCCTGATAAATAATTCAGGCCATTCAGTCGGCTGTGCCGGGTCATTATCATCAGTATCCACGGCTTTGTGCTTTCACCTGATATGATTGACAGCCAATGACCCCCTCGCTGCAGTCTATTTATTTATTTATTTATGGACTGCTGGTAATGGAAACTGGAGAAGAAATGTTTGCAATTCGTAAGGGAACGTGTTGAATTTGTCAAAGGTTTTTATGAGGCCGCATCACGTTAAAAGGTGATGGAGGCTGAGTATGCTACCTCGGATCAATACGCCGATGCCAAGCATTGATCTGTTATGACAAGAAAAGCAACACCGATGCTTCAAGTAGTGCCATCACGCTGCTTTTTTGATTATTTTTTTTAACCCCGTCCTCCCTCAGTCACAAAAAAACTGGGCTCAAGTTAGCGTTTACACGAATTCATCAAATCTTCGGTGATTGATGATCTCATCTTGTAAATGAAACCAGACGACGACGCCATTTCAAGAAAACACTTGCCCGAATTTTTAAAGTCAGCTGGCGCTTGTGAGCACTTTTCCATTATGACTTGGCCGCATTTAAAATGAGCGCGACACCCAAAATGGTATTGCACAAAGTGCGTTTTGTTATTTACGGCAATAGTTCTTCAAATATTTGACATCACAGGCCCACCTCTTTATTAACTCATTCTGTACCAGCCAATTCTAGACCAAGTCTGAAAAGACGTTTAAAAACGTCTTTGGGAGTGAATGAGTTTAATCAGCAAACCAGAGTGTTCAAAATTTGCGCAACTTCAAGCCCGTGACATTACCCAACACAACTTTACGGCGACAACTTTGCTGAATGTTAGCATCGGAAGCTAATGCTTCAGAAAACTGTCTGCTTAAATGCGGGCTTTCATCTGGAGTGTCAAAGTGGTTCTTTTATTTTGGAACTTCATCCAGCCTAGCTGTCAAATCCTTGACTGAGAAACTCATTTGGGGTGGTCATTTTGTTCATTAGCTTGGTGAACAACAATTGCAAAAAAAGACAATATTCATAGTTGAAATGGTAAATATACCACCAAATTATTTCAAACACATCTTAAAAGTTTACATTAAATAAACAAATGTGCCATAAGACTCTCAGTGCAGATGTATCAATTACTTCGACATATTTCCGAGCGCACAACCTGCAAATGGGTGAGCTTTTCAAATTAAAGCTTACCAGAAGACCACGGTGGGGAAAATGTGTGAATAAGCATCCAAATGTCACAGAAAAATATTTGTTGGGGCAAAAAGTTTGATTTTTTTTATGACTTCCTGTAAATCAAGCAACCAAATACGCAAGTCAATCGTAAGCATTTATCATATCGGCTGAATTTTGAAAATCCTTTTATGACTTTGACAGATGTTTCCATGATCACATTTTAACACGAGAAGTCCCAGGATTTTCTTACCCCTCCAGAATACCCAGAGGACAACCAAATGGCTGTGTTGTCTAAATCCAAAAACTCAACGGACCATCTAGCCACAATTGTTCTGTAAATGCGGCACGGTGGGGCTCTTCCACAATCTTTTTCAAATGGAATGTGGTGGGAGTCCGAGATGCATGAAAACATAGCATAGCAAAAGAAAGAGCAGAATGCACATACATTCAAATATACAAACACGTTCACTTGCCCTCCCCCACCAAACATTCTTTTCTTCACCTTAGCATGTAAAGCATGCTAAGCTAATGCTTCACATTAGCATGTAAAGCATGCTAATGTCTATTCTCCTCCTTCGGTGCTTCATCAACCCCGACAAGTTTGGCAACATTCTTTTCTTGACATTAGCATGCGAACGGTCATTGCTGATCAAGCCAGCCAGTTGGCTGCCCTTTGGGGGATTATATGTAGGAAGCCAAATGGCTTGGTTGAGGTACATATAAACCCCCAAAGGGCAGTCAATTGGCTGGATTAGTTTCACCATTGATCTGCAAATGAGGCAAACTAGTGTGAACAACAACTCAGTAATGACTCTTTGCATGCTAATGTGCAGAAAAGAATGTTTGGTGGGGGGGGACGACAAGTGTGAATGTGTTTGTATATTTTAATGTATGTGCTTTCCACTCTTTTACACTGTTGCTATGCTGTGTTTTCAAATCTGCTTTCTATCTGAAAAGCCCATTCCGGGGACAAAGGTTGCGAATTAGCTCAGTGCTAAATATGCTATATGCAACCCATCAGATTGTTTATTGTACTGCCCCTGACAAATTAATAAACATATCAAACAAAATATACGAAATAAAATACCCGCATTTCTTTCTGCAATTCAGTTTATTTCCATAGAGCCAAATAGACAATGGGGGGGTCACGGAATGTGCAAACGTGAGACACGCTGGACAATGGAGTGCTTCATTCCTCGTCATCGTCTGAACATACTTGGCACTTCCACGCCACCTCCTTTCTGCATTTGCCACACGTATACTTGTCGCACTTCACACAGCGCCTCGTAGCGTGATTGCTCCTGCACTGATGGTTCACTTGGCACATCGCCCTTTTCCCTTGGTCGGGTGTGGGTGGTTGTTGCCGTACAAGGTTGCCCTCCTCCTTCACCTTCTTGGCTGTCACGTGTGACTGAGCGATCTCACTCGCGAGCTCCGCCAGGAAGTCCACCCGCCTCTCCTTCACCTCGTCTTTTACCGTCTCTGTTGGCCCAGTGTCGATCTCCAGTCGACCTCTCTTTTCAGGCGGTGGCGAATTTTCCTCATCTGTAGGATGATCATAAATTTGATACATTTGTTAAGACATTTACACAAAGATATCATTTGCATTACACATGCACCTCATATGGCACATAACTGTTCTATTTGCTTATTTATGCATATCTACAGACCACAAGTTTGGACCACCTTCTCATTCAATGCTTTTTTTTCTCCTTCATTTTCATGACTATTTATATACAGTAGAACTCCTCTACAGTGAAATCCTGTTTGCAGCCAGATTTTTTTCACAACAGGGGGACTTTTCACAATAGCAAATTTGATCTCGGACGTAAGCACAAACACACACAAAAAAAAAAACGTATAGGTGTACTTTTAATTTGTATTCCAATAGCGCATAAGTACGAGCAGACGCTTATTTGACACTTCATATAGCTAGCATAGAAAGAAAAAAAAAAGGGAAAGGAATTGCGAAATTTACGATCAGCATTCACTTTCACTTGCATCAATTTCTTTGTATTTTTCTTTTACTTTGCTTCCTCCATCTTTCATCTTTATTACTTTTATCCTGTCTTCAAGCGTGAAAGCTTTTCTTTTCTTAAGTCCTTGTGAAGAGCCTTGGTCTGCAATTTTTAGCAATGCAACGTTCGTGCTGCGTCTGAAACTAACAGTCGCTGTGGCAGGCTGAGGTTGGAATAGACTTTTGCGGTAGGCTTGTTTTCGTTGTCATGAACCTCATTGCGAGCCAAGGCCGGAGAAAAGGATTTCGTATGACGCAACAGGCGGACTTTTCGTTGTAGGGGAAAGCAGAAAACAGCTTTAATGCATGAAGATTTTTTTTCACACTAGGGGGTATTTTTGCACAGGTAGGTTTCATTGTAGAGGAGTTTCACTGTACGTAGATTCTTACCTAAAGCAGATTCAAATTTCTTTTGCGAATTGGATGCTTGTATCAAACACATTTGACTGTGCATTGTACTGCTTACAATCGTGAATGTAACAAATAAAGACTAGTTATCTAATTATAACTCCAAACATCGACAGTATGACTTCTCTGTATTGCCTTATGGGTTGCTATCATCTTTTCTGAAAAATCACAACTGCCTCGATCAACAAATGAAGAGAAGATGTTTACGGAATCTTACCAGAAGAAATTTCAGAGTGTGAACTCGAGTCTGAACTCGGACAAAGTGATATTTCATCTCCCTCGGAGGCATAGGGGTCGATTTCAGCCAAGATCCTGTCCAACGCCTCCTGAGTGCGGCTGTACTTCGGCATCTTCACTTCTTAGTTGAGCGAGTTATCGAGCAAGTGGCCTGTGTGCAAGCTTTTTATGCATCTAGGACTCCGCCCACATTCCATTTGAACAAGGTGGGGGAAAAGCCCCACCGTGCCGCATTTACAGAATAATGACCAGATGGGCTGTTGAGTTGTTGGTTTTTAGACAACACAGCATTTTGGCTTCCCTACAGAGATGTCCAAAGGGCAGCCAAGTGACTGAATTAGTTTCAACGTTGATCTGAAAATGAGGCAAACTCTGATGTGAACAACAACTCAGCAATGACCCTTCGCATGCCTTTGTGAAGAAAATAATGTTTGGTGGTGGGGGGGGGGGGGGACAAGTGAACGTGTTGCTATATTTTCATGTGTGTGCTTTCCGCTCTTTTGCTACGACATGCTATGTTTTCAGCCATGCTTTCTATCTGAAAAGCCCATCCGGGGACAAGGGTTGCGAATTTGCTCAATACTCTACATGCTTAATTCAATTCTGAGTGAGTTATTGAGCAAATGTCCTGTGCACAAGTTCTTTCTGCATCTAGGTCTCCCACCACATTCCATTTGAAGAAGATGGGGGAAGAGCCCCACCTTGCCGCATTTACAGAAAAATTGTGCCCAGATGGGCCGTTGAGTTGTTGGTTTTAGACATCACAGCCATTTGGGTGTCCTCTGGGCATTCTGGAGGGGGTAAGAAAATCCTCGGACTTCTAGTGTTAACACACGAATTCCCAGAGATTTTGGTGCTCCCTAATTTTACCAGTGGTCTCCTTTTTTGGGACATTAGTCCAAAACTGACCCCACAGCTTTGGACACAAAGGTGTGAAGAATTTGCCTTTGTTTTGTAAATGGCCCCATTACTGATGCACCACAGGGGGGGCACGTGAGGAAGACACTACTGGCTGTTGTTTTACATTTAGACTCCCAAAAGACATTGGATCTTTCCTGATTTCTTGGCTGATTTCAAGTTGTTCTGTTTACATGGTGGCATGGTGTGAGTGCAACCAATTTGGTCGCCTCTTACGTTACAATTTCTCAATGGTGTAACGGTGACAGGTTTTTGAAAAAAGATGCGGTTGCATTGGTGCAACCAGCTGTTCGGTGGCTGGGACAGGTAATCGTCTTTTTGCTATTATTGCCTAAAAAGACAGAGCTATTTTATAACATTCAGACTCTGAAGAGGCAACTTGATTCTCCAGTCTGTTGCCGTGGCTAAACCCACTCGTTGATGAGCCGACTTGTTTTTGCATATGTATGGACTGGGCAGGCTTAGCTTGGAAATTTTCAAGCAGACCTATGTTTTGAGAGGGATAAATAGGCGCGCAACCCTTCATTCATTCACTTCACCTCGATCACAGAAGCATGCCGAGACAGCAGAGACAGTTGACTGCGAAGCAGGCATTGGCAATGATCCTTGCCGATACACCAGAAGATTGTGACTCCGATGGCGGAGAAATCGAACTTCGCCTATCTTCAGACTCTTCTGGTAAGATTTCCCCAATATAAAATTTAAAAAAAGAGCTTTGGATGAACATGGGCCAACAGAGGTTGCTAAAGATGGCACAGTGTGGCGGGAAGAACAATTGGGAAGACCTCTGCTTTTCACTCCAGTTGAGCCATACACCAGAAGAATCGTCACAAGTCGTCTTCAGCGCTTCTTGTGTTTCATATCGTTGGAGATGCTTCGCATGATTCAGCAATGCACTGTTCAGCATGCACGTCATACGGAACAGAAAGGATTGGTTCATGGATTTCCAGAACTGATGGCATTCATTGCTATCCTAATCTGGAAGGGGGTGTGTCCAGTTCCAGCCGTGAGTGACAACTGGTCGGCGGCGATGGGGAACTCAAGGATCATATCTACAATGGCTCGAAACCGCTTCCAAAGCATCATGCAACATCTCCGCTTTGATGACATGTTCACACGTGCTGAGAGACGAGATACTGATAAGTTTGCTGCTATTGCTACTGTTTGGGAACACTTGGTCAAAAACTGTATCTCAGTCTTCAAACCTGGCCGACACATTACTGTTGACGAACAACTTTTCCCAACAAAGACTCGGTGCAGTTTCCTGCAGTACATTGCAACAAAACCTGACAAGTTTGGCATCAAGTTTTGGTTGGTCTGTGACTTGAAATCAAAGTACATTTTTCAATGCAATCCCATATCTTGGCAAGGACCCCAGTCGCCCCAGCGGTGAGAGACTGTCAGAAAGTGTCGTGATGAAGCTGATGGAGCCATTCATGGACCAAGGCAGAACTGTAACAACAGACAATTTCTTTACGTCAGTCTCCCTTGCACAACGCCTGCGCAGCCGAAGAACCTCCATCCTTGGAACTGTCAACAAGATTCGGTGGGAAATTCCTCCATCAATAAGAGAGAGTGACCAGATTCAATTCACAACAAGTGTTTTCCACCAATGAAGAAACCCTGACAGTATATGCACCAAAACGCAAGAAGACTGTCTATATCAGTGGAGGGCAAACTACGGCCCACGGGCCGAATCCGGCCCGTTGGTCTTTTTAATCCGGCCCGCCGAAGGTTGGTCCACAATTAAGGTTCGATGTGAATGATTGCATTCATTTCAATTGGACTTGTCATGACAGACATTTCACCGCCAGGTGGCGCATTGACTTGAAGTTGCAGAACACGGGGGGGCGGGGCAATCTTTTCGACCACCTAGTACCTCTGTATCGCTCTACTTCTACTGGTCTGATCACAACCCATCTGCAGCGATGCACAGGCTAAAATAGGTCATCAACAACACTTTTGTCATTTAAAAAAAGTATATTAATACAGTACTTTCATGCTTTTCTTCTGTTGATGTTTGATATGGACTGTCAACAAATGCAGTTTTTTTTAATGTACCATAGCTCGTGCTGACCTGGCCCTTCTGTCAAATTTTAAAAGTCAATGCGGCCCCCGAGCCAAAAAGTTTGCCCACCCCTGGTCTATATCCTCAGCAGCATGCACACCCAAGTTGAGACTGAGGATACACACAAGAAAAAGCCAAACACTGTGACCCAGTACAACAAAGCCAAGTGTGGAGTCGATGTAATGGACCAAATGGTGCGGGAGTACACTGTGCGTACAGGAACACGGAGATGGCCAATTGCCGTGTTCTACAACGTGATCGACATGGCTGCAGTGAATGCTCACATTGTTTATCAGGCATGCACAGGGTTGCGGGAAAGACGCGCACAGTTCTTGGTTGAACTGGCAAAAGAGCTGGCCACATCTCACAAAAAAGAAAAGGAATCACGCAGAGAACAAGCTTCTTCAGCAGCCTCTCACACCCAGCCCCGGTCAAGTTCTGCACGGATGCGCACGGAACTCTGCAGCTGGCAGATGTGTTCACTGCTACGAGTACACCTGTGGCAAATGCAAGAAGGTGCCAGCATTGGAGTGCCTACCCTGTTCAGACAGACAACGCAAAAGCACAATGCCAATGTAGATTTTGAGAAGTCTGTGGATTCCCTATTTTTTTGTATTTTGCAGGATAACAACAATAAAAAAGAAGACAAAAATATTGGTGGTGTTTTGGTATATTTTGCTTTTGATATATATACAGTATATATTTTACCCTCTTGGAAATACTGATCTTATTGTAATATTTCAGTTTATTTGAGTAGTTGTTTGTAGACGCTAATGTTTATCAATCATCCTTCAGCTGAGTCAAGAATCATTTTGACTTATTTATTTGCCATGAAAATTACTTTTATAATGGCCAGTCATTTTACGGAGGGCATACTTGCATACTGCCAATCCTAAAATCAGCAAAAAAAATAAAATTAGCCCTTATACTCTGACCACAGTGGGATAGTCTTGGAGGAGATCCCAGGGGGAATCAAAAAGGGAGGACCTTGGGTGTTCATGTGAGTCAGTGTCTGATGGCCACCTGGACTCCCACCAGATTACAGTGAAATCCATCCATCCATCCATCCATTTTCCGAACCGCTTGATCCTCACTAGGGTCGCGGGGGGTGCTGGAGCCTATCCCAGCCGTCTCCGGACAGTAGGCGGGGGACACCCTGAATCAGTTGCCAGCCAATCGCAGGGCACACAGAGACGAACAACCATCCACGCCCACACTCACACCCAGGGACAATTTAGAGCGTCCAATCAGCCTGCCATGCATGTTTTTGGAATGTGGGAGGAAACCGGAGCACCCGGAGAAAACCCACGCAGGCCCGGGGAGAACATGCAAACTCCACACAGGGAGGCCGGAGCTGGAATCGAACCCGGTACCTCTGCACTGTGAAGCCGACGTGCTAACCACTGGACTACCGGGCCGCCCACAGTGAAATCCATTTTCACAATTTAAAATGGAAGCCAACTGCACACCCTCGAGGTTGCGGCTCCATTGAAAGTGGAGTCTTGAAGCCGCTCACAAAACGGAGCATGTGCCGTAAAGTTTCCTGTGTCATGCTCGTGTTAAAATGTGGCCATGTAAACTTTTGTCAAAGTCATCAATGGGAAAACTCATCACACTAAGTGGATTTCCAAAATGTAGCCAATATGATGAATGCTTACGACTGACTTTCAAAAAATCTGAAATTGTGCCCCCGCAAATGTTTTTCTGTGACATTTGGATGCTAATTTACAGAACCCCCCCCCCCCCGCCCCCCTCCACTGGTAAGCTTTTCCTTTGAAAAGCTCACACTTTGCAGGTTGTGCACTCGGAAATATGTCAAAGTAATTGATACATCTGCACTGAGAGGCATATGGCACATTTGTTTATTTTATGTAAGCTTTTAAGAAATCTTTGAAATAATTTGGCCTTTTGGCTGTCCTCTGGGCATTCTGGAGGGGTAAGAAAATCCTGGGACTTCTACTGCTGCCAGCCCCCCCACGCCTCACGCATGACACCGAGTAGTGACTGGGCTAAAGCGCACGAAACTGGGGGAATCCCTGCGGAAACCTGCTGTCTATCACCCCATTATAGCTACACCCCCCCCCCAAAAAAAACTGGACGCAGCATGCTAGCTCGTGCATCCTCTTGAGAGCGATTTCCTTTCATGTCGCTGTGCTCCAGAACGGAAAGGTGTGTTTTTTTTTTTAATAGCTCCATTGTGTGGGATGGAGCAACTCGCGACATGAAGCTCCCTCAATATAATGAGAAGAATTACCTGAGCCGTTGACAGTGACGAAAGATAACCTCGCTTCTGATAATGCCTTTTTTTTTTTTTGCTTCTTCTTCTTAGGAACGCTTCTGCCTCTGTTATCCTCCTCGCAATTCCAAACAGCCGAGCCAAGCCCCCACCCACACCCCCCCCCCTCTCTTTCTCTCTCTCTCTCTCTCTTTTCTTTCCCGCTCTCTCTTTCTCTCCCTCTGTGATCCCTCGCAATGCACGCCGGGAAACAGAAAGGGGTGCGCTCATTACCGCAGTCGGTCCTCAACGTCGATTGGACAGACGGCAAATTAGGGGCGTGGTTATCAGACGTACACCGTGTTTTGAAGGTATTTTTTTTTACTGTATTAACAACATAAATGTGCATTAATTAACTTAAAAACAACAACGACAAAAAAACAAAAAAAAAACAAAACAAGTATGATGAAGAGAAAATAGAAAGCCTGTGACGGGCAAAATGATATTTACGGGAAGGGAAATAGAGACATCTAGTGGCCAAAATGAGAATATGGCAGGGGATCAGAAAGGAAGGAAAATTAGCAAGGATGCGTTGTGTAGCCAAAAATTATGAACCGAAGTATTAACAGAAGAATTGCTTCAGTTTGAGTAAGTACTTAGTAACTGGTGAGTAACATTCAGGTTTTTTTTCCAGAGCATAAATTTCAAATTGACTGAAAAATATATTAAAAGGAATGTGGAAAGTCAGTGACTGCCAACTATATCCTAACTAAAACAATAACTCTTTACAAAATACAATTATAAAAATTACTAAATAAATTACGGCAAACTTATCTGCAAAAAAAATGGCTGGAAGTCACTTTGAAAGCTTCGTGTGACTGTCCAGTTTGATGAGCCAAATGGGGTCAAAGGTTGCCAGTGCTGACATTGAATTGGTGAAAGTTACTTCACAGAAGTCTCTGCCAAACCAACACAAACGGATTGATGATACAAGTTGCCCACTGTAACAGAGTAAAATTTGTCCCAAAAAAAGATTTAACTGAAAAATACTGACATAACAGTCAAAGTACATTCCTTAAAAACTACTTTGCCAAGCTCAATTTATCAAATAGTTGCTCAAGTAAATGTAACTGAGTAGATGTCGTGGATTACTACCTTTTGATATATGTGCACATTATTATTTTAGGACTGTTATGAAAATCACAGCCCATCTTGGGTGGTTTAATATTCAAATCTTTGCTAGCCTGTCACAATTAGCAATTGAATATGATTTCGTGCCGAGGGCAGCGCTGCGGCCTCGTGGTTATCATGTACTGCATATCAGTGTATCTGAATGTGACCAAAATGCGCGACAGAAAACGGGCATATGTATGACATGCTTATTGAGGCGTGTTTTGTATCACACATTTTGTGTTGCAGGATGCGTAATGAATGAATGAACAACACTGTCAATGGCCGCGTTGAGTTGGGGATGCATTCGACACTAATGAGAAGCTGCGGTCCGGCTTCCTGGCACATCGCACGACCACCGATGATAATTCAAAATTGCTTTGTACGCCGCGGCATCGTCTTCCAAGAGAGAGAGAGAAAGAGAAAGAGAGAGAGACCTCATCTCAAAGTGCGTTGCTGTAAGACCAAAGTAGTGTAGGTTGTCAGCCAATCACATCAGGCCACATCTGCATCTGGCCAAGCAGAGACTCAAGCACAGGTGGGGGGGGGGAACTTGCAGAGAAGCACATTGGACACTTCATTAGGCACGCCAGCGTTGTCCCCGTGGTGTCAAAACGAGACAACTGGCGCATTTGAATACGCTGAATCCTTGCAGACATCTCAGGGGGGGAGCTTTGCTCCCCACCTGCCGCCACGGGCGAACATCAAGACAGGAAGTAGCTGCTTAGGCCGGTTCGTGTCACTGCTTATTTATTGTCACTGGGCGGGCCGCCGCTGCATCCCGCAGGTTACATTTCCCGCAGGACTCTTTTTGTCTTACCAGGCAGCCACGAAAAAAACAAAACGAAACAAAACAACAAAGCAAGGACAGTGACAGGCAAATCCATTTTATTTTCTATTTTTAAACTACTTGTTATCTGGTCCTATTAAACGCCCCCTACACACACACACACACACACACACACACACACGCATACACTTAACTTCCTTGTATATACGTTGCAGAGATGCAAAAACGGGGTTATTTTGCAGCAATATATCACGGTAGTTTTGGCTCTGGCTCGAACGCCACACTTTGTAGCTGCCACTCGCTCGCCGTTATTTTTAAGAAAGTGTGTGGGCAGTGGACTACAGAGCAGCCCAAAGTCCTGGAATGGTTTCTTTTGCTTTTATGCACTGACAGATTTACAGGCTAAAAACAAAATAAAATAAAAATTTCAAGAGAGCGGTAAAATGCAGCGCGTAACTGTAAAGTGGTTGGCTTGAAAGATGACAAATGCCAACAAAAGGAAGGTGCATGAGTGGATTTTGTCAAAGGTGGGGTATGGCATTGAGTCGATCAGACTGATGAAACTGCGCGATGAGAAATATCAGGAAAATATGAATAAAAACTCTTGATCACAAAAAAATGAAAATTTTAATTAAATGAACAATTAAATACAACTGACATGCATCCAAAATGTACAGTACTGAATTGAAATAATTCTTCTCCGCCACTAGAGAGAGCCCATTCCGTATTGTTTCATGCTTTTTCTGCTTTTGGTGAGTGGATTTCAATTTATATCTATCGGGTGTTGCATCCCCCACATGTAACATCCCATAATTACCGCTCCAGCCCGCGTTCTCCTTATCAACGGAGGACACAAAATGTCCGGGGGTCGCGACGTGCATGCAAAATGTCAGGGACAGTGTAAGTGGCCATTTTTAGACCAAATCAGCTGTGTTGCCCGCACTTGCAGAGGCATGTTGTCAGCATGCATAGCTTCACCCAAATGTTCTGTGTTACATTGCTCTCTCTCTATCTCTCTCAGGTTATTTGTTCATTTTTCCCCCCCAATCAGGGTGGGGGTGGGTGGGGGGGGGGGGATATCCTGATTCCCTGACTAACTGGATGGTAATTATAAAGATGGAGTGTCAAGTCACTGAGGATTTTTGTTTGACTGTTACAGGTCTCTTGAATTACTGTTGGTACCTGAACATCTCACATCCCGCCAAATATAGAGACACACTGAAATAATCGCACCCCAAATGAACAATATCGGGCTTTATTAAATTGCTGATATGGATAATTCGAGGCTCCTTAAATTGTCCCAGACTACGTGAAAGAAAATGACTCGCTCGTCTTGAATAGGATTCGCCAGGATGAGTGCATCAAAACATGTTTTGATGAGCGTTGCCGGTCTCCTGATTCCCAAATGCGCCACGAGGGGGCAGCACATTGCAGCGATTTCTTTTTGTGGTCTTCTTGAAACTACAACAAAAAGGAGCAAAGTTGTTGATCGCTATCGGTGTCTTATTTGTATTTTCGTATATGTGTATTTTCACCACCGTCTAATTTGATTTTACACTTTTTTTTTCTTGGTGGCTTATCCTTCCTGGCCACTTTCCTTCCCTCTCGGAGTTACTTTTTATTTTTGCATCCTTCCTTTTGCCCAAATCTACTTTTAGGGATTCCTTCTTTTATTTCCTCCTTCCTTTCCTTCCTGCAGTCACACCTGTTTCTTGAACAAGAACCCTTACAAATGCATGAATCATCCTTCCAGCGCCGACCTGCTTTTTCTTCTTGACCCGCTTCCTCCCCTTCCCTCTAAAACCTTCCTTAAGTTCCTTCCAACCCCCCCCCCCCCCCCCCACCCCCACCCCGGACCTGCTCTTTATTTTGCACCCTTGCTGCCTTGGCTTCAACGAGTTTTTCTCCCTTCCTTTGGTACTTGTCCAATTCATTTTGAGAATCCACCTTATTGACTCAAATTTTCCTCCATTATTCATAAAATAAATAAATAACTAAATACAACTTTCAATGCTTCCAAGAACTTATTTGGGGGGGGGGGGGGGGTCCTCTTTTTTCTGAAAATTGAGAAAATAAAAATATTGCTTTGGCGCCATCTGGAAGCATCCTGGTGCCAAACAAATATGTTGACCTGCTTCAGTGAGTCAGGCCATAGCCTTGTCTAATTGAAAGAAGTACTTTGCCACCATTTTGCAGGGATCAACAGGCAATTATGAACCTTTAAGGTTGGGTGTCAATTATTCAGCGATCTCACGTACTGTCAAATAGATTTCAGTTTGCAAAGAGCCAGCATGGTGTTTGTGGGGAAAAAAAATGCTACGGGTTGTGGCAACACAACAAACATTGCAAAACGCCTCAGGCGAAAACACAAAACACAACACGAGGCATTTACAAGGAAAGTGAGTCAGGGACAGAGGAGGAGAGCGGAGCGTCATTCCTCCCGGTGCACTATCCAGGTACACAGGGCGAAATTGTGACAAGTTGATTGTTGCGCTGTTCATAATGGAGTTGTTCAAATTGATAAATGCCGTTATGGGATAAGGAACGGAAATAAATGTCTGACTCGATTCGGGGTGATTCTATGTGCAGTTAATCTCATATAGGCAAAATAACAGAATTCTTCAGGTTTTCCTGCAGGTCGCTAATTTAAAGTACACGACACTCACAAAGGCGCTATCAAAAACAGCAACAGCGAGTTGTAGCTTGTTATGACTACGAACGTTTCCTTGTCCAACATTTGTTATTACTGCGCTGTAAAGCGTAACCGCGCTGTATAAACGAATACTAAAAAGGAACTGTGCATTTGTTGTTTCCCTTTAAAAGGGGGCAAGGCTCAGTGCTGGGAATCGACGTCATTTCGCCGTTTTACACACGTCCGGATCAATGAGAGCGAGCGAGCGTGCACTGCGTGCGCGCGCCGCGTCGCCTCTTCCAGGAAGGGATTATTTACGTGCGCGCCGCCGACACGTGAAAAAAGGAAACACACGACAAGACAAAAGAAGTTTGTCTGTTTTCCGCGCTGAGCTAATGGAGCGTTGCGGCAGATAGAAGAAGCCGAAGGAAGGGAAAGGAAGCAGCAGCGGCGGAGGCGGCGGCGGCGGCGGGTCTTGCGTGACGAGAACTTGTCCGCGCCACCCACGACATTTCGGAAAAAGAAACACTTTTTTTTTCCCCCGGGAAGGAAAGATAGAAAGGAAAAGAGGGAGAAGTGGAAGAAGGAGAAGTTAACGGGAGATCATGTCTGAATCCCCCACGGCTGCAGCCAAGGTAACGACGCGCAACATCGTGGGGAGTCGGGGAGGGGGGGGGGGGGGGTTCCGGTGTGGTTCTCGGGTCGGGATTCGCTTTGTATGGTTTGTTTTGGTTTTGGCCGCTCATCTGTTGCTTCTCCCCCCCCCCCCCCCCCACCCCACGCCACGCGTGGACTGCCAAGTCGTGACTGGCACCGACGCGCCGAGCTTGTGGTGGCTCGTTTCACATCACAACCACCTTGGACTTGACCATTAGAAAAAAAAAATAGAATCCACGTGTTGCCCACGTTGAACAGCTGGACTGCGTCAACGTTCCACGCGCGGAGGCTTCTTGCCCACGGGATCGTGACAGAACGTGTGGGGGGGGGGGGGGGGGGAGTAATTGTGTCATGGTTTGTAGCTTTATTATTGTGTTATGATATTGTCATGTGGTTAAAGATAACACATGGCGCCGTCAGAAAGTGTCCCTTTGCTCTCTCAACCGAACCGGAGAGACTCCAGTATTTTTTGTTACTTATTTACCAACGTAGGGGGACACTGCAAATCTCTCTCACTTTCTCTCTCCCTCTCTCCCTCTCTCTCTCTCTCTCTCTCTCTCTCTCTCTCGGTTAATTTTAGGTCAGACTGACCAATTTATAAGACACTTTCAGCCGAGTGTCAGTTTTACAGTCACTTGATTAAATGCCATAACCTAAATGATGATGCACGTCAAGGCTGCTTACCCCCCCCCCCCCCCAAAAAAATGTTTCTGTTTGACAAGTCAGTCATGAGTATGATGTCATTGTAAGGAGTCATCGTCTGTCAGCCCACCTCTGTTCTGCCCACAGACCAGTTCTGTCACTTGCAGGCCGTTTCGTACAGTGGTGTTATCACAAGCTCGGTGACCCCCCATAAAGTCAAAGCTGCATCAAGATGACTACTAACCGCCCCCCCCCCCCCCAGCCCCTCTCAGATCGAAAACGTATAAGGTCGGTTTGGATGTCGAGCAAAAGATCTGCATGAAAGAGGAAATGGAAGACTGAAAGATTGGTTCTTTGCTTCCACAGGAAATTCCTGGTCCATTCAGTTAGTGCACACACACACACACACACAATGACTGGGTGCCCGACAGCAGGCAGAGGGAAGAAGCAACAACTGAGCTTCATTTCCCCTTTAAGAAAAAAAAGTCAGCTTCTTGTTCTGCTCTTGCTCAGAAACGGAACCCGACGCTGGATAAGCTCACGTTCTAAGCGATGCTGCTTAACAGCGATGCCTGCCCCAACGCAGTGCACCCAAAACAGACCCCCCCCCCCTCCTCCTCCTCGCACCCCCACCGGACCCCCAAGAGAAACACACACATTTTAGGACGTGACTTCTTCACGGTGGTCTTGGTTGTCTTTTCCACAGGGGAAACTATCTGGACGAAGCAGCGCTGAGAACTTGTAAACATTTTGCTCGGGGCGGCCAGTCGAAACGGTTTGGAACGACGCGTTTTTCCCATGACAAGTCTCGGAGCCGTCCTTTGGTGTCACGACGACACCAATTCCAGCCATAAATCCATCAAACATCCGCATAACTTGAATTTGAGCAAAAAAAAAAACAACCCAAAACATGAGGTGCACCCGAATAATCAAATAAAATCCAATACAACAGCTGCCTTTTCAAAAATAGACCCCGATACCTCACACCGATACCTCACACTGATACCACTTTACCAGCCTGACATATGATTTCCGAGCAGGTAGCATAGGAGCCACGTCAGCCGTGTGGTGATACTTTCAAAAGCATTGTGAGCTGACTGCAAAAAATAATAATAATTTTAAAAAACGGCAGTCTTGCTTTGATTTATTTTCCCCAGTGTCCAGTATTTTATTTGAAGAGTTTACACACAAAAGAAACAGCATCCAGTGTTTGTATGCCCCAGATGCTCCCTTCTTCTTCATCGCTTATATCTACTATATGTACGCATTTTACATAGAGCGCCCTTTAACATTTAAGTGACATGTGGGGCAAGACTGTAAAAAAATCTGGACGTTAAAATATCCTGAATAAAGGGTCCTATTTGAGTGAAACGTTTGCCGTGTTCAGGGAAAAGCTGGTGTTTTTGAACAATACTCGATTAAAACACCCTTTCATCACAGCTGCAGTGCAGTCTGTCACGGCATCGTCAAGTATCTGCGCTCGGTATCGGAACTGTACGGAAAAAGTACTCGATCTGAAACAACATGCTGTCGGTTTATTTTCCCGATATAATGCAGTGCTGTTTCCAAAGATTCTCATATCATTGACCGGATAATGTATGTTTACTTTTTCTGACTGGCCGAGCGCCATATTTTTTAGCTGCAGTGCAGAAAAAAAACGTGTGCCATAACAAGTCAATGTATCAGTCATCTATACTGACTGACTTGGTGTGGTGGCTGCATGACATGAGGCGAGGCGAGGCAAGCCTGTGAGTGTGTGTGTGCGTGTAATTGGTGTGGGGGGGGGGGGCGCTGTTTGGGTTCAGAGCCGGTGGTGGGCTTGGCACGTTTTGTGAGCCTGGCTTTTGTCTCTCTGTCTATTCATAGCAGGAGAGGCACTCTTTCAGTCCTTCGGCGAACCCGCTGCCAAACTCCACTTCCTCCCCCGTCCATGCTCCCGCCCCCGTCCATGCCCCCGCCGCCAGGCCAGGCAGCCGAATGGAGGACAGGCCCGCCAGACTGGCCGCACACCTGCGTGAGTCTCACCCACACACACGCACAATTCATGCTGTACTACTTGAAGCAGATGTTGGCTGTAAAACAATTGTACTGTACGGGACAACAAAAAAAAAATGAAGCCACTGTAACATTATGCTCAGTTTTAACAATTAAGGAAGTGATCTTGAAGTAGATTGGCAAAAACAAAATGATTGACTTGTAAGTTTTGTTTTTGCACCATACCGCGGCGGGACAGTGCCGAGAAGCCGAAGCTCGGTACTGTCAAACAAAAACAAAACTGCGGAAGTGCGAATGCAATGGGAAGAAGACAAAAATGAGGTTTTCGACGCTAGTCCTGTTGAACTCATTCAATGGGAAGAAGACAAAAATGAGGTTTTCGACGCTAGTCCTGTTGAACTCATTCACTCCCAAAGACGTTTTTAAACGTCTTTTCAGACTTGGTCCAGAATTGGCTGGTACTGAATGAGTTAATAAACACGCGTGCGGTTTTATGGACGGGATCCCAAGAGTGACTCATGTCGTCAAACCAGTTGAGTCATGTCAATACTTTAGAGGACTTTCAGGCTTTTATCAGGAAACGATCAGCGGTTTGCCACCCCCTTGTTCAATACACTTTCGATTTTCATCTCATCGGCATATTCATTGCCCCCCCCCCCCCGTAGCTAAAGGCTACGTTAAAAGCGAATGATCTTCGGAATTACAGTCCATCCGCAAAAATTATTTTAATGTCTCGGATAGCACGTGAATAGGTGAATAACATGTCTTCGAGATGTTTTGATTGGCTTGTTATTGAACGGTGTTAACAAAGTAACCGAACGTTCAGGCTGTCGTAAGCTACTGCGTCACGATCAGGTTGCCCGAAGTTCAAGAAAGTAGTAATTGTCACCCAAGGCATAATAGCGTTATTTACATTCAAACAACATTGAGGAAGCACTTTTTTTTTTTGGCAGCATGCCAGATGCTACAACAATACAAAGTGCGTAAGCGTGTTCGAATGGGCGGGGCCAAGCGCTGACAAGTGGCTAATGCTAAACGCGCTAGTAGCGCTAGCAGCGTGGCTACGATTAGAAAGGAACTCGTTCAGAAGTACACTCAATGTAACCGTCCAACAATTATTTTCCCAAAAAGCGACCGGCGATATGATATTACAGTTCCGTATTGATTGAAATCGGATTGGAAGTGAGCTGCAGGTAAACGCCGCTAAATTGATCTTATTGCTTCACAAACAGGAGAGCAGGTGGGGTTGGCGTGCTGCCAAGAGATAGTTGGCCCAACGTTCAATGAGTAACTAACTCCGCTATGACCGATACAGCCGTCAATATTTAACTTTATTTCTTTTTTCCGTCCATGTGGTGAGCTGAGGACGTTTGTCAAGCCATCGGCTGACACTCACAGGAAACTCTTCAGGCATTGTTTGAGAGAAAAAAGAAGGAAGGAGTGGTTTTTGCTTCTGTTTCCTGTCAAGTAAAGGCGATGGGGTCACTTCCGCGTGCTTTCGTTGGAAGTTTGCCGCGGTCACATTTGAAACGCGGTTACTTCACGCCGACCCGGCAGGAAGCGATGGCTTCTTTATGTCGAGCTCCAACACCTCCGCTCGGCCTTCCTTGGCAAACATGAGTGTGGCCGCAAATGAGGCATCCGCAAGAGTGAAGGAAGAGAGGAGTAAAAAAAAGGGGGGGGGCGGGGGGTGTTGAAAAAAAAAAGCAAGAAAAAGAATGAGGGAGGAAATTGCAGTGTGGGCAGAAATCCGCCTTCTCCATTTCCTGGAGAGGAAGTGGATTAGATGGGGCGGGGGGGGGGGACTGGGGGATTCACAGACAGGCTCCTCACACTGAAGAATGCTCAGAGCATTATTAACCCTGTTAGGCACTGCAAACCCCCCAATTAAAAGAAGGTGCTTAAATGTAATCACATTGTCTTAGTGTTCAATGGATTGTACCGTTGAATGCCCAGATAGAACCGAACATTTTTTTTTCCGTCTCGATCTTGCGATGGCGGTTTAACCCTTTCAGGGACAGCGGCCACTTCAGACATTTTTTTTTTTTTTTTTTTACAAAATGTAATCTGTATTACAGTTCGGGCTCAGCAATATCGGCCACATTTCATATTTGGATACTGATGCCAGATAACTGCATTTTTTTTTTCTTTAACCACAAAATAATTCGAAAGTATGTGCAAAGTGTGTTTTTTTTTAAAATTTGATTTGTCTGTTTTACTGATTTGTCATTGGAAGTGAAAAAATCGGCATTTAAGTTCACATGGTACTGCCACTACGCTTTTAACGCTAAACAATGTTATGCTCCAACACAACTGCTTGGATGCGTGTGTGTGTGTGTGTGTGTGTGTGTGTGTTAACTGCATCTGGACTAATTTGTAGCATTACGCATTACGTCGCGTTAGTGCAAAGGCACGATGCTGACAAACCCGACTTGGACCAGAACAAGGCAAAAACACCCCCAGTCACACCCGCACTTTGGCCAATTTAAATGTGTGGGTTCCCTGCATTGTGAAGGCTCCCCATATCGTATGTTGCATTGCATCCATGTTTTTGTTTTTTAATGCGCAAAAAAAAAAAAGATAACGTCATTCAAGGAAAACACAGGTTGCTCCAGAAATAGTACGAGGGCGATAATCATGAGGAAAAGTGTGGATATGTTGAAAAGGTTCATTTTCATGATTATCTTGCATTATTTGTACGATAACAATTTATCACCAAGCCCTAATTACAATAAACAACATCCGATTTATTATGCATTGGTCTTATACCAAATTGTACCCCCACCCCCCCCCAAAAAATGCGTCGCGTGAAATCAGAAACGAGAGCGCAAACTGATCCGTGGCTTTATGAAGTCCACTTTTCACGTCGCATCAAGCCAGACGTCAACATGTGGACGACCACTCACGCCTTCGCTTCCTGTCATATTTCCGCCAACTTCAAAGTGTGCCAAACGGAACGTGTTGCCATCGAAGCGACGTCCATGGCAACAAGAACCGCCTGTTGCCTCGGCGTGCGCGCGTTACTCGCCACGCGCATGTCTGAGTGGGTGGATGAGTGAATATTTGTATAAAGCACGTGTAGGTGTAAGCGGTGAGTAACCGCATAAATTTGCACCACTAGATGCCCTCTTGCTCTCTCTCTCTCTTTTTTTTATTTTATTTTTTTTATGTTGGATGTCACGCATTGCACTTCATCGGCATGGTGTGTTTCTGAGGGGAAATTTCCTGCCCCTGGAAGCCGCTCTTGTCCTCAGGAATTTCCTGAGTGGGCAGACAGTGCTTCCTGAATAAATGTTGTTGTTGTGAGTGTGTGTGTGTGTGTATGTGTGTGTGTTTTAACTTGCTTGCTCGCTCGCTCTCCTCTGAAAGGGAAACTGTTCTCACATGCCAGAGAGCGAGCTGAATGGAGCCCCCCCTGTTCTTCCTGTTCACGACACACTCCGCATGATGTTTTCAAAAAGGGGTGGGGGATGAGGTGTGGGGGGGGGGGGGCTGGCCGGTTTACAGCGAACTTCCTATCGAACACACTCACGCTCCAATCAGATGAATACTGGCATTGCTGGTAAAGAGTGACAGTAATAAGCATGCTCCACTGTCATGTTACATGCGATAAACAAAGTGAACAGGATTTGCAGGAAGTTTCTGACACTGCCGCGACACAATACAAACAACATTTTGTGCAACCTTACCAAAGGAAATTAGACAGCGGCACTCAACTGATGGCTAATTCTTTTTGGCTAATTCTTTTCGGCGTTGGTTGGTTTATTTCCCCATCACCTGAAAAAGCTTTTTTTTTTTTTTTAAATGAGCAATATTACTTAGTTAATCGGCAAATCGACAAAGTGGATTTCTTTTTATGCACCCAGACAAAGTTTAAGAATTTTTTAAAATTCTTAAACTAGTTCCAACACCAATTTTGTGTTGCAATTGGAATTTTCCATATGAGCGAAGAAAGCTAATGTGGCTAACAATGTTTTCATGATACAAAAAAAAAGGCTACGAGAGGCTGTTTTTGGGGGGGGGGCGTGGCTAATGTGGCTAATAATGTTTTTGTGATACAAAAAAAAAGGCTATCAGAGGCTGTTTTTTTGTTTGTTTTTACAGCTAACGTGGCTAATAATGTTTTCATGATACAAAAAAAAAGCTACGAGAGGCTGGTTGTTTTTTGACAGCAAACGTGGCTAACAATGTTTTCATGCTACAAAAAAGGCTGAGAGGCTGGTTGTTTTTTTTGACAGCTAACAATGTTTTCATGATACAAATAAAAAGGCTAGAAGAGGCTGTTTTTTGACAGCTAACGTGGCTAACAATGTTTTCATGCTACAAAAAAGGCTGAGAGGCTGTTTTTTTTTGACAGCTAACGTGGCTAACAATGTTTTCATGATACAAACAAAAAGGCTACGAGAGGCTGGGTTTTTTGGGGAGGGGGTCGTTAATGTGGCTAATAATGTTTTCGTGATACAAACAAAAAGGCTAAGAGAGGCAGTTTTTTTTTTGACAGCTAACATGGCTAACAATGTTTTCATGATACAAACAAAAAGGCGAAGAGAAGCTGTTCTAAAGCTTTTTAAAAAAATATTCTTAAACTAGTCTGCCCTTGCTGTCTATCTTCATCCTGGATCCACCTTTTTTGCTTGTTAACTTTTTTTTTCTTCCCAACCTCCTTCCTCCCTTTCTTTCCTCCTTCCTGCCTTCCTTCCCTTTATTCATGGCCCCCTGACGTCCTTCCTTCCGTTGCTTCAAATGACTTTTCAGCCTTCTTTCCTTTCCTCCCGGCCAAAATAAGAGTTTATTTAAAAAAAAAAAATCCCTCCACTGTGTCTTATAAATGTTGCTTTCACTGAATACAAAACAACATTGGCGGCATTGTAAGTCATTCAGTCATCGCTAACTGAGGTTGAACTGCGTGGATCTTCCACAAGTTGCGACAAGCTAATCGCCGTTTCACCGAAGTGTCATTTGAATGAGATGAAATATCAACATGTTAAAGTATGTCAAAGATTTTGACCTCTCTCGCTATTGTCGATGTTTGCGTTTCATTGTGGGGAAGGTGGCGCACAAAATGCTGACTTAGCTTGAACGTGTTCACTTTGAGTGTATGGACACAAGAGCGGGGCGGAAACCGACAAGATTTATTTTTCCCCCCTCGTTGACGTAGTTCGCAAATATATCAAGCATGGAAAAAAAGTGAACAAAAGGAAGAGTTGGAAGGGGCCTACAAGAGCTGGCGTGCTCCGGGTTTCTTCACAACAAACAATCAAGAACAGGTCGTGCTACTTCCTGGCCATAAAAAGCTGCGTGCCATTGATGATGCGTTTTATGTTTGTTTGGACTGGACTCAGTCCAGTTCTGCTGGATGGGGACAAGCGCTTTCAAGAGCGCATATATATGACACAAGGGGCTCGGGGGGGGGGGAGGGGGGGAAAGTAAAAGTGTGTGTCTGTGAGCGCTTGTATGAGCGGAACAAGCAAAGGGGATGTACGCCGGTGAGGAAATGACTCGCTCACATGGCCACATGTCCCTGAGTCAGGGTGTCACAAAGTCCCTAGTGGACCTCCTTCTCCCTCTTAATTATTCCCTCTTCCTCCTACTCGGCTGAGAACCCCCCCTCCCCAGCCCCTCGTCTTCTGAGATAGCGACGCCAATGTCCGCCTACTTCTGCTTTGAGAGGCAAGGCAAACATTTACCAAAGAACGGCGTTTGGAGCAAAGTCCCAGCTGTACTGATAGAGCTGTGTTTGTTTTTATTTATCCAGCTGAAGCCCGTTCACACCGCGATGGCCAAGGCACATGTGGCACATCGAGTACAAGTGTGTGTATTTGCGCAGCGCTCGACTGCCTCGACATAACGGTGGATGTCTCAGTGATGGTTCCGACACCAAGTTTGTGTTGCCATTGGAATTTTCCATATGAGCGAAGAAAGAGAGGCTGTTTGTTTGGTTTATGTTTTTTTGTTTTAAATGGCGGCTAACGTGGCTAATAATGTTTTCGGGATACAAAAAAGGCTAAGAGAGGCTGTTTTTTTGGGAGGGGGGGTACGGCTAACGTAGCTAATGTTTTCATGATACAAACAAAAAGGCCAAGAGAGGCTGGTTGTTTTTTGACAGCTACTGTGGCTAATAATGTTTTAGTGATACAAAAAAAGCCTACGAGAGGCTGTTTTTTGTTTTGACAGTGAACGTGGCCAATAATCTTTTCATGATACAAGAAAAGGCGAAGAAAGGCAGTTTTTTTTGGTGACGGCTAATGTTGCTAATAATGTTTTTGTGATACAAAATTGGCGAAGAGAGGCTGTTTTTTTTTTTTAGCTAACGTGGCTAATAATGTTTTCATGATACAAAAAGAAAAGTGGCATAGTAGGCCCAAGTGTTCATCAAAAATAAATTTGTATAAGCCGCTGCCATCGTGAAATGTCAATTGAATAAAAACCTTTCACAGATTTGAAACACATTTAAAAAATAATTGTCAATAGTATGCTAACTGATTCGGTCTACTATCTGCTCATGAAATGCTAACGTTAGCCAAAAATGTCGACCGTCATCGGTCACCTTGTCGCTGTTGGACTTTCGGCTTAAAAACCAGCGTGGGACGCATTTGTAACAGCATCGCGTCGACCTAATACGATGAATGTCAAGTTCAACGGAAAATCTGACCGTTTTTTTTTTAGTTACTGGTAAACGGGGACATCGTCTTAAGTGGTGGTCTGTAAGACCGTGTCGTACAAATTAAATGCGGACGACAGACAGACTGATGATCCCCCAATGTCGAGCATAAATGAGCCTTGAGACGTACAACTGCTTTTTGTCACTAAGGTACACTCTTGCTGTCGCTCTTTTTCGGACTAATTGGACATCCAGTATGGTCCGGTGAAGAAAAAGCAGTACAAAAGCTTAAGTCGGCAATATGGAGCCCGGGCTCTTTTTTTTTTCCAGATGAGCCCTTTAAGCTTCTCTGTAGGACAAACCTCATTAACCAGTCCGGTTGCCAGCGGAAAGTCAAGAGCTTCTGTAACGGCGACAATGAAATGAGATAGCGGTGATCTCATCGTGGCTCGTTCCCCTCATCCGCACCCCCCCCCCCCCGGCGTTGCCTCGGCAACGAGCGCGCCTGTGTATCTGCATAGGTCTTCAGCACCCCCCCCCCCCCCCCCCCGAGACACCACCGAGGGAAACCTGCGTGTGTCATCGCAAGATTGGGAGCCCACGGTTTTGAAACACATTGAAACATAAATCATGATATTCAAACCGCCCACACTCTCCATAAGAAGTTTAAAAAGTCCAAATAAAGAAAGAATGACACAATCAGCCAATATATCGCTATGCTGTAAAGTTTAAGGAGAAATAATTGTAAGAGTCAAATGATTTGCATGTAATTAACATTTGCATTGTTGGAAGTATTAAAGGACCAAAAAGAATGTTAGAAAGTGATTTTCGTTTTTTAAAATTAATCGTGCGATTAATCGTTTATCGGAATGTGCCCCCCAAAATTTTGAAATGAGCCGGGCACTCTCGTGAGTTCAGTTAACCCTTTCAGAGACTGCGGTTACAAGAGTGGATTTTTTTTCCATGACTAAAAAGGAATAAAAACACTTGAGTAAAACACTCCTGAGGTAGGTTCTCATTAATTGTGCGCAGAAGGCTTCATTTACACAAAACAGACTCATGACAGACCAGAACTGGAAAATCGAGAACAAAACACCATTTTTTTTTTTAAACATTTGCATTTATTTTGCATGCTACTAAATTTGAATGCGTGGTAGCAAGTCGTGCCATCGTTTGTCTCATGAAAGAAAGCAACTGTCATGGAAGTGAATCGGAATGACTTTGCTATTGACCCATTGCGACCCTCTCTTTCATAGCCACGGTTAGACGAGTTATGTGACGTCCCAGAATAGGTACGGTGGCCCCGCTCTGAACTCTAGCCTAGTATCGGTTTCCTCTTCTGTTTGTCTTTCTAACATCCCCCCCCCCCCCCCCATTGTACATCTTTGCGGCAACGCTCCCCTTCATTATTTTTCTTTCCGTTCATCTTTCCCACACTGACTTCATAAGCCTACCGGTTGTGCTCTTGAACCTTCCCGCTGGAAGTTTCCTGTGCTGAAACGAAGCTCGAGCTGGATTACTTCCTGTCGAAACGTGTTGTGGGACAGGTTGTATTTTTTATTTTATTTTTGGTAACCTCCCCCTTTTGCCTTTTTCCTTCTCTTCCCTCGCCTGAGTGCTCTCCTCGTACTTCCTCCTTTGGGCTCGGGCACAGATGGCCGAGAGCAACATACCGGATCTAAGAGGGTTTTTTTGGCAGAGCGGAAAGCGCCGCTCGCTCTTTGGGCCCTCTGGAGTGAGCATCCCGGCAGCCCTGACCCCGTGACCCGCTGCCGCCTACCGGGCTTTGCTACCCAAACAAGTCGCCGTGAGAGACTCATCCGCAGCTCACTCGGGCAGTAGGGTTTAACAAGTTTGAAAGAAAACAAAAAAATAAAAAATGTAATTCCGACCCCCTCACCTCTGAATATTGCAAATTAATTGTTTTCAAGGTCCTGGTACAAAAACAAACAAAAAAAAACAAGAAAGTAACCTGTACTCCAAGTAATTATTAAGTAAAAAAAAAAGACGGGAAATATATACAGGCGGCCCGGTAGTCCAGTGGTTAGCACGTCGGCTTCACAGTGCAGAGGTACCGGGTTCGATTCCAGCTCCGGCCTCCCTGTGTGGAGTTTGCATGTTCTCCCCGGGCCTGCGTGGGTTTTCTCCGGGTGCTCCGGTTTCCTCCCACGTTACAAAAACATGCATGGCAGGCTGATTGGACGCTCTAAATTGTCCCTAGGTGTGAGTGTGGGCGTGGATGGTTGTTCGTCTCTGTGTGCCCTGCGATTGGCTGGCAACTGATTCAGGGTGTCCCCCGCCTACTGCCCGAAGACGGCTGGGATAGGCTCCAGCACCCCCCGCGACCCTAGTGAGGATCAAGCGGTTCGGAAAATGGATGGATATATATATACATACATATACATATACATATACATATACATATACATACACACACCGTCAAACCTCGGTTTTCGTCCATAATCCGTTCCAGAAGGCTGTTCGAAAACCGAAATTGTTCGAAAACCGAAACCACGCTCTTTAAAAAAAAAAAAAAAATTAAAAAATCTTTTTTGAACACGTCTGTTCACAATGGAACGATACACAAGGAAGCGTCACTTCCTCGTGTAAGGAATGCGAGAGGACTCAAGTGGTGCATTCAAGTGCGCTCAATTTGTTCGAGAACTGAAATTTGTGCGTAATCCGAGGCATAAAAAACTCGAAATTTTTGGTCGAAAACCGAATTGGTTGAGAACTGAGACGTTCGAAAACCGAGGTTTGACTGTATCTATATCTATCTATCTATATATATAGATAGATAGATAGATATTTTTTTTGGGCAAAAAAAAAATTCATTGGTTGGGACACACATCAAGTTTGACAGGTCCGCTCCACCTATGTGAACACAGATGCCATCTCGATGTCTTTTCGTGCGGCATCGATCGCCCTCCGTGAAAAGTTCCCTTTTGTTTGACGGCGGCGCAAGGGGGCTCCGTGGCGCTGGGTTTGCGACGGGCGGCCTGAGAGTAGTACTCCAATTACTGTTGTGACACTGACGTCGACGACAGCTGTCTAACGCACCGGGGGGGGGGGGGGGGGGGGGGGGGGGGGTGAAGGGAGGAGTGTGAGATGACTCGTCGTGCGTCTGCTTGCGTATACGTGTGGAGGAGGAGTGGGGTGAGGGCTGGGGGGGAAGGAGAATAAGAGTTGAGAAGGTCAGCCTGAGTCACAATGCCAATCATTGAATTACACACAGGGGGAAAAAAATGACATGGCAGGAACGTGTTTGCATTGCCTGGAATAAATAAGAGTGGGGGGGGGGGGGGGGGGGGAGTGTCATGCCTCGGCAGACAGTGTGGAAATGACAACCAGTCTGAGAAGTTCACCTCGTAGGACGGACAACCAAGGACGCCACTCAAAGTACACGATTCGAGAGACGGCGCAAAGAGAAGGGGGCGTCTCAACAGACGACTTGAGACAGACCACAAAAACTGCGGGACGCTCAAACCCGTTTTGCTCTTTCTTATTTTTGAAGAGATTGCAGTGTCATGTCATCATTTTGAGTACACCAAAGATCCATTGCTTCCCGTTTCTTCCATTTCCTTTCCCTTCGTGAGTTGTGCGCGTGTTTTTACACGCGCACGAATAAAGCGAATAAAAGCGGTTTGCCCTTTGTTATTCGTTTTCTCCCTTCTCCTCTTGGATTCTTTTCTTTTCTTTTTTTTATTCCAACGTCCTCGCCCTGTCTGAGCGACTTTTCTTTATCACCGCCGTTCCCGTAATTGCTCCCTCCTTTTATCTCCACTTCCTCAATATCCTCTTTACTGCCTCTGCCTCCTTCCTTCCTCTCCCCCCTCCCTCCCTCCCACTCACCCTCTCCCCGCCCCCCCCCCATCCGGCCTTTCCGTCTTCCTTCCTTCCTTCCGCTGGCAGCCAACCCTTCCTTCCCCGCTGCGTCGACTTCACTCAACACCCCCCCACCCCCCCATCCGTCAACGTTACTGCTTGTTCCCCCTTTTACCAACTTCTCCTTTCCTCCCCCCCCCCCCCCCACCCCCTTTGCAGGTTTGCAGCCGGTGTTCTGGAGCAGAGACGACGTGGCCCAGTGGCTGCGATGGGCCGAGAAGGAGTTTGCCCTGCGGCCCATCACCAGCGGCTCCTTCCAGATGAATGGAAAAGCCTTGTTGCTGCTCACCAAGGAGGACTTCCGCTACCGCTCGCCCCACTCTGGTAACCCCCCCGCCCCCTCTTGACCCCGCCTCCCTTTCTCTTTAGAAACAAACAAAAAATAGAACATACAATTCACCACTCTTAACTCCCAAAGACGTTTTTAAGCGTCTTTTCAGACTTGGTCCAGAATTGGCTGGTACTGAATGAGTTAATAAACTGGACTATTACTTCAAAAGCGGTAAGGTAAAATGAGTCGAGTGAAAATCATGCCCCCCCCCCCCCCCCGCCAAGTTCCTGAAACATTAGCTCGTTACAGCTTGAAAGCGACATCAACAAATCAATAAAGTCATCCAAGAGAGGACGCTATTAGTGCGAGCCTGCAAAGTGGGGTTTGGAGGAAGTAGCGGACAGTTAATCAGGAAGTACCAACCTCAAACCGTTGCCTCGGCAACACCGGCAGCCGGGCGGTTGAAAGCAGACTGCCGGATTTCTTTTCAATATGAAACGGGAATCGAGAGTACAAGTCGATGACTCAGGTGTGATCCAGTCAACGGCGCAATAAGACGACTTTGTGATACATCGAGACGAATGCTTCCACAATGTCGTTCGAATTGCAATTAATCAACTTATTGACTCACTGTAAAAAAAAAATCTATATAGAAATAAATGTGTAAGGCACTTTTTGTTTTTGAGAACCAAATTCTTCTTCCGCTCACATTTCCTTCTTGTGGGTTTGTTCCTATTCGACTGCACTTTACTGGCGTGACATTCTGTGATGGAAATATGATTGACGGGTCATTTCCTCTCTCCGTGCTTCATGTAACTAGCTTGAACTGTTTTCCGCCCCCCCCCACCCCAATCTAAAATAGGAGGTTGTCCAGAGATAAACCCGATGATTGATCTGTGCTTTATTTTCCTTCTTTCATCGCCAAATTGGACGAGAAGTTATAATTTGCCGATCGTTTATTTGGTTTAATGGTGCACTTCAAAGTGATCCGAATCCTCTTAAATCAGGAAGCAGCAATTTTTCCGGTCACCGCCACTCACCCCGCTTAAAAGTGAGAACTGAAAGTAGTGTGTGTGTGCCCGCCCGCCTGCGCGCGTGTGTGTCCTCCATCACTTCCTTTATGAGACTCATTTCCTTGTGATGGTAAAAGCTCTATATATTTTTTTATTTTTATTTTCATTCTGAGCTGTCAAACATTAGCTCGTTGTTCCTTCTTCTTTATGCGAAGTTATTTGTTAAACCTGTTTTGGTCCCATTTGGCCGCCGAGAAGTCAACACGACGCTGTTAATCATTCAGTTGAACTTCCCGTTTCGGCTTTGTCCTCCGCCGTATGGGCCACTTCAAGGAGAACGACGGGGCTTGTAAAAAAAAAAAAAAAAAAAAGGGGCACTACGTCTCATTTAGTTCTGTCCACATCAATTGAATGCACGCTACTTGAGTCCGGAAGCCACGCTAGGGAGCACAATTTGGCGCAATACTCAATCGGCACAGTCCCCTCCAAAGGTATTGGAATGGCAAGGTCAATTCTTTGTCGTCGTACACCGAATACTCAAGCAGGGGTGTCAAACTCATTTTTGTAATGAGTGGTTTGGTGACAAGAAAATGCTGACAATATTTCTCTTATTTCTTACAAATGAGAAGTTGAAATTTTGGTCCAGATTTGAGCAAGAATCACGGAAGTTGACATGTTTGATTTACTTTCACGGGCCACATAAAATGATGCGGCGGGGCCAGAATCTGGCCCCCGGGCCTTGAGTTTGACACCTGAGGAATACTGCGCGACTTTCAGATCAAAGGAACAGATATGAAATCGAATTTCGGACTTGGAGCTTTTGTTTCACGGCAGCGACATCGAGATGTGATCAACTTTTCGCTTTTCAAGTGAGCAAAAGAATTGGAACAGCGACTTAACGGGTGTGGCTCGGGACGCCCAGGGCATCGACGGCAGCCGGTGAAGTCGATTCGGTCGCAAGCTAGATGACAGTGATCGCTTTGTATACAGCGATGGTTGTTTTAAAGTGCTCGATAAATACAGTTGAGTTGAGAAGTGGGTGGCAAAAAAATAAAATATAAATACTGTATATTTTTTAAAAGAATTTAAAAAAAATTGACCTTGCTGTTGTAATTCTTTGGGAGGGGACTGTGAAAAGCCGAACAGGCAAAAGGTCGTGATCCTTCCATTATTACGCAAGCTTCACGCTGCCCAGAAATCACAGAACTCACTGTCTTCCTTAGAAATCTGCATTTGTGACTTCCCGTTTTCTAAAAGTCCATCATACGACGGGTGATCTTTCCCCCCCCCCCCCCCCCCCCCCCCCCCAGGTGACGTCTTATATGAGCTGCTGCAGCACACCCTGAAGCAGAGGAAGCCTCAAGTGTTCTACCCCTCTGGCTACTTCCCAGGCAACTCCTTCCACTTGCTGCCCGAGAGCTCGACGCAGCACCTGAAGCTCGAAGGTCAGCACCACCCCCCCCCCCCCCCTCCACGTCACTCGACATTCCCGTGGTCCGACCAGATCGAATTTCAAAGTCAACCGTCACCAATGACAACCGTCGCCACCAAAAGCTTGACTTGGCCAGTGCCAAACCTGTTCCACGAGGAAATGCGAACACGCGCTCGAGGAAAGTGTCGCCAAAAATTCGGGGTGCGCTTCGCGTGCGGAGATGGCACTGTTGGAAAATACCAATCGGCTTACTCATTTGGGGGACGTTGATCGATTGGAACGAATGGTGTGCGCAAATCACGTAACCTCAACGCCATAAAGCGTAGCTCACGTCTTTGGGGTAACAGTGACACCTAGTGGAGACAGTAGCAATAGCATGACACGCTCCCAAAAAGCCGCTGAAAGCACCATTCTTTGTTTGACTACTTAGTCGATAAATTCGGGGCTTAAGAAGTGCGGTTCACATGCTTCGATTCGTTGACATTAAATTTGTCCGATTTCTGATTGACTGACTTTTTGTCGACTCCGCCCGCAGAATTTTGTGACAGTGTCGGAGTGAACGCTTAAAAGGCTGCAAGTCATTGTTGATTTGCTTTTATTTTAGCATCAGGCTAATATATAAAACCAAATCAGAGCCTAAATCTGATTTAATTTACTGCGTGTTTGTTTAAAAACCAAAAACACACACACACACGCAGGAAGAGGACCTGGCAAAAAAAACAATCTCATATTAAAAGTTCAAACTCGTTCAGCCCACCGTTTGACCCCCAAAAAATGAATGTCAGTCAAAGCGCATGAGGTCACATTGTCATTAATTGTGATCATGTAACAGTGGGATGATATTGCTCACTGAAAGCAGAAACAAAAGCATCACTCAGGACACTGTGAAGCAATTTTACACCACTGGGCAAGCCAGTTTTTGTTTTGTTTTTTTTGGCACATGCAAACAAGTTTCCACACATCAAGCTGTCGTCGTGCCAAATTAGCCTCAGCCTCATGGAGGAACTCGCGCAGTGAAATGAATCACAATGTTGAGCAGTCGTCGCAATTATCTTGCATTGTTCTGACAGTAGCGCCCGGAGTTTGGCGACAAATTGCCACGCCGCGTTGGCCCAAATTGCTACTCCGCTGCTTACCCGATCGTTGTCTATGACAGAAACGGTACGCCGGGCGCCATGTGCTACGGAGCCCGTCCCCCAGCACCCGCCGACCATCGAGTTGCGACACCGCTCCCGCTCGCCCCACCACCCGCCGCCGCGTCAATCCCCCCCCGCGCCAAACCACCAACATGCCGCCGCCGAGGACCACATCCAGGCCTTCTCCCAGCTGCCAGACAGCAACCACCACTTGCCCGAGGACGCGTACCCTCTGCCCGTTTCCCCCAGCGCCCCCAACGGCCGCTGCGGGACCCCCAAGGAGTCGCCGAGCCTGGGCAGCCCGGGAGGCCAGGAGGTGGGCCCGCCTCGAGTCATCCAGCTCATGCCAGGAACCATCATGAACCCTGTGTTCCCGAACACGAGCAGGAGCGGCGGCGGGACCGCCTTGGACTTCAGGCACGGCCGCGGCGTGCATACGGAGAACGGCCGCGAGGCCAAAGTCGACAGGACTCATCAGATGACGCCGGCACACCAGCCCATGCCGCAGCATCTTCTCCAGCATCAAGAGGAGGCGCTCTACAGGAACTTTCTCATGCCCGTGTCTCCGCCGGAAGACCACCAAATGCCTATCGGGCGGATAGCAGGTAAACTGCTTTGCGCCTTTGGATAAATTGATGAAAAAAAAAAAAAGTATTTTCCAAATATTCTATGTTGGACACTTGCCGTGGGCATTTTTGAAAATGCGGTTTATTTTTGAAAAGGCTATTCCGGGAAATAATTGTGAGGAGAATTTTTTTTTTTTTTTTTTAATAAAATGCAAGTAAATTTTTTTGTAGATTTATTTTTGCCGTATTTTTCTTGAGCACATCATGATAATATATTTTCCATAATATAATATGCAATATAGTAATATTGATGAATGACGGGTTAGGTTCACCAACAGATTGATTTTTTAAAAAAATCATATTTTTTACTGAAACGTCACAGCGATGGTCCAATCCATATTCATATTGTGCAAGCTTTTATAGGTCAAACTTAAAAACAAAAACAAAAAATGAAAATATCTCAAAAACCTGATGTGCCAGGAAAAAAAAGGGAAAGACTTTTCTTTTTAAACTAGTGTCAAAGAATGATTTCAGAACACATAAAGCTATCGCTGAGTAAAATGTGTCGTCATTTAATTCAACCCCCCCCAAAAAAATATTGTGATGGCAATCTAATTATGCTTTCTTTTCAAGGTCCTCTTGTCATATATTAAAAAAAAATCAGTTCTACAAGAATCAATATCCAAATTATTATACATAATTATTGCCCATAAATGTTTTAGTTATTCTAAAATAAAGGCAAATGAAGCCCTGAATTAATTCGACGGACACTCAAGCGTGATGTAAACCAAGTTAGTCGGACAAATGTGTGGCTTTTGAAAAGAAACGCTCTGCAACGCTCTAAGCGCGAAACTCGACACGATGAATATACTGTACACAACATAAAGGTCAATAAAAGAAAAAAAGGACCAAAGTAAAGCCGTTTTGACTTTTGCCATGAGTAGAAATTCCAGCCATCCGTTCTGAAGCAGTAAACAGAAAACGGCGCGGCTTGAAAAAAAAAAGACCTCTTCCAAATTTGGCAAACCACATCGACCAGAGTTGTTGTGAATCACCCTGCCAAATTTTAGGCTTCAATATTCCAAAATGAATGTCCAAAATCAAACTGTGTCTCCTTCCAACGCAGAGGGTAAGTGGAAATGTAAAAAAAAAAATTTGATATTATTAAATATGATATGAAATTGATAATTCCCACGACATTTCTGGTTTAACTGATGAGGATTATGAAAGAGGGCCTCCATATTTGAAGAACCGCTACACAACAAGAAACGAATTGAGGACTAGAACAAAAAAAAAAAAAAAAAAAGAAAAAAGCCCAGAAAGCACATTTTTGTCCCGTTTTCCCCATTACGACGTTCATTGGTTCCGTTGTTTTTTTATTTCCTGGCAGACTGCCGGCTCCTGTGGGACTACGTCTACCAGCTCCTGTCAGACAGCCGCTATGAGAACTACATCCGCTGGGAGGACCCGGAGAACAAAATCTTTCGCATCATGGACCCAAATGGCCTGGCCAGGCTATGGGGCAACCACAAGGTAAAAAAAAAAAAAAAATGAAGGAAAAAATAAAAATAAAGGACTTCGTTTTGTCTATTTGAGATCCTATTTAGATATTCTGACCACCTGGCATTTCTTTGGGTTTACAGAACAGGACCAACATGACATATGAGAAGATGTCACGAGCACTGAGACACTACTACAAACTCAACATTATCAGGAAAGAGCCCGGGCAGAGACTTTTGTTCAGGTAAAGAACGCTTTTTTGTTTTTAAACGCAGCCTTTCCGTTAATGGTGACAGCCGCGTAACAAATCGATGGTCTTTGGCATCGGGCAGGTTCATGAAGACCCCAGACGAGATTGTGAACGGCCAGACGGACCGCTTGGAGCACTTGGAGTCCGACACGTACGAACAAATTTACATCAAAGAGGAGTGCTGAGGAACTTTTTCTTTTTTTAACTACTGCAAAAGCCGCCGATGCCTTTTCAAAGCAGCTTGAACAATCGTCGTTGAACCTCAAAGGTCAACATTTGCTGTTGGCAGTCCCCGATACAGAGATATTCAAATATTTCCAAAAATGCCTTTGGATAATTGACTGTAGGTTTAATTTGTCTTATGGACAGCGCTGAATATATATATTTTTTGTGAACTGCAAAAGCAAGCCAATCACTTTTTGTGCTTTTTTTCCCCCCCTCTTTTTTGTAATTTTATTTCACATGCATTTCCTGTGGCATTGTGCGTGTGCGTGTGTGTGTGTGTGCGCGCGCGCGTGGGTGTGCAGGATGATTTGACGACAGAATAAACTTTTTTTTTTCGAATCGAACTGCACTTTCTTTTTGTGAATTTTGCTTTGAATAAAAAAAAATGGAGCGGTGTAATTCACAGAGTCGCCACTTGAGGGCACTGGTGTACAATTTAGTGTGAAGCTTTCCAACACAGACACGCATCCAGTTGTTGGAATATATGGCGAATGATTGACTATGATCTATATTTAAAATGTGAGTTTCCGAATCGTAAAAGGTGGTTTCAAATCCAACCAAAGTGTTTTGAATTTTAGCGAATATTTTGACATGTGATGATCACTTCAAAAATTCGGTTTTTATATTGGACGTGGTCATTTTGAAATCGGGGAGCGGCGTGGGTGGGTGGGTGTTGGGGGCGTGGGGGGTCGTTGTGTATGACGCTGCACTGGAATCCGATTACGCGCGCTCCGGAGTGCTCATAAAAGTTAGTGCGCGCACACCGGAGCTGTCAGACTGAGCCGAGACGCGGCTCAACCACCAACCGGATTCCTTCGTGACGCAACCGGGAACCGACCAGACCACGCATGCATCCAAATCCCCTCGGGAACTGTTACGAAGACGCGCAAAGGATTTGCTTTGAACAAGTGGGATAATTTTTGATTCCATTTTTGGCGTTGGATGAAATGCCATCGGTGATGCGTTGAAGGACCAAAAAAAAAAAAAAAAGCCAGAAGCTGAGAAAGAAGCCGTCGCAAGCTTTGACGCGCGTCTCCACGTTTGCAGCCCGCCGGATGGTTTAAAAGCGTGTTGATGCGTGGGAAGGGAGTGGGACACTTCCAGGTGAGAGCCGTTCGTTCAACCTCGCGTCGCGTCGTTGTGCGCACTCGCCACTTAACGGCGAAACAATTACCAGCAAAATGAACGTTTCACCGCCGAGCCACGGGGAGAACAGAATTATTCACGCGTACCTGCAATTTATTCGTTGGGGGGGGGGGGGTTGACTTTTTTTTTTCTCTCCCTCTCAAGCCAACACCAGATGATTTATTTATGGCAAACCTTCGCTCTCAAGTGTGGTTTGATTTGCATCGCGAGTGACAGGCTCACACTTTTAACTTACTTAGTCGCAATGTTAAAATTTGGGTTTGCAAATGCGGCTGCAGAAATTCACCTGTGCGCACCCCGCTCGGAACAAATATCAGCCGAAATTAATTCGAGTATACTCATTCAAGCACGCTGAAGAGTTACAATTACAATCCAATTTTTTTTTTCTGGTTGGTGTGGCAGATTGATGGCGGCTGTAAATGCCACTCGGTGCTCGCGTGGAAGTCCATTCATTTTAATTGTGATTTACTGATTTCACCTCCAGTCCGGCGCTCGCTCGCCTGTAGCAAATATGAGTCCTCTTGATGATGAAATGTAGCGGCGGAGGCGCGCCAGACTGCTGCAGCTGCTATACTTCCCCGTCGCACATATAATAGCCATGATAAATAACAAGAGGGAGCAAATTGAAAGGGAAAGAGAGAAACCGGGTGCAGGCAATGGAGACAATATGTATCCTGGCAAATATAAAGCCGTATTAGTCAAGGGGCTTCAATTCCAAGCATGCAATCCAATCTTACACAAGTACTCTCTTGGCAGTAACAGCACATAGAAAACACTGTAATCTTAATTGATAACCGCTCCTTGGATTGCACCTGTTGCCTTGATACGACCGACTGCTTGACCGACGACATTCCTAAATAGAATCATTCAAATCATGAAGCAGTTTTTGTCACGTCACATTATTGTGCTGCTCCCTCTTGCGTGCCTGCCCAGGCCACCTGGTGGCAGTATAAAGCACACGAAAGGGTTAACTGTTCATAGAGAAGACGTCACTCCTCGCCCAGCTCATCAGTACAGCACTAATATTAGTTGATCTACACAGAAGATAAAGAATATATGACTGGGGGCTTGTTATATACTGCTAAAAAATGTTTTTCTAAAGTCACAAACTTTTTTTTTCTTTTGTGGGTGTGATACAAAATGAAACAATTGCCCGGATGCAAGGGCCCACATGTGTGATGCCGCATTCTGGTTTCACTTTACGTGCTTTTGTGAAGGCACTTTCACACGTTTGCACGGGGCAGACGATGTTGGTGCACACGGGAGCGTCTTTTGACGGCTGCTTCTTATAGGCGGACAAAAGCGTCCTGCTGCTTTCAGAAACTTCTTTCCCTCGTCATGGTGGAAGATTTTCTTCCCCGAAAGCAATCCTCACGGGTTAATTGCTTTGATTTCTCCGCTCATGCACCCTCCCCCTATACTTGTTCTGCAGCATAATCCTGGCCGATCCATTAGCACACACTGCCACCTGCTGGACAGATTTAAAAATTGATTTACAATGCAGACAAGCCTGATCCTTAGTCAGAGGCTGCGCCGGACACGTCTGCAAACTATGGCGCAAAAAAAACAACAACAAAAAAAGGAAATGACGTATAAATACGTCATGGGGATTGGATGATTTAATAAACTACTTCTGTTCGCTTCGCTTTGCCTTTGAACGTGTTCAGCTGTTCTGTTTGTAAATGATTTTAGGGGTGATGCTATTAGTTGTGCGACGCAGATTAGTTACCTTGTGTATGAAATGGCCTATATAAATACATTTGCCTTGCCTATTGCTAGCTAAGATGACCACCAACACAAATGCTGAGCTGCGCTGTATTTGTTTACACGGTGGATGGTGACTAGAGCACAAGCGAGTAACGTTTTCCGATACTTTCCTAATACTGTATGTTCTATGCGGGAGCTTGGTACGCAAACCACCGCAGTTGTCAATCACGGGCGTTTAAAGCACAACAATGTGGACGCTAGCGTTAGCATAAAAGGCGAAGCGATGTGGTTGCTTGAAATACGCAAGATGTCATTCTTCTTGTTTTTTGTGTTTAGTTGAAGAGTATCTCAAGGCACCACTGTACAGATTGTACTTTTGAAGACATTTTTTGTCTGCTGGTGCGCAGTGAGAATTGCTCATATTGGCTCAATAAAGGGTAAGGGACTGACTGCATCCAGAATGTGTAGTGCCATTCTTGATTGCAAATTTGTGGCCAGGTGTCCCACGACTTTGGCCCGTTTTTGTGTCCTATTCTCAGAGCACAACTGGCAGTCCTGGCGGACTCCAATTACCCGGAAGCATGGAATTAGTAACGGCTCCTTCACTGTGAATGATGAGGGCTTGAAAGCCGCGGGCTCGGCGCCGCGGGTCATGTTGGTCCTCCTCCAACTGGATGACACCAGGCAATGTCACTTTTTTTGGGGGGGGGGGGGGGGCATGTCGCGTGAATTGGTCGCCATGTTTCCTTCGCCGTCAATACAGGTGATGACGGCGCTTTGTGGTCAGCCACTCTTTGCCAAGCGGGCTGAAAAAAAACAGCCTGTGAACAGCTGTGGCAGCCTCCAGAATTTGTCCGTTCTGACCGATGAATACACAAAAAGAACCGCTGCCCACTGGCTATTTACACTTCTTCGGACCATTCTCCGCTAGCCCACAAGACGGGTTATGTGTGGAAAATGCTAATCGCGGTTCCTGGAATACTGGCAACCAGCGGCGCTTTTCAAAGTCAATTCAATCATTGTTCTTATTTTACGCTCGGTTTGCAACACTGTTTGGAAATCAAGAGCGGTCTAAACTGCTGATATACTTGCAAAGTGCGTTGGCAGGCAACTAGAATATAGATCAACAATCCAACACTTGCACTTAACCCTTTCGGGGACAGCGGTTACGACAGTGGACAGCTTACCGTGTTATCTAAAGGTTACAGGGCGCATGAAAGATAAAATGATGAAAACATGCCTTCAACACACAAAGTCGATTGATTAGAGACAGTGGCGCCTCGTGATATGAGCGACCACTTTATTGGATTTTTTTTTCAAGAAATGAGCCGTGGTCTGGCTTATTTTCCAGCAATGAGCTCAACTCACTTCACGGCAAACAGCAGTTTGGAAGATAGTGAGCAATTGTTCAAAAAATGAGTCTTCAAGTTGAAGTCATACTACACATGCATTTAAAAAAACAAAACAAAAATATAACTATGCCTTTAGCAAAGTCTGTTTAGCTTAATGCTAACAAACGACCTAAAATGTCATAGACAGGCGAATGACTAGCTCAAGATCCGAATGCAAATGATCGAGCCACATATGCATATATTCTTTATCCTCTGTGACCTGTGAAGAACGATTGCAACAAAAAGTCTATTTTATTTTTGGTCCCCCCCCCCCACTATTTTGTAACGTAAGTGTACAAGATTTGGAGGCTGTATCATCAAAGACGTGCAGTAAACCGTTTATTCTTCCGCGACGCACACTTCTATAGTCGTTACTCGGCGTGGGCACCCTCATCTGCGACACCGAGAGTAGAATTTCTTGGTCTGATTGGCATCCGCTGTGCATGTGTTTGATGCAAGAACGAAGCGAGGTCGTCGTCGCACCCCCCCCCCCCACCCCCCGCCACCACCGATCCACGCTCATCCGCATTCCGTTTGATCTGCGGCGCCCTTCCGTCTCCCTCTGTTTCGTGACGTGTTAACGCACTCATTCACCAGCGGCTCAATAAACTTCAGCTTGGCAGAAATCTTGCGCCAAGTCTAATTACACTCTTGCGATCTGAAGTTCGGAGTACTGAGAGCAGGATTTTGGAGTCCGAGATGGATTTGGACCGGAAGGCCCACGACTTTGCCCAAATTACTTATTGCAGCCAGCAAAATGGAGAGGGAGAGAGAGAGGGAGGGGGAGAGAGAGAAAAAAAATCGAATATGGGAATGTGTGGGAAGAGGAGTGATGTCCACCAAAAGTGAGGCGCGGGGAAACCTGGAGGTAGTGTTCCTCCTCCGCTTCATATTTTTGCATCAAATTGAATCACTTTCAACGAGAGGAGCGACATCGGCAGAGGCAGTGGAGGATGATGGGATAGTTAAAAAAAAAGGTCGTTAGTTTCAACATCATGGCTCAGGTGAGTCCTGTAACCCTCCTTATGTATTATAGATTTGTGCAGTTTTTATTGATGTAATATGCCGCTCCTGACTTTGATTGCGTTTTAACTTCTATTTTACTTTCTTTTATTGTTGATCCTGTTTACTGTATGTTAAAAAAAAAAGTGTGAAAATTATATATTTCCGATCTACTTATAAGAAATGTCCCTTTTTACCAAATATCGAGCTTGCTGACACACGATCTGGATTTAATGATTGCCGTGGGCAAATTCTACGTTGATATTTTATGGAGCACTTGCCAAAGGCTTTTTGACCCTTTAAGGCCACCTTACTCGAGTTCGAAGCGTGAACTTAACTTGGATTCGGTGGATCGATAAGACCGCGTCAAGTTTGCTCGACTGTCCGGCCGTGCTCAACTTTTGATTGGCACTAGAAGAGAAGTATCACCTTTTGGACTTTATTTATTTATTCAACCGCACTTTCAGCTCGCCAGACAACGCACCCCCTTGCGTCAGAATATTGAAAAGAAGCGCGGGTTTTGGCAACGAAGAGGTTCACAAAACCGCGGGGCTGAAGAGCGCGGGTGGTGGTATGCACGGCGAAGAACACGTATGAGCTAACCAGCTGATGAATGAGCCCGCACCAACGCTGCGCTCGCGCACCCAATTAAGGCTCCTCATGAGCTGCTGTAATGCCGCAACAAAGTCGCGCGAGTGGGTTTTCATCCCTCGCGATTCGTCTCCAGATTTCCCGAATAGAATTTGACGGGCTGCGTCACACCTGCTGGAAAAGACGCTTTTGATGCACAGATGCGAGCCCCCCCCCCCCCCCCCCCCCCCCCCAAAGAATTCCTCGCTCAATAGAAGTGAACGATGAATATTTGGTTTGTTTTTCCCACTCGGAATGACGTCTCTTTTTTGTGGGGCCCGTCTTGACAATCTTTTTGGATGACGCTGTTTAAATATTAATTGGAGCGTGTTTGTGATGTGGGAAAAACGTACAGCCTTGTGTATGTTTCATCCTCATGGCGGGGTTTGAAGCCCCCCCTTGGCCCCCTCACTGCACTCGCTGGGGCGGGGAGTCGGTAACTTAAAGACTAGATACGAGCCGCCTGTGGCTTCCAGTTTTGACCCCTCTCCCACTTATCTGGAAAATAAGCCATTTTAATTGCTTGCACACAGAGACCTATCAGGCCATGTAGTGAGCACAGAGATAAGGGGGTTACACCGACTCGGGCATTAGTAACAGGATGAGAGGGCGGCGGCAAAACAGAGCTGCGGGGTCCCCGGAGGAGCGGGAGTGAGGAAATAGCCAAAGCCATCCTATTAATTTCCAAACCGAGCTGCGATCTAGTTTACCGTCCAGGCAAGGGAGACGGTTGTTGTCAAAAATAAAATAAAAAATCCGCGACTTTTAATGATGCCGCCAACAAGGTGATGCAGCGAGTGAAAGCGTTAGAAACGGTCACCTCATGCGGTCTATTGAGTTGAAAATGACCCTGACGATCGTCAGAGAAGAAAAATGTGGTCGCTATTAATCCCGTATCCTAATTAATCCCGCCAGGGGGAATGTGTCATGCTGACACTGAGGCAGAAATAATACCGCAAGGACACACGGCATTTTTTTATATATATATTTTTTTTTACCGCAGATGACAAAAGATTCGTCATTGTCTCATACTTGCGCAGTTAGTACACAAACACTGTGGATGCAGGATCGCTTCCTGACATTCCCCCCTGTGACGAATGCATTTTAATGACAAAAAACAAGATGTTTACACTTATTGGGTCATCTGCACAGCGATGTAATTCGTTGCCGCACCAACTTCGCACCGTGGCATTTTGAACATCATTTTAAAGTCAACACGCCATATTGCCAGCCAGACACTCCTTGCAAAGGTTTCGTGGACGGCTGGAGTATCTCACTGTGTATTGTTTTGACCCGCGCGCCCCGCATGAAGAGCTAGTGAGCACAGTGGCTGAGTAAATGTCAGCTCCACTCGGCTTCTAATGAGACCAGAGACTAAGAAGAGCGCTGACACCATCAGAGGCTCGGTGCTGAGAGGCTCATTTACATTCTGCCAGCCGACAGCCGAGTTATGAAGGGGAGATAGAGACGGGGCGAAGGGGGCAGGTGGGGGAGTCGGGGGGGACAGAGCTGGGGAAAAACACATTTGCTATTGGCCTTCGGACGTTTTGTGTTGACTTTTTTGTTCGAGCCGCGCTGATCAGAGCGGCGGCTTTGTGGATGGTTAACGGTGCCTGCGTGGGTTTTACTCCGGTTTCCTCCCGCATTCCAAAAACATGCGTGGCAGGTTAATGGAGCGCTCTAAATTTTCCAGAGATGCAAGTGTACGCGCGGATGATTGTTAGTCTCTGTGTGCCCTGCGATTGGCTGGCAACCGGTTCAGGATGTCCTCCGCCTACTGCCCCAAAACAGCTGGGATAGGCTCCAGCACCCCCCGCAACCCTTGTGAGTATAAAGCGGATCGGAAAATGGATATTCGCGCCTGTCAGCTGACTGTTTAGCTAATATATGCTAACTACATTTACAGAGGGTTTAAGAAGATCGCAAGCCCCTGTCTAAGTGGCAGATTTCTGCGATATATTTAATTGAAAAAATATTTTTAAAAAACACATCAAAACACATTTTAACATTAATCCGTGCAACAAAAAAAGGAATCTTTTGGAGAGGAGCGATCCAAAAAAAAAAAAAAAAACAACTGCAATAATGTGTTTGGTATGAACCAATCACTCTCACATTTGTCTCGCTTTCTCTGAGATGCTTTTGTGCTGACTCATATTTCGAACCGTTGATATTTCTCCACAACTCTTCTCAAATTTGGAGTGATACCGGAGGCACTTTGAATGCTGGCACGGTTTGAATGTGATTGGTTCATTCTGAACACAGCCACATTCCTCATTGTAACAGGGGGTGCACACTTTTGCAACTGCATTCCGATTGTTTATTTTTACTTCCCCTCGTGGAAAGATTACAAAAATAAAAAAATCATCATCATCATTTCAATTTAGGACTGCGTGAATGGTGTAGACCACAAAAACCTGCCATTGAAAGAGGGGTGTGTAGACTTTTTTTTCTTTTTTAATATCCACTGTAGCCTCAACAATCAATTGTTGGCTTGCTGTCCGGAAGTTCTGCGACCGTTCGCTGACTGATGTGACTGCAGGGACGGACGGGGCCCGTTGCTCACTTCTGCTACTTTTCGGAGCACTTGAGCGGAGGACTTGTTTGATGGTGGCGGCGAGCAGAATATTTCATTTTCGCTCACTTCTCAAGGACGCTTGGCAAATCACGCTCGCCGATCGTCGACTCCCAGCGAGTCGAAGGCCGAAGAACCAATTACTCCGCCGTGCTCAAGGTGCAGGCAGCTAATTACAAAAAAATAAAATAAAATTCAAGTGGGGGGAAAAAAAACTCAAAACACTCGCGTTGGGCAGACTATCCTCCATCGGCAGTCTGACTGTTGACGACACCATATTTAAAAACAATCCGGACCGGATGGATGTGGTAGATAAAAATGTCGATTAATGTGAAGCAGCTTTTTTGATTAAGAGAGCAGCCCAATAAAACTATGGTGAGAAAACCAATTTAAAAAAATAAGAAAGCAAAACGGCCTAAATAGCACTGGTCTAACACTTTAAGGAGTGGAAATTTGGACAAAAACAATACTCACTGGCATATATTCTTTATCATCAGTAAAGAATGCCTATTTACTGATCAGCTGTGACCGGTTCCTTTGTTTCTATCCTTATGTCTGAGGATAAGCAGTTCAGAAAATGGATGGCTGGAGTTATAGTGCTCTCTAGTGGCCTAAGTGGACACAGCGGAAGGAGTAACACAACGTCCATTGAAGTGAAACAACAACAAAAAAACTGTGCCAAAACTGTACATTCTATTGAATTATTTCACAACTGTTTTTAATAAAGTTTTTTTGGGGGGGGGTGCGGGGGTGGTTTTGTTAAAAGCATTTCCATTAATTTCACTGGGGGAAGAGTTGTAAAGGTGGCCATGGAATTAATTGAACTTGTCCCTGAGGCACCACTGGACCTTTTGTAACACGTTCACTTGCTGGTATGCCAAGAGATTTCCCAAATGCAAAACAGGGCTGAACGATTTTGAAACCTAATCTAATTGCGACTCCTTTCCCCTCAATATTGCGACATGAAATGCAATTTTTTTTTTTTGAAAGGTATCCTTCCCATGTATTTTTTAACAAATGCAAGCAATCAATCGAACGGGCTTCCAGAAGGTGACTCATGAAAGTTGATCGAACAAAAAGATCTATTAATAAAAAAAATAAAAAAAACAATAAATTTTAAAAAGGCGCAAGGCTGACAAAAGGACAAATAATAACGCCGGACAATAAGCCAGGAATAATGCGATGAAAACCAAAAGCGCTTGTGCAACGCAAGGGAAAAAAAAAAACACCATCAAAAATAGCTTGAAACACAAGTGCAAGAAAGAACAAACCGCGGATACAAGTAAACACACCACTTACTTGAACAACGAAGGACACAAGCAATGGCAAGAGCCCCCAAAAAACAAAGAAAACATCCGGAAATAGTCCCGACAATTGTGATGCCGGAAAATGTGCTCGACAGGAAAACCGCTGCCACCTGCTGGACACTAACAGAACGCAATCATGGACTAACTCGATCAATAAACAATAACAAATTTAATAAGGTACAAAAACTACCAACTGACCGAACTGAAACGTGGAATAAGACCCCAAATGCAACCATTCCACGTTGGCTGGCTGGAGTTTTCAAGGACAGACATTTCACACCTGTTGATGTATTGTTGGCTTATGGAAGCTGATCCTGTTATCTACTTGGTGCAATGAGGCAGCAAAACCCTTGAGCACACTGGCTTATACACACTTCCATCCATTTTGACTATAAAGCCAACCAAGCAAGGTCTAAGGGGTCAGAGGGAAATGGAGCCGATCGCAGCTTTGAGAGGGGGAGAGAAAGAGAGAGCGAAAGCGAGAGGGCCCTTGCCTGGTTGGCAGTTTTTTGTTTTGTTTTTGTTTTTTAAACCCAGGACCCGCTGTTGCTTGCAGCTGAAGCGCTCCCCACGACGGCGCCGCGCCACCTCGGGCGCTCTCTGTGTAACCTCATATTTACGACAATGATTTAACGGCACGCTAAACCTCAGGGGGGGGGGGATCCAGGACCTTTCATGTCAACATTTCAAGGAGCGTGGGGTGGGGGCACTTGTAGTTTTAGCAAATCGGAAGAGTCACATTTGCTACGGATATTTTTTTTTTTAAGGGGGAACTCTGAGTGATAGTAATGAGCTCCAGGAGACGGCGGAGTCGGCATGCCACCCCAATTATCCGCCGGCACCTGTCGAAATGGCCACGCGTGCGGTTGCGGCTGCGCTCCCGGCTCTCGGCTGCACGTCCTCTGCTGCCGCTACAATGAGGGAATGTCGCTCTGGCGCCATCCCTTCTTGCTGTACCCATGCATGGATGTATATTTTCGGGTGAGCACAATAAACTCGGCTTTTTTTTTTGTTCGTTTGTTTTTTAAATTCCACACTGCCCAAGTGGTGCAAACTTTCCTGTCCATGCTCATTATCGAGACTGTTCAACTGCAACATTTTTCATTACCGTTTGAGGTTAGAGTAATATCCCGGCATAAAAACAGTCCGAAACGACGCCACACTCCATTTTACGGTCTCAATAACAACGCCGCACCGACGACACTGAAAGGCGGGGCCGCTTTACAGTTGAATTCCCAGTTTTTGTTTTGAGAGCCGAAAGGACAAAATGACGCCCCCCCCCCCCCCCGCCGAGGTCGATATGACAATTTGCATTTACGGCAATCTCGTCGTTCTCCGAAAATGTCCAGGAACGAGGGTGGCAGATTGGAAATTGATCCATTGCAAAAGTTGCTCAGTCAGATCCACCAAATAGTGAGTCCTCAGGAAATTGTATCAAATTCTATGCGGATAACAAAATTGCATTCATTTGGATCTGCGGGAAATAGACTCGCCCAATGATGCTGGCTAAGTCGACATTCAGAAATACTTTGTTCATATTCAAACTGGCGGCGCTCCTAAATATAGCCACATCCGTCGCCGAGCTAATACGCGATGTAATAAGCGACGTCCAAGATAATAAAGTGTCTTTGCATGGCCTCGGAAATGCAATAACGTTGCAGCAGGCAATCCATTCCCAGACAAGTGTAACGTCACCAATTTACAGGGTGGGTGCTATGAAATCTCCATCTCGCAAATACGCCAAAACAAAACAAAAAAAGTAATAAGGTGATCCGTTAATACGGGCCAATAAAGTTAAACGTCACATCGTTTGCGGGCGAAGCTCACTAACGGCGAACGGAACCGGGACGAGTTATGAAACATCCCGCCGCCCCACCTCGTGTGTCATTTTTCAACGCGCGACGTGTTATTGTGCGTTTAATTGGCATTTATACGCCGCTAATCTCGGCCTGAATCCCACCCTGAATCATCTGCAGCGGCTGTGTCTCCAAACGACGAGGCGGCATTTTCGCATTTATTGTCGTATATTACATTTCCTGGACAAAAGGAGGGCCGATGTTGTCGTTAATCACCTCGATCCGCACGCAATCTGGTTCAGCCATCTTAGCCAGGCCTGCGGATCCATTAGCCCCGTCTCATTTGTGGGGAGCGCTGCCAGCCCATTAGTTCCGATATGCTCTGCTAGATTTCCATGCCCTTCCATTCCGGGAACTTGGGCAAGTAAATGTGGGGGAAAAAGTTGGGGATTAATTCCAACTAGTCCCCCCCCACCCCCCACACTCCCTTTGTGGTTTTTAAATGACTTCTCTGGCCTCTGGCACTCTGAATGGTCATCGGCAATATGTTTACTTTGGATAGCACTCATGCGGTTCAAGGAAGAAAAAAAAAAGGCTCAAACACACTCATACTTGTCTTTATGGTGAAAGGGGCACCACGCGCAAAACGCACTGTACTTTGATTTCTTGCTATTCCTCTAAAGCACGGGTGTCAAAGTTAAGGCCCGGGGGCCAGATGCGGCCCGCCACATCATTTTACATGGCCCGCGAAAGAAAATCATACGTGTCAATTTGCATGATCCTTGCGAAAATCTGTACTGAAATGTCAAATTGTCATGTGTAATAAAAAATGTTGAGATTTTGCCATCATTTTGTTATCCTGTTTACGATAAACAACAAACCAAGAGCTGTTTTTAAGACACGTCACAAGCAAGCAGCTCCGATGAAGGCTGAAGTGACAGCCGAAACCGTCAGCCAGGTTAGAGTTTAAGAGAAACTTCACCAAAAAAGACCATTGTCCAAAAACCCCAAACAAATAGTTGACTTGAGTGATTTCAAAATAAGCAATCCATCAATTGGTTGTGAACAAGTTATGCAAGATGATTTATTCGGTTTCACTGTCGTAACGGCCCACCGAGGGAAAACAGAACTCCACAGTGGCCTGCGACAAAAATGAGTTAGACACACCTGATCTAAACGTTTTTGGGAGGTTTTTTGGTCTCATGACTGACACACCTTTCGATGAATTTTCCTGCCTGCTGACAAAATGTTTCCAAATTTTCCCATCCGTTCATCTTTATTTAACCCTTTCAGGGACAGCGGTCACTAAAGTGGATAGCTGATCATGTTATCAGGTTACAGGGTGCAAGAAAGAGATAAATCTTCACACCTCAGTTCCTTCCTCGTATACACCGAAGAGGCAGCACTTCCTCGTCAGTACCTTCAAATCAGTTCAGTTTCCCCCGCCTGCCGCATCCCGCAAGAAAATTGAACGCGACCGTGGAAATATGGCCTCCGAGGAGGCTCGCGAAGACCCTCGCCCTCCCTTTCTAGTTCAGTCACGCCGAGTCCGAATGTGACCGCTGAGGCGGAGCAGCCTTTTCATAGCGCTAATGTCCGAAGCGGGCCCGAACGACCTCAATGAAAGCAATCTAATATCACAAATTAGCCTGTCACTTAGCCGGGATTATAACCCTCATGGGGGCCACCGCTGAAATAACTCGAGCCTTGTTGCTCAGTCATGTAAAACATAGGGGAGGGATGCAATTGAATATTTAATCAAACACAACAGGAATGTAATTAAATGGATCCCCTCCACTTTTTCAGTCTCTCGCTCCGGCCACTTTGACTCGCGGGGGAAACTGGCGCCGGCCGGCATGATTGACAAATGAGAGCGGAGATAAGAGGGCACCAGGTGCGGTTGATTTGCCAGTCGCATCGGCAGAGCTTGTCAGCTGTGACCGTTGCTGGTATTGAGCAACGCAGACACTCAAGGGTGTAAATACGACATTTGCACAAGGGCTGTAGATCAGTGATGAACAACCGGCAGGGCCATGCGCTAGCCACCGGCTGTTAAACGCACTGCAAACCTCTGAGGGAACTTTCACCCATCCCTCACCTGAACACTATGTACCGGATTTTCCGCACTATAAGGTGCTTCGGAGTATAAGGCGGAGCTTCAATGAATGGCCTATTTTTAAAAAAAAAATTAATATGACGGACGCACCGCATTATAAGGCGCATAGAATAGAAGCTACAATAGTGGCTGTGGTTGCGTTATGCATCCACTAGATGGAACTACGATACAATACAGCTTTATTCATATAGAGCCTTCGCAACCGATGCAGCTGGAACAAAGTGCTTTGCATAATATTTAAAATACTACATCCAAGAAATCAGAATATTGATCCATATACAAGGCGCATCGGATTACAAGACACATTGAGAACATTTCATGCTGTTAGGTGCCGAAAATACGGTATTCTCACTTGAACTATTTAATGGATGCCAAAAATATTGAGTATACGGCTGCGGAAGAAGGTGTCCCCTTGTCCAAAATGGTTCCTGTTCTTATATGATCCGAGTTGCTTCTACACACAGAGTGGAGCGACTTCCCCCAGCTTGGCAGTAACAATGTGTGCCTCCGCGGTCTGAACTGGATTCGACGAGCAAGTATGACAAGAGTCCCACCGACTGGGAAGGCCAAGTCGAAGAAGAAGAAAGGTCACAGTAATATAAGGGCCTAGCTCAACTCACCTTTCTAATTGTGTGTGCCAACGAGGCCTAATCTAAAGAGAAAAAAAAACACATGGGTGAGAAGATGGGCTGGCTCACTTCCATTAGTTGTTTTATAATAGCTCAGAATGCATTTTAGAGATATGGAGAGGAGCGAGAGCCAGCACTGAAATGAAGTAAAGACTACACAGACTTTCCAGTAGACTAGAGCAGGCTAAAAAAAATGTGTCAATGGGGCAGCAATGTTGGCAGGAGCAACTTCCCCATCAGAACAGCTGCATTCTCTCAATTTGCCTTCTTCCCTGTGCTCACGTCCTTGTGAAACATAAGCAGTCAGGGCCCAAGTCCCATTCCAATGGGAAGAACTGGGGTTGGGGGGGGGGGGGGGGGGGTAAATCATTTATTGTGGCTCATGATTATTTTTTTCTCCTTCCAAGCAAGATAAGTTTGGAAAACAAGCTATTTTGTTTGTTTGTTTGTTTTTTACATTTTTAAGCTACGAAAAATGTACAAAAAAACTTTGTACTGTTCTTGGGTGTTTTGGGGCCACCCAAAAAAGTACTGTAGTGTAACAGAACATTGACTCAGAGATGAACATGTCCCCCAATTCGAGAGTTAGATGGGGGTTCCACTGCAATCGATTTGGTTTCGAGACGTGTCAGGATGTTGACGTAGGTTGGCAAAAAAATAATAATAATAAATTAAATGACGAAAGGCTCATTTTTGGAGCAAAGCGAGCCAATGAATGAAGCATAATAATTCAAATTTAGTTGCAACCGTCATCTTTTATGTCTGCAGCACACATCTTGCTTGCTTAGATATGATTCCCAATCGAGTCCCCTTCCTGATTTGGGCAATCATCTCTGGGAAAGTTTAAAGACCAACGAACAATGCGTCTTCATCTATCACACCAGTGACATTTCGACCAACTTGCAGTGAACTTTTCCACTGAGCCGTTTGTTTTTTTCTTCCCCCCCCCCACCCCTTGAAGAGGCACGCGCTGCCGCACACACGTTGACATTTCAACTCCCATTCTAAGCTCCTTAGCGACTCCTTTAATTACTTCTGCAACTCCGATTCACGATTTGAAAATGTTCTCCGCGCAAAACCTTAGCCCCCCCCCAAGCGGCGCGCATTAACTGATGTCTTCAAATCAATCCGGGTTTCACACGCAAAATCTGACTTTGGAACGCAGCGAGGTGTTTTCTGCTGCGGTGACAGTCGACAGTAAATTGGCCTCTATGCTTGTTGCTGGGTTTTTTTGGGGGGGTTTGTTATTTTCGGTGAAAGACGCTGCTTGTCTCTACAGCTCATATCTTCGATCACGATGGGTTTTTATTCAAAAGCTGAACATATCCAGATAGGATGTCATCATGTGGAAAGACAACAAAGAATTTGGTCCCAAAAGCATTTACGCTTATCTTAGGCGATCCTGATTTCATATAGGGAATATGTATATCATACAAACGGTGGCATATACGATACGTCCTTGTCAAATCGACCGGGCGGGCGGCGTCAAACTTGGCATTTGGTGATGATAATTGGCTAACAGAGATAGCATAGCTTAATGAGCTAATTAAAGAATGTCATAATTGCCTGTCAGCGTCTCTCCTGTTGTCGCCGTGGAACGCGGGGGTTTCATTGCATGCCTTAAAATAGATTTCCCTCGTGCCCCGACACCTCACGCTTCACCTTTTCTTCTCATCAACGCATGCGACAGCCGGCGCCGCCCCCCCTCACTGCCCCCCTCCCGCCATCACCACACTTATCGGCTGCAATAACCTGATGTGGGAATTTTGGGGGCTACCATCACACCGACTGGGAAAAAAAATGTTGTCACCAATGAGATGAGAATGTCTCACTTGTCTGTGGCCCCCCCCCCACTCCCCCACTTTATTTGTGTATTTAATTCACTCGTATTGGTTTTACAAAATAGTGGAAGGCACTATAATGAGAAGTAAAGGAGCTTGCTTGTTTCAATAACTGGAGAGTATATAAAATAACACAAACGGACTGAAGTCCCCATACATCATTTATGGAGCATCCAAGATGTGTCCTTTCATTTGTCAGAGGGACAAAGTGACAGCACAAAGTGTCTTTTTATTCCCCTCCCCCCCTCTGACTGCTCTTGTAGACCTTGGTGCAGCTGGACTGGATGCCCTTCACAATCACGTCTATGAGAAGTTGACAATGGCACATTTCAGTGTCGTGGTGAGCATATGATGCTCTTCCGATGTTTACTTTATGCCCGTTATGCGACGTTTGGAGATTTGTTGCACATTAGTTGTATTTAATTTTTGTTGAAAGATTTTAGGATTAAAGGGAACTCAAAGGTGGAGCCGGTTTGACTGTTGTGGCTTGGACGAGGGCGAGCTCTCAGGGGCAGCGTCTCGTTTTTTTGTGACTGAAGGTCGCCTTGGTGGTTAAACTCGCGGAAAGGGCACGCAGCGCCGGTGTCGGTTGACAGCTTCTTCCGACCAAATGGGATTGCAATTAATTTTCCCTTCATATGCGACACAGGCGGTGCAGTGGATGGATGGGGGGAGGCGGGGCGGAGGGGGCAGTGTTGCCTCGCGGCGAGAGTGTCCCTCGGTTGTTTCAGCTTAGGGATCTCTTTGTGGAGGTCCCAAAACACGGATGATGGATTAACTGAGGAATTTAAATCGCCGCTGTTTCCATGAGCATGACATTTTTTTATGACTCGGAATATTTACATGAAAACCTTCAAACCAAAAACGGAGCCTCAAAAATCAAGCCGTGCAACATACTGTCAGCGTTTCATCATAAACAATGAAATGGTTGTTTGTTGCAGGAGTACAGCAAACCGGCGTTTCATTGCAGGGACAAACAAGATGTAAAAAAATTAAATAAATAAATAAATAAAGTAGAGCTAATAAAAGCTGCAGTTTATCTCACTGTAAGATTTAAACACATTTAAACCTATTCCAACATTTTTGAAAAATAATTCTTTAACACCTGGTTTCAGTCTTTTCCTATCAATAAATTACTTTAAAAAATGATTATATAATATCACTTTAAGGAAATGAAGATGCAAGCATTTTTTTCAGTTCCTATCAAGAAATTATTCAAAATAATCATCTAATATGATGCAAATGATGCAAGCATTTTTTTTTGTCACTGCCAGTCGAAATCGTTTGGAAAACTGACACTAAAACACCAAAACCAAATGCTAGCTCAACACTAATTCAAAACCTCCATCCAGAGGCTAATGATAATTAGCTGCCACTTTAATGCACATGGAGCAGGATCACATCCAAGTGAAGGAAATTAAATATGGTTTGTTTAAAATCTCCCAAAATGCTCAACCAAATCATACAATGCAAACATATTTTATATGTATTCGTACTTAAGTGTCTGTGTTACATAATAAGTACATGCTTGTGCCTGGGTGGCGTGGCTCAAAATATGATGGCGCCAACTACTGGCCTGGCATGCGTATTACAGTTAATTTTTTTATTTTTATTTTTTTTTGCTGGTCTATGGAGATGGGATATTCAGAACGGAAAACACCTCAACTCCAATCCCCAAGTACAAAAAAAAACCAAACTCGTCCTTGCGGCCCGTCCTTTCATTGATTTGCGATGGGATGTGCTAAGTCTGAAGCACTGACGTCAACAGTCATCCAGATATAATCGGCAAATCGCAAGTGAAGGCCCGAGGAGTCCGACTGAGCCCCTGTTGAGTCCGCCGCATCCCTATCGCCGCCCTTGCCGAGCGTCGCTGCGGGCTGGTGTGTAATGATTTGATTCGCAAAGCCATCAGAACAATGCGCTCAAGCGCAGCTCCTTTTTATGGACGGGAGGTCACGCCTCTGAAAGCGCCGTGACGGCAGCCGTCTTGTCTCGCGCTGGCAGCGAGTCGACACGGATTTCGCGGCATCGGGCTTGGCGGAGGCCGGCCGGTGACAAAAAAAAAAAAGTGCCGGGCCGTCGTCTGGAGTGACGGGGTGGAGCGCTTCCGTCCTCCACTGTCAGATGGGAACATCTGTGTTTTGGCAAATGAGCCGCGTTTGTTCTCAGATGGCGCAATCGGCTCCCCGCAAGCCGTCCGAGGTGACAGTCTCAGTCACGCTCCAAGAGTGAGATAGAAGACGGAAGGGAAAGGGGGGGCGGGGGGGGGGGTATAAATCCCTGTGTCGAATCCGGCTGCGGAAAGCGAGAAGGGAAAGTCCAGCTTTTTCGGCTTCTGCACCCGCCCTGCAATCTCGGGGATACTGCGGATTACCAACTTGCCTTGCGCATTTCGGGCGTTTTGATCCCTCCCATTGAGAGGGGAAGCGAAAATTGAATCTTACACTTCAAAAAATAAAAAATGTTGACTGACTTGAGTCGAAAAGCGCATGAGGGTTTTACGAGTAAAGCTGATTTGCAAGCGAGATATTTCGAGAAAGCGTGTCGTGCTCGGGAGGAAAATAGCGCAAGAAAGAAGGGAGAGGAACAAAATGTGATGCGCCCCGCTTGGGTTCAAGTGTTGAGCTTGTCAGAGGAAGCACATTTGAAAATAAAAAAGGCCTTTCACCGCAACACGGAGGTTGGTTGTGACGGGCAGCTTTGCTCCGTTATGTTTACTCGAATAATTTTTTGGATGAAATGCACTGAGTGGTTTCAATGCTACATCCCTTTTACAAATACTTCTTAAAAGTCAAGTAAATATTCTTCGATCAGCTGGAATATCACCAAAAAGTTACCAAAATACTGAAATGCTACCAACATTTATTAAAATACGCCCAGATATACTCAATTACTCCCTAAAGTTACCTGAAGTCTCTTAAACCTCCGAAACACTCAATAAAATTTACCTACAAATACTCTTCGCTTAGCGCCTTCTAGCATTCCTTCACTTGAACAATCCTCTTCAAATCTGGCTTGTATTCCATTGTTGCCACTCGAAGCAGGCGCTGTCTGCATGCTAGCTGCAGCGGTTACTTACTGCTTAGCTCAGCTTGCCACATTGGGCAAACTTTTTTTGACCAAAGATCGACTTTTGAAACGACCAATCTCGCGATCGACGTATTGGCCAGCCCTGTCTTAAAATCAGAGGTAATTTGCTGACTAGCTTAGCGCCGTTGGGGTCGAAATATTAACGTAATGGCCATACACAAGGCGCATCAGATTTTAAGACGCGCTGTGAGCTCTTAAGTAAATAGAAGGCTTTTAGGTGCGCCTTTTAGGGCGGAAAATATGGTACTTAAGTAACCGAAAAATCCAAGTACCACTAGAGGGAGCCACTGTACCACTGATGGTACTCATACCACACACTTGGTACACAACTATTTTTGTTCAGGACAATCTTTTGACTCCATTCCATTGAGGTACATTCCACTTGCAATTTGTGTATATATATATTTTTTTAATATCCGCGGCCATTTACAATTGCTTGAGATCGATCTTGGTTTGTCGGAAAGAATCGTGGCTGATTACCAATTCAACTGACCAATCCAATAGAGTCAGGCGGTCCTGCAAAGCTCTCGTCTGTGTTGACATTTCAGCCTACAATAACTCCACTTGAGTTTAATACTGTTGTCACCGTCTACTTTTTTTTTATTTTTATTGACGATATACTGACTACCTCAAGTAATTATTCAAAGGACTACTTTTTACGTTCTTATACCATTCCAAAGAAACAGTTCTCTTACTTGAGAATAATTTGTGGGCCACACTACCCGCCTGCGCCTATTAGCGAAGTTCATTAACCCTTTCATACACCTGATACCATGATAAGCTGTCCACTGGAGTGACCGCTGTCCCTCATAGGGGTTAAAATCCCAATTAACGACCCGCCATCACGACTGAAATAGCGATAAATGACTTGCCATCGTGGCGTTGGATGTCTTTCCAGACTGCCAAAAGCAGGCAAAGGAGTGAACTAGGACAAGGTCAAAAAAAAAGGAGTCTGTTTCTGTCTAATGAAAAACATCAGCGAAGGAAAACGCATGACACAAATGGGACAACAACGAAGAAAGAGGTCTTGGCTCCCAATTGGCTTTGTTGGTCCCCAGCAAATAGCTTCAACTCGCTTCGGCACATTCTCATTAATGTTTTAGTAGACAGTATAATGATCGTACCGCCTTTTTTTTTTCTTAATAATGCCGGGAATGTGATGTCAACCTTAAGCGGAAAAAAAAAGGCTCATTTTGCCGCCATTCAAAATGTGAGAGTGTGCCGAAATGAAAGAAGGCGATCATAGCGCCGGTAAGACACCGGGACGTTGGCGTTTCATTCGGCATGAGCCACATTACTTCTTTGTGTCATGTTGAAAGGAAATCCGCCGCCTGGAACGGTGCTAATCGGTGCCCTAAGGAGAAAAGTCCAATCGCCGCATGAATCGGAGCACATAAAACGTAGCGGCACGACAGAGGCAGCGGCAATAAAATAAATAAATAAATAAATAAATAAATAACTAAAATAAAACTGCATTATTCTCAATGAAGGTGATGATTTGCATTTGAAAGTTCCCTCTAGCGCAGTTCACAATAAAGTCCAAGGGGGGCTGGGGGGGAATGTGCTTCTGCTGGCAGCCAGAGGAATAAAACACTTAATATTTGGATTATTGCTCTTTTCATTGAATGTGTGCGCAAGTCATTTTCTCATTTTGGGTTCCCTTTGTATTTTTTGTCAGTCATCACACAGTAAGTGCAACATAGCTCATGGAATATACACGTGAATGACATTTTGGTTTTCGTGCTTTTGCATGCTTGATGTGCTATTTCATCCAGTTGGGAAATATGATCAAAACCTTTCGTCCATCCATTTTTTTTCTGTAACTCTTCAACCAGCGATCGGCAACTTCAATGTCGGAGGTGGGCCAAAATTTTTCTGGGGGTGTCACATAGGACCACTCACTTCCAAATCTGATGTGTGACATAAATTCTATTTTAAATGAGGACAAAATATGTGGTATTACTATATTTCATTTTTTTGAGAGTACATTTTTCGTTGGCCCTTTCCTCATCCAACAACGAAGGGTTTTAAAATAACAACATATGTTGGTGTTTTTTTTCTAAGGTAAAGGGTTCTCTTGCATTGAAATGACCAATCAAGGATGGCACAAAACTGCTAAACAAAAATCCAATATTTAATGCAAGAACTCGTTACGTATTTTTTTTACAAATATATTCTCACTCAAAATGTAAATATTATTGGGGTATTATTTTGTCCTGAATATTATTCCAAATCAGCCAAAAAAAGAGAGGAAAAAAAAGACCTGACATCTAGTGGCGATTGGTGATATTACAACTTAAAAACTACCATAGTTTTAAAGGTGTCATATCATAATTCTTTATATTTTGGATTTTCCCTAGATTTTATTCTCCCCCCACGCTGAAAAAAACAAAATTACAAAGCAAGAAAGATGATTTTAAAAATGACATTCTGAGGATGCTACTCTAAAGCTCGCTCGATGTGAACATCAGAAAGAATTACCAGTGAGTGTGTGTGTGTGTGTACTGTACCAGCATGTAGTTTAGCGAGTTCATTTTGAATGGCCTTGCAATGTTTACTATGTTACGCTAGATCGCCGATTCAGCTCAAGGACATCAGTGAGTCATCAAAACTCAATTTAATTTCCAAGTTGCGGGTCTGATATAAACCCAAGGACATTTTCTTTTTTTTTATGAAATGGGTCACTTCTTGTTCTGTGAGACCGTCTTTAAGAACGCTAATGTTTGCCAGTTGTGGGGTTTTTTTGGGGGGTACTGCAAAGCAATCCGTATGACAAGGTCAAGCTCCACGGCGCCCCCAAACGCTAGCGCAACCCGCGGCGGCTGACACCACCGCCGCGCCAAATGACAACGCGACCCATTCAGGGACAATGGCAAGCCATTTGTAGAATTGCAGCCTTACTGTAAGATAGCGACCATCAATACGATGCCGCCGCGCGCAGGCCTGTACTTTGTCACAGATGACCCTTTTTTCACACGTGTCTCTCATTGACCGAGCGCCATGACCAGGCTGCAAAACACCGGCGATAAATCTGTACACGTGAAGGTGAATGTCAGCGGCCAACCTGCCGCGACGCCGCTCCCGGGTGGCCAATACGAAGCTATTTGAGAAAACACCCTTATTATTATCCCACTTAACATACGGCTTGGAGGGAAAGGTCCGCTCGGATAGCAGAGGGAGTCATGTGCACGGTATTGAAAATGATCCGAATTTTTGCCTCTCTCGCGAGCCAAGAGCATGAAAAAGAAAAAAAAAAATCAATTTCGAGCAACAGGAAGGAAGGACAACAGAAGTGTAATACTGTTTGGGGTGGGGAGGGAGAAGCGCCGATACATTTTTAATCTCGTGGAAAATGAACTGCGGCCACAGTCTCCACCCCCCGCACCCTTCTCCCAACCTCTGCTAAATGTGTTTGCGCCCGGGCCCAGGCAGTTTTTAAACGCATTGACCCATCCCCAAGCAAACTTCCTTTGTTGCATTGCCGTGTCATCATCACGGTATCTGCCTGCCCGTGCGGAAAACACTTTTTTGGTGTTCTATTTTAAACACAGCGTTCGATCGGCCGTCCGGTGAGACGCATCAAAAAATAAATAAATCAGCAGAATAGCGCTCCCTTGCTTGTCCAAAATAACTGTAATTAGGTATGCAAATAACACGAGAATCCCTCAGAGGCTCGGGCAATCTATATGTCAATGAGCACGGCGCGATAAGAGGCAGGAGGCGGTAAGGAAGGCATCAACGCAGCTTGTAACTTTGCACGCTCGCACCATTCGATACCGAGCCTCTTCCAGTAATTACAGTACTGTTGCTGCATCCCGTTTTTTTTTTCTGGAGGGGCGTTTGAAATGAGATCTCGGCGGCCCAACTCGGACTCCACACGTACTTTGGAGGACGACGGTACTGTGGTGAGTCGGGTGAAGCTTATCGAAGGCTTGACCTTCTTTCATTTGGTCACCGGAATTCAACAGCACCGGGACTGCGCAATTCATCGAGATTTAATCGTGATTTTGATTTGGGCTTCTCGCGATCATATGCAGCTTGAACACACCGTGCTTACCGTTTACTGGCATTTTTTGCAAAACTAAACACATAACAAAAAGTGTGTAGTTAAATCGATGGAAATAATTGTTTTCTCTAAACTGCTAGCTTAAAGCTAGCAAGCAATGGGAAACCCTATTGACTGGCTAGCCAAAATTAGCATTAGACATGGCGGGAGGGATTGACATTCAACCAGTGAATATTCATGCACAAACGCCGTAACAATGCTCACAGGTATATATAATTTTACATCCTGATTTTCCGGATTATAAATCACTCCAAAGTAGAGGTCACATGAGCCATAAAATGCATACTAAATAAGAAAAAAACCTAAATCGTACTGGAGTGAGTATAAATCGGATTTTTGGGGGAAATGTATTTGATAAAATCCAACACCAAGAAGAGACATCTTGAAAGGCAATTTAAAATCAAAATAAAATCGAGAACAACAGGCTGAATAAGTGTACGATATGCTAACGGTACATGATGCATCAACAACGAACGGAGAACATGCCTGGTATGTTGACGTCAATCATTTGAGGTTATTGCGACCAAGGCGTCGCAGTTTTTTGTTTTTTTTTAATTGCAGAGAGTTGGTACGCAAGTGCGGGCCGCTCGCCAGGTGTGCAGGCGCGGGGTCGCTGAGCGTCAACAATTAACGCCGTTTGAAGCCATTAACGCACTGTTTCCATTTGCCAGGATGAGTGAGCGACACGCGCAGGTGGGAAGCAAAGGGCTTTTACTCATCATGGCGCTCGCCATCAGCCTCTGGGACATGTCTGAGAGCTCGACAGGTGAGTACATTTGGCGTCTTGCTCCCCCAGCCAACCGCTGAATCTCATCGGCCTGATATTTCCTGAAATTAAAACGCCACGTCTTATATTTGAACTAATCTAGTAATCACCCGCCTGTTGCTTCTCCATTTACGGCGTAACATTAAGTATTGTTTTGGTCGTCAAAATCCCGGTGTAGTGGCAGCGAGTGTGTCCATTGTTAAACGATTAAAAACACATCATCGCTTCACACTGTCGAGCGGGGTGACTTTGCCCTTAATTATGATCAAAGGCGAGGGCAGTTTAGAGGATTTTTCAATCAGTCTTCACATATATTGGGATTAGACACAGCAGCGCCGCAAAATGGCTAATCATCTGAAAGTAGTCACCGACAACAATGTGGTGAAATAGGAATGTGTTTGGCTTCTGAATCCTGTGCACATGTGACACTGGGGCCACGAATAAAGCTTTGGATTCAGGGCGCATGCTTGAAGATTAGCAGGAAGCAATTGGCCTCAGGGCTCATCGTTGGTTTTGCTCTTTGGATGATGGAGCGCTGACATTAATATGCCAATCGTATATCATCCATATAGCAGAGGTTAGGGACTGAAGTCACCACGGCTTAGTTCGAGTTAGCTGCCGGTTTTAGGATGTGGGACTTGATGGACTAAAACTTACGAAAGACTCCACTTGACCGATGTGTTATTCGATATGATAAGGACTTGAACTTCAAGACTTTGACATATTGAGAATGGATATTTTTAAGATGGGCGGCCCGGTAGTCCAGTGGTTAGCACGTCGGCTTCACAGTGCAGGGGTACCGGGTTCGATTCCAGCTCCGGCCTCCCTGTGTGGAGTTTGCATGTTCTCCCCGGGCATGCGTGGGTTTTCTCCGGGTGCTCCGGTTTCCTCCCACATTCCAAAAACATGCATGTCAGGCTGATTGAGCAGTCGAAATTGTCCCTAGGTGTGAGTGTGGGCGTGGATGGTTGTTCGTCTCTGTGTGCCCTGCGATTGGCTGGCAACTGATTCAGGGTGTCCCCCGCCTACTGCCCGGAGATGGCTGGGATAGGCTCCAGCACCCCCCGCGACCCTAGTGAGGATCAAGCGGTTCGGAAAATGGATGGATGGATGGATGGATATTTTTAAGATAGTGTGCCAGTTGTTGTTTTTTTCTCTATGTGTTGTCCAGTGCACTCAAAACCAAGCAAGGCCACCTCAGGAAGAAAATGTCATGAAGGGACCTCCAAATATGGTTACATTTTGTTCGCCAAAAAGTATAAAAGCTTTTCTTAAACTTACGATCACGATCTTATTATTTCCTTGCGTCTGTTTAGAATCCCGGTCATCTCGGTCATGGTAACCCATGAAGATTGCTGGTTGTGGTTTTTTTCCTCTTATTGAACATTTTTTTAAACAACGTCTGAGGCAACTTTGCGATCAGGCTAACAGTTGGATGTTAACATTCCATTTATGATCAATTCGGATGAGAGATTGCTCATGCAACAAAAAAAAAAAAAATCAAAGACTACGGCATTTCCCTTTGACACTACCAAAATAAACAAAAACAAAAAGACAGCTAAGCTACATTAGGGTCACAGTTTAGCTCACCATTAGCTGGTCAAACTAAGATCATGTCAGTTATAAAAACCTAAACAAAAAGACTGCAACGCTTTGTTAGCTTCACAGTTTAGCTCACCAGGAGCTGGTCAAATGAGAAGTTGAAAAAAAACAAAGACAGCTAAGCTACGTTAGCTTCACAGTTTATTTCACTTCTGGCTGGTCAAACTAGAAGTTCATGTGAGTTATTGTTTTAAATGAAAAGGGAAAAATAGACAACACAGAGATTAGTTTTTGCAGACATCTGCAAAATAGGAGACAACTATAACATCAAACTTTATCCCTCCCGAGAAATACAAAAACAAAAAGACAGCTAAGCTACATTAGCGTCACAGTTCAGCTTGCCACTAGCTAGGCGAATGATAAGATCTTGTCAAGTCAAAGGTTTAAATGAATTGGAAAAAAAAATACAGACAATACAAGGATTGGTTTTTAGAACTGCTGTGAAACTACAAGGATTTCTTTCCGTGTTAATTTAGCATCCATGAGTAAGCACAAACTATGAACAGATCCCAAATGCTCAACTTCATTGACGTTCAAAGACAAAGTCAACCACAAAACCCTCGTGTGGGAGCCTGTTGAGTTACCATCCATCACTTCTCATCACCAAGCGACTTGAAACGAAGACTTTTTGAGCACACCAGCGGTGCTTTGCACAACTCAACAACAATTAAAAAAAAAAATACCCCCGTTCAGTAATTTGAGCTAATTGTATCGAGTCCAACCCCACTCAATCCCTTCCTCATTGAAAGTGCTGTCAAGCTTTGTAAACCCGGCGAGATCAATTACGGCAAGTCGGTAACACTACAAATGGAGGCCAAGCCGCATGTTTGATCACTCTGCTGCGGCACCGACAACGCTCGGCCGCGTGTAATTGGTGGCGTACCCGCGTCTCTCCTGGTGGACAGGATGTCCATTTACAAGCATGATAGATATGCACCTCTCCTTCCCTTTGTCAACCAATTAAGCGGCGGCGGGCCTCTTTTGATGCGCTCGCCTTTGACTGGCAGGGACGCGCGCGTTCAAGGCGCTCATCATTTTCGCAGGAAGTGGATGCGGATAATCTCACATCCTATTTCTCTCTGATAACCACAGCGGCCCGCTAATTTCCCCTGTGCGTTGTGTCTGTGGCTGTAAACCTGTTGTAATTCAGGGCATGGAACCAGCCCAGCGCCAATCCAAAACACGGCAAATTAATTTGTTCCCAGAGAAGAAAGAATGAAATGAAGAATTCATCTTCTCGGAAAAAGAGGTCGAATCAGCCTCTCAAATTGTCTTCTACCATTCTATAATATCGTTTTTAACATTTTGTCACCTCTAAATGTATATGTGAAGCAACGCGTCTCAATCTTTCTCCATTATTAGCATATATCAGCATGCATTATTCATAGGGCCGGCAAAGACAATTTCTCTGCATGAGGGTTGTAAATGGCACAAAACACTGGTTATGATTCCATTATCATTCCCATCAGTCCCTGTGAACAACGCAAAGTTCGCATCATTTGCAGTTTCCTCACCCTCTCCTGGGACCGAAGCACACATCTGCCCAGTATTTTCAGCCCCGCGTTGCAAAAAAACAAAAAACCTTCGCAGTGGGTATCAGAATGTCTTGAGATGCCATCAAATGTGTGACAAAATAAAAATAAAAAAATCGGAAAGCTGGGTGAAGAATGAGACACAGTGACTCACGGGGCAGCATTTGAATTTCACCGTGACGGAACTTCAAGCCGAGAAATCGTTTGTTCAGACTCCTAAATAAGAACCCACTTAAACGAGGTGGAGGAGGAGAAACTCTCATCGTCAGACCGAGATGAATGTTTTGCATTCACAGCACAGAATAGGACACAATTTAGCCTGCGGTGCTGTGCTGGAATGTAATAATGGGAGTTGCTTATGCATCGTTTTATCAATATTAAAATGCAGTCTGAAGCCACGCTGCCATGATGTCTCTTTGTTATTTGGCAGTTTTACAAATGTGAATAGAAAACGGCTGTCGTGTCAAAATTAGTCGACAACGGGCAACAACGCCCCTTGCCACGTCAAAACTTGTTGCGAGGTGGTCTTTCCAAAGTTGCAAAGTGCTTATTCACGCTCCGCGCCCCAAGGCGTGAAAGACAAACGCACCCGGAGCAAGTCAAGCGGTTTAAATGTTTGCTCGACAAGTGTTGCCAGAATCTCTCTAAAGGACGCGCTTCACGCTGAGAGGCTGCGGCCATTCTCGATTGGATAGGGGAGCTCTTCTTGGATGCCCACTCAGCTTTTTGCTGCCAACAGATGCACACACACACACACACACAAAAAAAAAAGCATCTCAGTCTGGTGCCTGAATGTATTTGCGAAGACGGGTTTGGAAGCCGGTGTGACAGAGGCTCCCCCGATTCCCTCGAAGTTTAAATCGACGATAAGACAGACGGGAATTCATGGACATTCCCCTTAGAAATGCAAATGTTGAAGGGCCCACACATTTGTTAGGTGGTTCCAAAAAAATTGTAAGGAGGCAATATTTATAATGGTCGGCGATGTTAACCCTCTCATGCGCTCTGTAACCCGATAACCTGATAAGCCATATGTCCCCAAACTACGGCCCGCGGGCCAAATGTGGCCCACCCCTGCATTTTCCTGGCCCCCTGAACAATACCAAAGATGGTTTTTTTGTGTTTTTTTGGGGGGGGGGTCCCCCTCCAGGTCTGACCAGGTGATCGAGACTTGTAAATGCATAGAACATAACATTCTATTCCACCCTTCTGCAGTCTGTGCCCTATTTGGAACTCCTCTCTCCCAAAAATAAATAAATGAATAAATAAAATCCACGATGCACTCCTGTAAAAAAAAAAAAGAATGGACTAATGGCGAAAAGATTAAGTAAAAGAAAAAAAAAAAGATTGGTTATTATTGATTTCATAAATTGTGCCTGTCAAGAGCCCGGAAAAAGGTTAATACCTGGTTATGTGCGGCTTTTTGGAAAACAATAAATGTTGATGTCTCGACACCTCCTGCGATCGTCACACTTTTTGTTACAAACCGAACTCGGCCCCTGTCAGAGAAGGGAAAAGTTATTTGGCCCTCACAGGAAAAAGTTTGGGGACCCCTGTGATAAGCTGTCCACTGTAGTGACCGCTGTCACTGAAAGGGTTAAATGGCCAGAAACACCGTTTCATTGAAAAGACAATTAGGATGGAATCTAGATTCTTCATTTCATCGCGGTGTATCTTCGGAAGGACGCCTCATGAAAATGTCACAAGCGGTTAATAGAGCAAGGAGCCGCTGAGGCGCTAAATAATTCAGACAATGGAGCGTGATCTGGAAATTGGCTCCAAGTTCTGCAGCGCTGCACTTTGGCCGTTCGCACATCGGACCGCCGCTCGGGCGGGGAATCGGTTCTGTTCCACAGTTACTGGCTTGATCAAACACAAACAGTATGTTTATTTATGCAACACGGATTGGTTACGTCAATTGCAGCAACTACGTGCGGAGGGACGGAAAACGGCGCGAAGGACTAATTTGTCGGTACTTCAATTTAAATATGGAACATGAGTGTTTGTCACCTCTGCTCACAATGTGTAAAACGTGCTACCACGGCGACGACCACGCGCCTCACTCTCGGCATTACGCACCAGCACGCCTGCCAAAGCATTTTTGGAATGACTTCATTTAAGATCAATTGACTTTATTGCATATTGGGGCTCTCTTCAAAAGGCGCAGATTAACCGCTCGATTTTTCCGCTAAAGGCAATCTGTCAGTCGGATGTAAGATGCGGAAGTACTATGGGAATTAGAGATGCTGGCAATTTTTGATTGAATGATGCCGCCCAGGAAACGGTGTACAAGAAGAGAGTCTCTAAAAGAAAATGGGCTGTCTCTTTTCCTGAGAGAGATGAAAGAGGTGTTGTAAAGGCCCGAGAGAGATATGCTCTTATGGGACTCCGTCCAAGGCTACGAATGGGGGGGGGGGGGGGGGGGGGGGTAATGACTTATACTACACAGCGTCGGATTAAACACTGATTGTTCCTTTTTGTCCCCCACTTTCCAGCAGCGCAGCATGTTCCCACGGGCACCTGCGAGGTGGTCGCCTTGCATCGCTGCTGCAACAAGAACAAAATTGAGGAGCGCTCGCAAACCGTCAAGTGTTCCTGTTTTCCGGGGCAAGTGGCCGGCACCACCAAAGCCGCCCCCTCCTGCGTCGACGGTACGATTTTGTCACAATCTGTCCGACGCTTATGATGCGTTGTTGAGATGAGATCCCTGCGATCGTGCGAAATAATCGCTTGAATGCAATCACAAGGATAGCCGAGCTGATATTTTTCGGTAGCTCAATCAAGTACGGTGTTTACTGCACTGTAAGGCGCTTCGGATTATAAGGCATACCTTCAATGAATGCCCTATTTTAAAACAGTTTTCATATATAGGGCGCATCGAATAGAAGCTACAATGGTGGCTGCGGTCGCATTCTGCGTCCACTAGATGGTGCTACGCTAAAGGGAATACAATACAAAGCGGCTTTATATAACTTTCACAACTGCTGCAGCTGTAACAAAGCACTTTACATAAGAGTTCAAATACGATGTCGAAGAATTCATAGTAACGATCCATATATAAGGCTCATCGGATTATAAGGCGCACCCTCAGCTTTAAAGAAAATTTAATGACTTTAGTTGCGCCTTATAGTGCGGAAAATATGGTAACCAGATTATCAAACATGAGAGTATGTGCAGGCTACTGTAGTGTATATGGCTTACTTAAAAAGGCAGCTCTGGTCTGGTGAGTGAAGTGGGTGTCAAATAATGAGCGTGGAGAAGGTGGTTGGCTGTTTTTTAATCCTTTTTTTATGCGTTTGTTTTCTTACCGCTTACCGCTTGCAAGGTCAGTACTATATATTTAGCTCGTGACGGGAGACTTTGTGAAATTAATTGATATATTGGCAACGAGTTGGGAACATTAACATCCGTCCAAATGAAAAAATGCGAAACTTCGAGGATAAATTTTTACTTTGGCCAGTGTTTTTTTTTTTTTGTGTGTGGATATGTTAGTTATTTTAGGCAGCTCTAGTTCTTGTTATTAATTAATTATTTAATTTATTTAATTATTTATTTTTAAAAATTGTAAGCACCCGGTCGTTAGTCTACTAGCAGTTAGTGTGGCAGTGGTCCAACAGATCCAGCGGCTATAACTACTGGGGAAAAAACCCCCCACTAAATAAATAAATTCATCAATAAATGAATGAATGCCTGGCAATACTATATCAGCCTCTTAACAGTTCCCTTTAATGACAACTGTCTCTCTTAACATGCTAATGTGTCCGACCTCAAGCTCAGCACGAGTGGCGAGTGACTTGCTTTGGTCGAGCTTTCGTTCTCAACTCCGGATCCAATTGTGTTTGACCTATTCCTTGACATTTTAGTATTGACATTTTCTGCAAATTAGAGCTCCGAGACACCGGCCCTCAGTTTAGCGCTCGGCGGGCGTTCTCGGCAAAAGTGACCAGCACTTAACCTTTTAATTATTCCTTTTTTCTCCAAGATGGAATTACCTTTAACTGCGCTCGGTGTGAGACAAGCCTCCTCCTGATAAATCATCACATGAACCTCCATCTCAGAGGACTTGCACCGATTTGGATTCCGCTTCAAAAATAGCGCCTCAGCTCCCTTACATTGCGAAAATATGAACGGAATCGTGACCTCGCTTGCATATTCACCACATCCGAGCCGCGTGTCTAATTCCGAGCGGACGAGCGCGCACTTCCAAACAAACACTTTCCAAACTCGATAATCCACCGCTCATTACCCAACGCGCGTCGCGTTAATGAAGGAGTTCAAGGTCAAAGCCGTTCCTGGGCTTCTCTAACGGCCACAGTGAAAACAAATCAACAAACAACACAGTTCCAGATGTTTTCAGCCATCGTGCTCGCATCGTTAACCATTAACGGAAATGCATGCAATGGACTCTTTGGCGTTGTCATTTGATGCGGAACCTTGGTGGCCATCTGCCCGCCATTGACCCTGTGTACATTTACCACCCCAGTGCTGCAGCTATAAAGTGGGTGTGATTCAAATTCATTTCGCTGCAATTTACTCGATTGAGGATGCGGTGCTATGTGGATATTATAGCAACCATCATCCTCTGCGAACGCTAAATGAAAGGGATGTGTAAAATAGATAATGGCCCCTGTAATAGGCCCAAGCGCCAACGGAGCAGCGGCAGCTTTATTCGGTGTTCAAGACTGTTGTATTCGCACCGCGGCTGTAATCTTGCAGGATTGCGTGAGTGTACGAATGGTGTGACCTGCCACGAGGATTCAGACAGCAAAAGCTGTCAAAAATCGCATTCCGACTCTCGGCGGGACAGTGATAGAAACATCCTGTTCCGCCACACATAGATGCTCCTAATTAAATAATGGGTTAGTTAAAACCATTTGTGCAGAATGGGTTTTCAGAGCTAAAAATATCCAGATTTTTTTTTTCTGGTTAAAAGATGTGGTTTAATCATAACCTTAGTAATGATAGTCTTCTTTTCTTTGACTTTCCAAAAACTTATCTGAAGCAATAACACCATTTTTGACCACCTAAAAAAAAAAAACTACTGAGTACCACCATAATGACCGACATTAAACTACAGTGACGTAGCTAAATGTTCATACAATTAATTCCAAGTCAGTGTCCCATTGTGTATAATTTATGGACTGCAACGTCAACACGACACTTAGATATTGGAACATTGCGCTAAAAAGTGAAATAAAACTGAACTTGGGCAGTGATTCTTTCATGTACCATTAGAGGGAGCTCAACTTCCACAAGTGGTACATCACTGACTCTCGGGGGCATGTCAGCTCTTTGTTACAAGGATTTTTTTTTCTTTTCGTTTGGACTTATTTTATTTATTCAAGTATTTATTTATGAAATAGAGTAGTCCATATTTTATTTTATTTTGGTTTGCTTTGGCAACGCAGCTCCATGGATTAAGACACGGCAGCTTTAGTTATCATCGCGCATTTCATACACAAGGTAATTCAATGTGCTTCACAATAGCTGCAACAACATTTTAAATGCAAAATAATTTAAGATGTGACCGTTTATTCCATTTGCGTGCAGCATAACAGCTAAATGCAGCATGTTTGCTTTGAACTCTGGGCCCCGCTAATTGACCCGAGTCTGTCGACCTCAGAATACACTTGTGGTTCGCGTGTAAGCCTCATCGATCTCGGTTTGAATATTGACATCTGAAAATTTTGAAAATGGGTGCTGATTAACTCATTCAGTACCAGCCCATTCTGGACCAAGTCTGAAAAGACGTTTAAAAACGTCTTTGGGAGTGAATGAGTTAAGAGAGCAATAGTATTAATACCGATGTTAAAAAGCACAAAACACTCATGACCATTTGAGTCAGATTTAGCAATTTCATGACGTATCAAGGTTAAGTATGAAAAAATATCAGCGTCAGCGGTATTCACTTGATATCGGACACCAAACTCTCGTAGCATCACAGACCAATATTCAGTCGTCTGGCTTCCTCTCAAATTCCAAACAAATGCATGCTGAGTTCATTGAAAATCCGACATTTCCCATAGAAGAAAATGTAAGTGTGAATGGTTGTTTATTTATATCTGCCCTGTGATTGGCTAGCAAACGGTCCAGGGTGCGCAGTTCACTTGCAACCCACAATCTCGTTACGCTAAAACTGAATGCAACTGGACGTGTCTTCCAGCCTCCATAGTGGAGCAGAAGTGGTGGTGTCAGATGCACCCGTGCCTTGACGGCGAAGAATGCAAAGTCCTTCCGGATCTGAAGGGCTGGAGCTGTGCTACAGGGAACAAAATCAAAACCACAAAGGTAAGAGTTTTGGGGTGGCAAACACGTCTGTTTGACGGGAATTAACTTGTTGAATGTGACCTTACGCGCTTGGGCCAAAGTCAACAAGCTTCTCTTGTGTTTCTCCGGGTCCGCGTCGGGTTGAAAACGAGCTAATGTTTGCTGTCGGGCCTCTGGGGGGGCCTCGAATCAATGGTCTGCCATGTCTCCTTAGCACTTTCGAGACACTTTGATCACCCAAACTGGCCAATTACTCGCTCCAATTACCTGCTTTTAAGGTTGTAACATGACGCTCGTATCCTTCAGTGTGTTATGATGACCCATAGACTTTGCTTCTGCCTCCCTGCATGTGTACTTAATTATTTAAAGTGTCCACACCACACCTGCCTGGAGCTGGCAGCCTGGAGCCTGGGGCTATTGATTCAGGGACTTGTCGGGACCTCAAAATGGGACACATATTTATTTGACTTTTTGTCACGGAAACTGCCGAAACAAGGTTTGCAATTCGACTGAGCTGATGAGAAAAGTCTGAATGAATGTGTTGGGTTTTTTTTTTTTTTTTTTTAACATGGATGATGGGGAAGATTTCCGCGGATAGGGATCAACTTTGGTAACATCACATTCTTCACCGGGGACTCCACAGGTGAGACATCTTTTTTTTGTGGTTGTTGTTTTATTGGCTCATTGACACCCTCGTAATATTCATAATGGCACGTCACAGTTAAAAATTAAAAAGTGTGAAAACAACCCGCGATCAGAATTTCCGACTCAGTTAACCTGAACCATTCATGTGTAAATGCAGATGCGCTCTGCGACAATATCCACTGGATATTTTATTTATTTATTTATATTTTTGACATCTCGGCTAATATAGGGAGAACTTCTGACTCGGCCGCACAAAATGTCCGATGTGTCTGTTGTGAGTCAGAGTAAGAAAACATGCTGGCGGTGAATGGGAATAGCCGTTAGCCTTGCTAGCTTCAGCGATTCCGCTTGCTAACCGCTATTCTCACGGGGGCTTCTATTTGTTCCTCTTCCCGTGTATATTCTTAACAGACCAAAATCAATGAATGTATCTGTTTTACAAGAAACAAGTTCCGATTGATTCAACGTAGATGTTTTGGTCTTGTAGGTTTGGCTAATTTAACGGAAAATGGACGATGAATTCATGATTTTAAAAAATATCAACTTCAGGTTGAGGTGTTAATTTACTCAACACTTGGATTTGTCGTCTTAAGCGTTCACGTGAAATTCTACCGAAAAAGTATTGCACAAACACGGAGACATAAATCTGTCATAAATCGGTCAGTGAGTCATAAATCAGATGATAATAATGCGATATAATCGGTGGCCTCATCGATACAACTATTTCATCTTTCATGCCACAATGATACAAAAACGGTATCTAAACACGATAAAAATAAATAATTCTAATTCTCATCCACCGCCATCATCTTTTTATATTCTCCAGCCTGCGCGGCTTTAACAACTGTGCCAGTGCAAAAACTATAATTAGCGATGATGAGTTGTATTTTTAATCATTTGTTTTTATTTGTTTCTGTGCCTGGCTGCCAAACCGGTCTGTTGCACAAAAAAAAAAAAAAAAAAAAAAACACCAAAACAAACGGACATAAAAAAATTGTACTTCTGCATATTTGAATCGCTCACATCATCCATTAAGTTTTTACAGACACACAACGGGGAGAGATGAGTTGGCGGTTTTCCAGCTTTCCGTTTCCTGCTGATATTCCAGGTGCATTATGGCCTAATAATCCTGCCTGCATCTTTAAACCGACTTTATTATCATAAACCCAGTTGGTGTTGTCGACGACTCGACAGCATAAACAGCGTGCTCCACACCTTCTGTGTTAAATCTTGCAGCCGAGCACACTTCAGACACAGTGTGGGAAATAACCCTTTACGCGTTAATTTAGCACCTGTCAGACGCCAATTATAACCCTCCAAAATGTTTTTCCTCTATTTGTATTTTTATTTAATAATCACTCAAGTACTGTTGCAATCATTTGCGCCCCTCTTGAAGAGACCCAGCTCACAGTCACTACTTCAAGATTAGCATCTCAGCCCTTCGTCGTGATTAGCCGCAAATTACTCGCAAATTAGCGCCACATTCATCACAGACACAGTTTAGGATTTAAATGTCTTTGTCAAAACAATATTTGATGTTCACCAACACACTACTTGTATTTTGTACTCTGGGTACTCTGGTTTCCTCCCACATTTCAAAAACATGCGTAGCAGGCGAATGGAACACTCTAAATTGTCTCGAGATGCGATTGTGAGCGCGAATGTTTTTTTTGTTTTTTTTATCTCTGTGTGCCCTGCGATTGGCAACCAGTTCAGGGTGTCCACCACCGATCGCCCGAAGACAGCTGAGATAGGCTCCCGCATACCCGCGACCCTCGTGAGGATAAGAGGGTTAGAAAATGGATGGATAAATTATTTATATGTATAGTTTGCATCTACATTTCATATTTTTGGAATTTAAAGTATAATGAAAATCACACAGGAATTATTTTCATAACATGCATGACATTATTTTGCCTAAAGTTTATTAATTAAAATACACCAATAGTTTTCTTGAATCATTACGGTACATAAAGCCATTATAAATGTGATTCCTAATTAACCGTAATTTTATTATTAACCCTTTCAGGGACAGCGGTTACTAGAGCGGACAGCTTATCGGGTTATAGGGTGCATGAAAGGGTTAAAATATATTTTTGTGACATATTTGAACTTTTTTTCTCCAGATGGATGACCTGATCCACCCGTCCCCTTTAAAATATGGAATATGGTTTGCGATGCGTTGGTGTACATGCAGTAATTTGGTTGGTCTGTGACATCAGGTCAACCAATAAAAGCTCATTTTAAGCAAATTTTCTGCATTTAAACTAAAACCTGTTCTCACTAGTCCGTCCCAAAAAAAAAAAAAAAATCCAAACGCAAAGTTGGGCATCCCTGACAAATTGGACGCTGACTTCTTAGAGTCGGTCAATTGTTGATGGCAGCTGTCAGGAGGTTTGACTCGATGGAAGGAGCCGTCGCGAAAGGTTGCTCGGCACGCGACCAGAATGTTCTTTTCCATCGAGAGCAAAGGAGCTGCCAGTCAGCCGACTCAGGCGGCCTGACGGGCAATTTAATCTGTAAAACTTCAAGTCGGGAGCACACGCGTTCAACTTAGCGGCATCTTTATCCGAAGCGCGGCAAACATTCCCACCTTGGAAACAGAGGTCGTTAAGTTCAGCTCTGCCGATGCTGCTGATCCTCTTTAGAGATGGCTCCGAATTCAAAGCACAAAGGGAAAATGAGAATTCCATCCGGGTGGCTGTTTGTTTCACCTTCCACTCCCACGATGCTCTCGTCTCTCTTTAGAGCGCATGAAAAAGTCAACTGCAAGAATATTAAATGGCCTCAAGAGCTAAAGAATGTCTTTTTTTTATTTTTTACTGCTTTGCCAACATTTTGTCACTAATTGTGGGCTCAGGTCTCATAAAAGTTGCCTACAACCCCTTTAGGAGACAAGAGACAGATCTTCGGGCAGGAGGTGGGGGACACCCTGAACCGGTTGCCGGCCAACCGCGGGGCACACAGAGACGAACAACCATCCCTCACACTCATCCCTAGGGACAATTTAGAGTTTTCCATTAACCTGCCACGCATGTTTTTGGAATGTGGGAGGAAATTGGAGTACCCGGAGAAAACCCACACAATCACAAGGTGAACATGCAAACCTCACACAGGAAGGTCGGAGCTGGAATTGAACCCCGCACCTCTGCACTGTGAGGCTGATGTGCTAACCAGTCGACCACCGAGCCTGTATTTTTATTTTTATTATTTTATTTATTTATTACATTTCGGGGGTGAAATACTTGGATTTGTTTCAACTTAATGCACTCACATCTTTTAAATTTAAAATTCAGTTTATATAAGCCTCATATCATAATAGGCCTACCTATTGAAACATTTTGTCAGACTTAAAAGAACCAAAACAATAAAGTCGAATTTTACAAAGTAAAGTGAAAATTTAACGATGGAAGGAAGTCATATTTTTATAAGTAAGAAAAAAAAATGAATAAAACAAACAAACATTCCCATGAAGATGACTTTATTCATGCTGGTATGCCATTTTTTGGGGTACCGTCCCAATTCTATCAAGCTTTTAAGTAGCTCCAGCTCACGGAGCTTCGATTGAGAACCGAAGTGGTAGATCATCATTTCCGCGGACATTTTGTCTAACTTGCCAAAATACCGTCCGCGTCATTCACTTTTAACGCGTCACGTTTTCCCATCACAGGTGACTCAAAGGAGAAGAGGCTGATTGCAAAGAACTTTTCTGTAAATAAACTGCAGTGAATCCTTGGCAACCTGAAGGCCTCCTGAACTGTATTGGCCATCCAATCAGAGAAGTGGATTCCAATAAGAGGATGGTTTTTTTTTTTTTTGGAAAGAAGCCTTAGCAGACGACCGGATTTGCTCTCATACCCGTACTGCTTGTAGTGGATTACGATGGTGAACCCTGCCTAAATGTTCAATTCTCGAATCTAGCGTTCCTTGACAGATTTTGTTTCATCGGCCGGACGACAGCGAGCACCGTTGCTGACCAAACAAAGTAGCGTGATGAAAAAGACGTACCGTAGCCCGAGTAGCAGATAAACAGGAGGTCTTTCAAACAAGTACACAACCACACTGACGCGTCTCTACCTGAAATGTTTGATGTCGTCATGCGACATGCTTCCATTCTGCATTTGAAAATAACTTAGAAGAGGGAATTGCATTAAAAAAAAAAATTGCACATCTGTGCAGTAATAGCTGCATCTGCTATCTTTACAAGCAGCCAGCAGCAGCTAGCAGAAAGTAGTTTTTTGTCCTATGTCTTTGGAAAAAAATCAAATTTCTGGCAGCTTCTACGATTTTTCCACCCTGAATCAACTTGGGGTTCAAGTCAAATTATTGAGACATTAAAACAAAAACAAAAAAGAAAGAAAAAAAATCCATTGAGTGGTTCAGAACATTCACATGACTGTTTTTCAATCCAAATACGACATTGTCTGAGTAAGTGATGACATCAGTAATAAACTGTGGTTGTGTCATTCATGATTTGCATTTTTGAGTCTTGAGATTTCATTCCTTATAGAACAAATACTAAATGCAAGGGTGCTGGATAAATACCGTTGCCTGAAAAATAGTAACTCATTATATTAAATTACTAAAATAGCCAATCATTCAATGCAGATTCCAAGTTTCACCCCCCTGCCCTCCAACCTAAATAACCGAAATAAATTAACAAGCAACCCTCCAGGAAACGGGTCAGTATGCAAATGTTTGCTCTCTATTCGGAGGCACAACCTCAAAAACAAATCTTTCCAGCATCTTTTACACTGACACACAAAAACAAAAAATGTTCAGGAAACAGCATGTCCATTTTAGAACGCCTCATCGTCAGCCACGAGTGCATGCAGGTCAGAGAGAAAAAGAAGGGGTAAAAAAAAAAAGTCTGACTTGACAGTCAGTGTGTGGACTGGGGCTTCAGGCTGTCGTGTCTGTTAGAACGCCTCGTTGTCAGCCATGAGCTCGCTCACATTTTATTTCCGTCACCGAATATATTTTTATGACTCCAAAATGTAGCTAGCAGTAGATATTTAAAAAGAAATGCTACGTGAAGTAGCCCTCGTTTTCCCATAAAGTAGTCGCATTTGATTGACAGTTGAAGTGGGCGTGGTTTCAGCACATTCAGTGTTCCGGAGCGGCAAATTTTTTTTTTTTTTCATGATGTCAAAGCCTCATTCTCTGTACCTGGCATGTTTTTCCATCATTCAACCAAGTATTTCTTCTCACTTTCCGGGGACTTGAAAGACATTTTCAGCCCGTATCCATTTGACTGCTATTTCTGTTCCACGGAACCTCATTTTGTGCGGCGTCCCTGCCGTGTTTGCCATTTGCCGCGTAAATGCTGCATTTAAAAATAGCGCATGTGTCCTCTTGTGAAATTGAAAGTCACCCGCGAAACTTTTAGACTTTTTGACAGCTGCGGAAGAATCCCGGGGGATGAGCCGTTTTGAGTTCAATCAGCTGCATTCCTGTCACGGCAAACAGCCCAAGCTTTACCAGCTTGTCACCTCAGAGGGGACACCCATGATATCAAATCTGGTAGGTTTGTAGCTCTTCAGAGAGAGAAAAAAAAATGCGCCGCCGCCACCACCGCCGCGTGGATGGGGAGTGAGTCGATTTGAAATGCACACACTATCATCCCCGTTGTATCCAAGTTTCTCCAGAGGAAATTGTCTGCCTTCCACCAGCGGAGCGCCATCCTGCCAGTGTCACATTGACCTCCCGTGAGCCCAATATTTTCTTTAAAAATGAATCAATCCTTTGAAAAATGACTTTTTTTTTTTTGTGTTTGTCCCCAGAGGTCACATTGATCCTCCCGAAAAGCGCTCTGAAATGACTCGCTGATGAAGCGGTGAAAGGGCTCCATTTTGAAAACAAATGGCTTTCTAGTTTAGTCGCAGCAGGTTGTTTTGCCTGCAGCTACATGGCATGTTGTTGGTGGGGGAAGGGGGGCGGTGGGGGGCTTCTCCAGTCAACTTTTCAATCAAACGCTAAATTAACAGAGACTGTCAGTTCAAAAGCACACAAATTAGTGTCGTAAGTAGTGCTTGATGATCTCGAACGATGCCATAATCCTCCATCTCTCCTGTCCAGTTGCACTTTTCTCGCTTTCACATTCTTCCATGAGAAAAATCACGAGACTGTTTGAGTCCGCTTATTAACGTGGCTGCAACTTGGCTGCCTTTTCTACCCTATTCAGAAAAGGGTAGGGACATTCGACTTTTGGGTGAAATGACCCAAAAGAGCCTTGACAGGTGAAATTTCAAAAGACCAGAAAAGTTCACATGAAAGTAAATATATCACGCCATCAATATTAATAAAGTGGAACCTCCATTTAACGGATCAGGAAACAAGGGAAACAGGATTCGACGGACAGAAAATAAATGTCCCATTGAACAGAACCTTTCCAAGTCTGTTCGTTCCAGAGTTGGCCACAACTGGCCGAGAAATGGTGCTGTGGTCCAGCGACAGACAGACAGACAGACTGGTCAGGTGTTTATAGCTACGACTGCTCTCTTTGTGAAAGAGAGACTAAGAGTAGACCTGAAAAAAGCACATCAATGTGGCGGTCATGTTAGCAAACGCTACTGCCCTTTTAAAGGTCATGGAAAGCATGAACATTAGCTTAGCATCGGCGCAGGACAGAAGAGACATATGAGCAACAAATGTGCGGGTCTTTTGGATTTGAACTCGCAAATAAGCGCACATTTTCTTCATGCTAGCTGACTGTGTGTACATAAAGTCATCGCACACGCCTCCAAATTCATTCAGTTTGATCTTCAATTTGACCATTGCCATGCGAGCAGCTGACGAATGTGTGGAGCGTGTCCCGAGTGACAAGGAAACGTCGACATTTCATTGGAGACATCAAAGTTAAGTAAAGGCAAGCAATTATCTGGCCTTTTTTTTTTTTTAATCCTCGGCGCAGTCATTAGAAAAGAACATGAAAAGAATTTCCTCTCTTACCATATGTTGCATGGCACTATAATCTAATGAGGCTTTCGTAATTACAAAGACTACCATGGAGGGAGGGGGGCTCATCGATTCTCTGGGAAAAGAAATGTCATTACAGACGCGCCGTAAAGCCATGATGCTTCGTAGTTTAATTTCAGGTAATTGCTACACGCAACAATGGGAGTTTTTTTTCTTCTTTTTTTTTTTGTTGTTTTATTTTTTTTTTTTTTTTGGGATAGCGAGTTCAAATCAGGCACTGCTGATGGAGGCTTCCTCCAAACTGTAATACTTTTTTTTTTCTGGCTCATCACCGCCTCAAACCACAATTCGAAATATTATGAATTAAAATGGACTCAATTTTTTGTTGGCTCTTAGTTCTTACCCATGACTGTCATCGCCCTCGAGGATGTTATATTTGGTTATCGGGGAATTTGATAAGCAACAGATACCCGCAAGCGCACACTGACCAGAGCGGAGGTGATGCTCGTATAAGTGAGACGTCTCTAATTATCAACAAGATGGATTATTTGACACCCCCGCACCTCCACCCCGCCATGAGTTCTGACTGTGAACCATTCCTCACCGTGCAGGCTTGAATTACACGTGCATCAGACAAATAGAGGACAGATTCATACCGCTTGGACATATGACACTGGAGAGCCTTTCCCCAAATGCCATTCCTGACCATCTCCTTATCTTCTTCGAGCTAAACATCGCACCACCCGACGGGAGCTGTTCAATAAATAAAGGCTTGTAATTACAGGATAACATTAGCGCCGCCGTTGCACAGCAGCTGATACAGAAACACCGTCCAATTAAATAGGGAGAGGTAATAAAGCCCCCTATTTAAGCTGCCCCGCGGTGGGTTACTGTAAACAAACTCAATCGCGCTCGCGCCGACCGTTCATTTTGTACGGGTTTGTACGGTTCAAGTGTAAATAACGTCGTCCGTCACCATTTTCCAAGTCGGCGTCTTGCTCAAGGGCGTGCTCGAGCACCTTTACCTGTTGCGATTTCCATATTTTTAAGTCTGCCTTCTTGTCCCCGAGCTAAATTTCGAGACTGACTTATTGCCGCCTGTGACTTTATGTTAAAAATAAATAAAAATGAAAAGCCTGCATATCACATCAAAAATGTGCGCATGCACAATAATAATAAAGGTCAAACTGAATATATTAAAAAAAAAAAAAGTGGCCTGCTGCTCTGGGTACCATCAAATTTTAGTAGGGGAGATTAAATGTTGCACCAGAGGCGTGCTCTCGGGTTTGATTCAAATATGTTGAGGGAGAGCACAACAGTGGATCGACTGCTTAAACACTGCTTTAGCAAAAACAAGATACAACGATGTTACATGTTAGTGACAACCAGGGGGCGGTGCAAGAAGTACCGGACAATTCGAATCTCTTGCTCATGCCTCAGGAGCCTCACAGCATTATATCGCCTCAAGATTCAAAGTAAAAAGAATAATTTAAAAAAAAAACCTTGATAGACGATAACAAGTACAAATAGTGAGATGTGACACATTTGTCAACACTCAAAAACTGGGATTCTTACCTCCATCAGACAACAACGATGAGCCACCTTACCCAGTTCAACAATTTCAAAAATCTGACCAAAAATTGGTGAAAAAAAAGATGCTATCATATCAGTTATGAGCAATTTAATCATGAGCAATTGTAATTTATTTACTCCGGTTAACCCTTTCATGCACCCTGTAAACCGATAACATGATAAGCTGTCCACTGCAGTGATCGCCGTCCCTGAAGGCGTTAAAATCCTGTTTGGTGGAACAAAGCGACAGTATTTAGTCTGCTGTTTTCATAACAAGTGGATGGACAGGACTGTCACTGTATGTCTCGTGCATAGATAGATGAACAAAGATGCAGTATTTTTTTTTAAGCTCATTCAGTGCCAGCCAATTCTAGACCAAGTCTGAAAAGACGTTTAAAAACGTCTTTGGGAGTGAATGAGTTAAAAGGGGAATTGGAAATTTTGTCGCGCTTGTCCAATATTTGGCAAAATAAAATTCCAATTAACCGATTCATCCTCCAATGATTTAAAAATATCTTTTGGGGTCATTGAACATGTACAACTCGAAAGATGAATTGCACACAGAGCATTTGGCTGTTTAGTATTGAACTTGACAACACACAAAGAATTTTTTTTTTAATCTGCCGATTTTTGCAGCTATCGCTCTTTTTGTCGCTGCCAATATTCTCGAGGTTAATTTTCCAAACGGGGGGTGGACTGGCCCAACATTTCAAGCACTTGGAACTAGCAAACTGCCCTATTAAAATGTCTTCACACACACACACACACACACTCTTGCTGGGCGTCACGTGAAATCCCAGATTGACAACAAGATGGCCATCACTTTGCGCCAGTTGACTGGCTCCCGCCTCTGTATGTGTTGGCGAGCGTGTGATTATTCCGTGCCCAGTTCGACGGCCGCTGCGCCGTTTTCCGACTCCGACGGGCGGCTTTTGTGAAAGGCAGACTTCGAGGGTGAAAAGAACAATTTATCCCGCATTAATTCGTCTCCAATCTTTGCTTTCAGTCAAGTGAGCAGCTTTGCATTATGTTCCGCGAGGTTTAGCGACCGGCGGAAAAAGCGTCACCGGCACAATGAACACACACAGGCATCTGGTGCCGGCATTATGTCGGCAGAAATCATTTCGCGCGCGCTCAAAGCCGCCGCGCGATTGTCCGCCCCGACGACACACATTTCTCTTCCTATTGTGATGTAAAAAGTTGAGCGGGAGCGGCTAAAAGCCCGAGCAAATTAGATGCCGCCGAGCATTACATCGAGCGCGACAAAGCACGATGAGCCATCAGCGCCGTCCAAAAAAACTACCTGGGAGACGTATCGAAGGGCTGCCAGACGCTAGATTAAGCACAGGCTGTGTCATTTGCTTTGCTATTGTGCCGAGCTGGCGACAATTTTATTATCGGGCCAACCTGGGATGGATCTAGCGAGATAAAAGGAAACCTCTCACAATATCACCAAATAACGAGAGTGCGGAAACGAGGCTTTTGCATGAAAGCAAAGCCATTTTAATATCTGGCACATTGGAGAAGGCGCATCACAAATGAACAAATGCGTCTTTTATCGGTTTTGTCAGCCTTTTTTGTTTCCTGACAGCGTCTTTATCAGACTGATCCCAACACGGCGCTAAATTGTTCCGGCGGAACAATAACGGGAATGAAAGTCGGCTCACGGAATTCCAAAAGGGGACACGGAAAATCGGTACTGGTAAATCAAAAAAATAATAATAATTACTCTGTGACTGTGCTGTAAATATCATTCAATGTAGTTTTTTTCCTTGAGCTTTCTGGACAACTTTTCAGGGTACGTGATAAATGGACATTTTGTCTTTCAATTGAACAACACTGCCCATTTGGCGACGTCGCCAGCTGCTAAAGAGCGCCGCGGACTCGTGAGGAGGCCAAAAATCGGTTGCTCGAGTGAAATTGTTATTATCTATAATTATATCTATTTATAAAATCTGGATGATCTTACTTTGTGCATCCACTTGACGGAATGAAATTTCTCCATTATTTTTTTTTCTTGGGTGAAGTTAAAATATAAAGCGACGCCCAATAAAATATTCCTACAAATGATAATACATTGAAAAAACATGGTCTGTTTAATTTACTTTTTTTTTTTAAAGAGCATTTTACGTCGCGACAGCAAGTCATTTGCATATTTGTGGGGGGGGCAGTAACAAAACAGTCATCCAATTTAAAAAAAAACACATCGCATATGTATGTACAGTATGTATATTTTGGATTACGTCAAATTTTAATTTCTTTTGTTAGCATATGTAAATCGTCAATCAGGGGCTGGGGGGTCACACCATATAAAATCTCGCCGCTTGCGCACTGGACACTTTAATGGAAATGATGTCCTGTCCGAAACTTATTACAGACAAGCAATAAACATTTTTATGACTGATGGCTCCAAAAACAATTATTCAGAGATTTCGTCATTGTTTGCAACATGATGCCGTACATCTGAGTATCTCGAATGGAATGCCAATACACATGCCATGTTTAAAATAATAATCATAAAATAAACAGTCAATTCTCAAGTGGCCTTTGATTGCAATTTCCTTTCGCTTGAATTCCAACTTGTTCACCAGCTGAACCATTCAAGTCCAAAGCGTCTACCGTATTGTGTGTTTTCATTTTCGTCTCGAGTTTGACACTTTTCGAGGGAGGGGGGGGGGGGCACAAGTTAATTAGTCGGCGACAGGTGACAATGCTTGTGAACGCCACGCGTTTGGCAAAAAAGGAAAGCGACTTTGAAAGGTCTATGAAGAAGAAAAGCTATCCCCGGTGTAACCCCAAGTTTGCAGCAATAGACCCCGTTTCATCTACGCTGCGCTTTTAACAAGATAAACCCTCTACTGACAGTGACCTGAGATGAAAGAAGGAGACACAAAGCTGAGGAGAGTTCAGGGAAAGTTCCCCAATGCCCCACCTACCCGCCCCACTCAACCCCCAACCCATCGCAAACCCACATCTGATGAGTGGAAAAGTTCTCCCGCCTCTCTTACAACTTTGTGGTTGATCCCGCGCGGAGGCCTCGCCTCTGTGCTGAAAGATGCCGGCAAAGACAGCTCTAATCTCGCAGATTCTCTTAAACCCGCTCCGACTCAGACTCTTCTTTTGTTCCTTAGGCCGCGGAATCTCCGACATCTCTATTCGGACGACACCCGGCTGCGTGCCGAGTGCGTGCGTGTCAACTTTGGGTTTGAGCGGATGCCAGTTGTGCATTTGATCAAGTCAAAGGAAGCAAAGAAATCTAAGTGTCATTATATCGGTCTCGACAAGTCTCAAAACCAGCAGTGGTCTCATCAAGGAATAGTTTTGCTAGCGTGATGCAATTAGCAGCCTGCAGTGTCAGAATGGCAACAGGAGCAGCAATTTGGGAACCCAGATGCCAAAAACGCCTGGCCAAATTTGCTTCTGCTAATTGAAATGTTACTGAGACTTTGATTTTGGCTTCTCACGATCGTAAAAACATTTTCATCAAAGAAAACCCATTAGGTCAGCTCCCCGTGCATGCTTTCAGCTGTTTAACGACACCCCAGTTGGAATTTAAGATAAGATAAGATATCCTTTATTTGTCCCGCAATGGGGAAATTACAATCAGAATTCAGAAAGGAAAAACGCTGGGTAGGGAGAGGGAAAAAAAACCACGCTCGAACTATCCTCTTCCGAGGATAATTTAAGTCCAGGATAAAAAAGACCCTAGCACATGAATAAGCATTAGACAGTTACAACAAGTCACAAGACATAACATGTATAAGGGGGGATGAATGGGAAGGGGGGGAGGGGGGGTAGGGTAGGGTAACCGCGACGCGGCTGACGATGACCAGCCGCACGGTCACCGTTGCGCTCCGCATCATCGAACCACGTCACGGGGGAAAAAGAATCGGAGCGATGAAGACGGTGATAACAAGGATGTGTATGCGCGTGTGGTTGTCCAGTTGTGTATGTGTATGCGTGTACAGGTCATAGCTGCTTAGTCGAGGTCTGCTCATCATGAAGACAGTCCCGGCTTATCAGTCCATGGCCGAGAAGGAGGGGGGTTGGTGGTGGGGGGGCCCTAGACTCCGTGCGTATTTCCATCCAGGGGAAAGGCCAGATAGCGTTGTTTGTTTTGGAGAGACGGCCGCCAACAATTCCAGACAGCCTTGAGTCCTTGGTCTGTATCTCTCACTGGCGCCGATCAGCCAATCCTCAATTCCCTTTCGAAGCGAAAATTCCAACGTCTCCATGGTATTATCGATCGCGCGGAGTCGCTCCAAACCGCAACAATATTGCGGTTGAGCTCAGTCACCGCTTGAGTCTGAGTGTTGGACATTCGCGCCAAGCCATCCAGAGTGACCGGCAGCTTCTTCACTTCCAATAGAGCCGCTCCCGTCGGTTGAATTTTGCGATAGAACAGCAAGCTGCCAACACCAAACAGCAGCATACCTGTTATCAAAAGGCCAATAATGTAGATGTCTTCCACGTCCTCCACGGACAGTACTGTCAGGCACACCGGTCTCCACTTTCTCCATGGATCCAGGGCGTATCCGGCAGCAAGTGTCCCCGGAGGGCAAGCAGGCTCCCCACTGCCCGCTCTTTCCGTCGAAGATTTTTTGTCAATTACATCGAGAGACCAGCCAACTAATTCCATGGTTAGTTCTTCGGATGAAAACACGGTAGGAGGCTAGGGAAAAAAGTTGGACAAAAAGACAGCACAAGAAGACTAAGTGGCGAGCAGGGAAAAAAAAAAGGTGGGGGGGCAGGGAGCAGAGCAGAAGCGTCCGCCTTCGTCGAGAGCCAAGCGGAAAAACTAAACGACGGTAAAACTAAACACACAACAAACCAAATTACACAATTATCATCATATTTGACAAGGTACATTTTGTTTTAGAAACACCACCAACGCTAATGGTCGCAGCCAATATAAAATCCCATTGACACGTGAATAGAAAATTAGCATCGAGTCCTGTGATATTCCTTCAAATAACAATTAGTCACAATACAAACACTTTTTTATAGTACAATATATGAATACAGCTCAATCGCAACTTCCTTTTGGTAACTGAACAAATGCAAATTTTGGAAATCGATGAATAATTGTTCATCGCAATTTCAAAATCATGAGAGAGAGAGGGGGGGGGGGATGCTAGCGGGATAACTCGCTAACTAGAGGGACAGCTGCCTAGCTCAATAGATGGCTAGCTCGACCGACGGACGGACGGACCTCTAAAAATGCAATTGCACAAGAATAGTCCTTTCCAGGCCTCCCTCTGTGACTGACAGGAATGAGTGCTCTTGCTTCCAGACTAAGCTCCATGATGCCCTTGGTAAACACAGCAATATTCGGAGGCCGGATTGCCATGACTTTCACAGTCAGTCGGATCTGTGGACCGGAAGAGCTGGTGCAGGAGTGCTTAGTGTGATCCGTGCGGCGGTGCCAGGCAACAGGAAGATTCCGAGGCTCTCACAGATGGTGTTCCGAGCCGCTGGCGCTCTGGAGTCAGTGAGGATCTCTCAGGTCCAACACTGTCTTGATTGTGAGCGAAGGCGGACGAAGACATCTTGACAGAAAATATGCATGGGTTTTTTTTTGTGTGTGTGTGTGTGTGTTTTGTTTATTGGAGGGGATTGGAGGGGTTGTTTATTCAGGTCAGAGCACCTGGCTTCAATTCTCAACTGATTCTCAAGGTCAATTATTCCACAATGTTGCTTTCAGGATGGACGTTCAAGAGGAGGAAAGTAAATTGTCGTCACAGAGAGGAAATACAATATTTCCTTGTCTCTCTATCATACATGCTGCCACTGCACGGGACAGGGAGTCAAGAGGGTTCAATAAGTATGGCGGCACCTCATGGAAACCAATTATTCACAGGCTCCCGAGCCTTCATTTCTATGCGGCAGCTTTGAACGGTTTTGATATACCATGATGAATTACCATGACCAAAATGAGAAGGGAGGAAAGCGGGGGGTTGCAATAAAGCAAGAGAGCGAGAGACAGAGAGAGAAAATTCCAGCAGGAATTCTTTGCCTCAACTCCCTCGGGGGTGATCCGTGTGTTGGTGGAGCACTGTACATTTCTCTGGCGAACGTATCGCCTTCTCTTCTTCCGCCCACGCGAGGCTGCCGAAACGAATGAAGTCCCCGCGGAGGAGCTCCTTAATACAGTCGGAGCGTGCGTGCTCATGTGTTGCACACCTCCTCTTAATTAAACAGTGGCAGCCAGTGAAAACATTGTTTGACTGAGGCTGAGGAAATTAGCTTTGTCTGTAAAGAAACAAGGTGGGTGGGGGGTGGGTCGATGGGGTTGGGGCGAGGGTGGGGGTGCATGCAAATATCACAGGAGGTGACAGTCGTTAAGCAAGGAGACTTAAACAAGCACTTGCTTCTTGTCGAGCTCAGTTGATTGGTTCAATTGCAATCTGACAAGACGTACTGGATTTCATATAGAGGCTGTATAATGGATAGAGTGGATATAAAAAGTCTACACACCCACCCATCCTCAAATGCCAATTTTTTCTGATATAATAAATGAGATAAGACACATTGTTGTGGCTTGGACTACAAACACTTCCAAATATAAAGCAATGTTAGTATCAACCCTTAGGCTTCAGCTTGGGTACGTTCTCTGTTACATTCATGGCGTACAACGTGAAATGGCTTATCTTGGTCTCACATAACCCGGGCATTCAAACTGGGGTGTGTGGACTTTTTAGATCCACAGTACGTGATCGCTTGGGAGCAGAAAATTCACTGCGTGTTTCTGAATGATGCATCCACAAGTATTTGATGTAAAACCGAATTTTAAAAGAAAGGGAGCGATGTGCAAATTTATCTCTCGCCATCCTGTGGGCTTGCTGAAGATTGCTGTCCGTTTTCAGTGAGATGCCCTTAAATCCCAGCAAAAAGTTGTCTCGAGGCCAAAACCCAATGCATCTCCAAACAGTTTTCACGGTGCCAAGTTTAAGTAAAAACAGCACTCTAACAAGACAAAAAAAAAAGACACAGCTGGGAAGAAACCAAAAAGGGCAGCACAGGATTGAGAGACCAATTCAAACCCCCAAATTTGTCAAAAATATGCTCACAGACCACCAAAAAAAATTAGAACACGATGCAAATATTCATAATTTCATTACTGTTATTTTTTGCTGTTCCTTAATAATGACAACAGCTTTATTCGATGCACACAGCGGCCTAGCGACCCCAGCTAATGATCCGCAAATAGATGACAACAAAACCGTCGCCCCTCAATCGTATGCACTGTTCAAACCAGTTCCTTTAAATCCGGGCCTGTCCAATTAGAGTCAAGGCTCCATGTTGCACTTAAAAGCATTTGACAATCCAAAGAGGCTAAAAAAAAAAAATGCGTGGCCTACTGCCCAATTAGCGGGGCCTGAAACTGTTGCTCACACCGCACATACACAAAGTCGTGCCATGCTAATAAACACATGAAATTCATTTGTGGGAGTATGCACGAACTCTGAAAAGTTAGCCGAACCGAAGCTTTCTGAGCAATGCTGAGACAAAAGCCCCCGATGGGTAGGTTATCGCCGGTATTGTTATTTCCCCCTAATCACATCATGTATTTGTATTTTTCACTGCATAGAAGAACACGCGACTTCGACTCGCCCCGGTCGCCTCTTACGGCAGATTGTTAACCGCCGTCGTGGCAAATGCGATTGACGCTCCCGGTGCGACGCCGAACGGAAGTCGTCAATTACATGGCAAATGGCCGGCCTGCTGCAATTTATCGCTCCGCCACCATCACACGAATGTGCGGAGAAAAAAAAAGCAAAGACAATAAAACGCCTGGAAGGGAAGGGCACGAAGAGTGGAGCTCAAAATGTGATAATGAACCTCTGGAAAAAATGTGACCATGAAAGGCCGTTAATTGCAATGATATTCACAATGTCATGCACTGCGGGGGGCTGAAGAGGGGGCGGGGGCAGGGGGGGTATGGGGGGTATTTATTCGTTCTCTAATGAGTTAGCAATAGTTTGTACTTTCACAAGTAGAGAAAATGCGTGAAATAAACGTCCATCACCACTCCGGTTTGCCACACATAAATAAATAGTCCGGCTTGATAGCGAATTTCCACAGGAAATCAATGGCGATCTTTTAACTCGCTGAAGGTGCAGCGCGGCGTCACTGAAGACAACTTTTACATCTATTTGATGACCCTCAGAGAGGCCCAGTAACATCAATCCAAATCCATTTCATCGATCGCAACCTTCACGTAATCCTCCGCCGAGGGGTCGACCACGACACGGTTAAAACAAATAAATTAATTAATTAAATTTAAAAAAAAATTAAGTTCCTCTAACCGCGAACTCATATCCACTCAATTACTCAGCGGCTTAAGTGTTAAGCAGAAGGTAATCAAAGCGCATTGTTCCACAAGGCTTGCTCGAAAGGGCAAGTTCAGAAATTGGGTGGTAAGGTTCGGGAAAACTTTGGAAAATAGGGTTTTGTTGAAGGGCAGGGGAGGGGGGGAGTGGAAAAAAACTTTCTGAGCATGAGCTGTAAGTTACTGAATGTATTCGCATAAAAATAAAACACATTCATGTACATCTTGCCTTTGTCTCGATGATGATAATACAACTGATGTTCAAGCTAAATGAGATTTGTTTCATTCTTTCTGTGTTTATTTGAAATGTACTCATTTCAGTCTTACTGTAAGACTGTACGGAAGACGGAAAGTGGAGCAGTCAGGATTTGAAATTTATTTCATTACAGACTACTGAATAACCTGTTTTGTCTTGGACTCGACAAATGTTTCTTTTATTTTAAAAAAAACAAAAAAAACTAAATCTAATACTAAAACGAATAATTATGAAACTAAAATGAATCTTGCCCTTGCAAAAAAAAAAAAACTAAATCTAATACTAAAACTAATAATTATGAAACTAAAATGAATCTTGCACTTGCAAAAAAAAAAATAATAATAATAAAGCATTTTAAAAAAAAAACGACCAAAAAACTTCCGTAACCAGAATGAAAAAATCCCAGACAATTCAACAGAATGATCTGAGTAATAATCGAAAACCACAAAACATTGCAAGTAAGTAATGGAATGTCTCCTGCCCAAACCTCATTTCAAAAATAGTTTGGTTCCACTTTTATTTTGCCCTATCGCTAAATTAAATCTCAAAGTAATCATAGTCAGCGGCATGTTGGATGAACCAATTCATTTGCAGGCGGTAAAGTCCGGTGACCATTTTCCACCCGCGCCATCACCTTTATTACAGTTTAGCGTACTTTCTTCGACAGAAAAGGTCACAGACTAAAAAGAAAAGATATTACTCACATGGATGATCAAACTTGCATCCGAGCAAACGGAGACGGGCCTGAAAACAAACCAAAACATGTAAAAATGGTGAGAAGGCAAACGAGAGCTGACTGGCGGTAAAAAAGTCATTTGTCGGTGGCGAAAATCATGTCATGTCTTTGGTTGCGTCGGGGGTCCCGGGAGTCGCCGCGGAGCCTCACCTGATTGTTTTTCACCTTGGCTGCGCTCCTTCGTGGGCCTGCCCTCCTTCTCCTCCTCTTCCCAAACTGTCTCATTATGTCCATCTCAACGAGTCACTCAGTTTGAAATTTGGAGAGCGGTGGGGCAGGGTGGGGAAGGTGCACGGCGGGGATCAGGTTATCTAAGGACAGGTAAGAAAATAAATGAAGATAGTACGGCGACACGGGTGTAAATCTCCTGACGAGAGACAAGAAATGGAGTGGAAATCACAGGCGGCATGTAAATTCATCAGAAACGGGAAGGGCAAAGGAACAGCTGACAAAAGCACAACCTCTGCTTTCAATCAAAACTGATGTCTCGCTCGAGAGCCAACTGTTTTGACGCCGCGCGGCCATAAGGAGACGCTCTTTGAACCCGATTTGTATGGCTCGCCGGACGACACATGGCTTGGCTTGCAAACTCGAGTCGGGTTCAAAAGAGCCCGGCGCCGGCAGGCGGAGACGTGCAGTCCAACGGAGGAGCATACTTCGAGGTGTCCTCGAAGCATGCGAGGGGCCCCGTGCCCTGCGTAGCGGTGACCCCCCCCCCCCCCCCCCGAGGCTTGCTGAGGGAGAACAAGCGCCGCGGCTTGCAGAGTCTTGCAAAATGCACAACTAATCCAGAAAAAAAAAACATAACGAAAAGCCCCCAGAGCATGACCGAGCCGGACAGAGCCGTTCTCCCTCAAGGCCAGGAAAAAAAAAATCTAAAAAGTTTAAAAAGTGTCAGTTCTTCTGTTCGGGAATAATCTGAAAGAGCAGACTTCAAATGGACTCGCTTTTTTTTTTTTTTTTTTTTTTTTACTGCAGGGTCACGCTGTGGCTTTCATCTGGATTCGTCCACTTTATACCCAAGGCTAAAGTTTGGGGTCTAGTCTAGGCCAGGAGTGTCCAAACTTTTTCATTGAGGGCCAAAAACAGAAAAATGGCAGGATTCACAAATTAATTAACGAATTAATTAATTAATGGGGATAGATTTTAAAGTGGCCCTTGCCTCCTGCCATTTTAACGAGTAAAAAAACGACATAGTATAGTAAGGCGTTTTTAGCCCGAAAGAAACGACATAGTATAGTAAGGCATTTTTAGCCGAAAAAAACGACCATGTATAGTAAGGCGTTTTAAGCCCCAAAAAAACGACATAGTACAGTAAGGTGTTTTTAGCCCAAAAAAACGACAGTATAGTAAGGCGTTTTTAGCCCGAAAAAAACGACATAGTATACGAAGGCGTTTTTAGCCCGAAAAAAACGACATAGTATAGTAAGCCTTGGGTATAAAGTGGACTAATCCAATTAATTAATTCACTAATTAATTAACTAGTTAATTAATATATGTAGAAAAAGAGAAAAAAGTAGTCCTCCAAAATAATTGCTTGAATAAGTACTCAGTGAGGACATTACTCAAGTACTGAGTAACTGTTGATGAAATTACTCAAGTACTGATAATTTCCGATGTGTTATTAAAAAAAAAAAAAAGAAAAATTTTAAAAAGCAGTATGAATACCAAACCGAGAAAGATCAACATGGACATCTACATTTCCGGACAAGATCACTTGAATGAAAGCAACAAATGACATATTCATCATGCATCATAAATCGAGGTAATTTCAAGCCTCGAGAAATGGTCAGAAATTTAACTAGCTCCATTTGCACTCTGGAAATATCAAAAATATGCTCACCAATTCGAGATTATCGAGAAAACCATGTCCCCCCCCCCCCCCCCCCCAGTTTGAAATATTGAGTTCTTCTGCTGAAATGAAATGAAGCTGAAATGTGGACATTTTTAGGCTGAGAAACGACCACGCATAACATGGGGGGGGGGGGGGGTTGTTTGTTTTTATTTTACTTGGTTACTATTTATTTTCCGGGTGTTCTTTCAAGCTATCAATCATGATTTCAAAATCAATCAAAATCCATACATGACAATTCGTCTGCTTTTCATCTCGACGAGTCCGCTGTACCCCAAATCTGCTTCAACCTTGGATATCGGCAAGGTTTTACCCAGCAGCGAGAAAAATGGAGTCTTGTGTGGGATCGCATGATGGAGGCATGATGTCAACAGTGTGACACCACATAATGTGACTCCGTGTAGTTTTGACCTTTTAACAACAGAGAGTGTTTATCAACATGTAACACACACATCCAACGTCCCACAGACACCACGTGGGTTCTCCCAGCCCCCCCCCCCCAAAAGTAAAGACGACTGCCACGTCTCGATCGTGTCGTTAAGACGCCACTCGATTCGTCACGGGCAGCCGCGTGACTCCATGCGTCATGTTGACATTGTTTTTCGACGGCGCCTGTGCATCACCGGTCGTCTGCGGGCCGGGCCGGCGGATCATCGATCTGTTCCTTCGGGTTCCTGGGAGAGGCCTTCGCTCAGCGCCGACACGCCGCCGATTAGCTCGTCACTCTCCGTGTTTCTGGAGCAGAACTAATCGGGCTGCGGAGGAGACTTGCCCCGCTGCTAGCCACGCGTGGCTCGTCTTGTCTTATCCGTGTATGCAGGAGGCCGACATATTCTGTTTTTCCACCCAGAACTTCTTGTGGCACCTTCGGAGATCATCTGTTTTGCAAATGATCGATGAATGCGAGTCGATGATTACTTTTCGGCAATTAACTTGTTGACGCAGGTGCATCCCTATCTCGTTGCGATACGCTGTCCTGATAAGATGGAGAAAAATAATCGTCGGCCTTTGATTTTTCTGTTTAATCACACAAAATCAAAACAAATCACCTTCAGACTGCTTCGGGGCTGTTTTGGACACCAAAATGGATTTATTAGAAAGCTGCTTTGATGCCCGCGCCACTGCAATGCGCAAACGCGGGCGAGCCGATTCATCGGCCGGCCGATTTGAACGGCTGATATGACTGCTTTGAAAGTAGTAAATAAATAAATAAATAAATATACCACAGTCCATATTTTTCAAACAGACACTCTCAAAAAAAAAAGCAATAAATAAATAAGATGGAAATATTTCACGCTGTTGTAAAGAAAAAAAAAATTAAAAATATATATATATACATATTTACTGTGTGTATATATATACACACACACACACACAGGTGCTCACATCTGCCTCTTCGCAATACCCCATCGATTTTCCATAGGGGTTAAAGGTCAGGCGAGTTTGCTGGCCAGTCAAGAACTCGAATTCCATGGTCCTTACATTGAGGCACTGCTAGCTTTGGCACTGTGTGCAGGTGCCAAGTCCTGTTGGAAAATGAAATCTGCAGCTCCACAAAACTGGTCAGCGGCAGGAAGCGTGGAGCAATGGAAAATTTCCTGGTGGATGGCTGCGTTGACCTTGGACTTCAGGAAACACAAAGGACCGAATCCAGTAGATGACATGGCACCCCGAACCGTGACTGACTGTGGGAATTTGACACTGGACCTCAGGCCACGTGGATTCTGTGACCCAGCGCTTCCTCCAGACTCTGGTTTCCAAAGGAAACGCAAAAGTTGCTTTTGGTCCACTCAGCAGCAGTCCAGTCCTTTTTTGTCTTGAGCCCAGGCTTCTGATGCTGTCTGTCGTTCAAGGAACGCCACAGCTTAAACCCCTCGTGTCGCACACAATTTTAACGACATTTAAATTTTCTGAGAAACTGATTTTTTGGTTTGTTTTCAGATGTAAATTAAAATGAATCAGCACTTGATATGCATCAGCCTGTGTGGAACAAATGTATGCATGACATGAAGTTTCAACTTTTTAATATACATAAGTAAACTTTATTCTTCCAAATATTGGAATTTGCATCGCCCTCAAAATAAATCAATAAATGCATCAATCAATCGACTCAAGCTATAATGAAAACATTCAAATCATATTTCCCCACTGGACTTGATGAAATTCGGATGAAACCATTCCAGCCCCAAGCCCCGCCCCCCTCCCAAAAAAAAAACTTTTTATAATGTATTTTAGCACTCTATATCAGTGTAAATATGAACAATAAATATGAATGAATATATGCTACTCAGAGAATTAAAAAGCTTATTTTTCATGATTAATTCATTGTGATTGTGTGCTTGCTCTATGGCCACCTGGGGGCAGTATAATACGAACATTTGGCTATACATTGAGATGGTCACAACTCCTCAGTTAGCTGCAGTAATATTTTAGGTCTTTTTTTAAGAGAGGATAAAGAATATTCACCTTCCTCTATGTTTCTTTTCAGCTTTAAGCTATAGTGTTTGAAATACATTTTTTTTTCTTTGTAAATCTTTTGACAAGCTACCTCAACTGCCACACACAATGAATAACAATACGGAGCCATGACACCTACAGAGAGTGGAAATGGAAGAGCAGATGGAGAAAATGTGACACAGCCTTATGGAAACATTCACGTCTGAAGTTGTTTTTATTCCGGCAAGAGCAGCGGTAAGACTTTCTGTGTACACCCTCGATGAGTCACTCTGACACTGAGGCAACCTGGGATGCAAAAAGCCTCTGCATAGCCAAATGAAAAAAGCACCACCTCGCTGACTTGGCTCTTAATGCATTTTATTCCGTGCCAACATTTTCCTTTGGAATTAATTCATATATGGCTGTATGAAATATTAACTCCATTTAAATATTTTACGACAAATAATGAGCGCTCTTGACCTCTGTATTTAAATTTAATCAGCACATGCAGAATTGATTCGCTGCATTTTTCCCTTGTCTGGCTGGGAAAGTCCCGTAGTCATTTTTTTCTAAGAGGCGCCGAGTGATAAAGACTGGCTTTCTGTAATGAATGGACATAATTGAGATGAGTGGTCTTAAAGTCTACAGGGGGCAGGGGGGGGGGGGGGGATCCATGTTAATCAGGGGTGTCCAAAGTCCGGCCCGGAGCCCATTTGTGGCAAGCGGCACGTTTTTCATTGGCCCACCACATTTTTAAGACAAGATAACCTTTATTTGTCCCACACTGGGGAAATTTGCAGTCTCCAGCAGCAAAATTGGGGGAGGGGGGAAAGAAAAAAAACAGTGTTTCATTGCACAAAATAAATGTTTCAGAATAGAACTGCACACAATTCAATATAAGGGCAATAATAAAAATTTAAAAAGAAATAAATAAATTTTCAAATAATACATGAAAAACACAATCCATTTCAAAAGGTTAATGAGAAAATGTTGAAAGATATCATCACTTTTAAAAAAGGTTGAATGTAGATATGTTTTTATCAAATTCAAAATATTAAAATTAATTTTCATTTCGGTTCTCACACAACCACGAATTATTTTTCGCTTTGCCATCAACAACAAACTGAAAAGCTCAAATGTAGGTTGCTTACCCCCAATTCCCCCGCACCCGTCTAAAACATATCATACTTAAGTTGAGCTGCCACTGTTTATTGGCTTCGTTTCGCAAAAACAAAACGAAATGGCCCACTGCCGCCTTGCATTTTCCTATGCGTCGCCCTCAGTGGGAAAAGTTTGGACCTCCTTGATGCAAATGAAGACTTTCCAACAATCTGATGGCTTTTCCACAGTGCGTTTCATCATATTTGCATCGCTGCGAAAGCAAACCCGTATGTTTTGTGATGAGGTAAATAAGGCCAAGCGCGAAGCGTCTGACAGCCCCATCACGGAGAGACATTACGCGTGCCGCGCGCTTGAAGGTCGACCACATCGCCAAACGCGCCATCTCCGCCGTCCTATTCGTCGACATTATTTGTCTCCGCTCGGATATCGGTTACAGGTAAAAAGTCATTTGGCTCCTTGTCATCCTCTGTTACCTTTCTCCCAGCTCATATCAACGCGCCCTGTGACATGAGGCCACAGGTAAAGCGCTTATCGTCACCCGCGACCGCGCTCAACCTCGACGCATTACGCCGCGGCTAGGCGATAGAATATGGCCGACATAAAGCAAGCTAACATGGGTGTCACGATAAAAACACATTTTCCGTCCGCCTTGGTCGTGACAGGACAGATGGACCCAAGCACAGACAAAGCAGCGGATGATTTCTGATTCCGCAGCAAAATCCGGAACGCCGGGAAGCAATCATAGCAACCACTGCGCCTTCCCTTGTGTCTCGTCACGCTGTTGACTGTCCGGCATACTGTCTCTTAGCGTTGTGTTTGCTACGAGTGCGACGGAGAGAGAGCGAGTGAGAGAGAGGGTGAATGGGCTTCGCTCTTTACCTCCTCTTCCTCAATAGCGATTAATTGTCTTATCATAAACACACGGCGGCTGCGCGGGGATAGCTGGCCAGGAGCTAGCTGGCCAGGAGCTAGCTGGCCAGGGGCTAGCTGTCCAGGAGCTAGCTGGCCAGGAGCTAGCTGGCCAGGCGCTAGCTGGAGGCTCACGGCGGCTACACCGTAAGAGCGTCAAGTGCGAGCCAACAACACAAGTCGCTTTGCCTCTCTCAGACGGCAATGCTGACGAATGCAAATTCGTGTAAGCTTATGTTATATTATATTAATAATATAACATTTTATTAATTATTAATTAAGTAATGAATTAATTATCATTTTATGTTCCAGCATCATATTATTTCATGTTAAGCATACCTAAATTATATTCTGTTGTTTAATAATTGCTTAGACATGTTTTTATGTTGGTAGGTTCTGATTGGCTGTTGAAGTAAGAGAAGCAGGAAGTGATTTTAGTTACGAGAGTTGCAGACGTCTTTTTTTCCCCCCTTTTAATAAAACTGCATTTAAAGGATTCCATCTCTCCTTTTGCGGTTCGTAAAGTAGAGCTATCCACTAAAAACAACGAACGCCTCAACTTACATTAGTGTAAAAGGTTTTATCGTGAAAAATATCAGTAAATATGTGTACTGCTGTAGTCTTTGTCTCAAATATGGAAAGTATAAATCCTGTTGACATATTTTAAACGTGCTGGTACCCACATACCGACACAAAAATTCCATTGGGCAAACCTTACTTCACGGTTTTTCACTTATCGCGACCGGTTCTGGTCCCTATTAACCGCGATAAGTAAACTACCTAGCTACCATGCAAACAAAAATAAATAAATAAATACTCCACTGAGCACAAAAAAATGCAGTCCAGTGGAGAAGGTGCCAAAAAAAAATATTCATGTTTACAATGCGGAGTGATGATTCAGATGGGAACACGAGCCAAATGTATGCTAATTCCTCAGCTCCGTCTTTGGTGCGAGTCGTTTGCTGTGCGATGATGAATGCAACATCTCCAGCTTGGCCGTCTTTGAGTCTTTTGCAGCGAAACAAGCTGCATTAGGCAAACAAAAGCCAGACTCAGCACTTTGAACACAACTTGCACAAAATGAAGTCATCCATCACAATAAACAAATAAGTTTGTTTGGAGTCTTATCTCAGAGCGGGGGAAATGTTCGTTTTAAGTATGAACGTGCGGCTACGCAGCACATAAACTCATTTGGAAATGTACATAATAACTCTATGCAGACTGCTTGGGATAAATGCAAACTACCTCAGGAGAAATCATTTATTTTTCTAATCCGTTTATTTCAGATCCTGCAGTGTTTGGCGAGGCATCCTCGATTAAAAAAATAAATAAAAGTTTGATTACAGATGGTCTCTAACATAAAATCAAACTCACCGTTTGTTCCTCGACATGTAAATTGACCTTGCAAACAACGTGAACGGAAAAGGGCGTCGTCGGGTTTGCGGCAAACAAACAAATGCAAATGGTTGAATTAGCCCAGTGTGATTTAACAAAAATGGATGCTTCTGACAAGTGACGGGAAAAAAAAAAAAAAAAACAAGGAGTGCAAAATAACTTTGAAAAGATCAATAATGAGACCTCATCAAAGTTTGAATGTCAATTTTCTAATGACTGCATTATGTTTGCCACTTCCCTTCTTGGGAAGGAATAATAACACTCATATTGCCCGATTAAATCCAATATTTGACTCGGCGCCGGCACAAAGAACAGCGAGAACAACAAATTAGAAAAAGGCCAACTGCGACGTTGAATTGTTCACCTTGAAACAATATAAGACAGCTTTCTCATTTGTGGAAAAGGTTGACATCATCGCTTTTATCAGGAAGGTTATAAGCACACAGATGTACATAAAATGGGCCGATTGATTTTTATTGCAATTTAATATATGATGACCGTATTTTCCGCACTATAAGGCGCTTTGGAATATAACGCGCACCTTCAATGAAGGACGAGTTTCAAAACCGTATTATAAGGCGCATAGAATAGAAGCTACAATAGTGGTTGCAGTATGCATCCAATAGATGGAGCTGTGCTAAAGGGAATACAATACAATACAATACGGCTTTATTGATATAGCGTTTTTATAACCGTTGCAGCTGTAACAAAGCGCTTTATAGAATATTTAAAATACTACATCCAAGAAATCAGGTTATTGATCCACATATAAGGCGCATCGGATTACAAGGTGCACTGTCGGTTTTTGAGAAAATTGAGCGATTTTAGGTGCGCCTTATAGTGCGGAAAATACTACTTTTGATGGTCCTCGTTCCATGTATTTTATTTTTTTAAACAGGCACAGGGAATAAATTCATCTACATTCCAAGAAACATTTGTTCATCCTTACGACATATCAATGCGTGAATATTGTACGCACCCGTATTAAATATTGTTCGATTCCTTCAAAAATCCTTCTCAAGCGAGCGATATGTCACAACATTTTTGGTCATTAGCTTCTTCCGCTGTCCTTGTGGGCTCCTTACTGATATCAAATAAATTGGACCAAGAAAATCGACTCGGAAAATGACCAAGAGGCTATTGATCCCTTTGCATTTTTTCCCCCCTTGCAATCTGTCCAAGCTGCATATTGACGAATATTTTTTGATTTTTTTGCCAAAACGATTTCCTGACAAGCCCCGGTGTGGATAAAATGTTATTTTTCGCCGATACCGCGTGTCAGCCATGCGAGGAGACGAGAAAGCACGAGGGGGTTGAGATTATGTAACTGACTGATGACACTGGGAAGGGGAGGGCTTTATAAAGCAGAAGTGTGAATATCATCTTAATAACACATCTCGGAGAGTTCTAGCGGACACCGTTCCGCCTGTCCTAAACTCATTTCCATCTCAATTGGCGTGACCTCAGGCCTCGGATTTGCAATCCATGGCTTCGGAATGCAAAAATAGACGAGAGGCGTGGGGGGGGGGGGGGTACTTGTGCGAGACCTACCGCGAGAGACACACAGCGTGGCTTTTGTTTGCTCTTAAAAGTGCACGAGGACGTCTGGACTGCCTTCCGCATCTGCAGTACTGACATTGGATGCAAGCGCCCTTTGAAAAGACGATCCCACGCAAAAGAAGAGCAGCTCGGGCGAGGGTGTGCCGTGTGCTACTCCGTGCCGCTTACACGGCAACCTCCGACCTCAAGAGGTCAGCCATGCGGGAATCCCGCCATTCCGGCCTGTCAGATCCAGCATCCACTCAGGCGTGGTGCGCCAAGCAGCAGGGGAAAGCACGAAAAAAAAAAAAAAAAAGAGCGGCACACGGTCAAACTCCAAAACCTTCAGAAAACCATTCGCATAATTTAGAATCCTGCGTAATGGGCTGTTGGCCATGGTTCTCCCCTTCCTGGCAGTCATTTTGGGGCTTTTACATGGGGTTAAACCGATACCCTCCGGGGATGGCTGGGTGGGTGGTGAGGCGAGGCGAGGGGTCCTCAACGAGAGGGACGAGACAGAGTTTCAGGGGATGCAATTCATCTCGCTCAAAAAGTCCACTTTTCGGTGTGATTAGAAATGAGACGTGCCCCTGGAAGGCAGCGGAGGCGGATAATTTGGCTCACAAACAAGGATGTACAGGAACATTGATCTGGATGCTGAAACAGGTTTCTCGTTTCAATAATAATTAAGGCCCGAACGATATGGATGGGTTTTTTGGGGGGGTTTTTTAGGCCGATGCCAAGTCCGATATTTGGTGGGATAAAATCCCAATAACCGATTAATGAGCCGATTTCTGGGTGGGGAGGGATGTTTGAATTCCACTATTGTTTTAAGATATCCTTTATTTGTCCCACACTGGGGAAATTTACAGCCTCCAGCAGCAAGAATGTAACAAGAATGTATGAATTTAATGTAACACATTAAATTCTTGAATTTAATGTGTTACATTAAAAAATGTGTTACATTAGTTTAAAAAAAACAAATCGGAAAAATCAGCACCAATAAAAAAAATTTGCTGATTAATCGATTGAGCTCTGATAACACAGGAAAACAGCGAATTTTAATCAGAGATGGTTTCACGTGTCCCGAGACCTTTTTTTGACACTGCTTTCAAAAGTAATCCAGGTTTTTTTAAGTATTTTCATTTTTGCTTTTAAATTTGAGCTCCAAAAAAATTCCACCTGTTGCTGAACCGAACCCTTAATCCAGAAATATTGCTATTTTACAAATTACATTATGCAAACCTGATGGGCCTGATATTTTACAAAAAGGGACAGATTCAGAATATGCACCAAAAAAACCCCAAAACATTATTTGGAAAACTTGACTTTGGAGCATCTCTGCTTCAAAAATTTTGTTGACCAGAGGAACAATCAAGTCTGCAGCTGAATACCGTTCAAGATCCAAACTTGGTTGAAGGTACTTTGAAACCAGTTTTTCCCAATTCATACATATAATGTTTTGTGGGGAGGGTCAAAATTGAGAATAAATACTAAAAATGACCGATCTGTCTCCCTTAGGCACCAGCTACCAAAAGCATGTGTGGTGGGCTGCCTCGAAAAAAAATTTGTCTGCGACTCTTCACCTGACACAAAGCCATTAACTGTGACCTGGATTTGGTTTTCAGGCTCCAGCTGTGATATACGGCAATGTGTTATCTATTTATTTATTTATTTTTGCTGAACCGCAAAAACATGGCGCGATTGTCAAGGAAGACGTCCATGTGCCACAAAGTATTTGTAGAAGACGACATATGAGCAAGCTAACGGGCGGCGCCATACGCGCCCGTCTTATCCACATCAAGATGTTCGTTTTGCTCCGTTTTGTTTTGGATGCGTTCACCCGAGCGGCGCGCTGATTTTCGTACTCCCTGGCAGGAGCCTCTCGCCGCTATAATATTGTATTCTTGTTTCCCCCCCTCATGCCAAACAGCATCAGTGTTGCTTGTGCAGCAGCCCCAATCCCCCTACAGGGATCAATACACTTTTATAGCATCTGATGCTGTGTTTGGATAATTGATTCAACACCAAACGCACGGAAAGAACTGGCGGGAAGCGGCTCGGGTTGCGCGTTGACTTTATCACTGGGAATCCGGCGGCTTCTTTCCGTGATATATTTTTAAGAAAACAGAAAAAGCCTTGATCCTCCCCGAGCCGAAGCCTGCGTGTCGACTCACATGAAGTTGTGCCATCAGCCCTCGGCTTTTAGCAGCACCGTGGCGAGAGACGGATCTATGACTTGCAAATGAAGACATAGGCGCGCAAAGCGGAGATGTGCGGCGAGGGGAGGGGTTCTGAAGACAGCGTTTTCAGCTGTGAATAGGACATTCTGTATCATTAGCTCGGGTGAGCGCTAATAATGCGTTTGAGATGGACGTAGAAGGGGGGGAAGTGATTGCAACGCAAAGCGCCCGAGAGCCCTCGGCCGCTCTCTTCTCGAAGCTAAAGATTCATCATTTCAGTGCCAATGTTCCATTTCAACATGACATCTGAGGCCTTCCGGTGACTTCACGATGCACCTTTTTAAGAAACAAGCGATGTGAGAAACATCTCTGCTCGGTGGTGGTGCGCCGCAGAGTCATTTAGCAAATCGAGCAAAAGTCTAGACGGGGGAAAGAAAATTTTAGTTGTGCTTAAAAAGTCAAGGCCGCGTTGACATATTGCCCTAAAGTTGCTTGTCACAGCAGGTCCTGCCCCCCCCCCCCCGTGCCAATTGCCGCCATTAAATGCATGGAAGCCTTTGTCCACCCCCCCCCCCTCCATCGCTTGCTGAAATATTTGCTCGCGCTTCCCAGCTGCGAGTGGCGCGTGTTGACGGAGAGCTTTCTTGGGGAGGGAATAATTAGGAATCCGGCTTCAGCCGCACATCTGGCAGCTTCCGCTGTTTGAAAGGCATGGCGTTCTGATGTGCTTGTGCGTGAGTGTGTGTGTGTGCTGGGCTTACGCCCAGATTCACACTCTGGATGGCGGCGGATCGATTCCAGAGATATTCCAGCTAGAGGGACACAGGCGGCAAATTGTTTGCGTCCCCCTCTGTACACCATTTGTTCCAATTTATACGACGCGTTCGTGTGGAGGACGGGTAAATACGGTGTTAATTATCCTTCCGGTTGCATCAAAAATGATTTCCGTGGATTAAATGCGTTAATTAGCATCTATGTTTAGAATCACACTGCGGCAACGCTTAACAAGAAGCCCGACCTGCTGTTACCATTCGACAGATGTTCGAAACGGCGAACCACTGCCGACTGGCAATCTTTTTATGTCCGGGAGTGAACATTTATTTATTTTTTTTAGGGTAATGTTGTCGAATGAAATTGAAGGTTGACATTGGTTTACATTTATTCGGGATTTGTCATTTAGGCCACCGGTGTCAAACTCAAGGCCCAGGGGCCAGATCTGGGCTGCCACATCATTTTATTGGGCCCACGACAGCAAATTAAACATGTCGACTTCTATGATGCTTGCTAAAATGCGGACCAAAATTTCAAATTCTCGTATGTAATATATAAGAGAGGCATTGTCAGTTTTCTTGTTACCAAAACCCTCATTACAGTAACTTAAACTATAGTTGAATAAACCAGTCTTCTTGACTTCTTTATATGGTTTCGCAGCTATAACGGCCCTCTAAGGGAAATGGTAACTTGAATGTGGCCCGCGATAAAAATGAGTTTGACACCCCTAATTTAGGCAATGCGAATATTGATAGGGGGTGAATTCCTCGCGGTTGGCGCCAGGGCTCTATCCTCAACTCAACTGTATTTATAGAACATTTTCAAACAGCCATGGCTGCATACAAAGTGCTGTACATGGAGAAATTAACATATCCAACAAACAGTAAAGCAAATTGGTAACAAAGACGGTACAAAGCACCGAACAGCAAAACCAAGAACAAATCTAAGTCATGTTGAGTCAAATGCCAAATATCCTGACCGTATTCATCTGGGCTGAGCAATTAATTTCATTCAAATCAACGTCGCAACATCGTAGAATGCCATTTTCAAATCCCAAAGTCTGCAATTTGGATAAAAAATAGCAATAAAACAGATTGGTCGTTTTGATTGGGCAGTTGGCTTTATTTTTAACCCTTTGAGGGACAGCGGTTACTACAGTGGACAGCCTAGCATGTTATCAGGTTACGGGTTACCATCATTGGTGCATCAATGGGTTAAAATGAATGTTATTTATTTCTTTTTTTTACTTATTTACAGAGCGTCAAGATATTTTCAGGGCGGAAGAAGTGCAGTCCACATGTTTAGATATTATTTCATGAAACCCGAAAAGTTGCTTGCGTTCTTGTTGTCATCTGATTGACGGCTTGCTGACTGATGTCGACTTATTTGATTGAATTTTGTGAAGTTGTCGTGTCGTGAACGCTTCAAAACCTTTCCGTCAACTATGCTGTTTTTTAAATTATTATTATAACATCTGATCTGTGCGCAGCAGCAGCAGCAGCCAGGTGCCTCACTTTCCACTCCAAGCGATGCAGAGATCAATGGACCGGGCCAGACAAGGCAAACGATGGCCAAGTCCAGCCGGAGACGCCCGCCGTTGAAAGGAGAGCCAATCCCCGATAAACGTATTCCTGTCAACATCGTGCCGACGCCTTTTTTAATTCAGGCCCGAGAGGATACACGGCAAGAAGAGGGCCCCCCCCCCCGAGTCAAACTCCATTCGTCTGCACTGAGAAAGAGACGTGACAAGGGCCTAATGTGGGTCACGGACAGTCAGGGTCGGTCTGGCAGCAACGAATCATGGAGGAACAAGGCAAGCTGTGAGATGGCTTTTCTCTTTTATTTACCGTATTTTCTGCACTATAAAGCGCTTCGGATTACCTTCAATGAATGGCCTATTTCAAAACGGTTTTCACATATAAGGCGGACTGCATTATTAGGCGCATAGAATAGAAGCTACAATAGTGGCTGCGGTTGCGCTAGGCATCCACTAGATGGAGCTACGCTCAAGAGAATGCAATACAATTCAATACAGCTTTATTTATTTAACGCAAGGCCATGCAGAACGGCTCACAAACACGGAAATGAAACATAATTAAAAACGGCATTACAAAACAATAAATGAAAACAATTGATTCGACAAAAAGGCCACGAGGCGCTAAAAATATCCTGGTATGTATTGCTTGTCTCTGGACTGAAGAATGCAACCACGCCTCTGAAGCTGGCTTGCTTACACTCCCAAGGCAGGACATGACGTTGTAGGCAACTTATTGAAACTGATTTTCAAAACACTTAGCTTATTTTGCTCCATCAAAAGGAGCAAAACCAAGCACAAACGACAACCGCGATACTCAACTGAATTGGGTTTGTCACGGCGGTGACAGATTTATTGACTTCGTTTTGAAACCCACGTGTGGCTCTTGAGCCCAAAAAAAAAAATGCTCATTTTCTTACTACAACACAGCTGTCATGTTATTTTTCAGACGGCTAATTATTCGCCAAGAACAATCGCTGTCTCCTGAGGCTCCCTGTTTTGCAAAGTTGGAACGACGCAGTCCCAATCTGCCTAATTAGTTCAAATATCTTCCAGTATCTTCGGCAACTAAGTTTCGAGATCCCGTTTATTTATTTATTTCGATTTTTTTTATCTGCATTGTACAGTATTAGTCCCAAAACAATCCAGTTTGAGAGAGACGGAGTGTAATACATCATTGTCTACTTTCAACAAATGAGATGCTGACAAATCATGGACGCAGTGCCAATGCATTTACATGGAAATGAAACCCCCAAACGGATTCATTACGGGTAAAAATACTTTTCGGCTAATGACGGTACAGCGATGAATGCTGATGCTTTTTAGGGCGGGCCAAGATAAATGGCATCAAACTAAAGGCTAGTGAGCGTTTTTTACGTACCGGCTCGCACACCAAGCGCACCAAAGTCGGGCGCGGCTCGTTACGCCGATCGTTCCGATCGAAGGCGATCGCGTGAAGTGGTTTGCTTCCATCGCTCCAACGCCAAAGCTGCCCCGGTTCTCGATATTGGAATCAACAAGGAGAATGTGGGGGCGGCTCAGGTGACATTCCATCTGTTCCACTCACATTTATAGACTGCCGAGTCATCAATAAAGTCGCCAGTCGCGTCTTTCTTTCGTTTCACTTTTGCACTAAACCCCTCTATGGGACCTTCACATGGCAATCGTTAAGAGCGTGTTTTTTTTTTTTTTTCCTCTGGGCTGCCATTAGGGTCTAATATATCAGCTGTGCAGTCAATTGTACTTGACAGGCAGCTTCTTGAACTTGAACTCGGCCCGTCTGGTGACAGATAACGCGGGCCTGTTTGTTCAATTTCCTCTCCCCGAAATGGTATCGCTCCAGAGCGAGTTATTATAAATCACGGCGGATGCGTTCAACATGTAACTTGTCAGGGCGGCGTGTGTGTGTGTACAGTATGTGTGTAAAATGGACAGTACAGAGGGCACAGGCGAGAGGACAAAGAGGACAGGCAAAAACTTTCACGAGTCTCCCTTGTTTGTTGGTGATAATGTCCACTTCAATATAAGAGCTGGTTTGAATTAAACGTTCACTTTTACTACTTTCTGATACTACGATTCAAAACAACAGCACCAAGTTACAGCCGGGTCTGACCCCATCACAACTTTTTATTTCCCTGGTTAAAGAAAAATTTAGGCACTGTGGCTTAATCGAAGATAAAAATGTAAATCGGCGGAACTCACATTTTGGCGGAACGAAACCAAATCGCAACAATCCTGATCTACATTAAAAATATAATATTCGGAAGACTACTTTTAGTTGCCTGACGGCCATTTTAGGCTACTCTTCCCACCTCCGGTCGTATCAGCAGAGACCACATGACACCCATTAAAAGGTCAATGAGGTTTAATGCAGCAGTAATGAAAAGGTAACCCCCTACGTACCCGACTGGAGAGAGGTCACGCTCCGCTCATTTTTAGCAACACTACGGGGAAAAACCACATCCCTCGACTCTCCTTTTAAACATGGACAGAAAAATTACAAATAATGTAACTGAACCTAGTCGAGCTGTTAAGTGATCAAATTGCGTTGTGAGTGCTACCTGTCCGTCACAGCAGGCCCGGAGTGAATGAGACGCCGATTTGTCTTGACACATTAAGTGGCTCGATCCGATTACAGTCATTCAGGTTTGTCTGGCCATACCAAAGTCTGGCTTTTGTTACTTCAAAAGAAAGAAAGAAAACCCTGTGACCTTGACAGAGTCCTTGGCTAAAACTGTTGGACGAGCTGACAAAGCTTTATCGTGCCCAGCCAAATGTCATTTGTGCTGCTTGGAGAAATATTTAACATCCTGTATGTCACGTGAGGAGCCAGAAGCGGACGGGAGACAAAAGTGACGATGTAAAAGTCATTATATGCAAAAAATTCTAAGTAGAAAACAGAGCGCAATGATGGATGCAGCAGGCCATCGAAGACTTAGCATTCTGCCAACGTGTAGCTGAGTAACTCAAGCTTATAGAGAGAAAAACAAGCCAAGCCCTGTGTGACCAAATAAAGGGAACAAAGAGCAAAACTCCTTGTCACAGTCACAACACTGTAATCGTTTGATTTACACAACAAAATAACATATCTGAATCCATTTTCCTGACAGTGGCCAAAATTGGGGAAATGTGATTGGACGACTCTCCTGTCAGTCACGCCAATAACAGGCCATTGACTTCAACAAGCACTTTCCAAATATGACATTTAAATTCAAAACACTTAAACAGTTAACACGTCGTATTTTAGAATAGTGGTTAAAGTAGTGTCACGCAGAGCTCATTTCTGTCATAAATAACAGCAGCCATTAACACAAATAAACAAACAAACAATCGTGGCAGGTCTTACCTTTCACGACAGCGTCCGGTGCCAATGATTCTTATCTCTTTCTCTCATCATCTTGATAGGTTATCATTTTCGGTACATTCGAGGGGGGAGCGAAAACACTTGTAAAAGTCATGACAGGAATAAAAAAATGTTTGAAAATCTCATGGCGAGTCTTGACGTGTCTTCTCATTCACGTTCTGCATTTTGGCTTGACAAAGAGTCCATTTTCCTGATGTGTGCTCATTTGTTGACACATAACTCTTCTAACTTCTCTTTGTGTGTTTATTCGTTGAATTCATTCTAAGCGACTGCCTTAGTGTTTCGTGTATTTTTTTCCGGGTTGAACACGGTGAAAAAAAAAAGGACAACGCTGGGCAAACGAGGTCGTAGTACCGGATGACATTACGACCGGTCGCCTGCCACCTTAGCAGTTTGTTGCTGGAGCAGTCAGCTGCAGTCCCGGCCGTCATTAGTGTCTCAGCCAATCAGCTCAACGTCCTGTGTTAGTGTCAATAAAGTTATTTCAAAAGACGACTTTAAAATTAAAATACGATAATTAAAGCAAAATAAAATAAATCACGTCATAAAAATATACATCTTAAATCCCTTGGTGTATTATCATGTCAGATAAATATTTTAAATCCCTTGGGGTCCACGCTTCCAAAACTGACATCACTGAGCGGCCATTTTTTTTTTCTCGGACCAATCAGCACTTCACCCTATTCTTCAATCCTGTTGAATTATAAATTCTTCACCTCTCAAGAATATTAAATACATATATAGTTCAATCATAATCCTTTTGAACAACCACCTCTTATTTTTTTTATCAAATACTTTGACATATTTGCTATCTTGCGGGTTCCACAGCTCTGAAAGTTGACGTTCAAAGAGCAACCATTAATCATTTCCTCCATTATTCTGGTTCATAAGTATAAAAAAAGAGCGTTCAAACAAACAGCATGCAAGGAAAACAAACTTTATTGACATGGAACATTAGCCATAATCTGATAAAGTGTAAAAACACTCTGAGCGAGGCAGAAACATTGGGCGTAAACAACAACATTGCACGAATAAAGCTCAGACATGATTTATTGCAGTTGCACATTTGGCAGTTTTTTTCCCTTTTTTTTTAAAAACTAGAAAAAAAATCAGTTATACCTAAATTATTCACGAGCCATATAATAACAGTGGTTGAGGTGCAGATGAGAAGAATCTATTGTTCAAAGGGATTTTTTTTTCAGCTGGATGGAAAATGTCAGTACAAGCATCTGGAAAGTAGAATTCCACCTTGAATTATTTTGTCGACTAGCGAGTCCTTTGCCTTGGATCGCTTCAGGGATCCTTTTTGTGAGTGTAATGTTGTTTTTTTCTTGCTGCTGGACATGTCTCATTCCACCACAGCAACAACAAATTATATATGTTTGGGGATTGGGAGGTGGGGGGGGGGGGCGGTGAAGACCTTCAAACAGCTCATCAAACGTCTCCGTCTGCCTCCACCTTTTTTCATATCGGCTCCTTCCGAGGTTGCTCTGTGTCTCGACTCCCTGGAAGCGCGTCTGCTCACACTGTATGTAATCAACCAACGGGTTCCCACTCGGCAGTCTCAATGTTAGGAGGTTCATCACCTCGTAAGATTGCACAACATCAGACCAAGAATTACAAAAAATCCTGTTTAAATTTTTTTTTTTTTGAAAATAAAGAAGAGAAACATGTTAAATATCCGAAAGTACTCAGCCGAATCCCAAACAGGGACGGACGTACCCCGAGATTTTCAGAACTCCCGGAGCGGCTCATGACGTTTTCTTCAATTAACCCTTTCGGGAACAGCGGTTGCTACAGTGGACAGCTTAGCATGTTATCAGGTTACGGGGTGCATAAAAGGGTTAAAAAAAAAAAAAGATTAAGTGTTTTTAGTCTGAATTCACAGAAAAACATCAATTTTTTTTCGGGTGTCCCCATTTCCATCTCATGCCCTGGATTATTTCATCTTTTTACCGAGCGTGTGCCGCCATGTTAAACGTCCGCCTTGATTTATTTATCAAAGAAATGACGAGCTGTCAGTGTCGCTACCTAATGTTGTGATACCTAAATGGCGTCTCGCTTACCTGTCAATGATGAACACGGAGATCTGATGCTGATAGACCTCCTGTTTCAGGGAGCCAGGAAGTGGATTGATTACTTGTTGTGCGTCCTTGATAAACTGCAACACAATCAGTTTAAAGCGAATCGTATCTCATATGACCGCGCCATTTTTTTTTCTGATTTGGAGCCATGAAACACCCACATCCACAGAAGTATCAAAGAAATGATTACATTTTCCCCTTTCATGCACCCTGTAACCTGATAACATGATATAAATTTAAATGGTAAATTTCCCCAGTGTGGGACTAATAAAAGATATCTTATCTTATCTTATACCGGATTTTTATGAGCTCCCCTCCCAGTATTAGACAAAATCTAACCTCTCTCCCCAAGATTAGGAAATAAAAATGATAAATCATTTAACTTCAAGAGGCTGTTATTGTTCATTTGAAATTCCAAATGGGCATAAAGTGAACAAAAATGAGATGAAACCTTGCAGGGACAATGGTCACTACAGTGGACGTTTTATGGGTTAAGGCTGTTTTCTCCTCCAAACATTTTATGGACCACTTCCCCTCAACTGGCCCTGAAGAAATACAATAAACAAATAAATGCAATTAAATCAGCCTCAGTAAGCAGTTTTTTTATTTTTATTTTTTGTATTTGACTATCGAAAAGTGCCCAATGTGCTTTTTTTTCCCCCCTCCTTTTAAAGACTGTACACGGACACACAGGCACACGCCCAAGCTGGCCCCACAATGTTCAAATACGAATGAGTCTCACTAGGCTGTTATTTGTCCATTTGAAACGTTCATAAATTTCTCCTTTTTATGGACTTTGATTTTTGACACACTTAAAAAAATAAAATAAAAAAAAAAGCAGGAAACTTTCCGACAGGAAATTTCCCATTCAGAGATGGCTTAAGCGTCTTTTTGACACCAATTTTAAAAAAATAAGTGGATTTATTTTTAGCACATCTTTTTTTTTAGATATTACATGTAATTTACAGCTAATGATCAAAATTGTATTTTACTCACTAAAACTCAATCAGCTGCTATTGTTTGTAAATGTGCAAAGCACACAAGGTGCTTTTATTGAAAGCAATGTTCTCGACGTCGTATCGCCCACTTCTCCCACAAAGACGCCCCATCCCCTTTTAAAAATTGCAATGAATCAAATACAATTATATTAACATGAAAAATTCGTCCCAATCAGCTTTGACAGCGCATTTGAAATTCATCATCGACATAATATGCTTCGAGGTACATGTTGAAATTCAGACCGGTTCCCGATCAAATGGAACATCGTTATTCAAGAAAATCTGGTTTGTGAGCTAATTCGACCTTTAATGTTGAACTTCAATATTGGGGGTTAACCCTTTCGGGGACACCGGTTACTACAGTGGACATCTTATCATGTTTTCAGGTTACAAGGTGCATGAAAGGGCTAAAATATAGGCCTATAGCTCACCAAATTCTGAAAGATTAAAAGAAATGTCGAACTCAAGTTAAATACAACTGAACTGTAGGTGCAATGATTCTACCACTAGAGGGAGACTTTGGGCCTCATTGGGAGAACAATCGAGATGGTTAAATATGATGAATTCCAGTATGTTCAAGTGTGGAGTTCAGGATACGGCGGGGGGGGGGGGGGGGGGGATGCGAGGACGCACGCAGTCTGAGTGACTTTTTAACCTCACGCCACGGCATGAAAGATGCAGCCTGCTGCTGGATGAATCCTGCGTAACCCCCGCTCACAGACGGGACACGTCTGGCAGTACAGCCACCTGCAGTGGGATAGGTCAGCGGAGGCTCCTGATCAGAGCCGCTTCCTCTTCTTTTGCCTTTCTTGGCTTTTAGTTGAGGGGGGGAAAAAAAAGTCAGGCTTAATTCAGAGCGAGCGCACGGTCAGGAGTCAGCGTACGCTGATGCGAGGTGACGTTAAGTGAGAAGCTGGAGGTTTGAAGGTGGAAAGAAGTGGTGGGAAACACGCAGACAGCAGAGCCTCAAGTGAACTCGGATGGCGTTTCAGATGGACACGTCATTTTTTTTGGGATTTGCTCAATTTGGAGTGAGAATAATTCATATGTTTACCAAAAAAAAAAAAACAGTAAGGTAAAAAAATAACCCAATTATGGGTCAAAAGAGACCCACTTCTTAATGTTATGCATATTCACACATTCATTTTTGCGTGTATACAAAAAAAGTCCAACTATTTGGTCAAAGCCACCCCCCAAAAATCGGATTTTTTTTCGTGACCAAGCGGTAGTGGGCACTTTTTTGAATCATAAAATGGTTATTAGTTTTAATTTTAATTTTTTTAACTGAACTCTATTTTTAGAGTGAACAGCCTTAAAACTGCTGGGTCCAAAAAAACTAACAAAAAAAAACAACAACAACAAAAAACAACGGGGTTCAAAATTGGTCCAACCTGCAACTTGGGTCAGTTTGACTCAACTTTGGGTTGTTTTGTACTAAACACCCCATTCATTAAAAAAATAATTAATACATTTATGAAGACACATATGTAGTGTTGTACTTGATATTTGATACATTGTATGAAAAAATATGTACGTAACCCCGTGTCCCCCCAAGGTCCAAAATTTTCAGTCAAAGCAACCCCCCAAAATTGGTTTGTTTTGTTGATTGAAAATGTGGTTTATTTTTTTCCTCAACTGTTTTTAAAATGAGCAGCCATAAAAGAGCTGGGTCAAAGGGAAAAAAAATTTGAGTACTCTAAAAACCGTTTTTAGAGTACAGGCCTTCGAAACAGCGAAGGTGGTTTTCATCACCTTATCAACGCCATTAGAGGGACAAAATTTGTCATCATTAGTTTCACATGAGTCAAGCTTTTTATCGCTTTGGCAAGAGCACAAAACCCAGCGGGGCAAGCGAATCAGCATTCTCATCCTTCAAATTGTATTAGTTATATCATGATATGTTGAAAATAACTTATTTGGAAGATGCTCCAATCCGTCCACTCAAAGGGACCAAATAAATCACAAAAGAAATGTGTCCTCGCAACTCACAATTTGAAGTTTGCTTGCAATGAAAGCCTCCCTTTTTTTATTTTCTTTTATAGACTAACCTGAATCTTGCAAAATGAACAAATATTGAAGAAATTATTACCTGAAGGTAAAAGTAAAACTTGCTCAAGCCCCTCACCCCCCAAAAAATTGTCTCATGCTCCTGGAGCATGTCAGGCCCTATAAATAGCATCCCAGCGAATGCAAGGAAAACCCGAGGTAAGAGTGCCCTCTATGTGCAGCCTGAAACCCCGTGCTGGAAAACGTCCTGTAAAACAAACCAACACGCAGAGGTCAGCGGCCTGAAAAGTTGCAAGAGTGACTTTGCGGCAAAAGCCTCCGGGAAGGCACCCAGATCAAAAGCCGGAGAGCCGATCTGCGTCGTCTAACTCGATCTGAGCTCAAATGTTTTTTACAAGACATTTTTTTCTCTCTCCCCCCCCCCCACACACCCCCTCCCCTCCGCTAATCATTCCTCTCCAATTTCGGATGACGGTACAAACGGCAGTCACGCTCACGTAGGCCAATTGACAAGCGCTCCGTTTGAAGTCCTGTTCAGTTATTAAGTCCATTACGGAGCATAAAAACCGCAATTAGATGGTAAATCTGCAAGTAGGATTCCCCCCACCCAAAAGCAAATCCCTGATGGTTCGCCATGCGCTGCAAGGCAACGCTGTTTAGTCGATCACCTGCACTGAAGTAATTAAAGAGTCCAAATCAAACGATGCTGTGTACGGCACTGATTTGCATGCGCGCCGTGCGCGCCGGCACTTGCAATTACGCCGGTTGAAAATCCGATTAAGCGGGCTCATCGGGAAATTGATGTGGCCACATATATGGATGAGGGGGGAAGACAATAGAGAAGACAGCTAAAAAAAAATAAAAATCATCGTACAGTGGATTAAAAAAAAAAAGTCTACACACCCCTGGTCACAAGCACTTAAAAAAAAAAGAAATGACAGCAAAAAATAATATAAATCTATGTAGAATGGATAAAAAAAAAATTCGACACAACCCTGGTCACAAGCCCTTAAAAAAATGGCAATAGAGAAGACAGCTAAAAAAAAAAATCAACAGTGGATTTAAAAAAAAAAAAAAACTACACGCCCCTGTTCACAAGCCGTTCAAAAAAAGACAATAGAGAAGACTCAATGTACAGTGGATTAAAAACAAACAAACAAGGCTACACACCTCTGTTCACAAGCCAGTTTTTTTTTACACAAACACACATATATGATACTTTTATGTCAGCATATTTTTATATATATATATATGTATATACACACACACACACACATACATACATATATACTGTACATATTCCTATTTACATACATTGCACACACCTAACTTCCGTAAAACAGTGACAAACGCTGAATAGAGTTTTTGTTCGGAATTCATAACGGATATTAAAAAATGGACTCCAACAAGCTCGTTATCATTTAAATCCCCTAAAAATGACATCCATCCATCCCGCCATCCATTTTCTGATCCGCGTCTCCTCAACAAGGGCAGTCGTGCACCCCGAACTGGTTGCCAGCCAATCACGGGGCGCACATTGACGAACAACCACACACACACACCCAGGCACAATTTAAGAGTGTTTCGTGAACCTGCCACGCATGTTTTTGGAATGTGGGAGGAAACCGGAATACCCGGAGAAAACCCATGCAGGCACGGGGGAGAACACGCACACGGGGGTGGCCGGAGCCGGAATCGAACCCTGCACATCTGCACCGTGAGGCCGCCGCGCTCACCAGTCAACCACTGACATATTGCGGCGGGCTGTAAAAAATAAAATGTAGTCGAAACACTTCCCCACAGGACACATAATTAGGTACACCAAACAGCTACGCAATAAAAAGCAGTCTCAAAACTTTCATTATAACTAAGCCACGCTCAAACATTTTGAACCACATCTCAGTCTGATGTTTCCATATGTGACGGAATTGGCGGTTGCGTTTAATCATTTGACTTGTTGCACCATTTTTTTTTTTTTTTGCTGACAATACGCATCCAGTGCAGCAGAGCAAACCCGTTTCCAACCTGGGCCATGGAGCTCAGCAGACAGATGTGCTGATAGGCCAGATACAGCCGCGGGCCTTTTTGCTGACTTCTAAAGGCTTCCGCTGTCAGAGCGGCTCGCTTGGGAGCGCATGACACAAAAGTTAAATGAAGGTTAAATGGAGGCACTTCAAAGTGGACCATCTTTGCGCGAGAAGAAGGGAGGGGGGGAAAAAAAAAAAAGTCACGGCGGAAAGGTTAATGCGTGTCTTGTTGAGACACCGTCGAGGCTTGTAGCGTTTGGGCGTTAACAGTCAAAAGGTCCATTTTGGGTCATCGCACCTCGGGGCTTCCCGTTTTACTGGCTTTGTCGGCACACTTTTCCGAGAACGGCGACGTGGAGTGATGCTCCGTCGGCCGTTTTCTTCACTCTATTACATGGGCGGCCAATGAGTGAGTGTCAGTTTTCACTCACTTGGAAAGATTCTTTTCTCATCCTCTTCATAAGAAGTCTACATACCCCCGGGGTAGGTTTTTACAATATTAAGAAAAGCACAAAAAATCAAGTACAGATAAACTTCATAATAGATCATGTGGTTGCAAAAGTGTGCACACCCTGGCCATCCGCGCTCAGAATGAGCCAATCACATTCAAACTCATGCGACATGAAAGTCGGCGCACACAACCGTTGCCATTGAAAGTGCTTTTGCGCAACCCCAAAGCAACTTCAGATGTTGTAGTAGGCTTTCAGCATTGTCATAGGAGTGTGTAGACCAGGGGTGGGCAAACTTTTTGGCTCGGGGGCCGCATTGACTTTTAAAATTTGACAGAAGGGCCAGGTCAGCACGAGCTATGGTACATTAAAAAAACAACTGCATTTGTTGACAGTCCATATCAAACATTAACAGAACAAAAGCATGAAAGTACGGTATTAATATACTTTTTTTAAATGACAAAAGTGTTGTTGATGACCTATTTTAGCCTGTGCATCGCTGCAGATGGGTTGTGATCAGACCAGTAGAAGTAGAGCGATACAGAGGTACTAGGTGGTCGAAAAGATTGCCCCGCCCCCCCGTGTTCTGCAACTTCAAGTCAATGCGCCACCTGGCGGCGAAATGTCTGTCATGACAAGTCCAATTGAAATGAATGCAATCATTCACATCGAACCTTAATTGTGGACCAACCTTCGGCGGGCCGGATTAAAAAGACCAACGGGCCGGATTCGGCCCGCGGGCCGTAGCTTGCCCACCACTGGTGTAGACTGTTACTCGCCATTGTTAGCGTGGTACTTATTCCAGGAGAGGCAAAAGAATACTTTGTCAGAATTTGCAGCGCTGAAATAAAAAAAAAATTAAAAACGAAAATTTTTTCAGGACATATTTTCAAAAGCGAGTGTTAAGAGGTTCGATTTGATTTTCTCTTTTAAAAAAACAAAAACAAAAAACAATAATTTTGAATAATACAAATAAAATCCATTTTTGTAAAATTGCAATTTAAATGAAAAATAAAATACAAAGCATTTATCTTGACCAAATTCTGTGCTGCATGTATCGGCTGGTGGATCGCGACTAAAAATAAGATATGTTGCTGGTACATTTTCAAAATAAGAATCAGGATGGATTTTTTTTATAAGATATCCCTTTATTTGTCCCGCAATGGGGAAATTAAGTTTTTATACTTACTGAAATACTGAGAACGAATCAAACAATGAAGAGATATTCAAATTCTAAATTTCAATACCAATTTTAAATTTGTACCACAAATTAAATTGACTTTTAGTAGAAAAGCTTAGTAAATTTTTGCTTCATTGAAAGTCATCAAGGCAAAAATCTATTTTTACTAATTATATTTTGACCCCTCTCCCCATACTTTCAAAGTCGCTTGTGGTGAAAGATTTTTTTATTCTTTGTTAAAATCTAAATTATTATCATTTTTTTGGGGGGGGGGCAACTTCAACTTTTTTTTAGTACAGTAATTTGGCAGACTTGCAAGATTATGACTGTGAAAGCTTCATTCCTCCCTACTCTTTATTTATTTATTTATTGGGGGGGGGGGGCCTGAGGCCAACTCCTACTAAACTATCTGGTGCTCTGTTGTAAGTTCATTAGTGCGGTTATTGGAATTTCTGGCAAAGCAGAGCCATGCCGGAAACAGATGCGATTTTTGAAGGTCATATGCATGCACTCCAAACCCCCCGGCAGGTAACCCCCTCCCCCTTCCACCCCAGGGGGGGGGGGGGGGGGGGCGTCCGGTTGATCACATAGACCTGCAGAGGCTTATTGCTCTTTCCTCCCCGGTTGACCCTGACTGTCCCATTATAATCTAGCCTCAAACTCCGCCTGAGGGTCTCCAGCCATCATCGGCGTGCACCGGCTCGCCGAGGCAAGCGCATACAAATGAGGGAAGAAAAGAGGTGGGGATTTTTTTTTCTTCCTTCCACCGCGCCCCCTCTGCATCTTTTAAAATGTTAACTGTGGCTCACGGAGGTGAGGAGGGGGGGGGGGGGGGGGGGGGGGGGGTCATCGGGCAGAATTACTGACAGACTCGTGCTTGATTATGAAGCCAGTTTAATGCAGCCAAAGACCAAGAGGAGTCACACGTTTTGAGTCTAATGAGAGATGCGCGTCCCATCCTGATGAGCGTGCGCGCAGACGATTAATGGGGGGGGCGGGGGGGGGGGGGGTCCACGTTCACATGTTTTGACTCATGGTGCTGACTTGCCTCTTGGCACACAAAAAAAATTAATTGATTGTGTTTGTTCAGTCGGATATTTCATGCGGAATGCCTTTGCATTGTTGGAGGGTGGGGGTGGGGGGGCTGACATACAAACAAGAGTTGAACTGGTGTGTTGGACTCTGGAGATTCTATTGTATAAAAATTATGAGTTTGATGGAACCATTTTTTTGTAGGATGCTAAATGCTTGCAAGATAATCTCAAGTATTTGGTTGGAAATAGCAACCCCTCAAACAAACCCCCCCCCCCCACTAATTGTCATGTCGTCAACCTCCGATTTTTTTTTATTGTGGTAAATAAAGTCCAATTTATATAAGTCAATAAAACGTCATAAATGACTGATTTGCAATAAAAATCTTTTGAAAACAAAATCAATTTTTTTAATCTAATGAAAATCTTACATTGCTTACATTAAAATATTGAAGAGAATATAAAGGTAATACGCTCAAATATTTGTTGAAAATAACCATTGGAATAAAATGACCCCCCAAAATGATTTTGTGCATGCAAACCCTTTTGCTTTTTTTCTTCTTTCTACCCCCCAATTTGGCTGCTGTAGACTGTAAATTTCCTCAGTGTGGGACAATAAAGGATATCTTAATCTTAAAAACACATACACACAATTTTTATTTTAATTCACCCCAAAGTGTTACTCCGCTTAAATTAAATTCACATACAGGATTCAGTCAAATCTTAAGATTTTTTTTTTCTAATCATTGTATATGATGACTTTTTGAAATTAACTTGAAACATCACAACTTTGAACAACTACCTCATCGGATGACATCTCACCTGGTTGTCGTCCCCCCCCCCCCCCCCCGAACCTTAAATTTAAATGTCATACAGTAGATAAAGAGACGTTCAATATTTTGGGGTTGGAAATATACTTTATTGACCTATAAGGAGACACCAGAAAAAAAAAAAAAAAAGGTCATTTGTATCGACACCCCTGCTGTATTGTTTGTCCTCAGCGCGAAAGGACGTCCGCAGAGGTAGTGAAGCCATCCAGAAATGACATCAGGTTGAGCTTAAATTTGTCTGCTACAGGTCAAACATCAACAAGACAATTTGCAAAGCCTTCAGCGTCGGCTATTTACTGACGGAAACTCAAACAAGAACCCGACTCCGAAACGCACGCGTGTTTGAACAACGCAAGTGTATGTTCATGATGATGATATAATATAACAAGCCACCAGAGAGTCACTCGAAAACCTCCCAGGAGCAAAACCGTGTTTGTTCAAAATCATCCGCCAAGTTTCTTTTTTTGGACCCTGCTAATTCAAACCAAACAAGCCCAAAAAAAATAAATTAAAAAATACACAGCAGATAGATTTTAAGTCTGCTTCTAGTTAACATAGCCTACCTTTTTTTTTTTTGTTCAGTGAATAAATATGCCGGCTCAAAAACAAAGACATGTTTGCCTTCTTTCTCGGTACAACCTGGAATAAAAGAGGAGAACGTCCCGTCTCCAGCAGCGACATGTTTTCAAGCGCATCACAGCTTCGAACGATTCTCAACAGGAGCGAGCGCACAGCCGGATTAACCTGACGCGAACAGCAGGGGGCGGTGTTTCGCCGTTAAAATGTGACAGCCCGTCTTATTTCCCCACCCATGGCTCCTTGAAAATCAGCAGGGACAAAAGGGGAGTTTGCATAGTAACCTTTTCAATCGATTCGACGAGAAAACATTCAAAGTCATACAAAGCACAGTGACGGTGGACTTTGCTAACATGGAAAAAAAAATCGCGCCGTAAAAATTAGACAATCGTCGATTTTCAACTGGCTCCGTTTCCGGGGAGAATCTCAGGTGGAACGCAATGAAATAAAGTGCTCCATTGAACTAGAAACTCATAAATGTGTAGCAGCTGTTTTTTTTTTTTGACGTTGACACACTTGGCCAACTTTCATGAGGAATATTATTATTTGGAAAGAAAATGCTTTGGAAAACGACGTGACTACGTGGACGGTTTTGGTCAACAGCACGACTGGCTTTGGGGTGAAATGCAGCAACAGCACAAATGTTTTGGTTTTTTTGTAGGACCAAAGACAAAATCAAATAATTTCACGTATAAGCGTTTGTGACTTCAGTAACAATGACTTTCCACTACTTCCAGGATTATTCCTTCCGTTACAATTAAGGCAATGTCTACTAGGACTAAACGATAAATTTACATTTGCAATAATAATTGCGATATGATAACAGATTTTAATTGCAAAGGGTGCAATTTGACCGTTGACATATTCCAGATGTTGCATTGTCCGTATTCAAGCATGAATCAGAAGACAGACGAAATGTTACCCTTAACTGAATTAAAATGATTTGCAGATTAAATCACCGTTGCAATATTGAGTGGAAAAAAAATAAAAATAAAAGCTTCACATTTCATCCTAAATCATTCAGCCCCAACAGCGACCCAAATAAAATCTGCTCATTAGGCAAAAGGAGAAAATAAACATGATATCATTCAGGTTCTGTGGGAAAACAATCACAATTCTTAGTTACTGGACCTCTTGAGTGTACCTAATGAAGTGACCAGTATCGGTGTGTATTATTCAAAGTTACGCAGATGCGTTTGGTCATTATTATCTCATTATTAAGGCCCGCAAAGGAGAATACATTCAGTCTTACGTGAGGTGAAGTCGAGATTATTCCGATTATTTTTGTTGGAGGAATAAGTGCAGCTCGTACAGGAGGAGTTGATTGTTCTGCAGCAGATTGTTATGCTCGATGGGTCTCTAGAGGGCACCGGGGGGGGGGGTCAAGGGAAACAGTCGTATTTAGCAATGAGGAGCTTTTGCATTGCATTTCCTGCTCGGCGACATACTCAGGGCTCGCCGACTGCCTTGCATAAATTATGTCGTCACGGGTAACCAATCGGAGCCGTTTTAGAGCTTCAATGGTCATCCGTACGTCGAGACGCGAGCAACTTCCTCCTTTATTTAACACCGGACCTTTGGGGAGCTGGTTCGGTCCATAAGAAAGTGGCAATGCACTATTGCCACATTTTGATTAAATTCTCGGACATTGATTGCAACATTCTGGCTTTTTCCACGCTAAATGTGTTGATTTTTTTCCCACTTTTTGTGAGTGCTTGTGACAATGTGGAACATTTGGAGTTAACAGTGAATCCGATGAGTCTTTATGTATTGTTCTGTACACTCGTTCCTTTCACAGTTTTTGAGGAGTTACAGAGGACCTTGAAAGGATGCAGGCGGAACACCGCGAGGCACTCTCTCTCGGCTTGAACCTCGGTTTGTTCGACGCCGATGGCGTGAGAAAGCTTCGGAAATAAAACAAACAAAAAAAAAGTCTTACATGTTGGTTTCCCGCTGTATAGGTTCCCTTCCTTTCTCCTCATCCGGCTCGTTGACCTCCGCCTCTGCCTGCTTCCGGGGCACGTCGGGATCCTCCGATCCGGTGGGCTTGTACTGCTCGCGTTTGCGCTCGCGCTCCACGAGCCGGTAGTTGATGAAGTTGCCGATGAAGAGCCAAATGCTCGCCAAGATCACGACGGCGCCGCAGCAGAAATACATGATCTTGTAATCTTTGGTGACGTCGACCAGTTTCCCTGCAAGGCAAATGAAAACGTGTGAATGTTTCAAAAAACATTTTTAAATGGTAATTAGCATATTGTGAGCTGCAGAAAATATACACACGCTATTTGTATGATCCCGGAATTGGGCATGGGCGTAATTGTTGCTTTAAAGTCTCAGCAACTGCTTCCACCTCTTGGCTCTTGCGCCAGGGTTACGTCAGAAAACTGTTGCTTGGGGAAGTTGCCGTAGGGCGAATATTGCGGCTCAGCTTCCCATCGTTTGTCACGTCGCTAACATGACGTTGTCAAAGATTGATTGTTAAGCCCCAATGTAATTCAATTTTGGAGGGAGTACCTGCTATTGGTGGTCCGAGGAGGACTGGGCAGCATTCCACAATGGTGGTGAGTCCGACCGCGCTGGAGAACCGCGGCGCCCCGACCAGGTCCATGAGACTCTCGAAGAGCACGGCGCTGACCATTCCGAACGCAAAACCGAAGAAGACGGCGTACACCACGAGGCCGGTGTAGGAGTTGGCCAGCGGGCAGAGGATGTGGCACACGCCGTTGTACAGCACGGCGAAGCTGAAGAAATACTGAATCTTGGGCCTGATCCGCCGGGAATTGGCCAGCAGGCCCATGGAGGGTCGCGCGAACATGTCCACGAAAGCCAGGATGGAGAGGAGGAAAGCGGCGGAATACTCGTCCACGCCCATGTCTTTGGCGTAAGCCGCCAGGAAGACGATGGGCGCGAAAAAGCCGAGGAACATGATGACGTTGCCCGATAGGTAGATGAGGAAGCCGCGGTGTTTAAAGAGCGACAGGTCCAGGTACTTGTTGAGGAGTTGCCACGGCGTCCGCCTTTCCTTGGCGCTGGCCACTTGGTCCTTTTTCAGCTTGGAGGGCGGCGGTCCCAGGGGCCTCATGAGCGAGCCGGCCACGCAGCAGTTGAGCAGCAGGCCGCCCAGGATGAGGAAGCTCCCCCGCCAGCCGAAGTGGTTGAACAGGTACTGGTTGAGCGGGGCCAAGGTGCTGAGGAACACGGGGCTGCCGGCCATGGCCAGCCCGTTGGCGATCGGACGCTTCTTGTAGAAGTATTTGCCAATCATGGTGAGGGCTGGCTGCAGGTTAAACGCCAAGCCGAGTCCTACGCGGAAAGATGAGATCAGATTCGTCACCTACGTTGACGTTACTATGATTCGTTTTCTGGCAGACCAGTCAACGCTTCCATGCAGAAATAATGATAACTAAATAACCAACATCAGGATTTTTTATCAGTGGGAGAAAAAAGAAATAAATAAAGGCAGTGGATGGCAACACACATCAGGGTCCATTTGTAGAGGTTGATGCACAACTGTGAAATTAAGATGAATTAACTCATTCAGTACCAGCCAATTCTGGACCGAGTCTGAAAAGACGTTTAAAAACGTCTTTGGTGCTGAATGAGTTAATATAAGAGAAAACAACATGTCTAGTGAATATGTTAATTATGGAGGGAATGTAGTCATTCAGGGTCTCTTTTAAAAGTTTTTTAAAAATTTGCGCACGCGATTGTCCCCCTAAATTAATTTTTTTTTTTTTGCACCTTTTTGAAAAAAAGAGATAATAAATATGGAACGAGAAAGTTAATTTCATGACAGAAAGTATTATGTACATTCTGCAACAAAATGCATTTATTCATGCACCCTGTAAATAATTCTAAAAATAATTATATAATTATTTTTAGAAATAAATCAAATTTTAATTCGAACTGCCAAATTGAATGCATGTTACATACATATTTTACTTTTTTTTCATCTCACACAGCATATTTACATCATATTTAAATGAAATTATTTGTGAACGATTTTCATATTGCATTAGCAACTGACTTGAACAAAATTTTCCCATACTTGGATATGTATTTTAGTGGAAGATTTTGAAATTGTATTCGCTGGTCTTTTAGCGGTGTTTGCAAATGCATGAATAGGTTACAAATAGACAAAGCCATTGGTTTGGTTATCGAGTTGTTTTTTCATAATTAAAATACAAACACGTGTCATGTTGGCTTCAGGAAAAGTGGTTTTGAATGCGCATGACGGAATCGGAGGATGTCAACATCAGAGTGAATAATGCTCATCTGATATCTAAAAATACAACCCGATCACATTAATGTTTTCTTATCTTATCTTATTAACCTGACACGTCAACATTTTTCCATCCGGTTCGTTTCCGGTCGCCTATTTCGAGGCAGAAGCTCATCAAGGGAGCCGAGTTAAGTGGATTGCGAGGGACTTACCGCCGATCACGCCGATGCAGAGGTAAAGCTGCACCACGCTGGTGCAGAACGAAGCCAGGGTCATGCCCACGGCGCACAGGCAGCCCCCCATCATGACGATGGGTCTGCAGCCGTACGTGTTCACGAGCACGCTGCTGACAGGGCCTGGGGAAAAACACACACACACAAAAGATCAGAAGGAGAGGATGCCTGATGATTCAATCGGGTTGCAGGTTACACCGCGCGGGACCTCAACGAGACTCCAAACTCAGCGTTTGAAATCCTACTCGTGTCAAAACAGGCGATGATCGTCATTTGTTGAACGTGAATCCATTTCTAACCGTGAGGAAAACGGTGCCCTTATTTGCATTCGCACCAGTGATCCCATTTTTTTTAGGAAGGCCTCCAAGGGGTGACGGAAAGTGCACATTCACTTCCTTGGAGGGGGAAAAAAAAAAAAAGCTTATCACCAGACACACAGAGGATCAAAATGTCATAGAACCACCTGGATCGCCCAAAAGAGGTCCTGTGGCGAAATGTGTGTCCGTGTTTTACGTGCACAACAATTTTAATGAGGTACGGTTAATTAAAAAATAGAAAAAAAAAATTAAAATCAGCCAAGCAACTTCCAAAGCTGTTCTAATGCAAAAATAATAATAATGAAAAATTTTAATGCACTAAAGACAAAATAAAAACAGGTTGATATGAGGCTGAGATAATTTAACGTATTCACTGCCGGGCATTTTAGTGTATTTTGGCTTTTCAAAAGCCACAGCATATTGTGGCAAATGATTACATACACCTGTATTTTCCACACTATAAGCTGCTTCGGAGTATAAGGCATCAATGAATGGCCTATTTTAAAACTGTTTTCATGTATAAGGCGCACCGTATAAGCTGCATAGAATAGAAGCGACAATCGTGGTCACGGCTGCCTTATGCATCGACTAGATGGAGCTATACTAAAGGGAATACAATACAATACAGCTTTATTTATATGAAGCTTTGATAATCGCTGCAGCTGTAACAAAGCGCTCGACAGAACATTTAAAATACCGTATTGGCCCGAATATAAGACGGTGGTTTTTTGCATTGAAACAAGAGTGAAAAAGTGGGGGTCGTCTTATATTCGGAGTCTAGACATTATAGCCATTCACGACGCTAGATGGCGCCAGATATCATTGAAGCGAATGCTGAACTTGACTCCCCAGGCCAAAGTGAACCCCTGCCACGAAGAATCAAAATAAAAATAGCGGTAGCACGAAGAAGAAAAATAAAAAATAGCGGTGAAAAAGAAAGGAGAAGAAAATAATAGAAGAGATAACAGAAAATGGAGAAACGTAGCGACAATCTGGAGAAAAGTGGGTCGAAGATCGGCCAGTTTAACCGGCAACTGAGGAGAAGTTATGATGTAATTTACGTTTCAAAAACCAGAAGCCATTCATTTACAAATGTGATTGCACTTTAGATTTGAATGAGGCAAAATAACATGCACTGTACAGTATGTACTGTAATTATTTTCTGTATAAAAATTTATTTGGTGTTCAAAAAGTCTTTTTTTCAAACTTGAGTCTCGAAAAAGAGGGGGTCGTCTTATAATCAGGGCCGTCTTATATTCGGGCCAATACGGTACAACGTCCAAGAAATATTGATCAATATATAAGGCGCATCGGAATTTAAGGCACACTGTCGACTTTTAGAAAAGTGAACGCTTTTAGGTGTGCCTTATCGTACGGAAAATACGACATGTTTTGAGTCGATATGACACAAAAGCGAAGCTTACAGTGAAACGTGGACGCGAACCATCAGCAAACATCCGACCTAAGGAGATAAGCGCTACTGTTGTTCCACGACATCCCGTCAACTACGCGCCTTCACTCAAATACGACCTCACCCAAGGGCAACTCTCGCTTGTCACTGTCACTCTCTCTAGATTAACTACACTGATCCCGCGCCGGCGCACAGTCTGCAGATTGCACACGTCACCGGCGAGCAATGCTTAGCTCATCCAGCTGCCTGATGTAACGCATGCTGAAAAGCGTCCCGACACAATTTTCAGTTTCTACTCTTCCAACTCGGCTGGAACTTTTCACACTAAAACGTTTATGATTTTATTACCGCGGTTGTAGTTTGGAATCACTGATAACCGCACTGAAAGAAAACTTTTTGGGGGGGGCATGAGTGTGTCTAATCACATTTATGACCACATCGTTGGCCCTCAAGGCTTTTATCACCGCGTTTCCCGCATGCCACAATCCTCCGATCACTGAGGCTTCAATTGGCTAAATCCCTGAAAGGATTTATTTTTTTTTTTAAACATGGGATTAAAATCATCAAGCCATTCGTTTTCTATACGGCTCGGACTCAATCGGGTCACGGACGAGCTGGAGTCTACCCCAGCTGACTTTCGGCGATACACTTGTTGCCAGTCAATCTCAGTCGAAGGAGGTGCGCCATTTATAATTTTTCACGTTGCTTGACTGAGCTAACCATCACGCTCAATCAATTACAAATCACTGACGTGACACGGTCTTGTAATCACTTCTGTTCATCGGATTTTGGTCAAAATATGCTCGCAGTCGGCCTTGCTCGGCTTCACCTGCTCCCGTTCCCACTTTGGCTGAAGGCCCGCAGCATTGTGCGAGCTGCCATCTGGCCACACTGTAATCCTCCTGCCGCTCTCTCTACTGCGCTTGCCACCATCTGTACTGATCAACAACGAGGCCGCGGAAGGATGATTCCCCGTGTTGTGCATTCGCATCGGCTGCGTGTGAGCTGCTAGCCCACCGTAACGGTTGTCGTATACTCATGGAATCAGCGTGTGCGTAGTTTCTTTCTATTGATGTCCGTGTTCAGTTTCTTGTTCCGGGTGTGGGTGTGGGTGCGGGTGTGCATGTTTACACAACAGCTCAGAGTACAGCGTGGCCGCTTGATAACGCGCCGAAGCCTTTTGACATCTGGTAACATGAATCCGCTTTGATCCCAAACGAAACAATTGCGCTGTGAGGTCATCTGACGGCAAAGCGCCAGAGTGAAAACGTGTAATTAAATCTCGCAAATGACGTGTCAACACTTCATAGCTCCAATATTAAGCCTGTGGGATTAGCATACGACAAATATTGGCAGTGAGAGGCTCTTTTTCAAAGGATACTCGAGACAGCGACTCACCCGGCTGATCGATTCAGTAAATGCTGGCTCAACTGAGTCGGCAGTATATCGCAAATAACGATGCATTAAAAAAAATGTGTCGCAAACTGGCCGCGACTGACCTGCGGCGTACATGACGGCGAGCATGATGGAAGAGATCCAGGCGATTTCGCTGTACGAGGCCCCGAAGATGATCTGGATGTCCTTGAAGAAGACGGTGATGGCTTTGGGGAAGGCGTACGAGAAGCCGATGGAGATGAAGGACGCCACCACCACGGCCCAGCCCCAGCCGCCGTCGGGCGGGGGCACGGCGGGGGGGCCAGTGACTGGGAGCGGCATCTCTCGACCGACACTGGCGCTTCACTGCAAACGAGAAGAGAAATCGTTTTGCTCGATTCGTGCTTGGACTTGGGAAAATGGAATGGTCGAAGTTCCCAAGCAGGGGTGTGGAATGAACCATAGAAGAAAATCAAGCACACCGGTACCTCTACTTACGAACGTCTCTTCATACGAAATGTTCAAGTTACGAAATGCCTCAACGGGAAACTATTGCCTGTTTCCTGAACGCATCATATTTACAGCTGCTCTGCCATTGGCTGTTACCGAGCACCATCCTGGCATCCCATTGGCTAAGAGGGACCTCTACCGTCTGAGTCTGTTTGTAGATAGATCGACAGATAGATCTGTGTCTATGCAGCGTCCTCGTCATTCTCCCCTTGGGCCATGAGGTATTCCGAGAGTTTTACGTAAATGTGAATCACCCAGAAATAGTGTTGACCAGTCGGGCGATCGCTCACTATGCTGATGTTTGCCTTATTAACTCATTCACTCCCAAAGACGTTTTTAAACGTCTTTTCAGACTTGGTCTAGAATTGGCTGGTACTGAATGAGTTAAAAGCTGACAAAAAAAAAGTCCTTGGATCAGTTCTTTACAAAACGCCAGGCACAAATCACTTCTGAGACAGAACATGAATTAGAGGGGGCAAAAAAACCCCGATGAGGACCCAGTTAAGTGAATCATTTTTATTCGTTACTCTATTCTTTGTTGTTTACATCGTGCACAACTCTGATTTATTGTGCAATTGTCTAATTCTAACATTTATTTGTTCCATATTTTGATGCATTTTTATGCTTTAGAAAACATTTATGTCTGAATTTTGGGAACGGATTAGTGCATTTCCATGGAAAACGTGTCTCGACTTACATTTTCTCATTTAGAAATTTCTTCCAGGAGCAATTAATTTCGTAAGGAGAGCTACCACTGTCGTCAAAAGATCCTTTAATTACCGGGAAAGCATTTTACATCATGGACAGGAGGAGGCTCGCACTATCGCTCCTTCTATGCCATACAGTAGATGGTCTGTCGGGCAGGGGTGCTATAAATAGCCCGCAGTCGATGGGGAATTTTCCACCTTCTGATTTGACGTTTTAGAGGTTGAACAGCCAGTCTTCTACATAAATGAATAAATTAATAAATATATATTTTTAAAAGCTGCTTTGTGGGGAGGGTGGCGGGGGTCATGGTACAGCTGCATCTTAAAAGCAAACTAAAACAGCTGTGAGGCGCACAACAGCCCCGGCGATTCCCGGCTTCTGCAAGTTCTCTGTCAACGGGGGCCGAACACGAAATCCTGACTCGACCGTCACGCCTGTGATGTGGTCATTCACCGGGAATGCTGTGCAAAAAGCAATGACGGACTTGATTCATTTTCCCCAGTGAACATCCGCGAGGGGCCCCAATCAAGAAACTCAAAAAGGTCACTCGCGCCTGGCTGTTATGAAGACTTCAGTGCCCTTCAAGAAAACGACAGCGGTGACGTGACGCACAAGGGGGAGGAGGTGTGGGGGGGGGGGGCATACCAGCAGACCTGTATCCTACTGGAAAGCATGTGCAAACACTGACCCACAGTTATTACACCTCCCATGTTTGAGCCATGCGCTCGTTCCTGCCTGTGACTCAAGGTTGCGCCCAACCCACGATTCACCTTGAGCCCGCCCCGCAAGACCCACAGCAGTAGGAAGCACGGCATTCAGATCCGAGCGGAGCAAACAGGCTGGCGAGGCGTTTGACAAAAGCAAGCAAACAAAAACAACAATAGCGCGCGGGGCCGTCGCGGCGAAGCGCGATGACCACGCAGTTATTTCACTCCCTCGCGCAGCGGAACACAAAGGCAAAGGTCTCTGCCGCTGCTCTTCGACGCCAACACCGTCGGCGTCGCCTTCAAATCGGCGTTTGCGTCGCTCAACGACGACGGATGCGTTTCGTCTGGGTTCCGCTGAAGACAGCAAATTCGTGAGCATGGTTGCAAACCTCGAATGTCAACATCGAGCACAATAAAGCACACACACACCCACACACGTGAGCAGAGTTGACATTTCACAATGCCCACGCAACATTTAAAAAAAATACATTTAAAAAAAACAGGAAACGCAGACCTGGTTGCCCAAGTGTGAGAAAATGGAAACCGCCCCATTAACACGATCAGTTGCCAACGTTTCTAGTTGATACAACCGATAAACATAGCTCGGGTCAACTGTCGGGTTTTATGATTAAAAAAAATAAAGAAAGACCAGCCAATTCTAGACCAAGTCTGAAAAGACGTTTAAAAACGTCTTTGGGAGTGAATGAGTTAACCGAGATAAATCAATCGAGCTTAAAAACGTCTTTGGGAGTGAATGAGTTAACCGAGATAAATCAATCGAGCTATATGGGAAAATGTTTTGAAATTATCTATCTTGGTCAATTTATTTTTTAAATCCTACAAAACCTGGCATTTAAACAGGGGTGTGCAGACTTTTTATAGCCGCTGTATTCTTGATAATGTCCCTTCTTGTTGCAAAGTTACAGAAACCGTAGCGCCTATGAAAATATTGGAGAGAAAAAAAAAAGCCCTCAAGTGATTTTGAGACAGCGCCCAAGTTACACACGAATAAATGCTAATTGACCAAATTTCTCAATTTGCTTTCGGCAAGTACACAATAAATATTCATGTCGAACGACCGCTTTCCTGATGCACTCGCATGTGCGTGTGTCAACAGATCGCAGTGTCTCAACATCATGAACCCTTGAAGTCGCGGCAGCGCGCAATCGCCGCAAAATCTTTTAAGGAGCTTCAAACTGACAAATTCCGACGATGAATAAACGGGAGAAATTTGGCTTTTGCTTCCTGATCACAAATATCCAAGCAGACAACTTCCGTTCGGTGAAAACCGATACGCCAGATTCTTTCGCGGTGTATCAAAGTGAAATCGAGTCAACAAATGAGATGGCAGGAGCCCAAGAATCAAAACAGCGTCTTAAAAATCAAATCACGAAAGTGCCATTGACTGTGTCGGGCGCCGATCCAAAATGGCGGTGTCTGTCGGCCCGACAAGGACGTGCTTTGTTTGGCGAGTGCTAGAATATTCTGTCTTCCGCTGTGTGGATTTTAACACTTCGCAGAGTGTTCAAATCGGCTCAAGCTACGCTCCCTTTTTTTTTTTTTTAACTTGAGTCTACATGCTTTATTGACCTGATGCAATCGCTCGCAATACAACTTCCTGCAGTCCTGTAACTTGATCACCTGAAATTATTTATGAGCGCGGCGACATCACGTGAAAGCAGGAAGGATCACTTCCAATGTTTTGAGTTTGCCCAAACTGGTACCGAAGGGTAAGTGACAAATCCCGGGGTGGGTCCGTGACTGAATGCTGACAACAAAGGCACTCCTAAAAAAAAGCTTGCGTGACAAGACCTTTGGAACATATCACCGGCATCCAAACAAACAGGTGTTAACTACAGGCAACTCGACAAAAGGAAACTCGATCTCTCACAGCCAGCGGTAGTCAACGTTCCCCTTTATCAAGCCCTCGAGGTGACCCCCCCAGGACCCTGTCCGTCCCACCATCCAAGTCGCATGGCGATGAAAGCCAAGGGATGCTAGCTGGCTCGAAGGTCATTTCTTGGACCGGCGGGCAGAAATAGCCAACCATTAGGTGCATTAGCATCTCGCATTTCGTAGGTTTCGATATGACTGCTGATCCAGGAAGTACACTCGTCCGGGGTCGGAATCTTTAAACGAACGGGATGAATGTGCGCTGCCCAAGCAACAAGTAGCGCTGAACGCTTTCAGGCGGTAACTACAGTGGACAGTCTAACGTGTTATCAGGGGACAGGTGATCATTTTTGGTGCACGAAAGGGTTAAATTTAAAAAAAAACTCACAAAAAGGAATCCCAACGCCCCAATTTCCAAATAAAGAGACGAAATGCAATAAAAAAAAAGAAAAGACAATCGGCCTCAAGTCAAAGCTTCTCTTTCAGTGAGCGCTGCGGCAATGGCAAGTTCTCTATCAGGTGGTTGGTAGTGTTTGCACAAAGCTGATTTGTATTCACAACAAACCTTCGGAGTCCATGGAAATAGGTCCTGATCTTGAAACCTGACCCAAAACCACCATCCCGACCCCATCCTAAAAAAAAATAATTCAATGAACAAAAAGCAATTGGTGGGGGGGGGGGGGGGGGTGTCTAAACTCACCCGACTGCGTGCAACTTGTCCTCCAAGTGACCAAATCACATTAAGTGTTGTCACAATTTGATCATTTCATCTGATCGGCATTGTGTTAAAATACATCCGATTTCCCCCCCCTCATTTTCAAAGGCCATAAAGCAACACAATAACTGGGAGAAATAAAGTGCTTCATTTGTAGTATTTGGTGAGCACACATTTTCACTAGTGCAGTTTTGCCTCACTTGTAGCATACAACAGTTGTCCTATTAGCATTCAGGAAAGTCATACTGTCAATCCCCCCTCCCCCCAAAAAGACACGACAGAGTACTCGTAAAGCAGGCATTCCACTAGTGCGCTGAATTGTCTTCCTCGTGTGGACACGCAGCACACTCGTTCCAACAGCAATGTGACACAACAAATCTAATGAAACGCGCCGATTAAGAGTCACGCAGCTCCCGCTACTAGCACAGCTGCTAACTAATCAGATCTGTCCAATTTTAGACACGCAACATGTGGCGTCCAAAAAAAAAAAGGGAGGATGCTAAGTCTCTAGCATGTGATGTTGCTGATGTAAGGAAGAGGGACACAGCTCGGGGCCTAGAGGCCGTGAGCTCCAAAAATAGCAGCACTTAATTGACTCATGGCGGACTTCAATGATGCGCCGGTGGGATTTTCCAGATCGCGCAACACGTGAACGCACCACCGTATGTCTTCCATCACACGTGAACGCACCACCGTATGTCTTCCATCACACACAGAAACAGACTTAAAACACTAATCCTCACTCTTTCCGGATACATTTCACATCATTTTAACCCCCGCCACTACACCCCCAACCCCTAACAAAAAAGGCGAAAACTCGGTTAATCCCGTGGAAATCAAGCTCCACTCCACGCGTTCAACGTTAGTTTACCTCGAAGGAGATTAGAAAGGCGCGTCGGTGGGTGTCCGCGGACTCTGGTGGGGGTACAGCAGGCTGGGTGACCTTGGAGGAGAAAGATGCCGCTTACTCTCGGTGAGCGAGGACAGACAGTGAGCGCGCGTGTGTGTGTGTGTGGGGGGGGGGGGGGGGTCGACTGTTTGAATTTCCTGACGTGGCTGGTGGCGCTGCAATAGGGCGGTGCTGTTGCCGACGTTGCTATTTTCGAGGCAAAGGATTGCCACGCCACTGGTTGCATGCTTCGACGGGACTGTACTGTACTGTTGGATGTTATGTCATTCGTAAGACGGTTTAACCAAGACGAATATTGCTTTAAAATATTATTCTAGCCCCTCGTTAAAAAAAATTAAATAAAATAAAACTGATACCGTGACGTGACAACGTGGGGAAAAGCACTCGGCTGATGGAAGGAAAAAACGTACAACAGTTCAGTTCCGCACGGGACACTTAGTCAGACAAACACTGACGAACTCATGAGTAAACAAAAGGACATACTGTACTTAAAAAAAAAAACTCACTGGTACATTATTCATACGTCACAGCCTATCATAGCCACCTGGCCACTGCGAAAAGTGCCCCCTAGTGGTTGTGAGTAGCACACACACGAGGTGAGCAATAAAAAAATGCTGTATGTCAAGTAAAAAAAATGTAGATACAACAAAATAAAGAAAAGCGTTTCCAATATGTACATCTCTCTCAAAAATAGAGACATCGAAATATAAAGTTGTTTTTTGTTTGTTCTTTGTTTTTTTTTTAATAAAGCATTGGACACAAGCATGCCTAATTTTGTGGCCAGTCAAGAAATGTTTTGATCCGTTTTCTACAGCAGCTATGAGAATAAAAGTGGCCATTAAAAAGTCTTTTTTATGCCTGTGGAAGATATTGCTCGAGACGGCAGTACGTTCCATTCTCATAAATTGGAGAGCAGGGGGCATGGCTGTGGAGATGTTCGTTAAAAAAAAAAAATTAAACGCTTAAAGTTGGAGGTCCATTGGACCTCGCAAAGTATTTATATGCTTAACCGCGACAAAGAGACTGTTTCATCCAATGCCACAATCTCTTGCGCGAAAAATCTTGAAATATCGGCTGCGATCGTTCCCATGCTCCTCGCTCTTGGCGTCATGTGTGAATGTGATCGCTTTCATGCGGCGACTAAAAACACAAACGTGAGAGTTGTCGGAACCCCGCTGTTCCAAAACAATCCAGTCAGAAGAAACACAAGACAAGCTGTCGCTGTCAGGGTCAAGTTGGGGGTCGCTGGAAGATCACGGCGAGTGATTATTATTATTATTTTATTTTTTTTAAACACACAGTTGGCGCCACTGGCATTTCCCGACAGCAGGGGTCGCTATAAGGTCACCACTGTCTGAAAGAAGTTGCCCTTGAATAGCGCCCACAGAGGAGAGCTCCCCCCAGTCTTTATGAGCGCAGTAAAGTTTTGGCCAAATGGACCATAAAATCCAATTTCTGTTTAATTTTTGTGTTAGGGACCAAAGACAGCGGCGGGGTACTTTGTCGTCGAAGGCAATTTGCCAGTTTAAATGGATCCGCGCTGAATAATGACGGGGAATGTGGTGATTGTCGTAAAATGAGGACCAATAACGCTGTCCACTACGCCCCCCCCCTGTCCCCCCGTGACAGAACAAGAGAGGAGCACAGTTCGTGTCATTCACATCTTATTCATCTTATACACATTGTATATACGCCACCTGTGTTTTCCTTCAAATGGTGCGAGGGGGCCTGACTGATGAGACCACCGAAGGAAGAAGCTCTTTCCACACCTTGGTGTTTACGTCTGCTGTCAGCTTGTTTCCACAAGGCCGGAAAAGGAAGGCCCAGCTGCTTGCGGTCCGGCGGGCACTGCAGCTTTAGAGCGGGGGGAGGGCGAGGGGGGGCCGCCTTCTCACCTCAATGCCTCCTTCGGGGGGAGGGGTTCGGGTCCTGCAAAGATGCAGCCGTCACAACAGTTTTACGATCCCATCAGAGGTCGACGCGCAACATGGCTCTGGATTATCAAGACATGGGTGCAGCATTTATGTAATTAGCGGCTAGGGGGATTTCTTGTTACTTAACTGCAGACGGGTGTAGCGTCTATTTTGGGGAATATGAGACAATCTCAGACAGTTTATGGATTTGGGTGCTGCTGTTTTGGTTAGCAACAGCCGCTACGATGCACTCAGCAGCTATCTGTGCCTGAATGAACTGACGTATTTTTCCTTTTTAACATTTGCACATTTTTAACAGTTGAATTTTTCAGTTGAAGATGGTCAACAAAAGCGAATCGACAACAATGTTAATTTATTTTTATTTCGAATAACACGATAATGTTCGCTGGAGCAAAATGTCTGCTTCAAAAGTATTTGCAGATATTTTCCTTTCCGGTACATCAATGCAAGGTAAAATGATTCTCTTAGCTCCGATTTACCGTATTGGCCCGAATATAAGACGGCCCTGATTATAAGACGACCCCCTCTTTTTCAAGATTCAAGTTTGAAAAAAGACTTTTTGAACACCAAATTAATTTTTATACAGAAAATAATTACAAGTACATCTGAAACAAATGATTACAACAATATATTTGAGAGAAAAAGCATGTTATTTTGCTTCATTCATTTTCTTTCTTATCGCTATTTTTTATTTTTCTTCTTCGTGCTACCGCTATTTTTATTTTTATTCTTCATGGCAGGGGTTCACTTTGGCCTCGGGAGTCAAGTTCAGCATTCGCTTCAATGATATCTGGCGCTATCTAGCGTCGTGAATGGGTATAACGTCTTCACCCTGAATATAAGTCGACTCCCACTTTTTCAGTCTCAGTTCAATGCAAAAAACACCGTCTTATATTCGGGCCAATGCGGTATTTATTTTTGTGAAACACGGGATAGCCAATTTTTTTACCATAGCCTACTGCAAAACTTAAAATATTTAGTTGAACTGCCCAACTTGAAACATTATCGTTTTTTGAGTTCACCCAACTTTTTTATGGTTTATTTTTCTTTTTTTTGCATTTGCTTTCATGATTTATCTTGATCTTACGTCCACAAGTTCTGATGGAGAAACCATTGAAACCAAAACGTCGAGCCGCGCATAAATGACGGGCATCGTCGTGCTTGGCAAACAATAGGTGACCTGGCGGAGGAGGGTGCAGCAGCAGGAGACTTTATAGGAGATAAAACTTGAATGGGGAGGTGGTGTTGGGGGGGGGGGGTGAAATCACTGAAATGCTTCTTCACTTCTCTCAGAGAACCTTTAAATTCATGTTCGAAGGCAATGTTTAATAAAAAAAGGAGATTGCCGGCAAAATGGAGTCCTCGAATTCTTTCTTTTCAGGCGTCATTTTTTTCCCCATGCTTTTCAGGTGGTCTGTTGACATGCACAGATCATTGATTTAAATATGTTGATGTGTCCTCCAACCACCCCCCAACTGTGTTCCGTCCAACTGTTTGAACAGCTGTGCTTTCTTTATCACTGCCGGGACCTACCGCCGGTCCGAACCTGCAGGGAGGGAGGGAAAAAAAAAATAGCGAGGTGAGAGGGAGCGTGTGAAGGTGGGGGGTCCCTGCGTTTTTGGAGGCTCTCGGCAGGGAGAGAGGAGGTCCCGCTGCGGTGTGACTACCGCCTCGTTTACCAGAGCTCAGCTGTGCTCGAGGCAGAGCAACACAAGGGCGGCGATTACAGTCCAATTGTGAAGAACATGCAGATGACATCTTAGCAGCAGGGGTGTCAAACTCATTTCACATTGTGGGCCACATACGGATTCGGTAGATGTCAAGTGGGCCGGACCATTAACATTATACCATACTCTGCTATAAATAACCAAAATATCATGTCTTTCCTTTGTTTTGGTTTAAAGAAGCATTGGCGCAATGCTGTGTTGGGTCTGTCTCAGTGACAGACTGATACTGTTATTTTCTTCTCTGATCAAAATAATGTTGTCTTCTACTCTGATCAAAACAAGGTGCCCCCTATCGGATAATCCACGAATTGCATTTTATTAAAAATATTCATTCCATGTCTTTAATACATGTCCTGACTGTTGTTTGTGCATATGCACCAAATGGCAGCTCAGCATACCCACCCTTTTTGGAGTCCTTGGAGGGTGTGCTGGAGGGTACTCCTGCTGGGGACTCCCTTGTTCTGCTGGGGGACTTCAATGCTCACGTGGGCAATGACAGTGAGACCTGGAGGGGCGTGATTGGGAGGAACGGCCCCCCCGATCAGAACTCGAGTGGTGTTTTGTTATTGGACTTCTGTGCTCGTCACGGACTGTCCATCACGAACACCTTGTTCAAACATAAGGGTGTCCATATGTGCACTTGGCACCAGGACACCCTGGGCCGTAGTTCGATGATCGACCTTGTGGTTGTATCATCGGATTTGCGGCCGCATGTTTTGGACACTCGGGTGAAGAGAGGGGCGGAGCTGTCAACTGATCACCACCTGGTGGTGAGTAGGCTCCGACGGTGGGAAGATGCCGGTCCGTCCTGGCAGACCCAAACGTATTGTGAGGGTTTGTTGGGAGCGTCTGGCGGAATCCCCTGTCAGAAGGAGTTTCAACTCCCACCTCCGACAGAGCTTTTCCCATGTTCCGGGGGAGACGGGGGACATTGAGTCCGAGTGGACCATGTTCCGTGCCTCTATTGTTGAGGCGGCCAATCTGAGTTGTGGCCGTAAGGTGGTTGGTGCCTGTCGTGGCGGCAACCCTCGTACTCGCTGGTGGACACCAGCAGTAAGGGATGCCGTCAAGCTGAAGAAGGAGTCCTATCGAGCCTTTATGGCCTGTGGGACCCCAGAGGCAGCTGACGGGTATCGACTGGCCAAGCGGAACGCAGCTTCGGTGGTCGCCGAGGCAAAAACCCGAGCGTGGGAAGAGTTCGGTGAGGCCATGGAAGCCGACTTCCGGACGGCTTCGAGGAAATTCTGGTCCACCATCCGACGTCTCAGGAGGGGGAAGCAGTGCACCACTAACACTGTGTACAGTGGGGATGGGGCACTGCTGACTTCGACTCGGGACGTTGTGAACCGGTGGGCAGAGTACTTCGAAGACCTCCTCAACTCCACCAACACGTCTTCCTTGGAGGAAGCAGAGTCTGAGGACCCTGAGGTGGGCTCTCCTATCTCTGTGGTTGAAGTCACCGATGTGGTTAAAAAGCTCCTCGGTGGCAGGGCCCCAGGGGTGGATGAGATCCGCCCGGAGTTCCTCAAGGCTCTGGATGTTGTGGGGCTGTCCTGGTTGACACGCCTGTGCAACATCGCGTGGTCAACGGGGAGAGTGCCTCTGGATTGGCAGACCGGGGTGGTAGTCCCTCTTTTTAAAAAGGGGGACCGTAGGGTGTGTTCCAACTACAGAGGGATCACACTCCTCAGCCTCCCTGGTAAGGTCTATTCAGGGGTGCTGGAGAGGAGGGTCCGTCAGGAAGTCGAGCCTCAGATTGAGGAGGAGCAGTGTGGTTTTCGTCCCGGCCGTGGAACAGTCGACCAGCTCTACACCCTTAGCAGGGTCCTCGAGGGTATGTGGGAATTCGCCCAACCAGTCTACATGTGTTTTGTGGACTTGGAGAAGGCGTTTGACCGTGTCCCTCGGGGAGTTCTGTGGGGGGTGCTTCGTGGGTATGGGGTACCGAAACCCCTGATACGGGCTATTCGGTCACTATACCACCGATGTCAGAGTTTGGTTCGCATTGCCGGCAGTAAGTCGGAATCGTTTCCAGTGAGGGTAGGACTCCGCCAAGGCTGCCCTTTGTCGCCGATTCTGTTCATAATCTTTATGGACAGAATTTCTAGGCGCAGCCGAAGCGTTGAGGGCGTCCGTTTTGGTGGCCTCAGTATTGCATCCCTGCTTTTTGCAGATGATGTGGTGCTGTTGGCTCCTTCAAACGGGGCTCTCCAACTCTCACTGGAGCGTTTCGCAGCCGAGTGTGAAGCGGTTGGGATGAAAATCAGCACCTCCAAATCTGAAACCATGGTCCTCAGTCGGAAAAGGGTGGAGTGCCCCCTCCGGGTTGGGGGAGAGATCTTGCCCCAAGTGGAGGAGTTCAAGTATCTTGGGGTCTTGTTCACGAGTGAGGGCAGGAGGGAGCGAGAGATCGACAGGCGGATCGGTGCAGCGTCTGCTGTGATGCGGACGTTGTATCGGTCTGTCGTGGTGAAGAAGGAGCTGAGCCAAAGGGCGAAGCTCTCAATTTACCGGTCGATCTACGTTCCAACCCTCATCTATGGTCACGAGCTATGGGTCGTGACCGAAAGAACGAGATCACGGATACAAGCGGCCGAAATGAGTTTTCTCCGCAGGGTGTCCGGGCTCTCCCTTAGAGATAAGGTGAGAAGCTCGGTCATCCGGGAGGGGCTCAGAGTCGAGCCGCTTCTCCTCCACATCGAGAGGAGCCAGATGAGGTGGCTTGGGCATCTGATTCGGATGCCTCCTGAACGCCTCCCTGGTGAGGTGTTCCGGGCATGTCCCACCGGGAGGAGACCCCGAGGAAGACCCAGGACACGCTGGAGTGACTATGTCACCCAGCTGGCCTGGGAACGCCTCGGGATCCCCCGGGGAGAGCTGGAAGAAGTAGCTAGGGAGAGGGAAGTCTGGGCTTCCCTGCTAAAGCTGTTGCCCCCGCGACCCGGCCCCGGATAAGCGGTAGAAGATGGATGGATGGATGGATGGATGGATGTCTTTAATACATTTTTTTCACTTTTAAATTATCCTGCGGGCCTGATCGAACCTCCTTGGGGGCCCGTTCCGACCCGCGGGCCATATGTTTGACACCACTGACTTACAGGATACATCACAGTATATGAAATGGGGGACAGTCGTCATAAATTTCTTGCCATGAAGGTGCACGTCAAAGAATTCCATATACAGTGGCTATAAAAAAAAGTTTCTGGATGAAATTAAGAACAGCTCCAAAAACCGGTGTTGGGAAAAAAAATCATCAGGGTTTTGCTAGCAAGAAAAGAAAATGGGGGTTTGAATGTGACTCTTTAATTCCGAACACACTTTGCATCTTTAGAGGCTGTAACGATGAAATCGACAACTCTTCAATTATTGAATCAATCGATTTTTCATTTGCTGACTGAATGTTTTCGGAAATGACGTAGGAACGCTATCGGTGTTTGTTTTCGGTCTTATAAAATCATTCATCATATACTGTACATCATAGTTGGCGGCCATTTTCTTTGAAAATGGTTACAACAAACTACCGTTATAATGCACAGATTCGTCATGTCCCTGACATTGTAACGCGGTTCAACAGTTTGATTTTTTTTTAATGTTTCACGTGCCATTGATTAATCAACAAAATAATCTACACAAGAAATAATCGCAAATATTTTTAAATTAAAATACAGCTTTATTCTGCGTTACACTTGAACGTTGTCTGATCAATCAGCCCTCGGCAAGAAAACTATGGGTGCCCCCCCCACCCAAAAAAATAAAAGGCTCAGGAAAAAGTCAAAATGCCTTACTTGTAATTGGTGCCTGATGTTTGTATGCCACAGACGCCATCCTTTGAAACACGAAATGGGATTTGAGTGTGACCATATGAGAAAGGTGCAAACACTTGTGCTTTCAATATACTCGAAACGCTTTGTTCCAAACACTCGCGGGCGCCTTGGGACCTTCCGGTCTTATTTTGAACCCCCCCGGTGACGCTTCTTAAGTAAAGATGAGGCGCACTCGGATTGCATGATTCATTAACTCATTCAATCCCAGCCATTTTTCACTGGAGCAACCCCCTCAATCGCAGTGTTTTACTGGATTTTGACTGATCTTGCAAGGCCCACAGAATATTTGGTTCTAATGCAATATAAACAATAAAGTTTGGACTCTCTTCTTTCAGCAGAAAAAAACAATTATTTTTCTATTCTTCAGCAATCGGCATTCCAAAATGGCTAAGTTTCATGGAAATGGCGATTCCTGGGCAAAAAAACGGAGAAAAAGACATTTTTGTAAAAGCATGCATTTCAATCACGTGAGGCACCACTGCCACCTACTGGTCGCTTTTTACATGATTTACAATGCAAACAGCTTATTCTCATTCACAGATTGCATCAGACCCTCCTCCTCTCTATGACGCAAAAAAAAAGACTTAGACGTACAAGTACGTCCTTGGTAGGCGGGGCCTAATTTTAAAAAGATGTACAAGTACGTCTTGTGGAATGAAAGAGTTCATGGGTGCGAATAAAATAACACCGCATATGCCTTCTCAAGCCTCGCCTTTTTACAGCAATTAAATATGAACTCAAAAGTGGCTTTGCCTTCGTCAAGTGAAGAACCACGCGCGCACGCATTTTGTCATGCACCGACCGAAGAATGTCGCAAAGTGAATGAAGCTCAAGTGCAAGAGGTTGATTGGGAAGTTAAATTGGATATCGAACGGACTCGTCAGCCTTTTTCTGAGCGCTCGGCGCGATTTATGAGTGAACGAAAGGCACGGCGCCCCCCCCCCCAAAAAAAAGAACGGACTAATGGAGGATGATTGGCTTACAAATAAGCTGCATTTCTCGCTTAGGGTGAACGATAATTCGAATCGATACCAACCTCAAGCTACTGTCCTCCATTCTCTGACCTTGAATGCTCGTGCGCTGTGATTGTTGGAGCGTTTTAGAGATTTTTGTCACAAATGATTTCCTTATTTGAGGGACAGCGGACACTACAGTGGACAGCTTGTCATGTGATCGGGTTACAGGGTCCACGAAAGGGGTAAGATCTCGATTTTCCTTCACACCGGAGTCAAGAGCAAGACGGCGAAGTCGAGTAGCCTGAACTTTTTTGGGAGGGGGAGTGAATGAGAGCACGCATGTGTGTTTACCCGAGCCGGGAATTATGGTCTGAACGGCCATATGTTGACAAATTATGGCCATCAGTCTCTCGGTCAGCACACTGAGTACCCGAGTCAGTCACACCATTAATTATAAGAGGCAGACGTCCTTCGCGAGCGTCGCACACTGCCGCGTTTATGACCCGCTCGCACAGCCGACATTTTGTTTCGGACTCGGGGATGTGTAAATGGCGGCGGGCGCACAATGCCCACTTTGGAGCCTCTCAAGCTGCCCGTCAAAAAGCCAACCCCACGCAAGCTCGAGTCCTGACAACAGCGATACTGTTCTCTCGGGGTAAAAACGCGCTTGTGTTGTGCTGAGGAGGGTTTCGCTAGGCGCGGTTCGTTTTTTTGCAAGGCGTGCAAAAACTGAACTAGACAAATCGCCTTATACCTGCATTTAGCGATACAGATAGCAAGTAGCCGTTGACGTGAAATGTCATCAATGTTAATTGCCGTCAACTACGTGCGGAAATCTTGGCCAACTTTCATTTGCTCATTAAACTTGGGAAAGTTACAAAAATAAATAAATAAACTACGGCCAGTAAATGGCAGCATTGGATCACTTGGATAAGCTCACTGTGCGTTAAAACAACGTGTAAGATCCTAAAACATGGCGGATCCTTGGAAATGCCATCATTACAAGCAGCTTGTGATCGATCAAAATGTTTGTCACGCTAAATCTTCATCAAAGAGTGTCACAAAAGAGAGAAAATTTGAGGATTTGAATTTAAAAGTAGAAGCGATAACATACAGTACATACACACGCGACTAAATACGACTACTACTACTAAATAGCATGCAAATAGTTTGTCACGTTTGTCAAATGAAGAACTGGTTATTCGTTGTCAAAACAGTATTTTTGTCATTAAAAGCACATTTTCGTTGTTGTTAGTAAAGCAAAAAGTATTCGTCAACGTACCAGGATGCCACAAGATGGTGCCCAATGAATACTTTTATATGAAAAATAACATTTTAAACAACAGCCAATGGGTGAGTTTTTCAGTGGAGAATACGTTCCCCCAAAAGGGCCACAAAGTTGTTGCGCAACTTTTTTTTAAAGGGACATTCTGGCAAAAACATTTTTCAAAATTTCTTTGGCATCATGAGAAATTAAGAACACCCTACAAACAGACGTTACTTTGGATTCGGTGTCGTTCAACAAGCTTGAAAAAGGCGATATGAACAGACCCCTTTTGGGTGCGCTGCAATTAGATTTTTCCAAGCAACTTGCCCAACATTGCTCATAATTTAATAATTGCCTGAAAAAGTATGCTTTAATGTGTGACGCGGCCCATATTTTCCAAACTGTTGAGTGAGTTTACACAAGGCTGAAAAACACATATGCGCTTACACATACCTTCCCTGACACTCCACCCCTTGCGCTGTATGTTTATACTGGAAGTCACCTGGAGCGAGGCATGCTGGGTAGGCATTTTTGCGCACTGTTGCTATTCTCAGTATAATTTCTGGCAGTCCGCCACAGGCAGCATTAGTCGTCGCCAACATCTGTGAGCGCGTGTGTGTGTGTGTGTGTGTGTGCGTGCGCTTGACGCAGACCGCGAAGGCTCTGGCAGACTCCAGTCCGCATATCATGCAAACTATCCAACGGGTGGTTTGGAGGTGCACTTCGGGGTTGTAATGGAGGCGCTTCGCAGCCAGAAGAGTATCTATCAAACAGGCGCCGCTATGACCAAACAAATCTGGCGGTGGTTAGAATGTACGATTTGGCCAAGAGAGGAATGCGGAGCGTGTTGCGTTGAAGGGTAGTGGAACGAAAGGGCGGTGCTTGTGGAGAAAGGTGAGACGGAACTGTTAAACTAACACCAATTTACATAACGCAACTGCAGGATCACCACAGAATATAAACGATTTGGGTTTGTTTTTGTTTTTTGTTCACCCTTTCACGCACCCTGAAACCGGATAAGTTGTCCACTGTAGTAACCGCTGTCCCTCAAAGGACTAATTAAAAGTGGAAGGAATGCTTTTTAACAATTGTATCAAAAGTTTTAGAGGATCTGACAGTCTGTGAGACGATGGAGGTTTGGGCATAACAATTGTTCGGAACGTTAACCGACTTTGGTCATGTCATCGAAGGAGATGCAACAGTCTACTGTCTGTCTTCTACATTTTATACAACAAAAGTACTCGCGGAATTGGTACTCTGTATCTGTGAGTGAATACTCAAAATAGTAACGGTCTGGAAAAAAAGTGGTATTTAACATCCCGATTCAAAGCACTTGTGCTTCAACTTGGCTTTTACCTGCTGACAGTCAATTCTCAATTGACGAATTGTAATCCTCACGGAAGAAACTCAATCTACATGCAGGCCATGAGGAAGCAATCCTTGTGGAGGCTCTCCAAAATCCTGCAAAAAGTCCAGAGGGATCTAATCAATCACTCCAAACAGGCAAAAAAAATAAAAAATACTCCAGCATGCCATTCTTGCCCCCTGGATTCCTGCTGGGATGCTATTGTCTGTTTGTTTTTCCCCCATGCAGAGAGATTAGCTCACCCAAAATGCTTAACTCATTCAGTACCAGCCAATTCTAGACCAAGTCTGAAAAGACGTTTAAAAACGTCTTTGGGAGTGAATGAGTTAAAGAATGCGTGATTCCACTCCTAACTTCACCCAAATGTCAAGCTGAATCGCTAATATGAAATATAATTATCTGAAAAGTGTCCCACCTCACAGAGGTCGAGGCATGAATGTCACTGATTGAAAAAGTTTCACGACAGAAAATGACTAGGAGGGCCGTCGATAGATGGCTGAAACTCAGAAGTTGCGCAATCTGCTGTACTGATGGATTGACAAGCAACTGGAGCATGAGAAAAATGCTGCAGGGTGTGGACAGCCCCCCCCCCGCCCCTTTAATACAAATGAGTTTGGCCCACCATTCTCACACATTCAAGCAGCTGTTAGCAAGGCAATAAAGCATTCACAAGACCCCTCCCCCTCACCCCATTTCCAACACAAAAGACCAACTTATCACCCCATCACTTGCTTTGTGGCATCCAAAAGAACAGCATCGCATGGAGTGACGTGTCAATCCATTACGGCTAACTGATGTGGAAAAATAGCCATTTAGGGAACACAGCACGGCTAAATATTGTACAAGCTAGCATGTCGCTGATCTAGAAATATTACAACGCTACAGAAGCAGATGATACTTGGCCAGTCAAACAACGCGCTCTTCATTCCAATATGTCTTAATCAACACGCAGCCTACAGCTTTTAATTAATACACACGCCGGCGCAAACCCAATCCCAGTTTGAATCGGGCTCCATCGTAGTTTGTCACATTTGCACATTGGGCGTCAAAAGGCTAATGAGGTTGCGTCCGCCCCGTGAAGAGGAAATGACCGCAAAGAGTGAAAAGTTGACCTTGCTTAACAGGAAGCTGTCAGACACATCGCCCGGGGGGTGAACTTAGCATCCACCCGGACATGAATATCCTATGAAAGGGAAAGGCCCCCGTCATAGTGGGAAAAAAACCCAAATTGTAAATGGATCATTTCAAGCGCTGAATAACAACTAAGGTTACTGTTATGAACTTCAGCTCTTTTATAAGGTTATAAAATTGGGTCTTGGGTGAATATATATTCGTCTATTAATGACATTGACGATCTATTTTATATTCATGGTCGTTCAACAAGTCATCTCATTTTAAGCGTCTTTCACGTTGAACATGGAAATGCATTCATGGTGTGACAAAGGAAGTATATTAACACGAGGAAAAATTCAACTGAATTTCTTCAATGTTTTTCAAATAAAATCACTTTTCTTTTATTCATACTGTATACGCGTATTTGTAATTGACATGTTCAAACTGTATTACATGTTCATGTTTTTACATCCATAAATGTTTGTACCGTTTTACACGTCGTAGTTGGCGGCCATTTTATTGGAAATGGCTACCACGAACTACCGTTATAACGCACCGATTTGTTTTGTCACGTAAACAAGGTTCGACTACATACATACAGTACATACGATAAACATTTTGGGGGGAATTTTTTTTGTCTGTTTTACGTTTCCAGAATCATTTGTTTTTTTCTGAATAACTTTTTTATCCCTATTTTGCCCCATTTTTTTAAATGACAGTAAAAAAATTTAAAAAAAAGAATTTTTAAGGGAAAAAAATCAATTAAACTGAAATCAATACAGTACTTTGCAAAACTGAAATTAAAAAATATACACCCCGCAAAAAAAAAAAAAGAAGGACCTCCCACCCCATATAGTCAGTAAATACAATACGCTTCCATACCTAACAAAGTACATAGCTAAATAAATATCCTACTAAGACTTTGTCGAGCAAAATACAAATACATGGGATTTAAAATGTCCAAGAGTGGATGTCATGTCACTTTTTGTTGATGGAGTCGAGTTTTGAACTGCATTACCCACAAAGCCCCGCGGCTCTTTGGCCCCGCCCCTCCTCACCACCCAGCGCGTTCATGCACCTCCGTGGGGCTCCTCAAGTCCGCACAGTGCACCAGCGAGCGGAGAGCAGCGCCTCGCTCACGACGAAAAGTTTAGGCAAAGGAATGGGCAAATGCGACACGACCGCTTTTCTTTCCCTTTTCGCCATTACGATGACGATATCACGGAAGAGGATTTAAAAGGATCTACTCGAGCCTGCCAGCATCGCAACATTTTGAGGATTTTTGCACACTTTTGGGAATTTGTCGAGCGGAGAAAAAAAAACAAACTTCTGAGTTGTCTTCGGAGTCGGACGGCGAAAGTAAAAATGTGTTCTTCCGCACAGCCGCGCATTTTAGCGGGTTATGTGGTGTTTTTCTTGCTGTTTTGGGGTACACATAGCTTGGTTGGCGCGTACACAAGGACGTGTCCCGCTCCGTGCGCTTGTTTTGGGGATCTCGTGGACTGCAGTAGACTGAAAAGGGGACAAATCCCAAAGTCTCTCCCGGAATGGACCGTACAACTGTAAGTCGATTCATTTTACGCATTTTCTTTAAATGAAACCCCAAAAAAAAGTTTTACTGTAAACTTGACGCTCAAACGAGCAGCGGACGGCGAGTTTTGGCACGGAGATGATCCACATTCCTCTCCCAGGGAAAAGTGGCTGGCTTGGAAACCACATGAGGAGCAGACTATTTGCAAAGACTGGTGAATTTGCCCCTTTATCGTGTGACTCAGGCTAAACTCTGCACATCTCTGGAAAATTCTCATGCGTTTAAGAGAGGTTTATTTACGAATGGCCCTCACAGCAATAAGTGGGGCACCTGGGGGCCACAGTTTTTTTTTTTACACATCAATGCGCCTTTGTGCAAGGGAGAGTAATTGTAAAGCAATCTCCTCAGTGCCTGCTGGTTTGTTGTTGTTGTAAAGGAGGTATAGTGGAGAGAGGGTATCGAGACAGTGTTATTAGCAAGTTTTATACACGCACTTGGGATGATAGCTTGTTTCAAATCCAGTTCAGTTGTCAAGCGTCGATATCACAACTTAAATCAGATGGCCTATATGTTTCTCATTTGCCCACTCGGAAGCAGCCAAAAGATACATTCATTCATTTTACATTCAATTCATTTTACTGGAGTTTTTTTTTTTTAACTGATATGCATAAAACCCAGATCATTATTTTTACTAGGCCGCATTTGGTTACATTTGATTTGAGGCCTTGTCCAAAAAGCTCCCCATCATTTGAATTCTTCAGGTTGAGCAGGCGCAGCTCTGGAAACTTTTACGTTTGCCAGAAAAAACAGAGCGAGGCCGCCTCGTAATCAAGACTGGCCTTCCAAAGGAAAGAAAGAAAAAAGGAGGGTGGGAGGGTGTATGTGTGTGTGTGTGGGGGGGGGGGGGGGGTCCTTTTCACTCTGGCATGCTAATTTACGAGTGGCTCTCCGGCACATCTTAAAACCCTTAAACTGGCGGATCCCCTTTTGTTTTCCAGCACCCCATTATTTCTGCTGAATTAGCAACACCAGAGCCATGGTACTGATTAAGGAGGGGCACGCGGGATTAGTTTGCCATAAAAAGGAAGGGGTGGCGGGGGGGAAAAGGGAAAGCAGGCAAAGGGAAGAAGAAGAAGAAGAAGCAGCCATGGAAACGTGGGAGGTTGCATTACATCAGAGTCAAGATGCCCTATTCCCTTTATAGACTTGAAAAACACGCCGTTAAATCGTGAGAGGTGGGTGACAGGCAGCGTCATCCTTTCAACGACTTGTGCATTTCCGAAACGGTACTGAAAGTCTCAGGAGTTTGGTTGTTTTGCTTTGACTGGTGATTTAACCCCACTTCGGGAATAACAAAAATGATATATAAGCACACAACGTTTTTTTTTTTAATGAGGATAAAATACTTTAATAAGCCACGGCAACACAAAGTAGGGATTCAATTCGACTACTGGGAAAACCAAAATTTGTTTTGTTTTGTTTAAGTTGAAGATGTTGTTGCCCTCCTGTAGACAGCGAACTAGTTAGCTCGACAGCGCCCCCGCTGATCAGAGCCGGGTAGTGCGCTCCAATTTGCCTCAATTGCTTTCCCGGCAGAGCGATTGTTGCGAAATGAGATTTCATTCACTTTTCAGCCAAACGGGTCATAATTTAGCTTAAAATGTATGATCATTAATGACCACGGCAAAAACGCAAATGCCATTTTTTTTTGGGGCGAACCGGCAGATTTCACCCTGATCCGAGATTCGTCGCCGTCAAGTGCTCGGCGGTATCTCCATTCAACAAACAGTAATGACAGCTCTTTCGACTGAGGTGTAACTCCTTCATTCACTTTTCAGCTCCTGATAAGAGCGCCGAGTCCCGCGTTCTCGCATACGATACAGGCCGCAGCCTGTATATGCTTGTGTTATCTCGCCCCCCCCCGGCCTGCTTTGTGAGGGAAGTGGAAGTGTCGGAACTACTCGGGGGTTTATCTAGGCTTCGTGATAGGACACCTTTCCCAATATGGCCTCCAGGAGTGGAACTAAAACAACAACAATGCACAGCTATATTATTTGACAGGCGAAAAGAGTGGTTCAATTTAAACAGCGAAAAGGTAAACACTAAAACCAGGCGACCTGAAAGTTAAACAGGGGTGTTCCTCACGTATGCAAGTGTCGCTTTTCCCGACATTGTGAATACATTACGAGGCTCCGCCCTCCCCTCCTTGCAGCGTAACTTGATGGATTCCAGATGAGGGGGGGGGGGGGGGCGTAAAGAGAAAAAAGGGGTCTGGCACCACAGTGTTGATGGTGCGCAGCCGCGTCAATAACTCCACGGCTTGATAGTGCACAAGGCCCCGCTTGGCAGACTCCTCGCGTCGGTTTTGAGGCGCCTCTTCAAAACAACCCCCCCCCCCCCCCCAAAAAAAAAGAAAAACTCGTGCACCCCTTCTGATTCGCGGCCAAGTACAGCTCGAGGTAGGCTGGGACGAATTTGAGCTCCAAAAAGACGTCCCGGCCAAAATCAAGATCTCTTGGAACGCCATAAGAAGCTTTAAAAAAAACAAAACAAATGGCAACCAGGTGGCTTGACTTGCTTTCCAGACGGTTGACTGCACACCTTTGCAGAGATTTTCCTGAAGGTACAATACCTTAATTTATTGCCTCCATCAAACAACAACTTTTTTTTTTTGCTCCCTAACAAATGTCTGTTATCCATTTATATGGTCGAGAAAGAAACATGAGTCGAATCGTACCGTCCAAGCCCGAAAATCTCAAGTCTGGTTTCGACTTCCACTCGCGAGAGCCAAGTCGTCCCCGAGTAGCAGAGCCCCTTTGTTGCTTTTTGGGCCAGATGCGGCCTGGCGATGAGGCGGGCTGTTTGGCATGCGCTTTCTCTCTTGTGTCGGAAAGACAGACAGACGGACGGAAAAACATGAGGCAGCGCTCGGCCTTCTTTACAACCTCTTGGGCTCAAATGTGAACAAGTTTTCTTCGCCAGTTGGGCGTCATTTCTTAAAATACTTTGCTGCTTTTGTGGTATATCGAGTATACTCTCTTCCGAAGGGGTCGGTTTTGTTATTTCTTCATGGCGGTTTTTCTGAGGAGAGTAGCGAGTACACATACAGTACCTCCCTTTAAGCAGTATCGAGTTGACATGGCATCCAACCGATCGGACAGACTGGCAACATTGAGCAAGTCCTGAACGGTGATGCCACAGTTACTTTGGAAAAGTTATTTACTGATTACTTGCTTTAAAAAAAAGTATAACTTGGTTACTTGAACCGATTACTTAATTGTAAAGTCACCAAGTTAGATGACGTGTTACTTTGCTAGGACCCGTGCTTCGCATTAAAATGTCACGCGGTTTTGTCAGTGACGTCTAAAAGTAGTTTTTTAAAATGGAAAATTTAAAAAAATTGTTTTTTGAGTCAGCATTATTATTTTTATGAAAAAAGGGACTTTTTGGGATTTAATTTTACATTAAAAAAAATCTAAATATTTAACGATTACTCAACATTTGTCAGAAACATTATTTATAAATACGATTACCGTATTTTCCGCGCTATAAGGCGCACCTAAAAGCATTCAATTTTCTCAGTTGCGCCTTATACATGGATCAATATTCAGATTTTTTGGACATAGTATCCTAAATATTCTGTAAAATGCTTTGTTGCAGCGGTTATGAAAGATCTATATCAATAAAGCTGTATTGTATTGTATTGTATTTAGCATAGCTCCATCTAGTGGATGCATAACGCAACCACTGCCACTATTGGAGCTTCTATTCGATGCGCCTTATAATGCGGCGCGCCCTACATATGAAAACTGTTTTAAAACAGGCCGCCCGTTGACGGTGCGCCTTATACTCCGAAGCGCCTTATAGTGTGGAAAATACGGTACATGTGGGAACCTCCTGCGGTCACGATCTGGCGTGAATTTCTTTTTAAGGTTGAATGCTGCTTCTTCTATTTGTCATCGTGTTCTTGAAGCTAAATCTCATTGTGTCGACAGCACAGGGTGTGTAACAAACATTTTCTTTTTTTCAATATTTCAATGCACCGGATTTTCAGTTTCTTCTGTGCTCTATATACTGTGTATATATATATATATATATATATATATATCACACACACACACACACACACACATTTGTTTCGTGAGCACTGTCGTGTTGGGAACAGGTGTCCTGTTGTGTTATATTATTCATTAACCAGTTACAATACGTGCTTGAGGGAGGCGTTGTGGCTGGGACGTATATGCTGTTTATTTCAGTCCCCTTCTTTGTTTGTACTGTGAACGCGCAAGCGTAATTACTTTTGTGTCGTACGGCCCGTGGCGCATCCCTTCATTTTTCTTCTCTTCCTAGGGACCTGAGCCATAACAAATTGCAGGTGCTCCACAGCGCTTTGTTTTCCAAGCTGCGACATCTGAATGAAATGTAAGTGCGGCGCGTCCGGGAATAAACACTGAAAGGTTTCTGTCACCGTCTCAGCCCGTGCCGTGTTTTTAACCGCTCTCCCTTTTTCGATTTCGCAGCAAGCTGAGTCACAATGAACTGGACTCGGTACCCAATTTGGGGCAGTACGCTTCGACCATCACCACGTTGGTTCTGTAAGTAAAACCGTCAATGGTGGGGGGTGGGGGGTGGATTGAGGTGTATTTTGGTTGTTGACCTGTCACTAGTAACGCAGCTTTCCCATTGGAGAGGGTGCGGAGGTTTTTGGCTGACTCGGTTCCCCGGAGTGGGCAGTTGCAGACATGGCAGCTGGGCCCCAGACAGGTCACATGGTCATAAAACAAATGCCAATGGAAATGTTTTGTTTCATGGCTCCTGCTGCCGATGTATTTTTAACCCGCCAAGAAAGATGGGAATCAGTAACTGGCTATTCTGGACTAACTGTTTTCCTTTTAGTGTTAACAGTGAAGCTTTTTCGATTTTTTGGGGGGGTTTGTTCGCCACTCTCGAATACGACGCAGTTCGTGCTCTCTCGACAACAGGCGATTTTATTGCGCGAAACCTCGACCACTCCTCTTTTGCTTTCTTTGGCACGTCTCAGCGAACCAACCGGCGCAGAGTTATTTGCGAAGAATGTATCCGTCCTCCCGGCTCCATGAGGAGCCCGCCTCATCAAGCCCCGACACGAACCCCGGCGGCCGTCGTGGGGCCGTTTCGCTCAGTCGATTTGTTTTCGGCGCATACGGCCTGAACGGTCGCCGCCGGATAAACGACACGTTTGACTTTCGAGAGTTGCTTATTGTGCCTGGCAAATGATCCTGCATTGTCAAATCCAAACCGTTCGCATCTGGCGGCGGCAAAACACATCCAGTGATTCGTTTCAAGTGTGTTGAAGGCAAAATGAAACGCAAAAGCAACCGCAAAGCACTGCCTCCCCCAAAAACTTTTTTCTCTCACTGCCGTTCTCACCGCCTGCTTTGCGTGACACCCTCTTCTTTTTTCCTCCCTCAATCTCCAGTGGAACATTTTTTTTTCTGAATCTCTCCCTCCTTCAATTTCTCTGAACTGGGAGAGTAGTAAAGGGGGGCCGGGAGACCTCAGGGTATCAAATACCACCTATTCAAACAGCCAGTCAGACAGAGCGGCAGCTCTGCTCGACATCCTTGACCTCACGGCTTCATAGGAAAAACAAACGGCGATAGCCCCGCAGCTGGGAGTAATTGAGTCGTGATCATCTTAATTAATTGAACAATTTCCCAAGAATTTATGGATGGGGGGGGTTCACCTCACCGCCACTAAACCCCCAAGACCTGGCGATTCTAGATCGGTTAAAAGTTCTGGAGGGTCGCTACTCTTGACAAAAAGGAAATCGGTCGAGGATAACACTCACCCCCCCCCCCCCCCCCCCCGGACTGAACCTCGTTCGCCTCCCCACTCGCGTTTTAAATTTTTTTTCGTTTCATCCGCCAAAATAACGCCAATCCTCCGCTTGGCGTGAGGCGCGCGGCGCGAGGAACGCTTCCACGGCGAGTCCTGGTTTTCATTAGAGGCGCCGGCTGTCGCGAGAGCGCGTCGTCAGATGACTCCTCAAAACTCGGTTCTCCGTCCAATCGGAAATACCACAAACACACACCCACGCACAAAATCACAGACGGACGGTTTTAGCAACTTGGGTCTGAAAGCGCTCCCAGCACTGAAAGTTGCGGCTCTGAGAGGCTCTACGGTAGTAGCATCCTTTTTGGGGGGGGGGGGGGGGGTAATTTCTGTGTCAAAAGACTCCTTCGCTTGAGGACGCAGATAACCCCCGAGAGAGAAACTGGAAAGACTGGTTCTTGCGAACCTCCTTCCTTCAGCGGCCAGTCAAAAGGATCGTGAAAAGTGAGCTACAGGTGGTGAGCGGCGCTTTTGTTTAAGCCCCACCCCCTGGGGGTGGGGGGTGCGGCGTGCACAGAGCCCTTTGCAAATCTCCCAACAAAGGAGCTGCCTGTGCAAATTTATTGGTGACAACGATCCTTTTTTTGGGCGGCAGGTCAGGATACGACTTAAGACTTTCGAAATCTTAGCCGCCGGTTTGCATTCACGTGTCGTTACAGTACACGGAATTCCATCTCCCTATGCCGGCACCGGTCCGCGGGTCTTTTGTTCCCGGGCCGCACAGAAAGAATAAATAACTTCCATTACTTCCATTTTATTTATTTCCGGACTCTGAAAGATGTTTTATTTTGAAAAGTTACCGGATCCTCTGTTACATCCGTCTACAGTGTGTCACTCAGGGGAAGGCGGAGCTTCTCGGTCCCGTGGTAGGTGACAGCTAAAATGAAACCCTGGAGCTAGCAAAACGAGTAAAAAAAAAAATGTATATGGAAAGTTTCTTTGGGAAGGGGAAAAGGCCCAGCCAGGAGACAGAAAAGGACTCCGACTTTGAACTCATTCAGTACCAGCCAAGTCTAGGCCAAGTCTGAAAAGACGTTTAAAAACGTCTTTGGGAGTGAATGAGTTAAGAAAAGGATTTAAAAGAAAGTATCCGAAGTCCTACCAAAAATCCGGATTGATCTCAACGTGAGATTCCTGCGCACTCCGCATAACATGCGGCGATGGTGAGTCGTAATTTTTATGCACTTTGTATTTGCGGCGTATCTTATTTTGACTGCTGCTGGAGGTCACCTGATTGAAATATTCCCGCAATTAATACGATCGACACCATATCCTGAATTAAAGCGGCATTATAAAACTGTCCTCACTTTTCTTGCTTCAGGGCAGGGGTGGGGGTGGGGGGGATCAGTAAGGTGGACCTGTAAGAGCAGGGGGGGGCAAAGGGGGGCCCTTGCAAGCACACTAATGAATGCTGAAAACGAGGCCTGTCGTCTGGTACATCGGAGGGAATTCCTTCCCCCCCCACCCCCTTTCGCTCGCTCTGCAAGCAGAGTGCGACGCACAAAGAGGGCACTGTACAGACTCTGTTTATAACCAAGCCGTCCCCGCACTGCAATTTAGGAGGCGTGCAGCTCAGGAAATTGCCGGCCTCTGCCAAGGCAGGCTTTCACTGAGGGAATGGTATTCATCAGCCAAGTAATTGGCAGGTTACTTTTATTTAAATACCTTGTTCGTAATGACCTTATAAACAAAATAACACATCCGTAAACAGGAGGATTGTTGGAATTGATCACGTGGGGCAATTTGGTGGAAGTGTCACATTGGTCGGGAAGCCTTCGTGCTGCCTGCGACAGTGCGTCATGGTCGTTCATAAACCCGCCGGCTAATTGTGTACGCGGCAGCGCGAGTCGGATGCGCGCCGCTCATCAGATGCGCGGCAATTTTGTCATTTATATGGAGCGCCGGCGTCTGTGTTTTCAGAGCAAACAACAGGTTCTCCAAGATCGCCACGGAGCAGCTCGGGCCTTTCCTCGCCCTGGAAACGCTCGACCTCAGCAACAACCACATCGCGGAAATCAAGGCCGGCTCCTTCCCCGCTTTGCCCCTCAAGAACCTGTGAGTGTGGTTTTTTTTTTTGCTTCAGCCATGTAGGACATGAAACGCATTATAACCCCGCCATCTCTGATTTGGGATTTTTTTAAAAAGATGTCAACCATTCAATTTCTTTCAACGATTCGATTTTCAGATTTCTCAACAACAATCGCATCGCCTCGCTGGAGCCGGGCTGCTTCACCAACCTGTCCAGCAGTCTTCAGGTTCTCCGACTCAACCGCAACCGTCTCTCCTCCATCCCAGCCAAAATCTTCCAGCTGCCCAACTTGCAACACCTGTAAGATTTTATGCTTATTTTTTAAGCTTGACAAATACAGTGAAACTCCTGTACAACAAAATCATGTTTAGAGCAAGAATTTTTTTCACAATAGGGGATTTTTCACTGTAGCAATTTTGATCTCAGATGTAAACACACACACACACACACACACACACACACACACACACACACACACACACACACACACACGGCAGCAATGCAACGTTCTGAAACTAACAATAACAAATACTTCCTGGACTACTGCGCATGTGTAAACCAGTGTGGTGGTTGCTGCTGCCGTTTCTGAACGAAGCAGTAGAGGTCGCTGTTGGATTAGACTTCGTTGTCGTGAACCTCGTCGCGAGGCAAGAGCAGAGAAAAAGATTTCGTATAACGCAACAGGGTTTTTTTTCGTTGTATGGCGGGCAGGAGAGTGGAAATGGTGTTAATGCATGAAGACCTTTTCACATAAGGGGGTATTTTCGCCCATGTAGGTTTCGTTGTAGAGGAGTTTCACTGTACTCTACATAGGGTTGCAAAAAAAAACAAAAAAAAGATCTCAAGCATGCGGGCGCGTGCGTTTCAGCGAGCTGAGCCGGAATCGAGTGCGCAGGGTGGAAGGCTTGACATTCCACGGGCTGCAGGCCCTTCGCTCTCTTAAGATGCAGAGGAACGGCCTGAGTCGCTTAATGGACGGCGCCTTCTGGGGCCTCAGCAATATGGAAGTCCTGTAAGCACTTCGACAAATCGAACCGGGTTCTGTTCTGACATTCCTCCGAGTGTTACAACTTTTTTTTTTGTGTGGTCCTGCAGGCAGCTGGACCACAACAACCTGACGGAGGTGAGCAAGGGTTGGCTGTACGGCCTGCTGACTCTGCAGGAGCTCCACCTCGGCCACAACGCCATCAGCAGGATCCGACCCGACGCCTGGGAGTTCTGCCAAAAACTCAGCGAGCTGTGAGTCCGACCCCCTCCCTCCTCACTTTCCATTCACATCGATGAACTCCCAACACTTTCTCCTCCTCTCCGGCACCCCCGCCTGCCCTTCCTCACACCTCCTGACGCCAAGAATCGCGCGCATGCACCAATACACACAAAGCACCACCAAAATAAAACATTTTAAAGCTTTTTTTTTTGTCCTCCAACAGCCGGTTTCCCAAACTATGAAGCAATATGAGCAGATTGCATTGCCCCAGACGACGTTGCCTTTATTATGAGTCTTGTTTTTAGCAGCAGTCTCTGAAGCTTTTTTTTTTTCCTTGTTTGTTGTTTTACACCGTGAGGTGGTTGTTGTCATTTTTCCTCCCCTCCCTCTTCCTCTCTTTTTCACTCGCCGTTATCGCAAAGCGGCAAGTAAACATGCCGCCAGTCGGCTCGGGAACATACCCGGCCGGCTATCTGATTTGCTCTCGGCCGACCCGCCTATCAAGAAAACACCGCTGTCGCGAACTTTGATGTCATCTCACTCGCGTTAAAAACCGAGTGAGTCAAAGGAAATTGCCTTCATTTGAAATAACAGCCCAAATTGGCCAGCTGGCCCATGATCGGATTTATTCAAATAAAGTTATATTTGTCATTTTTTTAACTGGCTGGATGGATATATTCATCCCACCCCCACCCCCCTGTTGCAGAAACCTCTCTTCCAACCACTTGTCCCGACTGGAAGAATCCAGCTTCATTGGACTCAGCCTGCTAGACGAGCTTCGCATCGGGAATAACCGCGTCAGTTTCATCGCCGACGGCGCATTTCGAGGCCTCTCCAGCCTGCAGACACTGTAAGTGGGACATGGTTGCGCCAAATGCCCCCGCCCCCCCAGCTTTCCCGAACTGCCACCATCAATCCCCTGCCTGAGTGGAAATATCCTGCCTGATTTGTTTTGTGGATGTGAACAAGATTATCATGTTGAGGTCTCTCCGTTTACATAAAAAAAAAAAATAACAACAGGCGCACCCCCTTGGCCTCAGCACACCCTCACACCCCTCCTTTTTCCTCCACTCAATCCCACATCCCCCCACACCCCCACCGCCACCTTTCCACAGAGGGTCTTCTTAACATTTCGCCTGCTTGCGGGTTTTTTTTTTTTTTTAACTGGAACCAAATGTGAGCTGCACTGCTGAGGTCACCACAGGGCAGGTGTGCGGCTCGGCGGACACGCACATTTGCTTCGGGGTAACCTCTGCGCACTAAAGCGCACATGTCAGACATTATTTGGATTTTTGTTTTTGAACAATGTGGTTTTTTTTGCCCCCCCCCAATATGCCTACTGAAAAGGGATCTCCAAAATAATGAAATCTCCTGGACCATAGAAGACATGAACGGGCCCTTTTCGGCGCTGGACAAACTGAAGAAAATGTAAGTTTGGAATCATTTCATCGTGATTGTTTAACTTTGGTGTTAAAATGTGAACATGATAAGAATTTCAATTTTTTTTCGCTGCACAGATTCCTGCAAGGAAACCGAATCCGCTCCGTAACCAAGAAGTCCTTCTCCGGCCTTGATGCATTACAGCACCTGTGAGTCACTCGGCATCGGCAACATTTTATTTATTTATTTTCTGGGGGCAGCCATCGCTCCGAGCAGCCAAAAGTTGATTAACACTGCACACTGCTTGCCGAGTTTTATGCTCTGGACTCCAGATTTTGATTGAAGTTTAAGCTGCAGTCATGGCTATTCTTTTCCCCTAAATATATATATAAATTTTTTTTTGGGGGGGGGGGTACACCTTTGGGTTTCTAACCAAAACACTTGTGCTTTTTTCCTCGACAGAGACTTAAGCAACAACGCCATCATGTCCATCCAAGCAAACGCTTTCTCCCAGATGAAGAATCTACAAGAACTGTACGTTTCGTATTTTGTTTTCCCCCGTTTCCCCATTTGACTCATTCACTCCCAAAGACGTTTTTAAACGTCTTTTCAGACGTGGTCTAGAATTGGCTGGTACTGAATGACTTAAGAAACATCAAATCATCGGTCGCCAGCCGTTGGCAGTTAATTCCACACAAATGAAATGTTTCTGGATTTTTCTCCCCCCGCCCTTTCCGGCAGGCGTCTCAACACCTCCAGCTTGCTGTGCGACTGCCAGCTCAAGTGGCTCCCAGTCTGGGTGGCAGAACAAACCTTCCTCCCCTGCGTGAATGCCAGCTGCGCCCACCCGCAGATGCTGAAGGGCAGGAGCGTGTTCGCCGTCGGCCCCGAGGAGTTCGTGTGCGGTGAGCGAGGCGTTTACACTGGAGAGCAACCTTGCCCACACGCCGTCACACCTCAAAAACAGCCATTTATACAGCCCCCCCACCCCCTTTTTCCATTTATGAACTGACCCAGATTGCTCAAGATTTTCCCCTGACTCCTGCCTGAGCAAATGAGTGCCGTGAAGGCAACCTGATGGAAATGTACTAACCTTTCCGCTTTGCCGATGACCGTTTTCTCCCAAAGAGAGCCTCATTTGCCTCCGGCTTCGTATAAAAAAAAACCCGAGTGTTAATACAGCAAATGAAATCCCTCTCGTTCCTCCCCGCAGATGATTTCCCAAAGCCCCAGATCACCATTCAGCCGGAGACCCGGTCGGCTCTGAAAGGAGCTAACGTGACCTTCGTGTGCTCGGCGGCAAGCTCCAGCGACTCGCCGATGACGTTTGCTTGGAAGAAAGACAACGAGGTCCTCAACGACGCCGAGATCCACAACCAGGCTCACTTGAGAGGGCAGGGAGGTTCCGGTGGCGAGACAGAGGTGACGGAGTATACAACCACCCTGCAGCTGTGCGACGTGCAATTCTCCAGCGAGGGGAAATACCAGTGCGTCATCTCCAACCACTTTGGATCCTCGTACTCCACCAAGGCCAGACTCACTGTTAATAGTAAGTTACGAACCTCAGCCAGGCCGAAAACTACCGCTTGCTCAGAATCCAAAACGTGTCAATCCAAAGCACGCCAAGAATCTTGATTTCAAATCAACTTCTGTTTGCCAGTGCTTCCTTCCTTCACTAAAATGCCGATGGACCTGAGCATCCGCGCCGGAGCGACGGCCAGGCTCGAATGCGCGGCGGTGGGTCACCCGTCGCCTCAGATCGCCTGGCAGAAGGACGGGGGAACCGACTTCCCAGCCGCCCGCGAACGCCGGATGCACGTGATGCCGGAGGACGACGTGTTCTTCATTGTGGACGTCACGACGGAGGACATCGGGGTGTACAGCTGCACCGCTCAGAACATCGCCGGGGCCATTTCGGCTAATGCTACGCTAACGGTCTTAGGTGAGGACATTGGGGGGGGGGTTCATGTTTTGAACTTGTCCATCGTCATCACGTTTATTTTCCATCCCTTTTTTGATAGAAACGCCTTCTTTCCTGCGGCCGCTCATGGATCGCACGGTAGCCAAGGGCGAAACCGCCGTCCTCCAATGCATAGCCGGCGGCAGCCCCGCGCCGAGATTAAACTGGACCAAGGACGACAGCCCCTTGGTGCTGACGGAGCGCCATTTCTTCGCCGCTGCCAATCAGCTCCTCATCATCGTCGACGCCGCCGAGGCCGACGTCGGGAAGTACACCTGCGAGATATCCAACGCTCTTGGCACCGAAAGGGGGAACATCAGGCTGTCGGTCATACCGAACCCCAACTGTGACTCTGGAGTGCAAGGGGGCATCGGGGTCGGGATCATTGGCGGGGCGGGCTCGGATGATGACGGCTGGACCACGGTGGGCATCGTCATCATCGCCGTGGTGTGCTGCGTAGTTGGCACCTCGCTCGTTTGGGTGGTGATCATCTACCACACCCGTCGGCGGAACGAGGACTGCAGTGTCACCAACACGGGTGAGTGCCGCGATCCTTCCTCTCAACGCGATCAAATCGACTATCGCTAAAAACAAACACATTGACTCCCGGATCAGACACCTCCGGTGACCAAAATGTCTTGACTTGTGCCGCAGATGAAACCAACCTGCCAGCAGACATCCCAAGCTACCTCTCCTCTCAAGGCACCCTTGCGGACCGCCAGGACGGCTACATCCCGTCTGAGAGCGGGAGCAGCCATCAGTACATGGCGTCATCCATTAGCGGCTTCTATCTGCAGCCCAAAGACATGAATGGTACAAGACCTTTTTACTTGAAACCCAAAGAGGCTCAAGTCTCCCCTATGTCCCTGACGCGACTGTCTTCCGTCCAGGTCTTTGTCAGCTGGATACAGGAAGTGAAGCCGAGATGGAAGCAGCGTCCATTGACCCTCTTCTTTGCCATTACCAAGGTCCAATAAGCACACTGCTTCGCCGAGACTTGTACCCCACGGATCTGTCCGAGGTCCACACAGGTATGCGGGGTTTTTCAGTTCCATAATCAGCGCCACGATTATTTTTCGGTTGGATTCGTCACTCTTTTTTCTTCTTGGACAGGGTGTTCCGTTGATTTAAGACCAGTTTGCGCCGAGTCCTACAGCGGAAGCCTGAACAGGTCTAAAAGACGGGACTACCTCCTCTCGGAGCCCTTTGACCTGTGCTCTTCGACGATCCTGATGCAGCTCCCCAATGCCAGCCTCCATCTTGGGCCCTCTCACCAGCAGACTGGCCGCCGGCCATCCATGGAGGAGGCGGAAGCGGCCAACTATGGCCGAACTCATGAGTGCCCCCCTCCTTACAACAGCTTCATGGGTAAGTCTAAAGCTGAAAAACGAGACCTTACTCGAGGTGTCCTAACCGGGCATTCATTTTTCTCATCTAGGAACGTTCGGGAAGTCCCCCTGGAGGCCTCAACAGGACTCGCACTCGGGATTTGGTCCACCCCCGGCGACGTGTCATGGGAATAGCCTCCACGAAAACCCTTACACCGCCGCCGACGCGGATTCGGCCGGCGAGGAGGACGACTGCAACAAGGACTCAGAATCGGAGCAGAGCCGCAGCGTTTACGAACAGCCGTTTGACAGCAACAGGACTGATGTCGGAACGCGCTGTTAGCTGAGTGATTAAATGACTTTTTGCTCCCTTTTTTTTCACTAAGAGATGACCATTTTTAATTTTTTTTTTTTTTTTAAATAATACTTCTACCTCACCGAGTCGATACCTTTGGAATGAAAGACTCCTTCCTGAAATGTGCAACAAGTGAATGTAAAAGAAGGACATTGCGACAAAAAAGTACAAACCTATTTACGAAAGCTTGTGCTTTTTGTAAACAGCTTCCGTTGAATAAAATAGATGAATATAAACATTTTATACAAATATTTTATATTTTGTAAATTGTATATAAACAGATTACAATATTTTTTTTTCTTGCTTAACATGTCATGTATGGGAATGTTGCAGCCCTGCTCGTTCAGTTATACCAAGTTTTTTTTTTTGCTTTCAATGAAGCAATATTTTGCACATATGTAAACGAAATAAAAAAACACCTGAATGTGTGCTGGGAGATTCACTGAATTGCATTTCTTGGCGTTGCTTGCTGAATTTTGGGACACATCGTTTGCCATTTTTCCTGCAGTAGGCTAAATGTTCAGAAACTCAGTTGAATACTCAGTTTATTACTTACTATAATTTTTTTTTAAATCCTAATTTGAAGTGATTTTTTTGGGTGAATTTCCAACTTCTGTTCATAATGACTAAAAAAAAAAAAAATTACACATCTCTCGAATATCCCACTCCCACAGTTACTACGATCTTTACTCACAAAACCAGGGGTGTGAAACTCAATTTTTGTCGCGAGCCACTTTGGAGTTACGTCTTCCTTTGGAGGGCCGTTACAAAAGTGAAACCGAATAAATGTATTATTACGTGTACACAACAAATGGATGGATTACTAGTTTTGAAATGACTCAAGTCAACCATTTGTTTGTTGTTGAGAAAAGTGGAACGAGGCTAACAAAATGTCAACATTATTTATTCCACGTGATTCCAACATTTCGGTACAGGTTTGAGCAGTGATCATGATTTGCTTTCGCGGGCCACATAAAGTGATGTGGCGGGCCGGATCTGGCCCCCGGGCCTCGACTTCGACACCAATGCACTAAACTGTCGTCGGATATGATACAAAAAAGGAATTTTGTATACCGCAATTACAAATACATTTTTTTCATGAGTTTATTGATTGTAAAGAACTTCTTTGTAGGGAAAAAATACTATTTTTAGTGCGGCGATTAACTTTTCGTCGAAATCCCATCGACGTTCTCACGCTCATCACGTCAAGCTAAGCTAAGGCTACTTTTCTGCAACCGTGCTCATTAATGATGCAATTTATAACGAGGCCATTGTGAACAATACTTAATTGGACGCAACCGCCTTTTGTGTCCAAAGCCCGGATTGCAACATCATGGCGCCATTTCGTGTAGCTTAGCCTCAGCTCCACTTTGTTTGGCTAATGACTCATGCCCTTGGCCGCCTTCCACCCTCATCTGCCAGCCTCGCTCTTACTCTGTGGTTTGTTGATTCAGGCCTCCCTCTTCTCCAACTTGGGTGGTGGGGGGAAGGGGGCTCGCTGTTGAAACTTGCTCTTGGAAATGGTCTCTGAGCTCCTTTAGTTTGTAACTATAGAGGAGAGCTTCATGCTTTGAATCCGGTCTGGGGGTTACTATGTCAAATGCAGTCCAATTTCGTTTGCTAGGTCAGTGTTTGGATTCGGCCGGTTTCGATGGAAATGTGGACAAGATGTTGATGCTGCCTGCATGTCTCATTTAGCGCGCCTCCTCATGGTTTTGTTGAAGTACACCTGGCCTTGCTGACTTGGCCGCCTTTAGTGTCAAAGAATGAGGAGGGAGGGAGCGGGGGTTGTTGGAAGTCTTGCCAGGGCTTTGGGGGGAGGCGGCGATTAAGGCAAGATGGTGGGGAAAGCATAGACCCCAACACCTGGGAAACATCTGCTGGCGGAGGAACACTCGAGGAGCGATCCACTTTGGGTCAACAAACCGAACCAAGCTCTACTTGGTGCCAAGTTCCAGGTTCAAGACCAAATCAGACACAAGCAGAGGCCGAGTCAGGGACTCAACCGCTTCGTCAATGTGAAATAATACAAAACAGATTGATATGGCGCTTTCACAACAGCTGCAGCCGGAACGAAGCGCTTAGCAAAAGAGTTAAGGTAAAATAATGTAACATTTAAAATATAATAATGATAAATGCAAACAACATTAAAATAAATAAAAATAAAATAAGAAAATTAAAAAGAATACATGCAAACAAAATTCCAAATAAAAATTAAATTAAAATAATTAATGCAAACAAAATTTAAAATAAATAAAAAATATAATATAATAAAACATAAAATCCAATAAAAAATAAGGCTAATTTGGCCCATAATTCAGAGGCATTGCTGGGAAAACGTAGGACCTATTTTGGCCAATGAGACAGCTGGATAAAGTCATTTCCAGAAAAGGCGCCATAGCAAAGGCACATTTGAGATAAAGGGAGAAATACGCCACAAGACCAAAAGAGCAGTTCATCGGGAATATCACAGTTAATAAAAAGAAACAAACAACTCCGATTCAGGGCGCTGTCCAAAATGAGTTATGGCGCCATTAAAAAGTCATTTGTGTGGACATGGTCTTGACTGCCGAGCTAACCTAAGCCCCACAATTATGTCATTAAAATTGATTTTCGGCATTTATGTACTGGCTACTTCTGGTGAATCCACACGACAATGCACGACTGCCTTTAAGTTGCGTTGTTTGGACGCGGCAAACCGTGCATGTTACAATTAGGAGGGCGGCTGTTTCCCCCCTGCAAACACTCTCCGTAATGGTTGATTTACGTGTTTAGGAAACTGCTGGAAAAGAAAAAAAAAATGGAGGGGCGCAAGCTAGCCGATGACGTTCTTTCTCCGTGCACCCAAATAGGGCGGTGGGAAGTTTGCAGAGTAGTTTCCCCTCTTTGATTTTAGCGCCTCGGAGAAATGAGACAGGAAGTTGACCAATGACTGGCAGATGACTGATGGGAGTCCCGGTCACAGATCAGCAACCAATCTGCATGTCCAGTCGGTTACCTCGGGCGAGCTTTCCTCTTGTGCATCGGCCAGGACACAAATGCCGCACGCTCTCACGGCCAGACGCTCAAGTTTTGCAGCTAATTTGTCTTTATGATTGCCAGATGTGGTGACACGCAGACAGATGTTTATGATATCAAATAGCTATAGGCGGCTTGCAGAAATGATTATTTCTCAGTTCTGACGCTCAGGAAATCTGCCGGGGGGGCCCGTGTGTCTGACTTTTACGATCTCTGAGCTCTTTACAACATTTGCGAAAGCCTTCTCGGCCCCGAAGTACAGATTTTGAAAAACGAGGTGGCCCCCGAGCTGTGTCGGAATGCGAGGTCGTTGGTGCTCACTTAAGAGTCAGAGCCGATGACAGATAAATCGGCCAAGATTTGCGTTGTGGCCGCTGACAGTTTGGCTTTTTTGCCTCGTAGGAGACAAAGCATTTCAACTATTCGGAGGTTATCGACGACCACGTGGGAATCACCGAAATAGCTTCACGCTTGGTCCAAACACCAGCTGACTTTCGGTTGAGCTTGGAACCTCGAAAGTCCCACGGTCATATAACACGTTCACACAAGTTGTCATCTCCGAGGACTCCGAGTAACTGGCTCCGGAAAAACCCCATTGGACCATCTCTTTTTTTTTTCAATCCCCCAGTCCAGCCGCCCGCTCTTTGTATGATTAAAAGCACAGCGGAGGACTTTGCGTCTTGCAGATGTTGTCATAAATCACCAGTTGGCCCCGCCTCCGCGACTGGCTGCCTGACAAACGCTCTACGATAATTCCAGCCCCACCACCCCATTCTTCCAGTAAAGAGGGGGAAAAAATGGCTGACTCTTTGAGAACTATTGTAAAGTCTCAGTCATGTCAGCACAGGTGGGAAACTAAGAAACCATAAAATTAGAACGAGAGGGGGGGGGGGGGGGGGGCAACTTTCTCTTTTTCCAATAATGTCCGAAGCTCGCTGCTGAAACGGTCGTGGGGGGAAGTTGGGGAGGGGGCGCGCTCCACTGTGACTAATTCCACACAAAATCCAAGGGGTTAAATCACTTGGGCTGCCTGTGTGTCTGGATGGTAGTAACCAAACATAATGGCTGAGAATGAGTCCAGGCTGTGAATCATAAGAACTCTCAAGGGCAGTGGGAGGGGGGGGTGCTGTCTGTCTACGCTTTCAAAACTCCGGCTCGTTTTCATCCTGCTGTTTTAAAACCTAATAATCAGGAATTAAGAATCCGCAAATGCAGGCGTCGGGGTGGGGGTGGGGGGGGGGGGGGGGATTATTGGAATTAACTGCAGTCCCAAAAACAATCAGAACAAGAATGGGACGAATTGTGAAAAGAAATTCAGGCGCTGAAGACAACCCAACGCTACTTACAATGTGATTGAGAGTCAACAAGACGCAAGGCCACGGAAAGAGATGACCGGATGACCCAAACGAGTTTGAATGTCAAGCTAAAACTTATTTCTCGAGTACGTAAACAATGTGTCTCTTGCATTGCCTCGGTCGTCGACATCTGGATTTTGGCCTGTTTTACTGCCACCTCCACCCCCACCCCACAGAAATATAATCTTCGTCATGAAAACCCTCAAACCTTGTTCAAGAAATTCGACATTCATAGGATTGCTTGATCTTATCTAAGCGTGGAGTTTCGTGAAAACGTGTTTGGATGATTTGTTTGTTGATGTGTTTGATTCGATTTTATGTAATTACTGTTCACCGTCAGTTAAGATCCTTGCAGGGAATGTATAAAAATCTTTGATTGGAAGATTCATGCGTTGAGTCCCCACCAACTTTGATTGGACCAGTAGCATTTTTTTCATAACATACTACTTTAGCTAGCGACCTAGCTAACATAACATGCTACTTTAGCTAGCTAGCTAGGCCTGGATACTTAAATTTCCGTCATTGTTTCCGTCCTATTTCTCTTAAATTTAGTGTTGAATTTTTAAAAATATGTTTTTGCCTCTGTTGCCAAGTGCTTGCTCGTGTCTGGTTCGGATGTTTTTTCGTATATTATGTTATTAGGAATTTGGTTCTTGACCTGCTCAACGCATAAAGTGCCTCGAGAGAACTTTTGTTGTGAATCGGCGCTAAATAAAGAAAACTGACTTGTCCGCATTGGGATCACGCTGCGAGTATCATGAGAATTGTATGATATGAGGGGGGATAATAACACGTCTCCTCATGCGCACTCTTTGGTCGGCTTGGAGTTGGCATTTCGTATATTCGCGAGACATTTCTGCGGTGTTGCAAATTTAAAAAAATGTACAAACTGGCTTTATGGGAATAGTGTGCGTGTGTGTGTGTGCAAGTATGTTGTAGCTCTGAATGGAACGCAGTCAGCTCTTGAGGTTTTGGGGGCGTGTTTATTTTAGCAGGGTTGGAGCGAGGTGTGAGGCCTTGACGTGACGAGATTGAGGATTTACGAGCACGACACTGACAACAAAACACCTGAGGCCCCGCAGCGTGCCTGCACCTGGCACAATTTCACTCTTTCAACGAGCTTGACTTAATTTCCTTTCAGATGCATCGAACTGGGGATTGATATTTATGCAACGCAGCCGTACTTGAAATGCCAAGCCAACAAACCACGACATTCTCCAGATGTTGCCCTTCCTAAATCAAAATTCCTTACAAGTTCGGAGATGCCAAAATACGAACAGTATACGCGTTCTACAACCAAATTAACACTTTCGGAGCTCTTGCTTTGCATAACATCCATAGAAAACGTTTTTTATGCTTTATGCGTTGTAAAGTTCAGGCATTGTAAAGTTGAGATTTATCCAATGCAATTTTTGTTGTTGTTGTACAAACAATCTACAAGAGGAGACAAATGGCTGTGAAAGTGACCTTGGCAGGTTTGGTTTGCGCTCCAGGTGGTTTCCGCTCACTCTGTCAACACCGTCTTACGCTTCGGCCTCGTCACATTCCTCCTCGGTGCGTGTCTCAAGAGAATCGCGACAAAGTGGCTGCGCTGGCCTCCCGCAAAGCCTCCCACTGATTGCTTTCGTGTCTTTGGGCTCGACGACAAATACGCGGATAAAGAGAGAAGGTACGTGGAGCCAAATATGGATGCTCCATACTTGTCGGGACTCCATTTCATGTGTAAATGGACTCTCTAACTTTTCTACATAAATTACAGGCAGCGGTATGTCTGCACATGCCCCAAATCTGCATTGTTCCAAACATCTGCACTCAAAATTATTTGGTTGGGCTGACTGCTCTCACAGCGACATTCGGGCCTATACTAAATATATTTTATTGTTTTTGGGGGCCAAGGGAGTTGGGCTTGGCTCTTCATGTGCATTGTCTCACACACACACACAAAAATTAATAATAATAACAATTTTGAATTTTGTGACCGAAAGAACGAGATACTAGCGGCCGAAATGAGTTTTCTCCGCAAGGTGTCCGGGCTCTCCCTTAGAGATAAGGTGAGAAGCTCGATCATCCGGGAGGGGCTCAGAGTCGAGCCGCTTCTCCTCCACACCGAGAGGAGCCAATGAGGTGGCTCGGGCATCTGATTAGGATGCCTCATGGACGCCTCCCTGGTGAGGTGTTCCGGGCATGTGCCACCGGCAGGACATCCCGGGGACGACCCAGGTTCACGCTGGAGAGACGACGTATCCCAGCTGGCCTGGGAACACTTTGGGATCCTTCCGAAAGAAGTGGTTGGGGGAGTCTGGAATTCCCTGCTAAAGCTGCTGCCCCCACGAAAATGGATAGATGAATTCTGAATTATTATTATTTTTTGCCTTTAATCAGCATTTGAGTAGGGGTGTGTACGTCTTGGACCCTCTCAGGGGACAGCGGTCACTACAGTGGATAGCTTTATCGTGTTATCAGGTGACAGGATGCGTGAAAGGGTTAAAGTCTGAAAGCAACAAAAATACTCTCCAAGTCAATTTGCCAGGTGTGTATATATGCCAGTCGACAAAAAATAAATAAAAAATAATGCTATTGCCCCCCCCCCCCCCCCCACCATCAGTCAGGACGTGACCCATGACTCCTCATGGAATCAACATTTGGCTCGTGGGTCACACAAATAGATTTTAGTGATTATTTGACATTTAAGTACATAAAGTAAAAGTGGCGTGAGCTGAACCTAGCAGCGGTTCAAAGGCTTTTTTTTTTTTTTTTTTTTTTTTTAAAGGAAAGGTCTCGACAGCGCGCTTCTCGATCCCCTCCATTTACTGATTCCCTTGCGCAAATGCGTCTTTCAAAAAAAGGCCAAAGTGATGCCGTCCGTGGGAATGATGGAAAAAAGCCTCGCGCTGACAACACGCAAACAAACACCAAAAAGGTTTTTAATTTCAGGCCGGATCGCCTGTCGACAGCTCCGACAAATGAAAGCAGGACGATAGGAATCTGGGGGGGGGACAGAGAGGAGAAAGACCAACATGACACGGTGCTAATCAAGTCGCCAGTCTTTAAAAAAAAAAAAAAAAAAAGTAGGACTATCTTGAGCCTTTTGTTGCTTGCCTGAGAGCTCTTTGTAGAGGCTCAAATCTGATAACAGGGTGTGAGTGTTTTTCTCAGTGAACCTCTCTGCTGTTTGCTCGGATCCGCAAGCCATTAAATGGGCTTCGCGATGCCTGCTGAGCCACATTAAAGAAGGTCTTATTGACAAAACGACATAAAAAAAAAATCAACGTGTTGTTCTGAGAGTTACAGCAATTAACTCTTATTTGTCAAATTAGGGACACACGGCTATTCCTATATTGATCTTGGTTGCTTGTTGAGATATTTCAACTTTAGTTGCCCAAGTTGGATAACTAATAGTTGTGATTCTGCCTGGCTAAAATTACAAGTTGATGCATGGTTTAGCATTGAAGCTATTTAAATAGTGTCAATACCAGATATCGATACCAGCCTTATTTTGCGGGATCGGATACTATAAGTGACTGCCGATATCAGCCACCGATACTCTTATTTATTTTTTTTGTGTTTGGCGCTATCCTGCGGCATTTTGGCGAATCGTCGTCTTTGTCAGAAAGAAAGGTTATTGTTCAAAATTTCTTGTTATTGTATTCAATGAAATTTGATCCATCAAAGGTATCGGTACTTTGTCTCAGTGAGCAGTCAAACAAAGAGTGAATCCTTGTAACTGGTATTGGTTTGAAAAAGAAAAAAAAAGTGATATTGAACAATCAAATTTCACAATGACCCTGAAAGAAATTGTTTACGGTCAAGGAATTTTGCTAGTTGTATGAAGCTAATTGCGGATTAAGCACTGTTGACAAATAAAGTCTCAACTGATTTAAAGATATCAGTGACAGGAAGTTCAGCTCAAGTTTTACGACTCTACATTGAATTTGAGAAACACTAAAACATTTGGGAAAAGTCCATAAAAAAAAAAAAAATTAAAAAAGAAACAATGACATTTATCAGACTTTGTGGTCTGGATTTGATTTGCTTAAAACAATAAAATAACAAACGACATGATATCAGCAGAGTATTTATCAGAGCAGGAACAGAATGGCTGTTTCATAAGGCAATATGTCAGTCGAGCTCCGCGAAAGAAACGACAAAAGTAATCCGTGGCAGATTTTGGCGTACGTGTGTTGGACGGCCCACCCAGAAGAGACTGTGGCAGCCATTTGCCTGACTCCCTCAACTTCTCTGCGCTGCGCCGTTGCGCTACAAAAGCGCTGCACGTTCCGCATGAGAAAATGGAGCCATCTTGCTCCAAAAAAAAAAAAAAAAAAAGATTTTCCTAAGTTTTCCACGAGGGCTGCCAGCAGCCAGCCGCCTTGCGGTGACTCCGTCAGCGTCTCGTGTCATGTTGGGAGCGTTAGCGAAAACGTAAACAAGCGCTCCTTTTTCAAATGGTGCGCTCCCCTTTTGTAGACAGTCGGCATGCTCGTCGTTTGTTCAAATTCAATAAAATCCCCCTTTTGAAGCCATGCACTATTTTCAGCCTTGAAGCACAATATATTTGACGGCAACATGTGCGCCACACGCTCGGGGGGGGGGGGGGGGGGGGACTGATTTATGGTTCTCATCTGTTTATGCGGGCTTTGAAGGAGATGCTCAAAAGGATTGAAATGAGCATGGGGTGCAAATGGGGAATACAGTAAGTTTGAAGGTATAGATGGCAAGGAGAAGGAAGAAAGGAAGGAAGGAAGGAAGGAAAGAAGGAAGGGAGGAAGGAGCCGAGGCTTCGTGGAACCCAGCCTGAATTACTATCATTATTGTAATGACCCGATAATGTTTTCTTTCCGGGCCTAGTAATTGTTAGCAAGCCTGCGGTTCACTCGTGCAGGTGGACAAATTGCTGCCCAGGATTACTTTCCATGATGGAGAGGGAAACATAATCATTCCCATCGTTGAGATGCTGAGGAAGACTTTGGGGGTGGGGGGGGCGTGTTGTCAGACAACAATTGGGTCGCATGGTTGACTCAGTTGGCATGAGCAGAATAGGACTCATTTAAGTATGGTTGTGGCGTTTGTTGTGGTTTCGGATTTGTACTATGAGTGTGCCCGATTGATTAATGGGCCAATATGAGCGTTTTATTAAATTAGAAAAAAAAAAAAAATCAACCACCAAAATTTTTGGGGTGGTCAATTTTTTAAATATTACTTTTTTTAAATTAATAGATTACAAGATAAGACAAAGATCATAATATTCAAAGAGTCCCCACAAGGCTAAGCCCCCAGCCTCCCTCCCCAAAATAAAATCAGGAGATTTTTTTTTAATTCAATCGACAACCGGATGGGATTTTTTTTTTGTAGTTTTTTTGAAATATAAGACAAAGATCATAATGTTCAAAGAGTCCCATCAAGGCCACCCCCCACAACAGAAAAAAAAATCTGGGAGGGAAAAAAATAATTGACAACCGGATTTTTTGGGGGGGGAGTAGATTTTAGATTTTTTTTTTTTTTTTTTTACAAATTAATACATTGCAAGACAAAGATCATAATATTGAAAGAGTTCCTAAAAGCACCCCTGCAAAAAAAAAATGTAAATAAAATCTGAAAAAAAACTTAACATTTTAAAAAAGCTGATTTTCACAATATTTTCCCTCTGGTGTAAAAAGTTAAACAAATACTAAAAGGACAAAGTCACTTTTTCTGACAGCAATTAATGTTTTTTTTTTGGTGATTTTTTTTTTGTTTTGTTTTTGCTTTTTTGGGGGGGTCGATTAATTGGGTATCAGACCAAATATCGGAATTGGCATCACCTGCCAAATAAAATAATCCAAATGAGTCAGGCCTTTACTGTATCACACAGAAAATCGTCTCTCATAATTTGCCCCTTGTCACGAAATGGATTTGACTACACATCACTTTTTTTTTTAAGTTGACATCATGTCACATTAAAATTTGAATGCACGTTATTTTTCCATGTGACAGGTGAACAAAACATGCCAAAAGAACTCCTCCTTGTCTTTCCAGCTATTGAATTACATCTGGGTGAACGGACACCTTTTTTTAAACACTCGGCCTTCAAATAAATAACCCGCATGAACGTACCACCCACTCGCACCTGCGGTAAACTGTCCGTGACAATTCAAACCGGCCAGATGTTCCTTGACGTATGCCGGCGCAATCTCGCGTGGACCCGCGCGATGAATGCAAACGAGCCCGGCGTTGGTGTTTCGAACCCCAAGCTCGTACGAGCGTAATCTAAAAGTCAGACACAGGCCGGAAATCGGCGAAACGAAAAGCAAAACTTCACGCAAGCTCTCATCGCTCCCATATTTCCCACAATGCCATTCAAAAGGGGAAAACGCCCGGACTTGTTGCTCTCAGCATTTTTTTTTTAGAGCGAGGAGGAGAAAATGGCAACGGTCCCACAAGACAAAACCATTCCGTCAGATTTATGGCCACAGCTGCTCACTCAGGACTCACACAGAATTTTTATTTTTTTTCCTTCAGCAGGGGAAAAAAAAAAAAAAAACTGTCTACAGTTTTTTTCCCCCGCCTTTTTTTTTGTTTAAACCTCCACCAGGGAGTTTTCATCACCCTTTGTTTTTAGTTAGATGACATTACATTTTCCCCTCGTGTCTCACTGAATAATGCATTAAAAGTCCCAGTGGGTCTCAACGTAAAACTGTTTGGCCTTGGCGGAGGTCTGCAGTCTTCTGAATGTCACAGACATCAAAAGTTGCAATTTTGGCCGCCTCACTAGACACATCCCGAGGCACATTTTGATCCCATTAACGGAGCTCACGTCCCCGGGTTGCCTCATTTCGATGGTAAACAGCTTACCGAATGAAGGGGTTGATTATTGACACGTCAGGTCATCAATTCACAGAAAAAAAAAAAAAAAAGTTATTAGCCTACATTCGGCCAATCGTCGCTGTTTTCATGTCGCAAATCTGCTCGGGACAACTCGATTAAATGGGCCATTAAAATGTTGGATTGCAGCAGGATTTGAAGCCCATTTTTTGCAGCAAATCGCGTGATCGAAACAACATGACGAGATGAGGATGATGCAAAAAAAAAAAAAAAAAAACACTCCGCAGGCCTTCGTTGGGAGCCACACGTGGCCTGATGAGGCAATATTTGTGTAAAACTGCTCAACTCGGCCCCAGACTTCATGCATGAGAAGTACTCAAAAGGTTGCGTGGTTGACTCGATCGTCAGACAAAAGCAGAGAATGGCGTATCTTTTTGAACGTGCGGCGATTACCAGGATGAAAGCGGTGCGGCATATGTGTTTTCTTCTTTGTACAAATATGCATCATTAAAATGAGCTAAAAATACAGACGTCAATCTATTGAAAGACACGCTTTGTATTTAAATGTAAATATCTGAATTAAATGTACAAACCCACCCCAAAAAAATTATGAAAAGATCTGAGAAGGTTTGGTGTTTTTCGTGAATTTTAAGCCGATTCATCAGATGTCGTAGCTTAGCTCCAATTTTTCAAGTGTGGAGCACAGTCTCCCTCTAGTGGTACAGTAAAGAATCACGGAAAGAAACTGCTATGTTCGAGGCGCAACATTTTTTTTTTCAATCCCGCAAAATCCATTTGTGAAGTAAATTTCAATTGTATTTAACTTTTAAGTATTTGTATGATAAATAACCTTTCCAATATTTATTTGGTTGCATTTTCTCATGACCGCCCCTTTTGGGCACTTGGACGAATTTCAGGGCAGGTTCCTGGCAGCGGTGAAGCTATTAATTAGTCAAGTGGGATGCATACTTTGTCTCCCTGTCTTGATTTTTATCCATGTTGACATTTTTTTCCAAAAAGCCTCTCAGTATTGGCATGGATTTGATTATCATTGGGGGTTTTTTTTGTTTTGTTTTTGTGAGGCATCATGTGTTACAGTGCCAAGTCGTGCCTATTATCTCTCATTACAAGTTCACCAGCCTCATCGAAGTACATCCATGTGGAACCGCGGCTCCCCCTCACCACCCTCTCGTGTTAAAATTTTAAAGAAAGGGGACGGCACGTGGTAACACGTTTATGTCCTCCGTCTGTCTATTAGCCAACGCGTAGCTGTCGTTTCCATTAACCGTTTCAGGGATGGCGCTTACTACAGTGGACAGCTTATCCTGTTATCAGGTGACAGGCTGCATGAAAGGGTTAAAAATGTTGTTTTATTTTTAAAAAATGGCGTGTGTCTTCACAGGCATGGTGATGGAAGAAACAGTATCAAGGTGTGTGCTCTATTCCTGCTGATATGGACAATTTGAACCCATGGGGGGAAGTTTTCCCCGCCAGGAAAAAAAAAAGACATCTTGGCTTTTTTTGTTTTTGTAATATGTTTAGCAGACGCATGCAGCTCGCATTCAGCAACGGCTCATAAGCAACGTAACATACTTTGCTGAGGTTTGAGGTTCCTGACGTCAATTTCGAAACTTTAAGTGCAATGGAAGAAGCCTTAGAGTGACCTCTACTGGTCAAGACGTGTTTGACTTGACTAGCAATTAGATTTGGAGGCAAATATACTTTATATGATTCAATTTGTTCAAGGTCACCCCGACTGCTCCATAAATCAATCCTGTGACCCTGCAGCCACAGGAGAGCAACCCCCCCAACCCCCTTTCCCCAAACACTATTCCACTATGCTGCCTCATCTCTCATCCACCGTTGGTTGGCGTTCAGGACAAATAGAGCCGATTGCTCAGACACTAATCTGGATTTGCAAACACAGGGGCGGCGCGAGGGTTCGAGCTTGAGTGACTCACCTCCGGGGCGAGCTGTGGCTCCTCCCCCTCGGTGGACGGGAAGTCCCAGAGGCTTGCCATTTTGGTCCACACAAAATGGGGCAACGGCGATGGAAAATGTCTCTGATGTCCTTGGAAGTAGAGGAAGGTGACATTTTCATTTTTCATGTTCAGTCTCTAAATCTCTAAGCAGCTATTTTCGTCACATTTAGCTCCTTTTCACACCTATTAAGCATTCCCCATTTACCCACCTGTGCCCTTTCAACACGGTATCCAGCAAAGGTGGATACTGCCAGAACTGTCTGGGCTTCCGCATCGCAGTCAGATAACCACATGACATTACGTAAAATATTTGTCAGACAGAGCAAATTGCTTTTAACACAACTTTATCAAAGAAGTTGGCACTTACCCCTTTCACACAGCCTGGCATTCGCCGCCTTATTTTCCCATGCCACTGTTTTGTGGAAAAGACACCTACACAAAATGGTGGGATAGAGTTAGCCAAAAGCCCAAACAGCCTCTGCACGGGAATACTGAAGTGTACAAGTGTGCGAATTTTAACAGCTGAAACTTACTTGGTCCATCCTGATGTGTTGAAAACATTTGCCCCCGACTTACATGTCAAAGCAGACTGTTGCGGCAAAATCCAGTTTTGGTTGGTATTCTGGAAAAAAAGGCAGAGGGGGATGAATGTCAACTTCTGGTAGGATTCTGATTTAGCAAATTTGCAGGATGTATGAAAGAGGTGACGACATCCTTACCACTTGTATCTTCAACGGCGGAAAGTCAAGCGCATGTCGGTGCAGTTGACATGGAGCAGGAACAGCAGATACAAGGCTGAAAAATTGCAAGAGTAGCTTCATTAAATCCTATAGAGGGACGTACACTGTTGAATGTGAGTTCTGTGGTGGGTCAAACGCAGAGGTTAAAGTTCACGTGCAGGTTTTATGTTTTACATTTAGGTTGCCATTTTTTCATGAACCCATGTCTTTATTTGCGGCTCATTTCCTTGAATTGACGTTGGTTGTTGGCTCGTGGAGTTTTTTATGCCCGGGTTTATGCAATCTTTGTACCTACCCGTTTATAACTTGTACGTACCCCTGTTTATAACCGTTAATGTGCCTCCTGTGGAGCCGTATGGTTCCATGGTGTAATGGTTAGCACTCTGGACTCTGAATCCAGCGATCCGAGTTCAAATCTCGGTGGAACCTAACTTTTTCTTTTCTGTCCTTCGATCGAACGCGGTCATTTTTTGGTATGATTTTGGTAATAATCCACCGACAATTTATAACAAAACACGAAGCATTCTAAAAATACTCTGACACAGCTTCGGCTCCGCTTGTGTCCTTGCCAACTGTCTACAGAGAATTCTTAAAGTGGGCTGGAAAAAACGTGCTCGTGGGGACTTATTAATGAGCCCAAAAACTCTCTGCTCTTACCTCTGGACATTGTCCAGGAGCAGTTGTTATGCTAATCACATCGACTCTAATTAATACCACGCATATTATTAGCAAAAGAAATGAAGATTCAAATGCCAGCATACGTTCATTACATTCGTTGAAGGCAGTCAACTGCTATTTCAGCGATGAAAGTTACTTACCATCGTGGAACAATGCATCAATTAAGCACACCTGCACTAAAATGACTTTGAAGCTTAAACTCCCTCAACCGCCGTTCAAGTAACTTGAGAGCCACACGACATATTCCACAACGAACTTGAAATGATTCGAATAAACAACAACAGTGTTTTCTTGCCGTTTTGTGGTCATTTCTGGGGAATAATCGCGGAAACCAAAGTCTTCAACGACTTGTTCTTTTTTTTTGTTTGTGCCAGCCACCACGATACGGTATAAATCGTCATCTTGTGGCGGTATCGTTGTACTACAAGATAGGGCAACAGCTCCTTCCTCTCCTACTTCCGGGGTTGTTTGAGAAACGAAGAAAAACAATTTTTGTAATATTCTATATTATGTTACATTAGTTGATAGACTAGACCAGTGATTCCCAACCAGTGTCCCGGGGCACACTAGTGTGCCGCTAGCGGTGTGTCGCGGTAATTTATCTAATTTCACTTAATTGGTAAAAAAAAAAACATTCATAAATATCAAATAACGTATCCCTGTCCATCTATCTATGCCAACAACTTATCGTGACTGAATGATCAAATAAATGATCTATTTATGGCAAAAAGTAAGAAGTTGACATATGTATCCTCTTTTTGTGACCATTTTTGTAGTGGGGTGCGATTTTTCTCACGTAAAAAAAATGCCTGTGAATGCATCCTGTGAATCATTGCGGCCGTTGTGTTACTCAAACGCATCTGCATTTTCTCACTTTGCAGTACACTGTGAAAATGTTTCCGAAATGGCACACAAATGCCTAAAAGACCGTCTCTGCCAACTTTAAACGCCTCCTTAATTAATCCTCAACTGGCACTCATAATTACCTCATTTGCATGCCCGGCCCTCCCATGGTGGGCCCCACGCAGATCTCCCCTGCTGCGGAAGTTAATTGTCAGGTTCGACGGCTTGATTTGGGGCATGCAAATCAAATCCGCCTCCGGAGAATTGGCGCTGTGAATTGTAATGATCTCAATTTTTTTCCCACCTGCCAGTAAGCATTGCCTGTGAGCACTCTAATGAATTAGAGCACTTCACTTAATTGTTGCAGTTGCCTATACCATATGTAAACATGAGCTCTTCTATGATGGTTAAACATCATTTTGTGCCATCTGTACACATTAATTGAAAGGATATTTCAGATAAAGACTGAAGTAATTAGCATGTGGAAATTCAGTGCCAGAAACTTGAAAGATTAATAAAATACTTCAAGAAAAGGTACTTAGATGTGAGCCTTGTGGGACACCACGTCATACACATGCTGTGAAGGTAAGGAGTTCCATCATTCTTGTCTAGATTTCCCCATGTGTTTTTCTTGTCCTCCTCAAGGTTTAGAACAGTCACCCGGACTTCCAAATTGTACTTTCAACCTTGAACGCTGAAGCATGGACCTCAAAAACAATCTCGTGCTATTTTGACCAGCCTCGAAAGTGTTTTGTCACATCCCCGGTTAAATAATTCAAACATTTCCACACAATTGCCCCAGTGGGGTGGAGACACCTTACCAACAGCACAAAGGCAAGCACGGTGTCCTCACAGTTAAATCTAATTAACGCGATGAATTCATTAGTGGCGTTGTCGTACGGCAGCATTCAGCAATGCCGGAGCATCGTAATTAGATCGCAAAGGGTGCCGCCTGCTTAAATAGGTGGACTAATGAATGTCTCCTCTGTGGCACTTTTTATTACAGCACCTCGTCTCTACTCAAGCAAGACTCAATGAGACAGATTCAATTATGTGTATCAGTAAAAAAAAAAAAAAAAAAAAGGACAGCAATTTGCTTGTCAACTTTGAATAGAAGCAGAATGTTTGGGAGGAAGAAGCTTAGTGGTCCAAAAGTACACTCTAGAGGACAGAGTCGGAACTACAAGATGTTTGCAAATAGTGCTGCTCGAATGTGATGCAAAGGGAATCAAGCTTGAATCTAAAACAAAACAATGCATAATGCATGTGAAGTTTGGGGTGCCCGAGTTAAACAAATACGTTTCAAAGCAAGCATTTGATATGTCTGCAATTCCAGTCATAAATCTGTTGTTTTGCACCATTTGTTTAGTCAACTAATCCAAATCAGAGTATGAGTCACAGTCTGGTCTTTTCGTTTTCTCAAGAAGCTCGTTGTCATCGTCTCGCTAAGCTCCCTTAAATTAAACCTAATCATTTTTTGCCTTGTGTGTACGTTTTTTTTTGTTTTTTTTAAATGAGAGCACAACTTGGAGTCTATTTCTCCGGCAAGTGACAGTGCGATTAGGATGCGGAGGGTGTCGTCTTTGAGATATAAGAAGAAGGGAAGGCTCATGGAGAGGGATTATGAGGCTAATTCCACTAATAACTTTTTTTCCAGCCCCTCATTACCCCCGCGCGGAAGGATACGGGATCCTTTGTGGCACTAATGTCCAATGGACGATTTCGCCAATGACTTTTTATGGCAAGATTGGAACAAGCACATTGACGGAGAACTCGGACTTGCTTCATTTTCTACTCAAGTTGGCTGTTAAAGACTTTGAAGAAGTTTGTACTTTAATCCCCATGGGGTTTTGATTTTGTTGTATTTACAGTAGATTTGTGAAGGTCACTGCAAGATTAAAAAAAAAAAAAAAAAAGTATTTTCTTGATATTTGGCTTCCAAAATGACTATGTTGATCCCCTTTATATAAAACTGAAGTCCAAAACGTGACAATGAATGTTTCTTGTTCCAAGGACAAGTCCCAGGGGGCATATCGCCTCCCCCGCCAAAAAAAAAAAAAAAAATCCATCAAAACTTTGTGTGCCATCCTAAACATTTGCATAATACCGATTCCTGTTCTCATAATCCCTGTGAGCAAACTTGGCATCCTTCTTGCCATGCGGGATCCGACCGAAGGGCGCGTGGTCATTGAAACACGTATCGAAGACCTCGTCCACGATTTTCTCCGCCGCCTGGCGGTTGATTTTCCTCACGGCCAGAATGGAGCGCAGGGCGCGGCCACGAACACATTCCTGGGCCGAGCAGATGGCACACGCATTAGAAAAAGGGAATGCGCTCTATGGTGTGGATTTTAGATTTTTTTAAACTAAAAAATAAATAAATAAAAACATTAAAAAAGGCACCTGGTGATGCTGCTTCATGCCAAAGTGAAAACGGGCCACCTCGTTGGAAAAGGAGCAATCGCCACTGAGGTTCGCTGCACGAATCTGATACGACGCAACAAAATGTGGTCTGATCAATACATTGCCATATTTTTTTAAACCATTTACACATATGCATATAAAATATAATTTTAATCCCTGCCTATACTTTACAAACTAAAGAGAAAACAGTGTGGCCCCTATCGGATAATCTATGAATTGTGTCTTTTATGCATTTTTTAAAAATTATTCTGCGGGCCTGATCGAATCTCATTGGGGCCGGTTCCAGCCCGCGGGCCATGTGTTTGACACCTGCAGTATACAGTACGTGTTTTATGTTACCCATGAAACTCTAGTCAAAGTAAATGCATCATAAAGTGGATTTGTTACTTTGTGTAGGAGATTTGACGCTTATTTTCATTTTTTGCATTTTATTTGAGGTTAACTGGTCATAAATGTGACTTGAAAAGATATATTTGAAATTCTTTTACAAATACCGGTTGGATTTCATTTGTTTCAATTGACTTCTTTAATTGTACTTTATTTTACCCATGAAACAATAATAATTAATCACAAATTATATTATGTGTAACAATTATATGAATTATTATTTGAATTTATCATTCAAAAATGACAAATTATTTTAGAAATGTGAATAAAAGTTGCATTTTATGTTTTTGCCCCCAAAAAATAATTATGAATTACATGATATTTTATTCATGAAAGCAAAATTGAAATAAATGCATTGCAGGCTACATTTGGTATCAACTATTTTTTTTTTTTTTACTAATTCATTTTATTTTAAAGAAAAAAGATTGCAAGTTGACTGCTGTTTGTCAATATTTTTTTATTTTACTCTATGTTAAAAAAAATTAAGTTACATTTGTTGCTCATGATTTTTTTTATTCCAATATTTCTTAACAATTTAATTGATTTATTTAATTTAAAATTCAAAAATAAATGTGTGGTAAATTACAATTTCTCCGTCTCTCATGTGGGAATGCTAATCTCCCACGTTGCTTTGGTTGTTGTTGACGTAGTGGAGAACAAAAAAGAAAAAGATTCTGAATTCTGCTTGTAGACTGGGCACGTCAGGACAACACTCACCTCGGAACACGCTAAATGTCTGAAGTTGTTGAACCAGTCCACGTGAGCTCGACAGTGATCAAAGGCATGGATGAGCTCATGCGTGACTACTCGGTTCATGTGCGACTGCTGGTGGATGTTGTTCTGACACAAGACAATCTGGAGAAAAAAAAATAATAATAATCAAATTACACACGATGTTCTGGTTTTGAAATCTTAATATAACCAACAGGTGATCTCACTTGGGACGTCGCTGCGTCAAATCCGCCGCTGACCGTCCCGTCGCAATCTTCGCAGGCAAAATGGCGGTCTTTAAACACTGTACTGGGTCAAACAGAAAACACATTTCACACTGAGAAAAGACAACCTGGTGTTCCATCACGGTGAGACATATTTGGTGGACAAAAGCATTATACTAATTCATCAAGATGTCATTAGACAAAGGGCTGAAGGATGTTGAAAAACAATGTAAATGTCCTTTTATAGAGTTGTTAACGTTTTTAACTCATGACAACTTCTCAAAACACACCAACCAAATATGGCCTAAAAATACAGTATTTCAGTATGTCGAAAATCGGGTTACAAAAAACCCCGTCGCTTTATCCTTTCATGTTTCATGAAACACATAGCCTGCACTTAAACATTGAATTTAGCCAGATAAAAAATGAATAAATAAAATACACGTACAGGTATGTAAAAAATAAATAAATAAAAAGACCACGGACTGCCCTAAATGAAGAAGTCTTTCCTCAACAAATTAAAGCCCTTGCGATTTTAACCCTTTCATGCATAAATAACGATAACCCGTAACCTGATAAATTGACCACTGCAGTAACCGTTGTCCCTGAAAGAGTTAATAATGCACTTAACGCTTCATTTTTATCTTGGTTCAATTAAATTTGAATCTCTAACTGTGCCTCAATGTTGCTGTCTGTTTTCGTTTTACTACAATTATTAATACGAATGTTTATGAATGCAATTTACCATCCAGAGTTCTTCATGGCACCGAGGAGGAGTTTGGCATATGGACCTGAATGAAGCATATCACGTTAAATCGAAAATAAATACCACATTACGAATATACAGTAGAAATGCATACACATTATAGCGGGCTAAGAAATTGGTTGCCAACGGTAGCTTCAATGTGGCATGGTAATTAAAAGCAACGCAGTAAGTCATTAAAAAGTGTTAATTGCACCCTATAAGATACGACGTGCGAGTTACTTTGGAAATAAAGTAACGATACGTTACTCACTGGTTTCCACGGCTAACTGTAACATGACCTGGCATTTGTGGTTGAAAGTTAACAGGCTCTCTGCGACAGAGCCCTTCTTGTATTTCCCCGCGTTCCTCTCCGGGAATAAATCGTATCCGTATTCTTCTTCTTGCTTCGTCTGCCCCATTGTTTTAAAAATGTAGTCGGCTCAGTTGCGATATTGGCGAAGTACTCCCGGCTAGCCAGCCTTAGCTAGCAGGAGAGGTCATTGCTGGGTTGTGACGTCACGAAGTAGTGCCGGAACAAAAGGTTAAAAATAAAACGAAAATATACTCATAATATTTACAAAAGAAAATAAAACCATATTTTGAGTAATAATATAATCACAATTTCTTCTATTAATAGCGTAAATAAAATATAAATAGAAAAAACGTCGTCCATTACACTGCGCATGCTCCACAACGTAAAGCATGCTGGGAACCTGCTGTCATGGCTCCATGACAACATCCTCATGAATTCGCTCCTATTTACGACTACTTCATTACTACTACATTTGAATCGCGCCTGTAAGCCGGAGAAACAAGGATAAGGTAGTGTCAGACATTAAACTTGATTGAATCTGATCGATTACTTCAAAAGTATTTACTATTTAGCATTGTTGTTAGCTCGTGAGCGAAACGAGCATGACTTGAAACTCGGGGTTTCGCTGGAAGTGACATCGAAATAAAAGCAAACGTTCTTTATCATTATTCGAAGGTAAGAAATCATGGCCGGGCCAAACAAATCACTCGAGTTGCAAATGCAAATGCGGCAGAATGCGGAGGACCTGCAAAGCTTCATGAAGGAGCTAGCGACCTGGGAGACTGATATGAAGACCAAAGATGAGCAATTGAGGAGAGGCGAGCAGGGGATCCCCAAGGTTTGCTGTCGCTGCAAATCTCACACACATGTACAGTATAATATCAGATTACATTAGCAGTATTTGTTCCTTCTTTTACAGCCAAACCTCCCTCCTGTGCGCAACAAGGACTACAAAGCAAAAACGAGGGCGAAGAAGAAAATGAAAATGGCCAACGGTGACTGCAAAGCTGAGGAGACGGACACCAAGAAGCCTCCGAGGATCCGCTCAAATGATTATCAATCGTGGGACAAGTTTGATGTGGTTAGCAATGTCTTGATTAGTATGAAAGAGCAGAAAAGTTTTGTGCTCATTTAGTCACCGTGCAGCCAGAAAGCTTTTTTTTTTTAAATGCTAGGCCAAGGCTTTGGAGGAGGTAGATAAGGAGGAGAGTCCCACCGAGTCAGACTCGGAGGAAGCTGATCAGGAGCGAGCTTTAGCAGAGAAGGAAAAGGTAAGAGCCAGCTCAAATGTATTGAAATGATAAATGAAATGCCCCCCACTCCCCCCCCCAAAAAAAAATATAACGCAGCTTTATCATCAGGGCAACGCATTTTTCAAAGAGGGCAAATATGACAATGCCATCGAGTGTTACTCCAGAGGAATGGCTGCGGATCCTTACAATCCCGTTCTTCCCACGAACCGAGCCACCGCGTTCTACCGCCTCAAGAAGTAAGCATTCACGTTGAAAATGCAAACAACTTTTTTTTTCTAGACTCTGTGCATACTTACCGGTTCGCCCTCTTTTTTTAGGTATGCTGTTGCCGAGTCAGACTGCAACCTGGCCCTCGCTTTGGACGGCAACTACTTTAAAGCCTATGCGCGGCGAGGAGCGGTCCGCGTTGCACTGAAGAACTACGAGGCCGCTTTAGAAGGCGTGTGACTAGTATGAAATCATTAAAAATAAACATACTGTATGACTTGGTAGATTCTGCAGAACTGAGTTGAAGGCAGATGTTATAAGGCAGCTCTCATAATGGCTTCCAGAGAATGTACGTGATTTATTTGTGATGTCATGTTTCTGCACAGATTACCAAACTGTTCTCAAACTTGACCCGGGCAACCTGGAAGCACAAAATGAAGAGAAAAAAATCAAACAGGTGAGTCGGATTAAAAGTTTTGAGTTGGTGGCAGCGAATTTAACATCCGGCCAGCCTAGGTTGGTTATCTCGCAGCGAAACTAAAGGTTGTGATTTGTAAAAGGACAAACACTATATAGAAATTGATGAAAGGGGTAAACAATATCTTACCAGTTTTGTCAGATGCTTGGACCTCAGGAGCCAAGCGAGGGAATGTCGGCTCAGGCCGATCTCGCAGTAGACCAGGAGCGGCAAAGACGGCAGGAAGCGGTTGTGCAAAAAGACAGAGTAAGATTCTTTATTGAAACCCTCGCACGGCTACTCGATCCGATTTTTTTTTTTCCAATACATTTTCTTGACATCGGGGCTCCTCCAGGGGAACGCTTACTTCAAAGAGGGCAAGTACGACGCGGCCGTGGAGTGCTACAGCCGAGGGATGGAAGCGGACTGCATGAACTTGCTGCTGCCTGCCAACAGAGCCATGGCCTTCCTTAAGCTGGAGCGGTAAGAAACATCACGCCCGTTTCCGTTTTTTCCCCCAAAAAACCACAATCCGTGTGACGTTAGGTTCGAGGAGGCGGAAGAAGACTGCACCAAGGCCATTTCATTAGACGGCACGTACTCGAAGGCGTTCGCGCGGCGAGCCACCGCCCGAGTGGCTTTGGGGAAGCTGGAGGAAGCCAGGAAAGGTGACACTTCGACTTGATATGAATCAGGAAAATCTCGTGAAATAAAGAATATGATGAAGAAAAAAAATTTTAGATTTTCAGGAGGTTTTGAAGCTGGAACCAGGGAACAAGCAAGCCCAGAGTGAACTTCAGAAACTTCAATTTGTATGTTTTTACCTTCTCCTGCTTTTAGACATTGTCCTTTTTTTTCCTGAAATCTGATGCTTGCGTTATCAGAACGACGTTTCCACTGGCCTGCTTCAAACGTCCGAAGGCTCCCGCAGGAGAACGGTGCAGCCCGTGGACAAAGCGGATCACCTGCGCTCCACTGTGAGACATTCACATATCTCTTTTCACGCCTGCCGAAGAGCCACTTTGACTTGTTTTCACACGGAAATGAGGTTATCGTCTTTCCAATGAGAATTCAAACTCCAAAAATCCACCGGAGATGGTGGCACCTTGGCAAACGAGGAACAGAAAAGCGTGACATGTCCAGTATTGAATTTGTGGAGGCTTGTTTAAAAAAAAAATAAGACTAAAACTAACAAACCAGGAAAGTAATTCAAACTACATTTCGTCAACAACAACTCCAAATGCAATAAAAACAAAAATGACAAAAACGATTTCCAACCCTGCTCAGAAACCGATGAGGAGGATTGACATCGAGGAGATCAGCGGGAAGGTGACGGTACCTGATGTGGCGAGGGACCACCAGGGCCAGTCGCCCTCCGCCAAGAAGATCAACATCCAGGATATGACGGCCTCCCCCTCGCTGTCCGAACAGTCGGTTCAACCATCTTGATGAATAATGCTTGAAATCAGAAAGACTCACAACTTCACATTTGATTTTATTTGCACACAAACATTAAAATGTCTTTTTTTTTTTTTTTCCTCAACAGAGCTTCGACAAGCACACAAGCCAAACCCAAGCATCCAGAGGAAAGTGTTCCTCCCCCTGAATCATTGCACAAAGCCCCCTCGATAAAGCTCCCACCTCCACCCGGTAAAAGTTTCCAGCTCGAAGCCGACCTGCGCACGATTGGAAACCAGCCGCAAGTGGTTTACAGATACTTAAAGGTATGATTTTGTGGGAAAAAAACACCATTCAAAGCCAGCAATCAATCACTGTTTTGTCGTTTCTTTCAGCAAATTAAGCCAGAGGCGTACGCGCGCATTTTCCAGAGCTCCCTCGAACCTCACATCCTCACTCAGATCCTGCAGACGCTGAGGGATTTTTTCATCCAGTGAGTACATTTAGCGCCATGTGGCATCGCGTTACGCAAGCATCGAAAAAGACACCGCCGTATATCGAATCCATTAAAATGACAAGAACGACTTAAGTCCACTAGAAACAAAACATTAAATGTCAAGGTTATGTCATTAGATTTTTTTTTTCATTGAGATGAATTGATTGGGGCCCCTGTACGCCAAACCGCCAGCGGGGGGCAGTAGTGCACCATTTTAGATGGCCGCGAGATATATATATTTTTTTTTTTCTTCCCCAAAATGGTTCAGCTCGACTTTTTGTGCTATGAGATTCCTCGCAAGTGAAATATGTGCCTCGGCTCAATAAAAGTTGGGGGGGGGGGGGCACACACACGAAAGGACACCAACGTCCTTGCTTGTGCAGGAACGAATCTGCGGACGTCACAGCGGACATCCTCAAAAGTCTCTCGAGCGTGAGGCGCTTCGACACGGCCGTCATGTTCATGTCTTCGTCGGAGAAAAAAGGTGGGATGATTTCAACTCCATTTCTTCCCGTGAGTTATTCTTACGCATGTTTTTTTTCTCCCCCTGCCCCGCCGCCACTCAGTGCTGAAAGAAGTGTTCGACTTCCTCCATCAAGCCAATTTGGACGCATCATCTGTCGCAGCCCTACAGAAGAAATATGGCGTGTGACCTGTTCAATGGAATACAGTTCAAAGTCATGCTTGAATAAAAAAAATAAATTTAAAAAATCATCATTATTTTGAACTTACCCACGTTCTTTTGCACATTTATGCAATCTAATGAGAACCAAAAGTTACAGATTGGATGCAAAAAGTCACTGTTCCATTATGATACAATATCACATTTATTAAAAATAAACCGCATACCAACATGTTCCTATGCTTTAAAAAAATCTCTAACATTCCAAAAACGTGCATGTTGACTCTATAACACATAGTGTGAATGTTCGTTTGTTGAGATCTGAACCTGGCTGGCAGCCAGTTCGGGCTTGTGTATCTTGCCTGGATTTGTACATTAGTTAAAGTGATGTTTCTCTGGAGTCCTGTGGAGGCCTGAAGGTCAGTATCTCCGTGACAGTGTGTCCTGTGAATAAAAAGGAACCATCACGAGGGTTTATGCTGACCCAAGGTTTGAAGGCTCGCTTTTTACGTTTCCACTGGTCGAGCGTCAGGTCCGTGTTGTCCATGGTTTGGTCGTACGGCTGCGCCTCGGTCTCGTCGTCCGTGTCGCGGAAGTCAGCGAAGAAGGGAAAAGCCAGAGCTTCCGAGGCGCTGACCCGCTCCTCGGGGTCGAGGAGCAACATCTTTTCCAACACGGACACGGCTGCGATGTGGGAAAATCGACGCCGGCAAGAGTGGAATCGTTTCTGTGGTGGTTCTTTTTGGAATAGAGCTGGTTACGTACCGTGTGAACTGGCTTTCGAAAAGATGGAATGGAGATCCTTTTTGGGTACTTTTGACAAACCTCTGAGGTAGTTTTTGGCCTGTTCGGGGGGAAATATGGTTTTACAGATTTAACCCTTTAGACACCCTTCTACTTCAATCTAATTGAAATGTAATTCTAGTTTAATTCTCATTTATTTGAGGACATTGTAATTGGATTTCACGTGAAGTACATGTTATTTTTTTGTCGTGTGATGTAGTGTTAATGTGTTGTTTATTTTTCATTTAATTTTATTTTAATGTAATTGCAATTTTGATTTAATTTATTCCAGGTATTTAATTTGAATTTAAATCCAGTTTAAGTTTTAATTTGAATTTAGTGCAATATTTTTGGAAAGTAATTTAATGTAACGTAAATTAGTTCATGCTTTGTTTTTCATTTCATTTCACTCTTACGGAAGCTTATTGTATTCACTGAGGAAAAAAAAACTTTTTTTGGGGTGTGGGGGATCATGAAAAAGAGGGAATTTTAAAGTAATTTCATTTTCCTGCAATTGAATTGTAATTTTATTTTGGTTTTTATTCCTATTCCATCCAAAAAAAAATTATTTTCAATTCTTATTTTTTTTCTCTATTTTTGGTATGTACAGTAAATTTAACCCTTTCAAGGACAGCAGTTACTATAGTGGACGCCTTATCAGGTTGTCATTATTGGTGGATGAAAGGGTTAATGTCTGATAATTATTTTTACATGCAATTGAAACGCAACCTAGAGACTGCTGCACAATGTAATTCTAATTCATTTCAGTTTGATTTTATTTTCGCTTCTTTTTTATGACATCATTATTATTGTGTATTCTTTTTGATTGAAATTGAATTCCTTGTACTAATAAAAATAATCAAGACATTTTATAGTTCAGTGTCCCCAAATTTGCAAGGAAGACACTGCTTTGTCGAAAGGCATGCTCGGATGAGTTTCGGATTTTAAGAACTATTAAGGTTGACACATCATTTGCATATCCCGTCAGAGTAATTACCAAGTGTCCCAATACTTGTGTCCATACAGTGTGCGCATTGGGTTTCGACACTTACATCTTGGCTTTGTAATTTCATCACAAAGTCCGCAGCCGGTGTTCCGGTGATCTTCATGATTTCTCGGAGCTGGTCCAGGTCTGGCACAAGCCTGATGTCAAGGTTCACGTTTTGACTTATTTTTGCTTTCCATCTTAAATAACACTTTCATGTTCATTTCTCCAGGATACGATCGTTGCCCTTGAACAGTGGCTTCCCCAGTAGCATCTCTGCCATAATGCAACCGGCGGACCAGATATCTACTGGAAAAAAAAGAACAGAAAATAAGATGGAGAAAAAAAAAATCAGACCAACTTTCCATAGTTCCACAGGGATCAACTTTGGGACCCTTTCTTATTTGTCCATTGTATTTGCTGCTCCTGGATGTTTACTGTTTTTTATGCTTGTATTGTCTTCAATCCGTGTACAGCACCTTGTATGCAATGATGGTCGTTTTTCAGGTGCTACGGAAATAACGTTGAGTTGAACTGAGGAAAAACCTGTTTGCGTGTAGTGCATCCAGTTGAGAATGACCTCGGGGGCTCGGTACCAGCGCGTCACCACGTAGCCTGTCATCTCCGCATCGGCCTGCCTCGCCAGGCCAAAGTCGAGAATCTGAAGTGGTCGAAATGCCTCATGTCAGCTAATTCCATTTTTTAAGAGCACTGTGTGTTAAGACGACGTGCTGTACCTTTAATTCACAGTCTGGATTGATGGCTAGATTTCCTGGCTTCAGGTCCTGAAAGGAATTTGAACACAAAATTTATTGTTTGGACTGAACCGTATCAACATATCTACTTTTTAGGTTCGACTGTATGTGTCAGCACACGCACACGCGCGCGCGCACACACACACCCACACACACACACACACACTTGCATGACAGAAGAAGTTACTGCATATTATGTATTTATCAAGTGGCTCCTTTCCTAAAACTAAAATTTAAATCATGTCGTTCTCTTTTGAGGACTGAAAGACAAACAAAGCCTCAAGTGTGGGAATTGGGGAAAAGAGTACGGACCCCACCCCCAAAAAGTGTCTAATCTGAGAGGTCACGCACCCTGTGGATGATCCCCGCGGAGTGAATATACTGAGGAGAGATGAGAAAAAGACATAAATTGTATTTGGGGGGAAATTTTGACGTGAGTGACAACGTTTGACAACTGAATTGAGGCTGAGGCGCTCACCTTGAGTCCTTTCATCATCTGGTAGACAAGGAATTGTACTCTGTCCTCTGACAGCCTCTCCAGCTTCATGAGTTTGCCCAGGTCCGTACCCATGAAGGGCATTACCAAGTAGCTGTCGGATTTAAACAAAATATATATATTTTTAAATTGAACCCTTTCATGCACCTTGTAACCTGATCACATGATAAGCTGTCCATTGTAGTAACCGCTGTGCCTGAAAGGGTTAAAGGTAAAATAGAATTAGAGCTTACAAATCTCGAAGGCGGTCAAGGGAAATTTCCGCCGCGAAAACATCAAGCAGGCCGATCACCTATGCAAGAGAAACCAAATGGGAAGGAATTATGCTGTGTTTGTGTTTATTTTTTTTTAAAAAGTGATTTAATTCATCTCACGTTTTCGTGCTTCATGTGTTTGAGGAGGCGCAGCTCCCTGTAGGCCCTCTTGGCAAAAAGTTTGGACTGAAAAGGCCGATGGAGCTTTTTGATGGCCACCTGCGAGCTGGTCCGCCGGTCCCACACTGAACTGAAATGGTAGAATTAAGCGCCGGCTTCCTCTTGTGGTGTGCAAACGTATCACTGAATTAAACGCAACTGCATAATATTATGGCGGCTTCTTGTTTGTTTGTTTTGGGGGGGTTGTAAGGCGTTTTAGTGCATTTGTTAAGTTCACTGCTTAACATTTTAAAGTCAATACAGAAACATTTAATCAAGTGTTTGATTTAAAATATTAACCCCAGTCATTTGTGTTAATTCAAACTTTACCCTCCACCCAGATAAGCGCAAATGTTAGCTGGAGAAAAGTTCTTTGACTTTTAACAACAAAGAGGCTGGGGGGTGCTATTCTTTGGAGACCCCCTTATCCCCACAACACAATGCAAAGTGGGGGTCCTTGTGGAGCCAGCTGTGTCAGAGTAGGGGGACCCAACTTGGCAAAAAGCCTCAAAAGTAGCTGTAATGATCCAACAAGTATTCAGTAAAATACACAAAGGTTTTTCTATTTGTTTTTTGTTTGCAGTCGAAATGTTTGTGGTCCTCACCAGACAGTTCCATAAGCGCCCGTCCCGACTTGTCTCAGGTCTCGGTACCTTTCCGGGACTTCCCACACAGTTCTGTTGAGGTCCTGCCTGTAGAATCCCGTCCTGGAGCCGCGCAGAGCCATCCCCGAGAAGTTGGAGGTGAGCAGATTAATCCGCTTGGGTTCTGTTGTGTCGGGGAAGCTCATGAGGGAAGAAAATCCAAAGCGTCTGCTGATAACTGCAGGGGAAGGAGTGCAGTGTGTCCTGTGGAGAAGTTTGCGGGGCAGAATTCCTCCAGGGGTCTTCCTCGACACCCCCCATCACACACACACACACACACACAAACACACAACCGCATCTATTGTGCCTCTCGGTCACCCTGGGCAGTTTATGGGTGTGTCAGTAATGTGAGACAAACATCTGCCCTGGTTATTCTGCTTGACTGCATTTTTAGTGCTAATCTTAGAAATCGGTGAAGTTAAAAAGATGATGATTACCTAACATTACATTGTGCTGTGTGGTAAATTATAAATCTGACGACGGTTATCCAATCAAAGTATAGAATAAATTATTTTTCACATATATGCTCAGTTTGTTATTTTGTGCGCCATGTTTGTTTGTTTATTGAACATAAAACATATATACAGTAATAATTTGACAGAAAATAAGGTAGATAAAAGTAAAAAGAAAGAAATCAATCTTCATTCAACACAGTTATGTTCAAGGGAGTAGGAAGAAGTAAAAAACTTATCTAGTCCTACCCCGTTATGTGATTATATCTAATAAATCATTTTTATATCAATCAGAAAAGAAAAAAGTAAGAAGAAAGAAGTCTCCATTAAGGCTCATACTTTACCCTTAACCGTGATATTTTTACAACTTTTGGTTTGTATCGGGATTATATACTTCCACACCCTGACACTCTTGTGTCAATTTTCTCTTGTATTCATAATGGATATTTATATACCTTTCTCTATTTATCAACTTAGTTCTGATTTATCATTATATTTAATGTTTTGAATTTATCATTTTAACTCTGATTGATGTAGGTTGTTTGTACTATTTTTTTGAATTTGTTTTTGAACTCAGCAAGCGATTTACTCATTTTCAGGTCCGTTTCGAGATTATTCCACAGATTAACACCTTTGATAGATACACTTCTTTGCTTGATGTTTGTTCTTGTTTTGAGTTTTTTGAATAAGTTGGTACCTCTTAAATCATAGCTGCTTTCTCGAATTTCGAAAAACTTCTGAATGTTTTGGCAGAAGTTTTGGTGGCATTGTGTTGACAAAGACGCATTTTGAAGTGAGTTGAGGAGTTTCCGGTAGACTAGACTGTAATGCCTCCACCTTGTGGCAACTACAGGTAATTACAAATCTTTTTGGCGGGGGTGCCACTATCAATGACCGTATTTTCCGCACTTTGGGGTATAAGGCGCACCTTCAATGAATGGCCTATTTTAAAACGGTTTTCATGTATATGGCGCACTGCAAGTCGCATTGAATGGAAGCCACAATAGTGGCTGCAGTTGCGGTATGCATCCACTCGATGGAGCTACGCTAAAGGCAATCCAATACAGCTTTATTTATATCGCGCTTTCACAACCACCGCACCTGTAACAAAGCGCTTTACAGCACATTTAAAATACTACATCCAATAAATCAGAATATTAATCCATATATAAGGCGCATCGGATTTTAAGGTGCACTGTCGGCTTTTGAGAAAACGGAATGCTTTTAGGTGCACCTTATAGCGTGGAAAATACGGTACTTAGATTTTTGCAATGCGCAGTAGGGCTCAGGTGAATATCACCGTGTGTGTGTGTATATATTAATACATTTTATTTAGCATTTGGACTAGTATTGCCTATAGTACAGCATCGTAAAAAATTCTATAGTAGTCTAGCTAACATCGTAGTCATAATGAAGTGTCATACAAAATAGAAAATTGTGAGCATTGTATCGAAGGCAATTGTTAATTCTTGCATAGTATAGTGACAAAAACATTTTTAAATTCCAAGACTGATGATACGTGCTGCAGTATCCTACACCATCAATTTCCCCATCCAATTTGCGGTTGCGGTCCTCACAAAGACACGGATACATGATTACGACATAACAGCCTTCATTCAAGATGGTGTCCTAAAAATTGACTGAAATTCAAAACATACCTTTGGCCGTACAAAATGTTCATTAGAACAGAAATGCAGAATGGCAATACCTAAAAAAAATGTTTTAAATGATAAGAGGACATTACGCGCTACCTGCGGCATGTAAAAAATGAGAACTTCATGGCTCCTCCGCATTGTATCGCATGCCACCGACGATCCTGAAGACACTGTTCAACTGTGACATGACGTACATACAATTTCAGTAAAACATGATTCTCGTCAAGTAAATTAGCACAAGGATAATAGGACTCGGTGGATATTTCTCCGTAAACAGACCTTTTGGCATATACTGTATACAACACATTGTTGATTCAAAGCACAGTTGGTGTTTACTTCTCTGTAAACCGCAGATGATGATGTTCATACTCATGGGGAGAACTGATCGTGATACGATTATCCTCCTTCGGCGATGCTGAATGTGTGCTCTTGATGTATGATAGGTTCACCGTTAATAAGCGGGTAAGGTACACTCATGCAGTATGCGAGCTTGATGCAAAGCTGCTGTCAGGCATGGCCGCAAAGCCTTTAAAACATGACATGAAAAAGTCTCTCTGTTTTGTTTTTTTTTGTCGTCGCAATAATGAGGAACCAGATGGCGCTTGTGTTCTCGTTTTGGAAGTCCTAGCGTGCCCTATGTCCTTTCACGTTCCATGCCCCGCTCGTGGAGTCTGTAAACACTTCTGTAAAGTTGCTTTCGTTTATGAAACACCCGTCGGGAGCTGCGTTGTTCCTCTTTCAGTCTCGCAGGAGGAAAACATTTTTAAAAATTAAAAAAGGGGGAATCATAACAGGAAGCAACTTTCGCATCGGACATGAAATCTTCCCTGTAACAGTCATTGTGCCGCCTTCCTTGAGTCTGTTTTTGAAGGAACGGAGGCTCACTGTTCCACCTGGAGGCTGCCAGTCTTGCTGACGGACGCTTTGAAGCCGTTCACCTCTGTAAACACCAACTCTGTCCATGGGGGAGAAGAAAAATCTAAATGGGAAACAATAGGGTGCACGGATACGTTCCTGGCGGAATCTCACCTTTCCATTCTTCGAGGGTGCGGTCTTTACTCTCGAGGGTTTGGTCATAAGGCGGCGCCTCGGGTTCGTCATCCGGGTCGTGGTACTGCGAGAAATACGGGTGGGCCAAAGCCTCGCTGGCCGAGATCCTCCCGTCGCAGTCCAGGACGAGCATACGCTTCAGCAGATCGACGGCTGTATTAAGCGCAGAAGTCAAAAGATGGCGCCGGAAGCAAGAATAATACTCAGGCACGTGCATGGTAACGAAACCGAGCGCTGACCTAGTGGATTTGCTCCCCGGAAGATCTTCTCCAGGTCTTGCTGAGGCATAAAAGGCAGAGACTGGATGTATTTTTGTGCCTGTGGACACCGAGTCATGTTCAGTCACACGCGCCAAAAATCTTTGTTTTACCTTTCTTTTCCATTTCATATTTAATACAGAGCAGTCCTTTCATTGATTGATAGTATAGTATGGCATCCCTGACATGCAACGCCATGCCCCACCTTGGTCCTTTCTCTTGCATGACAGAGGAACCGACTGCATATTATCAAACTTTTCACGAGTGAATTGGGAAAAAAAAAATTCTGCCCCACAGATTTGAAACACGGCATTTCAGACAACACAGATGAAATATGTATCCTTATGTTTTTAAGGATTATTTTGTAACAGCGACAACGATCTATTGATGCCCATTTGCCTGGCCGTCACGTGTTTTTATTTCTTTTCCATTTTATATTTAATTTCGAGTTGATCTCATACTAAACTGAATGTTTACAAAATACCTTTTTTCCGCCTCACTGAAGAAAAATAGAGACTCAATTTTAAATGAAATACGACGACGGCCATGCATTTCAATTCAATTTCTTTTGTGTGATGTCACGTCTTACATGCTCAGAGCAGATCTTCTCCAAGAGGTCAGCGGTCGGCGTCCCGACCATCTCCATGATTCTCTTCAGTTGGTCGATATCTTTTTTGGAGCAGGAGCAGTTAAAGACAGACTCTAGCCAAGATCACTTAATCAAATTGGTTTTAGTACTGCTGGTTTTAGTAACCCTACCCCCCCCCCCGACACCAAACATAATAAGCGGGCTAATTCAAGGCCTTTTGTGGCGGCCGCTATTCATTCCTCCGGCTCCTTTTCTGTGCTCGCCTTCGGGAAAAGGGATTGTCATGCAAATCCAAAAGACCTCCGTGGATCACTTTGCAAAGATAATGGAGGGTGAGGGGAACGACTGCGGCCGCTTCCGATGCTGATAAAGGATACAGTCAGTGCCAGGAAACAGGACTTTTCCTTTCAGCAGCTCTCCCATAATGCATCCCACTGACCAAATATCAACTGGAGGAAAAAGACCACAGATCAATAAATAAACAGTGGGGGGAGGGGAAGGGATGGAGGGGGGGGCACTCACCATTTTGATTGTAGTGCATCCAGTTCAGCATGATTTCCGGCGCCCGATACCAACGAGTCGCCACGTACCCTGTCATCTCGTCGTCCGTTTGGCGTGCCAAGCCAAAGTCGAGGATCTGTCGGCACGGGCGGTTGCGCGCAGGCGTTGGAAACAAAGGTGAGGACGCCAAAACGCGAGCTTACGCACTTACCCTCAGCTCACAGTCCTCATTCACGGCCACGTTACTTGGCTTGAGATCCTGCGAGAAAATACGGAGTCGCGATTGAGATTACGTGGCGGTGTGAAAGCCGCGCATGCCCCGGAGGAAATTGATGGTCAAAGCGACAGGAAGTGAAGGCACTCACTCTGTGAATCAATCCCGCTGAATGGATGTACTGTTCGGCGCCATGCGTGAGGAGATAAATGACAAAGACAAGGGTCAACAATGCAGTTGGCCATACACTCGCAGGCAAACTCGCTCGTCGAAGAGGGAGGCTGCTTTTGGCCGTTTCCATGGGAATGCGCCAGACTGAACAGCTGGAGCAGTCTATTTTTAGCATGCCTCAGACACAAATCGGTCAGTCTAACAAGAATTTCTTTGATCCATTTACTTTGCAAAAGTAATAGATTACTTTTGAAAAAAATCACAATTTTCCATACATAGTATATTTAACATTGTTTTATTTATTTAGTAAATAATGGAGAATTTTTTTGTTGTAAATAATAAAAATGTTGGCAAAATCAAGTTTGACTTATACATTGACTTGAGTCCAAAAAATTGGTTAATTTTTTTTAAAGTTCTAAATTATACAATAAAAATAGTCAAGAAAGCATTTTTGATGTAATTCAACTTTTTTTAACAATCATTTATTGTAAAAATAATTTTGTAAATATGAATAATCTAAATATATTATTCTAAATTCAAGACTTATGTTGTTCAATGGATGATTTATTGAGTTATTTCAAATACAATACTCGTAAAATCACTTAAACACATTTGACGTGTATTAACTTATTTATTAACTGTATATACATTTTATTTTTTTAATAGCTTATTCATTTATTTTATGGAAAACAAAAAAATGGAACTTGTAAAATCAATTTTAGATTCTACATTTTGGCTTCTATTTCTAATATATTTCAATTCTTTACTGCACATTTTTTAAAAAATCAAGCAGAAATTTTACTTATGTTTGGAAATAATTTATGATTTTTTTTTCCCGGTGCGTACAATAAAAATAACTTCATTTCAACCAAAGTGAATGATTAATATTGATCCAAGTGTAAAATGAACTTTTTTTTTTTTACATAAATGTAAACTTTTTGGATATAATTCGAATCTTGACTTCAGAAATGACCCGACCCTCTCTTTATTTTCAAAATCTAACGTAGCCCTTCAACACCAAACTTTCTCCAGCGCTTCCTTTTAGCACAGCGACTCACCTTTAGACCACGCAGGAGCTGGTAAATCAAGAACTGCACGTGCTCATCGGACAACCTCTGGAATTTGACAATGTTATTCAGGTCCGCACCCATCAGGTTGGTCACCAGATAGCTTGGGGGGGGGGGGGGGGGGGAACGTACAAAGAAACATATGAGAGACAAACATGGTGGCAATGCACTTCCAGATTCAGGTTCAATATTTACAGTTCATTGAAGTCTTCCAACGCTGCAGCAGGTGTGAAGACATCCAGCAGGCCGATTACCTAAAGCAGACGGAACATTTCAATCAATACAAGCGCAGGCAGCCGGGCTGCTCAGCTGCTCGCTCGGGTTTATTTCGCAACGTCAGGATGCGCTCACATTCTCATGTTTCATGTGCTTGAGGAGCCGGAGCTCTCGATACGAGCGGCGACTGTGGACCAGCGACTGGAAGGGCCGCGACAGCTTCTTCACCGCCACCTTCTGTCGCAGGATCACGTCATAGGCAGAACTGGAGAGAAATAGAGATTTACTAGGTCAGGCATTGATTCTCAAAGTGGTACAACCAGAGTAAATATTTACACCATCTGATGCATATTGCTGGTTTTTAGGTTTGTCCATCTCACATTGGCCGACTGCGCTGTCCTGTTCCATGGCCTCCGAGTCACCCTGCTGCTACTCCAGATGCCCCCCTTGTCGGATTTCAGCCAATCTTTCCGACATGAAGCTCGCGCATGCCATGTCTCTGCCGTGATGCCATTTTCCATACACGGAGCGTTAGGTTCTCTGGTGTGGCGCAAGTGCATTTATTCGGTTGCGGGATGAGGATGTTGGTGGTTGGATTTCATTTTTTATCGATTTATGTGGTTAACCATTTCAGGCACAGCGGCGACGACATGGACAGCTTATGCATGAAAGGGTTCATCAATCAAACCCGCGGTTATTTTTGACTAATATTTCATCAACCAGCAATTTTTTTTTCACATCCATTGGTTGCCATAAAATATGCATGCATCTTTGATATACGTCCGCGCATAATAGCATCGAACCTCTGAACCATTTATTCAATTGCTATCATAAAAACACATTCTGACGCCGCGGCAAGTAAATGGCACTCAACGGCAAACATCGGAGATGTTTTATTCATCGTCATCGAAATGAGAGAATCATATATCGCGTATTCGTTTGCGCCTGAAGTGGCACCTGCAGTAAAACAGGATGAAATCTAAAGTGAAAAATCACAATCTAGGGTGTGTATTTCTCTGCCGTGCCACAATTGAGAATAACCAAATGAGGAAAATGGATGTGGGCAAGAGCTGATTGGCTGACGTATGAGCTGGGCAGAAGAAACTAATAAGCAATCAACAAACGACCAGGAAGCAGTGGGGACATTTCAAACCAAAAATGACCTGTTGTTAAAATATGAACTACATTTAAGCAAAATCCGACATGAACCTAACTCACAAGATTCTTGTAAATTGTTAAAGGTGAGGAGATGGTCTTGCGAAAGAGCAGTTGGTATGATTCAACTCCATTTCACAACAAAGGGGAAGTCTTAATCGTGTCGCACCATCGCAAACAGGATTTGAACTTGTGATGTGAATTTGTCAGGGGCTTTTTTCGCAGCATACATTGCCAAAAAAATACCAATCAAGAAAGATATTGTACTGAGAGTCAAAGTAAATGATTACTTTTCGGACGATGTCAATTTTTAGGTACATTCGGAATCAATTTATGTGCTTTAAAATCAACTGCAATTTTGAACTCACGTCACAATTTTCCCCTTGGCAGCCACATAAAACTGATATCCGCCTTTCTGCTTGCCTCTGAACTTAACTGATGCTGTCAGGGCTGGGTATCGTCATAGCAACTATGAGCTCCAACTGGCACTCAAGGGGGTTTAATGCACCATCCAACAGGAATGCACAGGATTCCTTATTAAGACGCCGTGTCGCAACGTAAACAAAATATTTTCATTCGACACTTTTGTAATAACCTGGATGATGGCGTGAATGTTAAGTGAACAAAATAAACAGCTTTATTTTGATGACACAGCCAACATGTAGGCAGGCATTTTTGGGGCTGCAGCCTCGCCCATGCACACATACACACTCACACGAATACTTACCACACCGAACCGTAGGCTCCGGAGCCAACCGGCGTCAGGTTCTGGTATCGCTCCGGCACCTCCCACACCGTCTTATTCAGCTCCTGTCGGTAGAATCCCGGCCTGGCTGACATCTTTGGTAGCTGACAAGGCAACGCAATAATCGGAGGGGAAAGGGAAAATAGAGAAGGGAAGGGTTGCCGATCGTTCGCTTCGCCGAGGTGCTGTGACGACGTACCGGTCACTGGCATCCTCTGTCTCCCCGCCCCCCTTCTTCTCTTTGTCTGACGGTCTTTATCACTTTTTCGCCATCTGGCGGAGGAAAGCAGTGTATCATATTGCAATCACGATCGTAAATAATAATAATAATAAAACATTCGTACAAAATGTACATAAACAGTTGTGTTATTTTCACTTTATACAAAGAAAACAAAACATTTGAAATGTTCGTAATATAAACACACCAGATGCTAAAAAGACAACGAAAGAAAAAAAACTACCGAGTAAAATTACTTAGCAAAATGTTCACATTTTCAATACATATACACACACCGAAAATAGCATTAGGTACACAGAAACAAACAAACAACAAAATCTTTGTAAAAAGACGAGAGCAACTGACAAGCTAGCAAAGCAGTTTTAGCCAGAGCTAAATACACTTTTTTTCGATAGCTAACTCGCTACCTAGCTAGAAGTTGCCAGTTAAAAAGTACAGCTTCAAAAGCAAAATACCTCGTTTATGTAGTCCAGCCCGAGCTAAAATCTTCCTTCATGCACACATAAATTAAAAGAATTGAACTCTTTGCTCGCAATGGAAGCTAGCTATTTAAAAAATATATATGACGTCATTTGCGGGGGCAGATAGAGATCCGCTGTTTGCTCTGTCTAAATGTATTATATGTATCTTGTTAAATTTGATACATGTGTTGGTGTGTATGTACAATGCAATCTTTTTTTCGTATAATCCCAAGAAAGTCAACTAAAATACAAACAACAGTTATCAACAAGAGTTGAGGATTAGGATTGGCACTCTGGCGCCATCTTGATGTCGTATTGTGGAAATAGCAAATGGAGTCCTCCACCTCTCCATAATTAACTGCAGCAGCTCTGACACACCCACTTTGCCACACGCACATCACACCTCTCAAATTTCTGGCCTTCTTTCACTCACCCACATTGACAGAACTTGGTCGCCACAACGAGTTGAGACACCTTGACCATGTTCGACCTGAAGAAGAGGAATAGTTTGACGCTGAACAGCAGCAGCCGCGACGCCGAGGAGTTCCGACGCGTGGCGGTCCGACGGAAGGCGAAAGGCGCTGCAGCGGATTGTCACACAGGTGAGCTGCACTCCCTAAAAATCAGCCTTTTAACCAATTTGCGCACGTGAAATACGCTCAAGGAAATAAAATCGAAAATACCTCGCGTCATTGTCTTTTGGAGTTATTTGAAGCCAATTAAGCACACTGGGTATGAATTAATATAAAATGACGACAGTGAAATTCGAAACTACACTTACGTCACTTCATAGTATGTCAATTTGCGAACAAAGACGCCATGTGTTGAATGTATGCATTGTGAATCGTGTTAATTGGTGCCTGTGGGATTATTGAGGCAAATCTCTTTCCCCTGCTTCAGCCTGGACTTTGCTCTTTTGCTGTTTGTTTGGCACTTTCACACACAGCAGCAGCACGCACACACAAAGGCTCAGTTGTTCCTCTCCTGAAGGGTTTGTTTTACCCCTCTTGTCTAATTCGTGCCCTGATGGTACTGATAGAATTATGGAGTCATCAGTGCCAAGCATCACATCTTCCTATCCCTCTTCATATAAGTGACGAATGTGTCAATCCTGCGTTGAAATCCCATCCGGAAATTGATTTCAAGTGTTTTCTGCAATGGAAAATGTTACCCTTGAGCCTCTAACGGGAGGCCACCCCTTCTATATGCTGACAAACGACGCAGAACTGAGAAAGCAGAAGTGTGACATAGTTGAGACATGGGCTCACTGGCACGACGAGCAGATCAGTTCAGCAGAGCCTCGGGAATGAACTGTAAAAGCTTCAATTCATGGAAGGTTGACCCACGAAGTTATCAGTGCCGTAAAGATGAGCTGAAGGATGTAGGTTAGTGTGGATTTGTGTGTTTCAATGACTGCATCTTGCTGATTTTTACCACTATACTTGTGACTCTTGTCAAAAAGAAAGTTGACTCACTGCCTCAAATCGATTTAAAAAATGTCAATGTGTAGTGTGAGCTACAGTCAGATTTGGGGTCAAAGCTTTCAAGATGGTTTCCGAATGGGTGAACATGATGATTTTTAAGGGAATGACGCTATAACACTAATGAAATGCACAATCTGACACGTGGTCTAAAACGGTGCGCGTTTATTTCAGTGGTAAGCGGTGGTTCTTGCAACAGCACCTGCGAATCAGCGCCCAATTCCAAACACCAAGACGGAATAAGTCCATCTAAGAAAACTCCCTGCAAGCCACGAGGTGAGCTCAAGTCTGCTTGGAGCTCAACAGAGTCGATTCTGACATGAGATGCTGTGTCCTTGTAGTGCCTCCAAAGCCTGCGCACCTCCAGACTCCGATGAGGACCACACCACCGTCTTCATCTGGGCTCCCCCCGCAGCATTTGAATGAAGACAAGACGCCGACCCAAGCGACTTGCTACCACATGTGCCGTAGTCCTAACAATCCGGGACAGAGTTTTCTCAGTGAGCCACGTTTAAGCCCTACCGGCCTGTCCCCTTCTCAGAAGATCCCCAAACTTGCGAGCAGTCCGGCATTGTTGTCTCCAAGTTCGGGCAAGCGAGGCATCCACAAATGCAGTCCCTTGAGGGAGGGAGGCCACAGTCCGGCCAAGTTGTCCCCGAAAAACCGAAGCCCCCTCTCAGGACTACTGAAAACCCCGAGCCCCATTCAGGGAAAGATGGGCAGCTACACCCCTGCCAGTAACTCAAAATCCTGGTTGGGATTGAACAGGATCCCAAGCGGGAAGACTGAGGGACAAAAGAAGCACTCGGGGAAGTCTTTGAGTGTGCCGGATCTCATCGTGTACTTGGATGAAAGGTTGGATTTTTGGTTTTATCGAGTCTACTTCTTGACTTTTGTACAAAACTTTCATTCGACTCTTAAATCGCGGTATTTCTTTTGGTCCAGAACTGTCACTGTCCGTCATAACAATAACTGCAATGTGGCCTGCGATTTGCGATTCAGTTCTTTCTCGCACCGCGACTCAATAACTCCAGGTTCGTTTTTCCAGAACTCCATCGGATACGGCAGAAGGTTCTGCCTTGCGCAGTCGACCCACCATCACCGTCAAAGCCCCCAACGGACCAGAGAATCGCACCGAGCGCGAAGTCACTCCGAACCTACAAACCGATCCCATCCGTGCCGATAAAGGCTCCAAGATCCGCGTCGGATCCCGGTTCTCTTGCAAATGGACTGAGACTCCACGTGAAGACCACAACTGCAAGGAGAGCGTTGAGAAGAAGACTGAGGAGCTGAAGGAGGAGAACACTGAGCAAAAACTGTTCAAAATAGTCAGTGAACTCCTTCACACGGAGAGGGCCTACGTTGCCCGCCTTCACCTCCTGGACCAGGTCAGTGTCGGGGGGAGGTGGTCTTGAAAGTCTATGGTCTTGAAAGTCTTACGCCGGTATTCCCTTTGCAGGTTTTCTGTCTGCGATTAACGGACGAGGCCGGACGTGGCTCCTTTCCGGCCGACGTGGTCCGAAACATCTTCTCCAACATTTCGTCCATCTACTCCTTCCACAGTCAGTTCCTGCTGCCTGACCTGGAAGACTGCATCGGACACTGGTGGGTCCACATCCTGTGACAAAAAACGGAATCCAGTTTTTAAAATGTTTGTCTATCTGGTGTCCCTGTTTGATATTGAGCAGAACATGGGCAGTTCCTCCTGGGTTTTCGCTATTCGTGGCGGGGGTGTAGGTCAACGGGCACTTTATAATTTCATTTTCAGGTTCCTGATGAATGTGGGGCCACCGGTCACCACAAGATTGAAGTTGTATTTTGTTTTTTTTTCCCCCATCGAGGCATGAGCGTCCAGGTTTGGGCAACGTCCTCCTGCAGCACGCTCCCTTCCTGAGGATGTACGCCGATTACGTCAGGAACTTCGACCAGGCCATGGAGTTGGTGAGACTCTGGACCGAGCGCTCATCCGCTTTTCGCAATATCGTCCAGGACATCCAGGTAGGAAAATCAAATCAGTTCCTCGCTGAAGATACAGAACATTCAAGAGCTCTTATTTTTCGCCATATAGAGTCAGGAAGTGTGCGTCAATCTCACTCTGCAGCATCACATGTTGGAACCGGTCCAGAGAATCCCTCGCTATGAGATGTTGCTCAGGGATTACGTCAAAACTGTACCCTCGAGTAACCCGGACTATGAGTTTGCTCAGCGTGAGTGTCGTCACTCGGCGTCATCCGACTTGATATTCAGCAAATATCACGTTGAACCAGTTTGGACTTTCTTTGTCTCTCTTCGGCACAGAATCCCTCCAGACAATTTCCATGGCTGCCAACCACTCAAACAGCGCCGTCCATCAAGCTGTCAGTCGCCTTGAGCTTCATCTTCATCTTCCGATGCTCAATTTTTTTAAAAACGTTTTTGGTCTCTCGTAGGAGAGCATCAAGAGGTTGCTGGAGATCTACGAGATGGTCGGCGAGGAGGAAGTGGTGAACCCCGCCAACGAGTTCCTGAGGGAGGGGCGTTTGCTCAAGCTCGCGGCGAGGAACATGTCTGCCATGGAGCGCCACCTCTTTCTGGTACAACTATGCATTTTTTTTTGTCTTTAATTTATCCCTCATGGCCAAATTCAATTTACAAACTCTATTTGTCTTATTGCACAGTTTAACAACTTCCTGCTGTGCTGCACGCCAAAGTTCAGCCTGGCGGGCCAGCGCTTTACGGTGCGCTGCCGTATCGGAATGGACGGCATGCAGGTGCAGCGAACCACCAATGAGGACCACCCGTACACCTTCCAGGTGTCGGGGAAGGAGAAAACCCTGGAGCTCCAGACCAGGTATGCGTCCTTTTTTAGATTAGGTTGTTTATCAAAATCATTACTGTGCTCCCACACTCTCTTCATTTTTTTTATTTTTTTTTGCCATCTGAAAAAACGGGGCATTCCACAATGACAATAAACCGATTCTGATTACTTGTACGTAAGGTCAGACGCCAACATATTGATTTTGATTTGCTTTTTTTCTAGCTCTGAACAGGACCGAGATGAGTGGATAAAGGTAACGGCATCCCCTTTGTTGACTTAATGACATTTCAATCAAGGCACCGCCGCGTTTGTTACAATAAGTGTCATGTTACCTGGTGTGGAAAAATATGGACTTCACGTTCGTTCTCCAGGTGATCCGGGACGCCATTGACGTGTTCCAGAAGAAAAACGAGACGTTCAAGTTGGCATCTAAGGAGCTAAATGTGGAGGAGCCGGTAAGTGGGGAGACTACCTGCAATACGGCCGGCGGCATCCGGGCTGAGGCTCTCGTTTCTCCAGGCGGAGGAGCTCGGGCGGCGCGCCCCTCGCTGGATCCGCGACAACGAAGTGACCCTGTGCATGAAGTGTCGGGAGCCCTTCAACCCGCTGACCAGACGCCGACATCACTGCCGGGCCTGCGGCTGCGTGGTGTGCTGGAAGTGCTCCGACAACAAGGTGGCGCTGGCGTATGACGGCAACAAGCTGAACAAGGTGTGCAAATCCTGCTACTCCATCTTGACGGCGCAGAGAGGAAGGAGGGCCGAGAGCACTAAGAGGCCAACAGCTGAGGTGAGTGGGTCGAATAAAAGGAGTGGGTGGGCCCAAGGGTCATTCTTGGAAAAAAAAGTTGATAGTTATTAATCCTTTCATTCACCCTGTAACATGCTAACATGATGGCCGCTGTGCCTGAAAGGGTTAAAAAAATTAATAAATCATGCTCCGTTTTAAATGTTCGCATTTCAAATGAATTTATTTGGAATAAAATGTTTGAGTAAGAGCAAAAAACTTTCAAAAAAATGCATTTTTATTGACAATTAATGACAGTTTAAAAAAAAACATCCAAGTAAATTCTATTTTTGTCATTAAAGAATTTAATTCACCAAAACAAAAATTGTAAATTTATTTTAGCAATAAATAATTGGGATGTGAAGTCAATTTAAAAAGCAATTTAATATTATTTTAGTTTATGTAACATGTTTTTCCTTTCAATTTAATTCAAATATATTTTACAAAACTTTTAATGTTATGCAAATAAGATATTTACAATGAGAAACTGTGCATAACCAGCCTACTGTGCTCATAAAAATTCATGTTCATTTTGTATTAGTATTATTTTTTTAAAATATTGAATATTATTGCATTTGATTGTAAATGGCTAATTTTAGAAAAACTGACATAAGCACAATATAAGACTCTCGATAGTGTAAAAGGTCAGTAGACCTAATTAAGGGCCAAACTTTGCCCATCCCCGATCTAAATCCACAGTGTGAGTCCAAATGTAGTACCTTTTTTTTTTTTTTTCTCCCCCTCAGTCGGAGCCTTTGTCAGCATCCTGCATGATGAGTGGCTTCCTGCAATACAGCGACAATCCCAAAACGTGGCAGCGGGTGTTTGCTGTCATCAACAAAATGCAACCGCTGGTCCTCTCTTTATATGTAGCTCAACAGGTAAATTACATTTTTTTTTCCCCTACCTACAAAATTATGACTTACCTTTTTACTTTTTTTTTTTCTTCTTCCCCCCCATTCAGGATACAAAGCCTCTCTCCTGTATTTCTCTGCTGGGCTGCATAGTGGAAGATCCCCCTCAGGAGCTCCATGGACAATCCTGCTTCAATTTAAGACAATCCAAAAGCTGCCACAAGTTCGCCTGCGACCACGCGGACGTCAAACGAGCCTGGTTGGCCGCTCTCAGGGTGGCCGCGACGGGCTCCGACGACTGCGCCAGCGAATCCAGCGGGGAAGAATTTGTTATCGTTTAGGAACGGCCAACATTCAAACAAGAGAACTGCGATTTCCTCACAGGCGGTGGGGCCACTTTTTATTTCTGAAATGGTTGACAGTAAAATAAATAAATAGTTTTAACATGAACCAGAGTGTCCCCTACTGCTACTAGTAAGAGGTTTGCTTTAGCCCTGTAAAATTCGGTCGGGGAAAACAATGAGGCTTTACTGGATTGGAATTCCTTTTTAGTAAACATTCATTTGATCCAGTGTTCAATAGTTATATGTAGCCGCAGGGAAACTACAGTGGTACTTTGACTTAAGAATGCTCTAACTTGATGTTTTGTTAAGAAAAAAAGTGGGAGAATACGGCTAACCGTTGTGTTTATGGCCACTCAGCTGTAAAACAAAACCAAAACACAATTCAATGTTTCAAAGTGAAACGATAGCAGTCACTCATCTTTTAAATCAAATGAAGGAGTTTTATTCAAATTTTTTTTTTTTTTGGTCAAGCGCTACACAGAGTAACTTGGTCTTTGCTAAAGGTCTGCTAGCTTAACGATAACGCATCATAGGAAATACTGTAGGGGGGCTAATAAGATAAGATAACCTTTATTTGTCCCACATTGGGGAAATTTGCAGTCCACAGCAGCAAAATTGGAGGGGGGGGGGGGTAATGAAATTAGCATTAATATTGAAGTCAATTTAAATCTTTAAGAAAAAAGTTAGCATGGTAGCATACTGGCCCAAGTCATTTGTAACTTTGTCCTTGCTAAAATTTCTACTTTTTTTTTTTTTTGTTGATTTCCATTCACGTCAGTGGGGCAAGATGATTTAAGATATGAGTGATGGATGCGAAACAAATGACATTCGTAAGTCAAGGTACCACGACAGCCAGCAGAAAACGACTTAGCTTCCTCTCCAAGGGCCTGCGTTCGTCTTGATTAGTGTTCCAACCCCAACTGGACGTTGGACGCGGAGGCTCAGCTGGCAGCGTGCAAAATAAATCCGTGTCGACGCCACTTTGAGCCCGTTGAAAAGATTTCAATTTGGTCTCAGCTATGGCTAAGAAGAAAAAAAAAACAGATGCATCCTTCAACGACAGTGTTCACATTTTACAAATGAAATGTTGATTTGTACATAAATGCTTCAACTAGGCCTGCAGGAGACCCACATGGGAAAGGCAAAACAATATTTACAGAACGGCAGGCTGTGTTCACCGGTCATGCAACACAGTATCCAGGTTGGAGTGGGCGGCGGGGGTTGCTCGACCCACTGGCAGCAGAGGAAGATTAAAAAATATATTTCATAAATAAAAATGTAATAAATGAGGAGGTGGCTATTTGCGGCCGAGAAGCCATCCCGAAGGCGGAATCGGCGTCTCAGCTGCAGCAAAGCTGGTCGGACACCAGCAGCGCGTCAAAACCGTAGATCTCCAGCAGGTGGAGCAGGAAGAGCCGATCGCCGTGCGGGTCCAGTCCCATGGCCCTCATGCTCTCCGTGGTCAGCGTCGGGTCAGGACTGGCGGCCACCTCGTTCAGTGTCTGAAAAATCCGGTTGTTCTGCTCCAGGAAAAACCTGAAGTCAAAATATATGTTGCAGTATGTGCACGCTTTTCGGATTAAAATATTTGACATGAACCCTTTTCGGGGACAGCGGTCATGACAGTGGACAGCTGATCATGTCATCAGGTTACTCAATGACATAATGACCTTGTCCATCTGCCCGCTTCAACAATCAAATGCGACAGACGTTTCTCGACCCCTGCATCCGACTCATTTTTTTTTCAATTCGTGTGACCTTACAGAATAAAGAGATCCTCTTCACTGGACACGCAGTCGCCATTCTCCTCCTGAGAGTACAACAGCATCTTCCTGCGACAATGCAAATCATACAATCGGCATTCAGTATGACTGATGATGACATATACCGCGATGGGATTTTATTTTCTTTTGTTACATGACACACCTTTGCTCAGTGAGCTTGCGATACTTCTCCCGGTCGGCGGTGCTGATGCGGAGCAGTGGTTTGAGACCCTCCCTGCAAGTCTTGACGTTCTGATTGTCCACGTAGACGTCGTAGAGATCCCGCTTCTCCTCGAAGATCTTTTCGGTCGTACCTGCACACAGTAACCATGTGGGTGTGCAAAAGACAATACAGGGGACCGCTGTAGTTCGTGAGTGATAGGGACCGGGCTGGCTCGCCAATCGCGAAAATCCGTATATGATGACGGCCACTAAAATGCGATTCAGGGGGGGAACATGTTTCAACACTCCAAAATTCTTCAACCTATGACATGCATTTTCCAGGAAAAAGCAGCGAGCAGTTGGGGGGGATTCGGGGACCCCCCCTGCCCAATAGAAGAACTAATAAAAGTGAATAAAAAAAACTGTCCTAGTGTTTTGCATGTTATTTATAGAAAATGTTATTCTATTATCGTAAATGTCGCAAATATAAAAGGTGATTAATATATTTGAATCATCTGAACAAATTTTTAATGGTTTTAAACATCTTAATAATTCATCCATCTGAACTGATTAATTATACTTTACTTCAAATAAACCCCTCCGTGAGTCGTCACCATACCGTGGTGGAGGGGTTTGTGTGTCCCAATGATCCTAGGAGCTAAGTTGTCTGGGGCTTTATGCCCCTGGCAGGGTCACCCATGGCAAACAGGTTCTAGGTGAGGGGCCAGACAAAGCACGGTTCAAAGACCCCTGATGATGATTACAATGAATGGATCTAAGTTTCCCTTGCCCGGACGCGGGTCACCGGGGCCCTCCTCTGGAGCCATGCCTGGAGGTGGGGCTCGTTGGCAAGCGCCTGGTGGCCGGGCCTACACCCATGGGGCCCGGCCGGGCACAGCCCAAAGAGGCAGCGTGGGTCCCCCTTCCCATGGGCTCACCACCCATGAGAGGGGCCAAAGGGATCGGGTGCAATGTGAGCTGGGCGGCAGCCAAAGGCGGGGATCCTGGCGGTCCGATCCTCGGCTGCAGAAGCTAGCTCTTGGGACATGGAATGTCACCTCTCTGGCAGGGAAGGAGCCCGAGCTGGTGTGTGAGGCAGAGAATTTCCGACTGGATATAGTCGGACTTGCCTCCACACACAGCTTGGGTTCTGGTACCAGTTCTCTCGAGAGGGGTTGGACTCTCTTCCACTCTGGAGTTGCTCACGGTGAGAGGCGCAGAGCAGGTGTGGGCATACTCATTGCCCCCCGGCTCAGTGACTGTACATTGGGGTTCGCACCGGTAGACGAGAGGGTTGCCTCCCTCCGCCTTCGGGTGGGGGGACGGGTCCTGACTGTTGTTTGTGCATATGCACCAAACAGCAGCTCGGCATACCCAACCTTTTTGGAGTCCTTGGAGGGTGTGCTGGAGAGTACTCCTGCTGGGAACTCCCTTGTTCTGCTGGGGGACTTCAATGCTCACATGGGCAATGACAGTGAGACCTGGAGGGGCGTGATTGGGAGGAACGGCCCCCCCGATCAGAACTCGAGTGGTGTTTTGTTATTGGACTTCTGTGCTCGTTACGGATTGTCCATAGCGAACACCTTGTTCAAACATAAGGGTGTCCATATGTGCACTTGGCACCAGGACACCCTAGGCTGCAGTTCGATGATCGACTTCGTGGTTGTATGTTTTTGGAGACTTGGGTATGTTTTGGAGACTCGGGTAAAGAGAGGGGCAGAGCTGTCAACTGATCACCACCTGGTGGTGAGTAGGCTCCGATGGTGGGGGAAGATGCCGGTCCGTCCTGGCAGACCCAAACATATTGTGACTGTTTGTTGGGAGCGTCTGGCGGAATCCCCTGTCAGAAGGAGTTTCAACTCCCACCTCCGACAGAGCTTTTCCCATGTTCCAGGGGAGGCGGGGGACATTGAGTCCGAGTGGACCATGTTCCGTGCCTCTATTGATGAAGCGGCAAATCTGAGTTGTGGCCCCCAGAGGGACCCCAGAGGCAGCTGACGGGTATCGACTGGCCAAGCGGAACGCAGCTTCGGTGGTCGCCGAGGCAAAAACTTGGGCGTGGGAAGAGTTCGGTGAGGCCATGGAAGCCGACTTCCGGACGGCTTCGAGGAAATTCTGGTCCACCATCCGACGTCTCAGGAGGGGGAAGCAGTGCACCACTAACACTGTGTACAGTGGAGATGGGGCGCTGCTGACTTCGACTCGGGACGTTGTGAACCGGTGGGCAGAGTACTCCGAAGACCTCCTTAACTCCACCAACATGTCTTCCTTGGAGGAAGCAAAGCCTGGGGACTCTGAGGTGGGCTCTCCTATCTCTGTGGTTGAAGTCACCGATGTGGTTAAAAAGCTCCTCGGTGGCAAGGCCCCGGGGGTGGATGAGATCCGCCCGGAGTTCCTCAAGGCTCTGGATGTTGTGGGGCTGTCCTGGTTGACACGCCTCTGCAACATCGTGTGGTCAACGGGGAGAGTGCCTCTGGATTGGCAGACCGGGGTGGTAGTCCCTCTCTTTAAAAAGGGGGACCGGAGGGTGTGTTCCAACTACAGAGGGATCACACTCCTCAGCCTCCCTGGTAAGGTCTATTCAGGGGTGCTGGAGAGGAGGGTCCGTCAGGAAGTCGAGCCTCAGATTGAGGAGGAGCAGTGTGGTTTTCCTCCCGGCCGTGGAACAGTGGACCAGCTCTACACCCTTAGCAGTGTCCTCGAGGGTATGTGGGAATTCGCCCAACCAGTCTACATGTGTTTTGTGGACTTGGAGAAGGCGTTTGACCGTGTCCCTCGGGGAGTTCTGTGGGGGGTGCTTCGTGGGTATGGGGTACCAAACCCCCTGATACGGGCTGTTCGGTCACTATACCACCGATGTCAGAGTTAGGTTCGCATTGCCGGCAGTAAGTCGGAATCGTTTCCAGTGGGGGTAGGACTCCGCCAAGGCTGCCCTTTGTCGCCGGTTTTGTTCATAACTTTTATGGACAGAAATTCTAGGCGCAGCCGAAGCGTTGAGGGGGTCCGTTTTAGTGGCCTCAGTATTGCATCTCTGCTTTTTGCAGATGATGTGGTACTGTTGACTCCTTCAAGCAGGGCTCTCTAACTCTCACTGGAGCGTTTCGCAGCTGAGTGTGAAGAGGTTGGGATGAAAATCAGCACCTCCAAATCTGAAACCATGGTCCTCAGTCGGAAAAGGGTGGAGTGCCCCCTCCGGGTCGGGGAGGAGATCTTGCCCCAAGTGGAGGAGTTTAAGTATCTTGGGGTCTTGTTCACGAGTGGGGGCAGGAGGGAGCGGGAGATCGACAGGCGGATCGGTGCAGCGTCTGCTGTGATGCGGACGTTGTATCGGTCTGTCGTGGTGAAGAAGGAGCTGAGCCAAAGGGCGAAGCTCTCAATTTACCGGTCGATCTACGTTCCAACCCTCATCTATGGTCACGAGCTATGGGTCGTGACCGAAAGAACGAGATCCCGGATACAAGCGGCTGAAATTAGTTTTCTCCGCAGGGTGTCCGGGCTCTCCCTTAGAGATAAGGTGAGAAGCTCGGTCATCCGGGAGGGGCTCAGAGTCGAGCCGCTTCTCCTCCACATCGAGAGGAGCCAGATGAGGTGGCTTGGGCATCTGATTCGGATGCCTCCTGAGCGCCTCCCTGGTGAGGTGTTCCGGGCATGTCCCACCGGGAGGCGACCCAGAGGAAGACCCAGGACACGCTGGAGAGACTATGTCACCCAGCTGGCCTGGGAACGCCTCGGGATCCCCCGGGGAGAGCTGGAAGAAGTAGCTAGGGAGAGGGAAGTCTGGGCTTCCCTGCTAAAGCTGTTGCCCCCGCGACCCGGCCCCGGATAAGCGGTCGAAGATGGATGGATGGATACTTCAAATAATAAAATAAATGTCCCAAATGTATTTATATGAATAGGCTTATTTTAGAATTTATTTTACAGAATTTCTTTTTTCAATTTACCAAACATCGAATTAAAAAAAAAAGAAAATATAATGTACTGTATATGTGTTTTTTTTTTTGTTATTGACTCTAAACATATATCATGCTGGATGCACAGACATCATTGTTTATTTCTCTAATATGATATTGTGTGATCACAAAATAAAAAATGCACCACAACATTTTGACTGGGCATTTTGTTATTTTTTTCATTATTTACAGTAAAAATATTGACCAAATATTAAATATCAAATATGGAGTACATGTAAAAGTATGTACAGTATACATATGTGTTTGTGTATGTAAAATTGTATTTGTCTATTTAAATATTCATTTAGAATTAATATATTAACTAATCGTTCGATACATCTAAAACGGTTTATTTTACTAATGTTTATTTTTTATTTTTTTAACAATCGACATCATTTTTCAAATCAGCTTCATTAACCAATTTTATGACCCAACTTAAAATAAAAGGCAAAATTAATGTGGGCATCAACTGTATGTTAGCGTGACGTTTCACTCACATGCCACATAGGAGAGCTCGTTCTCCAGCGCGCTAATGTCGGCCACGTTGACGTAGAAGAAAGGCCTGAACTCGGGCACGGCCACGCCCACTCCCGGGATGGAAATGTTTGCCAGGCAACAGCAGCAGTACACTAAGATGTGGGGGGGACAAGAGCGATAAAACACACACCGAGTGTCGGGTTTTTTTAGCTTTCAAAAGCCAGCTGTTTCTCCGCACCTCGGTAGCAGACCACGCCCACGGGCGGCGGAGAGAAAATGAGGATTCGCCGCCGCAGCAGCGCCAGCTTCCACAACACCATGATCTGCTCGCCGAAGAAGCGGATGAACTGGGACATGCAGCCTGCCGGGTGGGTGATCTGGCAACAACCTCTTTAAAATGAGAGAGGTGGGAAAAAAAATGCAGAACCGGGGGTTGTGGTGGGTTTTTAACCTTCATTTCTGGATGCATGCTGTGGTTGATGGCGACCCCCCAGGCACTGATAGGGCAAAGTGAAACGACGTCATCGCCGCTAGGGAGCAGCAGTGCCCTCTTGTCCTCGTAGAAGGCCTCCAAAGGAGAGTAGTGGCCTGGGGATTGAAGTTGGAGCCTGGCTCCGGAGCAAAAGAAATAAAAAAAAAAGCACAGTCAGCGGAAAAACAATGACATCCTTGCTGCAGTGAAACATGAACAGGTTTTAGATTTGTGAACTGGAGGACATCTTGAACTAGCAAGAATCGGACAGAGTTTTGTATATGCGTTGATCAGGAGTGTTCATTTTTCACAGAGGATAAAGAATATATGACTGTGTACTTGTCCTTTCACCATTTAAAAAACACGGTAATATAAGATGCTATTTAGCGTTAGCATGAAGGGCACGGACTCAAAGTCTATGTGCATCTTTGTTTAACTATAATTTAGGTCTTGCTAGACAAGAAACTTCAGCTGAGAGTGAGAAAGAAGCAAAACTAACAAAAATATTCCACCAGATGGCGCCAAAGTACTTTTATTGTTTTGGCTTGCGCATGGGATGGGAATCAGTGGCAGGTCTTATTTGAAAGATGTTTGGATTTTTCGCTTTTGTCTCCCAAAAGATTTTAAAAAACCCCTGCTTGCTTCCAAGGCTGAGAACGCCCCACTCCCCTCAAAAAAGGAGAGAGGAAGGGTGGACGAGAAAGCATCCACAAGATGTCAACTATTTTGTGAGCAACAGGGCGCTCTTTGTGAAAAGAGTGGATGAGTAAGGCACGAGTGACTGGAGGTCACAGAGTTGAGGAATCGTCATGAGGGAAAGTCAAGACGAATTTCTCACCATAACAGAGCACTCTATATTTCAACCTCATCTTTAAAATGAAAAAGAAATCAAAACCTAAGGCATGATACCTGACTTGGTGCTCCAGGAAGCTCATGTAGCGGTAGAGCAAAGTGTAGGAAGGCGACAAGATGCCCACCGACTTCATCCTGGCGCCGCGCTCCGCCGTGCTCTCCACCGCCATGTTGGCGAAACAGGCCAGGCCGAAGTAGGAGCCTTTCCGGAAGTAGCTGGGCATGCATGGTGTGTGTGTTGGGGGTTGGGGGGGAGATGGGGGGGGGTAGATAAAGCCTGTGAATCATGGAAGCAACGGCAGGGCCAGATGGCTGAGCTGCTTTTCTTTTATTTATTTATTTATTTATTTATCTGTTGGGATTTTTTTTTTGTTTTTGGGGGGGGGGGGGTTGGCAACACATTCTGCTAAGAGGAAGATAAGAGGAAGTACATTTCCACAAATAATATATCCATGTTTGATGTCTTTTTCAATCTGTATTTATTCCATTCAAATTGAATGACCGTATTTTCCGCACTATAAGGCGCACCCTAAAAGCATGAAATGTTCTGTGTGTCTTATAATTCGATGCGCCTTATATATGGATCAATATTCTGATTTCTTGGACGTAGAATTTTAAATGTTATGCAAAGCGCTTTGTTACAGCTGCAGCGGTTGTTGAAAGCGCGATATAAATAAAGCTATATGTATTGTATACCCTTTAGCGTAGCTCCTTCTAGTGGATGCATAACGCAACCGCAGCCACTTTTGTAGCTTCTATTCTGTGCGGCTTATAATGTGGTGCGCCCTACATTTGAAAACTGTTTTAAAATAGGCCATTCATTGAAGGTATGCCTTATAATCCGAAGCACCTTATAGTGCGGAAAATACGGTATACTAGCGGGAAGATGTAGCATGTCATATAGTTTGGACAATGTGTAGAAAATGTTTTAACTGTATTTAGGAATAAATTCTACATTTACTGCTGCTGAAAGGAATATGCAACATTTCGGCTTCTTTGTTTTGTATTGAATGAAATTAAACATGTTGGCTTCATTTCCGATTAAATTTTCAGTGCATTTGTTTATTTGTTTTAGTTTTTCTTTTTGAATTATTTCTAAATGTGGCCCCATTAGCATCGCGGTCTGTTCATAAAATATTGTAAAATAAAACCCCGCCACATTTTCACAACCTACTTGGCTATTTTTAACCCTTTCAGGGACAGCGGTTACTACAGTGGACATCTTATCATGTTATAAGGTTACAGGGTTAATGGAATTCTGCCAATCGAAAAGCCGCATCATTTTGATAAAATAAAAATCTGACAAGGTAACGGCATGCCGTATACTTACAATAAAATACGAATGAAACGGTGACAAAATATTGAAACTCCCAAATTGTTGATCAAATATTGACATGCAAGTCGGGAGCCACTTACATGAAGTCTGTGGTGACTCTGTGGGAGCCACTGGCGATGGCTTTAAACTCCACTCCTTCCAGGTCCATATCCTTGGGTAGGCACCACTCAAGCATGTTTCCTACCACAGACACACACACACGCACGCAAATCATGTCAACACAACACGGACATGCGCGTTCGATACCCTGAAGGTTATGCGGCAGCTGGTTCCATTTGTGAAACTGGAAGATATCAGAGATCTTGATTTGGTAGACCTGTTTGGTGGATGGACTATTTCGGCAAAGGAGATGTGTTCGCCGCCAGACATTGAAAGAAATTGACTTTTTGGTCTGAGTTAGTTAGGAAAAACAACATTTGTTTCCTTTCGCAATGATTGTAATTGGATGAATACCCAGCTCACATAAATAAGTTGAGTAAAATGTTATTACAGTGAAGATGAGGCCTTATTACGCCCACTGCCCTCTGTCAAAAAAAAAAAAAAAAAGTACAAGCGCCCAACCTCCGTAGAGTGTCCCAGCTGCCTTCTGCACAGAACCAGCCGTTTTATTTTTCATTCCTGTGGATCAATGAGCCAACTTGGCTGCACTGATTCACAAGAAGCCCGAAAACAAAACAGACAACGTCACAGTTTTAAGATTACGAATTATTTACTGATTTTGTCAATCCAAGGCCAGGTCATAAAACAGGGCCACACCTGTTTGAGACATGCAGACACAGATTTTTCTCCCCATGCATTCGCTGCGATTTGTTTTGTAAGGAATAGTAAAAACATCGTATTGTTTTGATTGGTAATCATGAAAAGTGAACATAAATGTAGTTTTAACACAGATATGGGGTGAGCCCAACGAGGTGTCTGGCCAAACGTCTTGCATATTTGATGTCGCACCTGTTCTCGTGTTGAACGTAACCACAAAAACCGACACGATTTGATCCTTTTCCTCCCACGTCACCATCCGATCTTCCAGCGGCACATCCCCGGGTCCTGAATCCGAGGGATGTTCCAGCGCGTCGGGGCGCCGTATCGCATCCGCGCCCGCCTGAGTGATGGAGGTTGCGGGCGGGGCGCCGCAGCCGTCTGGACCCCCCGGAGCGCCGCTCCACCCAAGCTCCGGCGCGGAGACAGCCGGCGGACCGCGGCTGTCGGAGGGACTAGCTAGCCGGTCCCTGGAGTCGACACCGGTGGGCTTCTCCGCGGACGGGACCTCTTCCCAGTCCAGCAGAGGGGCTCGGTCCGACCGCTCCCCCATCCCGTCTGCGTCTCGCCGGGGATTGCAACCGATGTCTCAGGCGACAGGCGCCACCAGACGCATCCGTGGACGACGAAGGCTCAAACCCGCATGTTCGACTTGTTCGGGTTGCTACAAAAGGCTTTCATTCTGTTGCAGAGTTGCAGCCGGAGCTCACAGTGAGGAATATTCCTCCCAGGGAGAACATAAAATTTGATGCTGTTGAGAGAGGGGCAACTCCTTCGCTCAGGCTCGAGTTGCGTTCACAAGCAGACTGTTAAAATTCCCTTCCAAACTGTTCAGGTTAAATGTGACACAAAGTCATAACCTTCCTAATTCTTTTTACCGTTAACTTTAAATGATGCACAGAGCTACAACAGTGACGTTTTTTTTGCAGAAGATAAAGAATATATGCCCACGTATTCTTTTTAAATTTTCTGTCTATGTGGATTGCTTCACCATTTATCTTCAAATATCTGTTGCTTAAAGTGTTATTGCTACTTTCATTAGCCTGCTGACGGAAATTTGATTGTGTTTTCGCATTAAACTAGCAGATATTGAAATATATCTGACTGCATCACAATTCAAGGTACTACTGGGTGAGTCATTTTTGGGGACAGTGTTAACCATGTTCAAGAGGGACCGTGAACTGCTTCTAGTTTCATTCCATTTGCACAGTGACAGTACCGGTCACATGTTTGGAAAAAGCCTCTTGTTCAGTGCCCGCCCCCCATTCCTAAACACACCTGAATTGTAGCTTCATATTTAATTGACAATCTGAACAAATATTTATTTGGCAAACAAAAATTGTTTAGAAAAACAAAGTTTTATAATTTAGAGAGAGATGTAATCCTTTGAACGCAGATTTTATTTTTCAACGTCTTCTCCGCAACTCCCGAACGAACGAGAACACACCTTTTTTCCGGCTACTCAAACACTTCCTGGTTTCCTTCAGCCAATCAGACAATACAGTATCAACATAAACTTGTTTCAGCAATTATTAAACGGAATATAACCTAGGTAACTGTAACACCAAAGAATATAATGCTCAAATATAAAATGAAAACGATTAATAATTTAACATAAGCTTACACATATATAAATCCAAAAGCAAAGAGACGTCGAAAAATACATATTTTTAGGATTACTCGTTCATTTATGAACCGAAGGCACTCTCTTTAAATCCAGTATTAAACATTTCGACGAGATCTGCGGTCCATCGTACAGATAAACATTGTAAAGATATCGTGTTAACAAATGCTTGCAAGCGGTTGTTTACGATTTGGCTTCTTGAACGTGCACCGATTAACATACAACTTTTTCCGACCAGCGGCACTTTCGACGAAAACGTTTTTTTTTTTAAAATCTTTTTTTTAAACTTCAAATCTTGTCGATGCTTTATATTTAAATGTAGTTACTACAAAGTAAAAGCATACATTTTATGTACGACATGATAGGTCACAAAGTGAAAACGCGGAAGGAAGCTTACGATGAGGGTCGGTGACGTCATCCAATACACGTCACCACACGGAAGCTTTCAGATCCAACCTGCGAGACGCTTCCTTTGGTCTGATCAAAAATGGGTGCGTATTCTGAAATACAACCAAATTCACATTTCTCAAATAATTTAACCATTAAGCTGTTGGAGTTTTCGTAAAAACTCACGAAAGCTTGTGTTTTGTCCTGCTTGTCGACTTCTAAATGGCCCCCTAACTGATTTTGCTAAACTGGCTAAAGCTAAAGCCACGTTAGCTCATTGCAATATTTGTCTTTGCGTGCAGTGGACAATTCAAATATCACCGATCTAACCATTTTAAGCCAAAAACGTCACCCAAGTGTTGCACACTTAGCAGCAAAGTGACAGCTTGTGTTTTTTCAACATAACCTTACCTGGCTAGTGTTGATCAGGCAAACGGTGGCTAACCAGTCAAGCCGGCTGCATCAAAGCTTCCGGAATGTCAAACATTCAAACAAACATGTTATTGTCAAATAAAGTCTTCACTTTCTCAGCTTTTGCATCAATTTTACATTTAAATTAGCAGTTGTATGATTCACATGGTTGCTTTTTGGAGAGGGGGAAAAAACACAGCAAAATGGGTGTGTACCTCCAGGTGGCTTCTTCTCCAGTCTCTTCTCGGGCCTGTTTGGAACCAGGGAAATGAGGATTCTCATCCTGGGTTTGGATGGTGCAGGAAAAACCACCATTTTGTACCGGCTGCAGGTTGGGGAGGTGGTCACCACAATCCCAAGTAAGTACCGACACTACATTAGGGAAAATCAACTAGTAATGTGCCATGGGAAGACATCCAATTTCACCTTTTCTAAAAAATTATCGATCACCGTTTTTTTTCCCTTATACACCTGGCACAAGTGTGACTGCCAGAAGAATGGAATGCTCGCATAATATCGGAGGACACATTGCAAGCACCACATGGTAGTCTGCGCAGACAAAAAGCATCAGCCTTGAGTGATGCAATAAATAAAATTATGAGCTGACTAACATGCAGAAATAAAGCTGCGCCTGCTTACCTTCAAGGCTGACTCGTTCCTTCTGCACCAAACCGGCTTACTCAAAGGCATTGAATGTCACTCATGTTGTATTGGGGGGGGGACTTTGGAACTTGAGGCAACACAATGCAGCACAGCTCCCACGGAATACTTTCCCCCAGATTTTCTACTACCGTACATACATTTTTGTTTGGCTGGCGAGCCGTGAGCGCTCAATAAAAGATGGGGGGGGGAAACCCTGGACCAGATTACGATCTGCCACACGAGTCTATTTTGACTTTTTGACTCCCTCCGTTGTCGCTCTCGTGCAGCAATCGGCTTTAACGTGGAGACCGTGACATACAAAAACCTGAAGTTCCAGGTGTGGGATCTGGGAGGCCAGACGAGTATCCGGTAAGTATACGGCATTGGTTTGTTATGTTTCCGGCATCTTTTTAAATGTCCGCCCCCCTCTTGTCACAGGCCATACTGGCGGTGCTACTACTCCAACACAGACGCCGTCATCTACGTTGTCGACAGCAGCGACCGTGACCGAATGGGCATCTCCAAGTCTGAGCTTGTGGCTATGTTGGAGGCGAGTCTATATCACGGAGTTGTCATAATCTGAAGCGGTATGCCGTTTTCCTCGTGGTTATTTTTAATTATTATTATTTTGAATCCAGGAGGAGGAGCTGAAGAAGGCCATCCTTGTCGTGTTTGCAAACAAGCAAGATATGGAACAGGCGATGACACCGGCCGAGGTGGCCAACGCACTGGGCCTCCCTGCCCTCAAAGATCGGAAGTGGCAGATCTTCAAGACCTCGGCGACCAAAGGCACGGGCTTGGATGAAGCTATGGAGTGGTACGTTTTTTTTTTTTTTAACGATGAAGACAAATGATAAGAGATGAGTGCGTTTACTGCGGCGTTTTCTCTGCAGGCTGGTGGATTCGCTGAAGAGTCGGCAGTAGAACAGAGGGGGAAAAAAAGACGACTACGACGATGACACGTGCCCCTTTTTTTTTTGTAAATATCCTTCTGTATGAAACCTTGTGACTGACCTCGCTTCCCGTGTACTCCGGCCAAACCTGGGACTGAAAAGCAGAGGCCTCGTTTTCTATTGTCTGCGTGAAAAGCATTGTTCAGAGCGCAGCAGTGGTCAAGGTTACACTTCCTACTTTCAAATCAAACAAAGTTGGGTGCCTTTGGTCAGATTCATTCACTCCCATCACCCCCAGAAGGCTTGTGCGTGTCAAACGAGCAAGAAACGCAATGACACTTTGCTAGGAGGCACCGCATAGCCGATTCTTTACACACTAATGGACCACCGAGTGTTATTTAAATCTCTTTTTGTACATGAGTGAATTGATTTGCCGGTCGTCGCACCACCATTTCTATTGTCGACATAGTTAAAATTATGCCCCCCCCCATGGATTGCAGAGTACAGTTTGATTCAAATTGAATGGCTGCATATTTATAACTGCTTGTACAGTGAAAATGATTCCCAGTAAAGACTTTTGGTGATTGTAACAATCGTGTGATACTTTTTATGGGGATGATTTATAAAATGCTATGCAAACCAAAAATAAAAGAAAAAAAAGGCGGCTCTAGGAGACTCTTCACCCATTGACATGATTCCGCTTTATCTATTGACAAAATGAGTTCCTTGGTTGACTCACTGCACCATGGCCAGGTCTTTGAGCGCGTGGCTACGGTGCTTCTTGGCTTTATAACCAGGCCGCAGGAACTCGATCTTGCGCTTTTTGGCCTCGATTTTATTGAGGTGCTTCTTGACTTTCTTCTGAGCGGCGATGTCGGGGTTGGTCACCGCCTGGCGAGACAAAATCCAACAGTTAACGTGTTGAATTTATTGACATGAAATTGTTCCATTGTTAACTCATTCACTCCCAAAGACGTTTTTAAACATCTTTTCAGACTTGGTCCAGAATTGGCTGGGACTGAATGAGTTAAAATGTGTCACATTTGTGTTTGAAGGGGACATTCCCTGGAAATACAAAACCACACTTGAATGTCATTTCTTATTTTTACGAAAGGTAAATAAATAAAATCTCATTCCTGCAAGGAAAAAAAAAAAATCAGATTTTAAGTCACGTTAAGCCTGCGGTGGCTTTACCTGCATGGCTCGTTGTCGCTTACGCGCAGCCCGCCTCACTGCGAACTGCTTCTGCACCGCCGAGAAAGCCAGCGAGAAGGTCTCCAGGCCCATCTGTTTCTTCATCAGCTCGATCAGCTCCTGAGCCAGGTTCTTCAGTGTCGGGTCTGATGACGACGATGTAAGTGAGCGCCCCCTTCAGGTAGGCATGAAAAAAAACGTGGTTTACCTTGTTCTGCGTAGGTGCTCTCCAATTCTCTGTAGAGCGGCGCGATGATGGTGGTCAAATAGGGGCCGAGTCGCTCCTTGCCGAGGTCCATTGCGATTGCTCCCAAGAATTTAAAAACGCAGGTTCTCTGTAAATAAAAGGGATGGGAATGTTACAGAAACTCGGCATGGTAAAGTGTACCTTTTTTTTTTGCTTTAACAAAAAAAAAAAAAAAAAAAAAATGGTACTACAGGATTTTAGGAAAGTTGATTTTACATTTCACAACAGCTGCAACAAAGCAAACATTTAGCATAAAATAACAAAACACAACACAGTTTTCAATATAATATGTGTAGAGGTTTCAAAATCGCTTGAGAACATTTCTTTTGACTCTTCAGTTGTCAGAAAAGTAGCATTTGAAGGAGCCGGGCTCCATTTTGTCTCCTCAAAGATTGGATGTCTTTTTATTCCTACTCAACTTATTGTGCGATACCAAAAGTGTAGTGCATTGAAATGGATTTCCAGATGCTGCTTTGGTACCTTCAGTGGAACTTTGGGATTATGTGCCGCCTCCCTTTTGGCCATCAGTGACAGCTTTTTGATCAGCCACAGCAGCGACGGAGGTTTGTCGTCCTTCACGTCGTCCGCTTCATCCTGCTCTTCCTCCTTATCCTCCTCTTCCTCTTCCTCCTCGTTCGCCTCCATTTCCTCCTCAGGGGTGATGATGTTCGACTCGGGGGAGACCAAGTAGATGTTCTTGCCCACGAAGAGGAGGTTTTTGATCACCTGCTCGCCAGACTCCGTGTCCAAGAATCTGGACTGCAGCTGATGGCAGAAGGCTAACGCCAGCTCTCTCATCTGCAGAAAAGAATGACGAGAGGATGTGAGAAGAGGATATTACAACTCTGGGGGGGAGACTCGACTTGACATTGACCGTGACCTTTTTGTCCAGATTGCTCGTGATGAAAGCGGCGGCCACATTCGGGGGTGATTTCCCGCCTCCCTGCGCTCTCCACGCCGCAACCAGCTCCTCTGCCTGGTGGGCAGCGAAGAGCTGGCCGAAGAGCTGCGAGGCGGTCAGCCACACCCAGCAATGAGGGTGGCGCAAATGGCCTTCGATGTGGCCTAAAAAAAACGACAGCGGATTTTAACTCATTCAGTACCAGCCAATTCGAGACCAAGTCTGAAAAGACGTTTAAAAACATCTTTGGCAGTGAATGAGTTAATGTGATTGGCTTGGTGGCAGCCGTGAAGTGGGCGGCTTACCCCAAATATGGGCGAGGGTGTCAGGAGGTTTGCTGAGCTCCAGGAAGCCGCAATGTTTGATCAATTTGGTGACAAGAGTGAGGTAAGTGAACAGGAGCCTGTCCGCTGCCCGCTCCTCCTCCTCCTCCTCAATCTGAAACGACGTGAAAAGTCATAAAAACAGGCTTCCGCTTGACCCCTCTTGACATTGACAGGTACGCCGAGGCTATTCCGTGTCACATTTTGACCCGCGTCTCCATTTTAAGATCGTACGTCTTCGTAGTTGTCGGGGTTGAGCTCCTTCGCCAGCAGCGGTAGCAGGCCATCGAGGCGTTTGGCAAAGTTCTCCTCTTCCACCTCCACGAACAAACCGCAAAGCTGAGCGCCCAGACGCTTCAGGCTCACCTGCACCACAGCAACCTTTAACGACGCGCTCAAATATGACCAAGCGTCCACCAGATGAAAAGTCAAGCTCACGTGCCTTCTCTTCATTCAGCCAACTGCTGACGAGGGAGAACAAAGAATTCTGCTGGTTGACGTCCACCTTGGCCAGGAGGTCCTTGATGGCCATGGCGGCCATTTTCTTGCAGCGCGCAGAGTCATCGTTGACCACCACCAGGGCCAGCGGTGCAAAGAAGATGTTGCTGTACCTCCGCAGTAAAGTCTTAAGAGAATAAAATCCGGCATGGCGAAGAGTTAACACAACCTGTCAAGATTATTTCGGATTAATTGCGCAGCTCGAAAAAGTACCTGAGGGAACGTCTGGAAGACGTAAGCGAGCATCTCCAGCGCAGACTCCCTGCCCGTGTCGTGTTCATACGCCAGCTGGGCCACAATGAAGTCCAAGTGGTGCTGCAGTTTCTTCCCCAGTGGGTAGTCCAGCAAGTACTTTAAATAGATCTGTCTGCAGTGCACTCGGATCATGGAGTTACTTCCGTTGACCGACAGCGTGGCTACTTTCCTCATCAGCGGCTGCATCTCGGGAACGATGAGCTTCCGCGACAGAATCGCCTGAGACAAGTCGGTGAGATTTTAAATCAAAGCGTTCCTGGGTCGGGATCCGACTAACATTTATCCCAACGTTCACGTTTTTTGTTCTTCAATGTCTGCCGATGATGACACGAACTATGTTGAAATTTTCATTGAGGCCAAAAGTAGTGCTTTGACACAGACTACAGGCGCCTGTAACCCTTGAAGGGGGCAAGAATTTTCACTTTTACACGTACCTTCAGGAGGCCGAAGGCAGTCGCCCGTCGAGACTGGTCATAGATGTCCTCCTCGGCGTATCCCAGCAGGACCTGCAGTTGGGGCTCGGAAATCCTGCTGTCCTTCACATTTTTCACCAGTATGGTGATGGTCTGAAAGAGACAACAAGTATGGCGAATACAGCACAGAATATGACAAGTCGTAAAAAATTGCCGACCTTAAAGCAATTCTGGACCAGGACGTAGTTCTCCCCACGGGCGGCTCCGGCCTTGGAGTAATCCTTAAGCAGGACAAAGAGCTGCTTGGTCAGCTGATTGACATTCTCCGCCACGGCAGGCAGAGGGAACTTCAGCACCCACGTGAAGGCTACCAGAGCTTCCGTGATCACCTAATTAGAGGGTGGAAAAAAGGAATTCAATTCTGGAAGCCAGGTTGGGTCAAAATATGAGCTGCTCCCACCTTGACGTGCATGGAGGTGAGGCATTCAAGCAGCATCGGCACAAAAGGGTCCAACATCTCGAGGGCCGACTCCATGGATGACGTCACTTTGGCTTTCTTCAGACTCAAATGGAGCAGCTGGAGAACATGAGTGATTATCAAGACGACCAAAAGAGGCGGACTATGATACGGTATGTTTTGGTTGTGTCAGCACCGTTTCCCAAACTTTGAGCACGGCACACATTTCATACATTAAGAAAAAAAAAAGTCAGACCTCCAATAGAAATACAGCGATAACATCGGAAGTGGAATGCAAGGAAATTTCTTCCTTTAATTTTTTCCCCCTCTGCGCTCATTTTTCTGCCTGGCATTAAATGTCACTGGCAAAAATACATTGCAACGAACCCTTTCAGGGGCAGCGGTTGCTACAGTGGACATCTGACGTTATCAGGTTACAGGGTGCATGAAAGGCTTGAGTAAAATTGGATCATTTTGTTCTGTGCTCGCTCCTTACCTTAAGACCCGCATCCACCAGGATGTGCATGTTGGTTCGGCGGCTGACGGGAGCTTTCACACCGCCCCTCTTTGGAGTGGGTGGCAGGAGTAGGCAGCTAGGAGGGGGGAGTCGCGGGTCAGGTGGAGGCTTTGCTGAAGCTTTGTCCCTAAAAAAAATAAATAAATGAAAAACACACACATAATGAAATAAAATGAGAATAAATTAAATAATCAAAATGTAGACATGTCACTCCCTGTCATTCATACTTGTCTTTCTTGGTGAGCAGAGGCAGGCTCTGGCTGATAAGACCGTGGCTCAGCAGGAGGATGTCAGAGGAGCCCATGCCCGTATTTTCCAGCAGACCCAGAACCAGGCGCCGCAGAACTGCGGCAACGCGGTTACACACCTTCAGACTCTTTGAGTTCTCCAGAATCTGCAACGACAGATTGAATAAACAAACGCGCGCAGTGAAAAGAGCACAATCCAACCGGACTGCGCCCACCTCTTTCAACGGCAGAACGAGCATGGTGATGCTCTCCTTGCTGCAAAACTGGGCCAGAATCTGGTAGGAGTCCATGCTCTTGCTATGCCGTGCCTCCATCAGTTTCGAGACGATGCCCTTCACCTCTTTCTCCTCGGCGACGACGCCAAACAGCTCGTTGTTGAAGATCTGAGCGGTGCAAGGAAAAGCCAATGAATAAAAACACAACGCGCTCATACGCAAGTCCGAAGAACGAGACTGAGCGCTTCCTTCTTACGTTGATGAGCATGCTCATGCATGGGTCCAGGTCACCACTTTTCAAAGTTGGGCTGAGGGCCAAGAGCAGCTGGTACACAGTAAATGTCAGAACGTGGACCTGGGAGACAAATACACACAGAGAAGATGAGATGATGGAGTTGCTGCTCTCTTTTGGGGTGGACATTTTTTTTACGCTCATGTTCAATTTATATAACAGATGGCTCATTTCTAAATTATATTAAAAAGCGCATCAGGTTATGATACTTTCTTTTTTTTTTGTAATTTTGACCAATAAAAAAAAAGATGACATTTCAGAAAAAAGCCACCTGTTGCTGAACCCTAAATTCATAAATATTACATCACATATTATAGTTATCATATTACTAATATTATTATTCTGAAAACCTGATGCGCCAGAGAGAGAAAAAAAAAGAGGGCACATTTGGAAAAAAAGAGTGTCGACCAGTGTCATTATTTAATCAATTATTGTTTTATGTTTATTTTGCTAAAATGCGTATTGTATTATTCGCAATAAATATATCAAAAATATATATACAGAAAGAAAATCAAATGCAGTGGAGGGACTGATGCCTCCCACAAGTCGCAAAAATCAGCAAGTAACGACACCCCCAAAATGGTTGAGAATTGCCCACCGTTGCCACAAGATGGTGGCAAACCAGCACATGAAGCTCCTAAACTAACCTCAACATAGTTCTATGGCAGCAATATACCAGGAGCAAAACTTTTAAATGAGCAGCAGGAGAAGCTGTACAGCTTAACTAACCCCCCAAAAATGCAACAAATATTACAAGACCAGATAAAAGGACATAACAAGCGTTGACATGAATTAGTTTATACCTGGTAGCCTTTCATGAGGATACCCTGCATCTCTTTCAGCATGTACCGCAGGTAGCGGCAACCCAGCGTCTCAAGGATCTTCACCAGCGTTCCCCTGGCAACTTCGCGAACCTCCTGGAATCGGTTTCTCAGGACCACGCACACCTTGATCAGGATCCTGGACGGCAAGCAGAAGAAGACGCATTGACCCTTTCAGAAGAGGACACATTGAAGCAAAGAGCGCAAAAAAATAAAATAAATGGGGATACCCTGGCAGGTTGGCCTCCATGATGTGTGGAGGAAGAGTTTGCATGAGTTTGATCATGGCGAAGGCTATCGGGATGTGCGCCACTTCTTCTTCCTTCACCTCCTTGGATTTCACCGCCTTGTGCTCATCGTCACGTTTCACCTAGAGATTCGCAAATACACACTTTGCTGCCATTGACGGCGATTTAAAAAATAAATACATTTAAAAAATCATACTTTGGCGTTGAGACATTTTTGAAGGCGAGGCAACACGCTGCTCATGACGCTCTGCTGGATGGTGCTGATGAGCGACTTCAGCTCCTGTTGACTCTGCGGCAGACCACAGGAAACCACCACGGGCTTGGGAGCCGGGGGTTTCTTGGCTTTAGCGGCGGTCGCTTTCTCGGAGGAAACTTGTCCTTCATCCAGCGTTTCCACGGCGACAGCTTGCAGAGAAGGTTTGCCATCGATCTCCATGGCCTCCTCATCGTCACTCGACTCCGATTGTTCGGCTGCGGCCTCTTCCTCGACATCCATCGCAGAACTTGCAGCTTCATAAACAAAAAAAAAAAAACTATTGAAGTGAACCCTTACTGTGAAACTCCTCCACAGCGAAACCTACATGGGCGAAAATACCCCCTAATGTGAAAACATTTTCAAGCATGAAAGCTCCCCCTACGACGAAAAATCCCCCTGTTCCGTTATACGAAATCTTTTTCTCTGCTCTTGGCTCGCGACGAGATTCACTACAACGAAAACAAGCCTTCCGCAAAAGTCGAATCCAACAGCGACCTCTACTGCTTCGTTTGGAAACAGCAACAGCAACCACTACACTGGTTTACACATGCGCAGTAGTCCAGGAAGTATTTGTTATCGTTCGTTTCAGACGCAGCAAGAACGCTGAATTGCTAAAATGGCGACAAAACGGACCTTTGGATGTCAAGCAGCTAAGACAAGAAGAGCTATGACGCTGGAGGAGAGGGTAAAAATGAAAGACAAAGGAAGCAAAATAAAAAACATTATCCAAGAATTTGAGAAGTGTTGGGAAGCAAAAGAGTATAAATGACTTATTAAAACCAACAAAGTGGAGTGATTAATATAAAATAATTATATGTTAATGTTAAACAATATCAAATGAGTGTATGCTCATATTTATGCACTATGTACATTATTGGAATAAAAATAAAGAGTACACATATATGGTGCGTGTGTGTGTGTGTGTTTACATCTGAGATAAAATTTGCGACAGTGAAAAACCCCCTGTTGTGAAAAATGTCTTGCTCCAAACATGATTTCGTTGTCGAGGAGTTTCACTGTATTTATCATGGGGAATACTCCAAAAATATTTACTTCTTAAATCCCACTTAAATTATTGTTTTTTTTTAATGAAGAAAAACAAATTCAACACATTGTACCCCTTTTTAAAAGTTTTCACCTTCTTTGGCTTTAGCAGCTTCCATCTCTTGGGTGAGGGTCTCATGGTCAAAGTGGAATGCCTCGAGGACTTTGACGAGCAAACTGGAGGTGACAGGACGACGACAAAATGAGAGGAGTTCAAACGGAATATGAAAATAAGAATTCGTTGAGTGGTCACCCACCTCACAGCCAGCTTCTGCTCGACCTGCGACGTCTGCAGGACGTGAACGAAATGCTTCAGGTAGTACAGGTACTTGGACCAGGTCAGCCGGCGACACACGGCGGCCACAATGTCCACGCACGCCGTTGTCATGTTCTCGCGCTGCCGTGCACCACCAGGAAAAAAATATTACGAGACAAAAGTCAAATGCATTGTGAGCGTGACGACGCGAGCGTCACCTGCAGCATTTTCTCGTCCATCAGGGCCGTCAAAGCGTAAGGCATGATGTAATTCTGCAACGAACGCGGCGACAACACCACAGTGCCCTCAGTTAGCTGCTTGGCTAACTTCCTCAGGGCTCGACCCCGACGGTGGATCTAGAGGAAGACACACACAAACGATAAGAATCTCAAGAGGGAAGATGGATGTAAAAGATTCTATACCTGAATGTGCTTCATGTGCTCGAAGAAGTCCGACTCTGGGTCGTTGTAGTCGGTGAGCTGCACCATGTCACGGAATTCTTTCTTCGTGGGGAAGGTCTTCACCAGGCAGGCGAGTACGTTGGTATATTCGTGCTGCACGCTCTAACATAGAGAAGACGGTAGACTTTGATTCAAATGCTCACTCCCCACTACAGGTTTTGGGTCTTACAGTTTCAAATATTTCAGGGTTTCTGCACGTATGAGAAAATCAAATGTAATACTTTTGGTCATATATAGCGTTAAAAGGAGTGTAAAACATTCAGTCGAGATTTATGTTGAGGTCATTTTTCCGGCACTAGGCAGCATTAGCACTTCATGTTGGACGCTGTACTTTTTTCTTTACGAATTAAGAGGAAATTAATTGCAACATGAAGGATGTCAGAAACTCCCATTTTGTTGAGTGTAAATTAAGTGTCCCCAGTCTCCACAAATGTACCTGTGTGGATTTTATCTCTCTCATCTATCTCCTTCTGGACTCAACTCAACTGTATTTATAGAGCACTTTAAACCAACCGCCGCTGTATAGAAAGCACTGTACAAGGAGCAAAAATAATTCAGACAACAACAAACAAGAAATGAATAGCAAAGATAGTAGAAAGAACAAAAACTAAAAATCAAGTCTCATGCTCAGTCAAAAGCCAAAGAATAAAAATAAAAAAAGAAGTTTTAAGACGAGTTTTAAAGATTGGCAGCGAGGGGGCTTGCCGAAGGTTCAGTGGGAGGTCATTCCAAAGAGAGGGACTGGCAACGGAAAAGGCTCGAACCCCTCCGAGCCTCCGCTTCGTTCTGGGACGACGTACTTGTTTTGCTTTTTCGTCCTTAATTTACATACAATCCATTGACTGACTTTTAACTCATTCACTCCCAAAGACGTTTTTAAACGTCTTTTCAGACTTGGTCCAGAATTGGCCGGTACTGAATGAGTTTAATGCTTTTTAATGACGGAAATCCTGTATTTTGTGAACACAGCCGAATGACCGTTGCTTTTACTATTGCGCCTCCCTCCATTCATTTTCCAATAGTCTACTGTAGCCGTAATGCAGTATTAGAAACTTGATTACAAAATACCGGATTCAAAATGAAAATACCTCCGTCTTGCTCCGGAGTCCCTTGTGTATGGCGTCCAAGATGGTGTGTTGGATGACGTCCCGGTAAACCTTCTCCCCTGCGCCGACCGCCGCCAGCTGGACGATTATTGTTGACAGGCACAAGGTGGCGTTGTCGCCCAGCGACATGTCTCCGATCTGTAAAGATGAAGTCGAGCGTGACGATGGTCAAATTTATCAGCTTGGCGCTCGGCATTCCAACAACATTCTCACCTCGTAAGTGTGGAAGCAGTTTTGTATGACGGTGCCGATGTAGTCAAGATCAAGGGATTTCATCTCTCTTATCCGCCTGGTGGCGTCTTGGAAAGCTGTCAGGCGGACGTCAAAGTAAACCTCATCAAGGTGGCGACTGTCGAAGGCGTTGAGCTGGGGAGGAGTGGTTATCCACGTCAGGTATGAGAGAACTACGTTTCGATTGACATCGAGGTATCCCAAGTGCTCAAAGCTACCTTTGTGGTCATGTCAGTGATGTATTTGAGCGAAGGATCCATGTCTGACAGCGTCTAAACGTAAGAGGACAACACGACAGTGAGTCAGAAACTTGAGCACCTGTAAAAAAAAAAAAAAAAAAAAAAAGACTCAGCACTCCAAGTACCTGGAAGACGCTGGTGAGAGCCTTCCTGGGCAGCTTGTTGTGAATGACGGAGAAGAGTTTGCTGAGCGGCTGCAGAAAAGCCGAGGGCTGCACGCACTGCTGCAGCAAATTCTGTACGGTAGCCAGGATGTCCAGTTCTGTCTCCTGAAATAAAGGCACTCAAGTCATTCACCGGCTATTAAAAAAAAAGTTTTGAAATGCATAAGAAAAAAAGAAGCACTACCTCAGAGTTTTTGCCTTTCAATAGATAAGGCAGTAAAAGCCGAATCAGCGTTGAACTCTGCTCTTTGTCGCTAACAAACCGACTGATCCTGGGAGATGAATAAGAACAAAACAGACGCAAATAAAGAATCAGACACGGTTTAAAAAAATTTAAAAAATGAGGAACAAGGCGAAAACTTGCTTGGACAGGATGTTGAGTTCCTTGGACACCTGTGGGCGGAATTTTTTCTTTTTCAGCCTATCGGTGTTTCGGACTATGCCGCTGAGGTAGTGCAGCACGGTGGTGATGTGAGGCAGTAAGAGCCTGGAGCCCTGCGTCCATGAGTCTGGAAAAAAATATGTGCACGTTAAGATTTGTCCGACAGTTCTGTTAGGCAGAGAAAATCTCCTGCAAAACCAAAAAAATGTAGTGATTGGGCGCCATCTGCTGGAATCTCGGTTTTGTTGTGAACCTGAATTCATTGATGGGGTTCTCTGCCAGCTTTTCAGACATCTTGTTTGGTTGGCGGCCCTCGAACGCACCTCACGTGCAGTCAAAAATTTGGCTGATTTGTTTGCCCATGTGTTGATTTAATGAATACAGACGATGATGTGACATCGGCTCATGATTGTGTACACATTAGATGCACGCCGTGAATGCTTAGCTGGCATCGATGCACAATTATAAACCCCTTTTAACTCATTCACTCCCAAAGACGTTTTTAAACGTCTTTTCAGACTTGGTCCAGAATTGGCTGGTACTGAATGAGTTAAGAGGGGGCATCAATTAATCTATTGGTAGGTCTCGGTCAGCAGACAAGCCGTAAGGAAAACGGTTGAATGCTAATTGGTCCGCTAACCTGCAGCAAGCGTGGCTTCGGCGGGCTGCGGGAACACACTGCCGCCCACACTCAGCTCTGCCTCTGTCTCCGTGGCGACAAAGTCCTGCGTGGTTGCCATGGCCTCAGCTATGTCCATGACGACGGCGATGGTGGCTGGTGAGATGTTCTTGGCGGACAGGAGGGCAAACACGTTCAGGAGAACGTCGCACTCCGGGTGGCCCGGCCGCTGCTTGGACAGAAGTGGGAAGTACCTGGAACATAATCGAGGGAAAAAGACGATTTAGGAGAACTCTACGTGGATTTTAATGAATAAGAACAATGACGGAAATATGACATCGGAACCTGGGGTGTTTGCACCACACATGGATGAGCTTCAGGAGCGGTGTGGGCGAGTATGGACTTTCAGTCGGGAGGCGATGAACCTGGGGGAAAAAAAAAGTGAAATCGTGATTAAGCGCACTCATTTTGAAAGCAACGGGAGCAAAGTTACGTTTCCACCACTCACCTGAGGCCACACAGCAGCCATGAAGACGCCGTCCAGCTGATCGGCGCTGAAGTTGAAGCTGTCAAAGTTCTCGAAAAAGTCCTGGATTCTCAGGATGCCGAGACGCCTCAGGTTCTTCAGAGGATTGATGCAACCTGGCCGCAGCTACGGATGAAAAATGGAGATACAGTTACAGTCCTGCTGTGGATGACGTGACGTCCCAATAACCACCCAAAAAATAAAAAGCAACAATAAAAGAGACTAATATCTAATTTTCAATCAAGGAGATGGCCTACCTGTTCCCTGATCTCCAGCAGGGCCGACACAGAGGCGGTGACGCACAGAAGAATCTGCAGCACTTTGGGCAGGTAGACTTCGATGAGGTGGCCCAGCTTCTGGATGACCACGTTGATGATGTTAAGGAGGCTGTGCTGGCGACCCAGCGGCAGCACGGCGCCAATGTCCGTCCCGGCCACCGCTCTCTGTACAGCGTCCCCACAGGAACCTGAAAGAGACAAAAGAACCAAGTTTGTTTTCGGGTTATGGAACATGAGAAATTTTTTGGCATCATTTTTTTTAAACAGAGTGAATGCTAACAATCAAAGTGAACCACAAATCGTTTTACTTTCCCCCAATTAACAACATTAATAGTGTTAAAAAAATCATAATATGGTTAAGTTAAATGGAACCCTCCAGCTTCGTGAATTTCTTTATTACATTTTAATTCAATGTGAGTGAGGTCACCATTTTTGGGGGACCGTTTTGAACTGAAATTTGGCCTGAATAGCTGGATGAAGACCGTTTCTGAAATGTCAAGCTTGGTCACCTTCGCTGTGATGAGAGACGGGCTCCAGCAGGAGATCAACGAACATGCCCAGCTCCACCTCCTGACATCCAGCAAGAAAACGCAGGATGATGGATGAACGCGTAGAGGCGCTGGCCTTGCTCTGGAAGCGACTGCTGCCTTTACTGCGCAGACGGCCGAACAGGATCCTGTGCGACGAAAACATCACAAAAACCCACACGGACAGAAACGTGAGCTACTGGAATGACAGTGCGGCACAAAACAGAAGAACTATAACATAATTAAAAAAAAAAAAAAAAAAAAAAAAAGATACCTCATGAGTAATGGAATGAGGCCAGCTCTGTGTGAAGCATCCACAACTCCCGTCTCCTCTGAGATGTTAAAATGGACGATTTCTTCTTTAAAATGCTTGTCATCTAACAGCTTCTCCAGATTCTCCCTGAAACAACATAAAACATTTACTAAAGGTCAAAAAATAAACACAAACACTTTATTTAGGCGAATAAACGATATAGCTTACAGAATACACATTTTCGTGAGCAGCGGCTATATCTCAACAGTCCCCGTGTTCAATACAAGACAGTCACAAGGGGCTCCATTGAAAGAAAGAAAGATGCTCTGTGTGTCCACCATGAACGTTGCTTACTTGTACGGGACTGCGTAGGGGTCTTTGTACGTAAGAATACATTGGAGGGCCACTCGCTGGATTTGCCGGTCCTGGTGGCAGAGGAGCTGAGAAGAGAAACACAGGAGGACATTAGTAGTTATTAAAAACAAACAAACAAAAACAGATGAGCAATTTTTTAGGATTACTTGGTTGTAGAGCTCTCTCAGGCTGCTCTCCATGTAAAGCGAGCGAGGGTTGGTGAATTTGGCAAAAACATTCAGGTGGGCGATTAGCTGTCTGGAGGGGAAAAATAATGTCACAAATTGTATAAATATAATACAACAATGAAGACAACAATATATAATATTTAACACCTTCTTTAGCTTTAGATTTATTAATGGAGAATTCACCCCCCCCCAAAAAAAAAACTAAACAAAAAAAACATTCAGGTGTCATCATTTTGTTAGCAGGCTAAACGCTACATCCTTGCTAGCTGGAAATCTCTTTAAATATACGTTTGAAAAATTAAATTAAATGCCTTAATTGAACATAATTTAATGTTTTTTTTAATCTGAAATAATTAAAAAAACAATACAGCATTTTCAAAAGAAAATTTGGTTTAAATATTGAAAGCTGTTGTAATTTCTGCATTTCCAAGATCGTTCAAATGTATCGCTCTGAATTCACACAAGCATCTGTTCAAAGTGCACCATTACTTTGAAGCCGCTCGCCGTGGTGGCGCTTTCTTCTGCCGTTTATCCCTCTCCTCCTCTTCTAATTCCTCCTGCTCCTCCCCCTCCTCCTCAGTCATCGTGGAGGCCTCGAACGCAGTGTCGTTCTTTTTCCTCAGGTCCTGAGTCGGTGCCACCAGCATGTCAGCTGGGTAAAACTCATTCCTGTTTCCGATAAGTCAGAAAATGAGGATATTTGTGATCGGGTTGAATCTAGGGGTTGGGTCGACTGAACACTCACCTGATGAACCTCAGCAGCAGGGGGCTTAGCTCCCGGCTACGGGGCTCCACCCTGTCTGGAAACTGGGCCATGGCGCGCCACATCAGGCTGCGGAAGTTGGAGAAGTCCGTCCTCTCGTTGGGGTCTGAGCTCGACCTGAGTTGCTGGAGAAACAGGACCCCCAAGTCGCCACTTTCGATGACGTCGCAGCCGGGCCCAGCCTGGACCTCCGTGTCTTCCACTTCATCATCGCTGTCATCACCACCATCCTGAAGTTGTTCTTCTACAATACGAAGAAGGAGAGGTGAACAACACTTGGTGACGGGAGCTTAAAGTACACCACCAGAGTTGCAAAACCTACCAGCTAACACTGCCACCTTCTCGAGATGTTCATGATACACCACCCAGAAATCTTTGTTGTCCATCCCCTTGGCGTGGCTCCTGCACAAAACAGAGACTCAATGTTGATTATGCACAAATAGTGCACAGTTTGTTCACCCTTTTTCAAATAGACAGCGGCAGATGCCTACTTTTACATTTAAAAACTAGATACTAACCCAAGTAGCTCAATGACAGTATCCCACAGTGGCTTGAAGTTGACAAACAGCATAGCTAAGAGGTAACGCAGAGGGACCTGGAAAGGCAAAAAGTGAAGAGCAATGACAGTTTCGGCTTGTATTTCTCAAGTGGGAGAAGTCAAATGAAGATTAATGTTTTAAAAGGTGATTTTTTTTTTACACTCCAAACACAGTGTGTGCGATATGTAAAGGAGTGTCGGCTTTTACGAAATCATGCACTATATTTATTGTAATTTCATCGTAAAGGTGCAATTGGGACTTAGTTTGGGGTCAGAGCAGAGGTAAGCAAAAAATAAAAAATTATGTATGACGCTAATTATGTAGCGTAATTTTGTGGAGGCTTCATTCATTTCTACACAGACGGTGGTCATTTTACTCTTCAGTTTTTACTTTGAATGTCACCCATTTTTAATATGCTTATATTTGTATTTTATAATTCATGTACTTTTCATTCTTCTACCTCTCCCTTTCATAATTTTGCTGCTGTAAATTGGGAATTTCTCCATTGTGAGACAAATAACATTTTCTTATCTTATCTTATCTTATAGTGGCCATACTCGTTTCCTCTGTTCCCAATATCAAATGCATGTTCCACGTGTGTGTGGACGGTGTGTGTATAGAGATGACACGTGGGTGTGTTTTTGTTTTTTTAATTTGCTTGGTTTTACATTTTCTCACAAATTTCAAATCTTGGCCTGTTTCGTAAAACAATCTCACGACGACGGTTTTCTCAGCACCAAAGTAAACTTAGCTCATTTCGTCACAGTGCTTCAAATTTCCTGGGGGAATTTGATGATCTCATCCGTACCTGCTGGAAGGTGCCGTGTGGCCCCTGGGGCAAGCTGCGCTGGACTAGGTCATGCCGCAGCTTGCAAAGGTACAGCAGCTTTTCCCGGTAGTCCTGAAGGGAGGCGGGCACCAGCTCCGCCTGCAGGCACATGGCGAACACCGGCTGCGCCTCCATGCTCTCATCAGGCTGGACGGAAGAAAAGCCATTGGACGCGTTATCAACGGCATCTATTGAGACTGGATTTAATTTAAAATGTGAGAGCTATACCTCCTCTGGGGCAGGAAGCTTTGGCTCAAAGTGCGAAAGGATCCTCAGGGTCAGCAGACGCATCTAGAAAATAAGAAGTCATGATATTAAAAGCATGTTCACACGACTACCGTATTTTCCGCACTATAAGGCGCACCCATGAGCATTGAATTTTCTAAAAAGCCGACAGTGCACCCTAAAATCCGATGCGCCTTATATATGGTGTTAGTTTCTTTATAGTCGCCATTGTTTCCCTGGTAGTGTCCCTACGCCATCTAGTGGTGATTATTAGCAGGAACCAATTGGAACCTAAAATGCTTTTTCTGCCCGACATGTTTATTTGCCAACACACACTCAAAGAGGCAACTACTTTGTGAGCTCTGCGAAGATAATACCAAAAGCAGTTAACTACTGACTAAACGAAGGAAGAAGGAGCCAAGCAAAACATCAAAGGATATTTAGCCCCTTGTGGAAGTGAGCCCATGAGCGTTGTGTGCCTTTTTGTTGATTCGATTGTCTTCATCACTTTTGTCTTTCATCTATTTTGTCATGCCATTTGTATTTACAGGTTTCATGTCCATATTTGTGACCAGTTCTCACGGCTTTGTTCAAGCGGCAGGAGCTGTGAAGGCTCTATATAAATTATTATAAATATTAACGGTATTGTATTGTATTCCGTTTAGCGTAGCTCCCTCTAGTGGATACATAGCGCAAACGCAGCACTAATGTGGTTTCCATTAGGGCTGCCCTAATGTGGCCTCATTAGGCCATTCATTGAAGGTGCGCCTTATAATCCGAAGTGCCTTATAATGCAAAAAATTCGGTACATGATGCACCAATGTAAGTCTTTAGATGCACCTTGGATATGTTAGAGGACACGTTGCTGTGCAGAATCTGGTAAACGTCTAAAAGTGCATCATGAGATAGGTGCTCGGAAGCACCGCTCAAGGACAGGCGGGTGTAATAGAGGTCTCCGAAAAGCAGGGCTGACAGCTCTGTGGGGAACTTCCTGAAAGGAGCACACCATAAAAGCCTTGTTATCGAAGGCCTACTCCTTAGTGTTGCATTATTTTGTCACATATACCGTAAGATGCCGGTGACTTTGTCCACAGGGACCAAAGAGAGCGGCCCAGCCGAGCTGTCCAGAGTGAGGAGGCAGCTTAGGGCTTGTGTGGCAACAAACAAACCAGCTGGGGAGACGGAAAGGTAAACAACAATGCAGTAATTAAAAATCAAAAATGAATTGTTGAATTGCAAGGGGGTGGAAAATAAGATGGAATACCTTTTGCCAGTTTTTCCATCTCAATTTCACACAGTAGGTGGTTTAAAAAGGCAGTGACTGCGGGGAAGACATTAGCGGGAACAAGAGGCCTAGAAAAGACAAAAAAACAAACAGTATTTTTGTCAAAAGTAGAATAATTCTTTCTGTGAATGCAACATGATACAAATGCAGGTAAATTATTTTGCTATTAAGTTTGTCAGGACAATTTTTAAAATTTTTAATTTGCCTTTTTTAATAAAAAAAATCATTAATTTTATTGTTGAACATTTACAAAGACAATATATTAAGACTCGTGTTTTCATGTTTTGATTAGAAACATTTCCCCCTTATTTTCTTAAGTGTCCAAAAAATGTATTTGTATTATGTGGCTGCAAGTTTAAGAAAAAAACTTTCCAGAAAATATTGGGTCAGGAAATCCCAGATGGTGAAAAAAAAAAAAAAACTGACAACAAAATTAGTTTTGAATAACATCATAGGCGTTTGCTTTTTCGATAACCAAAAATGAGGAGGTGGAAAAAAAATCAATTAAAATCGGATATGTATGAACAAAAAATACTTTTAAGCCCCATCACCCAGTCCCCGACGTGTTACCTGAGGTGAGGCAGCAGCACCAGTGCGCTCCAAGGTAGCGACAGATCTGCAATGGGCCCGTTTTGCTGCTCAGGTAATGCGATAAGTGACAGCACCAGCTCAGGCACTGCTCTCTGCTCTGGTTTCCCTTGGTGACTGAACAGGCTGACAAGAAATACAACATTGAAACCCCCCCCCAAAAAAATCAGTAAAGCTTTGTTAAATTGATACATAATACACCTTGAGTCTATTGAGATACCAGTCGTTGATTTGGGTCGATTTTTTGCTTTGAGCCGAAAATTGAACTGAGCAACTCGGGATGCCACAAGATGGCGCCAAAGGTATTATATATATATATACACATACATATACATACATATATACATATATATATATACATACATATATATATATACATACATATATATACATATATACATATATATATACATATATACATATATATATATATACATACATATATATATATATATATATACATATATATATATATATATACACACATACATATATATATATATATATATACACACATACATATATATATATATATATATATATATATATATATATATATATGTGTTAGACCCGGCTTTAACCTGTACCTCACACAGAACAACTTAAAACTCCCAAGTCACCCGGTGGTCTGTCCCGTGAAGAGCAGCGGGTAGGTCTCAAAAGCCATGGCGCCGTCCGTTGGCGGCGGCGCTTTGGCCAGGATCAAGTTGACGAGCACCTCGAGGGCACGGTGGCGGGACACGGGATCGCCGCAGGCAAACAAGCCGGCGGTGAAGCGCAGGAGGGTGGGGAGGAAGAGCTGGAGTCGGCAAGAGCGAGGGCGTTATGGTAAAAAGCTCAAAAAAAAAAAGACAATGCCAACTCACCTGCTCAAACTGCTTCATGGGAAACATCTCCTTGGTGAACTCCAGGATGAGGTCTTCTCCCATTGAGCTGGCAAACACCTGCAGGATGAGGAGGAGCATTTGCGCAGTGGACCACAGTACAGTGATACCCCAACTTAGCAACTTGAATACGTTCCAAGACCAAACTCGATGCCCCCCCCCCCCCCCCCCAAATCAATCAGGCATACCTTGTGAACTATCTGCTGGACGAGAGCATCAGGGAGTCTGATGTTTTCCCCGAGCAGCAGGGAGGAAAAGATTTGGAGGAGGAGCCGTGAACAGGGCGAGGAAAGCGTCGCGCTCTGCACGAGGCGCAACGCGGTCTATGAGACAAAAATGACACTTGGTGACAATTAGAACTTGAACCGGCTTCGAAGGAGATGACGACGGTGCTCCGCTTGTACCTGGCAGACGGCCTCCGGCTTTGTGATCTTCGCGCCGTCCTTGTGAGACACCAAGGTGTGGAGGACGAACAGCAGCCTTTCCAGCTGCTCGCCTGCGGGGCCAGCCTCCTCTCCCTTGGCCTCCAAAATACTAAAAACTTCGTCCACACCACCCTGTGAATTCGAGCATAGGTGACATAGGAAATCATTAATATGGTTTATCATTAATTATTGCTTGTAACACCGTTCAAGGTAATTGGAGCCATTTTGTGAGGTCTGAAGTGTGCACCAAACCGGGAGCTCTTCGCAATCAATACCCAAGAAGTTGGTCCATGTGACTTTAAAACGGTTCCTGATTTAAATTAATGAATGAATGAATAAAAATGACTATACTTTGTCTGCAAAGTTGAATTCATTTTATTGACCAAGCTTGTAATTCAATTTTCCCCATTGGCGTAAACTGAAATGCCAACAATCGGTTCCAGGCCCCTAAAAAGCAAGTTTTGGTTGTGTTTTTAAATAAAGAAAAATAGCAGTGTAATATCTACCATTCCAGCAATAAATAAATAAAATTTAAAAAAAAAAAGAAATTGCTTCTATAAAGTGTCATTATTATACAGTGGTACCTCTACTTATGAACGTCTTTTCATACGAAATTTTACGAAAGTTACGAAACGCCTCAACAGGAAACTATTGCCTCTTTTTATGAAAGAAATTTCTACTCACAGCTCCGAGTTTCCTGAACGCAACATACTTCGATCTGCTCTGCCATTGGATATTACCTAGCATCTTCCTGGCATCCCATTGGCTAAGAGGGACCTCTATCGAATGTGTCTATGTGTGTCGATAGATGAATAGATATGAGTCTTTGCAACATCCTCGTCATTCGCCCCTTTTACGTAAATGTGAATCACCCAGAAAAAGTGTTCACCAGTCGGGCGATCGCTCACTATGCTGATGTTTGCTAAAAGTCGACAAAAGCAAACGTCCTTGGATCAGTTCTTTCCAAAACGCCAGGCAAAAATCTCTTCTGAGAGAGAATGTGAACTAATGGGGACAAAAAACAATGAGGACAGAGTTAAAAATTATATGACCATCATTTTTATTCTTTACTTATTTATTTTTACATTATAAACAACTCTGATTTATTGTGCAATAATCTAACTGTAACATCTTTTGATGCATTTTTATGCTTTAGAAAACTATGTCTGAATTTTGGGAGGTCTTGGAACGGATTAGGGCACTTACCTGGAAAACGCGTCTCAACTTACAACATTTTCTAGTTCAGAAATTTCTTCCAGGACCAACTAATTTTGTAAGTAGAGGTACCACTGTATACGGGACTGTCCGATTGGATTTGTGCCTTGAAGGGGCACGGCCAATTGAGTGATGGCAGGAGCTGGAGTCCAACAGTGAGCATGTGTCACAAAAATGCATTTTTTTAAAGAAATTATATTTTCAACATTTTATTCAATTGGCATATATATATTTTTTTAAAACTGCATCACTTATTCATCACCAAAAGCATCACAAAATATTGATCTACTTGCCATATTTTCCATCTAAGTGATGTTTCACTGAATTTAATGCTGACCACCAACCCAGCTAAAACCCGGCATCTCAGCCTTCTTACCTGGAAGGACTCCCAAAAAACCAAGAAGTGCTCTTTGTCCACATGATTGGCTGCAGCCTGGGCTGTGTGATCCAACGCATCTCGCACCAGGTCCCACGGTAAAGGGGCTCCCTGGTTGGTTGCAGGTCCCATCTTCCGTAGCGCAGCAGGGAGTGCCTAGTTAGAGGAGAGGTTGAGACAAAGTCAGTATGTAATGAGAAGCCTGGGGTCAAAAACTCCAACTGAAACCACTTGTACGTCATTTGACAACAAAAGTGTCTCTTACGGTTGCCGCACAGGAGTGAAACATGTGCCGGACACCTTTGCACATCTCAAACAACAACTGGCCGGCGCCTTCTGCCTTGTCAGGATTTTGCTGCAGGTCGGAGAACACGAGAGACAGCAGGGCGTCCAGATCGGGAACCTACAGGATAGGACAACACTAAAGACTTGTACACTTGTATCAAAACATAAAAATGGATTCTCTGCCATTCGAGACCTACCTTTCTCATCAGAAATGCAAAACTCTCTGCTGCGAACTTGCGGATGTGCTCCTTCTTGTGCTCCAGTAATTTGCTGTACAAGCTGACAGGAGGAAATATAGAAATTTGAATACACCGATATGACCAGAATTTTCATCCTATTTCACTGAAGACAACGGTAGTCTCACCTGTAGATGTTGTCCATGTCTTTCACCATGAGCCTCCACAAGTACTTGTACAGGTAGGAGAGGCATGTAAAAACCCATTCCAGCACCTCCGTGTCTTTGGTGTCCAGCATTGCTGTGATCAGCGTGAAGAAGTCCGGGAAGTGAGGGTAGAAGTCGGTTTGCAGGTCTCGGGCCAACCGCACCACCAGACTGGGGATTAATTATCAGGCAGGTCAGGTTTAGCCAAACAAAAGCTGCTACTATTAATCATATTACTCTAGTAGAGGTTGGTAGGCCAGACTGCTGGTGACTGCCAGGTGTGTTTTCAGACTCTCCACGATCGACTTTTGATGGAAAACCAGCATGTTGAACGACTGACACTTGTTGGAGACCTCCTTCAAAAATGTAGCTGAAGAAGAAGAAGAGGTGGTGAATCAGAACTTAATTACAAACAACGGAGCAATCGTTCTGCTTTGGACATACTGAAGTTTTCGGTCACGTTGAGGTCTTTCCATTTTGTCAGGCCTTCAAAGAAATAGGTTTCGACTTCCTGCATTCCAAAACGATGTTATGAGTGAGTTACCTCAGTAAATTAAAATGCTTCCATGATCTGTAGGGCATACCTCTGCATAGGATCCAGTTCTGTCAATCCGGTGGATGACGTTAATCTTGACATTGGCAAGCCGCTCAGCAAAGGTAAGAAACTGCAAGGTGTATTTGCAACATAAGTAAAAATGCATTAGTATAATTGAACAGTGTAGTCTCGAGTCATATAAAAGCAATTTGTAAGTACGCACAAAAAGTCGACTATGGGCTAGTTTGCACGTTGCAGCCAATTAGCTTGAATACAAAGGCGTTACGTGTAAAATTAAAAAAAGGTTGTTTAAAAAAGCATGAAGCTACTTCCACACGTGTACACAACAGTTTATAATCTCAGTGTTCTTACCCTGTAGGTGTTCTCGGATCTGTGATGCGCAGACTTGGATTTATTCTTCATCTCGGCTTCGTCGTTTGTCTTCAAATGTAGTCGGAGGCCGCCGCGCGCTCAAAAGGATTCATTTAAATATTTTCTTCGTGAATTCTCAACGCTACATTTACGAGTGTTTACACGCGTGCCGGATCATAGAGCGCAGCCATGATGAACGCAAGGCATCATGGGAAATATAAGATCAGACGCGTGGGAACGTGATGCGGGAAGACTGATCGAGATCATTCACTGCCCTTCACTTCCGCTTTTGTTTCCGAGCGCGTCCTGTGCTTCCGGTTTCGTTTGCACAGACGGCGAGTCCCCGAGGTTTTTATAAATAAAGAAACGTTCGACTCTGTAACATCAACAAAGTAGATGTAATAGATATGAGATATGAATTGCAACAATTATAAGATGGATGGTACTTTAAAAATGTAAACGTTTCAATGATTAGCTCATACTTTAGCTAAAACTATGCTAATGTAATATTCATAATTCTGTTTATAAAACATTTTCGTGAAGGTCATCCTGATATAAGTGTCAGATGGCATGAGGAATACAGGCTTTTAGAAAAAAAATATGCAAAGCTAGTCACAAAAACATGGTGTGTGTGTATGTAATGAACTGTATTATTATTATTATGCACTATGCTAGCTTGGCCAATTTACAGATCTGTTACCCCTTCTTCATTTATGTACCTGCCTGGATTGTCCCCCTTCCTCCATAACTCCTCGAATCCTGCTTTTTGCTCAGTCCACCATTTATATCGGAAAATACATAACACTTGACTGAATCTAATCATTTTGATTACAATGTCAGTGGCCCCTGTGGTTGGGGGACTCTTTTGCAGCTGCGGAGTCTACTACACCTGGACAGATCCGGCACTGAGGCTCAAGGCTCTGAGCGTCTTCTTGTCCCTGACAGTCACCATCATGTCAGCCATGCTAGTGCTGTCCAACCGTGTGACCCGTCTGCTGTGAACCCTTCTCTACATTGTGCAGACAGTCAGAACCCACTCAAAACAAAAAAGCAGTAAATAAGGTCAATAGTCTGACGGGGGCAGTCCTGAAATACACGGCTAACTGAAAAAAACACTGGCAGCAAGTGTGCAGGCTGGAGGGAAGGCACTCCTCTGCCACCTGCTGGAGACACACAAGAACCGAATCATGACATTTTACAATCTGGCTGTGAGGTTGGTGTCATGCTTGCGGCCTTCCTGTCAGTCACCATCCGCTGTGTGCTGAAGTCGAACACATTCCCATCACGGAGGGAGGCTTGACTTTTGGGTAGTGAGTGTGATGAAACAGGGAAAATATAAAATACATGCAACAAATGATTTTTCTTTTAATGACTTTACAATAATGCGTTCTATGCACCTCTACTCGTCTAAACATGGCATTCTGAATAATATTGCATTTGTGGAATATTAATTGTTTTTATCCATCTCAGGGGGCTGCCATTTTGTCTTATACTGATACTTGCTGTCAACTTAAAATGACATCACAGTGCCGAAGGGTTCAGGTAACGACTGTCACGGCTCACCTGTTTGGGTTTGGTCGGGTGACGTTGACCAGTTGACTCCTTCGGAACAATTTTTTGTTTGTATTTTACAATGACTTTTTTTTTGTAGTTTATCTCATTAAAACAACTCATTGCATTTATTGGGAATAATATATATTTTTAAAAATAGCAAAAGAAACGATTTGGTGCATTAATTTTTTTGAACAGTTATTCTTCTGAAAATGCAAAACTTGGGCGTGAAATAACTCATCCGTTTTTCTATGGGTGTTTGAATGTTGGTCAGCATCTTTGGAATCATTGGGGGGTCTTTAATGGGGCTTCTTTTACAAGGTAAAATCTGTCAGGGCTGTTGTCTGTCAGGTCTCGTCGTGTCGCTTCGGGTGGGCAACAGGGCCCAGATAATCCCCCCGCCTTCCCATTTGAGTCAACTATGAACGGCGCTGAAGGCAATACAAATACGCGAGGCCTTTATGTTTCATTCCCATTTATTTGGTTGTACTGTACTTACGACATAGATTGGATTGACTGTACATACATTTACATTCATTTGTCACAAATTCCCCTTGAATCCATAGAACATCGTCATGATGAATGTACGGCTGTACGTTTTGTTGGTATTGATAAATTAACAGTGACAGTTGTGTAATTATGGCTCCATTAGTCTTTATGTACTCAACGTGCACAAACGACTTCTAAAATAGTTCAAAACCAAGTAACATTTTCCAATGTTAACTTTTGATTCTGTGTCCAAGAGTGCTTGTGTGAGAAAAAAAAGCTGAATTATCTTACATTTAAAATATCATGACAAATGGACCGAGCCAGTCTTCACGATAGTCCAGGCTAGGATTTCATCGTAATGCTTACATCCTTGATAGAATTATGTTTCCGGGTCATAGTACCTCTTCTTCATGGCTCTGTATTTCTTGAGGAAGTAGAGTGCCTCCAGCTCCTTGATGACAAACTCTCCTCGTCCCACAAGCTTTTTGATGTGCTCGGGGTCCGTCACATCTTTATTTTTCATGAAGGCCGACTTGAGGCGCTGTCGGAAAAAGGCCGATCCCTCTGGGTAGTCCCGACCAAGATAGAGCAGCTTTTGGAGAGGACATTGAGACATCAGAGCACCATATACAAAATATAAAATGGAAATAAAGCAGAGCAAATTGGTTCGATTAAATCTAATTCTGCCTGGTTGTCATTTATTTATTATTTTTTTTACAAAAGCAGTTAGCGTTGTCAACTAAACAGTTTGGCTAACAAATGCAGTGATTTCTTGACAAGCTGCAAACATTTGAACCTAAACATGTGCATTCAAGCTACAAATATTGTACCTCTATTACACAAAATGAGAAAAACGATTTCTTTCCAAGAGCTCACATTTATTGATGAAGAAAAACAGTAGACATTTTTATTATTTCTGTAAAATGTGAACAAAATTAATTAAGGGCTAAAACAAGGGTGGGAATACTGTACTGTATGTTTCAGCTAATCCCTCAGTCTGAATGAATGACGCCAAAAGTTCACTTACGTTTTTGTAAAGTCGAATCACCTCACCGCGTAGTGGGTTGGCCATGTGGGAAGTGGGGCGACACCCCTAAACCGAAAAGGAGGCATAAAAAAATATCAGAAACTTGAATGTTGCAAAAAGAAAATAACGGACGACTGACGAGCACTATGGAATAGCTTTAGCTAAACACCAACACATAAGCTAACAGTTTTAAATCACATAGCAACTATTCTAGCGAATATTAGAACAATGTTAAGCAGATACATACACACGTTGATTTTTTTGTGTTGGTTTTATAGCTGTATACAGTCAAATTTAATCAGGGTATTCACGTTATCCTTGTGGCAGAGGTTGTGAGGCAGCCTGCCGTATGTTGTTATTAATGTCGTAAATCACAACACTGGCGTAAAGAAGTTTTTGCTGCTGCAAGTACCATCTTTTTAAATTCAATTGTTACATTATATTTCGATTGTTGCCTTGTACGAAAAATGTGGTCCAAGGAAGAATTTGGTTATATTTGTTATTTTGTGGAATTTTCTTAACGAAAATAAAATGTAAGGTTTCCCGTTTTATTCAGGATATTGTAATCATACATTTTTTTTCATGAATGACGAAATATATTAAAGTATCTTTGCACAATTTCGGTGACGACATAGCCACGATTTCAACGCACCGGTAAAAATGGTGAAGTGCCGCTGCGTTGGGCGTTACGGTAATATTTTGCTTGTATCGGTTGCCATGGAGATCAGACGTCGCCCGGAAATGTTGAAATCACATACTAACGAGAAGGATGAGAAGCTGTTTTATTGCATTTTATTTGCATTTTATTTTCCAAAGTGAATGACTCAACACCCACTCTCATCTTTGTTACTATTTGGGTCCTTAACTGTTTACTTTCCATTTTCGGTTCCTTAAAAACGGGCCACACTGAGTCGTCATGGTGAGTTTTATGCCGCGAACAATTCATCCATCTCTGTATTGCACATTCTAATATTTCTTTCTCATCTTTGAATTGCATGGTTTGTGATTCCTCTTTCAAAAAAATCTTGTTCTATCTCCTGTGATTGACTGAAAGCCTCCCAAGAAAAAGGTAATATCAACAGTGTCATTAGTTTTGCCTTTATTTTAGACTGATTGTGCATGAATGCCTCTTCTGTCACGAACACACAGTTGCAGAACCACCATCTTAATATGCTTGGATGTTATTTTGCTGTATTCCAGGGTAAAAAGGGCCCCAAACTGACCAAAGCTGAAAAGGCGAGGCTGAAGCTTGAGGAGGAGCAGCGGAGGTTGCGAGAGGAAGGTTGTCAAATATCGCCAAATGTATTAATAAACGCATTCAAGTGCCCATGTGTCATAAACTGTTTTGGTGGACAGAGGAGGCCCGGATTCAAGCCGAGCGAGAAGAACAGGAAAGGTTGGAAAGGCAAAGAAGACAGCAAATATTAGATATGCTTGAGGCGAAGGTACCCTAATAACATAGCAATGCATACTTGGCAAAATAACATCCCGTGTTGTTTTTGCTTAAAGGACAGCAAACGCAGGGGCGTTGAGGTGGGAGAACTACACTCCCTTCTGGCAAAGAATTATTTTGCTGTCATGAAATATAAAAGTGAGGCCGCACAAATGTCCAAGGTACAGTGAGAAAAAAAACTAAAACTAAAACAACAAAAGTCGACATACCCCAGTTGCATTTTCATTTGACTCAAGTCCCCACTGTGTCTACACCATTCAAAGTTTGATACCCTCACAAATTGATTCGAGTCATTTGTGTTCATCCAGTGGAAAAAATACATGCAATGTAGTGACATCCCGGACCCGGCAGTGCAGCAGGATATCAACACGTTTATCAGCTTGTGGCAGGATGACCCGGAGTGCAGCATAAAGACCGTGTTCCAGCAGTGTAACGTCGCCCTACAGGTCTGCATTTCTTTCCAATCCCTATAACATGTCCCCCTCTTTATTTCGAGCGGTTATTGTGTCCCTGGCAGCTGATCGAAGAGCTGGAGATGCTGCTCAGGGAGGTGACCGACGCGAATTACATCCCCAAATACCAGGAAACACTCTTTCATCTCCAGGACATGGTCTATGCCAAGATTCTCAATATCAGCATGGAGATCCTCAAGGTGCACCGTGGCCACTCAAGTTATGCCTTATCCTAATATATACAGGTATACTGTATATATATATATATATATATATATATATATATATAATAAATCCAGCCTAAACAAAGAAAAATAATGTTCAGTTTTGAAGTGTATTCATTTAACTATGTTTAATGATAAAATAACAATGGTCAGTGATGTGGACGTGCCTGTCGCTGAAGGTAGTTAGGTATGAATGCGTATTTGTATGTGATATAAACAGTCCAAAATTAGACGAAGATGTCAGGAAAAGCCAACAAGAATATCCAAAAAAAATCTTTAAAAAATTAGGGGCCAACCCGAGGCTTTGAATGTGATTAGTTAATACAGCCATATTCCCACTTGTAAGAGGGCGTGCACACTTATGCCATCACATCATTGATTAATTTTCACTTCCCCTCTTGAAGCTTTTTTTTTCAGTTGAGTTCTGACAGGTTGTTGTTACAAGTTGGAGGTTGCATTCATGGTGGAATGATTGCTCTTGTGACAAAAAGGTGGCATTATAACAGGGGTGTGTCGACTTTTTATATCCATTAGTAACTGTATTGCATGCATGTTTGCTTGCTGGTTTGTTTGTTTGGATGATGGATGAACAGATGGAAAGATAAATTGATAGGTACATACATTAGTGTGCTGCAGTGGGCTTTATATTGTTCCATGGGGCATCCCTGTGATCCCAAATTATAAATCATGATTCAGTTGCGAAAGTGTACCTAAGAAAGTTTGTCTGGTCTATGTTTAGGGAGCCAGCAATTGCATTGACACGGAGACAGGCAACATGCAGGCGGTGATTAAAGACAAAAACACCACGGTGTGTGTGTGGGCCAACCTCATGAGGAAGTCAAGGTACTGAGTGGAAGGTCATTAAGGAAGGACAATTACATGTGGAGTCTTCATCAGTATGTGTGACATCTCAGGTTTAAATGTTTGACCTTCGAGGAGGTGGGCATGGGCTTTGAACTGACCAAGCAGCTCGCGATGAGCAACATTGCCGTGCGGATCCTTCACACCAGCTATGACCACTTGTCCACAGTGTCCAGGATGACGCACATGGAAATAACCGTCGCACCACCCAGGTCTGTCACCCACCGCCCCACATGACTCTGTAGAATTGTTATATCCATGCCCTGCCGTGTGATACAGGTTGCTTACCACGTTCGATGAGCTTCCGCCGGAGATACCGGAGCAGGATGAAGAACCGAAGGAGACGCAGGAGGAGGTGCAGGAGGAGCAGGAAGAGGAGCCCGCCCAAGAGCAGGAGTCGGAGCAAATTGTGGAAGAGGAAGAGCCACCAGCCCGAGAGTCTGAAGAGCCCAAGGTTAGGCCACGCCCCACCACAGAACATTCTAAAAAAAGTCAAAACCTTGAATCATTTCAATCCAAGCATGTTGGATTTAATATCAGTTAAAATCACAAAATCAGCGATGTTCTAATATATATACAGTGTCACACACTTTATATTCTTTTTTTCGTGGAGCCTTCAGAAAGTCAACTGTCAGGCGCCAGTGTCCATGCAGAGGACGACGAAAACCAGATCGTAACGCAGATGGAGGTCCTTGCAGGTAAGCCGGATCCACTTCGGATCCCAAAGCACACTGTCAAAAAAAAAAAAAGAGAACTGTGGCGGTCCATTTTTGTTCTCCCAAGGTACAACTTTTTGTGATGTACCCGACGGGATTCACAATAGAACCCCAAGACACAAATGGTGGGTATACAAAAAACTGTCATGTTAAATTTAAGTTGCACGTTGGGAACATGAAACTGTGACTGTGACTTGTGAGCAACTCGGCTGTTGAAAAGACCCTCCAATTATCTTGAGCAACTCTAAAATGCCACAAAATCGAAATTGGCTGTCACCATCGCTATGTTCTTTTAAATTGGAGATGAACAGGTGGAAGGGCTCTTAAGTGGTGTCTGCCATCTAGTGGTGAAAGTTGTTATTACAGCTTCAACCTGATCTGGTGTGCTTGGCCATCCCTGACCTAGACAGTACCCTGAAGTACATATTTGCTTTCAAACGGTACAAATTATAAGGGTCCCAATACGCACCCTTGAGGGGACTGCCCGAATGACAAACCATTGGACCATGAAAGATCCCTTTTTTTTCACCCCTGGTAGTGTAAACTAACAAATGTTAAAACACTTAAGTCACAACAAAGCTGTGTTCTCTCACCTTCTGTCCAGTCGAGGTGACCCCTCCGCCACCAGAGGACGACATGATGTTTTACGGCGAGGGCGTCGAGGCTGTGGACCTGAGGAAGTACACGCCTCTGGGTGGAGTCTTCTACTACGAATTGTTCCACCTTCCACCACAATCTCATCACATCAAGGGCTGGGAAATTCGAAAGGTGGATCAAAATCTATACATCAGTTGAAATTTCAGGATGATTATTTCTATCGATCGTAACTTGAAAGTGTTTTATAGATATCGGGAGCCAGGTTGAAAGCTTTCCAGTATATTCCCGAGAAATCAAACCAAACAGAAGATGAGGAAGCCACTTGCCCACTTGTTGGTTTGTCTGTGAGGCTCCCTGACACGGTGGTCTTCCTAGAAACCCCTCGAGTGGGCCGCTGGGATGCAGAAGGTAGGGAATTAATAATTGTAGCCAATCACCTGTCCGATTTGAGTGATTTGAAAGAAATATTTCCCAAATACAGTTCAGTTGGAGTTAATTTTCAAGTTCCGGCAGTGGCAGTACTAGGGGGTGGCACAGGGGGGCTACGGCCCCCTCAACTTTGTGCCTGGTTCCGCACCAAGTAAATACTGAGTACCATTGCCAAGAGTGTATGTAAATGCTATGACTTAATATACTGTGACGATGTAGAGTAGCAGTGCCTAATACAATTATTAAATAACTACAGTGAAGCAATTTAGACCATTGTAAATAAATGTATTGTACTTAAAGATCAAACACAAACAAACTGGACTAATTCTCTGATTTTAGGCAAGTATTGGCGGACGGATGGTATCAGCGACTTCTCTGTAAAAGAGCAAGCGCAAAATGAGGAGGGGGAAGAGGAGGAGGGAGAGGTGGCGGAGGTGGAGGAGGCGGGCGGGGTGACAAAGGTGTCCTTCAAGATGGACTCTTTCTACCCATTCGTACTGATGCAGCACACCTACGCCAACTTTCCCTTCCGGAGTTGGGAGCTGCGCCCGCTGGGTAAAGACTCGGCTCTCTTCAGCATCCACGGGGCGCTCATTGACCTCAGCATAACCATCCAGGTGGGCATCAAAGAAAGCCGAGGAGGACACAGAGGGTAATTTGTGAAAGGTTTGTTTGTGTCTGTTTTCCAGGGGAATCAGTGCATGCTGCAAACAGACCGAGAGGTGGCCCTCACTAACCTTTTTGGCAAGTGGATGAGCGCGCCCGACCTGCAGCAGGCCATGGTCAAGGCGGGGATCAACGTCTTCGTCAATGAACACACCGAGAAGTTTGTCACTTCCTGCCGCAAGGTTGCCATCGAACGCCATCGCCTACAGCAAAAAAAGTCTTGAACACAATTAGATTGTTAATGGAGTTAAAAAAAAAAAAGGATAACCATATTCTATATCGTCGTCATATTCATGCCAATTCAGGATGAGATAGCGTCCACCTTTTCCCCCTCAAAGTTGGTTAATTCATTTTTTAAAAACTACAAAAAATAAAATAAAATTGCATGCTTAAAAATCAACTCGTACAATTAATAACTGGTTAATTATTGTAAATAGAATCATAGTAAGCCATTTAACATTGAACTTGTTTTCATCCATTCAATAGTTGGTCAAGTTAATTATAAATATTCATATACATTTCTTCCTATATATAGTTCACATTTTTCTGTCATATTTCTGCACTTGATTTCCTAATATATATAATTAAATCAGATGGAACATTAAAAATATGTATTGAATTCCATTTTTTAAATGGTTTAATGACATATTGTAAATAAAATGTCATTTTACATTGCATACGTTCAACATTGAAAACAATGGCTAATTTATCAACTGCAAATATTAAAATATCCCTCGTTCCATGGACATCGTAAACGAGACAGTATTCGTCCAATCGAAAATTTAACATACAAATTGAACATTTTTGATTGTCAATTAAAAAAAAATAGTTTTGATATTTTAAAGGGCAAGTAGTGGTCTATTATGAAATGATTTCAAAACAATAAGATTTTCTCTTAAAATAAATGACTTATTTTAACCCCCCTATGAACAACCTCGTCAATCAGTCTATTAAAAAAAAATTAAAAAAAGGCCCTTGAGCACAAGTTTTGCTCACCACGAGGCACACACGCATCAGTAAACCTATTTATTTATTTTTACTGTCAAAATAACTTTTGCACATTAGGGTTCATGTGGCTCGTTCTGTCTAAAAGGACCCACTTAGGGAACACGTTGCCTATGAACAGATGGCCCTGTTCGCATCGGTCTGCGCCTTCTCATGGAGCAAATGGAACGCCCAATGTGGCCCGGAACATCTTGTCATTAAGGTTGGGTCCGCATTCCATATGTCCATTTTGTCTGAACAACCTCTGTGGACATTTTACCTGAACCCAATTTCGCCGTGTCAGGTCTGTGAGCATCAAGGCCTCAACCCGCCACCCGAAGACCTGTGGAGTCTCTACCTGGTGGCGCCTCAGAGATTCCAAAAGTTGGAGATCACGGAAACGAGTGAGGTTTTCTGCGCAGACCACCATCCCGACAGCGAGTTTCACTCCACTTTCATCCACATGCTGCAGGACAACATGAGCCCCGAAGGGATAAGTCAAACCCGAGAGGCTCACTTCCTCTTCGTGGACACTGTTCAGAGTCTGTTCTGCGCCACCAGGCCGCTCATGTTTTGCTAAACCCTGTGTGGGATAAACACACGTTACATTCCATTGTAGGACTGGCTACTTTATTTATGCAAAGTTTCAACCATCTTTGGAACATACAAAAGTTGAAAAGGGTGACAACCACAGCAAAAAAAAAAAAAAAAAAAAAAAAAGGGAGCGGGGGAGAAAAAAATAGCTTGGGTTTTAAGACTGTCAAACTTAAATAAATTCACATATCACTTCAAAAGTAGTCACAAATATCGTTTTAAAAACACTTAATGATTTATTACCAGTGTTGATCAACTTGAAAAGGTTATAAAATGTCTGCCAGGGACATTAAATAAAAGAGCAGTTACCTTCAAGTGCATGACGTGGGGTTTATAAAGCTGTCCGTGAACGATGCGCTGCGGTATGGTTCAGCAGATGTGCACTCAACAACATGATCGGACAACATGCAAGTTTGGTTCAAAAGTGACCGTGTCGAGCAGCCGCGACAGGTTGTCAGCGCCACAGCTTCTTTTGGAACACAGGCATCCACGCGGAGATTCAGACTAGTTTGGCAAACGTGATGGCTTACGATTCACCGTTCCCCGCCAAGCCCCCCGGCTGAGGAATCGTCAGTCGCCGTCCGACCGTTTTACTCAGTGCATCACACGATCCCCAACATCCCCAAGTGCACGGGCAAATCTGGAGAAGGCCAACGGCCATAGCACCGTCTACCCAAGGTCCAAAAGTGGGGCAAGGGGACTAAACTGGGGGCTGTCCATTGTGTCGCAGGCCCGTGTAAGGCCAGAGCAGCTGCTGGATGGTCATCCAGGAGTCCCCGGTGCCCACGGGGGCTGCGTCGACGGCGGGCTGCATCACCAGGCTGGCCAACAGGGCCAGGAGACCTAATGAGGAGACGGCATTAGCGCTCCACACTTTCAATACACCACGACTAAAAGCAGTTGGGTCAGCATAACCTCATTGGGTTTCATTTTCATCCACTTACTGGGGGTCAAAAGGGGACAGACCACCACATTTGGGTCAATTTGACCTGCCCCAAGAATTGAGAAAATTTGACCCAAAAACATCATCCAACACAACATAGGAATTGGGTTGACATAAGAATGTAGTATTGGTCCGGCTACGTTCACAAACATTTTATACAAAGTACGACCCCCGCCCTCCTCAAAAATTAAATAAATAATAATGGGGTCGCCAAGTACCACTATAATGACCAACATGTCGGAGCTTAGTTGATCTTAACATCTATCAAAAAATAAATCAGGTTCAAATTTTACACCGCCGCCCCCTAGAATTATACGACGAGAAAGAAAATGTGTATATCAAAGTTGGCATATTTTGAGGAAAACACCAAGGATAACTGGAATAATGGAATACTACCCCCAAAATTATGACACACACAAAAAATGTGTGAAAATAACATTTGTAATTTCAGAACAAAGTAAAATCTTAAGGGAAAAAAAACATGTTGCTCAAAACAGGTAATTAAAATTGTTTCAAAACAAAAGATTCAAAGCAGCCATAACTATTGCCGTATTTTACACACTAAAAGGTGCACTAGATTATGAGGTGCACCTTGAATGAATGGCCGATCTTGTCATTTTTTTCATACATTGGGCACACCGCTTTATAAGACGCAATCTACAATGCATCCACTAGATGGAGCTACGCTCAAGGAAACGCCAACAAAACGATCAGATGTCAGTAAAGCAGTGACACAGTTCACTGAACCAACAACAAGTTATAAGATTGACTCGTTAATGGTGAACTCTCTTGCCGCTGCTCTATTTCAGTGTTCAACTGCGTAACCCATCGCCTTAAGTTTGAACTCTGCGTTGTCAGCATGTCTCGAGCAAGGAGCCATTTTGGGGTCGAAATATTACCGTAATGACCATACACAAGGCGCATCGGATTTTAAGGCGCTGTGAGCTTTTAAGAAAATGGAAGGCTTTTAAGTACAGAAAATACGGTAGCACATTTTGAGAACCACTTTAAGAGAGCCTACCTACGAGGACGAGCACCATGGCCAACCAAAGCCAGAGGCCCCTGCTGCCTCGGGCCACAGCGGCTGCGGTCGCCCGGGTGGATGTCAGGCTGTGGGCCAGAGACTGGGACAGTCCTTGGTCAGAAGACGCCGGGCTGGATGAGGAGCTGGCACTGGATGGGGCGGGCAGAAGCGGAGTTGAGTCAGTGTAGAAAGAACATGTCAAAATGGCGAGATGAGGAACGACGACATGGTTGGCAGAAAGGCGTTGCTGCATGCTAATCAGATGAAGGTAAGAGCTTGGGTGAGAAAGATGTTAATTAAAAAAAAAAAGCAGAACTCATCAGCATAAAAATCGCAAAACACATTCAGCAGCGGAATCAAGTGGACAGGAAGCGGGAGAAAACGCTGGCGGGGTTTGGCGAGTGATGCTTGAAAAACACTTCATTATGAGTCAGGATTGCGAGTGGCAGACATGAATTTGCATGCATTTCAGCACACTTTGTCTTCCTTTGGCCACACTGAACACTTACAGCATGACAAAGAGCTCATCCTGACTTCTGAATGACGTGAAAGGGGGAAGAGGAGGAAAAGATAGTTGAGATTTGCTCTTGGGGTGGGGGTGGGGATAAAAACACTTCGATCAACGTTTGAGGATATTGGCGGGCAGAACGCAAACAGATGCCACTTGAGATTCATGCACGACTTTGAGACGGCAAAGTCTCCTCAACGCCGAAGGAGCAGAAATGATGCACAAATAGCAAGTTCAGAACAGCCTGGAAGATTTTCGTCATTTCGGAGCCGACTTGACACCAGCATCTATTCCTGGATCGCTCCGAAGAATTGAAAGGAATCTTCCATGGCCTTCAATTAGCTTGCGTAAAACGGCGCCGCAGAGCTGCGCGCGGAGATGCACTAACGTCTTGAGGGGCAGAAAGAGCGAGGTGAGTTTGCTGCCCAGCTCACTGAGACTGGACCTCCTCTCCGGCACGACTTCCTCCAGCTCGTCCACTGGCTGGGGGTCGGAGTGACTGCGCGCCGCCGTCCTGTGGGGGACGCCGCGCCGGTCAGGCATTCACGCGCACACACACACACCGATTGCAAATGACAGCGATGCCGGTAAACAGAGGACTTTCTAGTATTGCACTAACGCTGTATATTGCTCAACACCACACATGCAAGACGGGACTTGTGGACAAACACTTCACTTGGGACGGCCGGATGCATGCAAAATGGCGGCATCACCGTCACGCTCGTATCGACTCCCGACAGCCATCGTCATACGTGAGCGCCACGAGTGAGACCTTTCTTACCCCTTCATCACGACGGAAGGCTCTTCCGTGTCAACCCAGGCGGCAGAGCTAACAAAGCGCTTAAGTGGGGGGCGCGCCATGTTCTTTCCCGCCACATTCCTGAAAACCACCATTGTCAACATGGAGGAAGGGACGGAGGGGGGGGGGGGCATCAAAAAATGGTTTTGTGGCTCTGGCGTGCGAGGCAAGTCATTGGAAGTGTTTTTTTCATGGCTCCACGTAAGAAATCAAAGTGGCATAATTCTCGCTGGAGGAACAAAGAAATGAACTTGGATAGCTTACCATGGGGATCTCCTGGTGAGTCTTTCGGCTTCACTTTCCGCACCATCCTGTTGTTTGGTCTGTATCGGGGATGACAATGGTCAAGAACTGTCACCGTAGTAATAAGCAACCACCTTCCAGGAGAAATACACTACTCACAACAATCGAGGGATATTTATGTCCAACTATTGATTTTTTTGTCGATGTGTGGGCTAAGGCTCAAACAAGACCCTGGCCAGCAATTTTTTATTTTTATTTTTGGAGTGTCGAAACTTTTAACAGGTTTCTGGGGAAATGTGGGCTGGCGAGTCCAAATATCACATCAATCATATGCAATTTAATCTGTTGTTTTAATCCGGCCTTCCTGACATGTTCTCCCCGGGCCTGCGTGGGTTTTCTCCGGGTACTCCGGTTTCCTCCCACATTCCAAAAAACATGCATGGCAGGCTGATTGAACACTCAAAATTGCCGCTAGGTGTGAGTGTGAGCGCGAATGGTTGTTCGTCTCTGTGTGCCCTGCGATTGGCTGGCAACCGGTTCAGGGTGTCCCCTGCCTACTGCCCGAAGACGGCTGGGATAGGCTCCAGCACCCCCCCCCCCCCCGCCCCCACGACCCTTGTGAGAATAAAGCGGTTCAGAAAATAGATGGATGGATATATTCATTTCATTGAAGGTCATCTTCTCTTGCATTATTACAATAAAGAATATAAGCTTTATTTATAGATGATTATGTTGATCTTATAGATTAATCTTACTATAAAACGAAGGCAAAGAAACCATGAATAATATAAATGTTTATTTCTGTATTTCAATTCGAGTTGTTAGCTTACTCAACTCTTTGCCTTATGTTTTTTTGCATTCAATCCTTCCACACAAGTGTGGCGTCAACGCAAGTCAGTTAGCATAAATCGGATTAAAATGATAACGCAAACAAAACTGTGAATTGACTTCCCTTTATATATTATACAAATCTGAATTAGATACTCCATAATAAAATATAAATACAGGTATTAAAAAATAAACCCAACCAAGCAAACATTTTCTCCTCGCAAAGTCAATTTGAATATGTTTAATTACTCAGCCCAAGTGTGCACTGTACGAGTTAGCGATCCCCCCACCTTTAGTGAGTAGCGTACATTTTTTCCAAACATTTTTGATAGCGGTGAGGAGAGATGATCGACACACACAAGGTGGTGTGGTGACAACGAGCAAAGCATTGACAGCGTCCTCACCATGTCATAGTGCATGTTGCCTCCGCCAGATCGAGGTATTGCTGCTATGCTAACCCTCCGGGCTGATGACTGAATGGATACATGGGGGGGGGATGAAGTAATCACAACTTTATAAAAATACAAAGGAGACAGACAGGCGTGAGGGAATGATGCCGTGATGTGCGCTGGTACCTTGTAGTATTGTGACGTCGAAGGCTTCTTGCCACGGAATTCATCTGGATAAAAACGTACAGCCCAGTCAGCGGATGGCTCCGGTTCATCGTCATCAAGTTAACATAGTCTACCTCTGTCTGCGTGCGACCCGAAGGACCTCTCGTTCTGCATGAGCGTCTCCCGTAGCTCCAGCAGCTCGGCGTGCTCCTTGGTGTACACCCGCCTTAGGTTCTCCACGTGTTGAATCATCACCTCCACTGCCTTGCTGATGCGACTCTCCTGGCATGGCCCAATGATTAGGTTAAAAAAAAATAAATAAAAAAATTGTACCATGCATGTTTAGCTCTTTCGAGATACAAACACATACCTGATGGATGGCTCCGAGCATCTCGGAGCGACTTGAAACTCTGCTCATGGACTGGATGAGGATGTCCAGGTTCTTCTGGAGCCTGTGGATGATCTCCATTGACTGGTTGTCATCCTCACATAGAGGAGTCAGAGCCTGGAAGGAACAGGGCACGTTGGACCTGAATGTCAATGCAATGACACGCTCTAGCATGGGGATCTCCAAACTTTTACTGACATGGGACACATTTGGGGGAGGGGTGGAGAAAAAAAAAAGATGCAAGAACAACTGACATTCTTCACCTATGATTTAAACAGTCAAAATAATTCCATCAGAGTCGGTAGAGATATGCTAGGCAATGCTAAATTGTTTTTATAGATTGTATATTATCATAAGGAAACTGATGAAAATCTGAATTTTCAAAGAAATATGACCTGAATAGTCACACGTTACAAGCATCTTAGTTGTTGCTTTACAAATCAAAGAAAGTGAAAAATGGCGATCGTGTTAAGGATGCCCGATGGTGCACCAACATATGAAAAGGCGAACTTGTTAGCTAGTCAAATATTTTTTTTTTTTGTAAATGCCATTTACTATCAACTCATTCACTCCCAAAAACGTTTTTAAACGTCTTTTCAGACTTGGCTGGTACTGAATGAGTTAAAAAAAACAAAATAGGCCACAAACGGCCCCCCGTTCCGTAGATTGGACATATATGAACATCCACTGACCTGCAGCAAGCCCTGGCAGCTGGACACCTCCCTGCGGACGTTCTCCTCGGCCAGATCACGCGAGCGCTCCTCCAGCCGGAGTCTCTTCTCTAAGGTAAACATGTCGCACTTGAAGCCCAGAGCTAAACGCTGGAACTCGGACTGTAAAAGAGCAGACGAGCATTTTCACGGCCCGACTCCAAGTTTGCGCGCCAGAGAATTATTACAATGTGCGCTGGCGTTAAACGGCGACTGATAACATGGCTCGAACACACCTCAATTTCCTTGTCATTGGCCGACAGGCTGCTGGAAAGGAAAACACGACTAATTATTCGGATCAGCATTTGCGCAAAGCATATTGATGGATGTAAACATGTCTTACCTGTGCTTATCCTCTTTGGATGAATCATTATGGTCAGAGATGGTTGACAAGACACCTAGAGAGGAAATAAGCAGGATTATTGCCCCTCCCCCCCAAAAAACACATATTTGTCTTTTGGGGGGAAGAAAAAAAACAAAGATTTCTCATGTTATCAGGTTACAGGGTGCATGAAAGGGTTAATACGACACGTACCTGTATATTCTTTCTCAGTGGTTGCAGACGTTTCATGTTTGGCCTGCTCCACCTTTGGGGCTTCTGCGGCGTCCCCGTCTTGCGCCTCCTGAAAGTCCAGGACAACCAATTGGCGTTTTTACTCTCTTTTCCAGCGAATTGCACAATTTATTGCCATACTGTTAATTTATGTATTGCTCGTGTTTGTTTAAAAAAAAAAAATAGATACATCACATATTAAATCTCAATCACAATATTGAGGAAGTATTTTTCTTTTTTTGCAATTTATTTAGGAAAAAAAAAATGTTGACTGGGCCCAGTGCAAATCTTACCAGTTCTTTCTTATGTTTCCCCTTTTTGTCTTCCAATCTACTTGAACCTGAGGTCACGCCGCTCTCTGATTGGCCGTTTTGTACCGAGGACACGCTCGACTGCCGACCGTCAGTTGGGGCGTTTGTGCTGGTGAGCTGCTCGGTCCCTTGAGGAAGAAATGTGTGGGTGGCGATACTCGCGTTCAGCTGCGAGAAACCATTGACGAGACGCCTTCCGCGCCGTCCGGTGGATTCGGCTTCCTACCTGCCATGCCGGCCTCGGCGGTTGGAGCTGCGAGGTTGCCCTCCCGCACGCTCTCCTCTTCTTCAACCAACACGGGAAGCGGACTTGCGCTGAGAACCAAAGTGTCGGCATTAGCACTATAAATAAAAAAAACTAACAAAAAAAACAGATGTAAGGAGGTTGATGGCACTTACGTGTCCCCCGCTGCCGGCCTAGGCGCAGACTGGTTCAGGATCGGGCTCTGAAGAAGTTACGAGACGTGTTACGTTCTCCTTCCGCCATACAGTTGACAAAACGGAGCACACCTGTCCCATTGCAGTGCGGCACCGTTTGAGCTCCACGGTGTGTGGAAAGAAACATTTGGCTGAATTCTTACATAATGTGCCGTTTCATGGAGAGCTCTGCAGCTGCGCGTGTGTGTGCATTCGCTAGCACGGTGCTAAGTGGTGGAGGTGGACCGCCCGCATACACGCTTGTGTGAACATTCGCACGATGGAGTAAGGTGAGCGTTTTGACTCTCAGCCACACAACAGGATATTGTGTAACTATACATAATTCCCAATTTTGACACGGCTGAAACCGAAAGTCGCCAACGATCAAAGGTGAGTTGGAGTGAATAGAAGCCAAAATAAAGTTCAAGAGAAATCAAATAGGAGATACTTGCCTCTTCTGGCACCATATTTCTGATAAGCAGATGGCAGCCAAGACAGTTATCTCATTTTCTAATCTCTACTTTCTCCGCAGTGCAAAGTGAAAGGACTTTTCAGCCCAGCACCTCAAAGTGAAAACAATTTCCCGGATCCCATCACCTCCCGACAAAGCGCACACACACACACCCCCTGGATCATAGTTAAGTCGCGGAATGAGAACAGAGGAAGTGGTGCGCTGCAGGGAAAAAAAAAAAAAAAAAAAAAAAAAGGAAGCGGTCCCCTTTCACATTTAAACACTTCCTCTGCGGGACTGACCGTTGTGCTGCTCACGTCGCCCTCGTCGTCTTGGCCCTCGCCGGACGGCTGGACGCTGCTGCGCACAGAAGTGTCCATTTCAGTAACTTTGAAGTGAACCCATTCTTGTTTTTAAACAACATTTCTGACGGGGAACAGCTTGCATTTCTTTTGTCTGCGGGCTGATGCTATGCAAAGCATGGCAGCGGTGGAACTCTTGAGCCGGCGCAACTCCTCCCACAGACAGGAACACAGCCTTTGACTCGCAAATGATCACGTCATAGGGAAATGATGAAACGCGGTCAAAATAGTGATGTCAGATGAGACGACAACGGCGGTGATGAGATTAAACTGGACTGCGGAATGATATCTAATGCTGACAATCATTTGTAATTAATTCAGATGACTGGTATGAATTTTTCCAGATTGTTTCTTCACTCACCTCTCATTCGGAGGAGTGACCTCATCTTGTTCATTGTTGGTTGTGGGAGGCATCTTTGTTGGGTCCTGATCAGACAAGGTGCTCATATTCTGAGTGGCGTGTTCAGACTGAGCCAATCTAGTCTCTGCCCCTGGGAAGAAAAGCCAAAATAAGAAGAGAGAGAGGGGGAGGGGTAAAATTGGTTCCAGGGTTAATATTTTGAGATTTTTCATTATGGTTGTTTTTTGTTTTTTTTGGGTTTTAATTAGTTTTTAGAGCAGATTTAATATTTTTTTCCCCCCTGAAAATACTTTATTTTAGTTTAATTTTATTAGTTTTAGTATTAGTTTTAAAAAAAATAATTATTAATATTTGTGAAGTCAAACTATTGTGTATTAAAGTAAACTACAATCCCCAAAAAACTGCCCAGTCTTCGTTCTTCTGTAAGGCCACACAGTGATATAGAAATACCGCAGATACAAAAATAAAATGAATACATGGACAAAAGTCAAAAACATTTTCACTCTAATAGTTTCGTTTTATGAACATGAAATGTAGTTTAACGTGTAATTTTTTTTAAAGCACTATCATTTTGATATGATGCTAACAAAAACTTTTTTTGGTTCCCAATTCTACTTTTAGTTATGTTAATTTTCTCCACACAGGAAGCTAAACTCTTTGGCAGACTTTTTAACCAGTCGAATACCAAACTGTCCTTGTTGATGTCAGAGACGGCGTTCATTTCTCGCATGTCTCAGGAAATGGCCAGAAATAGAAGCTTACTTATGTAAAAAAAATAATAATAATTGCAAAATTCCATGAAGCACTATTCTATTTTCTTCAGAAACAGCAAGCAAGTGATGCAGGATATGACTCACTTGTTCAAAGTGTGAAGTGTTTAACGGACGACTCAATGCATAGATCTGCGTGGAGATTGAACAGAAGCGAGAGGAGGAGGCGGCGGCGGCGGGAGGAAGGTCTTACCGCGGCTCTCTGAGTGGGACGGATCAGGCAGGGCATCCGCCGCTGGCTGCTCGGAGCTGACAGCTTGTGAGGGGGCGTCCGGCGGTACTGCTGCCTCGTCCTGAAAAACCACAACATTGTATTTGGAAATAGAAGACAAGGGGGTGAAAACGTTTGAATATGCAACGGACTACAGGCAACACACTCCGGAAATAGAAACACTTGTGCGAGAAGACTATATGTTATGAAAGAGAGGAGACGTGACAACGCATCCAAAGCCTTTCAGTTTGGATTCTTCAACGTGAAGTCAGTTAACTCATTCAGTACCAGCCAATTCTGGACCAAGTCTGAAAAGACGTTTAAAAACGTCTTTGGGAGTGAATGAGTTAAAAAGATACAAAAATGCGAGCACTTCATTTCTTGTTGCAGTAATGTTGTTATTTTATGCCTAATTGTTATGAACATTAATATCCCTCATTTTATTTGTTTGTCTTATGTTATGCGCCAGCATGTCACATGTTTTCAATAGTGCGGCATTGCTGGTGGGGGGGCAAAAAAATGTTGGTGAACACACCGTGCAAAGCAATTTCAGAATTCATTTTACCTGCAAACAATGATGGTTCGCTCTACGCTCTGGAGTTTCTGTGACAACACAATGAAGAAAGAGCACATGAGCGGAAATTGAACTTTTGTCCAATTCATCCAGAGGTGAAGATGGCAACCCCGCCTACTTCCGTATAAGGTCACACAAGGGTTTGAAAAAGAGAACCCACACAGAAGGAGGGGCAGAGGGGTCTGATTTTCATCCACGGCCAAAGTGGCATTAGTGACCACATTCGCGAACACTTTTTTGCCAGCCACTCATGCAAGAGAGGAATGGAAGGGATTACCGCTCACTCCGTGGCCTCCGACTGCTTTTCACCTGGCCATAGAAGGGCCTTGAGGAAGACGCTTTGACACACACATTCTCCTTCACACACACAAGCCCCGAGAATCGAACCACCATAGAAGGCAGGGGTCTTCTTCCGCGGACTTCCTAAGCTTCTTGTGTGTGTGGATGTGAACCGTGCTCGTGCTTCGAGGTTGGCTGAGTGTCCTTTGACTCGTGGATTACAGACAAGTTATCTCATCTCGCTGGGAGTTGATTTGTTGACTGACTAGAGTCCGATACTACACAAAAAATAAAATACAAAATTGTTACCTGCCAGACACTGTCCATCCGGAGAAGCTTCGAGCTTGGCAGACACAGGAGTGGACGAGTGCCCCGCTTCTCCTTCGCCATTCACCACCGTCCACCTCTCGTCCCCGTCCTCCATCTGCCCGCTGTCCGTTCCTCCGTCCCGCGCTTGACCGTTGCTCCCTGCCATGTCCTTTTTCAGGAACTCTTGAAGGGCGTATTCCTCATCCCATTCCAGGTCATCCCCAGTCTTAAAGAACGCATACAAAGACGAGAATCAGCTCACGGGATGGTATTAGAAACCCTCGCGCGATGAATCAGCACCAAGCTTGTATTTGTGGCACTATGATGCAAATGTTTTGAGTGGACGTCGGAGCAATTTGATGAGGAGCTGTGCGTGTGGGCGACTGCAGTCCTCAGAAGCCAACTTGCAAGCCCCGCCACCGTTTTCTAAGCACACATTCCTCATGTCGAACATGAATCAGTCTATCGTAATGGTAATAATTTGATCCTGGCAAAGCCAAAGCAGAACAATCAAACGATAAGAGAGATGCTGTTGAGCTATTCTTTTTTTTTTTTTTCCAAACTGACCTCTTCTTCTGGTGCAGGTGTCTGGCACGAGGCTTCTCTGCTATCTTGAGAAGTCTTGAGCTGCTCCAGTTCCTCACTGAGCTGCCGCTTCTGGTTCTCCTGATCCTGCACCCTGCACGGCAACACACATCGTAATCACCATCAATCACGGGAAAGTGACTGTGAACCTGCATGTTGTGAAAGCATTTCCAAGTGTCCAAAAAGAGATGGAAGGAGTTCCGATAAAAGCAGTACAGTGGACATACTGTACCCAATCCGCAGGCCCATGCAGTGTCCCATTTTGTTTCCCAGGGTGACCAACGCCAGTTCGCCAACTGGCCCAGCGCAGGTCTGTCACTTTTTTTTTTTTTTTTTAAATTACAAAGCTACAAAACTGCTAATCTGAGACAGCACGCTCACAGCCGATTTTGAAATGCCAATTTCTTTTCAGAATACTATGTATAAAAGAAAAAAAAAAAGCCCAGTGAAAGATACTGTGCATGGGGAGGTAATCTAGGGATGGGGAATAAGCCCTTTTTCATTTAAAGTTTGGGAGCACCAGTCTGACCCTCTCTGGGCTGGGACTGAGCCACAGTGACTCTCTTATATAGCTGTGCACTCACATGAATGCACACGCGCACACACAATTACGCTACCAGGCATTTTAACCCACTTAACGGTCTGAACTCAGTTATTAGGATTTTCAAAAGTGAATTTCTTTTTTTGTGTGTGTGTATAATTGGACATTTTTGTGTCTATACCATGAAAAGTAACTAAACGATACACACACACTCATTCAGGGAAGCTAACTTATCCAAACATAGTCATACTGAAGCCCGGGATTGTTGGCTCCGGCCCAACCAGAGTGAGGCGGGCCTCTTTGAGGTCATCACGACAAACAGAAAATGACAGTTACCTGACTGAAAGGTGCAGGATCTCCGTTCGTGACCTCCTCACATTACTGGCCATTTTGACCAGCTCCTTCTCGATGGAGTCGGTGTACTGCGCGAGCTGGTCCAGGCTTAAGGCCCAGTCTTCTCTTGTCGCATCAAGCACGACCTGTACCGCCTGGTGAAAGACAAGAACCAGACTGGTTGAAAGACTCTCTCAGGCCGGGGTGTTCACCTCACACCTAACTGTGACAGATTATTTCGAGGGCTGTCAGCTGACTCCTCTGAGGAGCCTTCACTTTTACTGGCGCTCGACTAATGATGCCCTTCCCATTTGCGGGTTTACTGCTGTATGGCCGAACGTGCCTAATGAATGCAGTTTGGCAACAAAGCTGGAGAAGGAGGGCGGGGGCCAAAAGAGGAGGTTCGTCAAGAGCGAGCGAGAAGGGAAGCAAGCGGGCTGTGTTCACGCTACAACAAACAGCTTTGGATGGGACTGGCGAGAGAGTTATATAAGAGAAGCGTGAGAAAATGTGTCGGGAAACAGAACTATGAAGTGATGGAGATAAAAAAAGTGCAACAGGTGGACACCGACAAAGACTACGCCGCATGAAGCAGTGAGAGAGCCAAGACTTAAGAAGGGACAAAATACCAAAAGTCACCTCAAGACTGGCGTCTGTGGTGCCCCCTGGTTTTGAGCGGTCACTCAGTAAGGCTTTCAACGTGGACACGACGGTGTTGGTGTCTTGTCTGAAATCGGTCTTCTGCAGGACACAGATACGAAGAATGACAAAAATCTGCACTGGAAAGTTAAAAAAAAAAAAACATTCACAGCGACTAAATAGTTCTGAGCTATGCAATTCATACGCGCCGAAATCATTTTTGGAAAATTGCACTGTGTGCATTAATGGTTGAAATGCCCTTGGGTTACCAAGAGCTCATTCCAGCCGATTACCAGTTTGTTCAGCAGTTTCTGGAACTCCAGGGCCATGATATCAGGGCTTGGTCCGTGCATCATCAGCAGCACCTCTCTGTCCAGGGTCTCATCGAGTGGCGAGGCAAAGCACACATTGGTGGGCAAATGGTCAAAGCCATAGACAGACTAAAGACGAGAGTCACACATTCACGTAAGTCGATTTGAATTTCTAAGTGCAACACTGGCAATGGACGCATATGTGAAGTGCTGACCTCCAGTGGCGACTGAGCCAAAGCCAGCTCTGTCTGCAGGGATCCTGAAGCGCTCTGGTTCAGCCTGTAGGCTGCCGAAAGAGAGACTCCAGTGCTGTTGAGAGTCAGACATTGATAGAATTGATCATACTCTATTGATCAGGCAATCGAAAAGAATTGGAATCAGTAAATACGCTATCATCAGAAAAATTACAACCTAGCATAGCAACGAACTTGCATGGCAACACTGACAGACAGCAGGATGAAGTCTGACGCACACCCTTGCACAGCAACCAACTTTGCATAGCAACACTTAACAAATAGCATGATCAGCGGATACAATGATACAAGTTAACAGTTAATCGTAACAGTTAACAATGTTGAGTGTCAAATTCCCACTACAGCTGCCGAATAAAGTACGAGCAGAATTTAATACTTTGAAATCAATATATTAGCTTTTAAATATAAATGAAACAAATGTATATTATTTGCATACTGTCAGACTCGATCAAATCACGATCAATAATATCAAGTTAGAAATGGTATCGTGAAATTATTTTTGGGGTGTTATATTTTATGATAACCCTTGCTGGAAGCCACATTTGCGCAATGATGGGTAAAGTCGATTGGGCGGGCTGCACTGGAATTCAGCATCAACATCTGCGCTGACTTCAGGTTGCGCCATGGCTTCAAACGAAAAAGTATGACGCTTAAGAATCTGAAGTTGGTTTGGAAAAAACTTTTGTCATCCTCCGAAGCCTCCACTGAATCAAGCTTCTCTTAACACCATGCCCATGTCTTGCCTCGGCTTTGCACTCATAGCAACAAGGCCTTAACCTGTGTGGTTTACCCAAAACCTTGGGAACCTTGCCATGAAAACTTAAAACTCACCTCAAAAGGTCTTGATGTATCATCTGCACGTGGCTCTCCAGTTTGCTCTTGTCGGCCCTTAGTAACTGAAACAAATGGTCAAAAATGTTTTTGCGGAAAAAAAGCAAAAATGATCGGAATCGTTCATAGATATTAAAACACTGACCTCCGTGATGGAGGAGTATTCCTCGACTGCCGCCTTGAGCTCGTCTATCTGTCTGCTCTTCTGTGTAGACATATAACCCAAAAATATTGAGTGAGAAAACAAAAAAAACAAAAAAAAAAAGAGGGATACATTTGGCAACACCTCAGATAGGTCAGCAGTGAAATAAATCATACAAACTGAATAGGGCACTGACCTCTTGGATAAGAGATTCCTTTTCAGTGATAACCGTATCGAAAGAGTGAATCTGCACCTACGAGCGAGGACATAACCGTTACACAACCAAGCAGCATTTATTGAGTCACACGTGATGGAGAAAATATATTTTAAAAAAAAACAAAAGATAAATAGGAGTACGAATGCAGAGCAACATACTGCGCAAAAAAAAAAAGATTGTGCTAACCTGAAGGTCAGCGTTAATGTCACACAGCTCCGCTATTCTCTTCTGAAGCTCGTCCATCTCCATGCTGACCTTGAAGTTCTGAGAAGCCATGAGAAGAGTGTCAGGGCATCACAGACTTGCTCTCATCTGCAAGCAGATCTGAAAATCTTACCTCGTCCTGGAGTAAAGCAATCTTTGCTATGAGATCTTGGTTTTCTCTTTCCTGGAACAAGGAAGCAGCTTCGTTTTTGTCATCCTGGCGGCTTAATAAAGGCATTTTTCACAGTCGTGCGGGTATGCGAGCTGTCAATTTGGTCTGACCACGTGCTTGTTGCGCGCGGAGGCGCGAGCTCTGCCTTCCTCCGTGCAGCTCAGAGTGGCCTTCATTTCCTCCACTTCGTTGTGCAGCATCTTCTCTTTGTGGATCAGCTGCTGGTGACTGCAGAAGAGGGAGGGAGGGAGGGGGACGAAAAAAATGCTGCAGCAGGAAGCCCGGTCATCTTGTGGACACCCTGTGAGGACATCTCACACTCTGGTCTGGTTGCGTAGCTCCTCGTTCTCATCCGCCAGCTTTTGGTTGCTCTCCTCCATCCCCTCCACCGCCTGTTTCAGCTTCCTCACCTCCTCCTGGAGCTTCTGGTTGTTCATTTGGACGTCGGCAAGGCAGTAAATGAGCTCTGATGTTTCACTGTAGAGGAGAGAAGCCAATTATTTCAAAGCACTGATTAAGTCTTGAGCGCCAGCCTCTTGATGGCCAACTTGCAGTGGATTTCAAATGCTGCAGATAAAACGTGTTCGAAGTCAGGTTTTGGATACAATTTCTTGATTTTAATTCTGAAAACATTCAGTTTTGATGACAGATATTTTAAATGATAGTAATGATTATGTTTCGCGACTAAAATCTTGTTAGCCATCAAGGTTTTTGTTGCTTTCAAACTTAGCGTGGAGCAGACGTGTGCACATTTTCAGCATGACGTCTTTGATTCACTGGCGAAAAGGACACTTTGATACGCTCCTCTTTCATTTATAACTGCTTCAAACAACAAAGTGTATGCGGGAAAAGTGGTTAAGATTGCACGACTGTCTGTGTCTTATATGTTGTGTTGCATTAGTTTGTCATTTTATGTTAACTGTTCTTTTGATGGCGGTGTGGGCACCCGCAGCGGCTCCTCTTGTTGTCTGAGAGGGAAGAAATTTCATCTGTGCTGTATGTTGCACATAGACCGCATTTGACAATAAAGTTGTACTTGACTTAAAGGGGAAGAGGAAAAAGTGAGCTACATGACTCAGCACAAATGACACGCTAATTTCTCTGGATAGGCTGGAACATATCTCTTGTCTCTGTTTTTCTTTTCAGCTGTAATCGTGTCACTCAAACCAACACAACTGGTCAGCAAAAAAATTGTTTTTCTTTAAAAAAAAAAAAAATCTTATTTAATTGTCAAGGCTTTTTCTCTGCAATATTTTGAAACATATTTTTGAGGGTGTCTGCATTTCTGCACCAGGGTCTTCTGTAGGACACCCGCTCATAAAAGTGCACTGTTGATGTTTGAGCCTGACAAATCAAATTAGACGATGGTTTATGACCTGTTTCTCGAAAATCTAAAATAAATGGTGAGACAAATGTCAGTCCCTAAAATTGTTCTCATGACCCAATTCTGGGGGGGGGGGGGGGGGGTCACGGTGAACGACTAGTTAGCGCGTCGGCCTCACGGTGCAGAGGTGCAGGGTTCGATTCCAGCTCCGGCCTCACTGTGTGGAGTTTGCATGTTCTCCCCGGGCCTGCGTGGGTTTTCTCCGGGTACTCTGGTTTCCTCCCACATTCTAAAAACATGCATGGCAGGCTAGTAGAGCCCTCTAAATTGTCCTTAGGTGTGAGCGTGAGCGCGGTTGATTGCTCGTCTATGTGTGCCCTGCGATTGTCTGGCGACCAATTCAGGGTGGCCCCCGCCTAATGCCCGAAGACAGCTGGGATAGGCTTCAGCACACCCTTGACCCTTGTGAGGATAAGCGGATGAGAAAATGGATGGATGGACCCATACAATTCTGCTCTTGACGCATCCCCTCCAAAGCCCTCCAAGCTTCCCGAGGTCATATTGAGCAGCATGGACCTCCTGGCTACATTAATGGACAACACAAAGGACACCATCAGTGTTGAGAACGTTGAGGAATAACACACACACACACACACACACACACACACACACACACACACACACACACACACACACCAGTTTATGAGACAAATACCCACCAGAAATGCTGTCTCTTGTTCGAGGTGAGTCCTCGGCGGGATCTTCTGACGGACCGTCACTATAGGATGCAACAGAGGAGCCAAAGTGAAACACAGGACTGTTAATGGGCACAGTGAATTATCCTCATTCCTTTACCCGTTGTTGCGGCAGTCGTCAATCCACTCCTTCATGACAGCGTGATACGTGTCCAGGTCGATGGAAACGTCTTTGCGTTCGGGATCGAGCATGTTGCAGAGCTCCTCCAGGCCTTTGTCCTCTGAGGTGCGGCTGGTGGTGTGCCGCAAGAAGTCCACAATGTGAGACACGTACACCTTTCCTAGAAGTATTTGATAGAAAATAAATACATAAATAAAACTCTTAAAACGACAGATGGTCAAGTATCAATACCAGGTATCGTATCAAGTGGGAATCAGGTGTTGTATTGGGCCGATACCCGGTATGTTACCAGGACTTATTTTCAGGTATCGGGTACTTGTTGAGGCTGATGATACTAGCCACTCATAATTAGGGTGAAAAAAAAAAAATCTGACATTGAGTAAGTCCTCCTCAGCGGTAGCTGCCGCTATTCTGCGGCGGATTGATACTCGGTACGAGTCGTCATCAGAAATTAAGGTGAAAGTTCACAATCTTTGTAATTGTGTTAAATGAAATTTTAGACGGGGCGGCCCGGTGATCCAGTGGTTGGCACGTCGACCTCACAGTGCAGAGGTACCGTGTTCAATTCCAGCTACGGCCTCCCTGTGTGGAGTTTGCATGTTCTCCCCGGGCCTGCGTGGGTTTTCTCCGGGTGCCCTGGTTTCCTCCCACATTCCAAAAAATATGCATGGCAGGCTGACTGAACACTCTAAATTGTCCCTAGGTGCGAGTGTGAGCGCGGATGGTTGTTCGTCTCTGTGTGCCATGCGATTGCCTGGCAACCGGTTCAGGGTGTCCCCTGCCTACTGCCCGAAGACAGCTGGGGTAGGCTCCAGCACGCCCCGTGACCCTTGTGAGGATAAAGCGGATCGGAAAATGGACGGATATCATAATACTGTAGTGAATGCTCCTGTGAAGAAAGGCAGTCAACGCTCATCGGAGAGACAGATAGACAACACGGCTGCTTCGTAAAGCGCCGGAAACAATCCTTCCCGACCAGGAGTCCTCCACTGAAGCTTGGGGCACCTTGCTCGGTGTGCGCGTTTGTGTCGACGTTACCTCGTCGTTGCGTGTCACAAGCATGGAAGATGGTGTCGAGGAGATTCTCCTCGCAGATGAGGCTGACTTCTGCCATGTTCTTGCTCTCAGAGGCCGCCGTGTTTCCTAAGCATGAGCAAAGACGAGCACATGATGTACAAAATTGCACCTCGGGCACCAGTGACGACGGCCGGGAACTTCATATTCTGTGAAGTTGTGCTGCGTTATGTAAGGTCAACCACATTTGTACTTGGTTGCCTTCGAATATTCCCCTGTTCGCATTTGCTTAACATGTTTGTTATCAGGCTCACTTTCGTCACCTTCCTCATTATGACGCTGCTTTTTAGAGAACTGTCTCACACTCGGTGGTTGTTTCCCCACGTATATCGCTTTACTTGTGCACGTTTACTGAACTAGCAAGCAGTTGGATTCTGCACGTTGTTTTCCTTTACAGAGTTGAATTTGTTGGTGTGAAGAACTGACAATCACGCTGCAATAAACAGTATCAGATTCATTACACAAATGTTTATTTTAGGCTCACGCTAAAACAAAAGTTAATTTTCATACTTCAACTACAGTTGTTTTAGTATAAGTATAGGAAAAACATTCGGAATTTCATTTCTTTTTTTTCCAATTGAAAGTTTAAAATACACTATCAATCAATTTGTTATTGAATTTCAGGAATCTCGGTAGACAATCTTTAAAAGAACGGCCAAATATAATTTGTATGTAGTTTCCGAGCTGGCTGGTTGTCAGATCTAAAATGCGTTCCTGCTTACCTCCATCTCCCATCGACAGTTTTCTGACAACCAGAGCCGGGTAGGACAGTTCGCCCTCCATGGAGCTCCCCGTGTCGGCAGGGCTGAAGTTAAGGTCATAAGAGACGGTGCTGTGAATTGGGGTGAAGGTGCGAGACAGAGCGGGCTCGCCGCTTCCGCTCTCGGGCTGTGCCGAGTGGGGTCCATCTCGGGTGACCGTGAAGTACGGGGAGTCTTTGTCCTGTCCCGTGGGAGTGGAGCAATACTTCTGCCAGGTCCTGAATGGTTTTATTGCACTTCTATCAACACCTTTGCTCTCCCCAAGGGTACTTGTGATGGTGTATGTGGTGTTAGAAGAGGTGGTGCCTGCTGGTGTGGAAGGAGTGAATGATGGGAAGTTGCTCCTGTAGGATGGCGCAGAGTTCAGCATTCCGTCACTTTTCTCCTTGCTCCCGTGGATCCCTTTCCTAAAGATGGCCTCCATGTTGCGCCTGAGGCCGCACTGGGGGCTATCGTAGCTGCTGGAAGACAGCTTGGGGATTTGGAAGGGGCTATTGGGCTCTCGGTCACCGCGCCACTGGTTGGTCAGAAGTTTGCGGCAGATGCTGTCCACCGGGTTGTGGCGTCGCGTTGACAGGGGTGGGTAGTAGTCCATGATCAATTGAGGTTGGAATCTGGGGAAAGACAAGTAGGGTGGTCAAATACCTTTATGAATGAGGAACAAATGGAAAGACTACAGAGGTTTATGCATTGTGGGTCGTGTTTAACTTTTTCAATGAAAGAATTAGCCTTCAGGGTCTCCACCTGGTCAACACAAACCCACACCAGGACTTGAAATCCCAAACTGGGCTAAAAACCTTTAAAAAAAACAACTATGATGAATTGACGTGACTATCACATAAAAGGTAAAGAACTCTGTATATTCCACAGAATTGTGGACATTTAAACCAAAAACAATTGGATAATGAAGGGAATGCCGAATTAAGTCGCGGCATTTATTTACATTTGGAGTATCAACTGTTTGAAGGTCTTGAAATTACATAAAAACGTTTGAATTGGATTACCTTGAATCACGATTAAATGGGAGTTTTCAGAATGTGAAGTTATTTTAATCGTTTATACGCCACGTCTGTACAATAGCGAAATAGATGGAAAATAAAAACATTATAAAATGATGAACGACGTTAAAAAAAAAAAACTTTAGGCACCAGGTGCGGATAATTAAAATTAATTCAGTTGACGCTCAAAAATAAAGTTAACCATGTCACTACCATAAGAGACATTATTAAACCATATCGCTAACATGGGACATTATTCATTTACGCAATTAACGACATAACTGCTTTATTTGCCATTTAAAGTGACGCGTGAACGTGCGAAAAATGTCAGGGAAGACATGTTTTTTTCCAAGTTACCCACACGGTTTATCAACGCAAAGAAATACAAATACAAAACTGAAAACTATTAAACAAAAAGACGTATCTGAAACATGTTTAAAAGACAAATACGTATACACATGCTGTCTTCACCTGAACGAGCTCGATTGGTTAAGAACCCCACTTTCACGTCTCGCGCATGCGCATTGAAAGTTCGTGACCACCTAAGTCCTTGCAGGACTGAAAAAATAAGAAAGCGAACAGCGCTACTCTGTGTTCGGAAGCGGTAACAACAACATATTTATGTATTAATAATAATGACACCAAAATACAGACGATATAAAAGTAGTAAATAAGAAGTGATTGTAAAATACAAACAAACGAATAGAACATCTACAACCGATGATGAATAGCGGGAGACAATAAACGTGACGTAAATTCTCCAGTCAAGAAAGCAAAACGTACATATGTACGGAGCCTGAGAGTACATACATGTTGAGCTTCAGGTGAAGTTAAGTCTTGGGGGAAAATATTAACATAAGTACGGGCAAATATGTGTCTTCAAATTACTCAGTTTCCGTACATATGTAATTTGAAGACAAATATTTGCCCGTGCTTATGTTAATATTTCTCCCCCCAAGACTTAACTTCACCGGAAGCTCAACAGTCTTGACTTGCAAATTCTTTCGCGCTCATCCAGTCCAGACGTCTCCTGTTTTGTGGGTAAGTTTTATCACACAAAAACGTTATCATCAAATACTTGGGATGAATGACAACAAATGATGAGCAGATGGTGAACAGCATTTCTGTAGATGATTAACAATATAATTTAATGACTACGATGGTTTTTAATTAATGTGTTAATATTACCACCCCTTCCCTCAATACGGGGAATTGGGAATATTGTTTTGCCACAATGAATAATTTCACTTTGAACTTTACTGGCTTCAGAGTAGAACTCCTATACAATATCGGTATGATGGAACAGAATTGACCAGTTTCTTACTTTGAATGTAATTGTTGTTTTTGTTTATTACTTGGTGTAAAAAAAGTTTGAGAACCACTGCATTAGCTCATTACATTTGGTCTAGTTAGCATTTGCTGAACAATTACTGACATAAAATCAATATTTGACAATTTTTTACAGTGTTCTGTCATCATGGACACTTCAACAATGAAGGGTGACTGTAGCGTTCCAAGCTTCAAGGTACTTTGTTGCTTTATAGTGGACAAATACAGTTCATCACCTACCCTCAGTTGCAGCATCTTGATGATTCACATCAAAAAAATCCCAACAGTGGCTCCTTGTCGAGGATGAAGAATCTAAAATATCAATAAATGCCTTGAAAGCATCATCCAGCTGTTTTATTTAGAAGTAAATCCATCAGAATCGGAAGAGATCCTCATTGTTGGGCAAAATTTAGGTGGTCTGGTCCTCCTCTCACTAGAATCCATTGCCCCGGCTCACACGAAGTAAGCGAGGCTTTCAGGTCGAGATTAGGTCACTCACACACCCACACACACACAAACACATTTATTTTCATTTTGTGTGAAGTGTGTGCCAACTTTGTGGGGCATCGTGTGGTTTGCTCGGAGACAACCCAACAGATAGTCTAATCTCCGAGTAGTACAAAAGGCTCAGTGGGCCTTATCTACTTTCACCGCTCGCTCTCCTCCACACACACACACACACACACACTGGAAGAGAGACAGCATGCTCATACAGTATTTATAGCCACTTAAGTACCTGACAGCAGTGTGTGAACGGAGGGATGCAGGTAACAGTGAGGAAGGATTATGACGCATACTAAAACGGCTCCTCATGTGTCATATTGTTCATGATGAGCAGACAACAGCATAATAAAAGGAAAAAAAACCCATAGGGAACACAGACACAATTTCATGGGATAAAATCTACATAAAATCAAAAAGTGCAGCGCTATTGGTCACTCATCAATTTATAATCCGGGATTAGGTTTGGAGTACCGTGTACGAGGAGGAAGGTCATAAGGGTTATGTCTAATCCATAGTCCGACATTATGGGCACACAGATGTGGGATGATTCACATTCAATATCTTGAATCAGTAATTGTCAAAGTGTTGGCTCTCTCTTGTGGTGCTTTGAAACAAAACACTGAATTCACTGAGCTACATGCATCACCTCAGTGGTCTTCATGTTTTCACTTTTTAATCCAGCTCAGTATATTCATGAAGTACAGTTGTGTTGCACTGAATTTTTAAGTACAATACGTTCACATGGAATCTTTTAGAACTATTTGTATCCAGGTATTTTTTTTATTTACACTACATTATTAGTTTAGAATTAACAGTGTTGATCCTGCTGGATTTTAGCACTGCTTTTGATACAGCACACCATTCATAGACTAAAATATGTCTTTCCTCTCTGTGCACAAATGGGTTTTAACCTACCTCTCCAAGATAAGTTTTATGGTAAATTTAGAAATATGCTCCCTGCAAGTGTACAAAGTAATGTGGTGTGCCTCAGGGTTCAATTTTAGGTCCTCTGTTGTTTCAATTACATATTGTTGTCCTGTGGAAACCCCCCCAAAAAACAGGTGTCCATTTTTGCATGTTTTGGATAAATCATTAACACAAATAAATAAATAAATAGAAAGGACAAAAATGGGCAGAGTGAATTTCCACAGCTGTATTGACCACCTGCAGAGATGTACATCTCTTTGTCTGCTGATGACACCAGTCAAATGGAAGCTTTTTTTTTAGCTGTATCATGGACATCAAATTCTGGATGGCAGAAAACTGTCTTCATCTTAACCCAACAAGGCTGAAGTTTTAATCGTCTGTCCTGAGGCAGAAATAAACTTTTTTTCCCTTTCTTTTTGTATGAAAAGACCCATATAATGAGTTTGACTGATTGATTTTAATTGAATCACGATTTGAGTAATTTTAATTTTGCTTTTACAGTGTATGAAAGTGCAGTTGTCATGTTCAACATGTGTCTTATATTAATCACGTTTTAAGAAGTTCAAGAATCACCATATAGATTATGTTTGCATCCAAACTGAGGTGATATCTTGCACGTCTTTAGGCAGCAGAACTTGATATCAAGCTATCCACGGATCCCGTAACCCATCATGACGTGTTCACCTTCGGGACAGTCTTCACAAACCACATGCTGACCATCGAGTGGGACGCCTCCGAGGGCTGGCAGAGGCCCATGATTCGGCCTTTCGAGAACCTGCCGCTTCACCCGGCCTGCTCGTCACTGCACTATGGCATTCAGGTGAAGCCAAATTAGCTTGGCGTGGACTTGAAAACGCTCCCAGTCAAATCTGACCTTCTTCTCCACAGCTGTTTGAAGGTCTGAAAGCTTACTGTGGGGATGATAATCAACTGCGCCTCTTCAGGCCAATGCTCAATATGGAGCGCATGGTCAAGTCGGCAAAAAGAGCTTGCCTACCAGTAAGTTGCATTGCAAAATGAAATGTTCTTATGCATGTTTAAAAATGTGTGTGTGTGTGTGTGTGTGTGTGTGTGCTCGTGCGTGCGTGCACGAGCCATGGCCTCAGGTTAAATGATTAAAACTCAACACTTGTCTGTCTTAGTCAAGATAAAGTTGTCTGCCATCTACTATTTGATGCCCAGGATGCAGTTAAAAAGAACGTCCATTGGACTGGCATCATCAGGAGACGTAAAAGTATACAACTGTGTGTTAATAGCGTAGCTGTGGAAATTCACTCAGTGCCTCCGAATGATACCGCCAAGATGGAGCATATATCAATTAAACATTCAAGTACTTAAAATGGAACCTTGAGGCGCACCACATGTTACTTTACAGACTTTCAAAGTACATGTATTTCCTCTTTCAGATATTTGAGCCATCAGAGTTGCTGGAATGCATCAGGAAACTTGTGGAAATCGACCAGGACTGCATTCCTCGCTCTGATACAGCCAGTCTGTACATAAGACCCACATTGATCAGCACAGAGGTAAAAAGTACAGTATTCACAGGTTGTCAATCTATATTAAAGGATATTTGTTTGTCTTCTAGCCAATCCTGGGTGTACGAAAACCTGGCCAAGCCTTGCTTTTTGTCATCATGAGCCTAGCGCGTTCTGTCAATCAGGCGACGCCAAAAGGCCTCTCCTTGTGGGCCGACGCAAAGTACACACGGGCCTGGCAAGGAGGGACCGGAGATTGCAAGATAGGAGGGTGGGAAGCCTGCACAGTTGATAATTAGTGTACATTCAAATCGCACAAATAAGTGTGATGTTATTTTTTATTTTTTTTGTCAGGAACTATGGCGGCGGCCTGGTTGCACAGTGTGAGGCAGAGGACAATGGTTGTCAACAGGTTCTGTGGCTGTACGGCGAGGACCATCAAATCACTGAAGCAGGAACCTCGAATATCTTTGTCCACTGGATCAATGAGGATGGAGGTCAGCCCATCCTGACAGACACAATCATATGTATAATATTTTCCTGGACATTTATGCTTGCAATTATTTTTGTGTGTGCTCAAAATATGTTCACGGTGTGTTTTAATAAAATTGACTTTACTTACGTTTCCAATATTTAGAGGAAGAGCTTGCGACGCCACCCCTGAACGGCATCATCCTCGCAGGCGTTACTCGACGGAGCATCCTGGAACTCACCAGACAATGGGTAACACAAGCACATGTTTAACCCCTTCACGCACAAATAATGATAACCTGTAACCTGATAACTTGTCCATTGTAGTAACCGCTGTCCCTGAAAGGGGTTCATTCAAACATACTGCCCTTCACCTTCTCTTTTCCACTCCAACATAAAGGGGGAATTTAAAGTCACAGAGCGGTACTTGAACATGGCCCAGCTCTGTGGCGCTCTCAAGCAGGGCCGCGTCAAGCAGGTGTTCGGTTCCGGCACGGCCTGCATGATCTGGTCACTGGGAGAAATCTTATACATGGGAGAGGTGATCAAAAATCTATCCACATGATTCATGAATATAAATAACTGGAAACTACTACTCTACGCTGTACTTCCCATATATATGATGGTCTTTATATGAATATTCCCAATATGTCTGACTATTAATTTTTCACACATTTCAAAATAATTATCCTAACAAAGCTAGCTCAACAGAACAGGTATTTATATTTTTGTCTGTATGTTTTCTTTGGAGCACTTGCACATCCCCTGTCAAGACAAAAGGACACAGCTGAGCGCTCGTATCCTGAAACAACTGACAGATATTCAGGTTGGTGCACCACAGGTTTAGAATAGTTTCAGAATGTATGATAAAGAAATAAATAAATTAATAAACAAACAAATATTTCTTTGAATGGTTTTTAATTTGTTTTGACTTTTTTAAAATTCAGTTGCAAATAGGTTTTAGAGAAAGTTTGGTAGATTTTGTTTTTTCAGATTTTTTTTGTTTATATTTGATTTTTATTATCTTTTTTTTTAATATATGGAATGATTTTCGAGTGCAAGATAAACGAAAAAATGGACACTAAGTATTGTGTAGGTACTAAAGTTTGTTTTTTTTTCATATTTTATTATGCAATACTGGCTGGGCTCTAAGTGTCTCGAGTGACCGACAACAGCTGCAGGTTTAAAGGGGATGAAAGGAGCCACTGAGATTGGCAAAGTTAGCCATGACCACTCCCACAGCGGTGCAGCACTCCCTCTCGCAGATTCCCCATGCCTGCACTTGTCTGAGCAATTACCAACACCAACATACTTTTTAATTGCACTTCAAGGTACACATAGGAACTGAATTGTTTTTTTTCCTCCCTGGACCCGGCTGAAGATTGTCGACCAAACAAATTATGAACGTAGAATATTTCAAAAAACAGTTTCAGAAGTGAACTAAATATGTTTATTCTTCTAATCACTGTAAGGCAGGAGATGAAGCGCTCCATCTATCAATGCAGGCCTCACGAGGGATAAGCGTGGTGCTCGGGTGGCTTGTGAATGCCCCCCCACCCCCCATGCACATTGTGCTTTGTGGCTTCAACCAGAGATAGAGGCCCGAGTGGCAAACTCCTGCGTTCTCTCATTAAGCCCGCTGTAATTGCACAAACCCAATTATTGCCTCAGCAATTTTTTTTTTTTTTTTGTGATCTTCAAAAAGCCGAGATGCTGCAAAACGAAAAAGCCTCGGACAAGCGTGTGGAGGCTTAATGAACAATAAAATCGACCAAAACAGCGCGGCGCCTTTAAATCTGTTGACATTTCATTTGGAGGCGAGCGGCAACATTGTGCAACAAACAAACGAGTGGTCCGAGGCTGCGGATGAAAGATGGGTTTGCTAAGTCGCCCTTCCTGTTCCTTTTTCAAGTTAATTAGAAATCACATCCTTTTGTTTCCCCTTCGCATGCGTTTATTTACTTTCTCACTTGGACCATTAGAACAAATTTGCAGAATGAGAGGCAAATAATTGGATTTGTCTCCGCAGCTGTCACGGATTGGGGGAACATTTTGTCGTGATTGTTATTATTCCTTCTCTCTGTTGTGTCGCCTCGGTGGCCGAGTTGGCAGATTTGCTCAAGGGTGTTTAATTTAATTTTTTTTCTTCCTAATTTGTGATTTGTTCGCAATTAAGAGGTACTGGGCGAGGGGAACTTTATTGCTTAGTGACAGGAGTTTTGTTTGGACCCTGGAGGAAGGGGGAAAGTATCATCTCGCCAATTTTTTTGAGACTTAATTTGTCTTACAGTTTGGACGCACGCCCAGTGACTGGACATTCTTGGTGTAACTATCACCGTGAAGCCCGGAATGTGTGCAGTGACCAAGACGAACGTTTAACTCATTCAGTACCAGCCAATTCTAGGCCGAGTCTGAAAAGACGTTTAAAAACGTCTTTGGGAGTGAATGAGTTCAAATAAATAAATAAATAAACATGTCCAAAGTGCTTGAATGAAAAAAAGTTGGCTGTTATCTCATGCAATAATGCTTCATGAATTACATTCCTCCAACAACATGACTTCCTTTTTGTGTGTGTTTATAGCATCGGATCTGCTTCATGATTTTACTGAGTTGTTATGCCGCACTTGTCTGCACTCAACATAAAATGAACCAAGTGGAATTAGCCCACTCGGGTTCTCAAAAAGTGTAACTTCACTTTTTTTTTTTTTTTTTTAAATCATTTGTCAATCAGCTCACATTTTCCCCACAATTTACTCAATGATTAGTCAATTTAAAAAAAAGTAGGATTTAAGTTTGTTTCAACTTCTTCCTATTTCCTTTTCGGAGTAGCAATATGCAACTTTTTAGTTTGAGATATTTATATTGTCGCCTTTTTTGTTGTTGTTGTTTTGTACCGCATTCGAAATGAAATGTTCAATCAATCAAAAGCTGAGCAACTGTTAAAAATAAAATAAAAATAGTACTAAAATAAAGAAGTGAATATACATGATGAAATTATTGGTTAATTAATTTTAGCTAAATTGACCAGAAATAAAATATTAATTTCATCCCCCCAATATCATTGACGAAATATGCGCTACGAAGCGATCAACTTTGATTCTGACTCAGCTTCTTATTACTTGTTACGACGCGACTCTATTCGCATTCATTCCCACAGCTTCACTGTGCTTTAAATTGTGTGGACGCTGAGCGTCGACCGCGCGGACGCTGGGTGTCTAGAGAGTTCAGTGTAGGTTGTCCCAATGCATTGAAACGAGACGAGTCATTGGATAAATGTTGGTTTTGTCCCGCCCATTGGACGCTCAGCGTCTCTGGGAGTCTATGGACAGTGGGCGTTTATCAGCTGGCCGGACGCTCAGCTTTTCTGCATGATGATTGGATGATCTGTCTGAAGCTGAATCTCTTTTTGATTGACAGCGAAATGAGCCAATCACCGATCTTATGGTGAAGGCAAACTTCTCATTTTTTTTGAAAAGGAACGGAGAGTAGAATTCACGTATAAATGAACGAACACATTTTATGATGTCGGCCGAAATTGAGCTTCCCCTCCTTGACAGACAAGCATCCGCCACTGAGATCACACATATACACAATATTTTACCTGGCCTATTTTAAAGTTCCAAATCAAACATGGCCCCTGAGCACAAAAGTTTGCACACCCCCGCATGAGATGAGGCAGTTGTTGCATGATAGAACCAAGCACTTCATTTTGAGCATCGCAGTTTGCTTCATGTAAATCGATGTCGTTCTGTCTCTCGTGTTTATGATTTAAAAAAAAAAACAGGAACCCCCAATTGTCCCCCAAAACTTGTGACGATGCCCTGTCACTTCTTGTTAAGGCATCTGTGACATTCACGCAAGGGCACAAGGGAGGCGTCGGGGTGTAATTTGAGGCAAAGGAGCGAGTGAGAGAGCCAGGCAGAAGGAACAGGAAGAAGAGCGAGAGGAAAGATGGCACCCATACAGCTCCAAAGAGCGATGTTTGGCTCTGAGCATGTGTGGCCGCCCTTTCCTCGCTCCCTTCCTCCCTCTGGCCGGGGGGGGCTTGATGTGATTTGACAAGAACTACGCTGTCATATTGAGTTAGTCCAATTTGAAAGTCTAATTAATGAACTCGGCGCCACTTTGTGTCGTCGTCGTTGTCTTCGTTTCCTCTTCTCGGGCCTGTTTGTCTCCTATTTGCCTTTTCTTTACCCTTTGCTTCCCTTTGAGCATTGACTTGATATTTTTGAGACTCATTTTAAGGTCCATGTACTTTATTTTTTTTGCCCTAAGACTAGCGCAGTTGTACAACAGCTTGGGTGTAATTAGCAGAATGACAGTCTTAGTAAGAATGCTTTTTTGTTTACTAATTTACACTTTGCGCACTACTGTGTGACGACATGCATCACTGGGTTTCAGACATCGTCACTCACCAGGTTAGAACTTACCGTTTAAAGCCACACACATTCAAAGCCGGAGACATAGGAGTGGAGAACAAGACAAGGATGTCGACCCCAAATGGACAAAATCCAGACCTGAACCTCAAACAATTCAGGCTTCAGCACACTATAGAAAGACAAGGGCACATTAGTCAAGTGGAACGACTGCAATTTTTTTCCACGACCGCATGACATTCCTTTGACATGATTGTAGCAGCACAACTACATGTTCCTAGTGGGGAAAAACTGCACTGGTTTATGTCTGTGTGCTATTAGTGCTAAGTTGAAGTGCTTGGTGTTAACTAGCACAAAATCACAAGCGCACAGTTTTGTCTCATGACTAACATGTTGTGGGCAAAAGCAAAAGGTACACTTTTTACATGATATTTCATTGGTATAGTAGTACTGATCTGTACGACTCAGGCACCTTCAAAACATGTCAAGTATCTCAAAAATATCGAACAAATCCTTGACAATTCAAGTTATATTTGATTTGAATACAAATTTGGTGTTAGTGTTCCTCTAATTACAGTAACGGGGTCGCGAATAAGAGCTAATGTTTGAGTTTTTGCTTAAGGTACTGTACATGCTAGCCATGTTAGCTGCTATGCTCACAAGTCAACAAGAAAATTAGCTACATAATTGAAATAAAAAATGTAATATTAGTGCGGTATGTGGTAATACAAGTAACAGGGTTGCATTTGTATGAGATTTACACTCAAGATTGCAGTGACAACGACAAAAAAAAAAAAAAAGCAGAAGCGAGGATATACCCTCAATGGTCAGATTAGCAATTATCTTGACTATGTCATTTCTGCTTAGTTGTGTAGCTCGCTTGTTTTTCTCTTCCATGTATTTTAAGAGACACAACTTCAGATTCATCACTGGTAGAATTTAAGATACGTGTAATACAACGAAATGTTTTCATCACAAGTAAGATGGAATTTTGAGAGCAATTTGGTATTTTGAATGATATTTAGGTGTCATCTTCACATGACTACTAACATTTTATCTCAGGGTGACTATCATTTACATAACGAGGGCTTGCTTCTGTATTTTGTGCGTGCATTATTTGAAATTTAAATTCAGGAATAGCCTTAAATTTAAAAGCGACTCTGGATGACCGCTTTTAATCGCCATGTCTGTGTTTACCAGAGGATGGCGCTAGCAGCAAACAAACCTGCAGCCACCCTAAAAAGAGAAAGTGGCGTGCACCTTTGGAGTCCTGCCACTCATGATAGAAACCCAACGCAGAACTAATCTATTTCCATGCCCGTGTTAATCCACAACACATTGATGGCATCATTTAATCACCAAATCATCATCACCGTTATCACCATCTTACTGTCCTCCATTCTCGGATGCATTAATGAAAAATTAGTTTTTTTGGGGTGGGGGGTAAATAAGAGCTGGTGATTAAAAGAAGATTAACGCATGCCTTCACAGAGACAGAGAGAGAGAGACAGTGGTGTGATGGGTTTTGTTAACACGAGAGGAACACTGGGCGGCGGTTGTGTGCGCCTGACATGACATCAACGTTATCCTCCCCGCTCATGTTATCTCTCTTGGCTTAGAGTTTTAGGAGACTTTTTAACAGCAGCGCTGCTTAAGAGCTTAGAGTAAATGGATGGACGGTTCGATGGATGGATGGAGATCAGACGCGCGGGCGCACACACTCACAGAGAGATCAGTGTCACTCACACAGCTTCAGCACCAAAGCCTGATTTGCTTTGTGGTAAAAAGCTGTTTTAGTTCTCATCAGGGTTGTAATGGAGAAGCGCCGCTGTCACACACACATGAAGACACACTCTTATTTTTCTCCCATTCACTCCATTTTAGGCAAGAGGGTGGGGGAACAAAGTTTCATGCTCAAGAGCCACTTTTGATGTTTAAAACTGACAGGACAGATGTGCCAGGATATTCGGAGATGAGGTTCACAGAAAATGCTGAAATGTGTAAAAACATGGAAAATAATCATTTTAGCTACAAAACATTCCTCAATTTTATAGGGCACCCATCATACCACAAAGAAGATGTAGTCCTCAGTGCCCTCGATTTGTCTTGCTCCTTTAAACGGCTTAGTGTTTTGCACCGTGGTCTCAGGTGGGTACACACACCGCCATTTATGAATTATTCAGTGGTATGCCGAATATTTGTGTACATGTGTATCAAAAGGCAGAGATGTTAGTTCTGACTAATGCTCTCCAGGCCTGGCAGCTGGCACCGCGCTGTCTCCCTGCAGGTGGGAATGACTCACACACACACACACACACCGAGTAACCCATTGCATGCTGACCACCTCAGCAACGTGCCAGCTTAGACAGGAAGCACGGCAGCCAACTGGCCAATGAACAACTTCTGCCTGTCCCGTCGAATAAAATGGGACATAGCATGACCCGCATATCTGTCTGATCAATTTGATGTAAAATGCATGTTCAATAAGCTATTCACATATCAGCGATATTGATTTGTCTATGATTTAAGAATGTATATACGGTATCAAAGTTGGCATGTTTAACCCTTTCATGGACAGCGGTTACTACAGTGGACAGCTGATCATGTTATCGGGTTACAGGGCACATGAAAGGGTTAATGCAAAAAAAAAAAAAGTTTAATCCATGATGTGCTCATCATAACTCGGCCATTGACAAGTAGAGTGACAAAAGTGGAGTTAGCCCACTTTCATTCTTAGTGGCTCACCTTGTCGCCCTCATTGAAATATGTTATCATAGTGAACCATATTTTACCTTTACACACTGTTCGGGTCAAATTTGACCAACAAAAATCAAATGGAGTGCTTTCACCCTGAGGTTTGATGACTTTTTTCCCCCTAAAGTGACCCAAAATAACACAAAAAAATGAACATGTTAAATGATAGAAAAGAAAAAAAGAGAGAACGGTGACGGCGTACATACTAAACTTGAGGAACACAAGTCATACGGGGTCAGAGGCTGCCATGGCGCTGGTCAAATGGAAAATGAAGAGAATGTCAGGTTTAAACAATGTAAAAAAAAAAGTGATTTAGAGCGTGTTACTGGCCCCTTTACTCTCAGTTGGGTTTGTGTTCCCGTGGGAAAGCACAGGCGTCAATGGAGTAACATTCACACAAACACATGGACCCACGCAGATGCTATTTTAACCCTTCCATGCACCCTGTAACCTGCTAAAATGATAAACTGTCCACTGTAGTAACCGCTGTCCCTCAAAAGGTTAAGGCTTGATCACAATGTGTCCACAGTTAAATCTTATCCACTGCCCGTTGTATGACAAGGTTTCTTCAATGCTAGCAACAAGCGCTATTTTGCTAACCACAGAATCGGTGCACACACCAGGGACTTGAACATGTGTGTGTTTTTTTCCCCTGACGTATGAATGTAAAGTGCATAACTTCTCCCGCTCACTGAAACAACACAGCCGTTAGCCGGCTGCCCAAAGTATGAACGCGGGGTGCAGAGTGAGACATAAATGACCCGATTGTAACACCGTGCCTATGTGTTTGCCTTTGCCTGTGTCTTATGAATGTTCGTTTATGTGTGCTCGTTCGCATCGAGCCTTGTACAAACGCCCACTTTTTGCTTTTGAATGAATAAGAAAAGTATGGACATTAATGTATATTGTGGTCTTACCTTGCTGCCCGTCCCCCTCGTTTTAATCACCAGTTAAGGAATAAAGAGTTTTTTCTCCTGGGGGGAAAAAACAAACAAACAGTGCATAAAGGATGTGTGTGTGTGTGTGTGTGCTTAGGCAAAAAAAAAAAAAGGGGGGGCAGCTTTTGGACCCTCTGAACTCCCCGCAGTGACCCGGTGCGAGTGGGGTTCGACAATACCTCATGTTTGTACGTAAAGACAACATTACCCTGTTGCCCTTACCAGAATCCAAACACTCCAAAACCCCAATGCTATTGCACTTCTGGCTTGCACTTTCGTGACACATTGGTGGAATTGTGTGGTTAGAAACTTGAGTTATTTTCTGATATAAACTCCTTTAGAGATTAAAAAATAAAGATATCAAAATCGTAAATTGATTTCATCGTGTGTCCGCCATGTTCTTAGCGTCAACCAATCAGCTCCTTGCTAAACGGTCACGTGCAACTCATCGTTTTACGCCGTTCTTCAATTTGTTTTGTCCACCCGAGTTCCATTGACGGAGAGGTATAAATGTTTTAAATAAATGAACGATAAAAACGTTTGGAACTCAATTAGAGATTAAAAAATAAAGAAATAAAAATCGTTCGTTGATTTTATCGTGTGTCCGCCATGTTCTTGGTGTCAGCCAATCGGCTCCTTGCTAAGCGGTCACGTGCAACTCATAGCTTTACGTTGTTCTTCAATTTGTTTGGTCCACCCGAGTTCCATTGACGGAGAGGTATAAATGTTTTAAATAAATGAACGATAAAAACGTTTGGAACTCAATTAGAGATTAAAAAATAAAGAAATAAAAATCGTTCGTTGATTTTATCGTGTGTCCGCCATGTTCTTGGTGTCAGCCAATCGGCTCCTTGCTAAGCGGTCACGTGCAACTCATAGCTTTACGTTGTTCTTCAATTGGTTTGGTCCACCCGAGTTCCATCGACGCAGAGGTAGAAATGTTTGAAATAAATGAACGATAAAAACGTTTGGAACTGTACAAAAAGTACGACGCTGGCTATCTGCTTCACAACATAAAAGCGGAGGAAGGTAGCATAGCCCAAAAATTATACTCAGAATAGAATAAAATGACAAAAAAAATATTGAAGTACTGCATAACTTATAAGCAACTGGTGACTTATTTTAATCGGAGCGTGATGGATAAATCGACAAATATGAATGAGAAAATTCAACTCTTGTCAAACATGATCATCTTAAAACAAACTCAACCCATTCATGCACCCTGTAACCTGATAACATGATTAACTGTCCACTGTAGTGACCGCTGTCCCTCAAAGGGTTCATCTTCATAAAATTCAACTTTGAGGGATGGTTTTAAATTAACTAACCAAGCACATATCACACCAAAAAACAGGCACCTACCGGCACATTTTGTAACTAAAATACTGAAGTTAAATTATGCATTAAAACGACGCTGACAAGTACAGTTTATTCCAAAAGTTTGAGTTTACGATTTACGAACATTAATAAAAACGTAATTGAATTTCAGGTCCAACATCCTGCGCAATCGCCTTGCACTGTGTTCTTTCACGACATTGACATTGAAATTTTCCCAGTGTCTCAAAAAGTATTTCCTCCCCTTTGCATGCGCGTGTCGGGCTCTTTTTACCGCTGCAAAGGTTTGCATCGGTGTCACCACCTTATCATGTTTTTTTTCCCGTTTTTTTTTTTGTATTCATCCGCATCATCCACAACAGCACCTATCAAAAGGTGAAAGCGCCACTTTGCTAAATATAATGATTAGCAAGGAGGCAGACATAGTGACGGAAGGGCAAATAATAGGTCGACGTTTTCCGCGCAGCTCTGAGAGGAACCCCACACTAACAGTGGCACAAGGGGATTATTTGGGGGAGGGGGGGGGTGTGTATGTGTGTGGGGGGGGGCTTCAAGGGCATTTGTTCCACGGGGCCGCCCGTGGCCTCTGAACGTCGACGATTCAAGCTAATGTCAGTGTGAAAGCATCAATCTGTCAACAAAACCTCACTTGCTGGGTCAAAAGGCTTTCGGTGTTGCGGCGAAAGACAAAAAAAAAAAATCTTTCGCATTTTCCAAATTAGTAAGAAAGAGGCCCTCGGGTGAGAGTGAAAGCAGCAAATTGTGACCATTACCTTTGAGAAAAAAAGGAGGGAGGCGATATAGGAAGTGAACGTATTATCAGCATTGATTGTAGCTGTAATTTTGCGGGAGACACTTTGAAAAAAAAAATCTCACACATGAAAACTGCGGCGATGAATTCTCGCATTGGGGAAAGCGTGAGCTGATTTTGGTTTATCTTGCAGAAGTGACGCCATTACGTTCGTTTTAGTCAATTGGCTGATGTCGTATTTGCGATAATGACTGACCAAAAAACCCCAAAAGAAAACAAACAAACACATGCTTCACAAATAGTAAACCGAGAAATAGGTCACCGTTTGTCAATTCGTCTTCCAACAAGGCATCGTGGCGGGCTGAAGTTTTGAAAAGTGAAATTGCTCGGATGTTTACGACGCACAATGGACATAAAAAGTTGACAAATCGCAAATGCTTGTTGTTTTGGGGGATATTTATATTATTTAAAAATGAAAACAAAATAAATCATTTCATAAATTTCCCCACTACTGACATGACCTTTAACCTCTACAACTCAATGAGGGGGAAAAAAGTGTTTCTGAAATTGCATAAGTACGCACACCCTCTCGTGGCTGGGTTCAGAATGAACCAATCATATTCACACACTTTCCGCAATTTCAAGTGTCTCTCGTTAATCCCAAATAAAGTTCAGCTGTTCAAGTTGCTTTTTTTAAAAAAATTGAGCAATACAAGTTATATGTCATGTTAACTCATTCACTCCCAAAGACGTTTTTAAACGTCTTTTCAGGCTTGGTCCAGAATTGGCTGGTACTGAATGAGTTAATGTTAAAATTAAAGGCCGCACTTATGAAGGTGTATGCTGCAATCCATAATATTTGTTTGCGGTGAACTGGAAGTTGAACAACAAGCCGTCACAAGCCTGCCCCTCCCCCTCAGGGGTTTTACTATCAGAAACAGGAAGTCCCGCATCGGCGGCTGGAACAATGAGCGTTGTCGTGGAGCAGACAGGCCCATGACATCACTTCCATGTTGCAAGCTGCCGATAATAAACCGTCTACTTTTCGAATGGGCCGAGCGGCGACAGATTTACAAGGTAATGGCGCCGAATGCATGAATGCATTACCAGCACGGTCTATTCGTCATAATCTAAATTTCTTTTCAGTGTACATCACCCCAGGCGTCACCTTTGATGGATTTTCAATCGGGTTTAGGTCTAGGCTCGGGTGAGGTCATCTGAAGTCATTCCTGCGACGATATGAATGTCAGCGTGCGGCTGTTTTGCTATAAGGTGAAATAGCGTTTTACCCCCAATTCATTATCATGAAAATAAAGTGATTTTTAATACCGAAATTGAATTGTGCTTCATTAATAACTTTTGGAATTGCGGCAGACACATATTGGAACGATGAAATTGTTGTTGTTGTTGTTTATTTTGCATCATTTCCCTTATTCACACTTCAGAACAAATATCTGAAAAGTGACGTGTGTTGGGGGGGCGGGGGGGGGGTCATGTATGGGGTATACGGGATAATATATGCTAGGCTTGAGGGGTGGGAGAATGTTATCCTCCTGTCAGAGAAAATGTGTCAGATTTGGTCGCCTTTGTTGCGCGCGGTTGTCACTGTGTGTGTGTGTGTGTTTGCGCGCGTGTGTGACTGCCATCCCTGTCGGTTTTAGTTATTAGTCACTGGCTCTGTTGAGAGACCCTTTTATTTTTTTTTTAACAAAATAGTTTTTTTTTTGAACTCATAAATCCATAAGCAGACAGATGTAAGCTGGTGACCAAATACAGACGTATATTAGGCATTCCCCTGGATCTAGCAAGCGGCTTGATGGGACATAAATGCAATCATATCCTTTTCTCACAAATCCCTCAGAGCTTTTTGCATCCCCACCTTCCCCCGTTACTCCCCCCTGGCGCACTACCCTCAACCCTCACCACAGCTGATAGACTGTTAAAATACAGATGCTATTGGCGCTAAATCTGTCGAGATCATTCTTATGTTCACCATATGCCTTCCCTTTTAAATTTGGTTGCGCTTGCAGCTTCTCGAAAGTGCTGATAACACTTTTGAAGCACCCCGAGTAAGAATTGTGTGGGAAGCAATGCTGCGGTATAAAAACACAATTAAAAAAAAAAAGAAGGACAAACTGAGTGTCTATATTTTTAAAACGTTTTCTTTTTGGATGGAATCCCTTGGTGTTTGTATGTGAGGAATTAGAAGCCACGTAACCCTTTTGAAGTCATTCATTACAGTCCAATTACTGTAATTGAGTTTTGACAATTCATACCCTCAATAATACCAGATTATCAGCATTCATCATGATATGCTCAAATAATGCTGGCCAGATGCTGCCGTTTTGTCCGGCCTGCATCGGAATTTAAATCCAAAGCGGACATCTGACAATTGAGTGGACTTCAACAACCCCCGCCTCAATGACCTTGACTTTTACATTGTGGTCATGTAAAACGACTGATATATTTTTCATAGTTCACTAGCAAAAAATAAACCAAAATAAGAGTAGAAGAGTAATCTCTATATCTTCATTTTTGAAAAGGAGCAAAACGCAAGGATGCAGTATGAACGAACGACAGGAATTTTGGCTGCCTTTCAACAGGAAGCGCCGCCTTGACCCTCTGCTTCCTCCATTGCGCCTTGTTTATGTTCCAACGACTTCCTGCGCTTCCCTCTTACTCCTTCTTTCTTGGGAATAGCGCGGCGGCGGGCGCGGGGACCAATCGTCACGCGTTTGTGTGATGGAACGGCAACGGAAGAAAAAGGGAAGTGCGGATGATTCGTGGGGATTGTAATGTGTACTACCAGCCACCAGAGGGCGTTTAAGCCTGAGAAATGTGGGACAAGTTGTGAAGTTGAAACTGATTGACTGTTTCATTCGGACTCCCGGGAAATACATTTCTAGTAAATATGTGGAATTAATATTTAGTACAGTACATTATAGCACGAACAGGAAATAGTTATGCAGAAAGAGGCAATATAGATGACACTTTTTAGGTTTTATGTAGCTTTCAGGTCCTTTATTGTTGTTTTGTCTTTTTTTTTTTGCCTCGATTTAAGTTAAAATATATTTTTGGTCAAATCTTTCATACGCCATATTGGAAATGGTTCAGGAGCTCACTACTTGCATTATGTTTTAATAAAAAAAAGAATTGTGCAAAATCCCGATTGCATTAAAAAACAACAAGGAATTATAATAACAGCATGAAAATAAATGTTTGTTCCGTTATATTTAAATTTCTTTTCTGTTTTTATTTCCCTTGAATACTCTTATATTCTCATCCACTACGGAACAACATAATTTATGTTTTTACCGCCATTAACCAACTCAGGACTCATTTGTGCATGTAAACGTATCATTTAGTCTTTTTATTCTCGATCATGAGCACTTTTTTAAAATTTACTTTTAGCTCTAAATGCTGGTTTCAGGGGTTTGCCTGAGTGTTTTGGCCAGACTCTCGAGCCTCAGGCAGCAGGGGTCCGGGGCACGGCGCCAAATTTTGTGAAGCTAGCTCGACCACGAGGAATACCTGCTGCTTTTGCGCGTTTGTACACGCGCCTCGGCTTTAATTCAATCATGTCGCAGATTGACAGCACCGGCCTCCTTTTGTACGTACATGCCAAATGAAAAGGGAAAAAATCATGGCCGAACTGTGAAACAGGCAGTGATGGGGTTTGTATTACATCAACATGGGAAATAAGAAAGAAAATGAAGAACATCATCCCCTGATTAAGATACAGATAAGTAACAATACGTCTATTCTGAGTCCAAGCAATGCAATTTCTGCTCGGTTATGGCTCAGAAGTCCTTTGCCCCCCCAACAGCAAGATACGAAACCTTGAGAGCGTTTCGCATGATTTTGATTTGACGGACCTTTAAAAAAACCGTGGCTCGATGACTTCGCCGAAACACTCTGATATAACGTTCGGAGAAAATGTTTGTTGGCGGGTTACACAAGGATGAGAGGATGAAAGAATTCTGATAAATGTATTCTCCAAGGCTTGAATAATAACTGTCTTGGTGCTATAATGGCCGCTTGTATACATCTGGCTTTTTACACAATGGTAACTTTTGGCGAATTGAAATCTGGGTTAACTTGGGTCGAACGGTTTTCATTCCAGACTCCACACGGTTTAAAAAAAAACAACAGATTACATTGTTGATCAATTTAGGGGTCAGCGGCGCAGTGACATGTAATATTTTTAGTTTCCGTAAGAGGCGTCAATGGATTATTGCACTCCGATAGAGCAAAAAATAATCCATCATGCAGTTTGGACTTGATGAAAATGAAACATGAAAATATTTGGTTTGGAAAATAGATGCAAATTTCAGTTTTGAGGTCATTTCCCCAACTTGCACGTTGCACAAACTAAGTGTAAAAGCAAATAAATGAATGGATATTTAACTTTTAAAATGTACGCAGGAAAATAAACAAAACACCAGTTCATAGGTTGCTAAAAAAAACAACAACCCCCCCCAAAACAACCAAAAAAAATAAACAAACAAAGCTTCAGGATAAGAAAGCCTTAAGAAACAACACTGGATGCTTATTTTTTTGTTTTGATGTTGTCTATCAACGAAATGCATTTTCAAAATTGACTGTCATCATTAAAAAAAAACGATCGATGTGTATTATCCAAGTACGGCTGTGCTTAGACTGTAAATGACAAACAATGTGTGTCATACCTGACCGACGTTGTCACTCCTCAGACGTTCCCTTCTGTTGCGGCGCAGAGCTAACTTTAGGACCAAGACATAACGCCAGCGTCTCCCTTTTGTTTTCCGCCGCTTTAGCCGAACACGAACCGGCGAACTGTGAAAGTGAATTGGACAGGGATCAGCCATATTATATCGTTTTTGTCAGCCTCTGAAGCCCATCCAGTCGGCCCCCGCACATTCGCTGATTGCCCCTGAGCCCTTTTCCCCTCCTCTGCTCAGGCACACTGTGGCATTTACAAGGTACAGTGGGCAGCAAAATGCACATTAGAATAAGGAAGCGTACACACAGCGGTGAGGTCCAGTGAGGCACGGGATGAATCACTTTGTTTCGCTGGAGTGAAATTACTCATGCTCTCCATAAGTTACTCGATAAACACTTCGTCGTGGTACCTTGACGTACGGGTTGAATTTGTTTGGCGCAAAACACAACCACCAAACCAACATGAACTGACAGTGGCCGGATGTTGTGAAGTCCACTGCTTCCATAGAAGCCACGGTGTCAAACTCAAGGCCTAGGGGCCAGATCTGGCCCGCCACATCATTTTATGTGGCCCGCCAAAGCAGATCATGTGTGTCAACCTCCATGATCCGTTCTATAATCTGTACCGAACTTTCAAATTGTCATGTGTATTAAATAACGTTGAGATTTTGCAAGAATTTTCTGACACTGTTTCACAAATAGTTGACTGATTTCAAAACTAGTAATGATGATTAAACATGAATTCGGCCCTACAAGGGAAGACGTAACTCCAAAGTGGCCCGGGACAAAAAGTAGTTTGACACCCCTGATCTAAGCGGTGGACTGGGTGCAGCTCAAATGAACTCAATGCTGGCTCATAATGCTAAAAAATTGTAACTTTTTTATTTATACATTTATTTTGGATGGGCAAGTTAATACAAAGGCTGCATATAACACAGACTTTACTGCTTACCAACATTTTTCCAAATTTAAGATGGGCGTAGCAGCAAACAATATTTTCTTCTGGAGAAAGTATGATTTTGAGCTATGGGACAAAGCGATGTCACAACCACAGTCGTGATTTTGTTAGGTTAAAAAAAAATCACATTTTAGTAAGCCTGTTTTGTTGAAAATTGTTCAGGAGGAACTGCAACTGTCAGGCTGTCAGCATCAAAATGTATTCTTCTGTTGTTTGTTTTCTTCCTGCTGGTCAACTCGTTTAGCGGCTAGCTGCTAGTGCTAGCCACTAGCCGCTAACGCTGGGGAGCACGCGCTAGAACGTCAGCGTTAATTGGTTATTTTTATTTTAGCGTCCTTAATAAGCTGGTGGAAGCAGTTTGTGATGGCAATTTAAACTTAAACCAGGCTCCAACTTCTCGTCGGGAACAACTTCAACGTAAAAGCGTGCCAAAGCACTGATGTCTTAGTGTATTTGTCAAGATTTCATTTTGAATGTGACTTTCTCACCTCGTTGGCGGCGTGTTAGGACACAGGCCAATCAACAAACATTCCCAGGTAAATAAAACATGCTGAACTGAGCTAATTTTTACTTTCGATTTGTTCTTGAAAACAGAGATGAAGCTAAGACGATTTCAAGCTCTCGTCAGACCCATCTGAGATGAATGCCCCCCCCGCCCCCTGCTTGTTCCAGTTAACGGCTAACAACGTTTTAAGCACCGGCACTTAACTCATTCACTCCCAAAGACGTTTTTAAACGTCTTTTCAGACTTGGTCCAGAATTGGCTGGTACTGAATGAGTTTTAAAAAGGAATTATCCATCCATTTCCTAGACTGCTCGGGTTTTGGCTCGAGAGTGAGCTGGGACCCGATATTAGCTGACTTTGGGCCAGAAGAACTGGGCTGGTTGCAACCCAATAACAATAACAAACACTCAACTGGTTTGGTGTCAACCTACAATGCGTTGAAAACCAGTTGTGAAAGGTAAGGTTTTGGTTATCTTGTCTGTCTGATGCCTCAGCTCCGTTGCGCAACTTGCACCTTTGTTATTTTGTGCACGCACACGTGTGTGAAGGGAGCGAGTGCAATGGAAAGTGGTGAGGAGAGGGAGAAGACAGAGAGAGAGAGAGAGAGAGAGATGGAGGAGTGACACCGATCAATGCGAGTGCTCCAAGCACCTTCACCGGGAGAGGTGGCAGCCGATCACCTTCCCTGCCGTTGCCTCGCAGACACGCCTCGCAAGGGGGAAGAGCATCTCCGCTTCCGACGCAGCCTCCAGTAAGTCAATACCTCCCACCTTGCATTCCGCGGAGAAGAGTCTCTCGAAGGTGGATGTGTGGTGCACGTGAAGACTGACGCTCTGTTCACCATTCATATTTTCGGAACCTGCAGGGGGAGAGGAGTGGGGGGGGGGGTGGATGGAAGGGAGGGGAGCTTTTTTTTTTCCACCAATCACAACTCCGACTGCAGAAATGTGGCAAAGTCGGAAGAGAGCAATGGAAAGCAAGTTCACACCGGATTTGAACTGTTCAGCCCCCCCCCCCCCACACCTCCATTCAGACACTTAATTTACTGCAAACCTTGAATGAGAACCAGATTTAACTCAATGTAACCATACCTCAATTTCACTTGGAATGATTATCATTTTTAAACATTTTTTCATTGTTTTGTTGATTTTAGGTCCCCACAAAGCACTTATGTCTTAATATCTGTTTTTGCTGTTGAGTCATTTTGATCATTTCAATACTGTTGATTCTTAACGCTCATTCAGTGCCAACCAATTTCAGACCCTTCTTTACCCTACCGAGTGATTTAAAAAAAAATTTTTTTTAGTACATAGGGACGTACCTGGGACTGAAAGAGACAGAAGAACACATAAAAGCCACACATGGCTTGTTCTGTGCTAGTGTGCGTGTGTGTGTGTGTGTGCGTGTGTGAGTGTGTGTGTCTTCCGGTGAGTGTGTCCCGAGGCCCTACAAGCGAGCAAGAAACATTTTTAGACGCAGGTATGAGTCAGATGGTGAGAGACATCTGTCAGACTCTCAAAAATATTCTCCCAATGCACCTGATGAGGTCCCTTCTTTCTTAGGGCTCAGCTGACAAAAAAAAAGTGCCAGTACTTTAATGGGTTGTTGTAAACAAAGTCCCAGACTAGCGCGGCGGCTTGCCGGAGCACTTCCCTCTCTTCTTCTGCCGCCATCTGTTAGACGAAGAAAGCAGGTGGAGTAGCGTGGTCAGCAGCATCTTGGATCGTTATATACACATGGATAAAATTGCAGGTCATTGAAATCGTCTGTCGAGTAATTTCACAAAAGATTCTGGGGAAAATCTACCTGGTCATTGGTTCTGTTCAACGGCTGCTTTAGCTCCACAGTGTGTGTTCAAGCTGCACAGGATGCAGTGTTCGAAAGATTGGTGTCAGTCATGTTTTGGGGCTGCTTTGCTCCATCCGGCATGAATCTAGAGGGCACAATGAGATGTGAAGACTATGGAGGCTTTCCCGAATGTAATATCCTGTCCTTCATCACAGAAAAATTGCCTTTTTGTTTTGTTCTGGGGTTGCTTTGCTCCATCCAGCATCGGGTATCTTGAATCTGAGTTGGGTAAAATGAAATCTCAAAATAATCAAGGCATTTTGCAGCGAGGTTCCAATGACCAAAATCTTAAACCCACTGCTAAAAACACTCAAGAATGTCTAAGACCAAAATGTTGGACTATGAGCAAGAATCCTGATCCATACCCTATTGAACATCTGTGAATGGGTTCCACTAAATCAGATGATATTCTCACCGACCATATCAGTCCTTTGCTGTGTGTGAGGATGGCAGATAAGAAGCATATGAACACGTGAATGAGTACTGTACTCCATCTATTATCTCTGAAAGAATGCCAGATAATTACTTTTTGATGGAAAGTACATCTTTGCTGCAAGAAACGGTTCCCGATGCTTTCTTAACAACTAAATTGCCAAGCACAACACTTAGTGTTTGATCACCGGCAGTCTACAATGATACGACCGGCTGAACGTCCTCGTGCCATTCTTCCACACCTGTAGGACGTAATTGACTTTCGACGTACGCCGCGTGCAACTTCAGGGTCGCATGTAGTGTAGCGCAACATTCACTGCTCTAAAAACACAGACGTTTTTCGAGTGATATATATTAGCTGATTGCTTACTTCGTGCTGCACTACCACTGAGGTGAGTGGTGAAGTTACACAACTCCATGAGAGAGCCTCAGCCCGCGATTACAGCGTAACTCTTTGTGCAACACATTGAGAAATAACTTTATTTTAAAATCACGGGCCATTAAAAACTGTTTGTTCAAATTCATTTTAAATGAGGGATTATCTCTCAACTCTTTTGAAAGTAAAGAAATTTACAATTTTGATATTTTAGCAAGAAACATGAAATCGATACTCACATATTTCGCGGACCACATAAAATGATGTGGCGGGCCGGATCTGGCCCCCAGGCCTTGAGTTTGACACCAGTGGACTAGACCTAGGTGTGAAATAAGTGTCTTTTAATTTTGTTTCCGAACTCCTTATAACTTCAGCTACATATTAAAGGTTAGGTTAGAGTCTTGCGTAAAGTGTACTTACCGTATTTTGCGTAGTTGCAGTTTCTTTTTCATTCATCGTTTGGCCAGGGGTGCGATTTATGTGTGAAATTATGAACACATTATAATGTCATTTCATGATATTTTCACATTAAACCGCATTTGGAGCGAATTATACTCCGGAGCAATTTATAATCCAGAAAATACGGTAGTTGAGGACAATTTCCCATTTCCGACTATATAGATGCAAAAAGAAGATGCAAATTAGTTTCGTCCGAGTAAAACCTCCTTAACCTCTCTCGAGCCTCCCCTAATGCACTGGAGTGGGCAACGTTTCCCAAACTTTGCAAAATTATAATAAGCTTCCTTGTGGATCAAACGGCAAACCTCATTGTGCCGATATAAGAGAGAGCGGGAGAGTTACCTTATTATTGTTATCAAAGGCGCTCTTTTGGGACGGCACTCACTCTCTGCTCATAGACACATGGGAAATCTAAACAACGGCCCTATACTGTACACAACCCGCGCTTTCTGAGAACATACACATACACACGCACACACACATGGTCTTGTCTGGTGCACGTGGTTTTATTTGTGAAATTAGTCCATTCTCTCTGACCCTGTCTTTTCATCAGCAACGGCGGTGCATATTTTAGTCCCTTTCCCCTGTGCTTGTTTGACTAATTGGTGGCTATACTTTGCCTAACACTGATAGGCTTTGATCATCTCGGATCATTACGTTTACCTCATTAATCTGCGCCGTGTGATTTTTAGCCTCCTTTCCTCGCCCCCCCCTCCAAAAAACAAACAAACAAAAATTAAGGATTCACGTGAAATTGGATTAATAATACATCATATGAGCCAAGAGACAACATGATCTATTCTGTTGTTCCTTGCCGTTTAAAAAAATTTTTTTTTTTAAACTTGCTTTGTTTAATGAATGCCGAATTGTCTTGCGGTGAGACGGACGGTTTTGGAGGATTAGTTCAACACATTTGCAAAGGATGTCTTATGTAGCGGGAATATTAACGTGCAGCTGGATCATCACATGTATATTTTGTTATAACCCATTGAACTTTCTGGCCAGCCAGATGGTGGAATGCTTTGGGGTTTCGGTTAAAAAGTCAGGAAAAGCCTACTATAACATCCAAAGTTTATTTAGGATCAGTCAGAGGCCCATTAGATAGTTCCTGGCATAGGCTGACTCAATAGGTTCATTCTGAACATAAATACGTCACCAGTTATAAGAGGGTGTGCACACTTATGCAACCAAATGATCACAATTGTTTGGAAAACATATAGGTTAAAAAGTCAGGAAAAGCCTACTAGAACATCTGAAGTTCATTTCGGTTCAGTCAGAGGCACTTTAAATACTTCATAGCATCGGCTGACTCAGTTACAGGTTCATTCTGTCTTCAAAACCCTCCTCAAAACTCACTTGTATTCTTTGGCATTCGACTCAGCATGACTTAGATTTGTTCTTGGTTTTACTGTTTGGTGCTTTCTACCGCCTTTATTACCGATTTGTCTTACTGTTTATTGTGCATGTTAAATTGCTCCATGTACAGCACTTTGTATGCAGCGATGGCTGTTTGAAAGTGCTCTATAAATACTGTTGACTTGACTTGACTTGATTGCTACATCGCCAGTTCTAAGAGGGTGTGCACACTTGTGCAACGACATGATTAGAATTGTTTGGAAAACATATGGGTTAAAAAGTCAGAAAAAGCATACTAGAACATCTGAAGTTTATTTAGGGTCAGTCAGAGGCCCATGAGATAGTTCCTGGCATAGGCTGACTCGATAGGTTCATTCTGTCGCCAGTTAGAAGAGGGTGTGCGCACTTGTGCAACCACACGATCGCAATTGTCATCTCATGTTTTTTTCTTCTGATGGTCATTCAATGTATTCTCGTGCACCGATTAAAACAATAGCTCTCAGTTTTGCGCTCAGTGACTATCACGGGGTGGTTTACCAGCTGTAACTCGAGCCGCTTTTGTAAACAAAAGCACAGTTGGAGTCATTGTTCAGTGAAGGACCGAAGTAAAAAAAACAAAAAAAAAAAGGGTTCAACTTTGACTGACCTCTTTATCGGAAATGAAGCACAAACATGATTGTTGACTCATTTACTAAGTGGAACACAACACTGCCGAGTGAAGCTAAGCGCTAACACTGCAGTGACGAGGCAATGAACACTAGGCCCCTCCACGGGCTCCTAAAAGGCCCGCTAAGGGCGACGATATCCGACAAGCTGTGCTCGTTTGAAAGCGCAGCCTCCCTTTGAGCAAACGAGGCATTATGTTTTAATGACGCCGCTTTTTACAAGAGCTCATTTGTAAACATTCTCCTCTGTCGCCCGGTCACATTCTTTCCAACGCGCGTGAAGATTTCACAGCGACCTTGTAATTCATCCGCACTAAGCTCCACTTTCACTGACTTTGTGCGTCACATTGTTTTTTTTTCCTCCGGTTGTTTCATCCGCCCCCTTTTCAGCATCCAAGATATCGTCCCCTAACAATAGCTTGTTTGTCTTTTGCTTTGTTGCCGACAAGCTTCGCCGTCGATCCGACTCGGGAGCGCGTCGCGCACGCAACCACGACGCGCTCCTTTCTTCCGCCTCGCCCTCTTGTTATCGTCGGAGCAGATTATATCTCATGTCACTCTGTCTGCAGGCGCCGCTCGGCATTGTGAGGCGCTGCGCTATTGTTGTCGCGACGAGCCTCGGCGCACTCCTATTATCAAATCGAGAAGTGAACGGTTGTGTTGTGGCGAAGACAGGAAAACGCGCTTCTGATGTGGTGTTATACGCACGCGGTAAAAATTGGCCCGTCTGCCACTCAAAAAGTCCCTTTCATAAACAGCCGCTTATAAACTGACGTTTACTTGGTCCGTTTGTCTTGAAAAAAAAAATGTTTGCTGTCACTTGCTTGTGTCATTGAAAGTGCATAAAATATACACGGTGTCCATAGACGTTCGTTATTGTTTAACTAATTTGAATACGAAAACAAATTGTCATTATTGATGTCGTGTTGTTGCTACGGCTCTTGTTGTGCCTATTGTTCGCCCGCCTCTACCAAGGCTGTACGTAATTGCGAGTATGTTCGAACATACTTGTAGGCTAAATGTTACAAACATAGCATTTTTCCAATGATGCCATGCAGTATTGACTTTCGCATATTCGACTAAAACAATATTTTTAGTATTTGGCCTAAATTATCCCATTATACATTTTTCATTTTCATTTTCGTCAGCAATGCATTTTTATTTCCCGTTGGGCATCGTTTCCCATAATGCCATGGAGTTATTGACTTCCGTATGTGGAAAACCGCATGGCATTATGGGAAAAATATCGCACATAATTCAGAAACGGCAGACATAAGACAACCATAAAATAATGATTCAGCAATAAATTATCTTCAACCGTATTGGTATAATGTATAACATACTTGTGAGTACGTTTGAACGTATTTAATTGTCCGTTAAAAGGTACTTGCGAGTATATTTGAATGTACTTGAATACGTTTGAACATACTCGTATGTTTATTATATACGCTCGAACGTACTTGCCAGTCTGTTCCAACATACTTGCGAGTATATTTGAACGTACTTGAATACGTTCGAACATACTCGTATGTTTATTATATATGCTCGAACGTACTTGCCAGTCTGTTCCAACATATTTGCGAGTATGTTTGAACGTATTTGCTTATACGTTCAAACGTAGTTGCGAGTACATTTGAACGTATTTGAATACGTTCGAACGCACTTGCGAGTACGTTCCGACATACCTGCGAGTCCGTTTGAACGTATTTAATTATATGTTCAAGAGGAGTTGTGAGTACATTTAAACGCACTTGAATACGCTTGCATGTACTCGTGAGTACATAGTTAAGAATACATTTGAACGTATTTGAATACGTTCGAACGGAGTTGTGAGTACTTTTGAACGTATTTAAATACGTACGAAGGTGCTTGCGAGTATGTTCGAACGTATTCAAATACGTTGAAATGTACTCGCAACTACGTCGTCAGTCCAAATATTTTTACTCCACATTGGCGGCTCCACGCTTTTCTGGTGCGACATTTTTTTAAATACATTTTTTTATACTTAAATCTGTTTTTTGTCCCATTCTCACAGGCCAACTCACAAACCGTTGTGTTGCTAACTCCACCTCAGTGGCTCAAGTGTTTAATATCTGCTTTTAGTGCCACTCAACCCCAGTTGCCTCCACTTTAGTAAACACCAATTAACATAGCTAATAAAACAAAATCGGTTTGTCGATTTTTCACCGGGCGATAACATGTTCTGAAATGAAGTATTGTCGTGAGACTTGAAATTCTCAATAACTTCCTTGCAGAATGTGAGCAACCCACATCGCCGACAACCTTAAACAGCAATTTGTTTTGTTTCAAACACGAGCCGTTCTGTTTTCCGACGTCTTGAAATAACCACTTTCCCATTTTTCTGAATGGCGGCATTAATGCGAGCCAACTGTAATTGCATTCTTTGAGTGGCTTTCTACGTTGACATTTGCGAGGCCGTTAATCGTAAGGCGGTTGTCGAAAATCAAACGTGTGTGTGTGTGTGTGTGTGTGTGTGAGGCGGTGCCATAAAAGGTGACAATCTGGGTCCTATTCACATTTCCAAACCATATAAAATATTAAAAGCATGTTGACTGCCTTCTGACTAAGAAAGGGCAGGAAAAAAAAAGAGTCATTTACTTAATGTTGACATGATAATGTGCCCGGTTGAAAGAGGGAATAATGGCCCAGTTGGGGGCCGTTTAACTTGTCCCCGCATTCGTGATGACGCTCCCTTGTGCGTCGTCTCCTCCGGCTGCCGACTTCCGCGGGCTCTTTATTGAATGTTCACATTGTTAGTGGGTATCCCTAGCGGGCCGCGGCGGTGTTAACGTGGAAAACGTCGTGTGTAAGGCGCAGCTTTCTTCTGATCCAGCGCCCTCGCCGCCTCACGCACACACAAACACACACTCCGTGCGTTCATCCACTTTCAACATCCTTCTCTTTCTTATGGAAAAGAGCCAATTAGACTTGAGACTGTTTGTTTTAAACAAAATGGCTTTTAATTAGCGCAATCAAAAAAAAAAAAAAAAAAAAACCTTCTTTCCGCCGGCCCGGGATCCACTTTGTAGTTCCCCCTCCAGATCGAACGCGGGGTTTTGATGCCACCTGATAGGACGCCAAGACAGTCAGGGGCCACTTTTATAATGAATACAGACAACAAACACACACGCAGAGCGCAGCGCTTTGTTTCGAACCGTCGCTTATTCTTTTCGTGTCTCTGCTTTATTGTTCTCATGACCATTCCCTTCTGTTGCCCACATCCCGCTTTAATTCTTGTGCTGTTGCGCTTTTCTTCATTTATTTATTTTTTTGTCTCTCCACTGTCTGATCTGCGAGGTTTTGATGATTCGGCTCCAGCGTGTCTCACTGCTGGATCTAAACGAGTGTCCTCCATGTTTTTTTTGTATCAGCTTTCACGCTTTTTGGTTGACCAATATTTTCGGCCTGGAAGTGGGCCGTTTTCAAAGGTGGTTCAAGTACTGACACTTTGCACTTCAGGCGTAGACAGGAAGCAAGAAGGCAAGAAAGTAGAAGAACCGATTCAGTGGCAAAAGGAAAACAGTCGAGACTTTAACATGTACTTCAGGAACCAAAGTCAATTCATTCAAACCCCCCCCCCCCCAACATTTTCATTGTCCATTATGTAATTTTCTAACTTGAATCAATGGAAAAAAAAGAAAATGGTGACATGTTGTTGGTTGAGAGTCAGCTAGCTGGCTAGCTAGTGACATGAGGAGCTAAAACTGCTGACTTGGCCAATAATAACGAAACAAAAAAAAAAAATCCCCCTAATGGAAAAAAAAAATGGTGACATGTTGCATGTTGTTGGTTCAGAGCTAGCTAGCTGGTTAGCTCGTGACACGAGGAGCTAAAACTGCTGATTTGGCTAAAAATAACAAACAGAAAAATCCCCCGAATGGAAAAAAGAAAATGGTGCCATGTTGCTTGTTGTTGGTTGAGAGCTAGCTAGATGGCTAGCTAGTGAAAATGAGGAGCTAAAACTGCTGACTTGGCTAAAAATAACAAACAGAAAAATCCCCCGAATGGAAAAAAGAAAATGTTGACATGTTGCATGTTGTTGGTTGAGAGCTAGCTAGCTAGTGACATGAGGAGCTAAAACTGCTGACTTGGCTCATAATAACAAACAGAAAAATCCCCCTAATGGAAAAAAGAAAATGGTGACATGTTGCATGTTGTTGGTTGAGAGCTAGCTAGCTGGCTAGCTAGTGACATGAGGAGCTAAAATTGGTGACTTGGCTAATAATAATAAACAAACAAAAAAACCTTCACTTGTTTGTCTTTTTTTGTTTTGTTTTTTTCATCATATGTCAGGAGTAAAGTAAATAAAACTTCTTCAGGAAAATCAGCTCTGAGGTTGAGGAGAGACACCTGAAAAATCGACATAAGTACAATGAAGTCTATACTTCCTAGCAATAGCCGTTGATGCGTATGATTTTTTTTTGTGCCTTTGTCAGTACGTATTTGTTGCGTCTTTGGTGGTTTTCTGACATTGGCCGCAGGGAGTAAACGCGTCGCAATCCGCTCAAGAACCGCTCGGCTCGCCGCAGCTCCTAATTGGCATGTTTGAAGGACGCTTGTTTTCGAAATGACTGACAGCTGTCACATCTTTTTTGGCACACACACATGCAGAAGAAGCACACCTCGCAGATCGCTGACTAATATCAAAACTGTCACAACATTATTGCTGCTTTTGACATGCTGTGACTCTCTTTCGGTTTTTCAGGCGGAAGAGTCCCACTTTCAGTGCATCGATCAAGTGTCTCGACAAAGTCGAGTAGTAATACTAGATTTAGCCAGATTGAGGTTTGGACCACCCAAAAAACTTTATTAATCTTCTGGTCAAGTCATTTTTCTTGGTGTTTTGAACCAAAAATGGAGTGCTGTTTAGAATAATTAGTCATGCCGTCTACATTCCCGGGCTGAATAATGTGCAGTGTTTTTTTTCATGCCAAATCTAAATTTTTGGAATCAGGGCCCAAAAGTTGACAAAAAAAATAAAAAATCCAAATATAAATAAATAAATATTTTCCCACATGCCTGTCTTGGATGCTTTCCTTCCCTTTTCTCGTGCCACTTCCTTTATGGTCAAAACAATGAAGAATATGGGATATTGTCGTCACATGTAGTACCGGTTCTTGCCAGAAATTCCTGCAAGTCCATTAACATTGCCGGGGGGGGGGCTTTTGGCAGCCCGGGACAGTTTTCTTCTTGTCTTTTTTTTTTTCTTACCAACTCAAAGCGGTTTCTATTTGCCGCATTATCTGCACGTGTTTCTGACGGCCTGCTCTGTGGACTACGGCACGATGCTACCATGGTAACAATAGCTTTTTATCATGATTCTTTGCAGCTACTGGCGCAAAAAAAAAAAAGTGAAACTTTTCGGTCATCAACTGTTTTTGTTTTTTTAATCTAGAACTAATCAAAAATGTCAGACGCTAATTCCTGTTATTATTCAGAGGTATTCTCAAAGCTTTTGTGTGTGTGTGTGTGTGTGTGTGTGTGTGTGAGGCATGGATCACATCCGGACATGCTTCCTGATAAAAGGAAACTCCAAAAAAAAAGAAAAAAAGTAATTCACCCTGATGCTGTGAACATTTATCCTTTAAAAACATGAACGTGCATCACTTGTCAGCTATGAGTCGGAGGAAACTCTGTCTGTTGCTCCAACTTAGATGACAATCAGAACCATTTTTTTTGGGGGGGGGGCAATTTGTGCAGGAATCCGGAAATTCCTTAACTCATTCACTCCCAAAGACGTTTTTAAACGTCTTTTCAAACTTTCAATTCTAGAATTGGCTGGTACTGAATGAGTTAAGGGTTTGCTTGCGAGTTGAGGTGAGTTTTTCAAACATTCGAAAAGGCGCTTTGAAATTGGAAGCAGGATAGCGGTAGCGCTTTTGTATTTTTATTTTTTTAAATTTTTTTGCATCGTCTTTAATGTTCTTCTATCTCGGAGCACACACAAACACACACACACACACGCACTCTCACACACACAAACCTGTAGTTTTAACGACACTGCTCTCATACAAGCTGATGCATCAAGGGTAATGCGCCGCGTTCAAGTGAATGGGACCTTTTCGTCTAAACGGCGTTCCCCTTCAGAGGGAGCCCTCCAGGCAAGTGAGCGCATGGAGGTTTGGTCTGGTAGAGACAGGGGCAGTCGTTAAGTGCATATTAGCCTGCCTCCTTTGACACTTACACTGAGACTTTTGCTCTCCCCGCTGCCAGGTGGGGTGCGACGAAAAGGGGGGAAACGATGCCATTCAGGCCTTTCTTTCTCATTTCCGTGTGCCCCCCCCCCCCGTCCCCCGCCCATCGCTAATGTCTTGACGGACGAGCGTTTTGGGAGGGGGCGGGGTGGTTGGGGGTGAATAAGCCTTTTCGTCTCCTTTAAACGGCTGGCAGATGACAGAAAAATTAGAGGCATTTTTGCTCCTGACAGGTTGTTGTGTGCGCACATTTATTTATTTTTTCTGCTTCAAATGTTTTGTCAGTTTGTTTTCAGGCAAGCTGTTTCAGCAGCACAATAAAAGCAACCGCTGCTTGTACACACACACACACACACATGTACACACACAGACGGTTGGATGTAAAAAGAAAAGTGCGTCCAAATAGGAGACATATCAGATTTTTTTGTGTTCCCGACGGGAGGAAAGATGTCTTCCCTTAATTATTGAGATGAGCTGTGATTGCCTGTTTGGAAACACTTTCTCCCAACAGCTGTAAATGATAATGATTAGCTGCACATTCCGTGTTCCGATGAAGGTGTAGTTTGAGTAATGCATTCGATGTATTCAGGTGGGGGAGCAGATATGTTAAGATGTTTATTTTGGAAGCATTTTTGGGGGGGTTTGGGGGGTGCACGAATCCACAAAAAAAGACAAGTTGGTTCAATAGAATGGGAAAATCCATTCATGAAGTCTTTGTAATTGTGTGTGCGCTCTGGCCAATAATGATTAAAACCGAATTTTCTGCAGCATAAGGCGCTTCGGATTATAAGGTGCATCTTCAACGAATGGCCTATTTTAAAACTGTTTTCGTATACAGGGCACAGTGCATTATAAGGCGCATAGAATAGAAGCTACAAGAGTGGCTGCGGTGGTGCTATGCATCCACTAGATGGAGCTACGCTAAAGGGAATACATTACAAACAATAGAGCTTAAGAGCATTCAAAACCGCTGCAGCTGGAACAAAGCGCTTTACAGAATGTTTAAAATACTACATCCAAGAAATCCGAATATTGATCCATATGTCGCTCCCTCAGGATGTAGCATGAAGCACGAGACAAAGTCCATAAAAATACGGGGTTTATTGCTTGGCAAGCCGCGGGGCTAAATATCCTTAGAAGTCTTGCTTGTCTCCTTCTTCCTTTGTTTAGTCAGTAGTTAACTCTGCTTTTGGTATTGTCTTCGTTTCATAATGGCTGCGCAAAGCTCACAAAGTAGCTGTCTGTTTGAGGATTTGTTGGCGAATGCACATGTCAATTCATGTCGGATAGAACCCTTTTTATGTAACAATTGATTCCTGCTAATAATCACCACTAGATGGCATTGGAACACTAACAGGGAAACAAATCAATGGGGACTATAAAGAAACTGTAACTAACACCATATATAAGGCACATCGGATTATAGGGCGCATTGTCGGATTTTGGGAAAATGGAATGCTTTGAGGTGCGCCTTATAGTGCGGAAAATACGGTAATTTGAATGGCTTCCCATTCCATTTGTATTGAAGTCTGTTTGGTTCTCTGCACTCAAATGTGTCAAGAAGGCGTCGATAACGTTTAGCTGAAGCAGCATGTGGCAATTGTTTATAGAGATGCTTATCACTGTCCCCATTAGATGAGGAAATCGCTAACAGCTAACACACAACGCGGTTTCCATTCAGAGTTTATATTATAACCAGAGTCATTATAATATGCCGTTTGAATATTTCCATCCCAAACGTGAGACTTTGCAGACCTCTTTAATGTTTTCCGCGGCGGCTTTACGGCCCTTGGATGCGTCATTCAAAACGGCAAATACAAGTTACGCGCGCGAACGCTTTGGCGTATTAGTCTTTTGAAACGTCAACATGTGTTCCACCTGGGATTATCGAGATGTTTGTGAGATCAAATGTTGTCCACCACCCACCAACCACCAAGCCCATCCTCCCTTTCCCCTATTATGTGGGGGAATAATCCTCTGGTGGAATTAATCTCCTTTAAATAGCATTTGTTACCATGCGAGATAGAATTATTGCTCTTGTTCCACTCCGGGATATGATAATGTACTAAATCTACTCGCGCATGTGTGTGTGTGTGTGTGTGTGTGTGTGTGTGTGTGTGTGTGTGTGTGTGTGAATGCCCGTGAGAAAGCTGATGAGAGGAAAATCCAGGATATGCAAACTGTTGGAAATGCAGGCAAAATGTACGGGGTCAAGGTTATCTCCACCCCCTCCCCAACCCCCCCTCCCACAGGCCATGTTATAATTGAAGTTTGGTCCATCACTTTAAAGCAGGGGTGTCAAACTCATTCCCTTGGCGGGCCGTTATGACAGTGAAACCACCAAAAAGATTATTTTTACACAACAAATTAATAGACGACTAGCTTTGAAATCTGTCAAGTCGATTATAATAGTTTGTTCAAATTATTGTTCACTAAGTGTAAACAGGGTCGCAAAATCTCAACGTTATTTATTACACATGACGATTTGACATTTCGGGACAGATTTTAGCAAGTTGACACACATGATTTGCTTTTGCGGGCCACATAAAAAAAAAAAGACCTGGCGGGCCGGATCTAGCCCTCAGGCCTTGACTTTGACACCTGTGAAGTAAGTGTAAATAGGTTGGCAAAATCTCAACGTTATTGATTACAAATGACGATTTGACATTTTGGGACGGATCGTAGCAAGTTGACACACATGATTTGCTTTTGCAGGCCACATAAAATGACCTGGTGGGCCGGATCTAGCCCTCGGGCCTTGACTTTGACACCTGTGAAGTAAGTGTAAATAGGTTGGCAAAATCTCAACGTTATTTATTCCACATGACGATTTGACATTTTTGGTATAGATTTTAGCAAGTTGACACACATGATTTGCTTTCGCGGGCCACATAAAATGACCTGGTGGGCCGGGTATGGCCCCCGGGCCTTGACTTTGACACCTGTGCCTTAAGGGTAGGTGCAGGTAGCGGGGACGGGGTGGCGTGGGGGGGGGAGTGACAACTTGCCAAATCCACCCGTCGTTTGGGTGTCTCCCAACACGGGAGGCGGGAGAGACCCAAAAAAAAAAAAAAGGCACGGAGAGCTATAATTGACGGCCGGCGGAAGTAAGGTCTCTCGAGGGGGTGCGAGTGTGACAGTTTAAGTGAATAGAGACAACAGCGAGCCTGTTCTTTTTTTTTCTTTCTTTCTTCTTTTTATGTTGTTGTTGTAGACATGAGGAGATACCGCTTGTTATAACTGGAACCTGTCAAATGCAAGACAAGAGAGCGTGCGTGCGTGTTTTTGTTGTTGTATTTTTTCTTTTTATCCCTCTCGTCTTTTCTCCTCCCTGTCACAGCTGTCTGTGAAATCCCGCTGCTCAAAGCGAGATGCTCAACAGGTAGAGTGGTCCATAGCGCATTACTTGAGTCGTCCTGTTTCCCTTTTACAGTCGACTGCAAGTCACTTACTACTCTGGGATTTGATTTTGCATAGCTAATTGTCTGGGATGCATTTGACTATAGGCTTGACGGCAAGGGGGGGGGGGGTTAGCGTGGCCAGAAATTTTTCAGGTGGGGTGGTAAGCTTGTAAAAGCTCCTCTGGATCCAAAAAATCGTCATTGTGCAAGATTGGTATATGCGTGCGTGTTTTACGTCATGAAACCTTGCCTGTGGATGGTATGATGTACGATGACCTCTCGGCCATGGTGGCTGTTTGCTCGAAAAGAACGCTTTTGAGTCACGTTGACTGTAAGAAATAAATGTTCTTAAACAAAGATGGATTGTTTTGCATACTCACTGGGAAAATAATGTGACTCTGGGAATGCTAACGTTTTCCCTTTTGAGGCTTTCACAAAGCTTTTTTTCTGTTTCGCAATGTGACTATTCAGAGAATGAGGGTCACAAGACAATCTGTATTTTTCTGCAGCGTTTTAAAGTCCCTTTTCTCTGGAATAGGCATGTTAGTAAAATCACATTTTGACCCTCGTTTTCAGAGGCTCTCTTTGTGACAATGATCCTTTTTTTTTCTTTAGCTTCCCACTTTGCTACAATTTTTTTTTCTGATAATGTTCTCGCAGTAATTACTGCTTTGGACATTTTTTTGTTGTTGTCTGTATTCAAGTCTTGCTACATTTTCTCACAGTCGATCACGGAATTCTGTTTGCTCCCCTCAATTTTAAACCATAAACCAGTGGTGTCAAACTCATTTTTGTTGCGGGACACATTGTAGTTTCCCTCGGAGGGCCACGATGACTCGTGTTATTACGTATACAGGGCACAATCAATCGAAGACTCATTTCGAAATCAAAAGTCAAGGAGAGTCGTTTTGTCCTCTGTTGTTCTAGTTTCTGTAATAACGTAAAACAAGAAAATGCTTGCAATAGCTCAACATGACTATTTATTCCATACGACAAATTTGAAACTTTGGTACAGATTTTAGCAAACGTCACGGAAGTTGACCTGGTTGATTTTCTTTCGCGGGCCGCATAAAATGATGTGGGGTCGGGGTGGTGGTGGGGGTGCAGATCTGGGTCCTGGGCCTTGAGTTGGACACCTGCCTGCATCCCACACATTAATCTATCCAGCATGTTCCGATTAGCCGTCTGACTCAGACCATTGGGATGAATCAGCTGTTCGGCAAACTGATCCCATCTCAGTGAGTGATGGACCCCTCCACACGCGCTAACCATGACCATCTAATGCCGAAAGAAAGGTGGGGGCGGATCCAAAACAGGAAGTGAGGAACAGATCAAATGCACCAATCAGATTTGCGGTGAGGGAAGACTAAACATCATCACCCGACAGGAAGTAGCTGGAATGACATAGGCTTGAGTGTGTCTGTGTGTGTGTGTGTGTGTGTGTGTGCGCGCGAGCGCACGTGTAATTTACACAGTTTATATCCAACGCCCAAATATTTACCTCTGTGCAACTGCCACCCTGGAACACAAAGCGTCTATTATGCAAACGGAAGTGTGCATTGTGTGTCCGTTAGGTATCCTACAAGCATTGTGTATATTTGAGCCACTCTGTGTGTGTGTGTGTGTGTGTGTGTGTGTGCACTGTACGTTTTAGGGGTGGGACTAGCGGTCCAATCGGGACCACCTTTGTGAACAATGACTCTTTTATTCCGCGGCGAGTGTTTGACTGGCCTAACACACGACACCCAAGCAGACAGGAAGCGCGCATATCCTCGGAGACATTGGACCGTGCATTAACGGCAACTCCAGTGAGGGGAGGTTTGGGGGTGGGGGGCTCACTTTTCTCCCCAAAACAAGACTTGAGTGTGTGTCTGTGTGTGTGGAAGTAATGTCAGCCCAATGGTGCTCCACTTCAGACACTGAGGAATGCTAGCGGTGGTGATGATGTCATCAAAGAGAATCCGAGCCCAAAAACACCAATTGTTCATACGGGCAAAACAATGGTGACTATTTCGAACTTAACCACTAGCGAGGTAAAATGAATCATTTGAAAAATCGTAGCAGCCTCGAGATACTACCATGCAGAACCCCCGCAACCAAGATATTAAAATGTGAACAACAAAATGAAGTGCATTGTTTAAATTCCATCCATCCATCCATTTTCTAATCTGCTTATCCTCATGAGGGTCGCCTATCGCAGCTGTCTTCGGGCAGTCGGCAGGGAACAACCTGAACTGGTTGCCAGCCAATAGCAGGGCACACAAACAAGCTCACGCTCACCGAGGACAATTTAGAGTGTTCCATTAACCTGTCACGGAATGTAGGGAGGAAACCGGAGTACCCGGAGAAAACCCACACAGATCATGCAAACTCCACAAAGGAAGGCCCTGAGCCGGGATCGAACACTGGACATCTGCGCTGTGAGGCAGATGTGCTAACCAGTCATCCATCATGCTGCCCTGTTTAAATTCCAACCAGGAAATGTACTGGTCCATTCAAGAAGGTCAAACTAAGTTCATCTGCTCAAGATATATATACTGTAATCTGAAAACATGATAAATTGTCCACTATAGTAACCACTGTCCCTCAAAGGATTAAATTAGATGGCAGCAAAAATTATGTTCTCGTCTAGTAGCAAAGCTAAATCCGTTTTCTTTCCTTAAAGATATACAGTAACTGTAATGTAATTTTGAATGATCAAAATTAAAACTCAGGACTCTATTGTGAAACAAACAAATAACGTTATTGATATTACAAATACTTCATACTATATGAATATACTTTTCAGGTTACAGGCCACTCCTCCTGGCTGACATACATCACAACGGTTCTGTTTAGCGTGTATGATTCTCTCTCCAGAGTCCAGACACTTATTCATTTGCTTGCTATTTTGACTGTTCAAAGTTGGATGCTCTCCTCTTTAACGTGATAACGCTTCGTTCAAGTGTCTCACAAGCGATCAATCTTGGATTAGCTTAGCAATTAGCATAGCTTCTGATTTAGGAGCAACTCCGTAACGTGTTTCGCCACAGCAGTAGCTAGCTAAAACATGTTGCTAGCTAGCCGCTTACAGTTAACAGCTTCCAGCTTCTTACTTATTAAATTCTCGACTGATTCACAATTACTTGAACAATGCTACAACAGAAACGTTGTATCTGCGTGTTCAAATTTTTTTTTTAAACTTGATTGTCACGCCGTCATTGTGAGCACCCTTCTGTTCCCTGAAACAGATAATGACGCTAGGTTTGCCATCTGTATCTGTCCCAATCTCTCTTCTTCATTAACATTGAGCCCCGCGCGACCAGATGTTTCATCGCACCATCACAGCATTAGAAGTGAGCTTTAATAGGCAGATGTGTGCGTCTCTCAGTTTCTCTCTTTTTCTCGCAGATTGTTGTCATGATGGAGAACGGTCCTGCTTACCATCTCTGATTAGGCCAATGGGCCGCTAATCCTCGCGCATGGGGGTGGCGTGGGGAGGGGGGGGGGGGTGGTGTTCGCATCCAGTTTGACAATGTGGGGAAAAACACGTTATGCAACCGGTAAGCACACATATCAACTTGGGCTATTTAACTCTTTCAGGTACAGCGGTCACTACAGTGGACGGTTTATCGTGTTATCAGATTACAGGGCGCGTGAAAGGGTTAAAACAATACAGGGGATTGATGACATTTGGTGTTCACGCGCTTATCAATACGAAAACTCACTCAAATTTAGACCTGACACACAACGGGCCGTACACAGAGGTCTGATGTCAGGGTTTTATAACGCTAGCTTGCGCCCTCATCCCAAATGTCATGTTTAACTGATCCCCTTTTAAAGACCCCGCGACAATGGAACAGATGGGACCGCCTTTTGTCCTGCACGCACGCACACACACACACACACACACACAAACACACTCGCACACAAACGGGGACACACACACACACACACACACACACACACACACACACACACACACACACACACACACACACACACACACACACACACACACACACACCGTGGGCTCTCACTGGGACGATGGGAGTTGGGTTTAAGGTTGTGTGATTGTGTTTAGCCAAGCAGAGTGATTGTGCTCTACAGGGGAGCCAGCCTGCTCTCACCACGCCAGACGGACAACATACACACACACACACGCGCGCACAAGTACACAGACGGACGCACAAACACAGCCCACTACCACTCTTGCACAATTATTATTATTTTTTTTAGATATCCCTTGCTGGTTTTGTTGTTCTAAAAGATTAACCGAGGATAAATGTTTTCATTCGCTTTCACGAGTCAATATTTTGAGATTTTGGCGCCTTCACGTCCTCACAGAAATGCTCCGTTCTGACTAATTAATCGGCGGGATGATTGATCGCATCAGTGGAACCATATTCCGATTGTATTAGATTATATTTTTGAGGGTTAGTCAATTATTTGAATGCTGCAAGAAATTTTTCAGCAATGCCATGACATCATTCTGATAGTGTTGCTTTCTGTCCATTCTAAGATCAAGTTAAGAGAGTTGACGCCTGCGAATGAAATAAGAAAAACTAGAAATGAAAAAATATTTTTGCCCATGAAGTTAAATAAAAGCTAAAATGCAAAATCCTATAAAATTCATTACAACTTTATTGACAGGAAAAATGTCCATTTTTGGTCTTTGTCAATTAAAATTGACGTGAATTTTCAGGGGGTTATTTGAAAATTGTATTTATTTCAAGATTGTTAGTCCGGACAGGGGAAGGAAGGTCAGGGAGTGGTTTGAGAATTTTAATTTAGTGAATATTATTATTATTTTTTTCGTGAACACTTATTTTTTCCCCGTTGTTCGTCTTTATCCCTTTTAGGGACAGCGGTTACTACAGTGGACATCTTATCCTGTTATCAGGTTATAGGTTATCATTATTGATGCTCGAAAGGGTTAACAAACCCTCCATACATTTAACGACGAAAGCTAATACTAAAACTAATAAAAACCAAATGAAAATGAAGTATTTTTGAAGCGTTTCAGAAAAGAAAAATCGTTGCTCTAAAAATGAATTAAAGCCAACTGAGAAAAAAACCAAAACAGAAAAAAAGAGGGAAAAGGAAATAAAAACTATAACGAAAAAATCCAAAACGACTACAACCAAAGCTCTCATCAAATGAAACTTAATTGGCCAGATTCACACATCACAACAATGCGATGTGAAATATTTATGTGTTAAAAAATAAATAAAATACCGTATTGGCCCGAATATAAGACAGTGTTTTTTGCATTGAAATAAGACTGAAAAAGTGGGAGTCGTCTTATATTTGGGGTCTAGACATTACACCCATTCATGACACTAGGCGCCAGATATCATTGAAGCGAATGCTGAACTTCACTCCCCAGGCTAAAGTGAACCCCTGTCACGAAGAATAAAAATAAAAATAGCGGTAGCACGAAGAAGAAAAATAAAAAATAGCGGTAAGAAAGAAAAGAGAAGAAAATAATAGAAGCGAAAACAGAAAATGGAGAAACATAGCGACAATCTGGAGAAAAGTGGGTCGAAGATCGGCCAGTTTAACCGGCAGCTGAGGAGAAGTTATGATGTAATTTACATTTCAAAAACCAGAAGCCATTCATTTTTGAATGTGATTGCACTTTAGTTTACATATTTAAATGTTCAGATATTAAGATGTAATGAGGCAAAATAACATGCTTTTTCTCTCAAATATATTGTTATAATCATTTGTTTCAGATGTACTGTAATTATTTTCTGTATAAAAATAAAATTTGGTGTTCAAAAAGTCTTTTTTCAAACTTGAGTCTTGAAAAAGAGGGGGTCGTCTTATATTCGGGTCAAAACGGTAATAAATCTGAAGTACAACGTGTGGTGCTGTGTGCTTTACTTGTGCAACGGGGCGCTCTGCCGGCTACGCTTCAAGTTATTTGCGTCTGACTCGTGACACGTCGCGCTGAAGTGGCCATTGTTGCAAGAGGGAGACCAGCGAGCGGCATAAATCCACCCGTCCCGCTCAATGGCTCCCACCAGCCAGTCTGCCTGCCAGCCTCTGCTCCGCATGCACCTGGCGTCCCCTCACACGCCACACCGCCATTATTAATTGCTAATCCATATTTATGCTGTGCAAATTTGCCATTTACTTATGCAAAAAATAAAAAATAAAAATCGCGGATGGAGCTAGGGCGCCGAGCCAGGGAAAACAGTGACCTTTTTAAAGAGTAATAACTGGGATTGTATGCATGTGTGTTTTTTGTTTGTATCTCATATTTATTTATTTTTTTCTTTGGGGTTTTTGGTCAGAAGCGCTTTAGCAGCCGGCAGTGGCAGGAAGTCAACATTGGGCTGCCAATGAGATCGTCTGATGTGGATACAGTAGCTCCTCTAATTTGTTTTCCCCCCACAATGATTGTTTTCAAGCGGGCAGCCTAGTGGATCACGCCGATCACTTTCTGCCTCCATGTGTGCTTAGGTGATGATTCTGAATGGTCCTTTTAGCGATATGTCTCCAGGGATTAGTCGGTGCCCAAAGTCAGTTAGAATAAGATCCTGGTCAATGGTGACCCCCTCTGAGGACAGGTTTGCTCAACAACCAACCAACTATTCCAAATATTTTTCCTCCCACATTTCCACTTTTTAAGCTGCTACTTTCTCACTTGCTCTGCAAGCCCCCAAGTATCCCTCTCCCCCTTTTCTGCACAGTGCGTCTGCACGCCGGTCACCACCATCGTCAGGACCCAGGCTATTTCCCGCAGTGTGAAGTACAACTGAATCGCTCTTGTTTTTTTTCAAACTGTATTTTCTGCGGCGGAGAGAAGGCATCCCTCAGGGGACCCTTGTAGGTCAGCTGCTATTTCTGTTCCTCACGTGCGCACACAAACATACTCATCGCAAAAGAGCCGGATTCAAGATGGCGGCTTGCATCTCTTGTTCTTTTGTCGATCAAGTGTTGACAAAGTCAAATGCAGGGCCCAATTCCGATCAATCTTTAGGCCACAGGTGTCAAACTCAAGGCCCGGGGGCCAAATACGGCCTGCCACATCACTCTATGTGGCCGCGCAAAGCAAAATGACATGCATCAAACGTCATGTTTCTTGCTAAATACCAACAATGCAAATGGTCTTCACTTTTAAAAATGTTGAGATATTGCAAGAATTTCTTTGCTTCCAATCCGTCTTTTAAAATCAATTTAATTTTCGAAAACATTTTCAAATGAATTTAACATGATTACGGGTGGGCGGCCCGGTGGGCCAGTGGTTAGCGCGTCAACCTCACAGGGCAGAGGTAGCGGGTTCAATTCCAGCTCCGGCCTCCCTGTTTGGAGTTTGCATGTTCCCCCGGGCGTGGGTTTTCTCCGGGTACTCCGGTTTTCGCCCACATTCCAACGTCATGCATGGCAGGCTGATTGAACACTCGAAATTGTCCCTAGGTGTGAGTGTGAGCATGGATGTTTGTTTGTCTCTGTGTGCCCTGGGATTGGCTGGCAACCGGTTCAGGGTGTCCCCCGCCTACTGCCTGGAGACAGCTGGGATTGGCTCCAGCACCCCCCGCAACGCTTATGAGGATAAAGCGGATCGGAAAATGGATGGATAGATTTAACATAGTAGTCAGATTGAACTTGTGATATGCTGGGACACAAGGGGCAAGATGGCCGAAAGTCAAAACGGTGGCACAGGAAAATGACATATGGCAGTATGGGGAAAGTGGATTATTATTTCTTTTTCTAACCCGGGGAGCGACGGACAGCTGAGACAAAAGCCAACGTGAAGACATCAAATCGGCACGATATATTAATAACGTCATGCGTTTGATGTCCGAGACGTACAACGGCTGCAAGTTAGCGATGTGAGTCGAGCGACAGGAGCGCCGACAGTCCCCCCCCGGTAAACACGAGGTGTGAGTTAATGGCCGTGTAGCGGGAACATATGGCTCCTGACAGGCCAGAATCTCAACGGCGAAGGATCCTCGAGGACAGACGAGTAGAGCAAAGACCCACATACCATCTGGGCATGGGGCAACAAAACATGAAGGATAGAATTAGTCATGCCAGGGCAAGTATCGCATCGGAACAATGCCGCGCCAGAAGACTGACCTCATACATACATGTAATTTTAGACACAGATGTACCGCGCACACAGTGACCGACACGGCCCCGCCCTCAACTTGCGTTGGCATTATTTGGTCCAACATATGGGTTTGGCTCCACTGCGCCGTCCAGGAAACAAGACCAAAGACCCAGAATGGAGCCCCTGAGTTTTGCCCGTTTCGGTCACGTTAGCTTGACACGTCAAAGGAGGGAGAAACTGGGCTATTGGCTTTGATATTGGGGTCATCAAGCCCCAGAGCCGGCTCAGTTATGGGTCAGCGCGGAACCGTGTGTTGCTGCGTGACGATGATATCAGCATCCAGACATTGGTTGTGTTATGTAAAAAAAATAAAAATACCACGGGGGTCCTGCTTTGAGGTCAACTTGCACAAACGGCAAACCAGGCGTCGGATGCGATTTATCTGATCAGACAAACATTCGTTTTTGTCTATTCAAAAGTCATTTTGTCAACACAGGTTATTCTAAATTCGTGATCATTCCAAAAAGGAGCGAGGTCACAACCTGGGTGATGTCTGCTTAACAATGAGTCCGCAAGTGGGCGCGGGTCCTTTTTATGCGGGTGAATAGCGAAGGTTTATCTACATCCTGCACGGGAGCCCGGCGCGGTTGCCTCTGACATGCTGACACAGTTCTGCAAAGCGTGATTGCAAAATTATCGCAGCGGTTACATGTGAGCATCTCAGAACGTGTGTTGAAATTGGCCAACAAAAGACTCAACTTACCGTTGGACCCCCCCACTCCCCCCACCGACCTCATTCTTTTCACGCCATGACGCAATAGATATTCTCCGCTCCACAACTGAACAAAATTTCAAGCAAACTCCGATCCAAAAGTACAGTGAGATTCGAGATTGAAGAAATTTGCCTCACTGTTTCCAATCCTTTAGCAGCACGTTGTCAAACGTTCCGACACAAAACTTGTTCGTAGGCCGCATTCATCGGCCACTCGGGCTCAGTATTTCCGCGCGACCTCAGTGGGTGGCTTGTTTACAGACGCGTGGGTGCTGAGGAGCTGATGGCTTCAATAGATAAGGCCGTGATGTAAGATGTGCACTTCTTTTGTTTGCGTTGAAGAGATAAATGGTCCAAATACACCCGTTTGTTCATACACACATCCCCGCATCCACTTTGTTGTGTGTATACACGCCAGGCATCGCTTTTTTTTTTTTAAGTGCTCGGTAACAAAGGGCAAGTTTATCCCAAGGATCCACTATAAATACATTATGAGTAATACTCCAAAGAATGGCCCTGCAGTCCCTGAAGCGATGCACAGCAAAGCGAAATAAAGGCTTACGGTACTTGATTTCCTTTGGTCTATTTGGGAAAAAATAAATATTATAATATTATAATATTATATTATTATATTAAATATATATTTAATATTATATAATATAATATTAAATATAAGGTTTCGCAGTGGGATGTAGCCTATTGTGAATGTTTGCGGAGAATCTGTTAATTATGGTGAGTGTTATTCAAACTAGAAAAAAAATTTAAAAAATAGAAACATCACATACACAAAAAAAATAAAATAAAATGTACGAAGGAGGGGCGATATGAGCCCCTTTCGCACTGTCTCTTTCTGACTTGCTAGCTAGGTACCATATTTTCCGGACTAGAAGTCAGAGTTTTTTTTTCATAGTATGGCCAGGGGTGAAATTTATACTCTGGAGCGACTTATGTGTGAAATTATTGACACATTATTATGTCATTTCACATGTTATTTTCACTTTAAAACACAAGAGGGCGCTCCAGGCCTGTGTTGATAAGTCGACGATGAGTCTGACGTAAGCGAATTGAGGAGGAAGCGCTGCAATTTCTACCTCTGGAGTTGGCGGAGTTGTTTGAAAGTGACTCCGAATATGACGATTTCATTGGATTTTGTGATTTGTCGTGATATTGATGGTTTGCTAAACTTATTAGCATGTTCTTTATGCTATCGTTTTTGGAATAACTCATAATATGTTACGTACCAGGCACATTCTCAGTTCGTTGTTTCTGCGCCATGTAACATTCGCATATCGTACGATTCATTCATTCAGTACCAGCCAAGTCTGGACCAAGTCTGAAAAGACGTTTAAAAACGTCTTTGGGAGTGAATGAGTTAATTAGCCTGTTTTCGATTTTATTTGAACTTTCAACTGCCTTTCAAGATGAGATGTCTGTTCTTGCTGTGGGTATTACCAAACAAATTTCCCCCCAAAATGCGATTTATATTCCAGTGCGATTTATACATATATATATATATATATGTTTTTTTCTTCTTTATTATGCATTTTATGGCTGGTACAACCTATACTCCGGAGCCATTTATAATCCGGAAAATACGGCGGGTGTGTGCACGTATATATGTGTATATATATATATATATATATATATATATATATATATGTATAGATGTACACACACACACCCACACCCACACACACGGTATACATCGCAGCAGTGGGAGCATCATCTGTTACCAAGGGCCCAGGCATAGGGGCAACAGATTGTCCCAGTGCTGTCCCTTTAGGTCCCTCTCCAATTTACACACACACACACACGCACACACGCACACACGCACACACACACACACAAATTCAATATGCCCACTGACATACATGTATGGCTGGCTTTACGCATCATCATCCATGCCTTTTTATTTATTATTGTTTTAATTTTATTTTTTTCAATCACTGGGATTCCATTCTGGACAAGATCAATAACATTTGCCCCACAAGTATTGTTATGGTTTAAATTGAACCCCACGCAGAGATGAAATGGGGAAAGCACTGCGAATAAATAACACATCAATGCGGGCCCGTAGGACAGTGGGGAGATCAGAAGTGTCGCGCATTTAACCGCCACATCAATTAAAGATCAAGCGCGCCCATTCTATAGATAATCAAGGGTCTTTTCAGTATCAAAGTGCTGCTCGGGTCTTTAAAGATCATCATCCATAAACATTATCGAGCGTGCAGGGGAAACAATAAAGATGAACTTCCTTTTCCCAGAGCTTTTTCCTCATGCTCCGAATTCACCTTTCTCTTGTTTGCATGAGCAAAGAGCTGCGGGCCCCCTCGACTCCCTTTTTTTTTTTTTTTTTAAATGTGCATTTTGTCTCTCCGTGGAATTCTTTCTCCGAACAGGAAAAGAGAAGGAACGAGCGAGCAGGTATTTTCATTACCCTCCTTCCTGATTTCTCCTGATGCCTGGGGTACGGCCAATTAGGCCTATTAGCAACAACAAAACACAACAAAACCCGGTTGGCGAGCGGACAGGCAGGTTGTTAACGGTGGGAGGAATTGTAATCTCTCCCACCGACAGGAACAAAGAAGACGCTCTCCCGAGAAAGAATTTCTACCTCCCGGTGTTCTCAATTCTACAATTAAACTCTTTACCGCAATTTCCAGGTGCTTTGCGGCTCCTGAGGGAGCTCGCGATGCACCGCGGTGATCATAACACCTGCAAGACGGCGTGTTATGTAATTAACCAAGTTTGGAACAATTGCTCACGAGTGCATGCACTTTGCGCCACTTAAAGTAAACCGCTCAGTTCGGTGAGGGCACGCAGTCATGCTGTACTCATTTCATTAATCGGCTCCAACTGGGAGGTCTTCAATGGCAGCTCGCTTTGGGAAAAAGAAAATAAAACGTGAAACATGAAGGTGTCGTGAAATCCGATTTGAATTGGAAAATCGATTGTGATGGAACCAAATCGAATCACACCATTTCAAAATGTACCATCCATGAATTGTATTGTCTGCCATGTAATGAGTACAGTGTCATAATCGCTCTTTGTGGAACGTTACATAGCCTAGTTGGATTTTTTTTCAAAACGTTTGCCTTCAGGATCGGTAGACGATTCTTCGAACGTTGGTAGTTATGCACTAGCATCTCAGAACCTCTCAGCCTCTCTCTCGTTGTCACACGAGGTCAATTCGCCAATTCAAGTTTCCCCACACAGCAGTGCACCCTTTGGAAACCGGGATGCAAGGACTGACACAAGTCCGATCGGGGATGTTGCACCATGGTCAGACTTGCTGTCCTGTCGTCTGCTACCAGTGACGGTGGGAGTCGGTCGCCAAACAGCAGAGAGAGATGGGGGGGGGGGGGGGGTGAGTTTGCATTGCAGTGTTGGAATGCATTTATGGCACTCGTTCCCTCTGCTCATTAAATTCAACTAAATATGCTTATATTTGCTCACCTACACACTATATCCTCTATATTCGCTACGACACAGCCAGGTACCGCTCCGCACACACAACATTTCCGCATTTGTCTCTCACAGCCCACATGTGCACCTCAAACTGCAAATGGCTGATGAATACTCCGCGTGAGCGCAATCTTGTAAAACTTCATTGGTCCACTGTGACATGTTCGGGTAATTTCATTCATCATATGTGACGAGGCTATGGGTAAATCTATGGACGGCTTTAAGCGTTGTTAAAAATTCAGAAATGAAGAGAGAGAGAGAGAGAGAGAGAGAGAGAGAGAGAGATCTATCGATATATTGATATCGATATTGATACATCTAGGTCTAGGTCTATATCGATAGCTAGCTAGCTAGCTAGCTAGCTAGAGACCTAGCTAGCTAGCGAGCTAGATTGATAGATAGAGCAAGAAGTACATTCACACAGGTGTGGCAATGCGACTTTGCTGTTTTAACACGCCTCCGATTGTTCCAGCAAGTGACCTAACAAGACAGACGGTACATTAATAACCTCCTCCAAATCTTCTTCTCTCCGTGATCTGTACCGCACGTGAAATCCATTATCTCCGCATGCACACAATCCAGAGGATGGCGATTGTGCGAGCAGGAGACCCAATCAAGTGGGAGCGCTGTGAAACAACGAACGGGGCTAAATGGAAGCGGAGATGCAAGGGGTCAGGGCAGGGACGAAAACCAAATGTGACATCTCATATTTGACTCTTCACTTCCCATTTAGCTGACACGTCCAGGATAAGTGGAGGAGAGATTACTCGGGTCATTTGGTGGGACAAAAAGCATGTGTGTTTTGTTTCAATTCTATGGCCCTTTAATATATCATGATTACACCATGCACACAATGCATTCTCTTCAGTCTTTCCCTTTTCCCACCTGGAAGCAATATCATACAAAACTGATATGCTGATATATAGCACATGGTGACGCCCCAGCTTCTCAGTCAGCCACAATACTATAAGTCGTTCATCAAAGAGGATAAAGAATAGATGTCTGTGAATTGTCATATGATCTTTCTACACATGTTGGTCCACCGTGTGTGTTGAGATATTCGTTGCTTCAAGGTTTCGGAGGGTTTGTTAGCCCTTCGTTGGTGTTTTGCATTGTTTGCTAGCAATAAGCTAAACTGACTTTATAAAGGCAAAGACGCAACATGAACACATAAGTCTTTTTGTGCGATGTTTAGTCGGACCGTAGACTTCAACTACCGTATTTTCACGACCATTCGACGCACCGTATGGTTGGGCGCAGTCTCATTAATGGGTGCTATTTCTGTATTTTACACATAGACAAAACGCACTGTATTATTGGGCGCAATTTTAAAGTGGTAAAACATACGCCAGCTTAAACATACGGCATGCATGCGCGCACGCTAAAAACACGTTAGCTTGTAGCATACGGTAGCATGCCAAGACATACAGATACAAGCTAAAAACACGTTTTTAAAAAGGCAACGGAAAACTGAGTTCCGTTGTATTTTATTTAGCCATCGTACAATGTACTCACGTTTTTCGATCAATCATCACCCAGAAATCCATCAAAGTCCTCATCCTCTGTATCAGAATTGAACAATTGTGCAAGTACCGGTAATCCATCAAAAACGCCGTGTTCCCTCTCGTTGTCAGTCACTCTCATTGCCATGTGGCTCCACAGAAATGATGCCGGCTTTGCCAAAAACTCGAACAACAGTGCAAGCAGACACGTTCGTCCAAGCAGCCACAATCCATTCGCACATTGTGGCGTAACTCGCCCGGCGCTGCCTCTCACTCTTTGTAAAGTTGTGTTTGCCATCGATCATTCATTGTTCCCATGACGTTCGCAACTTTACTTTGAACGCCCGGTTGATGCCGATGTCCAGCGGTTGGCGTTCTTTAGTTAAGCCTCCGGGAATAACGGCAAGCTCAGAGTTCATTTGCTTGACTTGGTTTTTCACCGCTGCTGTGAGATGGGCACGCATGCCAAAAGCATAACCGATGGCTTGAAGTTTGAACTGAGCTTCGTAAGCGTGTCTCTTTGTAGAATTTATTTTCGGGGGTTCTTAGAAACCAAAACCGAAGTTGTTTTGCAACAATGCACATAGCCACACTCTATACAGGTGTTGGTACCTGCTTGTAGCGTCCCTTTAGCGTCCACTTATACGCCCACCCTTCACTGATTGGCCGACTTCTTTGCCGCATGCCTGTCCACAGTCACTTCCGCCTTTTCTCTATATAAACAGCGTGTCGGCTGTCAGTCAGGTTTTGGAACTCAGCGCATAGACAAGACGCTCCGCATCATAAGGCGTCCTGTCCATTTTGGAGAAAATTTTAGACTTTTAATGGCGCCTTATAGTCGTGAAAATACGGTAGTCATCGTGAAGTGAGTTCAGCCACTTTCACTTTCTCGTGATTGCCAAACGTTGAAGAAAAGCAAGGATTTTTTTCTGTCGAATAGAAATAAATATGAATAATAATTGACATTGCATGACTCTTTCAATGCCTCATGGTTAAAAATAATTTTTTCGAATAAATATGATGGTAAACCCGCACCAAATTGTTGAACACCAGCCAACCGCAGCTTCAAAGAAGACCTTTCAGGCCTTACGTATCTTCGATTAAACAATTTACACTCGGCAAAACCTTAAAAAATTTGATGAACATCATATGACTAATACTAATCGAAATCACGCAGTGCTATTTACTCCGAGACTCGCGTTATCCTTTATGAAAAAACAGTCACATTGAAGTGTGAGAGAGAGTCCACTCGCGCAAATAAGAGCGGCGGCTGATCTCGTCACCTCAAATTACACACCGGGAACACCTCTGCTGTGTGCGTGTGTGTGTGTGTATGCGTGCGGCACATTTCTGCAACCTTTGTGTGTTCTGCTGTATTTGTACGTACATACTGTGTGTGTCTGTATCCTCTGCGAGGCCCTGGGGTCACAAGCAGCTTGGTGACAGTGCAGATGGGATAACATATGACATGTGAGTGACTGAGTGAGTGTGTGTGTGTGTGTGTGTGTGTAGGTTTCGGCCCATCTGGGCTCCCCGATGATGGGCCAGGGCTCCCTCTGCTCTCCCGCTTTCTCTCGGTGTCCCCACAGGGGAGCCGACGGGATGAGGAAGAAGGAGCTTTGCTTACCTTCGTCACCCCCACCAACCCCACGATTGTTCCAGCGCGTATTCTCTAATGTGTAAATATGTCCTCGAGTGGATCAGAGATGAGTTTTATTTATATTTATTTATTTTTCAGAAGAGTTAGTTTTGATTTCATTTTGGTTTTTGTTTGCTAAATTCGGTCGGTTTGCTCGTTTTTATATTTTCAAAAAAGGAGGTCATATTAGTTGAGTTCTTGTTACCGTATTTTCCACACTATAAGGCGCTGCGGAGTATAAGGCGCACCTTTAAGAATGGCGTATTTTTAAACTGTTTTCATATATAAAGCGCACAGAGCGAAACTACAATAGTGGCCGCGGGTTGTGTTATGCATCGACGAGATGGCGCTCCTACAGTGGAATACAATACAATACAGCTTTATTTATATAGAGCTTTCTCAACCGCTGCATCTGTAACAAAGGGCTTTAGAGAACATTTCAAATACTACGCCCAAGAAATCAGAATACTAATCCGCATACAAGGTGCATCGGATTATAAGGCGCACGGTCGGCTTTTGAGAAAACGGAATGCTTTTAAGTGCGCCTTATAATGCAGAAAATACGGCGTACTTTCAGTATTAAGATTTTTAAAAAATATATATGGTGCAGCTGTCGAGTGCAAGATTTAATATAAAAGAAAAAAAAGGTCACTAATTATTTTGGAAAAACACAAAATAAAATTCTCAAAATTTTTTGGGGGTACGGATGTACAGCAATACCAAAATAAATACTTTTGTAACCAACCCCCGAAAGCGAATGTATGATATGAATTGACAAAAACTAAAACAGAGGACATTTTTGCAATGATTAGTTTTCTCAATGAAAGATGTAGTTTCAGGGACAGCGGTCACTACAGTGGACAGCTTATCATGTTATCAATTTACAGGGTGCACGAAAGGGTTAAATTGACTATTTCATGACAGTTTTCGTTAGATCGAATCCACTTGATGCCGATTGGATCTTCCTATCAAATACACGTTGAAATGGCGCACACCTTTCGACTCACTGCAGATGAATTGAAAATGAAACCTCCACAAACTGAGAAATGTACAAGTTCAAAAACATGATCCTTTGCCTGACTCAAATCCCCGGTTGTATGACAATATGCGCCGCACTGTCGAATAAACGGGCTCCCCGCCACGTCTTAATTAGCTTACGCTGTTGGGGTGTATTTGTGCCAATCCGTGATAGACAATGAAATATATATTTGTCAAGTATTCAGGCTGAAGCTAACATGCTTAGATGCCAGCGTGTTTGACCTATTTTCCCTCCAGCTTGGCGAGGAAAGCATAATTAATTTCCATGTATATGTTGGAGGCGAGTCGTTGCGCTCGGTTCAAAAATTGGGAAGGGGAGGGAAGAATGTTGGCTCCGTATTTGAAAAAAGTACGCTGAAAGTCGTGGCTGACATCCACTGGTAGGACGGATTTCCTCCAAAATAGACCATTTGGTAAGAAATTCAAAAGAAAGCATAGGTGGAGGGTGGCACGCTTTCATTTTAGGCAATAAACTCATTAAAAAAACAATTTAAAAATTGCCCATGGTGTAAAAAACAGTTCAGTAATGTGATTACGAGTTGTCATAATCAATATCTAATGACATTATTGATATCATATATCAGGTGTGGACAACTTGATTGATGGAGGCAACCACTTTTTTTTTAATCAGTGGTAAAGCCACCCAAAATTCTACCAAAAATGCTGATAAACCTTCAATATACATTTTACATTAAAAATGTGGGTTTCCTCCCCCCAAAATTACTTGAAAAATATAAATTTTCTTTAGAAAATAATACATCTGCGGATAATTAAGGCGGTGCCATGAGTATTTGGGGGTCCAATGCAGTCCAGAAAACATGTTAAAAATTCCACACCAAATATTTTTTTTGGGGGTGGGGGAAGAATCCATCCATCCATCCATTTTCTGATCCGCTTATCCTCACAAGGGTCGTGGGGGGGGGGGGGGGCTGGAGCCTATCCCAGCTGTCTTTGGGCACTAGGCGGGGCACACCCTGAATCGGTTGCCAGCCAATCGCAGGGCACACAGAGACGAACAACCATCCGCGCTCACACTTTGGGACAATTTAGAGTGTTCAATCAGCCTGCCATGCATGCTTTTAGATTGTGGGAGGAAACTGGAGTACCCAGAGAAAACCCACGCAGGCCCGGGGAGAACATGCAAACTCCACACAGGGAGGCCGGAGCTGGAATTGAACCCGGTACTTCTGCACTGTGAGCTCGACGCGCTAACCACTGGATCACGGGGCCGCCCGGGGGGAGACTTATTCTTATTCTTATTATTATGAAAATGAATAAGGGGGCCACTCAGAGTGTGACCACCAGTTGCTCACCCCTGCCATATGTCATTTTTATTTTTTCATTCCTTCATCTAATCAAAAATCATTAAAAAAAGAAAAAGTCCTATCATGGAATCGGAACGGCGAAATTCTTCTCATGATGCGCAATATGAAAGCACAGTGATATTTACTTGGATTTGACATCCATAAAAGGGATCCCTTCTCCAAACCTGAGCCCCATCTGACATTACCTGCGGGAAGTCACTCCATCCGTGTTATTAGTGGTTTGACAAGATTACGTTCATGTATTATTACATGCGGTGTGTACAGTATCCTTTCTCAAGTTTAATTGGGTCATTTTTTGTGTCCAATCCAACTCCCCCCTGCCCCCCTGGCATTAGTTTCCTGTTGCCACGCCAACGTTTTATTTTTATTTTTGGGAGCACTACCAACATAGGGGCCAGACTCAAAAATAAAATGTACAGGACACAGTGTGTCTCTGACATTGTGCATTGTGGCCCCTGTGAGATTTGTCGTTGGCGGGATCCAGGTCGCCGGCGTTTTCATGCTGATGGCCCGGACCGAGTGGCGTTGAAGGGGAAAGGCTGCTGGGATTTGGCCTCAGAAACGTGAAGGGACGGAGGATGCGTGTGTGTAGTCGGGATGAGAGGGAGACAGCAGGGAGCTGGGCAGTGGGTTTGTTCCCGTTCCATCCGCGGGACGGGGGCCAGAGCTTGGACGGTGACTGACGGAGAGAGGAGGGAGAAGGAGTCTGAGGATTGTTCATTTACGAGTAGGCTCAAAAAAAAAAAGGGAGGATTAGGAAGAGAAAGCCAAGAAGTCATGACAATGCGATGTTGAAGTTGCTAATGCCCTTCATGTCGCTCAGCGGAGCTCTGACCTCCGAGCAATTATTCGCCGCTAACCTTTTTGACGGAACTGAACGCTGCGAGAATGTCAAACGGACCCTGCGACTTAAGCGAAGTCGGATACAGTAATTAGATGCACGGTGATAAGGGTTAATGACTTTCAACGCAAAGTGGCGCAGGTCGTGAATCTTTGGTACACAAAAAAAAGGGTAGTGTCGGGGTTCATTTTTGTCCTCCAACATACAATTTTTTGTGATGTGGCTGTTCACAATCGACCCCAAAGGTACAAACAAGTGTCAGGGCTAGAGTATGTGAATACCCTTGGAAGGAGCCGACAGTTTAGTAGTAGTAATCCAGACCAGGGATGGGCCACTGAATGCATTTCAAATGAACTGTCAACGGTTCTTGTGAAAACAACAACACTTTTGTTGATGTATTTTTGTTCTTTTCGGCTGCTCTTTGGTTCGCAGAAAAAATGGTAAGACTCCCTATCTGTAGGGTATGTAAGATGCACATCCTGTGTACCGTTGAGGGTAGTGTCGCAGTGACAAGCCGTTGGACCTTTGAGGGTGCAAATTTAGCTTTTTTACGACAGTGTACGATTGGATTGGAAAGTGGCAAATTTGCAACTTATCGTATTTTGGAATTTAAAACAAAACATAAAAGTCGCACAGGAATTTAAGGCGCATTTTTGCGGGAAATGTATTTGATAAAATCCAACACCAAGGATCGACATGTCATCTTGAATAAAATCGAGAACAGGGTAAATAAGTGTACGATTTGCTAACGATATGATAACGTTACATGACGTATCAACAACAAATTGAGAACGCGCCTGGTACGTAACATATTAAGAGTTATTCCGATAAAGATAGCATAAAGAACATGCTAACAAATTTAGCGGACCATCAGTGTCACTCCAAATCACTAAATGCGATGAAATATTCACCCTCAGTGTCACCTTTAAACAACTTCGCCAACTCCGGAGGGAGAAGATACGTCGCTTACGTCAGACTTATTGTCAATTTATCAACACAGGCCTAGAGCGCCCTCTTGCGGTGTAATGTGAAAATAACGTGAAATGATAAAATAATATTCTATATTGTTCCCGCGTATAAGTCGCAACAAACTATGAAAAAAACTGCGACGTATAGTCCGGATAATACGGACCTAGCTCGCGCGCCGGAAAGAGACAGTGCGAAAGGGGCTCATGTCTCCCCTCCTATGTTCAGCTGGCTGTCATCCCTTTTTTCAAATCCTCATCTTCTTTCCCACCGAGCGAGTGTACCTTGCTCTCGCCACTTGCCTGAAGCGAGACGGCATGTGGCCCTGCTTGATATTAATGGATGACATTATTTGGAGGTGTTTGCAAGAGCGAGGGGCGTACAGGAGGACTTGATTGAATGCGTGCGAGCGTGTGTTGATGTGTGCGGATGGTGGGTGGGTGGCGGAAGGGGCGGCGGGGGTGGGGGGGGGGCGTATTACAGTGTGTACATTTGAGCGTCATTACCATATCAAAGACGCGCTCGGCTTTTCTGTCCTAATGGTAATTACACCGGCCACAATTGGCGCTCACTGCTCCGATCACAACAAGATGGGGAGGGGGTGGGGGTGGGGGGCGAAAATGGAAGGAGGGATGCGGACGAGGGGTATTTGAAGGGAGGTGTGTGTGCGCTGGGTACTACTGGCTGGGGCTTTCAGGTTATGTTAATATTGCTCATCTATTTAATTAGACGCTGGCTGTGTTTACATCTTTTGGCCCCCTTCTAGGATAGACAGACAGCAAGAGAGAGAGGGGCAGAGAGAGAAAGCGCGATTGAACGAGTATCAGAACAGAGCACCGGAGAGACTGGCGGAGGGAGGATCGCAAGGCGCTTTCCGCCGGCGGGTGCCGCGGATGGCTGAAGTGAGGTGCGACTGTACCTTTTAAAGCCTTAATGAGGTCCGCTGTGGATGGGACTTTGATGAGCATCCATAGCTCCGCCCTTCTCGTACGGCCCTGGCCTTGGCGAAGGACCGCAGCCAGATTGAAACGTGGTTTTGTATTTTGACACAAAAGTGCCAGTAGATGGCCTAAAACAGGGGTGTCAAACTCATTTCGCATTGCGGGCCACGTACGGCCTCGGTAGATGTCAAGTGGGCTGGACCATTAAAATTATACCATACTCTGCTATAAATAACCAAAATTTAATGTCTTTCCTTTGTTTTGGTATAGTGAAGCACAAGAACATTCGGAAATGTTGAAATTGAATGAACATATCTTTTACAAAGCATTTCATGAAACACCTTAGATTTCCTTTGACAAATGTGCAATTTACTTTTGTCATTCACATATATGAATTGCAACTGATCCCACTGACTGTACAGAGGCGCAAAACTTTAATAAGTAATTGGTATTGAAAAATATAGTCATGCACTTTAAGATTAAACGAGATTTACAAAGAATGGAATTTTTAAACCATTTACACATGTGCATATAAAATCTAAATTTCATCCCTGCCTACAGAAAACAGTGTTGCCCCTAGCGGATAATCCATTAATTGCATTTTATTAAGAATATTAATTCCGTGTCTTTTATGCATTTTATCCCCACATTTAAATTATCCTGCGGGCCTGATCAAACCTCCTCAGAGGGCCAGTTCCGGCCCGAGAGCCGTATGTTCGACACCACTGGTCTAAAATATCGTTTAGAGCGCGCCACTCTCGTGGACAGTTTATCATGTTTTCAGGTTACGGGGTGCATGAAAGTGTTAAACCACGAAATTTGTTTTTTTTTGGATCGCGCTCCTGCTTGATTGGTTTGGCATCCGATTAAACTGATGAGCTCAGGTAATTGTGATTTCGCAAGCCTTTGCATGCGTTTGCATCACCTTGTGTGATGGCTGTCGTCATGGCAAACGCGGTCAACACTGAAAACATGAGGTCGGCTTTTGCTCGGGGTGCGCATTGCTGTCACGCAACAATTACGGGGCCCGTGCGTGTGTGTTTACTTCCATCCGAGGTACGTGTCGGTGTCTTCTTCAAGGACAAGCAAAGAACTTCCAAAAAAAAAAAAAGCTTTAAAGAACACTTGCCTTATAATTGAAGACTGGATAAAGTGAGGATGACAGACTGAAAGCAAGAATGTGATTTCTTGTCAGGTTGAGGTTCATAAAAGATGAAAAAAAGAAAGATATCGTGGGAGGTAGAGGACCGCGCAGGTCTGAGTTCGCCGGCAAATCCAGTGCAAAGTAACTGAGGAGCGAGAGGGTAGCAGAGGAGCGGGCGGATTCATTTCAAGAAGGCAAAGGAGTGCGAAGAAACAGGGTTGAAAAGAGGGAACAGCCCACATGCTATCACACTGTTTTTAATAACGGTGTAGCGGCGACCCGAGGCCTCCACGTTCCACGCAACGGCTGTGCGATGTCTGCTCGGCGTCTGTGCCGCGCACAAAAAAAGGGCGCCCGTCCAAAAAGTCAAGGCGCTCGGCGCTGTCTGTCGGCTACAGGCTGCGGGGGACGCACCGGCGGAGACCTCGGGTCTGCTGAAATGACACCAACGGCCCCCTGAAACGTTCCCCCATTGGAACCCCTCAATCGTGTTTCCTCCAGAGGCCACTCCGACTATTTTTACGACAAAGTCGATCCATAAACTTTGCCGCGGAGGGTAGTGCCGTCTATTTGACACAATATACTGAACACATCCCCCACTGAGCGTAATCCTAAATTCTGGAAATGGAAAGAACGTCACACATACACAACGATTTTCCGTTTCAACCTGTCCAACAAACATGGGAGGGAAGACGAGTCACCAGGCGGCACCCTGATTTTCTTACATGAAAAGGAAAACAACAAAAGGAGGAGGGGGAATAAAAGCAAGTCCCAAACTACGCTTCTATAAATGAGGGGGGGGGGCACAGTGTGGGATCTGGAACAAACCTCAGCATTATTTATTTAAAGACTAATATTATAGCAGGATTTAAAGACTAATATTATGACAGTGATTTTTTTTTAACCCCTGGTTGCTGGTTATACTGTAATTTAGGACATGCTTGCTGTGATAGTGGCCGAGTCCAGTATACCTTAAAAAAAAAAAATATATATATATATATATATATATATATATACCTGTATGTATATATATATGGGGCGGCCCGGTAGTCCAGTGGTTAGCACGTCGACTTCACAGTGCAGAGGTACCGGGTTCGATTCCAGCTCCGGCCTCCCTGTGTGGAGTTTGCATGTTCTTCCCGGGCCTGCGTGGGTTTTCTCCGGGTACTCCGGTTTCCTCCCACATTCCAAAAACATGCATGGCAGGCTGATTGAACGCTCTAAATTGTCCCTAGGTGTGAATGTGAGCATGGATGGTTGTTCGTCTCTGTGTGCCCTGCGATTGGCTGGCAACCGATTCAGGGTGTCCCCCGCCTACTGCCCGAAGACAGCTGGGATAGGCTCCAGCACCCCCGTGACCCTAGTGAGGATCAAGCGGTTCGGAAAATGGATGGATGGATGTATATATATATATATATATATATAAAATATATATATATACTGTATATTTTTTTACGTGTATACAATTTCCAAAAGCAATTGCAGTGGATGTCAAAAGTCAAAATCAAATCTCAGTTGATTTATTATTATTATTTTTTTTAGTCTGATGGCATGATAAGATGAAACATGAATGGCAAAAATGAAAATAAGTAAAGAAAGAAAAAAAAACAATGTGCAACATCCCTGTAAAATTATATCTTTACTCAATCTGGAAAAAGTAATGGTTAAAAAATGGTTTCATGAATAATCTTATAAAAAAAAAGAAAATAAATACATAAATACCGTGAGCTTCAAACATGTTGAGCAAAAAAAATATATATATATTTTTTTTATTATAGATAAATCAATATGTGAATACGCTTTAAACAGTCTGGGCAAAATAGTGTAAAAGTGTTTAAAGTACATTTACAATCATGATCAAAAGTAAAATACATGACTAAGCTTTTAGTGAAAGGCTGTTCAAAGAAATGTTGATATTTCATCAAAAATTAAATATTCATTAAATAAATATATATGCTTTGAATAATCAGGAAAACAAAGTAAGAACATGTTTTCAATGTGAGCAAAAAATGGAATAAGATAAAAATGAAAGAAGAACCAATATTAGCTTCAAACAATCTATAAAAATATAGATAAAAAAATAAAAACAAAATTCATATCGAACTAAATTAAATAAAAATGACTCCATCTGAGTCGTGAACGTTGCAGTTCATGTTAGCGGGAGAAAAAGTTTTGAAAAGATTGATCTTGATCTCATTTTTTTATCTCACCCCCCCTAAAAAACCTAAAAAAACCCCAGCATAAAACAGGGGTGTGTAGACTTTTCTCCTATCTTTTTTTTTTTTTTTTTTCCTCTGTACATTTGTGATTGAGTGTCTGGGTAATGGAGTGTGGACATTGCCTTTAAATACGATGTTACAGCTGTCAATTTCGTCTTTTATTTAGTTTTAGCTTTGCCAATTTGTTGGGGTATTTTGAACACATCTATTCCGCGGCTGAAGAAGGTCCAGCAGGAGGCGTCGTCAGCACAAACTGCTCGGCAATGCCCTCCCTCCCCCGCCCCCCTTTCTGTCTCTCTCTCTCTCTCTCACACACACACACACACACACACACACACACACACACACACACACACACACACACACACACACACACACACACACTTCTTCCTCTCTTCACAGTATATCAAGTGCATCATCCTCTCGCACCTCACTTTGCCCTCGAGAACAGCGGCCTGCTCACACACACACACACACACACACACGCAGACACACGCACACACACACACACACTCACACACACACACACGGGCATGACAGCACCCTCCTAAGTGAGATAAGGAACTGGCGACACCAAAGGGTCCGGCTTCTGTCACCCTGCTACCTCGCCCCGGAGCACATGTCCTCGACGAGAGGAGTGGGAACAGGAGTGGGAGTGGAGGAAAAAGAAGAAGGAGAAGAAAAAAAAAAGGGTGACTTTTTCGAAGGGGTGGAACAAACAAGGAAATGTGAGAAAGATGCAGAAGATGAAGGCAGGCACAGATGGAGCCCGCGAGAGAAAAAGAGCCGAGTCGTCAGGGAGGACAAAAAAAAAAAAAAGCCTGTTGTTTTTTTCGCTACATGTTGTCGGCTGGCTCGCCACCAGCTCGTGCCAGGCGGATGCGACTGGGAGCGCTTGGTAATTATCGCAATGAACCTCCCTGCGCGCACATGTGCTTTTTTTTCGCTTCGCAATCCTCCCATAAATTTAACGTGGTTAGATGAGTTTGGAAAAAGTTTGAATCGTGGCATCCAACCCAAATCAACTCATGCCAACGCCTTTCTTAAATGTTGCGCTCTTCTGCGACTTGACTCGCGTGTCTTATCAGGCCTGCGCTCTTTTTTTTTTCTTTTTTTGCAAGAGGTGTTTGCAGACTCCTCTGCAAAGGCCCGATAAGCTTCTGTAGTCACGACTGGGATCGAATCTGCCTCTACCTGCAGTCATCTCCTTCAGCCAAGTGACAGAAGTGGCACAGATTTGACATCTCCATAAATTGTGTCTCTCTCCATTGACTTGGAATCACTTCGCACATATTTGCAATTGAAACGGTCTCAACCGAGGTGGTAAAAGTATCCACAATGCATACCTGTGCAAAGTCTTTCATGGTCTAAAGTACCTGAATGAGATAATTTAAACTATCGTACAAAAAAAAACAACAAATTTGGTATGAGTGAGTCATTGTGTAAAACTTTACTTGAGCAAAAATCGCAGAGTAAATGTAGTCAAGTAACAAAAGTACCCATAAGCAGGACGAGATTGATATATACATTAAAAAAGGAAGAAAAAAAAGGAAAAAATTATTTATTAAAAAAACAAACAAACAAGGTACTTGCGTGAACAGAAACCCTAAATTAACATTAAAAAAACAGTTTAAAAAATCTGTTTTTGTATCCGATCACTTGGCTAATCATTAGAATTACCAATTCTAAATATATTTGACTGTTGCAGTCCCGCTGCAGTTCAAGATTTGCACGTTGGCTAGTGAGCGATACTAGCTAACACGGATTAGCCTGCCCGTCACGTGAACTGAATGCCAAAACAAGCTCATGAAAACTAAAAGAAGGCTGATGTTTTCACTTCACAATATATTAATAATTACAAAGAAAACCACAAATAACTTTTGGAAAATAAAATACGAACACAATCCCTATTGGGTCGATGATTTAGCTTAGCTGCTTTTTCCATTTTATCCCATTTCGGCTAACGAGTGATACTAGCTAACACACATTAGCCTGCCCTTCACGTGAACTAAAACAAAAAATAAATACTTCCCGGTATGTAAATAATGACTCAGAAAACTCAGAATAACTTTTGGAATAAAATACAAACACAATTTCGATGTGGGTCGATGACGTAGCTTAGCTACGTTTTCCATTTTGTCATAGCTTAACTCGTTTCATTTCTCTGGTGTAATGAAGCTTCATCTAATGGAGAATAACTTGACTATGAAAAGAAATACATGCTAACACTTGAAGCAAAAAGTACCCAGCTCATTTGGGCCTGTTGGGGAACGTTAGGCGTTCAAAATAAAAAGTCGTCAGACAAATAATAAAGTGCACATTCTCTCACTTCCCAGCACTAAGTGCAACTTGAAGCGAATTTTGTCAGGCTGTTAGATAAACCGTTAGATAAAACAAACATCGCCTTGTACAACGCAACTTGCACGTGACAGAATGTAAGGCTAAAAAACAACCACAGGGCAATTTCTTTTGGTCAAGCCTGTCGTATGACATATGAAACAGCAGGTTTTTACCATCACATGCCTGTACCATCATCAAATGCCCTCAGGACAGACTGCAACAATGAAATGCTTGAAGTTTTTGAGGCTAAATTGTCATCATTAATTGCTAAGGGCTACGATTTGTACCAGAAAAGCCGCCCTGTATTATTTTCTTAGTATGATGACATTTTTACAGATTAAAAAAACAAAAACAAATCTATTCTAACTAGATATGTTTTCTTTTATCAAGAATCAATTTCCAAAATTACACTAGCTTTTCGAACGCATTGTGTCGGGGGTGCTAAAAGTGGCGTTCGCTTCACACACTCATGTAAAATTCTCTCGAGCGCTTGAAAGAGGGGCAGAACGTTGATGATTTAGCTTGTCATTGTCTGGTCTTATTTCAATATCAAAGTGCAGAAAGACAACAAGATGTCTGCTTGCGCAACCTTGGTCACTCTGATCTCCTGCGCGCCTTGTTGCGCCCTCGCTAAATGCGTCCATTGTTCTCTTAGTACCCTTTGATTGAAATCGACATCTGCTGTGCTTTTGATTGGCTGTCTGATAAGACAGACATCAAAAATACGATGGAGGGCGTGTTGGAATAATATCATGTTTGGTGTCTTTTGGTTTTCTTTCTGATCAAAAAAAAAATAATCAAACATAATCAAGAATTTTCAAGTTGTCAGGAGGTTAGGGGGTTCATTTTTTTTCCCAAGTGACCCCAAAATGTCAAACATTTTCAACAAATAACAGTGTATATTTTTTAGAAAATATTTAATTTTTTTTAAAAATCAAATGCTACTAATTTCTCCTTGGAACAAAGATCACGTGTACATTTTTCTTCTTAGGTTTTACCGTCACATTTTTTTTTTTTTTTACTATTTTGTTCATTCTTGTTAAAAACCTGCGTTTTGTGTAAAAAAAAAGCACTTTATTTCAAATGTAAAATTTATCGTGATCATCATATTTTATATAATAGGATGAAAAAGGCTGACATATTCATTGAATTTTCCAAAAATACTATTGGTTGCCTAGTACTTTTTAAACAAAATGCTAATATCTGTATGTGGTCACTGGTTGGAATCCATTTCCATTCAGTCTGGCATCATATCAAAATACGATCGTTGCATGCAACAAATGTCCCGCCAGTAACCTTTGTAGCTAAGAACTTCAATTCTTATGTATCCATCCCAACTCCAAGTTAAAAATGTGTTTCGCAAGAAAACGAATCTTTAAAATCTCCTCAGCAAGCAACATCGTCCAAAGCTGCGCTTGTACATGAAGAGAAAGTTATTGACTTCTCCACATGAAGCAGCTGTTCGTCCAAAATGAACATGTCATGACGCACACGAGAGAGTTCTGCCTTAATTGTGTCCACTCATGTTCCCCCCGTTGGGCAGCGTGAACCCCCCCCCCCCCACCCCCACCCCTTGTAAGTAGCAAGTAATCCCGCTGTCAAACTAATACTATGCAGGTCAACGCTGGCTTTCCCGTCGCAAACATGTCTTGCGAGACAGTCAACTACCCCCCGCCTCCTTCACGTCAAGCACATGGAGTCCTGTTCTACTCTTGAGAACGAATCACTGCACTCGCTCACGCCGGCTTAAAAATGTCACGGGTCTTTTAAGCTGCAGTGGACAACTTGATCCATCCGAGTACAACTAACTGGTTCTCATTACGCGAGCCTCCACTTCTCGGTGTTGTCTTTCAAGCGTATAAATAGGTCAGATATGTGCAGCTACATGCACTGAAACATAAGTTTGCACCTGATCTTGCAGGGAAACTGGTAAAAGACTGTGGCCTCCTTCGTCAGCATTGCTGACGATGCATTAAATATGCACTAGTAGAGAAACAATGCAGGTGGAAAGTTATTTTGGACTCGAGCGGGTGACTCACTGTCTCTGTAATGCGATAAAAAAAAAAAAAGTTTATTTTGCTTGTTGTGTACATGAGCAGTCAGCATGCTCGACTACCAGCTGGTGACAAGGCAGGCTCCAAAGTTGAGTCGGTTTAGTTGGAAAGTGCAGGAACTCCTTTGGTACAGTCGTCCGAGGGTCACTTCGACATGACTGTGGGCGGTCTTGCTTTCTTTGGGCCTTGGCAAGGTCTGAGTCTTCTACTGAAACTGGCTTTTGTTCTCCGAGACATACTCAAAGATCTCTGACTCCTCACAGGGCACAGCGCAGGCTCAAAAGTTGAGTAGGTTTGGTTGGAAAGTGCAGGAACTACTCTGGTACAGTCGTCCAAGGGTCACTTTGACATGACTGTGGGCGGTCTTGCTTTCTTTGGGCCTTGCCAAGGTCTGAGTCTTCCACTGAAGACTGGCTTCTGTTTTCCGAGACATACTCGTAGATGTGTGACTCTTCAACAGGCACAGTGTAGTCTTGACAGTTGAGCAGATTTGGTTGGAAAGTGCAGGAACTCCTTTTTTACAGTCGTCCGAGCATCACTTCGACATGACTGTGGGCGGTCTTGTTTATTTTGAGCCTTGGCAAGGTCTGAGTCTTCCACCGAAGACTGGCTTTTGTTCTTCGAGACATACTCAAAGATCTCTGACTCTTCACAGGGCACAGCGCAAGCTCGAAGGTTGAGTAGGTTTGTTTGGAAGTGGAGGAACTACTCTGGTACAGTCGTCCGAGGGTCACTTTGACATGACTGTGGGCGGTCTTGCTTTCTTTGGGCCTTGTCAAGGTCTGAGTCTTCCATCGAAGACTCTGGCTTTTATTCTCCGAGACATATTCGAAGATCTCCGACTCTAACCAAGTCTGGTATCATACTCATCAACCCCACTAATTGTCTGATTATGTGACACCAGTTCTCAAACTGTTCAGACAAACTTCATATTTTGATCTGAGCCCGTAAAAAACTGTTCACCAGGAAGTCATCAGTGCACATTTGTCATTCATATCTTGACAATAAAAATCGGTGGCTTGTAACATCTCTTCTCTTACTGCCTTTATCATATCATCTTTATGCATTTCCACTATGCTATAATATTTGTCACCACATTAGTTCCGGTCAGGGCTGCAGACTTTTTGCCTTTAAAAGCCGAAACTAATTCCAGGCTGTACAAAAATTTGAATCGGGAGTTCATTGCTTTTGTATCTCCCTGCCTAAAGAGCCATTGTAAGGGATACCTCATTGTCCGTTGTGCGGCGTACAGCAGGGTTCAGTCTCAACCGCCTGCTTTTGTGGGGGAGTCTCTGCGCCGATATCCTCCTTTTTTGAATCGTTGTTATATTTCATAACGGGCGGCCTCCCATATGAGCGCGGCGGTTTGCTACCTGAACAATGCCCGTTTGCTTGCGTGAAATGGAGACACCTTTGACTGTGGCAACCTACCAGTAATTGAGGTCCTTTGCCAGTCTGGCGCGGGGTCACATTCACTTCATTCGGGCGGCAGCAGGCGGGAGCGTCGCAGCATTGAAATCCGGAAAGCCGACCGCATTGTCGGGGGCTCTGTTTGCTCGAGGCTGCCACAAAAGCACGCGGGGGCCTGTGAGGTTGAGAAAAAAGACGTGTTGCACAGTCATTATATTCCCAAGGACTCTGGAGAGGAGCTTTCAGCAGCATATGCTCCCGTAACTCCGGTTTTCTACATACTGGAAGTCAGACAGAAACTTGTGCTGCCCTGACGCAGAAACCCTGAAAATATTGATGTGGATGTATTTCACCGGCACATCGAGGATGTGTCCAACTCTTGTTTGGCATCATTTGATTTCCCAAACAAAAAACAGTGGCTTGTAACTTGTAATGTAATTTTAGCAACTCAGAAGTATGAACAAAGTCCGTTACAATAACAAGTAACTGTACAGTCTGTACAGTCAAAGCAAAGTCATTGATCAGACACTTCCTGGTGGGGAACGTGATTGGTTGGATAATTCCTGGGTCACGGGAGATGACGTCAAGCGACATGGCTGTCCCATTTTCAATTCCAAGACACAGGGGATAGGACTTTAGGGGCTGTCTGAGTGGGTCTTCTGTTTTTATCCACTTTTGAATGGGTCTTTTTATTGTTTTGATCTATTCTGAAACTGTGCAAACAATCCCTTGGAGGATCTGGAACGATCAAGTGTGACATCATATGAGGGGTCCATCCATCCATCCATTTTCTGATCCGCTTTATCCTCACAAGCTAATCGCAGGCAACTCACAGACAATGAACCATCCGCACTCACACTCGGACCTAGGGACAATTTTGAGTGTCCAATCAGCCTGCCATGGAAGTTTTTGGAATGTGGGAGGAAACCGGAGTACCCAGAGAAAACCCACGCAGGGACGGGGAGAACGTGCAAACTCCATACAGGCAGGCCAGAGCCGGAATCGAACCTGGTACCTCTGCACTGTGAGGTTGACGCGCTAACCACTCGACCACCGGGGTCTGAGAGGGAAAATTCATTTTTCAGAGACACGTTTAGGTTCAATGTTATTTCCGGACAAGAAACAGCAACAAGGACTACGGGATCCAGTCGGGTGTGGTTCAACGAAAGACTCGACCCGTTTCACTCAGACGTAACGAACGGCTAATCCTCGCTTCGTGGAAATTGGCGATACAATTTTTACCTATTCCGAACAAAGTACGATTGAAAACAATATATCGGAGGAGCTACTGGTGTTGACAAATCAATTGGGGGTCTTGCGCGCACGGATATAAAAGTCGAGAACTGGAAATGAATTTTGACAGTGATCTGAGGAAAAAAAAAACCCAACCCAAGATAAAATGTCGGTTTTTACAAAAGCAGGGGTGGACGTGGCCTCTAATCGTGATCTCCTCTCTTTGGTCCCCCCCTCCACCTCCTTCTCTTGCCACTCTCCGGCTTGTTCAATAATGATCCTTACTCTCTGTGACGACTGGAATCCTTTTGTGCCGTCTGACACGTTTTATGTTTGAAAGGGAACAGAGGGCGTTTTTACAATGGCCTTTTATGCCCTGTGAGAAATATATGAGTCTTTGGGTTCGGCTAATGAAGGCGCTTTCATGTACGCCCCCCCCCCCCCCCCGACCTCCACACACACACACGCACACGCACACACACACACACACACACACGCACACACACACACACACACACCCTTTCCTTGAAACACAACTCACTGCCCCCCAGTAGGGATGGATTGTCTGGGGTCCACACAAGGCAGTGTTGCCCTATGCCAGCCCCCCAAGTATTGATAGAAGAAATTGGAGAAAAAAAAGCGTACCTTCACATTGACATTCAGACAGGATTGGGGTGAGCCCAGGCGAGACCACTGCGCCCGTCGTCATTATCAAGGTGACCATACGCCCCCCCTCACATCCCAACACTTGTTTCAAAGCTACTCATTATGGCCCCCAAGAGCAGCGAGGAGAGCGAATGATAAGCAGACAATGAGGAGGAGCAGGAAGACCGGACGAGAGGAATGAGCGCGATGCGGAATCCTGATGAGGGGGAGAAAAAAACGAAAAAAAACCCCATGATTGGGGAACGAGGGGTGAAATAATTACCGCGGCCACTTCACCAAGGGCACATTGAAGTGGGCTAAGAAGTTGCTTCACCCGCCCGCGAGGAAGTATCAGCTCTCAGGCAAGGGCAGCAGAAGCAAAAAATAAAAACAAAAATTGAGCCGTGGGGTCATGGGAGATGAAGTCCAACGACCATTTTAATTGTCACTCTCTAATGACATTAATTAGGAGGTGCATGCTTGCCAGACAAGCACGAAACCTACTGTACTTTCAAAACATCACTCTTTCATTATGTTTTGATCCCCCCCCCCCCCGAGCTCCCCAAAAATGTACACATTGTGTGTCTAACTTGAGCACAATTTACGGCAATCCGCTAACTTTATGCTAAGACCGGATGCAAAACAACATAGAGGGTTAAAATAACGGCCATCAATTTTTCAGTCAACTCACAGGCATATATTCTTTATCCTTTTTGGGAAAAAAATGAGTAGCGTATTTTCCGGACTATAAGTCGCAGTTTTTTAACTGTAGTTTGGCCGGGGGTGCGATTTATATTCTGGAGCATTTTCGTGTGAAATTATTAACACATTATTACTATATCATTTTACATGTTATTTTCACATTCCAGCACAAGAGGGCACTCTAGGCCCGTGTTGATAAGTCAACGATGAGTCTGACGTAAGCGACGCAGAAGAGGAAGCGCTGTATCTTCCACCTCCGGAGTTGGCGGATGTTACGTGAACATACGGGGCACGTTCTGCGTTCCTTGTTGATGCGTCATGTAACGTTAGCATAACGTACACTTATTCAGCCTGTTGTTCTTGATTTTATTTTGATTTTAAATCCTTGTCTGTCCATGTCTGTTCTCGGTGTGGGATTTTGTCATATAATGTCCCCCAAAAAATGCGACTTTTTCTCCAGTGCGACTTGTATATAAGTATTTTTTAATTTTTTTTTTACGGCTGGTGCGACGTATACTATGGGGCGAATTATAATCCGGAAAATACGGTAATATGAGTGCAATTTACTTAGTGGTGAAATTCTTTGGGTATGATGCATGTTTGTATTCTACTGCCTGTTAGTGGTCAAGGAGCGCAAAAATCAATGGACACTGACCCATCAGAATGTGATAAATGAATTCTTTCTTGTTTTTTTACTTATTTATTAGTGAAGTCCAAGACTTCAATCAGTACTTCGACTTTTGCCAGACTCCTTTTGTACTTCACCTTCAGGACACCCGGGGTGAGCGCCACCTCTGCTTGTCTGCACACTTCCCGCTTGGGTTCGTGTGTGTGTGTGTGTGTGTGTGTGCGCGCGGCGGCTGCCAGGCGAGGACGAATATCCCCGCCGACAGCCGAGAACCGAATTATTCCGAGCGTTTAACATCTAAGGCTGCACAACAGAACAAGGCGAGTGTGTGTAATACAAGAGCCGTGAGTTCAATGGCAAAACAAGAAAATGTTTTTTTTTTCCCCCTATGCTTTTTTTTTTCTTGAAGTGGGGGTAAATAATTCATTTCCTTGGCTCAGGGCACGTCCTATTGTCACTACTTAACAAGCACAAGGACGGGCAGCCGGCAGGCCTCTTATTGCTTGTGAGGAAGAGGGAGTGAGATGAAGAGGGGAAGCATGGTAATGTTCTCGTTTGATCCTCCCTTGTTAGCCCATGGTGAGCTTCCTCCGTGCGCCGACTGCCCGGAGAGACGGTCGGATCGCGCCCGGGGGTGGGGGCTCTGTCAGGTGTGCGCGTTTGTGAGTTAAAGGACAGTTAAAGACACTTCCGCTCTGTCGCTGTAATGCGGCCCAGGTGGAGGTGTCTCCACGGCCGGCATGTTTGGGTGTTCCGGGGGTGCATTGTCAGGGTCCAAGCTAATGGCAGGAAGTCTTTAAAGTTTGCAAGCTGCCACGTTTCATCTCAGCACAGAGGGCCCCCCCCAACCCCTGCCAACCACAGACCCCTGCTTTGATCCTCTCGCTCTCCTCCAGCCTCCCGCTCGGGCTGTCACCACAGCGCCGGGGCAGAGGTGCCGCTTAATTATCACTCTCACATTACATACTACACGTGTGGACAATGCAGGTAACGTACGTTTGCATGCCGCACATATCTAGTTGAGACATGTGCAATACGGCAGGAAATCCCACCTCCGGAAGGAATGCTAATAGCTCCAATAATCAACTATTTTATTTACCGTATTGGCCCGAATATAAGACGGCCCTGATTATAAGACGACCCCCTCTTTTTCAAGACTCAAGTTTGAAAAAATACTTTTTGAACACCAAATTAATTTTTATACAGTAAAATAGTTACAGTACATCTGAAACAAATGATTATAACAATATATTTGAGAGAAAAAGCATGTTATTTTGCCTCATTCAAATCTTAATATCTGAACATTTAAGTATGTAAACGATTATTTTCTTCTCTTTTCTTTCTTACCGCTATTTTTTATTTTTCTAATTCGTGTTACCGCTATTTTTATTCTTATTCTTCGTGACAGGGGTTTGCTTTGGCCTGGGGAGTCAAGTTCAGCATTCGCTTCAATGATATCTGGCGCCATCTAGCGGCGTGAATGGGTATAATGTCTAGACCCCAAATATAAGACGACCCCCACTTTTTCAGTCTTATTTCAATGCAAAAAAAAACCCGCCTTATATTTGGGCCAATACGGTATATACCGTATTTTCCGCACTATAAGGCACACGAAAATATTTCAATTTTCTTAAAAGCTCACGGCGCGCCTTAAAATCCGGTGCGCCTTGTGTATGGTCATTACGGTAATATGTCGACCGCCAAGATGGCACCTTCCTGGAGACATGCTTACAATGTTCTAACTTGCTGTTGGTTCAGTGAACTGTGTCGCTGCTTTATTAAATAAGTTCTTTTTGCAGCTCCGAAAAAAGGAGAGCTGTGGTGTTATTTTTTTAAAACGCTCACTTTATGAATGTTTTTCACAGTCTCAACAAATACAATTACGTCTGTCCGTCTCTGTGCCTTCTCTTCTTCCTTCGACTCGAGAGGCGTTCACGCCTCGGAAAAACGTAAATGAATGATTCCTTCATTGAAACTACGAAAATGGAAAATAGTGTATCAAAACAGAAAATCAAGCGAGGAAATCATAAAATAAATACTATAACCCCTCCACGGAATTTATTTGGTGATTTCCTCATTTGTGAATACAGTACACAACAAAGGAATGAATAACACACTTCTGAGACAGTCCAGTCGCCCACAATTTACTGACATCTGATCGTTCTGTTGCAGCTACACTCAAGGAAATTCCAAAATAAATTCTGTTGGGGTGCTATAGAATTTATTTTGTGATTTTCTGTTTTGATGCATTACTGTATTTTCAATTTTCGTAGCTTCATTGAGGTAATTGTTAATTTACGTTTTTTGGAGGTGATCATGACCGCCTCTCGAATCAAATGAAGGGATGTGGCTCCATCTAGTGGATGCATTGTAGATTGCACCTTATAGTCGAGTGCGTGCAGTACATGAAAAAAATAGCCCATTCATTGAAGCTGCGCCTAATAATCCAGTGCGCCTTTTAGTGCGGAAAATACGGTACGTAGCACGGTTCGTACTGAAAAAGCAACCCAAGCGCTTCACAAAACAGGTCATAAAATACAGGCGCAACCTAAAAATGTCAATTCTAAAAACGCAAATATGCATTAGAAAAATCAACATTGTCGGAACTGTTTTTTAAAAAATGGGGTCAAAGTTATCGACTGTGTTGGGCAGTTTCGTTAAAGATGTTATGTCACGCTGAAGATAATTGTTCCATATCGTGGGAACACCGTGCATGAAGATGAGACGCCAGAAAGACCATTTGCGATTCGTCGACTTCAAGCTTTCAACGTCCGTCAATGAATCGGTTGATCTCCCCAATGCCTTATACTCAACCGTATTCACCTATTCGCGTTTCAAACTGCTAATCCTGTCACGATATTGGACGAGCGCGTCATCAAGACTCGATTTCCGGCTCGGCATTTGTTTTCATGAAACCGTTTTGTAGCATGGCATGCATTTTGTTGGGAATCTGGAAAAATGATATTTATTCCCAACGATGCCATTACCGTACAAAATCCATTCATTCAGTTTAAGACGACGCTTCCTAGCAAATCTCAAAGCCATACATTAAATTTGACAGAGCACCGGTGCTGACCCCGCCCACTCATGACTATGTGTGTGTGTGTGTGTGCGCGTGTTTCGTACTTGTGGAAAGGTATTAGCGTAATGGCGGTTGCATTCAACCACTTTTATTCGCTTTTCATGTACTCCTGATGGGCTCCAGCCACTGTTTCAAAGCCGTTCACTTTAGCACCGCACACACACACACACACACACACACACACACACACACACACACACACACACACACACACACACAGTCGCTCACCCGCTTGCTCTCTGTCAAGCACCCACCACCGACACACTCAAACACACAGACAGTCACAGGTCTCTAAGTGAGACAGGGCCCTGGGTAATTTGCTGTAGTGGAGCGGAGTGGCACTAAAAGCCTGCTGGGTAATTGAGAGGTTAGGGGACGGAGTGAAGCCGACTGCCCTCTGTGTTTGCGGGCGGGCGCGCGCGCGTGGGGGGGGGGGAGAAGTTGCGTTTGTGTGTGCGCGTGCGTGTGCGGGATACGTGCGAGCGAAGGCCCATGCTCGCTCTCATTACGGCGCAGCTCCTGCCCGCCTTGTCATTGTCCGGACACGGCGCCCGCAGAAAGGAGGCGGTAATGCGCAGTGACACGCGGCGTGTGTGTTTGTCTTACTGTGCGTTCGCGTGTGTGTGTAATTGCAATGTGTGACACATCATGCCCCCCCCCCCCCCCATGTGGAAAAAAAATAACAATATCCTCACCCTGCCCTCCCAACACGTGTGCAACTCTCCTCGCTCCACTCGTCATTTCACGCTGAAGTCAGATGGCAAACAGTGGACTGGATCTGCTCCACTCGCTCTCTTTGGCCAAATATTTGGGATTGTTTGATTTGTTTTTCAAGAAGAGCAGTGGGTGCGCAAGTCCGGTTTTCGAGAGCCCCTACGCATGTCGATGTACAGTCGTTTAGAGACTTGAAACTAACTGAACCAGAAACTTGAGCTTGGTCAATTAAGAGAAAATACAATGTGATTATTTCACTTTGAGGGGTTGGTTTGAGGCTTTTATCGACCCCTCCCCCCAAAAAACATCTTTTGATTCAGAAGTGTCCTTTCAGTCGAGATGTCGTGTCTCTTCATCGCAGGTTATTTACTCATCCATAGCCCCTCCCCCAACCCCTTCTCTTTGCTAGCGACCGTTGAGGAGGGGGGGATCAATACAGCGCCTTCCTTCCTCAATATCTGTCACTCACAATTTTGCTCAGGTGGACCTTTTTATAATGCATGCATGAAAGGCTTTGGCTGGCGGCGAGCGCCTCTGACAGCTCACACGCAGCCACGGAAATCCAGCGAGGGCAAGCGACAAGACGAGCGCCGACGTGCGCCACATTCACAAAAACATTTTTAATAAAAATAAATGTTTTCTTGATTTGCGACATCATCCAGTTGTCATGACAGTGATAACGAAGAGGCGAATTTTGGCAGGCATACTCATGCTCGGCCATCATTCAAATCAGATTTTCTCTTCTTTTGTCGACCTGAGATAAGTCCGCTGTTCCCTTTCCATTAGCTTTGTACCAACGGCTCTCTTTCAGCCCTTTTCAGTCTCTACCTCTCGCTGTGCTTTCGTGCCTCTAATTGACGCTGACACCAAATCAATAATTTCTTTTTTTTTTATGTGTGTGTGTGTGTCCTTTTGTCTGCTTGCGGTTCTTTGGCCAGACCGCATTCGGTCGTGAGAACGATGAAAATTGACAGCGGGTGCCAGAGTTTCGACGAGGGGTGGCTCGGGATGGCTGGATGGCATGAGGTGTTCATATCGACGCAAATAAAATCTTCTCAACACGCACAGTTCGTATTTTTGTCAAAAGTGTCCTTTGCTTCAACCCACGAAATCCATTTTGGCGGTAAAACCTTGACGATGATGTAGATATTCCGATGAAAAGCTGCGGGATCGCACAGAGGGACAATTTAGAGTGTTCCATTAGCCTGCCACGCATGTTTTTGGAATGTGGAAGGAAACCGGAGTACCCCGGGAAAACCCACGCAGGCACGGGAATAACATGCAAACTCCACACAGGTAGGCCGGAGCCGGAATCGAACCCTGGACTTCTGTTCTGTGAGGCGGATGTGCTAACCGGTCGATCAACGTGCTGCTCCTGTTGTGCGCATCTTGGCAACGTGGGCATTGTTTCATATCGGCATACAGATATACAATATTTGGAGATGGGCTCAGCTCCTTAGTAAGCCTTAGTAATAGTAGTCGTTCTTTGGAGAGGATAAAGAATACATGCCCATGATACATTACCTGTCTGCCTGTGTAGCCCCACAGTTGGTGTTCAAATATCTGTTGCTTAATTGGATACCATACCGGAAGACTGATGCTATTCGTTAGCCCGTCTGTGGCGTTTCACATTACGTGCTTGCTCGCAGACTTGAAGGCAAAGCTGGGTAATTTTAGTTACTCAACTTGGAGTGGCAATAAACAAGAATCCTACACGATTTGCCAAACTATCTGCTGGCTTTGAAGTGGACCGCCAAGAAAATGACCATTCCATTCTTTTTCAAAATCGTTCAGCCCAGAAACAGAACACCAGATAAACTGTTTTCATTTGTGCGGTGAAAATGCATTCCAGAAGTCATTCCAGCTACACTGAATACAACAACAACAACAAAAATTAACACCCATCATCAAATAAATAAACCTCTACAAGGCAAGCACAATGGCTCCTGATAAAGATCTAATGTGATTTCACACTACTTGAACATAGATTTAATTTACTGGCCTCCGGACTTCGAGAAACATCCGCACTGAGTTGGAGGCAGAGAACGTGAAGAGGGGGAGGGGGGGGGTGTTGTGTGTGAAGGGGGCGGGGGGAGGGATGGGGAGAGGGCCGCGTGTCGCGATGAGGAGGTCAGATCGCAGGGGAGGGGGGGGGCGACATCGGATGGAGTTTTGGGGATAGTTCTGTCAAGAACTGGATCAACACAAGAGCCCCCGTGCTTGTGTTTATGCTGTCGCACCGTCTGGAGGAATTAGTCATGTTCCATTCTAGAGATGAAGAGGCCATGAGGCACAACGAGAAAATTGTGTTTGCTTGTGTGTGTGTGCACGAAAAGAAAATGGAGAGTTGTGCCGCATTATTATTTTTTTTGATGTGCCATCCAGTTCAGGGTCAAAGGCAAGCACTGACATTTAAGTGCCACGCTTCCAGATGATGCAGCCGCTCATCACGGGAGACACGTGACAACCACCGGGAATTTCGCTACTCGGCGAAATCAATAGAAACCTACGCGGTGCTACGTGTGGGACCACAAGAGGGTGTATGGCGTGCGGCCGCATTTTGTGCGCGCCTTGATTGATCCGGGGAGAAAATGGCCTTTGTTTAGTCCCCTGTGCTATGTAACATTACAGAGTAATTACAGAGTGTGTGCTTTGTTTAGGGGATCTCTAATTATGCTGTTTGGGTTGTGCGGGGCCCTGGGGTGTCACCGTGTGCACGTGCGTGTGTGTGAGTGTGTGTGTGTGTGTGTGTGTGTGTGTGTAAGTGGGCTGGTGAGAAGACACTAATTGGCGAGTCAGTGTTAATGGTAAAACTGTCGAGGAAAGGAAGGAAAGCAGACTTCTCTCGCTGCGTACAAAATAAAATACCACAAATAATGACCGATTATTAACGATAATAACAACAACAACCCCCCCCCCCCAAAATACGGCGTCACTCGTGCGGAAATTTAGCCGGACTGACTTTGCGTCTAAATACCCTAAGGATCAAGAATGATAGCGCACAATTAGAGCTCCTCCTCTCTTATGCAAATGAGCCACAGATCACCCCGCCCACTTTGTGGCGACCTGTTCCGACTGTTTTATTGAAGCCCCACTTCGACATCTAAGTTGCTTGCTTTGTTGTGCTCACTAATATTGTTGCCTGATTTGCCTAAATTTGAAAGTTTTTCCCAACTTAACCCTTTCAGGGCCAGCGGTTACGTCAGTGGACAGCTTATCATGTTATCAGGTTACAGGTTATCGTTATTGGTGCATGAAAGGGTTAAAAACAAAAATATATGTTGCGTTTTTTTCTCAGTATAGAAGTTGGCTTCTTGTTGATGCATGGAAGCCACAAAAAAAAACAACCCAGCAATGATTGTGTTTTCACTCGCGGCGGCAGCACTTCATCACGAACCCACTGAATTTCACCATGTGGATTATTGAACAATCAATTTATTTGCCACTTCGAAGCTCATCGCACCCGTATATGCTCATGTGTAAACATGGGGGAGTACAGTGAAACTCCTCTACAACGAAACCTACATGGGCGAAATACCCCCTAGTGTGAAAATATCTTCATGCATTAATACCATTCATTCCCACGTTCCTGCCCCCCATACAATGAAAAAACCCCTGTTGCGTTATACGAAATGTTTTTCTCGACTCCTGCCTCGCGACGAGATTCATTACAACGAAGTCTAATCCAACAGCGACCTTTACTGCTTCGTTCGGAAATGGCAGCAGCAACCACCACACTGGTTTACACATGCGCAGTCGTCCAGGAAGTATTTGTTCTTGTTAGTTTCAGACGCAGCAAGAACGTTTTTCAGAAAAAGACATCCCACAAAATATTGGATCAATGAGCAGCCACTCCATAGAATCAACTATTTGTGCATAAGCCACTGAAAAGGTCAATTTTCGGAAACATGCCCCTTATCAATTTTCGTTTGTCAAAATGTCCAAAAAACGAATATGATGAACCGCTGGATAAGATGCTCGGATTTCATCATCGAGACAGGAAGGAGTCAAAAGAACGGCAAAAGGATGGAAGTGGACCAACTTGTGACATACAAAGGGTACATTTTCCAACACGTGCTGCCTGCTTTTGTTGGAGAGCCCATAACGAGAGTATGATTTTTGTCAAGTGAGTTTGTCACATGGTTGCGTGTTTGTTTCAAGGTCTGCGCAAGGTCTCGCAGCTGCATATCTGGTGTTCTTATTGACATTTATTAGAAATGCGAGCCTCCCATTCCGGGCCTCACAAAGACCGTATAGAAAGCGATCTCGTTCGTCCTTGTTTAGATAATTCTAATTACCGGGTTGATTTAGACTTGGCAAAGAAAAGTAGCGACATCATTTAAAAGGAGCTCTCGGTTTGAAAAGCAACTGGCCAGCGCCGAGGAAGAGGTCAAGGTAGCGAGACGTGTCCTTGTCCATGTAACAAACAATATAATACTCTAATGTCGCCTATCGTACAATCGTCGAGCGTATTTGTTCCACTGAGCTGTGGTTCATGGTGACACCTTTTGGACCCAATGGCACATTGTCTGTCCAATGTTGGAAAATCCTTTATTTCGTATAATACGCGCCGGGGGCGTTCATATTGTTGTGAACATTATCATGTAATGAATGAAGCGTCAGGCGCCGCAGTCTAATTAGGTCAATCACTGAATAAATGTGGCATTATTGCAAGGGTTGAATAGTGCTTTTTGCCCACACGAGACTATTTTGAAGACAAGCTCGCATTCAAGCTTTCATAATGGGTCAGTATTAGACGATACGGAAGCCTTTTGATACAGGTGGAACAACAATAATGTCACTGTTAATTGAGTTTGACTGGAGAGAGCGACACCCCCAATTATAAGAGGGTGGGGAGTGCTTCGGTTTGTGTTTCGATTGAAATGCAACGATATTTTCCACTTTCAAACCTCACGCAAACTCACATTTATTCAGAATGCGTCAGCGGTTCATATCCAGTAAACTTAACAGGGCAGGGACGTTTATGGCTTTCGTTTTAAAATACAGAAAAGCCAGATTTACTCAAACATTTATATATCTGAGCTCTTAACAAGATGCACCGAGCGATGGAAAGTTTTTATTTGGTATTTTATTTGAAAAACAACAACAGGCAAGCCTACACTGTCACATTCATGGAAAGTCTGGAGCGGCTAGCTCAGCTAGCAGAACTATCGTAAGCGTCTACTGTTCTAATTAACAGCAAGACTGGTTCACCTCCGTTCTTTTTTGGCACAATTGAAGGCAGACACAGTTGAAAGATGATAAAATGTCCGTTATTAGCTGCACAAGGGCGATCATTTTCACATCGATTGCCAGTGTCATAAATGCCATGGCTTTAGAATTAGCTTTACGAGTACACATATGGAAAAACGTCTGCTTCTTCTTGATTTGTTTTGACATTTTGTGGCATAAAACACACACACACACGCGCGCACACACACACACACACACACACACACACACACACCTAAATTATATTCACAATGTAGCAAATTTGATTGAATTATGATGTTGCTCATGACTGTGCTAATGGTCTGACTTTTGAGAAAATATTTCCACTTGCTTGTAACATAGTACGGCCGTAGGCTGTATCGCAATAAAGTGTCGTAAAACAAACCCTGTCAAGATGTTAATGAGTGTTGGGATATGAATAAAGTTCTTGTTAATATTGCCGCCTTGCTCGCCGGACATTTCGTGACTATGAATAAAGTTCTTGTTATCACACAGTTGATGCCCATGCTTGACTAGATGTGATATTAATTCCTCACTGCAAGCCCGTTGGGACCACTGTTGCGTATATTTTAAGACTAGCGGCAAGCGGAACAGCCAAAGCTAGCTAGGCTAATCGCAACTCTCATCCACAGCTAGCATAGCTAATCGCAATTCACCTCCACAGCTAGCTTAGCGAACAGCAATTCACCTCCACAGCTAGCATAGCTAACAGCAATTCATTTCCACAGCTAGCTTAATTTCATACTCATGGGCCTGCGCAGATATATCTTAACATTGTTGCCTTGCTGGCTGGACATTTCGCGACTTGACAGAATGTTACAGTCCGGTTTCTCGAATGTTTTCTGCAAAATTGGCCTGCTGGTAGGCAAGACACCCAAACCATGTGATTAGCGATTCGTTGACTTGAAGCTATAACGCTGACGTTGAGTGGTTTGAATGTTTTCATTACGTTCCAATATTTGATCAAATTCAAATGTTACAATGGAATGAAAATGTATCATCCCACAACTATAAGACTTTTCCACCTCCCCCACCTTTTTTTTTTGAACACACTTCACATAAAAGCTGTTATTTATGGTGGCAATTTTTTTTCGACTGCTGTATTTTACAAGCCGGATGCTTTACAGCGCTTCATAGTGCTTTCATCTGAAGGAATTGATGGCCGTTGCTTACTCTCTCCATTGGCGCTTTTTTGACCCGGGTGATTTGAGGGCAAACACAATAGCTTGGTGAACGTCCAGGCCGAGACCTTCCTCTCTTTCGCTATTGTATCCCGACAGTAATCCAATCACATTTCACCGAGGCAGATTCTTTCAGATGGCCACTTGGAGGTCACGATCCGCGCGCGCGTGTCTGTGCGCGTACATCCTGCATAAACTAATTTCCATTTTGATTCTGTTACGCCGTGTTGCCCCCGCCCCTCCGCCTCCCCTTCGAGTTTATTAGTTGGCCGTGACAGGCGGTTTGATATCAGCCCAACGGCTTGCGCTTTGCTGTACCTGCGCGACCTACGGCAATCGTCCGTTCACTTCAGCGTCCGTTGACGTTAATTGCAAAGCATCCCAAGAGTGCAATGCCTCAGTGCGATGCCTCAGCGCACTTTTCCGGTCGATTGTCACACAATCAAACGCCGAGCTCGTAAACGCGCGCATTTAAATTCCTATTTGTGCTCATAATCTGCTTCTCTGGTGAATGGGGAAATAAATAGGCCACAAAAAAATAACAACCCAGTATGCGTTTCAGACTCATCTCAAAAGTCACTATCCCCTTTTTTTTTTGTTTCGGATATCGTTCAGAGAGACTTGAAGCCATCAGCATTTGATGTTTTGGTCACCTTGCAAAAAGCTCGATTTACTGGATGCTTCGGAGAGTGGTTAAAAAAAAATACCTGCACTGATTTCAATTTTCCGCTTGAAAATTTTGAACAGTGTGAAGTCAATGATGTTGGGGCCTCCCTATAAATATTCAGACAGATTATTCCAGATGTCTGATAACACCATTTGGTGCTTTTTTGTTCTTAATTTCTACAAAGCGCTAAAAGGATCTCAACAGGCCGTTTCAAGCAGAAGGGATGGACTCAAATCCATGAAAAAAAAAAAGCATCACATGGCATTCGGACAAAGAAGAACGATGCTTACAATGAGAGAAAAAAAGAAAAGACTTAAAAATAGCATCCTTTATTACGCCCCGAACAAAGTGCAAATGAATGGCATCATCAGAGGACAAAAGCACCACTGTGTGTCGCGCATCAGCACCAAACGTGGCAGAACGTGATGCGGCGTTTGATCATAAGAAGCCCGTGGCGCTGCGAGGGGAAAACGGAGCGCATTGATTTCGCCGTTGTGCAAAGAGAAGAAAAAAAAAAAGGAAAAAAGAAACTGAAGGTCCATTCAAAGCAGCCATTCTTCAATCAAGAGATAGTCTGGAGACATTGAATTGTGGCAACATAAACACATTTCCATCACATAAGAGTTTCTAAGGGGCGAAGGCTATTGTGCCGAGCTTAATGGAAGCTCGGGTTGGAGTTTTTTTTTCACTGTACTCTAACGGGGAGGAACAAATACACACCACCAGTGCACGCAAACGGTAAACAAAACAAGACAAAAAGCCTTCTTGCTAATGTTGCAACGAGTGACCAGGCTTTTGGTACTTTTAAGACATTTCTCCCCCCCGAGACCAATCATCTTGTCGATAACGCGTCAAAATGAAGCACGGAGAGAAGTTAAGTTTTCGACTTTTTTTTTTTTTTTTTTTAAAGTGTCTGATTCTTCTCAACGATACGACTCGAAGGACCTCCAGCACGGATACTTTTGTTCGCGGTTTTGTGGGACTGTGATTCAAATACGACACCGAACCCATTTCTATCAACTACAGTTCCACAAAACAACGCTTAAACACATTGAGCTACACGAAACTACACCAAACTAAACGACGCAAAATGAAACTAAAATATACTTTTAAAAAATGTTACATGCAAATCTACACGGCACAATTCGACACGACACCGAACCAACCAAACAACCAACTCTCAACTGAATTGAAATAAACTGCTATACCAGCTATGCTACGTACGCTATGCTAAGCTATTCCAAGCTAGTTTTTGGGGTTTGTTTGATTCTCATCATTACGAGCAATAATTTGCTTACGAATGGATACAACCCACATGCTCTGCTTTTTGTTTTACCTTTCATACCACACTGTCCTTGAATTTTGAGTTGTTTTGACTGGCGAGCCGTTTCATTTACGAAAGGTCTTTGCCAACAAACAACCAAACAGAAGAGCTAAGCAGCCACGGCTAACTATTAAGATCCCTGTTTAAAATGTACAGTTTTACGAATTTCCGATCTTTTTCCTGAGATCAAAGACATTTTTTTGTTGTTGTTTTTTTGTGGCGCAATAAGTGGATTTGTATGCTAGCTTCCACTTTCCACTCTCTCCCCTCCGCCTCCTCTCGGATTCTATTTGTTCCTGTTTTGTAGTCCATGTAAACGGGGGATGAGTGAACGGAACAGGCCTCCCGCGGATTAACCGCCGAGTGACTTCCAAAAAGTTGCAGACTTCCTTATTGACTCGACATGTAAAATCTCGGTCCTGAACATTCCGCTTTAGCGAGTGTATAGGGAGGAAAAAGCGGGAAGTGCGGTTGTCCCCAAATTACATCGCCGACGACACCAAATCTTATCTGCGTTATTTGTAAATCAGCCGTAATCTCAAGAGAAGCCTCTCACAAACGGAACGGGGGTTTTACTAATCCATTTGTAAGGCAATAGGCAGACAAACAGGCAGGGCAGAGCTTGCCAAGTGTTGTAATCGCAACTAAAGATGATGAGCCCACTCCCTTCCTCTCCTCTCTCCAGCCCCTGCGTGTTTTGTCCTACATCGCCTCCTTTGCACAAGCGAGGGAGAAAATGAATTGGTATCAAGTGGATAATCTACAAAAAAAAAAAAAAAAAGTACAGCGGGAGCTGTAACCCCGTCACCACGCGCACAATTCATTTGCCGATACCACGCAATCTCCGCCGATATGAGTTTTTGAAACAAGACGGCAATTGGAAGCAGGTTGGGGGAATAAATTAGAAGGATGACAAAATACGGTGATAAATCCAGCTTAAGAGACAAGGGAGATGCACGCCGGCTGTTTATTTGATTTCGGCTTTCCTCCCCGCCGGTCGCCCGCCCGCCCTCCGTTTCCTGCTCTTTTTTGAGCGGGGTGGAAAAATGGATTTTTGTTAGTATATTTGGCCCTGAAATAGCTTATTGTCTCAGGCAGCCGCTGTGCGGCAAACAACGTCGACGTCACATGTGTGCGGCAACGCTGTTTCCATGGGGAGTAATGGCCGTGGAAGTGTGTTTTGGCTCGGCTGGCACAATATGACACTGTGCTCATTGGTCCGACTGTTGTTTGGAGGGACTCGCGTCGTCTCTCATGCCGGTATTTATAGACGGAAGAATCGGGGGAAGGGCAGAGTGATGCGTAGGAAGAAAGCACGGGTGGGGGGGGGTTTGACCTCAGTTTTCTCCCCCGCCATCCCCACCCTCACTTTAATTTGGATACTCTCGCATCCCAATCAAATGCTTACATCACACGTCCAGCCTGTGCACAGAAGCGGTATAAAAAAAAACGGCAGCCAAGTCGAACTTTTTGGGACCGGCGAGGACAGCCAAATGACGGCAGTCGAAAAATCGAGGAAGTGACGCCGCCGTCTGAAGTGTGTCGTCGATTTCACAAGTATCAAACTGGACCGGAGCTATTCTCGTTTTTGAACCACTACGACATGAACCCTTTCATGCTCCCTGTAACCTAATAACATGATAAACTGTCCACTGTTGTGACCACTGTCCCTGAAAGGGTATTAAAAATAAATTCAAGACCAGACTCAGCCATCTCTCTCCTCTGAGGGCCTTGCTTGGTGCAAACGTAACAGAAAAGGGCACTTGGGTAAAGGAGAACAAATCCCATGAAATGACCCATAAATGGAACGCTTCATAACTCCGCAGCATTCAAGAGTCCAGTTTGATGAATGAATTGATCAACGATGCGCGTGTAAGGCATGACGACAATGCAAAAGCTTTTTTTTTGTGTGCTTTTTTTCGGTAGGGTTGAGGTCAGGGGTCAAAAATGTGAATAAACAAATAAATAAAGCAAACAGAACACATAAGTGGTGAAGATGATGTGTATAATGTCAAAGAGATTTCTCCGAAGTTCCGCTTCACTTCACGGAAAATAGGACATGAAAAGATCTGTGAAAAAAAAAATCACCCCCCCAAAAAAAGCCCAGTCTGGCCCCATATTGTACTTTCTAATTTGGGTTTTACAAAACCACCAGGCCCGAGGAAAAACAACCAATCGGAGTCAAGACGGTGTCTGTGACAACGTGTCAATCATTCTCGTGCACGCACGCGGAGGACACAGTCAAATTTCAAACACCCGGGCACTGTGTGGAAAGTCCCTGTCAAATTAAAGGGGGCGCACCCGATGGAGCGGCGTTTGGGTGCGCCTGTTTCATCGTGCGGGAGTTCCCCGCTTTGATCGTGGCTCGCCGGTGTGTCAGGTTTCCTCGAGCGCCGCTGCCGTTCAAAGCCCACTGAGACAACCGTGATGTCACATGACTTCATTCGATGACAGCGAGCTCGTTATCGTCTGGCACGCAACACAGCATGGGTCAAAACATTAGGTACCCCTGCGTCAAGTACAGCAGCTTTTGGGCGCTTATGTCGTTGACCCGTCTAGCTTTGCCGGTCGAAACACTCAGCTCTCCGCATTTCGAGACGGAAACGAGCGCGTTGTTAAAACGGGGAGTGTATATTTGACGGATGGCTGACAGGAGGCGATGAAAATGAGATTGCACAAAGGTTTTTTTTTTTTTTTTTTTTACACCAGGGAGCTGACAAATAAAGCAGTAAAAAATCAATTTACAAAGTGATGGCAACGCTCGGAATCTTAATTGTCGGCCGCCGGGACGGCGCGCGCGTTGGCGCTTATCAATCGCAGCCCATCAAAACGTTACGACGGCCATTACCTAAAGCCGGGGCCGCCATAAGGAACATACGCTCCTCTCCACCCCCCCCCCCACTCCCCCTCCCTCCCCTTCCCTGACAGACAGCCGGCTAAACTCTTATTTATCTATCGCAAAGGGAAATTTCCCGAAAATGAAATTTGCTTTTCGCCAGCGCCTCCAGAGAGCGACGGCGTTCCTAATGACATGGTGATTTTTTACACGTCTTTATGAGGAATGAGACAATTAATTCTTTCTGACAAGCAGTAATTATTGGTCTTGGTTGCGGCCCAACTGTTTGGGCTATGCTAGCCTGGCGCTGAGCTAAAAGAGGAAAGAATGGGATCGCGAGAGGCACTCAGCTGTAATAGGAGGGGAGAGGCAAATGCAATGAATGCAACTGAACCGTCTACACTCGGAAAAGGGGGATGGGGTGCGGGGGGGTTCGAACAACAGAATTAATGGGAAGTCAGTGGCGGGATGATAAAAATAGAGTTTAAGCGCTCTATTGATTTTACGTTGGCTTTAATACGTTTTTCCCCCCGTAGGTATTGCACGGATGTCCAGATATTTGGAATATTGTCGGACGAATTAGGTCACTGACTCGACACTTCACCGAAAGAATTAGCGCATGCTATTTTCGGCTCGAAATTCTTTTTCACCCAAATCCAGGTTGGACCAAAAACAGATCCAGTACTTGTCAAACTGGCGCTGAACTACAACCTGTATTATTCCTCGAGTGTGACTTGACAACGATAACGTGCCGATTCGTTGAACAACTCACTTCTTGTGTGGCCAGCGAGCGGCCATTTTGTTTTCCACCAAGTGGCCGAGCTCGATAAGGTTCTTCTTTTTATCATTATTTTGTTTGTGTGTGTGTGTGTGTGTGTGTGTGTCTTATTGACCTGAGAGTTAGTACATATCATATGCAAGCCTTTATTGGCATGTGCATCTTGCATCTTAAAGCGACAGCGCACGCTCGTGTGCCTCTGCAAATTTGTTCCCGCCGTGAAAGCCCTTTTTTTTTGTTTGTTTATTTGTTGAGCGTGTTCTTTTTTGTCTTGTGCTGTTAAATGTTTCATCGTTGCAGTGGCATGATGGGACCCCCCGGGGATGAGGCATCTGCCCACCCCGGCCACACGCTGAATTATACATGACAGCATAGGACAGTGTGTGTGTTTTTGTGTGTGTGTGTGTGTGCAAGCGCGCGTGCGTGTGTGTGAGGGTATTTGTAGGTGTCACTGAGCGAAGCGTCCACTTTGTTGCGTGACTCCATCGCAGAACGGCGTTCAGCTGTCTTTTGTGTCCTCGTTGTGTTTGCTTAGCTTCCGCGACACGCTTCCACCAAATATGTTTATTGGAATCGTTTGGCGTGTTTGGAGTCTTGATGAACAACAGACTGTTGCTTTTGGTAGAGGTTGGGGTCACCGTTAGTTTCAAGCAGCAAGCCGGTACGGAGAAAAATTTTTTTTTTGACATACATATACAATGTCTCGGTTATTCCTGCATGTTTGGGTGCGTTTGGCCACATTGCCACGGATGTCATTAAATTTTTTTTGCTGGTCACCTGTCGCATGCTTTTCGTTATGGTTTTAAGTTGTCGACTTCAGGCATGTGGAAATGCATGACTGAGTGGCATTGGACCCCCGAGTTTTATAACTTGACTAGGGTTGTTTTTGACGGCCATTTTGGATTTAGACTTCGTCTTTTGGGCAAAAATGCTGATTAGATTTAGCCACATTTTAGTCATTCCTATTTGTGATCGTTTTAGTCGACAAAAACTCAAAAAGGATTTGGTTTAGCTTTTGTCGACAAATACTTAAAAGGTTTTGGTCTAGTTTTTGTTAAAAAATAGACATACCATATTTTCCGCACTATAAGGCGCACCTAAAAGCATTACATTTTCTCAGTGCGCTTTATAATCCGATGCACCTTCTATATGGATCAATATTCCGATTTCTTGGACGTCGTATTTTAAATGTTCTGTGTGTTCAATGCTTTGTTAGTGCTGCAGCGGTTGTGAAAACTCAATACAAATAAAGCTGTATTGTATTGTATTCCCTTTAGCATAGCTCCATCTAGTGGATGCATAACACAACTACAGCCACTATTGTAGCTTCTCTTTGATGCACCTTATAATGCGCTGCGCCCTAACGATGAAAACAGCGTTAAAATAGGCCATTCGTTGAAGGTGCGCCTTATACTCCGAAGCGCCTTTTCGTGCGGGAAAATACGGTACTCGATATTGATTTGTAAATGGTTCCCATTCATAATTTTTTTTCGAGCGATCAATTAGATTGAACTTGCCGCACCCAAGCTCCACAAATCGAAATGTGTGAGAGAATGTGATGCTCGTTCCTACCATAACAGGATTGTTTAAAAAAACAAACAAAAAAACCCTCAAAAATAAATAACAAAAAATAGAAAAATAAAACACGAGCTCATTCTGTTTATATGTTTTCATAAAGGTTAAAGAATTTGCCCTCGGAGTGTGTGCGTGTACGCGTGTGTGTGAGTGTGTGCACCTGAGATCTTGCGACTCTAGCTAATGAAAGCCCCCCCCCCCCCATCTCCTCATGCAAATGAGGCCGCCGTTAACCCCAATCAGAAAGGTCGCCTCCGTGCACATCTATTCCACATTCCCGTGAGTGCTGCACACAATGGTCCAAAACCCACCGTAGGCCCACATGTAATTACTGGCAGTCAGAAAAGAATACTAGTCTAAGGTGGGGGGGGGGGGGGTCAGAGTCTCAGGTAGTTGTGCAGGTTCACCCCCCTCCATGTAATTGGTGTGAACCACAGGGTTTGTCGCATGCGAGGTCAAGCGCAAGCGTTGTCTTGGACCGCGGCGCGGGTGACGGTAATTACAAAACGGGAGCGCCATTGCTGTTACTACGAGCAGACGATGTGTTGTCAGCGGGGGAATCCCCTCCCCCTGACTGCCGCCATCATTAGCACCTGGAACCGTCGACGAGCAGCCTGGGGTCTCGCTTGATGGTCGGAAAGTAACCACCCGATATGACTCAGCGTACAGATCGCGGCCGATTATCGTTGGGCATCGAGGTATGAAACGAGGCGAGGCTCGACGACCGGACGCGATATTTTTCAGACTTCGGTTTGCAGTGTTACCTCTACTTACGAACGTCTCTTCATACGAAATTTTCAAATTACGAAAGGCGTCAACAGGAAATTATTGCCTCTTGTTCCGGAATAAATTTCAAGATACGAAAAATACAGTATGGGACGCTATTCGCAGCTCCGAGTTTCCTGAACGCAACATACGTATAGCTCCTCTGCCATTGGCTACTACCGAGCATCATCCTGGCATCCCATTGGCTAACAGAGACCTTTACCGTATGTGTCTATGCAGCGTCCTCGTCATTCGCCCCTTGTGAGGCGTTCCGACAGTTTTACGTAAATGTGAGTCACACAGAAAAAGTGTTGACCAGTCGGGCAATCGCTCACTTTGCTGATGTTTGCCTTAAACATTTTCGAAGGATTGTTAAAAGCTGAATTGAAATGAAGCCGTTCTTTACGAAATGCCAGGCAAAAAACACTTCTGAGAGAGAACATAAATGACCGCCATTTTTATTCTTTATTCTTAGTTTTTTACATTATGCATAACTCCTGCTTATTGTGCAATAATCTAATTGTAACATGTATTTGCTGCATTTTTATGCTTTAGAAAACATTTATGTCAGAATTTTGGGTGGGCTTGGAACGGATTAGGGCATTTACATGGAAAACGTGTCTCTACTTACAAACTTCAAAATTAAAAAAATTAATTTCGTAAGTAGAGCTACCACTGTATTTTGAAGCTTGGTGCCATCGGTCAACGCTTCGCATCGCGGGGGAACTCAGTACAAACGCATACTGCAGCACTTCCAAGACTCCAGAAAAATAACGGTGATGTTTACCCTTTGAGGGACAGCGGTCACTACAGTGGACAGCTTATCATGTGATCATTATTGATGCATGAAAGGGTTAATATTACTCCTTTCTGCTTACCAAGGGAGCTCATCTAAAATCCAGTCTGAAGACTAAAAATCAGTTTTATCTTTTCTGAACAATGTTTTGGGATTCAGGACATAGTTATGTTCGAAATTCTAAAGTCTCAGAGAGAGGAGGAGATTTTAAAATGAGAGATCCCCCTTGAAGAAGCGACTCGTATCAAAGCGATGTGAAATGTCGGACAAATGCACGTCAATAATATCCTGGAGGAGGGAATTCTCGGAACACTTCGATCGGGTATGATTGGTATGATCGCCCGCCATTTCCGCGTCCAATCCATTTTGTTGGACGGCCAAGAGTCGTATCTGCGTGCTGATCTTGACAAGCTCTTTTGTGGTTTGCACAAATGGAACTTTGTGCATCATTGTGTGCGATTGGAAGATGACTTATAAGCACTTGTCCATTGAAAGATCAGTACAATCTTTTCCCAGTGGGGGAGTAATTATTACCTTCGACTCATCATGCGCTCGAGCCTTTGGGCAAGTGAGGTCCCAATATGCTCCGTTGCAGTCCCAAGACAATTTTTCTGTTGTTTTATATAACAATGCCAATCCCTGTTCCCCCGTTGTCTGGTGATAAATCGGTTAAAGCCCACCACTTGGGTCGAGTCGATCAATTTTGAACGATTCGTTTTGCCAAGGCAAATTAGGGTTTGTAGATCGCCGGCCTTTGTGGCTCCGATGGCCCGAAGGTGCTTCTGCCCTCTTCACTTCGATTCCGTTTATGCGCTGAGGCATTCGCAGATATTTCTATGTCATACTGTGAATTCCACAAGTCTCCCCATTGTTCGCGGCCGTCACAAGCAGTCCCCATATGAGACTTGCTAAATGAGACATCTGTTGTGAAACACAGCCGAGCCTTTATCATAATCATGCTCTTTTTTTTTCCTCCACCGTAAAAGCTGAACATGTAAGATTTGTTAACCGAAAACGATTTGAATTACTGCAATATTCAATTGGGATCGGTTAAAAAATTTTCGCGTCGCTTTACTTTATTATTATTATTATTCTTTTTTTGACAGAATTAGCATTCCATAGTATTCTAAAATTTAGTCATGACAACTTAATAGATTTTTCTTTTTAAAATTATAATTACTTTTTTTTTTTTGGCACACTTTAGTATGAAAGCCAATTCATACTTCGCACACACTTCATTTCCTGGCTGGATGCAGCAGCCAATCATATTGCAGCGTGACGTGACCTGCCCATGTCAGGATGTCCATAAGGTTCCGGACTGAATTGGGCTCTTCAAACCAGACTTAGATTAAGGTTTTGCCCCCCGCCCACAAAAAAAAATAATTAATAATAATTTACAGAAAAAGACGCAATGCCGACAAAGTAAAAAAAAAAAAAAAAGACAAATTAAGAATATAACAAGAAGAACAAAAAAACGCTTGCAAAAGGCAAGGAAATATAAATGAAATTTTTTTTCATTTATATCTGGGTCTCAAGAGAACCCAAAACTCATATGATACAAACCGTGATTAAAAAAATAAGAACCAAAACATGACTTACATGAACAGAGACAAAAACGCGGCAAGAAAACGACAGAGCAAAATCGTACAACGTCTCGCAAATTACACTTGGAACAATGACTTGAGCGAGGCGAATTATCAGCCGAGTGGTCGGAATGACAGTCCTTAAGTAGTGGCATAAGCATGATGCAAGATAGGCGTGCCCCTGAAGGGAAACGTCCACAGCTCCTGCTGGAACTCAAAACAAAAACAAACCGAACAGGACAGCCCAGACCTCAAGTGGGATCCATACAAGTCGGTCTTCTCAGAAGTTAAAGAATACTATCAGATTGTCTTGTCTACATGTGTTGTGCAACCATTTGTGTTCCAATAGCCAATGCTTACAGGGTTTTTTCATGGTGTAAGGGGTGACCTGAGCTTTTCAAGGATGTGGAAATTGATGTAAGTTTAGAATAATGTGCAGATTCAAAGAGAAAAGGTACGTATCAAGATCCGCTCTGATCTTTAACTTGCGTGCGCAAATGGGACATTTTTCGACAGTCGTTATTTATAACTTATTATAGACTGAGTGGTTAAGTCTGAAGTTTGAACAAGCCATGTTTAAGAAAGAAAGAAAAAAAAAAAGAAAAGAAATAGGACGAAATTTAAAAATATGTCCTTGACACTGTTTACATCCTTAGGGACAAAACAAAAGCCACAGATGTTGCAAATCTCATGAAACCTTGCTACAATGGAGCCATTTTTCAGTTTTCAGCTGATAACTGTTGTTTCGTAAGTGCGTGAAACAGAGTTCAGGGAGTCTGCGATTGAGCTAAGCTAATAGCACAATTCAAGAAAATTCTCTTTTACTTTAGCATGTCGTAGATATGACTCGTCGTCGATTCGAAAGGCTCAAAACGTGGTGGGACTCTGCAACCCAAGGGGCATTTACAATGTCCTGTAATATTACAACTGTTATTTTGATCATTCAAATCAATCTCTGATGAACCCTTCCAACAGTTGTTACTACAGTGGACAGCTTATCAGGTTATCATTATTTGTGGGTTAAATATCAAAATTATTTGCTTAATATTATTTTAAAATTTAGCAATTGGTTAGGTAGTTATAATCAAATGAAATAATCAAAAAAAAAAATTCTGACCAAATCCCGATACGAGTAGTCAGTCTTTAAGTCGTCATAGATACAGAGCACCGATATCTCTCGTACTTCTGACATACACATTTGATTTAACACCATGACAAAAGCAAACACATGAAAAATCATGGAAAACAAACAAAAAACAAAAGCCAGAATTAGGCATAAGGCTGTTTTTCTTTTTAGTATCCGTGGCTGGTATCGGCAGCCTCGACGACTACTCGGCTAGTATTACAGAGCTCCAGACTGCCCCTAAATGGTAGCATTTTTCCAGTGCAACATTTTTTTTCCCAGCTACTGACGCATGTGTAGCCAAAAAATTTGCTGATTTAAATCAAATGTAATTCTTGAATATCACTTGTCGCTGACAAATTCCTACTCCACTCTTCTGCCCATTTATCAATAATATGGTGGAAATAAATGGAAGTGTGAATATCTACTTTGCAAGTCAATTTGTGATTCATAAGCGACCCAAACATTTCAAGTTAGGGTAAAAAAAATAAAAAATGTTAGTCAATAGCCCTGCGGTATCGATACCTGGTATCGGTATTCACCAATCCCTAATCAAAATAATGGTTACATGAGACAAAAAAGAATGACTTGGGCCAAAACTCCAAAGTGTCCACTAAGCACAAAATTTAAGCTATATCAAGGTGGGTCAAAAGAGGTCCACTCACGTTTCCTGTTTTTCAACAGCAGATTCATCCAAACTTTCATTTACTGGCTTTGTCCACCCACACAAATATATATACTGTATATATGTTTTTGCTCAATGCACACATTTTTGTCATACCCAAGGGATACGTACGTATAGGAAGCCCCCCGACACACACTAAATAGATAATAGCCGGGCTCCTCCTAAACTACTTCCTGTTGAGCAAAAACATCAGCACAAAACAACAACAGTAGTGGGAGGAGAAGGTGCGCATGAAGGTGGCCATGGAGAGACAGCCCCCCCCCCCCACCGAGTGGCCCGGGCCAGCCTGACGTTTCATGATCCCCTCCCGTCCCCTCTCCGATGGCGAGAAGAAAGGCGGACGTTAAGGGGGTGGGGGGGGAGTGGGGAAGAAAGAGAACGAACAGAGAGAGGGGAAAGAAGAAAAGAAAGAGGCGTTTGATAGAGCTGTGTGGAAAGACCGTGCGTGAATGAGCCAGTGAAGGGCAGCTATTGTCTCGCCACGACCTCAATTTGGTACTGTACGCTCCTCTTTTTACTGCACTGTCTCCAGCCACAATGCTTCCTTTCTCCTCCGCGCTACTCCCTCACTCTCTTAAAGAAATAGGGGGGGATTAGGGCCCCACCGAAGGGGGCTCTGCGTGCCCTGATTGCCAACTAACTCCGGACGATGGAAGCAAGCGCACCATTTTTCGTTTGAAAGTGCCTCCCGGGTCGCTTCTTCTCCCCCTGGAGGAGACTTTCGAACCGGTTTTTGGGATGTAAAAGGACTCACGGGGACAGAGTGCAGCTGGACTTCCTGTTTACCCAGGACATGTTTAAGGAACAGGGGCCTGCATTCATCTGGTGTCTACCTCCATTAGCCCACTTAACTCCTCCCATCCGATTCCAGCCTCCCTTTGCAGCTCACTTCGATAAACAGGCGTTGAGCCCTAATCAGAGCGGTCGGCATTAGACAGTGAGAAGCGATGGTGCCGTTTTTTCCACCGTGACCATGTTTGCACCTCGACATCAAGCCATCAAGCGTGCCAGAAAACGGAAAGGGTTAGCTGCGCTTTGATGGCAAGTTAACGACTAACGGCCATTGGGCTTTAACGCCGCTACAAGGGCATGAGAAAAGACCCCTCCCTCGCTGAACTTATTTTCTTTGTGCAGTGGGACACCAGGCCGAGATGTCGGCGGAAGATGCAGTCGATTAAAAGAACGGTTTTTTTTGGTTGTTGTTTTTTCCCTCGGCCATTGTACAGAGAGTAAAATGGCATCGTTGGCACGGGTGTTCATGCACGCACACCCACACACGGACACAATTAGGCTCACATGGACATACACAGATACGATGTCAAAATGTCGGCGTGACATGTTGTGCCTTGTAGAAACACTCGCTGTCGTCAGTCTTTCGGGACTAAAAAATACCATGGAACACCTCTATGCTAATTAGCATCTCTGATGCGGTGCTTTCACACTTATAGCAATGGATTGAAAACAAATAGCGGAGCGAGACAACAGCGAGAGACAACAGCGAGACAACAGCGCAGCACTCGCAGTCATACTGTATATACTTTATCAACTGCAAAAAATAACTCATATTAGTGCTGTACTGTTGAGCTGAGAGGAGTTGGGACTTCTCTAAGACCAGCAAATCCGTGTCTGTCTTGCGTCGAGTCCATCATCAGAGTGACAAGGAAATTATGTTTAACCTTTTGTTTCATGATGTCATTACTGTATGTGTTTATAAAGTACGATATGGATATTATTATGTACACACCACAATTGGATGAGATAATTAGTTTTCAAATCGGAAGTCAAGTAAAATAATTTATCTCACTCTTTTTGTTTGGTACCCCGCCTCTGCAAAAATAAATAAATAAATCGAAAAAGTGAAGTTTGATCTCAAGGTTAGCAAGAAATATGACTCATAGACGTTCATGATTTGCGCTAATATGACAATATAATATGATGTGCTTTCAACACATGGAGTAACCACTTCTAAATAGGCCGCGAAACAAACCAACAATGGACAATTTCCTCACACAGGCATAAAATGTTTTGTCGGCTTTGTCTTGGAGTCATTTAGCCAAGCGTAATGGCTAGCGGCTTGCTAACATTAGCACTGAAGCGTGATCAATTTCAGTTTCTTAATTAGCGGCTCCCACAATATTCACTACAGTTTTTTTTTTACTGTTGAAATATAAATTACGTTACGTCTCGCAATGACCTCATGGACCATCTTTTCAACGGACACATTCAAACTGCGGCGATATAGAAGACGGCAAAAATTCTCATTTGAGGGTCGTGCCATATTTCTCAACCACGCTGCCTTGGTCAGCTAACATCAGTTTTGTTTGATTTATAGTATTTATTTTTTACACGAGTGGTTCCCTTAGCGCTTATCGCACCGGCAGCAACTCCTCTTTGTTTAACCGCTCAAAGCGTTTTCTCAAGTACTCGGAGATGAAATTATAATATGCGCATGTTGTTAATAATGTGAGTCTTTGCGTTGCAACCGCAGCCTTTATTCAACTAAGAAGAATATTCAAAACATTTGCCCAATGATAAGTGTTTGGGTGACAATGAGGTGGGGCCTCGATTGCAAACGCCGTATGCTACACGCTGTCTTTTGTATGGATCGGCGTTGAATGTGCTGATTGTATTTCACAGTGAGGGCGGCAGGACCTTGGATTAATACAGAAAAAACATCTCGGCTGGGTTTGAAGAAGCTCTCGAACGCAACGCGGTCGTGTTCTCGCGCAACCCCGGCCTGTGACGCGACCATCGCCGACCTGAGCTGTTCCAACGAACGCATGTACATCCCATTAGCCAAAAGTGTCATTCAAAACGCTTCAACAATGTCTGTCATAATTCACTCCTGACCATGAAAAAGTGTTATTTCCTGCATTCCGGATGCCTCACGTTGAATTCCGGTTGATGGCGATTAAATATGTAAATACCGCATCCTTGATGCCGTCCTTTGTTCGAGCGGCCTTCCTTTGGCGACATTCTCTCGAGTCTTTGCGGCGTAATGAAGATGGAAGATTAAACAACGGCGACGAGCCGTTCTATTTGTCAGGGAATTAAAGCGGCATCCATCTCACTTAATCACCGTCTTAATATCTCCTCCGACGCTGACAGAAAGCTGCTTGGCGGCTCAAGGTTAACGTGTTTGTTTATTTTTTTGGAAGATGAAAAGAGCCGAGAGACGCAAACCAATCAAACGGATGTCCAAGCGGGCGAAATATGCTCGTGTGTTGAGAACGACCAATTAATTCGTGACGGAGAAAATAAACAGAATCATAAATATTGATCGGCCTATCATCGGAATTACCATATCTGATCATGAAATTGTATCATCTGACACAGGTTACGCATTAGGGAAGCCATCATCGTGTTTTATGGATTGTAAAATAGCTTGAAGACTCTAAATGTCTCCATAAGTGATTTGTTTTCGTGACGGCCGCAAATCTGGGCGTGGAGGGGTGTTAGAGATATTTTTATTTTATTTTATTTTTTAAACTGCAGTTTGCGCCGTGATGGGCGTGAACACAGCCGACTGCCAATCACATCTTCAATCATTCCCTTTCACCCTCTCATGCACAAATAATGATCACCGGCAACCTGATCAGCCCTCCGCTGTCGTAACCGGTGTCCCTGAAAGGGTTAAATCCGGCGCGATCGCATCTTGCGTGGAAAAAAGACAGAGTGGTGATTCGTCATTCAAACATTCAGGTGGGTACGGAACCCCGGCGAACTCGGCCTGTCAAGCGTCGCGAACCGGAACGGCGCGCCTGGAATGACCCCGGCCACTATTAATTGCGCAGCTCTTCGTGTTGAGCTAATCGTCAACATCTGACCACTAACACATGATTAGGACAATAATTGTCCCCGGTAAAGCTTTTTATGACACGGACAGACCGGCTATTCTTTGCTGCTGATTCAGTTTGGGCTTTTTTTAGGCTCAATCTACTGGGGTGAAAAGTTTGCCAGGGCAGGATGAGTAAAATTCTGTTACCGTCACACGGTTAGCTCACATCGTCGCAAACAATGTAACCAGGTAAATATTACTTGAGGACACCGTTGAAGGCTCCGCTTCCTTCTGTGGCATCTGAAATGTACGTGGCATTACGGTTTGTTCAGTAGTATCGTGTCACGTGTGTGCGGGGGCGGCACAACTTCACACTGCATTTAACAGAGACCAGCGATTGATTCTTCCAATTGCCGGCGTTGCTAGCATAGCGTACACCTTGAGTAGAGTACCATCGTAGCATTGCGGTTTTCATGGTCAGCGCTTGGCGCTCCGTCATTTCTTTAGGATTGCAATTTGACAAAAGTAGACCTGACTGAACGCCCAAATAATAAGGAAGTGGGCCAATAGCCATCTCTCTCTCTCTCTCTCTCTCTCTCTCTCTCTCTCTCTCTCTCTCTCTCTCTCTCTCTCTCTCTCTCTCTCTCTCTCTCTCTCTCTCTCTCTCTCTCTCTCTCTCTCTCTCTCTCTCTCTCTCTCTCTCTCTCTCTCTCTCTCTCTCTCTCTCTCTCTCTCTCTCTCTCTCTCTCTCTCTCTCTCTCTCTCTCTCTCTCTCTCTCTCTCTCTCTCTCTCTCTCTCTCTCTCTCTCTCTCTCTCTCTCTCTCTCTCTCTCTCTCTCTCTCTCTCTCTCTCTCTCTCTCTCTCTCTCTGGGAGTCCGGAGAGGCCTGGCCTAATTGAGCTGGCCTCAGGAAGCCCATCATTAGCCCTGCTGCTCTGGTCACACATGGTCACCAGATGTGAGTCCAGCCACAATGGAATGCAGAGAGTGCCACTCGGTCTTCTGTCTGCCTCTCGCTCCGTCTCTCTCCATCCGGCCTAATAAACCGCCTTTTGTTTCTGTTGCGGCCATTGTCCGTTTTAGCCCAACCGCTGTCTGACAGAAGAGAAGCCATCAGGCCTTGAATGCGAGGCTTTGTGCAGACAGAGACAACGCACTGAGAGAGGGATGGAAAAGTGCTTCTTGAGGATTTCAATGTACCCTTTGGCCATTTTAATGGCTTTTTTTGAGGGGGGGCGTGAGGGGAGTGTCATGTAACCCTCTTACCTGCATTATATGACAAGGAATCAACGGCTGATCATTCAAATGTTGAATCTACTGATACAGTGATAAACCATAGACGGTCTTACGGGAATTAGCATAAGTATGAATACACGTCAAAGCCCGCTAGTTGAATGCAATCATGTCATGAGAGGATGAGGATGAACTGTGATGTAACCGGGGAGGGTGGGGGGCGGGGTGCCACTTCATCACCGCAGTGTAACAGTTGAGTGCAAATTGTTTTTCAACAGCATCTCACCCTGTTAGCACGCCTTTCCAAGAGCCGGTTCATATTGTTTCATTTACTGCTTCGCCGCGTGCTGAAAATAATTTGTCGTCCAGGTTGACTCTAGAAATGTCTTTTTAACCACTTCGAGGGTGCGTTGGCGCATGCACATGCGGGGGGGGGGGGGGGTTGAAACGGCGGACGCCACTTGCGAACGCTGGATACATTTCGACGGCTGCCCTCATTTGAGACAAATGTAATTATCTCGGCTGGCTGGCTTTTTTTCTTATTATTGCAAAGTTAAATCGCTAATCTGTGAAGTTGTTTCTCAGCTGAATTAATTCAATTATCTGCCGGCGCGAGTGGCTATCACCGGGCCTGACGTCTCTGTCCACGCGTTTTACCCCGCGCCCGCACTTGTGTAATGTCATGCATATGCGAGTGCATATGCGAGTGCGCGCATGTGTGGCGATATTAGCGTGGATTAGCATGTTTGCGACGTTCGCCGCACGTACTTGCCTGCTATCCGCAGACGCCTGCCCGCGCGCGTGGGAAAATAAGTGGGCATGGGAGCCATGTTTTCCCAACTCCCACTGGATCAAGGCCTTTTTTTTTTTTTTTGATAATCCACTGAGCCGACATAATTCCACCTCACTTACAATGGATTTGTCTCCGCTTTGTCTCCTCATTATTGTTCTCATTCACATGATAAGCCGCTTCATGATTCCATTAGCGTTCTATCGGCTTCCATAAGCGCTCATATTTCAACTTGGCCGCGGTGGAATTGTAACTTTCTAACCTCTTAATCTGTTATTGTTGTACAGGCTGAAGGACGACGGAGGGAAAACAATGTCAATTATTCCCCAATATTGACAACAACAAACGTAATCCGATGCCAAGAGAGCCGTATATACGTTCTACGTGTTAAAATGTCCTCAAACTTTAAAGCTAAGTAAAAACGAAGTCTTGCAACTGATAATGACACACGGTGCAACCGTATTTTCCGTGTTATAAATCGCCCCGGAGTATAAATCGTGCCATGCATAAAATGCCTAATAAATACGAAAAAAACATAAATCGCACTGGAGTATAAGTCGCACCAGGAACAGACATGCCATCTTGAAAGGCAATTTAAAATAAAAATAAAAACAGGCCGAATAAGTGTACGATATGCTAATGTGACATGACCCATAAACAACGAACTGAGATGGTGCTCGGCATGTTCACGTCACATATTAAGAGTTATTCCGATAACTATAGCAGAACGAACATGCTAACAAGTTTACCAAACCATCTGTGTCAATTCACTTTCAAACAACTCCGCCAACTCCGGAGGGAGAAGATGCGGCGCTTCCTCTTCGATGTTGCTAACATCAGACTCGTCATCGATTTATGAACATAGGCCTGGAGCGCCCTCTTGTGGTTTCATGTGAAAATAACGTGAAATGATATCATGTGCGAATAATTTTACACAAAAGTCGCTCCAGAGTAGAAATCACAACCCCGGCCAAACTATGAAAAAAAAAATGCAATTTATAATCCGGAAAATACGAAAATGTATCGTGTGGACCGGAGTAACTCAGCCCCCCCAAAACGGATGAGCATCTTTGAAGAGATATATATTTTTTTGTCTTTGTGTCATGGTGATCAAATTTGTAGCTCCAGGAGACATTTTTCCTGCTCTTCAAACCCTGGCCATGCTAATGCTATCGATCGCAAACTGAAAACAGGACAGGACCATGGACCATCTGTAGGCAATGCTTCAAAGAATTCTCAGATGACTCGGACTGTGAAAAATGTTTTTTTTTTTTGCCTCTCTGTACCGTAGACGAACGCAACTTCGACCCAGCTTTGAAAGCGGCTCGACTCGGCGGTGTCGAATCCGAGGCGATCGGAGACGACGGACGGAGATGAGAACGAGACCAAGGAGCTGCGCCTGCGGCACTCGACCGCACGTACGTTGCCAAACACGAGACGCAGCGTGAGCCGACCGCTCTGCCGCGCAAGCGGTAGACGAGTTAAGTGGAACGCATCGAGCCCTGTCAGGTAATTACAGAACGTCTCCACGCTGATGTCTAATTAGACAGCTCCGATGGGAGTCATATGCGCCGTGTTAATTAAGGCACCCAGTCTGGGACTACGTTCGCACGTTTAAACGGTGACAAACACTGCACTTGTGAATTTGTGTGGGATGCATCCGCTTTATGGTCGGTGATCTGTCTCACGATTCGCAGGGAAGAGCAACTTCACTTTTCCCGACAAATCCTGATTCACTCGTATCGTAAAGTCAGTCATTGACCGGAGCGTGACGTTCCTCGTAAAATAATTTAAAAGGGACTTCTTTTCTTCCAAACCCCGCGCGACAAAGGCTGACCCGAGTCTGACCTCGCAGCCATTTAACAACTGTTAAGGTCACCCGGATTTTCACCCTCCATTGTGTTTGTTTGTCCAGACGAGGGGATTTTACAGTCATGAACGTGAGGTAAGTGCGACTAATTCGCCGTCCTACTGTGAACGTCGGCAGCAATTAAGGGCAACTTGTGAGATGACTCTTGCTTGCTCTATGCCTTTTTTCCTCAGCTGTCTCACACTTTCAGTCACATCGAATCACTGCGGAGGGGTGGTTTCTTCCTCGTGTAACGATAACTTTGGCTACCTCGGCTTGCACATAAAACGCTCAATTTGCCGCGCAGCAAGTTCCGCAAAAACTCAACGGGCCGCGATAATACACACGCCTATTGAATTGATTTGAAACCTTCATATCGAGCACGACCGTCTTTTGTAGTGACGCGCAGCACGAGGGAATCTCCTCGCCGCGCGGATCTCCGTCGCACTGCGGTGCACCAAAGATCGAGCTCTGCTAATTACAGCCATATAATATCGGCACTTGTAATTATGCTAATTAGCCCGCTAACTTCCTCTCCGAAGGCGACACAAACAAAAGGCGACAGTATCGGATGATGCGGCGCGTTAACGAGCTTGTCAACTTATCTGACGCGCGCTAATTACTCCGCGGGATTCCATTTTGGAGGGGGTCAGGGGGGGTGCATAGTTGGCTTTAAGGGCTGCGTCATCCATCGCCCGTGACCCAACACACCCTTTGTAGTGAGACCAACGAGGAGTTTTATGATGTAATCCGTTACATTTTACAACTCCTGAAGACAAACAATAACTCATAACAAAACAACCCTGGGAGAGACTGGCGCCAATTTTGTGCGCCAAAATGACCTGGACCCTAAAAAATGCGGAGTTGAATGAAATTCTGTCATAGGTGATATGGCATGACACCTTCTTGTGACCAACTTCATATAAGCTACCTCAGATCATTCAGCAGCCCCAAGAATAACTTTTGTGTCTGTTTTTAGGTTTCAAAAATGTTTTAAAAAGCGGAAAAAGGTCTTCCCCCGCGCTCTCTCATTTTTATCCGCGCTATGCTAGCAACGCTGAAATGCTGGTTTGCAGCCGTCTTTTGGGTGTGGTTTCAAAAGAGACAAAAATCATCCATCCCCAATTCGTCTCAGGTTTGCCGAATCAGATTATGAGCGCTATAGAAATCCATTTTCACAAACCGCAATGAAGTTTACACCCCTTTCTTTTCCCAAACAAAGCTTTATTCAGGTCTGTAGCGACGAACTACAGTATAAGTGGTCTCGCGGTTGGACACGGTTGGTTCTGTGATAGCCCTTAACTTGTTCTCTGAAGACGATCGCAAGTCTCGCAAGACAGACACTTTGTGATCGTAGGTAGCCGCTGCCATTCAAAATTGTCGATTTGATGCTTGGCCATGAAAACGAGCGATTTCACTTGAGATACGTGAAAGGAGCTTCATTATCCACACACAATGTCCTTGTATCCATCAAGGTCTTCATTCACGCGGATACAACCTTTATACCCTCGTCACTAGACTTGAATCTGGTCCCGGTGTCTTGCGCTGACTCGGCGATTCAGCCGTCAATTCTTTCAACGTGAAAACGTGGAGCTGTCCTTGCGTCGAATACGACGGAAATTGACCACAAATTAAACTTTGGATGGGCCGACGTTACACGTTAAGGCAGACTCCCGATCGCGGCGAGTGACAGTGACGTCAGACGGAACGTATCCCGATCCCGCCCCCGTGCGCCGTCACGTCACTCTTTCGTCTGTTGCCGCCAATCACGGATGCGAAAATGTTGCTCTGTGCATGACTACCACCTGCTGTTTACCTCCATCCTCTCCCTCCCCCTTCCCCTCATCTTCCTTCTTGCCGTTACTGTCTGCCGATTGGATTTTGCCTGAACTGAATTTCATCAAAGAAAAAAAAAAACTGTTGGAGTCCGTCTGATTTGTCCGGTGTCTATTTTGCGCGCTTTTTCACTGGCCTCCCCTTGTTCCTTTCTGTTCGGTATTCGCTGCTCTAGAGGGCATCATTACGGAGCCCGTATTTGAGTCATTTTGATTTAAGCAGCCAGACAATGGCCTGTTGATTGAAGCAACCAGAAGGCAGACAATAGGGTTCTATGGCACATAATGCGCCACCATTTTTTTTTTCTGAGCTCCCCGCTTTCAGAGAAAAGGGCCCTGGCTCTCCATTGTGCCTCTCACGGAGGGAGAGGAAAAAAAAATAAAAACCGGGTGCTTGGGGAGGAGGAATATTTTCCCGTGGTATGTCATTATTTTGCAAATTTCTATTATCTCATCATGTTGTCTTCATTGTAATTGCAGCTAATTAGGAGGCTAGTTAGGAGCCCGGGCTTTGAGGCTGGTTCTGCTGCTGAAAGGAGCCCACCGATTATGGCCTCGACAAGAGAGGAAGCGGGAGAAAAGGGGAGATTAATGCTGTTACCCAGGAGACACTGGCTTCCATCTGCGGGGAACAATGCAGTTTTGTTTTCTCCGGGATCCTGCGCAGATCAACAGAATGGGCTCGAGCTCGGCATGGCGACAATGCCCGATTCTGTCTTTCGGAGGTTTTGGGGCAAACGGCGCCTCCCCTTCACCGACCCCCTCCAACCCCACCCCTCTCGCATGGCCTTTAACTCATCCGTCCCCGTATTACCTACCCCGTCGCTCCTCTCCCATCCTTCTTGCCACCTTTTCCCTCTGTTCAGCGAGCCCTGACTAAAAAGCTTAGTGGCCCTCAAGCTGACATGAAAGCGACAAGATGCATGGCTGGAGTTCCCAGGTTGTGTGGGGGGGCGGTGATGGGTGGGGGGGTCATGCCCTTGTCACACAGAGCCGCAAGGTTTTAGGGTCCTTCAATCCCTTAGTGAGCCGCAAAGCACTTCATGAAATAATATACTCTGTCGCTTATGTTCTTTCTTCTTCCCGTCGTGCCGTAAACGCAACCCTTCGCCACATGGAGCAAGGCCCCTTTTCCCAAGTGCTGGGCCCCGGGGGCCCCGTAGACACCTTTTCTCTGCAATGAGGAGGCAATACAATGGAGAGCCGGAGCCCAGTTTGGTACAGTACAAACAGAGAGCTCAAGCAGGGCCCGGAGAAAATGAAAGGCCTTTGTCCGCCTTTGTCAGGACACGGAGAAAGCGGGAGAGCGAGCGGTTGTGGATCAAAAGAGACAAAAGAGAAACAGATCGAGAGAGGAAGGAGACAGCGAGCTTATGGATCACATGACTCGCCGAGCATTGTGATCCGGAGTGAGGAGCATCTCTCCCATCTGGCCAGAAACGAGAGAAACAGAAAAGGAAATGCGGAGAGAGAGAGCGACAGAGAGAGAAAGTATTGAGTAAGTGCCAGCGACATCTGCTCCCGTGTGGGCACAACAATATCACTCCGGCTAGATCAACCTCGTCCCTTTCAAAGGCAGAGATCCACGACGGCTTTGCTCCGCGATCTTCGGAACAGTTCTCGGTTCGCGTTGGGAGTGAAAACATTTGATTCATTAAGCTTCTGGAGTTTATCTCCAGGTACTTTGGTGGGAATTACTTGACGATGACGGTCATAGGGGATAGCTGTAAACTCATCCGGCTCATAATTAAGAGATCCGGTTTACCGACGACCCCAAGGACGAGTAGCACGAGGTACAATGGCAGTCAAAACGTTTTATTCGCGAAGCTTCTCATGCGAACACGATCGGAGCTGATCTCCAGGTACTTTGGTGGGTGTTACTTGGCCTGACAGTGACGGTCGTAGGGGTAGCGGTCAGCTCATCCGCCTCATAATCAAGAAATCCAGGTCCAGACCAGAGCTGGACCTGGATCGGTTCCGGTTTACCCACGACCCCAAGGAGGATTAGCACGAGGAACAATGGGGGTCAAAACGTTCTATTCACTAAGTTTCTCATGCCGACACGATCGGAGCTGATCTCCAGGTACTTTGGTGTTACTTGGCCTGAAGATGACGGTCGTAGGGTTTAGCGGTAAGCTCATCCGCCTCATAATCAAGAGATCCAGGTCCAGTCCAGGTCCGGACCTGGATCGGTTCCGGTTTACCCACGACCCCAAGGAGGAGTAGCATGAAGGACAATTGGATGGATGGATAATGGATTGAAGTGTGGAAATGGTTTTCTGTACAACATACAGTCCAGGGCAGGGGTAGGCAACTCCGGTTCCTCGAGAGCCATATCCTGATTCAAACAATCAGCTCATCAGCAAGCTCTGTGGAGGCTTGAACAATTGAATCAGGTGTGTTGGAGTAGGGAAGGACCTAAAACAGGCAGGATATGGCTCTCGAGGAACTGAAGTTCCCTATCCCTGGTCTCCGGGCCTTGATTCAGTTCTTTCTTTGACATTTTGATTCCAAGAAGTTGAAGGCATCTTCTTGCTAAAATTGCATTTTGCACTTTCTCACGCAAAGTCCTCGCGATTCTGAAATTGTCCCATGGATCCAGTTTTTTAGCAAAAATACATTTGCATTGATGTGAGTTGGGCTCCCCTCGCCACCCACCCCCGCCCTCAATTTGTTTCCTCGTCGTAAAATGTCATTCATGCCACACTCGGTTATTCACATGATCTTCTCTTGGAAAACACTGAGAAGTGTTGTACTGTATTGTTCGAAGCAGCTCACAAGCCCCACCTCTTGTTATGCAGTCCCTGTCGTCATCATGTTACATCCATATCAGAACAACTGGAAAAAAACAAAATGTGTGGCTCTGATATGGTGCCATATATATCATGAAAATTTTTACAAAAGCAAAAAATAAAGACACGACTGAATCACCGCTGTATCTAAATGGCAAAGGACCATTTTTTTTTAAAATTTGGCAAAGGGACGCTTGACTAGGACAAGGCCCTTTTCGATTCCAACTGGCGTTTGAAAAGTTGGAAGGGAACGCTTGTGAAGTACCTGCATGTAAAACTGGGAAAAAAAACAACCAAACTTTAATCAAACGGCTGGCGATCCGAACAGATTCTGAGCGAGGGCAGACAAGCTAATCTGTGTTGTTTAGGGAGTGCGCCGTGCCCTCCGGCGCCATTTATCTCTTCGAAGACCCCCCACCCCCAGCTCCACACCCAACCCTCCACATTGAATACTCAGTCAAAGTGGAGAGGGCGAAAATCTTCCCTCCTAATTTTGCATGTCATCTCCCTCCAAAATGCTTCAAAGCCGAGACCCCTTTGCCAAAAGATTTCCTCCCTCCCCCCGCACCCCTTCTTCCCCTTTGCCGCGTTTCCTCGCTCCAGGACTCGCCGTCGTCACAGCCGCCGCTCGGCGCCAGGAAAATCGCTTCTAAACAAGAGCGCACGCTCGCGACGTGGCGAAGAAGGCGGCTCGAGAGTTTTACTTTCAGATGTCATTCCAATAGTGGCGCATCTGCGACGCGCCGTGCATCTGCTCGCCTCGGTGCCGAGCACTGATTGAAACGAGGACAGAAAACATCCTCATTATCGCGGATGACGAGCGAGCTGCCCCCCCCCCCCCCCTCTGCCAAACAGCCCTTTTAATACAATCGCTCACTTAACTGCAGCCTGCTTTTGGCGCACCGCGCGGCTGCCAATCAGTCTGGTGTCACTGACAATAGTGGGGGCCATTGTTTCAACGTCCATTAAGAGCGTGCTTTCATACAACGCTTCATTTGTACTTTGGTACAAAACTGACGATTTATCGCCAGATTTGCTTGTACTGATTACAAGTTGAAATTTGTCATCAGGAAATTGCACAAAAGTGAACTCACACATAGAGCGGATTTTTTTTTTCATGACAAAATGTACCCGCCAGGCAAACGCTGGCAGGGACGCGCCGTTAAAAAAGGTGTATTCAAATGTCCCCCCCCCCCCCCCGCCTCCAAAAAAGTGTACAACTGAACTTCGTGATAATGAAGTCATCGTGGGTCAAACGCAGCAAACAGAAGAACTGCAGTTCTTGAGGTGGTCTGTAGGGGGAGATTCCACTTACCAGGCCTCCGAAAGTCAACTCAATAGTTCGGCACCAGTGTTGACGGTCATCGATCAGTCAGCTTGCTCTTATCTCAACTTGTCCACGACCTCGGAATGGAAGCCGCTAGCATTTAATGGGCCTCTATGATCTGCCGCGAATTGTCGTCGTTATTCCATAGGGATTTTTAATTGTATTTTTTTCCGAATGACTCACAAAAGTACAATACCGAGCAACGGGCACCGAGAGGAGTATGAATGGATTGGAATAAAAAAAAAAAAAGGGGGGGTGCGCCATCCCCCCGGCCAACTGACTTTCATTTAGTGTGTTTTTGCGCCATTAGCAGGCAGGGGTCAGCGGGGGTGAGGTCGTTCACCATGTTTAATAGCCACAGAATGGACTGTGGACGTAGTAATAGACTGATAACAAACAGAGGGTTGGGGAAGTGGGAGGTGGGGTGTGGGCGGGCGGGGTGGGGGGGAGGACAAGGTAGAACTTTGTTGGTGCAGTCAGATTTTCGATACGTTTGGAATACTTTTAACCTATTCCAAAAGTGGCGATTATTTCCCGATTTTCTCTCTCTCTCATTACTCGGTCGAAAAAACTTTACGCGGACCAGACAAACAGCGCCACAAGCAAATTAGGCATCACCTTATTGCCTTTAAAAAGAGAACCCACACATCAAGAAAGAGTTTTTTTTCTTTCTAATGATACACAATTCAAATGTTTTTATGTAAATATTGTTCTAATTACATGACAAGTGAGGGAAGTGAGTCCCCCCGGTAAGGCAAAAGATAACATTAGGTAAAAGACAAGAGGAGAATGTGAACTTCTTCTGGGGCTAAATGATGAGATAGTGTGTGTGCGCACGTGTGTGTGTGTGTGTGTGTTCGGTGGTCTAATGACGGCGCTGTCTGCAGAGAGCGGAACACAGGAGGGAATTAGTCGTCATTGCATATCAAAGGCTGAGCCATTAGGGATTCGTGGTAGGGTCTTCCTAATGAGAGAGGGGTGGGCTGGGGGGGTTACCGGTGTGTGTTTTGTTTGCTTAGGTCACGTCCTAATCACAATTGGACGCACCTTCACGACGACCCTCTTTCCACATCAGTGTGTTTTCCGCATTTAGGAGTCGGCGGACGCCCCCGTTTGCTCGCGTGAGGTTCCAGACCCCGCCCCCTGATATTTACGTACATTTGGATATCGTTCGGACACATTGAAAATCATGAAATGTCCTTACCTCCTGTTTCTCCTGAGCTGACGTGCTAGCTGGGGCCTCAGCAGCGTTTCTGGAACTCGTTTGGAATATCCAGCTCTGAAAAAGAAAAAAAAAGACACTTCGTCATTTGCTAACAGCTAGGCACAAGATTAGCAAACAGCACTAGGTGATTGGGAAGCAAATGAGCAAATATTTTTGCTCGGCAGGTATGTCGATCGCCGCTTTTTGATTTTTCTTGGCTCGTAAATGACAAAAAAACTTTCGTATGACCGTAACACTCCAAATAAGTCGTGCTACCAACGTAGCGGCGGCGCTTAGCAGATGTTAGCTTGTTGACGCCATCGACAGTCGGACGAAAATTAGCATCGCGCAAACGCAGCGTACGACAATCTCGACATCGACTCTGAACTTTGGAGCGAACAACTATGACTGGTGCCACCAAATCCGAACTTGCTTTCTCCAGTGAAATGAACCGCATTGTGCTTTTCCGTCCCTGAAAAGGTGAGCGCCGATTTGCCGCACGGATGCGTCAAGAAGAGCGCCCGCGTCGACAAAATTAGAGTCTCGCGCGCGCTGCCAGGACACTCTGGGCAGGCCTCGGCGTGGGCAGAGGCGCCGGCGAGAATCCCGCGGCTTTTGTGCGACGCACTAGATCAACGCCAGCGTGCCGCGCACCCACCTCCACATCTCCCATCACTCCCTCACCTCGCGCACCAATTATATCTCCCGATAACGCGCCTTTGTGTGCGGTCGCGGGGAGCCATTGGCGATGCCCTCTGTGCCATCTGCAGCGCCAACCCCCCCCTCAACCTCCCACCCGTCCCACTCATCACGAGGGTGGGCTTAACCATCTGTGTGCCAGTGTGTTCCCACAGAGAGGAAACAAAAAACGGAAAGGTGGGGGGGGGGCACTTTTGGAAGGGGCAACAATACAACAAATCCACTTTCGCAGCACTAAGTTGAGTTTCATCATATATTGAAAAGATTAGCTTGTAGCATCTAGCACGGGCAAACGCTACTCGGTGATGTTTTTATTATTTTTTAAAAACTTTTTGGGTCGGGAATCACCCCATAACAATTGACTCGATGTTATGTCACCACATACGAAACACGAGACACGTCAGGAAAAATAAAATAAAATCCACAAAGAGATTTTTATAAGGTAGGTCGGACCGCATTGCATTCCGGACTCTCCGTGCTCAAATGACTTCATTTAGTCATTAATAGACGACATTTTGGGGATGTTACGTTTGTTAATTTTTCTTTGAAAATTCTCCGAAATTCTCAAAAGAGGACTTCTTAGGAGCACACCGACGTCAAGATCTAGTTGACTGCCCCTTTTTGATTTTTTTATTATTTTTTCTTTCCCATCATGTGAATAATTAGACACGGATAAAATGTTCGACATCAAATGATAATGATTCAATCGGGGGGGAATTCTTCTACCCAGATTCATACACCCTGTAACCTGATAACACGGAAAGACGTCCACTGGAGTAACCGCCGTCCCCGAAGGGGGTTCCTTCAGATTCGATCGAAAATCAAACATTCTTCCTCGGGTTACGCCAGTTGATTGCATTTGTGTGACTTCACGCTGCGTCGCTTTTATTCAGACCCTAGAAATCATCAGCCATTTAAAAAAAGAAAAAAAAAAGACACAATTATATGTAATTATTTAACATCGAAAGGGCGAGACATTGGTGTGGTTCGCTGCTAAAAAAAATAAAAGGCCAAAAAGGCTGCCGGCGTCGGGTTGACATGCTGCACGGTGTACCTGCGGTGACGGCTAATGGTCTGAAGTCAAAGTCCAAGGCCTCAAAGCGATGCGCGCCGACCGCGTCGGGACTGCGAGTCTGATGTAAATATCCATGTAAATCTTGTCCGCACCATAAGCAACGCGGTGACTTGCGGCCGGGTAATGATGGCGAGTGGGTGTAAGCTGCACACTGCTTGACGTGGGCAACCGCTTTTGTGTGATGTTGGGATGTTTAGGGAAGGTAAGTTTTTTTTTTTTTAAACTGTCCTTTAAACTGATGTCTCAATTTTTTATATTCTTTGTGCGGGCGAACCAGCACGCATATTGTTTGTTATCGGGCCTGGGTGACGGTGGAGGAAGGTACTCTTGCGATGGATTGCCACTTGGATGCGATGAGATTTAGATTTCCTTCCATCTGTGACATAGAGAAAATGGATGTGGATTATTTAGTTTAAAAAAAAAAAGATGGCAGAATTAAATTAAAACTAGTGGGCGTTATTGTTAAGCGTGGAACAGTGGGGGGCTTAAATACATAGGCTGAGCGTAGCCCCCAGGCAGTGGATAGCAGTGGATCTCTTTTCTCTTCTTCTTCACAAATAGTCTTTAAAAAAAAAAAAAACATAAACAGGCTTCCAGGACCACAAAGCCTGTGTCGAAAATCAGCAAAAAGATTTCACTCCTCGTTTCGAGAGATTTTTTTTTTTTTTTTTTTGCGTTTGTTCCCCTCGCGCGTTTGGCCGAGCAAGCAAGTGCGCACGGGAGGGTGGGGGTTGGGGGGTGCGAATGTGGCACTGCCAGGGCGCATCAATCCAGGGTTGAGCTTGTGCCTTGACGTGGTGAAACACAAAGTGCGGAGAGATTTGGTGCATAAACATGTGTGCTCTTGGGGGAGGGAGAAAAAATGTTCAAAAAAAGAAAACGACTGCTGCAATAGCGAGTGGAGATGGGGGAGAAACGTTGCCAAATCCCCCCATTCAGACCGATACTGAAAGAGGCAACATCTTGACAGCTTTGAGATGTGTGTGTGTGTTTGTGTGTGTGTGTGTGTGTGTGTGTGTGCAGGGGAGATGGCGAAACAAAGCTGCGCTCCTCGCTAAGTATGACCCGATTGGGTTGATGAATGACATCGACATAACATCCGTCGAGGCCGGTGACGATCGGGAGCCCTGTCGTTGAGGGTCGCGCTGAAAAAAGGGGGTTGGGCTACACCTAGGATTGGTCGCCAGTCAATCACAGACATGTAGACAAAGAAACGTTTGTATTCATATTGAATTGGTCCTCACGGGTCGCTACGCTGCATGTTTTAGATTTCTCCCTCATCTAACGCACCTGAGTCAAATGGTGGCCCTGCAGGAGCCTGATAACGATCAGGCGGGACAAGGTCAAAAAACATGCTGGGTTGAGGCCCTCAAGGGTTTGGACATCTCTGATTTGGGGTGTTGTTGGGGATTTTGCAAGGTTAGGAGACAAATGCAAGGGAGCAGGGAGGCAAGGGAAGAGGAAGAATCAAAAGGCCAAAAAACGAGATTCAAAGTAACAAACCAAAAAGAACCGGGTTGAGAAGCACAGGCGGAAGCCAAAAACCGAACCGGCGGGAACAAGATGGAAAACCTCGAGAAACCAAGACAAAACCAAAATGTAAATCGAAACAATAAAACTGCAGCATGCAGAATAACTGTCAGTCCCAAGTCAGAAGATGAGTTCTACGGACCGGGTTACAGTTGCGTTGCCGAACAATTGTTGCTGTATTCATTCCGCTTTTTCATTGTCTTTCTGTTTGCAGTTCTCGTGTCGGGCCCTCAGTAAATCATTCAATTTTCGATACATCTTCCCAGTTGCCGTCTTTCCATTAAATCCGCGGCGACACCGACTCCCTCTCAGCCACTTCTTGCATTGTCTGCTCCAGCCGCACGTTACCAACAAATGACACCCAGAAGCGGTCTAATTAACCGACTTGATGTTTTGAAGGAGAGGAGACAGCGAGAGGAAAAAAAACAAACAACAAAATCTAATCCGGCTAATTAGTAATGAGTTAAGATTTGCACAAAGCGTGCAGATTGTTAATTAATTTCCCATGCAAGTCATCGTCTGACGATGTTTCCGACAGAATGTTTGTTCGAAGCACTTTGCTTTGTGGGAAAAGCTCCGCGGTCCACAACGATTGTGGAAAGCCCTTTTCACACTGCACTGAGTGTAAAAGGGTCGCGCCGCGGCCCAGAAAGACAACAGTGCCACGGTAGCCGGCATACCAACGTTTCGAAAAGCTTGCTCCATTGTCCAAAAGCTGTTACCTGAAAAAAAATCCGCCAGAGTCCTGTAGCTCCGCCCAGCCCACAACTCACTAAATCAGCATCTTCATCTTGTGCCATGTCTGCCCATCCATTCACCCCCGTGGAGGATTAGCATTCCCAGGATACGACGAACACGCACCGTCTCCACTTTTGTCGGCGAAATTGCGCAAGGGATCCGATGAGAGTGTCCAGAGACCCCCGTGCCAGTGTGAACCGGGCACTGGCGTCAAGCGATAGCGCCTGTATCTTAATAGCGTCGCTTGCCCACCACTCATGCTTTCGCACGCGTCTCTCGGCCTGCACGTGTCTTCCCACGATAAAGCCACTTCACACAGGCCGTGTTTGCATCCCCCCTCCTCGGAGAGAGGCGCACTGAGGTATTTATATTGGAGCTCACGCTGGGATCGAGATAAACACTCGTACCACAAGCCCGCACCTTTGCAATTGTTACGTATTTGTGAAATAGTGTTGATTTAAGCCAGTTTATCATCCGGCGTACTTTTTGGTGTGTCTCGTTCAGATACAGGGCAGGACGGACCTTATTTAGCATCCTCTCATTCAAGTAGCGTATGGTCTTAAAGATGAGAAAGATGTCCAATTTTCAAGGTCCACAAGCCGCAAACAGGCTGTAGAGTTGGAGACTTTCAATAGGAATCGATGGGATTTGATGAAAATTGATTGGCGTAAACCTGGAATTCATTAAAGGTGTTTTTTGAACTCATTCACTGCCGTGGACGAAGATAAGCGTGGAAGAGTGTCTCGCCCTTGTTGGTGAAATTCAGGTTTGTAAACCACTGTATTGACGAACAGGTCCCTGTACATGGCGGGCTTTGAATCAGCACAGCTTTGAGTAGAAGATGACCGTATTTTCACGACCATAAGACCTCCATGAAAATCTTAAATTTTCCTCAAAATGGATCCAGCACAACCAGATAACCAACTGTTGTACTTGGTTGCCATGGTAATGGCCAGAGTGAAGTTGCGACAACAGCTTTCCTCTGACTAGGAGGCAGCGTCGGGCGAGTTACGCCACAATTTGCGAACGGATCGTGGATGCTTGGTTTTAAGTGTCTTGCTGTTCGAGCTTACGCAAAAGTCGGGCATCGTTTCTGAGGAGTCGCACGGCAACAAGACTGACTCTGACATGAGGGAACTTAACGTGTTTGGTTTTGAACTTGCCCGGCTGTTCATTTTGGATGCAGAAATGAGGACGTTGAAGGATTTGATAATGAGGATTTGATCAAAAAAAATAATGAGTCTATTGTTAAATACTTCAATAAAGTACTCCCGTTTCGCTCCCGCTGCATTCTTAAAACCGAAATCACACAAGGTCTGAAGAAAGAAGTGACACGTATAATTTATTTTCCCCATTCGGACCGAGCCGCAACATAAGAATGAATGCGACGCATGCGGGAGGAGGTAGAAATGTTTTGGGGTCATGAGATGACCCTTGACGTCGTCATGGGATGTCTGTTAAAATGATGTCACGTGCCACAAATGTGAAAATTATTCATGCCCACTAATGTCCACGTTATGCTTGAATTTAATCCCCACCCGAAACATGGAACAGAAAACGATGACGCAGTTCAGAGTGAATGGCAAATGTAAATTAAATTTTTAAAAAAAAGGGCCATTAAAAGCTGTTTCCCAGGCTTGTTTTAGTTATTTTGAGGTGTCACAAAAGCAAAATAAATAAATAAATAATTTGCATCAAAGTCACCGTCCCGCTTGACTTATAATAAATATAAAATAAAATAAGAAGCAAATTTTTTTCCCGCGTTTTGGTCATGAACCAAACCGGTGTTTTTTTTTAAATTTGGTGAAAGTGCAATTGCCACGAATTCCCCACACAAAGGTTTAAATTTTGAAATAAGATTCTCCAGCTTCCCGCTCGCTTTTGCGAAAACCTAACTTGCGACGATAATTGCGAGTTGTTTGCGGGATGGTGTGCGAGGGATATGTGACTGTGCTAATGTTAGTGGGTCTTTAAGGTTTGTTTACAGTCCGTCTCCCCGTGCTCCTGCTCGCAGTCGGCCCCTAATGCAGTACAGCTGTTCGGGTCCCCGTCACAGGGGCGTCCTATCAACGGTTTCATTGTAATGGACTGTGTGCGTGTGTGTTTTGTGCCCCCCCCCCCCCCCCTCTTCCTTTTTGTGTCCTCATGGGTGTTTTTTTTCCCCTGCACATTTATGGAGTAGCAAAGCATCCCTCGGCTTTCAACACAAGCGGCTTTGTGGCGCCTTTTGTCTCCCTCATGTCACCTTCCTTCCTTCGGCGCTGGGTGAGGCAACTTATCAATCTTTTGAATCACCTAACAAGCGCCTTTTTGTTTCTGTGCAGGTGAAGCGGTCGTTTTTTTTTTGTTTGTTTTTTGGCCCGTGATTTGCCTCGTCCTCATTACCGAGCAACACCTTAGGCCAAGACTGGTTAGGACACAACCGCAAGAGAAGTGGACAATACAATTTCTGGTACGCTCATAGATAACGGGCAGCCTGGGGAACCCTTCTGTCAAGTAAGCATCACCCTGTCAGGTAACACGGATTTAGACTTAGATTTCTTTGGGTTTGGCAAAGTAAAATAAATCAAATAAATAAATAAATAAAAAGCGAATATATACTGTATACGGCAAAGTAAAAATAAATAAATAAATAAATAAATAAAAAATAAAAAGTAAATCAATATATATATATTAATCATTGAATGTACTTAGAAAGCCTGATATTAGACTGTGAAATTTAAAAACAAAACGAAGCGTTATAATAATACCTAAAAAAAAAAAGAATCTTCACATTCTTGCCCAATGTTTCCAACCGCCTCTTCTAAGGTCAACTATGCTTGTCTCGTGCATGAGTGAGGTTATCGTTTGTTTCGCAGGTTTGATTTATTTATTAATTCATTTATTTATTTTGCTGGGTCAAGGAGAGCTGCCGTTCCCAATCAATGCTCCGTTTGGTCATGGAATGTGATTCAATTATTCGGGCCGGCAGTGTATTCTTCCCATTTGACCATGAATTAGATTAGGTAAATCGAAAAAGGAACGCCAGTGATTGTTGTTGACTTTGGCATTTTTCGCCTTGTGTGCGGAGTGGAGAGCGCCAGGGCGGGTCAAGTGCGGACGCGGGCTTTGTGGCATCGACGTATACCGTGTTTTTTATTTTTTTTATTTTTATGAACTACATCCTTGCGTATGGCGCTCGGTAATTAATTTCCGTTCGGGGCTGTTTTTTTTTTTTTTCTTCTCGATGACTCGAGTGATGGAGCTTGATTCGACCGCGACGTTGTCTTGTAGCTAACATCGACGTGGGTCAATGACGTAATCGCCGTAAAAGTGGATCTTCTCAAGGCTCGAAGGATATCCGCTCACACAGCTCGGAGTTGTAACAGCTGCCGAATGGTATCATCAAGAGGGGCTCCGGCTTGCTTAACCTCATTTTTGGGGGGGGGGGGCATGAATTGCCTCCCCCCCAAAAATAATGGCAATTTTTCTTTTTTAATCACACCTGCTGGAGCTTCATTATGCAATCCAAATTTCCGAGCTCTAAAAGGGGTTATTCACTCTAAGTGTACAGTGAATAAGTACAGTGACAGGACTGCCCCCCCCCCACCCCCGCCAATCCACCCATTTCTGTGTGTGTGTTTAAGTATTACAGAAGTGGCAGTCTGTCAACTCCGCTTTCCTCTGCGCTCGCTGGAACAATGGCTGGATTGGCCGTGTGTGTGACACGCAGACCACACACTGCTAATAGTGAGTGACAGCACAAAGGGCTAAAAGCGGCGCGCACCCCCTGACGCACAACGTGTACAGTATGCACACCTGAGGACACAATGGGTGTGTATTTGACTGGCGGAGGTTGCGTACTTGGTGTGTGCGTGCGTGTGTGTGTGTGTTCATGCATGAGAGCGCCGGCATATGTTCCGTTGAAAGTGTTCAGCTGTCTGCTCGTAAGCAAATCAAATACAGGCAGCAGAATCAATTGGCTCGTTCGGGAGGCATCAAAACAACAAAAAAAAAAAAAAAAAGGTAGAAGGACGGACGGACGGACGGACGGACCGACCGCCACGATAGCTTTTTATTTCAAAGTTGTGCTCTTGTTTGGGTGGGAAAAGTACGGGCTATTCATACCTTTCATAAACATGGCCTTCAAAAACGGAGGGAGGATGCTCAAAGCCCATGTCGGAATGAAGACCCCCCCACACCCCCACCCCCACGTTCCTGCCAAAAAGAAAAATCATGCTAATGCCACAAGTACGACAATAACTACATTCAGACGAGCGGTTATGATGCTCGAAACCAATTTTTTATTTTTTTTTAAATTTTTTTTATAACCGATGCGAAAAATGAATTAGTCTTTGAATCGTCTCCCTATTAAGGAATTCATGCTAGCATACTGTTGCCGATGAAAACCGGGTCACACCAGAATTAAAAGACGCCATTTCGGGAAAATGGAATAGCCCGTTGCTAGCTCGAAAATGTACCCGCATTTTTAGAACGATGCTTAGTGCCTCATCGTTGCTCACCGTTGAACCCCATCAGGTCTTTCACACCTGTCGTTGGCATTTTCTGTGGTCCAAATCAGTTGATTGTCTGGTGGTCTTCGGTTTGGAACCGATTGCCTGTCCTTCCCCCGCTGCTTGGTCACGAGACAGTTAAAAAAAATAATAATAAAAATTCCAAGTGTCCCCAAATGCGTCACAACAAACCATGTGACACTTTTATGACTCCCAAGAATGTAAACAGGAAGAGGATTTTTTTTTTGGGGTGCTGTACGGACTAGCCAGTGATAAGCGAATAAAGCAGGACAAATAAACACATCTTTGAAAGCTTTTATAACAATCTCGCCGATGTGAACTTTCGTCCCCTTCGCTGCTATCCGGTGTCTAAACAAAACAAGACACCAAATATCCAGACCATTTTTTAAAAGGCTTGCCCGTTCACGAAACGATCTAATCTCCGTTGACGCAACCTGAAGTTATGTCACAGCATTTATTCTTCGAGAACGGTGCGAGCTTATCGCGACACCTCTCTTCATCCTGTTAGCCGCCGATGCTATCGCCGCTAGGTTCTCGCACGGGTTGCGCACGTGTCTGTCGGAAAAAAAATTAAAAATAATGGCAGTGGATGGTAACACACGTAAGGGTCCATTGTTGTGGTTGATGCGCAACTGTGACATAAAGATGAATTAATATAACAGAAAACAACATGTCTGTCCCTCTAAAAGTCGTCACAAGGTTAGGGTTAGCAATTTAAGCTAGGCCGTCACATGTAGAGTGGAACCATACTTTCAGTATTATCAATCATTCTTGAGTAGGAGATTTAGTGTTGTCGGGACTCCGAAAAGTCCTGTGCCAACATACCAGTACCTGGTCAAGATCCGTATCCACCAATTAGCAAAAGACAACACCACTCAAACATGTAACCTATTATTTGAAGACTTGTTCCTGTCGACGAGTCGTTGGTACCCCGTCATTAGAAAACAGGAAACGGGAATTCGAAAAGTGTTGCTACGGGTACTTTGCGATTCAAATAACAGCCCGGTTTAAGTCCTCTGACGACATACCCGGTCATTAGTGGATCTGGACCGTCAATTTGGAACCTGACATTCAAAGACTACTTCCACGAGACAAGAAGTTGCTACTTCTCCCTCAACGACTTGCTATCTTTGCGCAAAAGTCTCTCGCTCTTCAGAGCTCCACCGGTGTCATCTGCGGTCTGATCGTTTCCTCTCAATTTGCATCCTTTAATAGTCGCTTACGTGGCAGATTGAAATCTCGCAGAGAAAGCGACAGGAAGTGAACACGTTCTATTTATTTATTTATTTATTTTGACCTCGCTTTGAATCCCGCACTAGCTGATGACGCGAAGGTGATTTAAAAAAATAATGTTCCCCCCCCTTTCCCTTTCTGTGACCCATCCAGTTCGAGTGTCATCGCCGCTCGATTTGAAATGGGGCGCAAGGAATTGTCATCCGAGTCGTCGTGAAACTCAAGGCTGAAGAGTTGAACGTGAGGAACTGATGAGCCCTCCGGTCAAAACTGACCCCCTTTCCCCCCCCCCCCCCCCCACACACACACACACACTTCCAGTGGACGAGCGCAAGCTGCTGGCCCTTTAAGTGCTGGATCTCACAGCCTACAGCCAGGGGAGGAGAAGAGGAGGGACAGAGGCACAGAAACAGGGAGAGAGCGAGAGAGAGAGAGAGAGAAAGAGTGAGAGAGAGAGAGAGAGAGAGAGAGAGAGAGAGAGAGCGACTCAGCAGTGTGTGTGAAGGATCACTCCTATCCCGTCTTGTTGTGAGGGGAGACCTACCGAAACCCGTGTCCAGTTGAGCATTTTGTGGGACTTGTTTTATGTTGTTGTTGTCGAGAGAGACGGACCCTTACTCCAGCATGCTCACTGAGCCTGAGCTACCTCAGGAGTGTAACAGGTACGTGCCCGACTCCCTCAACGCACACACGGACACACACACACGCTTCCGCGCGGATAAGTGAGATGCGGGGACGTAGTGTCAACTGAAGCTGAAAGGGCTTTCCGGATTGACAATGTGTCAAAAATGCAGAAATAGAGGCGGTATAGTGAGTTCTTCGGAGACAAAGTGACAAATGAACAAAAAGGAAAAAAAACGGTTTGTGTGTGTGAGATAAACACCGAGATGTGTGTGTGCGTGCGTGTGTGTGTGTGTGAGTGTGTGGCCGCCCTCATCATCTCGCCTCCACTTTCATCACTTTATTTACATCTCACTTCCCCTTGTTAGGCCGGCGTGCGCGCCGGCGCACGCGCTTCTTGTAAAAGCTAGCCGCACTTATTGCAACTATTACTTTCCTGCGCTTTGACTTTTGAACAAGCAACTTGAAACACTCCGATATTTTTTTTTCTCGTTGATTTTCCACCTGATGCCACTTTTGTCATCCCGTCGTCCTGCGCCGTTCGTCCCCCCCCCCCCCCCCCCTCCTCCGAGCGTGTTCGTCTCACCACCTTTTGCCGCCCTGTCAACACGAGCGCAAGAAGGCTGTCGCGAAGGCCGGATTATATTCGGGTATTATAATACCCGCCGTTTTGACACACACACACACACCTCGCCCTCTGTCCCCTCCGCTTGACTTTTATAGCATTACTAAGTCTCCGTCTGTTTTGGCCTCATGAGACTAATCTTTTGTTCGCAGATAAACAGTAGTCGAGAGGAGGCGGCGGCGGCGGAGGCCCCTCGAATTAAAAACACATTTAGATGACGGTTCAGCGTTTCCCCCCCCCCAAAAAAAAGTGTGTTTTTTTAAAAAATAATAATCATCAAATCCGGGCAAAGTGATTGAGAGGCGGGCGAGGAAAATATAACAACGGCGACGGGAAGGAATTAAAAATTTAAAGGATTAAAGCGGGGGAAAGCAGAATGTATGGAGATAACGGGCGGGGATTACAATGATTTAAGTGGGGAGCACTTTAAAACTCTTTGCTTTCCAGTAATGCACTCCATCACTGCACGGCCATGTGTGTGTGTGTGTGTGTGTGTCTCGGGTTGGGACTCTTCAATGTGTGTGTGTGTGTGTGCACTGCAGCCCGGCAATGCTCTCTGGAAGTGACTTCCATCTTTTTTCCTCACGCTTCCTCCTCTTTTCACTTTTACGCTCGCCACTTCTGCGCTGTTTTACATTTTATTTTTTTCGTTGGAAATCGAGATGGCAAAGCCGGAGGTCAGCGGGAATGTAGTTTTTTTTTTTTTTTCCCAGGGAGGGAAGGGGTAAAAGTTTTTGAAGGCTGCTTAAAAAGTTACCCCCCCCCCAAAAAAAGGAGAAATAAAATAAAAAGTGGCCAAATTGACACATTCCTCTGTGATGGAGAGAAGAAAAGGTGGAAAATGGGTGGAAGGGGCAGGGGGGGAGTGACAGAAAAGTGAGAATGGTTCAAATAGTTTGGGGGGGGGGTTACGAAAAGAAGAGGGAGGGATTTTTCGATGTGGCGTTAAAGGCGGCGTTGTGGGCTTTTCACACCCCTCCATTTGGGCCCTCTGTTTATTAGGGTGCGTGTGAGTTTCCCAAAAAGGGGGGCTGGGGGGGGGGGGGGTGCGCCTGTGACACATCCACACTCCGCTCGATGAAAATTTCCCATGATATCTTGAGGTCCTTGAACATCACTTGCAATCCGCCAGGCTTCCGTAACAATATTTAAAAACACTGAAAGAGGATTTTAACGCCGACCAAAGTGTCCTGGTATTTATTTATTTTTTTTTAAATTTGCATTTCTTTTCTATTTCTTTTATTTTACACAATCCGAGCCTCTCGCGACTCTTTCAAAACTTGCTCCGTGCTTGCTTCATTTAAACGGGCAAGATTAAAGTGGTCAGTTTGTGTATGTGTGTGTGTGTGTGTGTGTGTGTGTGTGTGTGTGTGTGTGTGTGCGCGCAAAGAGAAGTAATTGAGTCTAGTGTCCGTGCTCTGCAAACTAATGCACAATTCTGCCCCTCTTCTCCTGTGGCCCTGTCCCGGCCTCCCTCACACACACACGCACACACACACACACACACACACACACACACACACACGCCAACTTGCACTGGAGGCCATTGTCTGGGCCATATTGTCCCTCCCCGGAGAGTCTTGATAACCGTGTCTCCATCCGTGGAGGAGGAGGGGGCACCCCAAAAAAATATAAATAAAATACCAGTGGAGAATGCTAACCCCGCTAACCACCCTCACCCCCCCTTTGGAACGCGCCACCGGGGTGAAGTCAGCTGACCGTAGGGGGGGGGGGGACGGAGCCCATTCGGGGCTGCGTTTGGATGGATGCGTGTGGTCACATGACGCTTGAGGAGGGGGGGAGGGGTCACATGGTAGGAGTTGAAGTTCAGCTAAGATGAGGGGACTCCTAAAAGTCACTTGGCGATGTATTCATACGCCATCTATTGCCCCCCCCCAATACACACGGTCCATCCAGTCTACAATAGGAGGCAGTGTTCAAGGTTCCGAGGTCCCTCCCAGAGCGCTACAATGAAGCCTCTGTCTTTCCAGGTAGTGTGTGAGCGAGCGAGAGAGGGAGGAGGTCAAAAAAAGTGAGGGACAAATGAAACAGAGCAGCTGTGGGTGGGTGTCATTTGGAGAATGAGCTCACATGTGTGTGTACGTGTAGTTTACGGGAGGGGGGGTGAAAGGGGGGGGGCGGCTGCTGACAGTGAGACAAATGTCGCGACTCCTTCATGGATTGCTTAACAAATAGCAGAGCCCGGCGCAACAATGGAAAAAGTCGCTCCCTCGCTCAATAAACACCACGACCCCCCCCCCCCCCCCCCACCCGCCACCCTCTAACCCCCCCCCCCCCCCTCGCAAACATCATGACAAGAAGGGGAGTGCATGCCTTCCACCGGATGCACTTTTCCCTCTGTCTGCCTCCTTTCAAACAACCTCCCCCTTCCCCACGCCCCCCCCCCCCCCCACACACACAGTCTTCCAGCCCCGCTTCGTCCCTCGATATTTTCCCACGCGCTCTCTTTCCTTGTCTGGACTTTGAACATGATGTGCCAATGTCGATTTTTCTCTCAATGTTCCCCTCGAGATTGCTCCCTTACTTCTTTCGCTTCATGAATGGACAAACACACCGAGTTGAGCGCACACATGACCGTCCCACCTGCGTGTGTGTGTGTGTGTGTGTGTGTGTGTGTGTGTGTGTGAGAAATTCGGTTGGTGCGTGCCCGCCTTTTGTGGCCTAACAGTGGGCCAGTTCCGTACCTCTCACACAGTGGACGCTTTGTGTGTGTGTGTGTGTGTGTGTGTGTGTGTGTGAGAGCAGTGACTTTGCTTCAAGTGTTCACCGAGGGGGGAAATCCAGCGTGCATTGCTAAGAGCGCAAAAATGTTACAGTGCAGTTATAAATAGTCAAACTCGGGACGCAGCGCCGCTTATTTGGAACGTCGGGATGTTGCGATTGTTTTGGTGGTTCGTTCCTCCTTTACGTTCATCATTGCCACTCGTTATAAATAGAGAGACAATTTCCTTGTGGTGGGGGGGGCGGGGGGGAGTGACCTTCTTACAAACAGCTGATTGTGTAAGGAGGGGGACAGTAAGTAAGACAACACCGGGGACGCGAGGAGAGGAAATGGGCATAAGGGTGGGGGTGGGGGGGGCGCTTGACAGGGAGATAGAGATGTCGAGGTGGGATACAGGGGGAAACATTTGTTCAAATTCCCGCCTGAGGTGTCGCACGGCTGTAAACGTTGCAAAATGCCCCCAGGCTCAAATATGCCCCTCGGAGAATCAACTGGCAGCCAGGTTCCACAATCAGAACAAAAAATTTTTTTTTTAATCTTTTGGGATTCCTCCTGCTCCCCCGCCCACCCCGCACGCGTCCAGAATGGATTGGACGGCCTTTGCTCGCGTCCCGGCAGAAATACGGCTTTGTAATCTAAAGCGAGGCTGTACATGCACATTCACTTTACGGCGCGCGGAATTCTCCAGAGGGGGCTCCCACGCTCCCCTGAAAAAGGGGGTTAACAAGAGCAGTTAGCGCCGCGATGACGTTAGCGGCCGGCGCTCGACGTGTGCGAGCGTGACTTTTTGATTCCTTTGCCTTCACGCGTGCACGATCCGCTCCACTTTTTACGTCGTCGTTTTTGCACAGCGTGTGTTCATAAGCCGGCCGTATGTATTTAAGCCTCGCGGCGGCGTGACGTGCCAACGCCGAGCGGCGCGATTACGGCCCGGAGACGGTTAACCCCGGCGCGCGCGGCGATTACGCGTCCGGTTAATGGACGCGCGTCCCCCTCCGTCCCGATTAGTGACTTAGCAGCGGCGGACATATGCGATATGAGAGCGATTTAACGGAGGAGCCGCTAATCATCAAAAAGCCAAAGTGGGGGGAAAGCGGGCGCTGTAATCTGAGTTTAGCGTTGTTGCCGTGCGTGCCGTCGCGTGCGTGCGGTCGGGGCGTCGGTGATTTGTAACAGAGGAGACAAACAACAGATTAGACGCTTCCTTTTTTGATTTGATTTGGGGTTGTCGGGGAGGCCATGAGTTGTTTGGACAGCACCATTCCAAAGTTTGGGCCCACTTACAAATATCTTAACCCTGGAGAACCCAAGAACCCTTTTCTTCTTTGGAAAATGATGAATTATACAATAAATATGTTCACTGAACACCAAAATATATGTTTTTTTTTTCAAATATTCAATGCTTTAATCCGAATTTAGGTTTAGGGCCAAATTTGACCCTTTGGGATTTAAGGGTAGCAATTGAGTAGCAGCATTTATAGGGGCCAAATTTGACTCTGTGGGGTTCTCCAGGGTTAACATTGTTTATTTTTTAATTTTTTTAGCCGTTGAATATCACTGCAGCTTTATGTAGATAAGGTATGAGGTGGTCCTTTCATACCACCATGAGCCTGATGTGTCGTGTGTTTGACATGTTGAGTGCAGACATTATGCTAATATTCTCAAAATTATGACCTGGGCCCATGCTGCCAATTTGTAAAACCAAAGAAGGGGAGTGCGGGAGGGGGTCGGGGTGTGTGTGAAGAAAGCGTCATCTGTGTTAATCCTCACGTCACTCCCCGTTTTCAAGCGCTTTCCCTTCAGGTCTCCGGCGAGTTTTAATGAAGTCGCCGGCGTAACCTGCGAGCACAGCGTGCCCAATTGTGGAGTAATTCCACTTCAAAGGCGCAAAGTGGGGCGAAGTTATGGGGAAGGGGGTGGAGGTGGTGGTGGGGGGGATTTTTATAGACGGAGAGGAGTTGCAAACGGGCTCCCCTCTGAGGAAGAAGTTTCCAAAGGAGGGAGGGGGTGGCTTCCTGGAGAAAGTCCTCACAAAAAGTGCGCTCTTGTCAAAAAATGTGATCAATGTCGCTACTGTGCTCTGAAGACTCCCGGAAAAAAAAAATCCTACCATTTTTTTTTTCTGTGTGTCCCTATGGCGGAAAGTGTGTAAGGCGATTCAAAGGTGACCCGGGCCGTGCGCCTGTGTGTGTACATAGGGTTATGATTAGGCAGAGGTGCGCGCGGGACACAAGGGGACGTGTGTGCTTGGTGGGTGCGCGCCAGACAAAAGGCCTCAGTGTAAGCGAGTGAAAGGAGGTAAAGTAAACAGGCAGTGATGAAGACAAACCTGCAGTGTGGGGACCTCTGTTGTATGCAAGCATGTCAGCATGTGAGCATGCGTGTCTGCGCTGCGGTTTGCACAACTGGGCCCAACCACTCGGCGTTGGCTCTCGGCAACGCAAAGATCCACGCACCCTTATCTGGAAATGATTCCGCTTTTTAATGTGCGCGGATTTATCGCCGGAGTCTTTTGTCATCGACTTGTTACGGATCATTTATGGCGTCTTGGTTATGCTGAGTAAGAACCACAAAGGTGGAACGTGCGCAGATAAAGAAATTGACGGCGGTTGCACATTCCGCCGCTTTTCATGGATCTGTGCCTCGTTGTTGCACGCCGGACTTTGTTGACGTAACATTTGCCGCACTCCGGGATCCCAAAAAATGTCATTTGATGACATTTAAGAAAAGCTCCGTTAGATGTGAAGTCGCGTTTTGCGGGCCGAAGCAACAGGTGGTGTTACAACCCCGAAATGGAAGGCTGCCTGAGCCAATCAGGAACCCCCGGAGAAAGTCACCGCCGGAAATGGCGCAATGACTCCGTACGTTGGAGAAAAGACCAATTGTTTTGAACCATCCAGTTCACTTGGGTCCAATTTGACCAAGCGCCTTAATCTTGTTTCGGTAATGGTTTGATTCAATTCCAAATAAAGAATCGCATCGGGTCACGCGTTAGGACTGAAAACAAAGTGAAACACTGACTGAATTTGTCAACACACTTGAGGTCCTGGAAGATGACATGATCGGAAAGCGCGGATGTTGTCTCTGCGGCGACGCAAATTAGAGTCCCTTCCCCGCATTGCGTTTCGCTCCCCCCCCCCCCCCCCCTGTTTTGCTAGGCGCTAGCGCCACATTTTTTTCTTTGCTAGCTGCGGGCGGGCGGCACACTACAGATTGTTTGACTTTGGCTGTCATAAGGTAAATAAGCCATGAATTAGTAGCGGAGGCTGCTCGTCGGAGCAATGCCAGAGACGCCGTCCAAAAGAAATCCAATAGAGGCTAATCAGTTTAGCGCAGACAAACGGAGAGGACGACCGGTGAGGAAATTGTCGGAAGAAAACAGCAGAAGTGAACGATATGAAAAGTCGGATACCTGTTGCTTATTTCGGCGAGTTCCTCACACACACGTGCACCCACACACAAGCCGCCCTCAATCCCCGACCGTGCGTTGCCTCTGGGAGGGAGACAGCCCGTTAGCTGCCTATTACCCAGGGTCATAGTCGCAGTGGCTTCAAGGCTGACAAGTGCATCTGAAAGCACTCAGCCGACGCTGAGAACCGCATTAAATTCTATTATTGCTGCATAGTCACTGCATCTCTATTCAACTGGAGTACGGCGGAGGCAAATTTACCTTGCGAGGAGAGTTCACCTAATAGATGTGGCTTTATATCCTTTTGCTTCTTTTTCAAGGGAACAAAGCCGCGGTAACAAATTGACACAGCGGGGCTCTTGTGTTGCTCGCCCATTTTCCTCCAGTCCCTCTATTGTCCAGAGGTTTTCATAAACGCATATTATTGTCAGTGTTCATACTGTTCCCCCCCTCTCTCTCTCTCTCTTTGGCTCTGTCTCTCACTCGCCGTGTCCATTATTTTCTTCCCGTTCCCACTCGGTGTCTGTCACTGAAAGCCCATTGTCAAGACGCGGTGATTTCCCGCACAATGCCAGTGCAAGCGGGCTTCATTTGCAGTAATGACCCCCCCCCCCCCCGTCTTTTGGAAAAAACGTGAACGTAAACACACTGGAAAGAGCCGAGAGTGTGTTTGAAGGGCTGAAGGGCTTTTGCACCTGAATGCAAGTCGTCGAGAAAGACGGCGATTTCGTTGTCTTCATATTTGAACCTAAATGTATGTTTTTTTCGAATGATTGTCGCCGTTGGGGCTGCATATGAAATCATCCCGTTGGTCATTCATTTTTTTTCCTGCCTTTATGTGCAGAGTGTAAGGAACTGATGGTTGAAGTGAACCTGTACATTTTTGGCAGTATCGGAGTCGGATCACGGGGGCAGGCGCAAGCAGAGGTTGAGGTTGAAAACAAGTTTCTGGTGTTGAATTCTTGTCAGAGTGGAAATCGTTCGGGGTTGCTAAGAGACGCACGTAAAATGGATTTCCAGGTGGACAGTGACTTGTTTTGTCCCCGCAGGACACACATCATATTTTGAAAAGTACTTGTGGGGACCGGAAGACACTCGACCGCCCTCAATTTCTTTTTGATTGTCATGTTACTGTCAAAATCCCAAGTAACCCGTTTCTTCTCTGTCATTCTACCTTCCTTGTCGTCCTTATTTTTTTTTTGTGGCTCCCAGGATGTCTTCCAAGCGACCAGCCTCTCCATATGGGGGGACAGATGGAGAGGTAACCATAGCAACCAGCAGACAGCGAGTGGAGGATGAGGAGAGCGAGGGACTGGGTGGTGTGATCCACCTCCCCCTGGCGTCCTACTGCAACAAGGTGTCCCCGCGCTCGCCCCCTTTTCGGACCTTGGACAGCCCCCCCAACAACACGGTAAGAACTTGGGAGCGGCGGACAGCGTCCACCGGAGGCTGTCATCACCCCTGTCCTCATCTTCCAGGGTACATACGTAGATCAGATTTTGTACATCCAAACGTAAGAAGGAAAAATGGATGCTGAGGGCCCTAAGCGGCAAGCATCAACATAATCGTTCAACTTGGATGCAATTTCCTTCTGGGGCTCTCCCCTGACTATTGGAAAAGAAGGTTGAGGGCTACTGTTGGACACCACACACTTTTGTTTTTCGCTGTCATGTGCGTGCCACCAGCCGTGAGCCCGGAGCCCTTCTGACGCGCATTTGCGTGACTGCGAAACGTGAGCCATAGCGGTGATTCACGGCGCGCGGGATGAAGTGTGACATTGGCCGGCGCGTCCCCGATGTATGGTGGATGTTTGCATGATGGGTTTGGTTACAGTGTCATGGCTCGGGCTCGGCGAGTCATCAAAAATCGGCGCAGACCAGCCAAACCGCGCAATGATGCCCTCCCTCCCCCCCGTTAGCGCACACACCCTCTATTGAAAAAGATCCACCGTGTTGAAACAAACGTTTATCAATGGATGCCTTTGAGAGAGTCGGTTCTTCACAGAGATGTTTGGTCTTTGCACTCTTGGATGACTAATAGGATCATGCTTGATGGAGTTGTCACATTTTTTGGTTGTATTTTATGTTGCCTGTCTTTAGAGTATATTTGATTTGAGATTTGATACAAATTGGACAGAATGTTGAAGAAAAAATACAAATAAAACCAAAGTGGCTTCCTTACTGTTTCTTTTCAGACACAGTAATTTTTTTTTTTTTTTGTGGGTCTACTCTTGATAGACACGTCAACCAAGTTTTGCATTATGTGAAACTGATTTCGTGGGCTGACTTGTCTTTCTTTCATGGACATAAAAAAATGATCCGAAAATGGCTCAAACCAAATGGCAGACTTCAACCGTTGGTTCTAGAGACATTTTTTTTTTTGGCGGGCTCCTCATGATCGCAACCGTTTGTCGACCAAGTTTCACGTTTTGACACCGAGCTCCAGAGGCTACATTTGGAAAAGGAAAAAGGGAAAGCGACCATAATAGGGTGAATTCAAACAAAAATAACAGACTTCATGTAGTCATGGGTTCTCAATAATTTTTTTTTGTGGGTCTACTCTTGATCGGCACGCTCACCAAATTTCATGCTGCTCATTGGAACTGCCTTCAGGGGGGGCTTCATTTCTAAACTTCCTAGGCGCACAAACGGGTCTTTCTTTTGACTCCTGTAAGATTTGATATTTTATGTGTGGGGAAAAGTTCTCCGCACGATAACATCGTCATAACTTTGTCAGGAACGTCAGGAACCGGACAATAAACATGAACCGCGGTGTGTTTTCCCATCTACGCTGAGCTGCGGGCAACTTTAGTGTGTCATGTGTCCTCGCCTATAAAACAAATCAACCTTTCCCCCCCACATCATGCTGCTCATACCAACCGTAAAACAATGAACAGGCGCTTAGCGTCTATAATAGAGAGCTAATTTTGTAATTAACCAGCTGATTAGGCAGCGGGCCCCTCCCGATTGTGGACTCTGCATGCGCTTGACAATAAACCGAAGTCCTGGGGGCCGTGAGCGCAGGGATCACAAATGGAGATAAACGCGAGGGTTCAAGTGATTTGGGATGTCATCCTCCTAGGAAATGGATTCTTTCTCTTAATTTCTCAGCAAATGATCGGCGAAATTCAACATTCTATCAAAGCCGCTGATCCCAATAACGACTGCCGCTCTCAAAGTGCCACGGTCGCACGTTAGCTTGTCGGAGTGACACCGCCGAACCGCCTTCAGTAGTTTAATCTCAAAGCTGAAAAGCGACAAGTATTGGCGTGTGAGCTTTTTCCTCTCAAAATTTTTTTTTTCCTCTTCGTCTCCAAGAGGGTTTAGAGTGGCATTCCCTTCCGCCGCTGACTGTCAGCGAAACGTGGAGGGATACCGCGGGGAGTGGAGAGTTTGGTGGGGTTGAGTGGGGGAAGTGAATGTCTCTTCGGTGGCGAGCTGACTTGGAAGTGAGGCAGCAGCGGGGGGGGGTCCGTACGAGGGGAGAGAGGGGGAGGGGCAAATTACAGTTTTATCTTGTCATCGTAAATTAACACGGGGACGTGCAAGCGCTCGACTGACCTCTTCATCCCTTTCCCCCTGCAGCATTGCCTACCTGCTACACACACACCCACACACACACACACACACCCACACCCACCCACACACACACACACACACACACACACACACACACACACACACACACACACACACACACACACACACACATGCGCGCTGTAGATATATTTCACTTACCAGCATTCAGCTCATTTTGGAACCTCTCGATTATGAAGGTTGCTGTTTATGATAGTTTCCGAACGATTGTAATCTGGCTAAAAGGCCTTTTTATTGCTAGGAAGCGTGTGATTGGATCTGTTTAAAAAAAAAAAAGATTCAATCATGGAGGTGCTGCAACACCAAATCAAATGTGGCTCGGGGATCATTTTATGTTCGCATATCTTTGCGGAAAAAAAAAACTGCGATTGAGGCAGAGACGAGCATCCCGGCGCTAATTGCTTCGCAAAGACAAATCTATCAGCATTTGTTTATTTTTCAAGGGTGCCATTGTGGATTGGTGTTGCGTATCGCCGGGCAGATTTAACACCAAGGGGTCTTGCCACGCAGCGGTTTATTTCACATGCCAGCGACAGGCTAATAAATCATCGCCGTCGTGTTGAAATATGCGGGGGTAATATTCGGGAATATGGAGAAAACAGCCACCTTTCAGGCCCCCCCCCCCCCCAAAAAAAAGGCTCCTTTAAATATCAATAACACAGCCAATGCTGTTCCCAAAACCCAGGTTTAAAAATTAAAAAAAAAAAAGAAAGAAAAAACCATTGATTGGACAATCCAAAAGTACAAACGCATCCTTCTGAACATGGAATTAGATGTGGTGTGTTTACATTGTATTCTAATCTCGATCAGATCAGGATTCAATTTGGTTTACCGCAGTTGTAGACGAGATTCGACACAGCTAATTAATTTTGATCAAGTTTTGTCGATTTAATAACGAATTATCGTTTCTTTTGTGGATTTTTTTAACCCTTTCAGGGACCGCAGTCACTAAAGTGGAAAGTTTACCAGGTTATCATTATTGGTGTATGAAAGGGTGAATCAGCAGTTAACATGATCCTTCATCAAATGAGACGATGAGATTGGAGTGCCTGAACCCGATGACGTGCCTTGCAGCTCAAACTCGATCGGCTCCAGATGAAATCCGGTTCAGCCCGCCCCGCTTTCGGGTGTTCTCGCCCGCACATTACGAACCGAACGAGAGTCGATCGGCTCATCCCGGTTTGAGTTTGAGGACTTCCGAGTCCAAACCGACAGGGTCAGCATTGAGCCGTGGCATGTTTTAAAAAAAATTATAATAAAAGGATTGACTGCGGGTGCGCGGGTGAGCACGTGCGCGCGGGTGTGCGTTTGGCTGCCGAGTGTGCCGTTGGAAGATTGGCAGCCCTGGCGTGGAGCTAAGTCTTTAACTCCCCGCAGGAGCGATCGGTGACAATCTCGTCCCGCGTGTGTGAGTGTATTTTAGTCAAGCGGTTGTTTCGTGTCTTGATCCAAGACGACGCGCCAAGCATCAAATATTGTTTCTCCACGCATGCACCTTGCACAGCCCCAGACATGTCAGGCAAGAGCGTCGAAAAAGAGAGAGAGAGAGAGAGAGAGAATGTGTGTGTGGATGTGTGTAAGCTAGGGGGGGGGGTCTGTGTTGGCTCTGGGTGGGGGGACGAAAGAGTTTTGGATTCTGGCAAGAGCGAAGTGTTTTTAAAGCAGATGAGCTTCAGACAAAAGTTGCCTAATTCGGTTCCATTGCAGAGGCAGTAAAGGGATAAAGCCGAGCGAGGCGCGATTTCCAATTTTTTTTTTTTACTTTGTTCCAGTCATTTGGAAGAGAATTGACATCTGCAAACTAAAGGCAGAACCGCCCACGCTGCCAGGCTGCCGCAGCCGGCGTGAAACGCGGGTGTGCGCGCACACACCACATGCACACCTGCAGGCTATCTGGGTGTCAAACCAAATGGCACAACTTGCTCACTGGCGAAGAGGAGAGGGCAGGAAAAAAAAGGGGGGGGGGGAGCGCTGGCGCACTTGAATAAATGCATGCTGATGAGGAAAAAGTTGCAAAAATCACGTTAGCCGAGGAAGAGCGCGGCGGCGGCGGCGCACCTGACTGACACCCGCATTGGAACGTCTCCCTCTGGTTTCTCTTGTCTTGCATGCAAATGGCAAGGCGACAAAATGTCACTGGCGTGGATTATGTCCTGCATTTGCGGAGCCTTTGGGATGAGGCTGTCGATCTGACTTCACGCACGCGTAACGCAATGGACCCTAATAGAGAGTTGTTTTTTTTTTTGAAGGGTGCCAAGGTTCCGGCGGGGAATGACCTTGGTCGTCGAACGACATGACATCTCCGCGGCAGATTCTCGATCTCCCACGTCCCCCCCCCCCCCCCCCTCCCTGCCACACACTTCTCTCATTCTTGTTTGTTTTGTTTGCGCAACATATTTCTCAAAAGAAAAGTGCGCGCGTCTGTTTTAAGTAGGCGCCGGATTAGATAAATGGGATGTGACAGGTGTGACCGCTGCCTTCAAGATGCCTCCTTCCCTCCCTCCCCGCTCCCTCGTTCTGTCAACTCGCTCATTTCCTCTAATAACATCACCTCGCTCATTCTCTTTACCCCCCACTTCCCACATCGCCCCCCCTCCCCGCTTTCTTACCAGTCTACCTCCGCCTCGTTTCATTTGCATGGCGTGCGCTCGCCATGATGCAACCCGTAATCACACAGACGCTCGTTTTGAAGTGCGAATTACCCTAATCTGGAGAACAGGAGAGGGTGGAAGGAGGACGCGAGGAAGGAAGGATGCGACTAAGGAGAAAGAAAAAAAAAGTTACTTCGACCCCTCCCAGTGCAAAAAAGAAAAATTGGTTTGGAAAGGCGACTTGACCTCCAAAGCTTCGAGCAAAGTCTTAATTACGGTTTAAATAATCACGGTTTTATTTTGATCTTGACGTGCTCATTAGGAATCAGTCCCTTCGTCGCTAAAATCTGCAGCACATAGCGATTTAAATGGTTTTTGTTTTTTTAGGGGTTATGCCAGGGGTGGGCAATTATTTTTTGCATAGGGCCACATGAGAACCAGAAAATATTATGGAGGACCGGATCAAAAGGGTGAACTAAATTCGACATAATATTAATTGGATTTCTTTATTTAAAAAGTAGTATTTTGCATTTTTTGGCACGTTTTTCAGACTTTAAGAGTACATTATTCCGTCGTATCGAACGGGATTTGCTTGACTTGGTGCTACTGCGGGCTTCCGTATCGTCTCCCCCTCCCTCCCTATGCTCTGCAACTTCAAGTAACGGTGCCACCTGGCGTTGAAATGCCTGTCATTACAAGTCCAAATGAAATGAATGCAGTCATTGACATCGAACCTTAATTGTGTACCAACCTTCGGCGGGCCGGATTAAGATGACCAGCGGGCCGGATTTGGCCCGCGGGCCGTAGTTTGCCCACCTCTGGGTTATGCCCTGCTATGTGGGAAAGGAGAGCCACAGTCACCGATGCAGTTTGCAACCGTTTCGAGATCGCTGGGAAAATAATAAAATGCCAATACGATGCCAGCCGCTGCTCACGCCCGGACACTCACAGGCCGACACACCTGGCCCCGCCTCTTAAAGGCACAGTGCTGAGACAATGTAAAATTTTCGCTCAGTGTTCATTTTTTTTGGGTGGGTTCATATATGTCAAATGATGATCGGAGAGTCTTCCAAAAAGTTGGGTGAAATTAAATTTGGGTGAGGGCAAATTGGTCAAAACTTTTCTAAAAATTTGACCGTGTGGACATGGCCTTGGTTTGGCAATTTTTTATTTAAATTTTTTTTTTAAAGTTACACAGTAACCACATCATGCTCGGCGCACAATGCATGTGCAGGAATGCCGTCGGAATAAATGAATTATTGAGCGCGCTGACTTATTCAGAGTGTGTGTGAAAACACGGGATCGCAGTGCGAGAAAGCGGGAGAGTCGGTCAAGTGTCGGGGAGGGGTGGGGGGGCGACTGGGAGTCCCAAGTGATAATGGCGGGGCCTGCACCCATCTCGCCAATCTCCAAATCTGACGTCAGAGGAGTTATTCCAGCATTTCCTATTTTGCGGGGCATTCTTTGTTGAACGAGTCATCGGCTTCTCACCGATGACTTTGTCGTGGACTGTGATCCGAGTGTCAGGTTCCCCCTTCCAGGCAGGCGAGTTAATCATCTGCAAACGATCCGCGCCTAAATCCGCATTCATGACATCAACGGAGCCGCGCCTCCGTCACGTGCGCCCGCCCGCCCGCCCGTCGGCCCCGCACGCGTCTAATCAGATGTAACGCAAGTACAGTCCTGGATGTGCGCTGCGGATTTGGAGGTGGCGTTTGCCGCCCTTGCGCTGAGATTAGCCAAAGATTAACTGGGTGGACCATTGACCCTTCGTCTGTATGCAAAGAGCTGAGCTGACAGACTGACGGGCGGATTGACTGAGTGACTCACTTGGTTTTGGAGTCTTGACCTCCCGCTCTGTGATGATCCCGTCAAACGTTGCTTTCATTTCTCATTATTTGAGGAAAGTCGAACGTGACGCTCCGCCGAAGCCGCTTTGTTGCAGCGCGGAATCGGCGGCGCGTCGCCTCTCAGTGTCACTGTTAATTGGGCTGAGAAGGTATTAGCTGAATCTTCCAAACAAATGCCACCTCGATTGGATTGAGGGCTGCAACCGGACTCGCTCTTCAAGCTGTTCTCGTGACGCTTCGCGACCCCGCGACCCCTTCATCCCAAAGCAAAAACTTTCAAAATGAATCCAGTCGGCTTGCGAGGTTCAGTAAAGACAGCGGGATCGTTATTCGACAATTTGGCGGGAAGACCGTAGCGTTAGCTTGCTATGTGATACTTTGTCGTGCCAGTTGTTCTCTCTTTTGTGATTTCATTCCTGACATAAATTCACAGCTTGACAAAGTTCCAAAATCTTCGCACCATTAACAGTCGCGCGAGACAAAAGTAGCCGGCGTCGAAGCTCGGATTCACGAGCTGCGCAAGCTAACATTGGACGCCGCTCAAAGCCGAGCGGCGGAAGGCTTTGTAACGAAGCGCTAGCGTTTGTTTTGTTTCATGTCCCGGTTCTGTCAAGTACCTCCAAGTCCGTCAAAAGCGGATTCCAGCGGAGAATAAGAAAAGAAGCGTGCCCTAACTTACGAAAAACTGGCAAGGGATGAAAGTCGAAAATTCCATGCCCGTTGTTGGGCTCCGAGAAAAAGGCGAGAAGAAAGGGAGCGAGATAAGCAGATAAGAATGGCGATCCTCCCGACCGTCCTTATTTGGAGGCAATTCATGAATTATTTTTTTCCCCCCTTCCAGGATCTGGACGGCTCCAAGGGGAACTCCCTGAGCCCTTACCCCCTGCACAATGCTACCTCACCGGGCAAAGACGAAGGCGGCGCCGGGGGTCGGCCGTGCGGCGACGGCGGCGCGGCGGCGGGCGCGCTGGGAACCCCGGAGAGACGCAAAGGGAGCCTGGCGGACGTGGTGGACACACTGAAACAACGTAAGATGGAGGAACTGATCAAGAATGAACCGGAAGGTCAGTCTGGCTTTCGCTTTCTCTCCCTTCGGGGCCTTCGTCTGTTCCCGCTTGTCCTTTTCTTTCCTTCTCGTTTGAAAAAGCTTCACGAAGCTTCGCGAAGCACCCCCGGTGTGTTTTATTTTTCGGTTCCCGCGCGCCATCTCGCTACAATTGGAACCGCGGCTAACGGAAGCGACTCCAGACAAGTCAATCACAGACGCTGCTTTAGCCTCGGAAATTAAATCTCGGCTTTTGACAGTCGGACTGAACCAGTCGGGAGTTAAAATTAGCCTTTGGCCAACTCTAATTACCCCACCTTGGCAGATAACCCCCGGCGCTTTAGTCACTCCACGCGGCGCTGATAATGGTGATAAGGAGATGGCCAACAGGTGTCTCATCTCCTGATAGAAATCCCTTTTATTGGCCTTGCCCTGTTTGGTGGAAAAACAACTTGCGGCGAACGTTTCTCTGGCCTCTCGTGACATTCTGCCCGTCCAAAAAAGAAAAAAAAAGGTTACGGCGCAGTGAAAGAAACACTCGCAAGAGTGTTTGCCGGCCTTTGTCGGAACTTGTTTATGTGTGTGCGCGTGTGTGTGTGTTCCGCCTATAGTTTCCGCTGGGGCATCAACCGGCTTTTCATTTCAAGCTGTGATGTGCTAACCTTATTTTTTCGAGCTTTTCTCTCCGCTTTTCAAAGCGGTCAAGACCGCCGCTGGTCCGCTCCCTCGCTGTCTGCTTGTTTTTTTTTTTTTTTTTTTAAATTCCGGTCGATAGAGAGGTCTGTTGCGGCGCGTGCGTGCACCCACATAGATACAAAAAAAGAAAAGGAAAAAGGGAAACTGCTGTTTGTCGAACTGAGCTGTAATTGAGGTGTGTTTCGGGTTTTTCGCTGTTTCGGCTGCGAACTGGCAAGGGAGGGGTAAAAAAAAACAAAAACAATAATGGATCTTTATGAGTCAGCGAGGGCAAAAAGAGAGAAATGAAAAGAGGAAAGAAGGAGAGTTAAGAAGTGATCGAGAACGTCTGGCGTCTTCACAGAAGGTAGTGGCGAGGAGTCGGCTCCGGGTTCAAATGAAACGGGCCGGCGAAACCGCTTTCGGGACCGGGCGAGACGGAAAGGGACTAAGGGGGTGGTGGGGGGGACACTGGAAAGGGAAGGGGGCGGTATTGAGGGCGAGATCAAAATCCTTCTCCTATGTGTCCCGGCTGGCTATTGTTTGGCTGCGCGGCTCACAATGGCCATTAGCAGCAAACAGCAGGTTGGGATGAAAATTTAATGAAGGCTCTAATCATTATGAAAGGCCCCGAATATTACCGCTACACACATACACACAAACACACACATACACACGCGCACACACTCACGCTGGAATATCGCTTCCAGCTGGATCAATGGCACGCGACCCTTTTTCGAGGAGCAATAACGGGGAGGGGCGCGGGTAAGATGCGAGCCAAAGACACAAAAAACAATAAAGATCTCGAAACTCAAAAAGGAGGCCGGATTTTGCCGAGGGTGGCCTTGAGCTACACTTCACACCCGCCCGCATGCACAAAAGACGTCAGAAGCAAAGTAAGTTTGTGGCCGGCGTTGCTCTACTTTAATGGGAGATGAATGGACTTTCTGTGCTTACTGGGGCAGAGTGTGGACACCCGCAAAAATGTGCGCGCCTCTCCCGACAATGCCAACATTCACCCGCGTTGATGTGTAACGTTTCAGGATGTCGTGTGTGTTTGCGTCCAAAGCAGCTCATAAATGACTCGCCGCGTTATCCCCCCCCCCCCCCCCCCACGCTCTGCCGCTCCCCCCCCCCCCCTCATTCATCTTACTCTGCTGCTCACCCACTACCCCTTGAGACACACCGCAGACACGCACGACACGACGTGACGGCCCAGGTGCGCGGGAGCACCCACCCACGCATTCCTCAAGAGCAACGAAGCGGACGAAGCTAAGAAGGCTTTGCCGCCTTGCCCGTTTGCGGGGCCACGATGCGTTTGTCGAGGCGAAGGGATGCGGGATAATGAGAGCGAGAATCAATTCCCTAGAAAGATGACCGAAACGAACACCCGCACAAAAAGATGCATATGCACATGTGGCTTGGGCAGCGCCTTGGGGCCATGACTTTAAGCTAATACAACCCCGCTTGGGTGGGAGGGTGAGCGAGAATCAATTCCCTAGAGAGATGACCGAAACGAACACCCGCACAAAAAGATGCATATGCACATTGTGGGTGCCTGGTTCTCGAGTAGTTCAGTCTGTGGTTGCTAACTGGATGACTCGTCACCGCGGGATCCTGGTTTCAAAATTCAAGGCACCCGAACCCTAAAACAGCTCCCTCAGTGTTGCGGGTTGCCCCGCCCCCCTCCCCTCCCGGAGGGGATCACAGTAGGCTTCGTACAATGTATTGACAGATGCAAGGGTGCAGAAATGGGTCGGCAGAATCAAACGGGGACTGATGGATCTGTCGAACTAGATCAAAGGGGTCGGACCCATACCGCGGCACTTTTGACAGCGAGCACACAGACGCACACCGGAAAGCACTGGAACAGGCACACCGGCAACCCTGGAGGTCAAGTGCAATGGCGCAGAATTCTTTTTTTTTTTTTTTTTTTAGAGCTCGGCATGGTCGCCGCTTCGCAGTGCTCTAAGACACCAGTCTCCATCCTGCGAATGCCAACTCAATGACAGATGTCGCACAACACACACACACACACACACATGCGCACACGCAGCACTTCATCTACTTCCAAGGCAGTGAGGGATCCAAGGGCCTTGCTTTTAGAGAGCACTGAGGCATTTTATAGGACAGCACTTAGGCGAGGCCATTGTGCCAGACGAGCACACACTGGCCGCGGCTCCCCTCACGCCTCCGTTCACTCCAGTGGGTGACAATGGGAAGGGCGGATACACTCTGCCAAGGAGCAGGAGCGGGAGAAAGAAAAAAGGAGGGTGGAAGAAAAAAAGCTTGATAAGTGGAAGGATCGGGGCCAGTCTTTCGTTGGTCGGTCCACCTCCCCCACGTCTTTATTTTTCGTCATCCTTTCACCGCCGTGGCTAGCACACATGCTAAACGTCAACAATGGCATATACAAAGTCCTCACACAGAGCCTTCACTTTTAAGCACAGTGCACCTGCGGCCATTTGTGACCGTCAATGCGCTAAAAGACCCAAAAACTGGTACAGTAGTTTCTGAGCTTTCATCAACTCGAGTCAAAGTCAAATCGGCATGCGATTCAAATGGAGACTTTTTTTTTTGCCCTTTTGTTTGGTTTTTCGCCCACTCCCCCACCTCCTCTTTTTGCGCCATGAGAAACCGGGCGGCCGCGTCGTGCGCGGCCGAACCTGAGGCCTATTGTGCGGCCGTCCATTGTTGCCCCGATGAAAGACGCATTCAAGTCACTTCTCTGACTCAATTGTTCCGCCTCGGCTTTCTCTTTCGCCTTTCCCTGCTCCGACAATCGCGGGATGAAACTCCCATTCTGCCTTTCTCTCCCCCCCCCGTCCAGAAGAACGATATCGAGGACATGAATAGTATGCGTGTCCGCGCATGTGTGTGTGTTGGGTTTTAAAAAATACTTTTGTCCAATACAGAAGCATAAAGGGGCTTAGAGAGAGGAGAGAGGGTCCTGCAGTTTTCCTGATGGTCTCTGCATGCGTGTGTGTGTGTGTGTGTGTGTGTGTGTGTGTGTGTGTGTGTGTGTGTGTGTGTGCCATCGGCCTCCCGGCATGGCATTAAGTTAAGGACAAAGGCTCGAGGTTCATGAATCAGCCGAGGCTTCCAAGCTTGGCTATTGTGGCCGAGTCACAGTGTGAGTGTCCTGCAGCATGCTGAGCATATGCGTGTGTGTGTGTGTGTGTGTGTGTGTGTGTGTGTGTGTGTGGTCATATCTGGTGACCAGGCAGGTGCGGTCGATATGTCTACAGTATGTGCAATGTGTGTATCAAGCTGAGTCGATATGCGTTTCCGGGCAAGTCTTACGTCCCAAATAATTGACAGCCCCCCACCCCCCCACCCCCAGTACTCCCTCCCTAGTTCACTTCCATTCACCAAATGTGTCTGCCAATCAAATCATTGGCAATTGATCTCGTCTTCTCATTGACTCTCTTCATTTAGCACGGCCTGTTGTATACTCCTTACCCCCCCCCCCCCCGTCAGAAGTCCCACCATTACCATGGAGAGACAGAAGAATGTTTTTTTGGGGGGGGGGGGGTGCTGCATAAGAGCTCGAAGGTTAATTCGTTTTCTGAACCAAACTTTTATCAGTCGGCTTACTTCCTAGGGGAGGTAGTGAGAAGCCTGATGGACAGCAAATTCATCTTGGTTCCTCTATCTATGCCAGAGGTGTCAAACATAGGGCCCGCGGGCCAGAACCGGCCCCCGGGGAGCTTCGATCCGGCCCTCAGGATCATTTAAAAGTGAAAAAAATGCATTAAAGACACAGAATGAATATTTTAAATGAAATGCAATTGGTGGATTATATGCTAGGGGGCGCACTGCTTTGATCACAGTCGAAGACAACATTGTTTTGATCGGGGAAGAAAACAGCAGTCTCAGTCTGTCACCGAGATAGACCCAACGCAGCAAATGATATGAAAGCGCCAATCAATGCTTCTTGAGACCAAAACAAAGGAAAGAGACGATTATTTTGGTGATTCATAGCACAGTATGGTATAATGTTAATGGTTCGGCCCACTTGACATCTACCGAGTCCGTATGTGGCCCACAATGTAAAATGAGTTTGACACCCCTGATCTAGGCCAACGACGTACAGGGACAAGCAGAACAATTGAATGCTATTTTGTCCCCGTCTCATGTCCCTCAAATGCGGATAGCCATCAAATAAGGCCTTCTAATCCTTTAAAGGAAATCTTGCGATGCTGTCGTGCCTGTCAGCAGAGCATGATTTATAAATCCGTCATGGACGTGACGGACTTGAACGGGGTTGATTCACAGCGTGTGATTGGTTGACGGGAGTTTTGTCCATCCGTGCAGAGTGTTTGCTGATGGGGAGATTTGGTGGCCTTCAAGAAGCTTCCGGTGTTTGGGTTTGACCGCTTTGCTGTCACTCGGACGGATTAAGACCACGTTTCGACAAGGTGGGACTTCTTAGTGAGACCTCGGCTCACGAACAAAAAAATGTTTTGGACTGATAGAGCTGGGGTGTCGTATCCAGACGGAATGTGGCCTTATAGCACCGCGAACGACACGGTTTGATCGGTTGCCGAACATGCCAAAAAGCTTCGCGCTGGGCCGTCTTGCGCGTGTAAGTCGCTTTGGCAAAGTCTGAAATAGTTTCGAAGTATAGCAGTGGAGCAACAAATCCTCCACGTGGTTTGAACCCAAATGAAGCCCTGGCGTTATTTGAGTCAGATGTTAGGGACAAGAACCCTATAAGCCCGTCCGTGCCCGGCTTCCTTTTCTGTCCCATCTTGGCGCCCACGCCAATGCTCCTCTGGAGTGATTGTTGTCCTTCCATCCCCTTCTTTCGGATCCCCACCATCCCTCCTCTTCGCTGGCAGCTCGCCCTTCTCTTCACCCCTCTCCGGCTTGTCCCCCTTCCAACGCCCCCCCCCCCCCCCACCTTCCCAATTCCGTCTTTTTCCACGCGCGCCCTCCATTCATGCTTCCTCCTGTCCTCATCCTCTTCCCTGGCTGGGCTCGGAAGCAGTGAACAGGTGTTGTCTCCTTTTGATTTGGGTGCGTTCGGATTAATGTTGTCAGCTCAGCTGTTAAAACAACTGCCACCGCCAGATGCCAGTCAGTTCGGGGCTGGAGCTGTCACCTACACACACGCGCTCATGTTCGCAGATGCAATCGCTCTCTGTCACACGCGCAGACGTGCAGGTCCTCTTGGCTCATTGTTACAGCGACGGCGCAAATCAGCTGCTGCGCGCCAGTCGCGCTTTTGTAACCCAGGTGGGTTTTTGTGTCGCCTGTTGTGACGTGATACCGCGCCGATCATGAAAGCGCAGTCAAGATCCCCTCGTTTCAACCGTCGGGCTGAATCAACATCGGAAATTAGTTGGAGGCAATTTTCAAATCGCAAAGTAAAAATAATTGTTTGCGTTATCGTTGGAATGTGATTTACGGCTTGTTTCTGCAACTTGTTGGAGAGAATTTTGTCGGCGGACAAAATGCCGACAAAACCGCAAATGCTTTAAAGTTAACAAGCCTAACTTCTAAAACCAAAACATTAATACAGACCATATTTTCCGGATTATAAATCGTACTGGAGTATAAATTGCATTTTTGGGGGAAATGTATTTGATAAAAATCCAACACCAAGAAGCGGCGCCATCTTGAAAGGCGATTTAAAATCAAAATCAAATTACGAACAACAGGCTGAATAAGTGTACAACTATGCTAACGTTACACGACGCATCAACAGCGAACGGAGAACATGCCTGGTATGCTCACGAAACATATTAAGAGTTATTCCGATAACGATAGCATAAAGAACATGCTAACAAGATTAGCAAACAGTTTCACTCCAAATCACAAAATCCAACGAAATCTTCATTTTCGGTGTCACTTTCCAACAAATCTGCCAACTCAGAGGTAGAAGATGCAGCACTTCCTCTTCTATGTCGCTTACATCAGACTCCTCGTTGACTAATCAACACAGACCTAGAATGCCCTCTAGTGGTTAAATGTGAAAATAACGTGAAATGACGGAATAATTTGTTCATAATTTCACACATAAATAGGCCAAACTATGAAAAAAACCCTGTGATTTATAATCCGGAAAATACGGTATCATAACCTGATATTGTTTAGTGTAATACAGATTGATTTATTACTTATGTTTGTCAAAAGAAAATGCACAAGAAGGGGTCCTGCTGGCAAAGATCGGAATATTAACCTGAGAATTAAAAAAAAAAAAAAAAAGACAAATCGACGATTGTTCCAAAGCGTTCAGCCCCGTTCAGTCGTGAGTGAAAAACATGATTTGAAGGGACACGTTTTGCTCTTGTGATCCTCATGAGAACGATTACTTGGCCCAACGAGCGTGTTTACATCCACCTCTCGCCTCCTTCCGTCTCTGATTCACGCTCGTGCTTTTTTTTTTTTTTTCTGCGTGTCCGCGTTTGTCACCGTTATCTTTGGATGCGGGACCTTGTTCCACACACGCACACACAACAACCCTTCTTTTATTTGGGGTTTTTTTTCCTTCCCCGCCACAACTTTGAATGAGCGTTAACTTTAGAAACGGCATCCAGCCTGCAAAATGCGACTAGAAATGTGATTAAGCATAAATCATCAGCATCCGCTGACGCGTTGTGAGATCATAAGCGTCTGTTGGGTGTCATACCAGGACAACGAGTCGAGTGGTAGTTTTTGCGTTCAATTTTTACAATGCCGAAATAAATATTGTGTCATTAATCAACATGTTTTTGTTTTTTTTTAAATTTAAAAAAATAGCAAGGCCTCAAAAATGATTTGTTTAACCCTTTCAGGTACAGCAGTCACTCCAGTGGAACACTTATCAGGTTTGCCTTATTTGAGCATGAAAGGGTTAAAAATATGATCACAAAATGAACCTATAGTTTGGGAATTCAAAGTACAAAATTAAAAAATACATGAACACAAAATAAAATCATAACTGAAACTAATTAAACACACATTTGAAATAAAATGTGAAAAATGAACTACAATAAAACCACAGTTAGAAAAAGAACACACTTTGTAAACTGCTTTGAATATGTGACACATTTCAAAATAAAAGCTAAAAAAATCAATGCAAAATAAAGCTCAGGCCCCAACGACTTTGAAAAAGTCAGAAAGTAAAGTTGAAAGAAAACTTTTTGGCCGCAGACTAACAAAACCACCACAGAGTATCATTTGAAATGCCGTGCTCAACTTTTTCGCGCCGGTTCCCCGCGTAACATTTTGGCCATTTGCAGATGAAATTCTGATGAGAACGCTTCGCACGAATCACTGGAAGTCCCCCTTGCCCGGAAAGCGTCTTCATACTTGAGTGCAAGCCTCACACTGGCCAGTCTCGTGATACGGTTTCAAGGAGCCGCGCTCACTCACACACTGGACGCTTGTTTGTTGATCTGACACACTTTTACACGCCCGCAACGCTCACGCAGCCAACAGTGAGCCCTCTTTTTAATCTTATTTATTTATTATAATTATTATTATTTTAAAGTTTCCTTGCTCTTTTTTTATCAGTTTACTTCAAGGAAAATAGAAATTGCTGAATGCTTAAAAAAAAATCAATTTGCAATATTTCAATTTGGAAACATGAATTTGATTACTTGTTGTGCCCGATAGCAACCGCACTTTTTATGATTTTTTTTTTTTTTAAATGATGAAGCAAAGCACAGACTACCCGCCCTTCCTCCTACTTTAGCAACAATGGCGCCCTCCCTTATGTGTTTTGTTGGCTCGCTTCACTCATTCACTCCCAAAGACGTTTTTAAACGTCTTTTCAGTCTTGGTCCAGAATTGGCTGGTACTGAATGAGTTAATCACGCAAACAAGTTTATGGGCCAAGGTTATCATACACCAACCAAGTCCTTTGGTATCTGCGCTACATTGTAGCTAAACATTGTGAAGACAATTAGCCCGCTCGGAGAGTCCAGTCACGGGTTACTCAGGAAGGAAAGGCGGCCGGCCACCGAGGAGTGGGGATCGGAAAACCGGCCGATATGTTCCAGAAGCAACGCAGCCCAAGTGGAAACAAGCGGTAGCTTTAAAAGAGCGTTCGCCTTACGTAGTTCACACATCAAATACACATGAAGACTCGAACCCTTTCTTGCACCCTGTAACCTGATAAGCTGTCCACTGTTGTGACCGCTGTCCCTCAAAGGGTTAAAATATGGCAGCTTCAAGTGGCGGAATCAATTCTGTCTTTACATTGGCCACAGATAGGCCAAAGTCAGCTCGAAGGTGCTTCGCCATCATACTCACTTATTCACTCACCCCCGCTGGCTGAAAAAAAAAAGTCATCTTCCCATGGAAATGACAGGCAAAAAGCTCAGAGCACACACATGCTAGTCAGCCCAGCATTCCTGGACTAGTTGGGTGCTTACTGCGGTCGGGTCTAATGGTTCTCACATGCCCATCGCCCTTATCTTTGAGAGGGACAATACGGGCCTTTTTTTTTTTTTTTTTTTAACTCACTTGAAGACTTTACAAGGCACTTTTGTTTGATGGGACAAACACTCGCAAAGTTTAGAGGGAGCGACCGCAACAACAACAACAACAAAAAGATGCAGATATCAAAACAAAACTTATCACAGAATAATCGCAAATCAAGGAGAACTAAGTTGTTGTTATTTTTTTTTTAACTCCCTTGAAGACTTTACAGGGCATTCTTGTTTGTAGGGACAAAAACTCGCAAAGTTTAGAGGGAGCGACAGCAAAAAAAAAAAAAACTGATATCAAAACAAAAGTTATCGCAGGATAATCGCAAATCAAGGAGAACTAAATTGGGATTTTTTTAAACTCCCTTGAACACTTTAGAAAGCATTCTTGTTTGATGGGACAAAAACTCGCAAAGTTTAGAGGGAGCGACAGCAACAACAAAAAAAAAAGATACAGAGATCAAAACAAAAGTTATCGCAGGATTATCGCAAATCAAGGAGAACTAAATTGGGATTATTATTATTATTATTATTATTTTTATGTTTTTTTTACAAAAAGACCCCGATGCAAAGCCGGCATGCTCATGTCAAGAGCTTCTTGCCGTGCTGTCCGTCTCCGCGCCATTGCTTTGACAGGCAGACGAAAAATGTCACGACTCAGTGGAGAAAACCGCATGTGTGCGCGTGTGTCTTGTCTTGTCTTGCTAATGCGTGGGTCCGTCCTCCGCCCCCCACCCCATACACAGCAGGGCCCGACACACAATGTCTTCTTTTGTTGTCACGTTAAAGTGATGCAATAAAGCCGCGCGGCGACAAGGACGGCCCGCGGGCCACTGCAGTGTGACAGGGATGTGGAGCGCGCGCTTGCGTCAAAAAGTGGAGACGCGAGCGCTGACGAGGAGTTATTGCCACAAGACAGATTGCAAGTGTCATTTTACATTACGGCCGCTCCAGCCAGAGAACGCGTGCAAAGCGCGCGCGCGCGCGAACAGGCGCGTGCGCGCACGCCTCAGCCTACTTTAACAAGATGCGTTTGACAGCAAGAGATGTGCGTGCCTTAATAGAATGCCCAGACTATTCCATTGTCACCTCAGGAGGAGATATCGGGAATTTTCGTCCTGGATTTTGACAAGAATTGGACTTGAAATGGAACAAAAATTCAGGAAAAGGTGGATTTAAAGCAACAGGAGGGAACAATTTGACCACTAAATACCAAGTTAAGAATGATTTGGATGCTACAAAGGGACTTCAAATGATGAGGAAAATATCTCTGTGGGCACCAGGGCAACCCAGTCTAACTTATTTTTGCAATCCGAAACGTATTTGGACCAGCGAAAATTTATTTTCTAAGAACTAAGAACACCACGGCTAGTATTTAGACCAAAATAATTTTAATTTGAAACAACGTGCACACTGGCTTCAATCAATTATGGACATATCTCTGTGGTCACCATGACAACAAGCCGACAACAACAGGGAGTCATTTATGGACCGGCCGGGACTTACGTCTACTTAGATACTTGGTACTGATTTTTTACAGTTTTACAATTGTGGTGTGGTGGAGGAGGGAGACACTTGATAGATCGATTTTTTTTTAAACAGTTTCTCTGTGACCCCAAAACTTCAGCAATTACAATAACGCGAGGAATTTGTTGACGAATGCAAATATCATATGTTCGGGATCCAAGGTGACTTAAGTCAAGCACCGATTCAAACACCTCGATGATCCCGTCCGGGCGTTTCGTGATCATCGAGGTCGCCGCGGTAATTGGAGGGCAAAAAAGGGGCGTGTGCGCCTGCGAGTGTGTGAACGGAACATACTCCCTCCCTTTGCAAAAAACACAAGACAGCATCGTTAATTTCCACCGGCTCCAGAAAAATAAATAGATCAATAAAAAAATAAAGAAAGAAAGAAATGAGAGGATGGGAAAAAAATGTTTGTCGCCGCAAAGTTAGCCGGCGACTTTCTCGAATGTCGCTCCAGATTTGTGGTTTTCATTTTTTTTTTTTTTTTTTTGCCCTTCATCATTCTTTTGCAATGTCGCGCCCTCGCCGCTGCTATTTCCGACTGCCAGTGTGTGCGTGTGTGTGTGTGTGTGCGTGTGTATCAGGCTCTCCGAGATTTCATGCCAGTATCAGAATTGGCTGTGGGTTTGGTTCAAATCAAATTGGACATAAGCACCCACAACACCATCTGTTAGGCAAAGGCAAGCGGAGTGAAGGGCACAACTCTCTGAGTGCGGATAAATGGATTTTCAATTTATTAAATTGTTGACTGACACCCTCCGAAATTTTCACTTCCCGCGCCGCCCGCCAACTATTCTTAGAATGTCGCGTTTCGAGCTATACGGCGATCGGGCCGAGAGGCGCTAATATTAGCAGCGGGAGAAAGAAGCGCTACATCTGTTGTTTGGATTCACATGCGATGTTCAAAATATAGAAAACTGGACTTTTTAACTGCCTGTTGACAAATAGTCGGGCCCCGAAAGTGGCAGCTGAACGACCAAGTCGTCTTCGATGTCGAGCCAAGAGTTAAGCAGAGCTGCTGGATTTTAATTGCCACTACAGATTAGCGTTAGCACTCGGCAGTTGACAAATAGTCGGGCCCGGAAAGTGGCAACTGAACGACCAAGTCGTCTTCGATGTCGAGCCAAGAGTTAAGCAGAGCTGCTGGATTTTAATTGCCGCTACAGATTAGCATTAGCATCTCATACTTGCTTGTCGAAGTCGTCGACGCAGTTCGGTGGATTTGTTTGGCGATGTGTCAGCGATACTAAGACAACCGTGTGTCGAAGCGTTGTGCCTTTCAAGGGGCGTGGCTTAGTGAGTGACGTCAGTGACATGGCTGGTTAGTCTCAGTGCAAGGTGGGGGTTTTTTTTGGGGGGGGGGGGTGACAGAGGCAGTCAGGTTGGTCAATTGCTATTGGCGCTCGGAAATCACTCTGCCGGCCCCTCTCCTATCGGATGGGCCCTTAGTGGGAGTCGGAAAGTAAATAAGAGGGATTTTTGCTGTTTACACAAGGTGGGGGGGGGGGCTTCACCATCGCGGCGACTGTTGCCAAGAGCCGCTAAAGCAACGAGGAAGTAATTGGTGCTGCGAGTTGCTCACCTCACAAAAAAGGTGGACAAAAAGCGTTGTGCGATACGTCTGTTCTCCCTCGATATTACAGCACCCCTTTCTCTTTCTTACCACCCGCCTCCCCCTCCTTATCCCTTTGCCTTTGGCAAAGCGATTTGGACCCCCATTAGAGGGAATCAATGGAAATGTGTCCAGACACATGGACCAGCACAACCAGACATGAATTGATCATCAAAATAACAACATCATCATTGCTTAAAAAGGAGCATGTTGGAAGGCGAGATAGCCAGACTGTCAAGCAAATGCTTTGGGAGGAAATACGATACGATGAAAGACGGGTAGGCAAATCCAAAAATGCGCAAGAGGCCCGTCTGGAAGTTTCACAACGCAAGACGATCCAAAAAGAAGAGATTGCAGGTGATGTGGAGCATCGCGGCACACCTGGCTTATATGTTCACCGTCACGAGTCAAGTTCGTTCGTCCCAATGAGCCTTCAAGAGACTTTCCACCATGTTTAGAGGTCTTAACTCGGTTAAGATAACGCACTTGACCAGTTCGCAAGATGACACTGGCAACGATTTAGGTCTCGCCCGAACTGAGTTCTTAATCTAATCGCGCCATCGTATGTAAACATACTCTGTCTGCCTCTTGTCACGTTTGCGCCGCTGTCTCAATACTTCAGTGTTCGGGGGGGGGGGGGGGGGGCAGGAGGGGCAGCGGGGGCCTAGACAAACGCCGCCACCGCTTGTATAATTGCGTATTCAACGCTGACCCCTGCTCCGCTCGGAAAAGCGGTGAGGGAAGGATGAAGGAGGGAAGTGGCGGGAGGAGGGGAGAGGCGGAGGTGGGGTAGTCAGAGCCACATCTTGCCTGCCAAGGCAAGTCAATGTGGAGCCTGTTTTTTTTGGGGGGGGGGGGGGGGTCCAAAGCCAGGGCCTTTTTCCTGTGGACCCTCCTTCTTCTCCTTCATCCTACGTCTTCCTCAGAGCCCGGCTGGGTCTGGCGCTGGCACAGAGGCCCCTTTGTTGTGCACCCGAGAGCTCGGACTCTCTTTTTTCACTCTCTTTCCACATCACCCCCCACTGCCCCCCCCCCGCCCCCCCTTCGCTTCGTCATTCCACCTCCACCTCGCCAGTCCCTCCCTCCCTCCCTTTCACAAATATGAGATAATAGGAAAAACCGAGCTGGCCACTTGTGGTGACTCAGAGCAAAAAAAAAAAAAAAAAAAAGAAACCCCAAAAAACATGTGAGCGAACAATAGAAAGTGTGAAAGAGAAACGAGAGATGGCACTGTTCCTGAGCTGGACCGCCACCCGATTTTGGGAGATCTGTGAGATCTAAAAGGGAGAGCTCCAACACACACACACACACACACACACACACACACACACACACACACGCACACAAAATTATACATCTCTCTCTCTCTCTCTCTCTCTCTATATATATATATATATATATATATATATATATATATATATATATACAGTATATATAATATATATAATTGTTTTAAAAATTAAAAATTTGAAAAAAAATTAAAAAATAATTTGAAAATGTTATATATATATATATATCATCTTAAAATTATTTTTTTAAACTAAGTCGGGTATCCTCCCAAAGCCCCACCCTTTTAATATGCAGGCCCAAATGGGCACAAATGCTCTCGGCGCTTACCTCATGCTCAGACTCAACGTCACAAAAGAAAAAAAAAAAAACACATGGGAGTTTTTTGGGGTTTTTTTTTTTTGGGTGGAAAGTGTTGTGCTGTCCTTTTGCATGATGTGGTTCCTGGCAAGCATCGGGAGTCGGGAGCGGTTGCTATGTTTTCGTGCAACTGTCGTGTTCGATTAGAGCCCAAAATGAAGTAGAACGTGAAATAAAGTGGAAAATGTGTCAAGCAAACTGCAATTAACAAAAGTGGTGGGGGGGGGGGGGGTGGTGGAAGGTATAACATTAAATTCATTCACAACGTGCCGTGTCTGCAGCTCAGGTTTTAATATTTTATGCACTGTATTTAATAATGTTCAAAAATTCTAAAATTAATCCACCAAACAATGCAATGAAGTTAAGATGTCCGATATATATTTTTTTAAATGTAACCGTGTAAAATATAAAAATGACATTAAATCAAGTGGAATGAATGAACTACAATGAAATCAAATTAATTAAGAAAAAAAAATTGACGTATTATATGGTTCCCGGAAACTCTCAAGGTCATTAATATATTAAAATAAAATAGAATTAAATGAAATAATGTTCTATACTGTCATAATAATGAACAATACAGCATGAAATAAACATTACAGGTACTTTGCTGCTTTTTATGCAACTCCCAATGAATAAATAAATGACAAAAATTTTTTAATATATATATATATATATATATATATATATTTTTTTTTTTAATTACTTCATGATTTTACAAATTTTTGGTTGACCTTGTCGGACGGGAAAGCAGGAAAAGGACTTTTCTGGCGAAAGTCATTCAGCTATGAGGAGCTCAACAAGCAAGCGCTTGAGGGGACAAGGCGGTCACAGTTGACAGAACCCCACACACACACACATAGAGTACGTGTGTCCATTTCTGGATTGTGTTTATCGAGGTGCGGGGTCAATGCGGGTTCATTCCGTGCCGGGTATACATCATCAATTAACATCTCCTGCCTTCTTTCTGTATGTTTTTTTAATTATTTTTTTTTGCACAATAAAAGAGCCTCTTGGCTTTTTATTAATAGTTAAAAGATCCACCCTCCCCAACTCCGGCCTGTCACTTGGGACAATGGCTGCAGCCCTGTTAATAAATAAAAATACTAACTAGAGAGATGGAGACAAGAGAGGCAGAGAGAGAGAGAGAGAGAGACAAACGGGCCCTCGCTGCCATTTGTTGTTCCCTCTCACTTGTCAAAGCTCTTTGGCTTAAAAGCCTCTGTCATTGTGGAGCAAGGGGGTTGGAGGGGGGCGGGGGTGGCTGAACATGGAGCATTGGCGGGGAGGGAGGTGGGGGGGGGCTAATAGCACCTGTTGGGGTGATGGTGAGACAGCTGTCAGAGAGCGAGGGAAACACGGCAGCAGCGCACTTCTTCTCGCTCTCTGGGCGTCCACCGTATAAGAGTGAGGCAGAGGCATGAAGTTCCGGATCGATCCTTCCCCTCTAACGCTTGACTAAGTCGTCGGCGGGAGGTTTCAGGACTCAGGAGGGGTTGCCGCAGAATGTCGGGGGCTTGGGTTGTGAAATATTTGGGTAAGACGCGTGCGAACGGCTACGGCGACATATGCTAACGTTTAAAACCAGGATTGACGTCGGATGCGGCTAATATGTTTCACATATTTGCCGTTTGGATGACGTTGACTGCAACATTGAGTTGTCATTCGGAAACATCCGCCAAACGCTTTCGCGTGCTAAATAAGTGTAAAAAAATAATAATAATAATTTTGTGCCATTAAGTGGATTTTACCAAAGGTTGCTAATCTCATTTATTCAAATCATCGATTGAAGTTTTGATGTTTATCGATGTCGCCCGCGACGACAAAACTTGACAATATTGGACAATTTCAAGTTCAACAACATCACCCGGCCCATTAAAATAGATGACTGACTTGCTACTCGATGAGTTGTCGATTAATCGATTAACTGTCGCACCACTTGAGTTATGTCGCGCAAATCAGGAATTCGTTGTCATGTCTCATGACCGTATATTAGTTTGCGTATGATTAGTTTGAGGCATTTTTCCAAGTCAAGTAAAACTCAACTTATTGGAAGAAAAAAAAAATCAAAATCAATCTGTCGCAGCAACAGCACAACCTTACATCTGTCTTTTCATTCCAGTTTATGAGGTGGTAGCGCGGGAATAATCCAAGGACAAACAAACTTTTGCCTCATCTGCGCGCATGGCGCAGTCGCATCTACTCGTAAGAGAGTGCGTGTTTGTTTTGTGGCTCTCTGTGCATTAGTGCGAGCGTGAGCGTGTGTGTGTGTGTGTGTGTGTGTGTGAGTGTGTTTGCATTGGCTGACGGGGTTAATCTCGCTCCCCACACCCCGCAGTGTGAAAAACCTCCCTCGGTGCTTCTTATCCTAAAGTGCAGATGGCTTCCCCAGTAAATAATATTTGCATCCTTACTCTTGTCTCAGCACTCAGGCATCGGGCAGATCATTTCAAGATTTGAAAACAAATGATAGGATCTTAAAAAGAACTCCAAAATGGAGGGAGTAGGTACCAATCAAGAGGCGAGCAGCAGTATTGTGGACCAACTGGAGACGCTTAATGGAGGATTGGCTGACTCCAAAGTAAAGTGCATTGCAGTAATCCAGCCGGAAAGAAGTTGGATTGAACAATGGCACAAATTTGCCAGTCCAATTTAATATCACTGTCCAGTCGAAGACCCAAGTTCGAGATCGTTGACTTAAGATAAGGAGCCACGGGGCCCCCAGTCTACAGGATGGGATGTACGAGGGCCACCGGGACCAAACACCATCACTTCTTCTCTTTTCATTGAAATTCAAGAAATTTGTGCCATCCGGGTCTTGATTTCCTCCAGACCGGAAAAAAAATAGCCTCAATGAGAAATTTCAGAGACAGTGGTCCCCTCAGTTACGATGGGAGCACGTTCTCAGACTGGAAACATCCCCGAAGGAGTGGCATCAGTTTTTGTTTTGTTTTTGTTCGTTTTTTCATGTGAGCGTGGAAGCGCTCACATAAGCGAGGGCACTGCGGAGTGTGTGCGTGCGTGCATGTGTGTGTATGTGTAGAGAAACAAAGCGTCGGCTGATAATGTGTCCATTGTGGCGGGTGCATTAAGGCCCCTCTTTGTCTCAGGGCCCACAGGGCTAATGATTCTCTAGCAGCAGGTGAGAGGCAAAAAGCCTCTCGCACTTCCTCTCCCCGCGCGGTCCACTTGTCTCTCGCTTTGTCTTGCGCCGGCTCGCTCCGCTTTTTCCTTTTTTTTTTTTGTGGCCCCGCTCTCGCGCATTTGTTTTTGTTCCTCCGATTTCCTCTCGCTCGATGATACGCCGATCCTGTCCTTTCTCTGCCCCACTCTCTCTCTCTGTGCCTGCGCCTGCTGATGCGGCCATTAGGCCGAGCCGCTGTTGCCTTTATTACAGTAAATGGACTTGAAAGGTGTTTGATTGTCATATTGGCCAGCCGACTAAATCCCACCCCCCTATCCCCCCCCCCCCCCCCAACCCTCTGTGTCCTTCATCCTCCTGAACAGAAGCTCCCAGCATCGAGAGGCTGCTCTCAAAGGAGTGGAAGGACAAACTTTTGGCCATGGGCTCAGGGCACATCGGCGAAATTAAAGGTAGGTTACGTTGCACAACTCGCGCAACACTGGGAACCTCAAAGTCCTCGAGCATTATAAAAGATGGACTCGTTGCTCTCGGATGCGATAAGGACATCGAAAAGCCCCCCCCCCCCCACCTCCACCCCCTCCCCAGTTTAATTGAGTCCAACAATATTTATTTATTTTTCATGATTTTGTCCTCAAATTTCCCAGAAACATTTAAATGCAGGATTGTTTTTCGAAACAATTCGAGAGAACACCCTGAAAGATACAACCCCCCCCCCCCCCTCCCGTGCGCATATTGGAGAAAATGCAAATCTTCTCGTGACCTTATTAGGACAACCTTCCTGTTGCCCCGCGTGAGACTTGAATCGTCCCTACGTGCTTCGCTTTGCGCCCATATGAGGGTAACGAAATCTTTCCCGGATTAATAAAATGCCATGGAGAACAAAAATATAAGGCACCTATATAAGGGGTTGCCTACTTTTCCTATGACCATATAAGGACAAAAAACAACCACCACTTCAGTTCGAGACAAGAAATCATGAACAATCACTTGAAGAGTGATCAATAGATATGATATGAAACACCGTCCGCTGCCCAAATTGATCAAATATGATAACGATCACCCTCCCATGTGTATAAGGGGCTGTTGCCCATATAAGGGCATGACACATCCTCTCATACCCATATAAGGACATGCCGTTGCCCATGTTCCAAAAACAAGACAACTTGTTGGGCGTTAAGAATGAATTTCATTTGTGAATCAGGCCTGTTATTTAAAAATAAGAATAATAAAAAAATATATATATATACCGTATCGCTTATACAACCACAAGCACTCCAAGCTGTGTAGACGAAAGGCTAGGAAGGGGACGAGAATATACGAGAGCCAACCAAAAATAGAAAAAGGGAAAAGCATTTGCCAGCGTGGGCGCTTCGTTAGGCGGTGAGATGTGCAATCAAAGAGCTGTCGCGAGGGTGCGCTTCATTGATCATACCTCCGTGTATATGGTTTTTTTTATTTTTATTTTTTTAACCCGGCTCCCTGCTGAGCTGACATTTCCGTGTTGGGTCCTGCACAGCGTCCGCACACCACAGCAGGGGGCAAAATCAGGAGTCCATATGAGTGGGATTTGTCTTGCAGTAGTGAAACGTAGCTTTTATGCAAGACCCTCACTGGACATTTCATTCGGTACACAAGACGCAACCAAAATTGTCCTTCATCGACGTGTCGTAAACACGCCAATCAACCGAAATCAACAACTGGGATTCCTTCCTTCATACTTGCTAAGACTTTTGTGGGCCTTTTTTTGCTTTCTTCTTGGCCTCTCTCCTTCCTCGTGGGTGGGACGGGGTGGGCGCTCATTAATTAGCCCCCCCCTTACACTCGAAACAAAGTGACAAGCTTCGCATTGTTACAAATTGGTTAATTATGTTGAGAGTTTTGAGGCAAACTCGGGTTGTAATGATCACGACGCCGACCGAGGGCAGAATCGGGCTGATGGATTCTCACAGCAGCTGAAGAAACAAGCTGATGTGAGGAGGTGGGTGGGGGGGGGGGGGGGGGCGGCGCTTTGTCTCTCCGTCTGCTCTGGTTTACTGATTAAAGCTTCGCATCTGATGAGGGGAAGAAAGAAAAGCGGCTTCATCTTCACACACTTTTTTTTTTTTGAAACGCCGAAAGGGATGCTCTTACACCTCGACACGCACACATCTGCAATGTTTGTGCTCAAGAGCGTCCCCGGTTGAGCGGGTTTGTGTGGAAGTGCGTGTGTGTGTGTGTTTGTGTGTGTGTTTGACCCCCCTGCCCCTTCTAAGACAAGAAAACCCCCTTTGATCCAACAGTTCACCTTTACACCCCCCCCCCCCCCCATTTGCCCCACACTACCCTTTAAGTTAGCCCCTCTTCACTTCACCCGCCCCTTCTACTTGAACAGGCCAAGGTTTTTTAACACTGGACCCTTTCTTGTCTTGGTCAGCTTGGGCGACACACTCACACTCTGACACACACACACACACACACACGCACACACACACTTCTCTCTTTCTGGCTTTACAAAGGTGGGTCTGTGTGTAAGGACAGCGGCCTGTTTATTTTTCCAGCAGCCAGCGCCGCCGACAGTTGCCTTTATTGTTCATTGTCGGCGGATGGATGGAGTGAGCGAAGGAAGAGGTGGCCCGTCCGAGGGGGGGGGTGAAGGCGGGGCGACAAATGGGTGACTCTCACCTTCCCGTCGCGGTCAAAGGCCAGGTCAGGCGCCGGTGTGGCACATTGTCTTCACCTCCATTTTTTTCCTCCCGTGCTTCTTTTCACCCCTCCCCCCTTCTGATGAGGTCCCCTCCCTCACTTGGCCCCCCCACCCCCATTTTTCTCCGGCCGTCATCTGGTTTGACTGGTGCAGGAATGTGGCCCTCTTCAAGGTAGCTGCTGAGGAACAATGGGCAATTGTAGTCGTCGCACGCGCGACGTATATGGTAAATCTGAAACTGGCGGGTCCGAGTTCCAGACGAGGACCCCGCGCTGATTGTGCGTCTCCTTAACTACATCCTGTTGAATGATTTCGGCCTTGTGCAGCCGCGTATTTGGGAGCGTAGTTGTGTGTGTGTGTGTGTGTGTGTGTGCGTGTGTGCGTGTGTGTGTGTGTGTAATGGAGCTGGTATGTCAGGATCTGAGGGGTCAGAGGTCAGGCCATGCTAAATGTGAGCAGAAGGCGGGTTGACTGCAGGGAAAACACAGACCAGACACACTTTCCTTCTCTGTCACACACACACACACACACACACACACACACACACACACACACACACACACACACACACACACACACTCTGGCTACCGTTCTTAGTCAGAAATTTTAAAAGCAGCATTTTTTTTGTTGTTGTTGTGAAGCTGGATCTGATTTCGAGTTTGCTTAACCTGTTGACAAATGTTTCCACTTCTGGGCCTTTTTTTATGTAAATGAAGCAATAAAGACAGTGATGGATGTGCATGTGGGAAAAAAAAGAAAAAAAAGGTCAACATCTGGTTTTATAACACACCTTCCGTCGAAGGGACCCCAAACCCCCAAACCGGTCGTATATTAGACGGCCCAACAAGCCGCGGGTTGCTTTATACTACTTTGTTGTTCCTTGCCCTTTCTGACCCGACTCCCACAATCCTCCGGCTAGAAGACATCCGCGCGCCCAATTTGTATTCTCGAGTAACTTTTCATGCCGAGCTTGAAAGAAGCTCTTTTTTTTTTTTTCCGGAACATAAAATCATGCGTCCTTCCTTCAAGTCTATGCCTTCAGTTTGCTTCCAAGGATTACAATCAAGCCTCCTCCCTTCCCTACCCTTTTTTTCAGGTACACCGGACAGCCTAGCGGAGAAAGAGCGCCAACTCATGGGCATGATCGGCCAGCTGAGCAGCCTGAGGGAGCAGCTCCTGGCGGCCCACGAGGAGCAGAAGAAGCTGGCCGCCTCGCAGATGGAGAAACAGAGGCAGCAGATGGAGCTGGCCAAGCAACAGCAGGACCAGGTACACAATCGTTCCACAACAATACCTTGGGAAACACCTTTTATCGACCCATTTCCGAGCAGCGCCGTCTCATGTCTTCACTACAAAGTACTGACGTGAAAAAAACAACACACTGTCACTTATTCACAGGCTGCTCTCATGAAAGCTCAGCGAGCCACCTCTGAAATGATTTCGCCAGCAATAACCGGCTACAAAGTTTTTTTTTTTTTTTTTGTTCTTAGATTGCCCGGCAACAACAGCAGCTCCTGCAGCAGCAGCACAAAATCAACCTCCTGCAGCAGCAAATCCAGGTGAGGGCCGTCCGTGTGCGTTCCTCCTACGAATGGTCAATTGGACCTTCTGCCATCTAGTGGACGACCATGGAAATGCCTGTCAGTATATGTCACTGCCATCGATAGACAAGTCACAGCCGCAGACGTGGCGATTGACCCTCGCTACAGTGGCAAAACTGTCACTCTTGATGTTGTTAATAGGGAGCGCCAATGTACTTTCTATTTTAGGCGAGTCGCTAACGTTTGGCTACTCATGAACCCCCCTTCGCTACAGTGGCAAAACTGTCACCCTTGATGTTGTTAATAGGGAGCGCCAATGTACTTTTTATTTTAGGCGAGTCGCTAACGTTTGGCTACTCATGAACCCCCCTTCGCGACAGTGGCAAAACTGTCACCCATGATGTTGTTAATTGCGAACACCAATGTACTATTTTTTTAAGCTAGTTGCTAATGTTTGGCTTCTCATGAACCCCCCCTCACTACAGTGCCAAAACTGTCACCCATGATGTTCTTAATCGGGAACGCCAATGTACTTTTTATTTTAAGCTAGTCGCTAACGTTTGAACCCCCCATTTCGCGACAGTTTCACACGGTTTCCGCGCCGCGGCGCTCGGGCCAGACGCAGCAGCGCCGCACAAACCCCGGCTGGGTTGAGCTCAAGCGACTTGAAAAAAATGGAAGTATTGTCCTTTTTCGGGTGCGACAGTGGAGCCTCTATGTTGGTCCAGGTGGCTCGGAACTAATAGCCCGGGCCTTTCTAAAGGCAGATGACACTGAATTTTGAGCTGAGAAAGACCCGCTTTGTATCAGCGAGACGCCTCGTCCAAAACCGGAGTACGCACACATGCATCCACATCCCCTCGTAACCCCCCTCCCCCCATGAGTCGGCCATACACGTTGATAAGGGGCCTTGTGATCACATTTGCATGCGCGTTTTTTTTTATTTTGGGGGGGGGGGTGTAAAGCAGCTGTGTTTATTTGCTTTGTGTGAGTTCAATTATTAATTGTTCCCTTTCTTCTTTTTGGGGGGGGTGCCTCGTTGTCCGCGAAGACTCGCCCGTGTGCGCGTCTTGGACTGCGACGCGTGCGCGCAAGCGCGCGTCCCCTGTGTTGCGTTCGCCGCAGCTGTGTGTGCGGAGCTATAAACACGTCCGCTCATGATTCACTCCCTCACGACCCCGCCGAGACAAAGCGCTCTTTTCCCATGACTTTGCAACCTTTTCCCAAACAAGCGTCTCTCCGTCAACCCCCTCCTCCACCCCCACCCCCAACAATAGCCTCTCACATGGCGCGCGGGGGGGACGAAGGGGGCAGATGTAGGCATCCGCTGCGTTAAAGTGTACGCATCTCGGGAAATAAAAAAAAAACGACGCACAGCGATCAAACGGGACGCTCGGCATCAAAGCGTCGGTGGAGAAAACGCACTGCTTAATCATTCATGAAGAGATTGTCCTCGCAATCCCACAATACAATGGCCTGCCAGAGCGAGGGCACCAGGTTCACTACGTTGGGGGGTGCGCGGGGGGGGGGGGGGGTGCGTGTTTTGTGTCTGTATGATAAGCCCCTTGTGATTGCGTTTCCCCCTAACAAGGCCGAGTTCAGCTGTCCCTTCTTGTGTCTCTCTCCGTTTGTAGTGCGCATGTGTGTGTGTGTGTGTGTGTGTGTGTGTGTTGGCTTTGTTCGGCCCGAAACCCCCTCAAAGGCCCGCGAAGAATGCTTTCAAGCGTCCACTTGGACGAGGTGATGAAATGAAACCGAATGATCAAGCTCATGAAAAAGAGAGGAGAGTGGCACACATTCGTACGGAGAAGGAGGACAAATTATTTATTGTCCTCGCATCCGCTTTACTTTTTTTTCGTAAATTTTATTTCTTTTTTTTTCATTGCCCCAGAAGCGAGCACGCTATATGCGTGACAACTATTCAGGCCGCTGAACGGGATCCAATTGCGGCGCTTGCTTTGCACTCGACGCACGTGCTCGGCGGTATAAGCGCTCATTAGCGTCCGGAAGTTAGCGACGGACTCGTATGTGATTTGGAGTAATTGATTTTTTTTTTTTTACCTGGAATTAGCATCGCTAATGAGCCATTAGACAAACGCTGTCAGAAATAAGAGGACAGCGGAGGTCAATTGCAGTCCCTCTAGGTACAATCTCCGCTAATATAGCTAATTATCGGACTCCAAAGCAGCGGTGCGTAGCGTTTTCGAGGGCTGAAGAGGTACGGGTGTGACTTCAAGTTCAGTGAGTCCCAACCGTGATTGAGCCAAGGCACATATTTTACTCACGCTAGCTCTTCGCAGCACACCAACAAATCGTAACTTCGAAATCAAGGCGCTGTATCCTTAATTCCGCCAAGTCTTGCATGTTAGCCTTGAGGCGAACTAAAACCGTAGCGTTTCACGCAAACCCAACTGGACACGCGTGGAACCAGAAACGTACCCCTGGCCCCTCATGACGGCAATCTTAAACAAAATCTCGATCTATCCCCGAAGCTTAAGTAAGCAGGGGAAACTGATCCTGACTTGTTGCATTCGAAGACGATACGACGCACTATTCTGCGGCCAAAAACGTAACCGTGTGCGCGCACGGAGACACGCGTGCTTCTTTCTACACCCCCTGCCGAGGAGTGGGGGTGGGGGGGGGGACACTACTTGTTAAGTTCGAACGAGTGCGCATGGTTCCTCTCGTCTTCTCTTGTTCTAATTAGGCGACTCGTCTCCGACGCACTCCCCCACCCCCCCTGGGTGGCCGCCACGCTGGGAAGCGAGGCGGGGATGAAAGGGGCTCACCTGCCGAGCGTCTGGGGGTTGATGTAGAGAGTGTCAAGAATACAAGCCAACGGGTGGATTGAAAACGCGGGGATGAGGCGACGCTGGAACGTCTCGGCGGCTAACGAACCGGACGATTTAGCGCGTCTCGACTTCTACCTCGCTCCTTCATCTCATAAAGCGCGCCCGCTCGCCGCTTTCGAGAGCAAGGCGAGAACAGCGTAATGGGGGGCGGAGGGGAGCAGAACGAGTGAAGCCACCTGATGCTTTGACTGGTTTAAGAGAGGCCAGACGCGCTGGCGACAGCGGCTAACAAGCTGCCCATTACGGTTAACCCGCGTTTGGCTAACTCAATCACTCGACCGACCTGGCGCGGTCAGAAGCTCAGGTTTTCATTCATTTTCGCACAGAGCGGAACACGCCGACTTGAAACAGCGAACCCAATCACTGGGGTAATTGTTTCATCTCCTCCATTAAGCAGCGACTTTGTCCCCCCCCCACCCCTCCTCGACAGACTGTTTCTTCCCTTTAGGGGTACGATGAATAGTTAGCGCATTTGCTTTCGGTTCAGAGGTTGGGGTTTCGAAATCCAGGCTTGCTTCGGGGTTCTTCAGGTACTCCGGCTTCCTCCCACGTGTCAAACACATGCGAGTTAGCTCAATTAACCCTTTCGTGCAACCTGTACTCTGATAACATGATAAGCTGTCCACTGTCGTCGCCGCTGTCCCCGAAAAGGGTCCAAGACTCTGAATTGTCTGAAATGTGAGCGTGACTGGTGGTTTCTCTCCAGTTGGGTGTCCCCTTGCTACTGGCTTCAGGTTCTTCGCTAATGAAGGATAAGGCATCTCAAAAAAATAAATAAAATGGATGAATGACTCGAAGGGGTACATTGACTTGTTGCTACTCCAATAGGTTGAATCTTAACTTGATTGACGTGGTGTTGGATTTTCCCAAAAAATGATTCCAGAACGAAATATGACCATATCTTGGTTTTATACAGTTTCCGTGTAACTACCGTATTTTCCGGACTATAAATCGCAGTTTTTTTCATAGCTTGGCCGGGGGGGGGGGGGGGTGCAACCTGTACTCTGGAGCGACTTTTGTGTGAAATGATGAACACATTATTATATCATTTCACATGTTAATTTCACATTAAACCGCAAGAGGGCACTCTAGGCTTGTGTTGATAAATCGACGCAAACGACGTAGAAGAAGCAGCGCCACATGTTCTACCTCTGGAGTTGGCGGAGTTGTTTGAAAGTGACACAGAAAATGAAGATTTCGTTGGATTTTGTGATTTGGAGTGACACTGACAGTTTGCTAAACTTGTTAGCAATGTTTTTTATGCTATCGTTGTCGGAATAACTCTTAATATGTTTCGTGAACATACCAGGCACGTTCTCGGTTCGTTGTTAATGTGTCATGTAATGTTAGCATATCGTACACTTATTCAAGGTCAAGGTCATCTTTATTGTCAAATATGCTTACATATGACATGCAGCATAGATTAAATTTCTTTCTCTCAATCCTCAGTGCAAATATGCATGCAAACATGCTGTGCATTAAACGCTGCTTTATTCTGCGCATTATTCAAAGCCTGTTGTTTTTGATTTTATTTTCATTTTAAATTGCCTTTCAAGATGACATGGCTGTTCTTGGTGTTGGATTTTATCCAATTAATCCCCCCCCCCCCAAAAATGCGATTTATACTCCAGCTTGACTTATATACAGTCAAACCTCGGTTTTCGAACATCTCTATTCTCGACCAAATTGGTTTTCGACCAAGAATTTCAAGTTTTTTATGCCTCGGATTACGACTGAAAATCGGTTCTCGAAAAATGAGCGCACTTGAATGCGACACTTGACTCCTCCCGCTTTCCTTACACGAGGAAGTGATGCTTCCTCGGGTAGACGAGGAAATGACGCTTCCTCGTGTAGCGTTCTATTGTGAGCAGACATCTTCAATAAAGACTTTTTTTTTTAAAGAGCGTGGTTTCGGTTTTCGAACAAATCGGTTTTCCAACAGCCTTCTGGAAGGGATTATGGTCGTAAACCGAGGTGTGACTGTATGTTGTTTTCTTTCTTTATTATGCATTTAATGGCTGGCGCGACTCATAGTCCGGAGCGATTTATAATCCGGAAAATACGGTGTATGGCCCTGGAAAAAGAGTCCTGCAAGTCAGCTACCGTACCCGTTTCTGAAAGCGTATGTATAGTATAGATATTTTGGGGGGAATTGAGATATGGGAACTAACAAGCACTGGTAAATTCAATCCCGCAATCGACGCCCGTGTCACGGCAGACTGGCCCGTCGTATAACGTGAGCGGAGCGGTATTCCAAGCTCTCCCTTGCTTCAAATTAATTATTGGTTCTCTCCCCTGTTCAACAAAAGGTCATCCAGGTCTTGCATTAATTGCCGGAGCATATGGCCGCCCAACAGATTTGAGCTGAGGGACTGGCACTTTATCAGGGGGGGGGGCTATTTAATATTTTTTCGCAAGCTCAGATACGGGCCATATTGTGGGGCGCTGGCAGCTATTGTTCAGCGCATTAACTTCATAGAGCTAATTACTCCCTAATAATAACTTTACCTTGGAGTTTTTTTTTTTTTTGGGCGAAGCGCACCGCGTGCCAACCAACCTGTTTCGCACCCCATATGTTAATTAGCGGCCACATCTTCATTATGCCGCGACGGCGCTTTAAGTTCAAGCTGTGCCGCCTGGCGCGTGGCGAACGCCGTTCTCCGCTCGCCGCCAATTATTCTCAACTCTTGCCCCCCCCCCTCCCACCACCCCCCCCCCCCCTGCGCCGCACCGCCTTCTCCCTCTCCCTTGTTCATTCTGCTCACTCTGTCTGCCGCCGAGAACTTTCTCTCGCCAGGACCGTTCCTCCTGTCCTCCGTGGCCCCTGTGAAACTTCGCACTTTCCTTTCCAGATCCTCGTCAAACATTTCGCCGCTGATTAGAGAACGCTGACGGGCGCTCGTTTGCCCGTTCCTATTTTTTTAATTTGAGATGAGTTCTGTTTGTTTGATGGCTTTGTGATGTGGAGGAGGGGTTGGCAAGATTAAAAGCGCCTCGTTGTCAATGCCGCCCGGAGTCGACAGAAAGCGGCGGTGTGATGTTTTGTCTGCGCCCGTTGTAAGGTTTTCATGTTCACTTTGGGACTGATGTGAAAGAGAAGCCGAGGGGAGCGCTATTCCCCAAAGTGCCGGCTGTTTTCACATGCGCCTCTTTCCTTTATCCGCCGAGACGTGGGGATCGTCTGATCGATGCGGGCCCTTCGCTTTCTCGCACGAGGCGTCTCTTTACCTTTCTGCCAAAATGCCTTCGCGGGAGAATCTTTATCCGTTCTTGTTCCAGAACTCCGAAACGACTTCTGTGTTTGCGTTGAGCAATGGCAAGCTGTGTATTAGGTACACTTGGCCTCACTCTCACAGGAAAAATACCATCCCTTGTCGACAAAATATGACACGTCTGTCTGCTGGAGAAGTTCTGAATCAACAATTGACAAAAACAACGGGGATGAATGATCTAGTCAAGGGGGCGTGGCTAATAGCTAGCACTGTGTTTGAAAACCGCGAGATTGTGTGAGTTAGGGCCGGGAGCGGCGTCCACAATCCACAATCGGGAACAAGTCCCAATACTTAAGCCCATCCCCGGCATCCGGTGGTTTGCTGACCCACGTGACTTTTTGCCTTGTGCGCGCTTGCAGCTGTTACGTCGGCTATTATTACAGCGACATATGGGTTGGCAATGATTCTCTTTCCCTCTGTGATGCTCGATTTATTTATTTATTATTTCTTTTGACATTGTGGAGAATCCCATGCATTGGGCAAAGCGGCGTCTGCCTATTGTACTTTTTTTCCCCCCCGATTAAAGAGGACAGAGAGAAAGAGAGAGGCGAGAAGCCGAGAGTGCCATTAAGGATCGTGTGTGATATTTTCCATTCGCGATGAAAAGAAGAAAAGTGTGTGTGTGTCTCCTCGTCTCCTTGTCTCCTATCTCCTCCTCCCTACGGCGCATGACGGGATCCATAGCCAGCTCCACTCCAGCATATGTCCAATTAGGCCTGAAAGGCAAAGCGGAACTGTTCTGCCTGTGATTCGTCCCCGCGGGGGGCCTTGTCCGAGCGCCGCGCTGGAACGCCTGCCGCTTTCTGATCGCGCAAAAAAAGCACACGGTTTATGGTGAACCAAAAAAAAAAATGGTGCTGTAATTATTGTTTTTGGGGGGCGGGGGGTAGGGAGTGTAAACAGGAGCCGCTTGAAGAGAGCACTATTCCCCTGAGCTGGGATAGTTTGATTACAGTGATGTTGGCATGCCAACACATGGGAGGAAGAAGTGGGAGGTGGGGGACACACACACAGACGAGTGTTTTACGACTCAACAATCACTTCAGGTGCCCATATCACTCAAACGTGACTGGATGATACCCCGGCACATCTTTATGATTGCGCCGCCATTTCCCATCCATTTTCCCCACATCAGACGGCTTTTACCTGCCGATTATCCTATTCGGCAATGTCACCGGCGTCAAAACACTCAGTGCGGAGGAAGAGGAGGGGGAAGTGAGGGGGGTGGGGGTGGGTGGGGGAGTCAAAGGTCTAATCACCTCAAAGCGAAACGGGCTTGCGCTTCCCGCACCGACGGCCTTTTGGAGAAATCGTTTGGAGGACGGAAACGATTCGCAAGGGCATTTCTGTTCCACTTTCAGGCGGGGCTGTTTGACGGGAGAATCCGTTTCTGGTATTTGTCCTCTTCTCGCCATCGTCGGCAGCTTGCGTCTTTTTTTTTTGTTTTCGTCGTCCCTCTGTCACCTTGCTCCCGTCTCAAAACTGTACGTCCGTCCATCACACACACACACACACACACACACACACTCGGGCCTTTGTGCGTTGTTTTTGGCAGCGCTCTGCTTTGTGCAACCATCTGTCTCCTACTTCTCTCTTTTTCTGACTCCCCCGTCTCTTCTCCTTCGCTCTCCCTTGGCTCCTCTGCCAAAGACGCCCGATCGCAGGAGTTTTTCTTCTTCTTCTTCTTCTTCTTCCGCGCTCCTCCTTTTGAAAATCCGTCGACGCCTTGTGAAGTCGCGTGGCTGTCTGCCGAAGGGTGCGCCGATACGGGTACTGTCTGTGCGCGCGAGCGCGCGGGCACGCGGCGGGGTTCAATGGAAGAACGTAATCTTTCAAACGCAAGGAAAAGGCCAGCTGCTTGGAACTGTCCACACTCCAGAAAGTGTGTGTGTGTGTGTTCCATATGTGAAATGATCAATATGAGCCTGAACGCATTCTGATCTATGATGCCACTATACGTTCATTTTGGGACCACTTAAATACTTTCTCCCACTCTTTCCACCTGCCCCCCCCCCCCCCCCACCCCTGCATCCTCAGCAGGTCCAGGGCCAACTCCCGCCGCTGATGATTCCCGTCTTTCCCCCGGACCAGAGGACCCTGGCGGCAGCGGCGGCCCAGCAGGGCTTCCTCATGCCGCCGGGCTTCAACTACAAACCGGGCTGCAGTGAGTGCCGTCAATCGACGTGGAAAATAAATATCGGGCTACGTACGGAAAAAATGAAAGTTAAGAAGATGGGTTGGGGGGGGTACTCCACTTCGAACTAAAAAGTCTAAAGGTTTCTGTTTATACGCTGCAGACCTTCAGGAAAGACTTTGTACAGCGCTTGTCATTTGCTTATCTCTCTCGTTCCTTCTTCTGGCTCCAACCGTTTGTCTTCTATTTTTCAATTTCTAAAAGCAACATGACTTTTTTTTTTTTGGGCGATCACGCTCCGGCTGTGTGGCAATGTGTTGTTTACCACGATAACGGGAGAGAGAGAGACAAGTGGGCACATGCCAGGAGATGCTGGGAATAAAATGCTCCACGGGGGGTTAGGCAAAACTAAGAGGGGGGGCTTGGGGGAGGGGTGGTAATGTGACCTGCCCCAGGTTCTCTTCACATTAACACGGGCCGCAGCCAGAATGGGTTTCCAACACAGCCCACACATGCACAAGCATGGAAGCCAGGGATGCATTTAATACCGACACAAATAGGACGCAAGTGTGCCCACCCCGCCCCGACAAAAAAAAAAAAAGAAAAAAAATGGAGAATTTCACAGCTTCCCCAACAAGTTTGCTTCATTTTAATTAGAGCCACCCACAGCTTTGAAGCCCACCTAAAGCTGCGGTCAAATGGTGGGCTTGTATTTTCGCAGCTCTTGCCAAGTCTTACTGGACGCAGAACATTCTCTGGCACACTTTGCATCACGTTGAACTTGCATATTGTCACGCTTATGGAGCGCCCTGCGCAGTGAAACCTGCATTTGTATAAGTTTTACCCCTCCCACATGCTTACAAAACATATTTTTCCCCCCCAAGTCTTTTTCACTCACGAGACAAGCTCAAAGTGTGCTCGCTTCAAGCTGACCACCAGAGAATCAAACATTTCAACGCGGCCGTCGACCAAAGCCTGCTAGCTTAATGCTAACATAACGCGAGACGCCCTGGACTTGCTCACGCAAATTAGCATAGGCAACTGTAAATGTTGACACTTCAAACAACTGCGACTTGAACACGCACAGAGCAGACAACAATGACTAGTCGAGTTGGTCAGGGACCTTCTCTGCCTCTTTGCCGTGCTCTTAACTCATTCACTCCCAAAGACGTTTTTAAACGTCTTTTCAGACTTGGTACAGAATTGGCTGGTACTGAATGAGTTAATTACGCCTCAAGTCTTACATTAAACTTTTAATACAGTCAATGCTAACGTGTTGGTACAAATTAAAAAATAAATAAATAAATAAATAATCGGTAGAACACATCCACCCACAACAATGGTGACGTTTGGTCACCTTACATGAAACCTCCGTATGGGGAAACTTTTGAGACCCATCTCACGAGTGAATGCACGTGTGCCTAATGGAGCGTCCAGTGAGTGCTGATGATGACGACGGAGCGGGAGAGGCGAAAGAGGGAGGCGAGTGGTGCAATCGGTGGCGGCAGCTCTTAATTACAACACCGCGGTCCGCTTTATCCCGAATCCCCTCACCTCAGCGCTCTTTGTCGGAGGGTATTAGCGGAAGGAAGACACACAATCAGGCGTTTCATTAAGAGCCGCGCGGCACAAAGGGCAGCTTTAACAGCTGCGCAGAAAAAAAGGGGGGTGGGGCGGTTAGAGGAGTGAGGGCAAGGAGGGAAAATAGAGATTTAACAGCTACCAGTGAACCCTGCTTTATGTTCTTGCTTTAGGGGAAAAAAAGTTCAAGAAAAAGCTAGCGCTGCAAAATTGCGGGGATTTTCGAAATGGGACGATTTCCATGGGGCATGAACAGGAATTGACAAAATCAAAAGATTGGCTTTTGATAGCTGGGCAACGAATGCCAATCATGTTTTCATGTGCAGCCCTACCTTAAAGTGGAGCTTCGGATGTGCCACTGATCCTGTAAAGAGACAAAAATAAAGAAATAAAATGTAAGCAATTAGTGTTTGCAACAATTTTCACATTTGTTACAGTCCTTATCACTTGACAGTACATTTTTAAACAACAAAACAAAACAAAACATCGCTGGCCACATTTCATGTCCAAGAAACCACCGCACACCAAGAAAAACAACCAATCAGAGAAAGGAGACGCGCCCTAATAATAAGTTACCTTAAGTATAAACATTTCTCATTGTCATTACACACTATTTCTAAAAGGTGGGGTTTTTTTGGGGGGGGGGGTAGCAACATTACAGGTACATTTTCTTCCCAATATGAATCCCAACAGGGCAACAAATACTTGCGAACGAAGCAAAGTTTGGGTATGCATATCTACCTATCTCTATAAACGCAGTAGAGAATCGGACTAGTTTTTTTTCGATTGTTATTGTCGATTGTAATATAAGTTAAAGACAATGAGACAAAGACATGACCCCTCCCCCAAAACTGTTTTGCCTGTAATTCATATCTTAATCAGATTTAAAGGAAGTTATTTTAACCCTTTTGTGCACCCTGTAAACTGATAACATGATCCACTGTAGTGACCGCTGTCCCCCCCCAAAAAATTATACATACATATATATATATATATATATATATAATTGTCCGATTAATCGGTAAATTGAATTTTTATGCTGCCAAATATCAGAACCCGCCTCCCCAAAAAAAAAAACAAAAAAAAAAAACGTTATTGTGGCTTCTTAATTCACAGTGCGATCATGTGATCAACTGCTTGCTGACTCAAATTATCCATTTTTTTTTTGGGACAGGTGACCCGTACCCACTCCAGCTCATTCCCACCACAATGGCCGCGGCTGCCGCCGCCACACCCGGTCTCGGACCCCTTCAGCTCCAGGTAAAAAAAAAAAAGTGATTCCGTATCAAGGTGATATATTATGATGGACAGCTGCCCCGACACGTGTCCTGCTCACACATTCGGGGTAAATAAGGTCAAGCGGCGGTGCCGTCTACGCACGCCGCCGGCGGGGCCCATATGCGAGGCACGACGGGGAGAAATAGCAAAGCTGTGTGAAATTCTATCAGCGTAAAAGGTTCTCAGCGCCACCGCCGATTTCGTTCTCACTCGTTCCGTGTGTGTGTGTGTGTGAAGTGTGTCTGTAGCCCGGGAATAATGTCCTCAGATCACTGCTGCAATCTAGCTGCCCATATGTTCCGCCGTGTTCCGACTCACTTAAAATCTCGACTTTGTCCACTCCCCCCCCCCCCCCCCCCCCCCAAAAAAAATCTGCCATCCATCTCCATTCACACACTCACATCGAGATTAAGGCTTTGTCAGAGATTTGCCCGGGATTGCCAAATCTAAACATGGCAGGATTTCTCTGATTTTGTGAAAGGAGGTCTTGGTCTCTTGGTTGCCATAGCAACGCTAAACATTTTATTGAGATGTAATTATAAATATCAACACTCTTGCGTTTGCAAACGCAATCATGGTCAATTTTTGATGGATGCCGTTTGTGCAATTTTTACACGCCGATAATGTAGTGGTTGTTACGTAAATGCATCTCAAATACTTAAGGGGGGGCCATAATCACAACTTTATCGCAATTTGTCATAATGTGATTTCCTCCGATGATAACGATTACCCACAAGCCATCATCATCAGTTGCGGTATATTGCTCACGCTGTTGAACGGAATCGTATCGTCCGCGAGGCATAAAATTAACTTGCGCAAATTACACTAGTGGGGATCCGGAAATTGATAACGGAAAAACCTCACCATCATTGGATTGGATCACATTTAAATCGGGGGGGGGGGGGGGGGGGGAACCGGTGCAGAATACCGACCCCACCCCCTTGAAGGCTACAATCGTATCCTTTGAGTGCTTTCCTTTTCGGAGAGAGGAAAATAAAAATTGGTATTAATCTGCTAACGATTTAAAGCTCTTTCGGCGTTAGTAGAATTGAGAGCCCGCTCTCACACTCAACGGCAGCTTAACGTTGGTTTTTCAAGGCAACCGAGTGGACAAGGTTGACATTTAGCATCTTAATCTGAAAGGGTGGGGGGGGGGGGGGGGGGAGTGAGTGTGACATTGTGCATTAGACTGGATTAATCCGCCTCCCTTATTGACCCTTGATATTATTGATATTATCCACGCAAATGGGTTGAGAAGGACAAGCGAGACCCGCAGATACAAACGCATTTAGGCGGATGGGGGGGGGGGGGTACTCGTGGGTGCACGGAAAAGGTGGAGTCATTTAGCGAGGACCACGAGGAGAGTTTTCTCTTCCGTGTGTGTGCGCGTGTGTGTGTGTGAGTGTGTGTGGCTTAAAGAGGGTCAATGGCGTGGGTCAGGCATCATATGGAGAGGCAGATGTTGCAACATATTGTCCTGGATTACCGCGCTGTACACCGGAGAAATGGACGACAGGCGGGCAACAGGCAGGCGGTTGAAGAGGGAATGGGGGAGGGGGGGCGGGAAGAGGAAGCGTGAGAGACAAAAAGACACATGAGAGGCAGCAATCGAGAAGTCAGCCAGCGATACGTTCGTGAATCGATACTCGGCACCCGCTGGATCTTGAAAAATAAATGCACGTTACATCGGTGGTGAGGGGACAAAAAATATATATATATCAATATGTATGATTCGAGTTTCCAGCGTTTCTAATCATTTGCCCCTCTGTCATGGCTAACAATAGCGTTCAATTCCACAGTTTCAAGTGTCTTTGTGCGATCGCGACGTCTCAGGATCCACGCATTGGTCTTCTCTATTGTGGTCCTTTACGCACGACCGGCCCACATGAAAGCGATCAGACGGACGGGAAGCGGCACAGACGGAAAGACAGACAGCGAGGAATCTATTCGAAGTTTTTTGGGCACAATAGTCCTCAGTGTGCGCGCAAACAATAGCGGCCTCATTGAGGCGCCCGCTGAACTCCTGATGACAAAGAGCGAGCGGGGAGAGCTGGTAATCTGACTAAAACCGCAGATTATTGACCGAGGAGCTTCACACACACGCATGATCGCCACCCACTAAGACACACCCACTAAGACACACACACACACAAAATGCACACAATAGCAATAGCGTTCCCCCAATTGATTGTGGTTCATCGAAATGTGTGCCTTACAGTTCCGACTAATTCCCTATAGATGCCAGAAAATGGCAGCAAAGCACATTTTTCCTATTAGACATGGCTATGGCCGAACTGAACGAAGTGGCGCCGCTCAGTTCAACACAGTTGCTTGGCACCAAAATGCCATCAGACAGTACCAAGCCAATATAAAATACAATATAGGATATAGAATTTGTTGAACGACCAACTGTAGGGATTCACGCTAACGCCCTCGCATGCGGGAAAGGAGAGCCACAGGCGCCAATGCACTTTTGAGTCGTGTATTGAGTGTCGGGAGAACAGTTGCCGTCAACCGCAGCGCATGGCCAGCCACTCCCGCGCAGATTTCTCCGATGTCACATGACATCCGATCAGGCCCCGCCTCTTAAAGGCACAAACTACACATTTTATGCTTGCAATTTTTCTAGCGTGTTGAAATAAGTTATGTTTGGCAAATTTGTTCAGTTCAAGTGTTGGGAGGGGTAAAACTAATTTAAAAAATGTTTCATATCGTGCCTATATTGTGGATTTTCCGAAATGGTGAATGGGTCAAAAACTAGAAGACTTCACAGTCCATTTTTGCTTTTAGCACACACACTCACACATGCAGATGTGGCATTGCATGAAGGGATTAGAAGAAAAAAAAAAAAGAAAAGTGGAAGATGGTTGTCACAGTTCAAACGCACCACGCGCGCACACACACACACACACACACACACATCTGAGGAGTGACATTTCAAATTCCTTATTCTTCATCCAACAACTATGATTGCATTCCCCCCCTCTCATTTGTTGATTCACTGTGTGTGTGTGTGTGTGTGTCACCACGCCTGTGCTCCTCCAGTCACCCCAGGGGGCTTTGCGCTGTCACTTTCCGTTTGTTGACATGCACGCCGCTGTGGCGACGCTCTGGGCGTACTCGGCGGTGCCCTCTGTAAGCGCATGTGTGTGTGTTTGTGTGTGCGCGCATGTGTGCGTGATTGCGCGCCGGCCCATTGAGCAAAGCTTTGAGTGACGGGAGCTGGCCTTGTAATGGAACTCAATTCGGGCCGCAAATAAAGCGGCCTTTGAAGCACTGGTCCGAATATGGCAGGACATGCACACACACACACACACACATTCACCCGTGGTGCGCTCGCTGCGGGGGGTGGTGGGAGGGGGAGGGGGGGCCGCATCGGTGAGTGCCGTGCCACACAGAGCGCTTAATTGAAGCTGAGGCTGATCTGATCTCAGCGAGCTGTGGCCCTCTCATCGACGGACCGCTCCGGCCACCCTCCCCCTCGGCCGGTGCGCGCGCCAGCAGCGGCGGCGCTTCCTGTCCGCCGCGTGGTCCACAATTACACTTCCTCCCTTCCGAGTTGGGAAGAGGCAGCAGCTGCTTGCGACTCCGAGCGGAGATTTATCGGCGCCGTGCGTGAGCTGTCTATTGACTGTAAAAGGCACCGAAGTGGGCAAGAACACTTTTTCTCCATCTTGTGGGTTAACAGCCTCGTCGCTAATTAGCTTGACTGGCGTCTTGTTTCTATTGGTGAAGGTTTTGCCTGTTAGCACGTTTCCGCGCAATTTCAGAATGATTTGGGGGGGTGGGGGGTCTTGTGGAAGCTGCCGATACCAGCCACCGATACTTAGCCACCCGGGGCAAAAAAATTAAAAAATAAAAATGGCCGTGCCATCCTGTATATTTTGTGACACGTCACCAGCTGCCACTGCAGCCACTCACTCCTACCTTGAATGCCTGACTGCCGTGCTCTTATTTTTAACGCCTTGACAAGCTCCCAGTGAATATTGTCGGTGACAGACAGCAGATTAGTCCACATTCAAATATCCCCCCCCCCCCCCCCCACCTCGCTCTTGACGCCAGCTCGATTGACTCACTCCTCTTATTTGTCTAAAGAGAGACAAATGTCTGCATCAAGACAGCAGAGGGGATCGCGAGTTGCGGCGGCTGTCGGGAAGGAGGGGAGAGGGGGGGCTGACGGAGAGAGTTGCAAACAGACAGAAAAGATGGAGAAAGAGAGAAGCAACGTCTCTTCCTTTTGCATAAACCAGCCTTTGTTTGACGCCGGTGGCCGGCCGCCAAGCCCCAACAGAAGGACGGAAGTTAAACTATAGACAAAAAAAAAAAAAAAAGAAGAAATAAGCTGGATGGTTGCCTTCCAGAAAATTAAAATCAGAAATAAATAATAACAATCCTAACTATTAAAAAAAAAAAAAAAAAACATCTGCTCGTTCCCGGCAACAAGCGCTCTCTTTTTGCTCTTCAGAAGCGCAAAGCGACAATTCACTGAAAAAGCGAAGCCCCATCTCGGAGGATTTTGTATTAAGCCACTTGAAAGAGACTCGAGCAATTCTGAAGACCCTTTCCAAGTTGTTGGAAAAAGACCGGCCAGATACTGTTTGGTGTTTTGCGTTGCGATTGCATAAATAGTGCAACAACATCATGCTGTTTAATTAAATGCGTAGATAATGGTGGCAAGCTGTGTTTTGTTCCACTCATAAAGCTGATTTAATTAACAACAACAACAACAACAAAAAAAAACAGAGGGTGAAAAGTGTGGCTTGGCGCGTTCCAAGTTTTTGGGGGGTTTTCACCTTGAGCAACACACACGGCATGACCTCTTTTTCCCTTTCTCCCCCGCCGATGCACCTGGAGGGGACATCGCCAAGCCTGTCAGAGAGGCTGTTAGCGCCGCTCCCGTGGGGGGTGGGGGGGGGCGAAGGAAAGAAGAGCGGTGATGTCCCTTTCTGTGTCGCGCAAACAAGCTCGGCCACTAATGGCCTCTTTCTTCTTGGGCTTTTTAGCCGACCTCTTCTTCTTTTTTGTTTGTGAGCCCGCTCCGGTATTCATTTATTCATGTTGCCCCTTCCTCCTCCTCTTGGTCTTCTTCCCCCCCGCCCTCTTTTTATTTTTTTTCTCCTGACACTGCAGCAGTTGTACGCGGCTCAGCTGGCGGCCATGCAGGTCTCCCCCGGGGCCAAGCAGCACGGCCTGGCGTCCCAAGCCAACCTGGGCACGCACTCCTCGCCCACCAACACACACGCGCAGAGCGACAAGGGCCACAGCTCCCCGCAGCCAAACAAGACCAAGGTAAACGGAAGAAGAAAATGTGCTTGTGTGGTAACGCTACAAAAGCCGGTGGATGTGCGGGGGATCAAAACGTTAGGATTCAAATTTTTTTTCAAGGTGGCCCAAAGTGCGTCTCCTTTGCTGAATCGCTCGACTTCTGCCGTCCTCCTGTGTCCTCTAGGGGGCGGTAATGGTCACTGGCAGACAAAATGAGACTTAAAAAAGAATCTAATCAATTCCTCCAACAGCTATTCAGATCCAATCATCAAAAGCAGTTGTACAAAAGCACGTTTTGTACGCTCAAAAATTAAACAGCAGAAAATGCTAAATGGTGGCCATGAAACAATAATAACATGAGCTTTATTTTGTAGCGCACTTTTCGAAACAATATCCCAAACAAGCGGCTTCGCAATACAAACAGTCACTTTCAACCGATTTCAAAGCAGAAAATACAAAAGAAAATAAGCGGTGAGTCAACAAAATTAGAATCAAATCGACACTGCCACAAAAAGGCAAATCGACAATGGGAATTTTTTTTAAAAATATAACACATTGTCACCCATTTCAAAAATCCGAAATTTGGAGGGATCACCAAAACGTCCATTAGGTTTATAATAAGCATTTCATTCCACATTTTACCATCCAGTGACTGTGAATCATTCAATTTAAAAATAGTTTTTGTTTGATATTCCAATTTGCAGCCCCCCTTTAGCTGTCGTACGCTGAGTTAAAATAAACAAACGTGAAGGGCACTTTGTCGAGTGCATTCCTCCACCAAATTAAACAAAGATAAATCGAAAATTTTTATTTTGGCGAATGGAACAGCACAAAATTTCAATTAGGTCTATTTTTTGGGGGGCGGGGGGTGGTGCTGCACCCCCTCCACCCACTCTGGTTCGGTGAAAGCCGGCCAAGTTGCATCCTTGGCTGTGCTCAACCTCGACAAGAGGATCCTGATTACTTGACAACCACTTGCCGTAAAGCATATCAAGAATTACAGGCACAATTACCGGCGGTGTTTGCATTAATTGACGAGGTGTGGGTGGGGGGAAATGGTGGGGGGGTCGTCATAAACGTGCACGTTGGCGTTTTCTAGCGTTACAACACAAACAAGTGACAATGTTTGTCTCGTGTGTGCCGTGCGCATGGTTCCCTGGCTGTTGTTTGGAGTTTGCCCACCCCTTGGCCCCCCCGTTTTTTCCCCCCTCTTATCAAACAATCACCTTTCCTGATTAAAACCTCAGCAAGTCAGCCAAGCAGGACGCGGCGCGGACCTTTTGCTGTTTGTGCCATTTTCTCAGCTGGCTGGCCAATAGAGGCGGCGGGAATCCGAGTGGAATTCAATGAATATGTGGTCAGCCTTTGGGACCTTGACCAGCCATCCATGCATGCATGCACGCACGCACGCGCGTGCACACACACACACGCACACACACACACACACGCACATCTACCCTTATGTGGGTTGAGTCAGAAAACCTCAGCGCTATATAATAGGAGACATTCCGCATTGAAATAATAACCATAACCATAAAAAAATGAAAGGCCTTGCTTTCATAACACGCATACTTTTTGGGGTCTTTGTTGTGTCGCGGTTTGCTTTGTCATTAATCGGAAAAATTCCGACGGATCCGTCATCAGACAAATCAAATTTGATCACGGCGTTTCGAAAAGGCTAATTGTGTTATTTAACGTTATTTAATGACAACAGTTGTTTTCCGACGAACAGGACGATAACACTCGTGCAGCGCTGATTTCACTCACGTATGCTGCAATTGAATCCGTCCCTCATTGACATGGGCCCGCTCCTTCTGGTGTGCACGCCATGGCCACAGGGGGCAGTATAACACATAATAAATACGGGGAGAAGACGATCCCCTTTTGGCTCAGTCGGTTAGAGTGAAATGTCATTTTCTGTAGAGGATAAAGAATATATTCCTGTGAGTGTTTGAAATTATTTTGCTTAAAGGATTCTAATCACGCACAGTTATGGCATTTTGCGTTAGCATTAAGCTAGCTACTTTTGTATGAGTAATTATTTTTGCTGTTTGTTTGCTGCCAACCATCATGTTTCCTTTCCAAGATTAAAAAAAAACACAATGAGTTAAAAAATCCGCACCTACAGGCTATTTCAAAACTTTTTGGGTGGCTGTCAATGGTTATCGTATTTTTTTTAATCGTATTTGTGACCCTCCCAGATGCAATCTTGTGATGCCGCATGACAATGTCGGCAACCGAGGAAAATCCCTACCCGAAAAGATTATAAAAGTCAAGATAAACACTATTTTTGTGCATTTACTGCTTTTTCAAGAAATGGCAATTTGACGCCAACTTTTCCACATCAGGAACGCGCGTTTTACATCACAGGACTTCTCAACACAGGGCCTTCAAATAACGACTTACAATGCTTGTCAGCCGTTGCGATTCATTTATTTTTGTTCATGTGCTTTGAGGTCAGGCCCCCTGTCAGCTCCAACTGGGATATTCCCAATTTCCCTTCAGTATTGAATGCACCAAAAAAGAAACACACACACACACACACACACACACACACACACACACACACACACACACACACACACACACACACACACACACAGACACACACACACACACACACATACACACTTGAAAATTCTCACGAGAACAAGTCGCATGATTCTGTTGACAAGCAGGGTCACATCCTGACTGCGCGCGCGACGACATCATCACCGGCACAAACATACTTCCCCTGTCTTATTAGCATATATATGGACTTGGGCTGACCCCTAAAGTGCTGCGGCCTGTGGCGGAGGGAGCCGCAATAACCCCCCCCCCCCCCCCCTGCCCAGTGAGAGCGTCTGACATGTGCCTGAACCCCGGCAGGCCCCGCAGAGCCCAAATGGGCAAGTGACCGCTGTGCCCCCCCACCTCTACTACCCTCTCTCTCCGCTCATCCCTTCGATCATCCGCTCTTTTACCGTCTCTCTCTCTCTTTCGCTCGCTCTTGGCTCTCCGGGTGAGTGACATGTATATTTCAGAGGTGCCTTTCCCCCTGTGGGCTCCGTCTCAGGTCTCGAGTCATTTAGAGACCCGCTGCCTGCCTTTGCTCACAGCTGTTTGGACTCAGGCACACATCGCTAAAGTGCTTTTACCCTCGGGTGAGACACTGGCGCGTGCGCACGCGGGCACGCGCGCGCAGGTGTTGAAGAAGGCTAAGCGTGGCACACGAACAGACACAAGCACAAATCACTGCGGCATACATGCGGAATTCTGCGACGCAAGAGTGCCTCTTTGGATGTGTGGCGCCCGTGCCGCGTGGAGCGGACGAAACCGGCTGCTGTGCTGTCACGACGCTGGTGACCTAATTAAAGGTTACACTGGTTGACGGCAAATTTGAATCGGAGACGTGTGTCCCGAAATCTATTTTTTGAAAAATTTACTTGCATGTCTGATTAAAAAAAATTAAGTATCAAATTATTAATGATCAAATCCCACCATTCTTTGCTGTATAAATGCATGTGACAAAATGTAAATACAAAATCTTGATACAGGGTCTGTGTCATGGGGGGGGGGCATTCGAGGGCCCCCCCAATTGATTTACTGTGCCGCCCCCTACAGTCCAATCCTTTTCGTGCCAAACTTGATGTCATTCTCAATCTCTTCACGTCTTATTCAAGCCACCGACAATTAATAGACGCAAGAATCCAAACTCATTCCAAATAAGAATAACCGTTTTGATTATTTATGATGCAGAGAAAGCTGAAAACTAGTATACACAATTTTTCCACACAATTTAAACTTTTTTTTTGCGCAGTCGTAACGCAAACTGATATAAACTCTCAAATGCATCAGAAGGCATTCAAATACAATTACAGTGAAACTCCTCTACAACGAAACCTACATGGGCGAAAATAACCCCGAGTGTGAAAAAATGTTCATGCAGAAAGCCATTCCCACTTTTCTGCTCCCTCTACGACGAAAAGTCCCACTATTCCAGTATACGAAATCTTTTTCTCTGTTATCAAATTTGCTACAGTGAAAAGTCCCCTGTTGGGAAAAAGTTCTTGCTGCAAACATGATTTCGTCGTAGAGGAGTTTCACTGTAGATAAGACGCTTCAATTCATGTCCAGTCTAGTGAAGGCGGAGTGGGCGGGAGGGCTGGTGCAATAATTCTGCATATGGCTGCCACACATAAAAACACAGACATGTTTTGGGTCTCGAAGCTTGAAACCGTTTCATCAGCCAAGGGAGACACAAAAGCAATTGTATTAATTCGACATTCCAAGCTTTCCAGAGGCTTCGTAGGCCTCACACATACACACACGCGCGCACGCGTAAGACTTAGAGCTTGTTGAACAATGTCTCACGCACACTCGTACGCACAACAAGTCGGTCCAAGCCTCTCAGCTTGACTGTCTCAACTAATTCCTCCACAGTGGCATAATGCAGGTTGGCCACATTCCCACCATCGGATTTGGCTTGGCTCAGGGAGATCCCCCCCCCCCCCCGCCATCCACTGCACAAGAGGCAGAGGCATTATCTTATTTGTAATAAATATTCAAATGCACTCCCCAAGCCAAAGCCCACTGTAATATGGGTCAGGATTGAGAAGATCCTCGCTCACTTGTTATGCCCCCCCCCCCGCATCCCCTACTCTTCTCTGTTCTCTCCTCGGCCCTTTGTCTCACTAAAGGAATCTTTGTTGGGGGGGGGTCGATTTACAGAGGACCCTCCCTAATGAAGGACAATCCGGTTAGGCCTCAGCGCATCCTCTTCCAAAATGGTGTTCACATGCAGCCATGTACTCATGCGGGGGAGGAGGGGTCTTAATTGGAAGGACTTAATTGAGTTGTGAGGGGCTCATAAGGCTTAAGGAATGGCAATCGCTGAAAGTCGGTCTGAACGAGTGGATATATACCCCCGGCTCGCTCCCCTTTTCACTCAATACAGATTTGAATCCACTGTATTGTATTGTGGCTCGGCCTAACCAGCAATTCAACTAATTACTGTACAAGAAAAAAAAAAGTCACGTTTGAACTCAAGTCTACTTTCTAACGGTGGCATTTTTAATCACGCGGGGTGATTTGCATCCTTCCCGTCCCTATCGGATTATGTCAACAGCAGGGGTGACGTTGTCGTGACGACAAACGTGATGACACCCAGCCCGTGGGTGTCGTGTCTTGTTGGTGGTGGACACGTTGATTCATTTCATGCTTGTTTGAGGTTATCATTGTGCCGCGGATGCACTTAAAATATAGAAACACCGAGCTGGCTGCCGTTGAAACGTCGCGATTCAAACGCACGGGTAAAATTGTGACGGACCGGTTGGGAGGATGACGCTGTAATTCTAAGAACAAGCTTAGTGCTGCGGCGCGGACGTGTCAAGCTGCTGATATTTGCCCATGAGACGTCATTCAGTGTGGGGGGGGGGGGGGGGGGGGTTCAAGGAACGGAACATCTTTGTGCATGTTGACCAAAGGCCTGCCTGCCTGCATGCGGCATGTGCACAATCATCCCTTCCCATTGGAAGGGCGGCTTGCCCGCTGCTGAACTTTGCATGAGAACGTCAGCGGTTTGAAGCAGAATGTCCCATTTATCCGACCTTGTGATGAAGCTGTTTGGGCAGTGGCATGCACCGAATCATCTGTCCAGCCAGACTTGCCTTACGTTGCTGTGCATGGGCAAGAAGGTCCGCCTCCCGCTCCCAAATTTCTAGTCACAGCGGGCGACACTGTGCTGTTTTGGTTTTTGCAGGACAGTGAGGGTGCACAGCCACTGAACCTGTCGGCCAAGCCTAAGGCATCAGAGAGCAAGTCACCCAACTCCCCCCCAACTTCCCCACAGGTCCATGCTGCCGCTGCCGCCGCCGCCAAGCTGGGCCCCGCCGGCTCCATGAAGCATAGTGTCGCCCCCTCCAGCATCGGAGGACCTCCGGCCAGAGTCAGCTCAATAGGTTGGTGAACACTATTTAGATACACTTGCCACACAGAAACAAAAGCGAGGCCCAAGTTTCACCTCCGCATCCTTCATCACCCAATTCCAAATCTAATATCGTTTGTGAATGACGGAGTAGCCTAACAGAAGTCCGACATTCATTTCATTGTCGTTGAAATCTTTATTGAAATGCGGCGTCTCTTTAATTCAGAAAGCAAACGGGTAATGTCGGCGTAATCATGTCAAAATAGCCGTGGGTGCATGCTGTCGCCAGGCGGAAGTGCCGCTGACGTACAATACGTTCACCCAATCGCAGATGGCCAAAAACAGCCACGTTCTCTGAATGAATGCAGAAGTAGGTCCCGTGTTGACATGGCGAACGTTTGCCAAGCAAGTCAAGAAAGCACGAAACTATCAGAACGGACCCCGAAGAAAAGTGGAAATTATAAAAACAATGGTCAAAACAAATTTGGAGAGAATGATTCATGGTGAAGGTCCATGCAAAAAAAAAAACCTCGCTGTGTTAAAGAGCAATAATATTTAATAATATATTATTATTAAATAATATTTAAGAATAATATATGAATATTAAATATTATTAAATCATATTTTATCATGTGTTTGGTTTTATTTTCTCATAATAGGGTGTTTTCACTTATTTATATGTTGCATTGTATTTCTTTTTAACACGGTTCAAAAAAAGTATAACTTCGTTTTGGAGCTGGAACAGATTAATCGCATTTCCATTTGCTTCAATGTGAAATATTACCTTGGTTTATGAACATTTGAAGTTAGGAAGGGGCAAGCATTGAAAATATTGCAGCATCTTGGTTTCAAATAACTGTTGAAATGAGTTGAAAAGCTTCTTTTAGACAAAAATTTAGCTTTGCCGCCATCTTGTGATCTCTATAAGGCAATTACACACCATTTTGAGAGGGTGGGTTAATTCCTCATGAATTTTTCGCTCATCATGACAAGGAGTTGACAATGGTCATGAATGAATCTGTACACACTTATATTCGTGGCTGACCCGCTCCCTTCTTCGCCAAATCATAACAGTGATCCGTTTTTAACCAAACAAGCTTACACAAATAGCAAAGAAGCAAATCAAATTTTCGCTGAGCGAAAAAAATAGCCACACTTTCAAGTGCATTGAGGAAGAAGCTTGGAGTGGTTAATAATTAGTAAAATTGATGAAACAATTGTAAAAAAGATTACATTCACCATATTTGGACATAGAGTGTCAGGTTTCCACCCACGAATGCTAATTCCAAAATTTTAAATGCGAATGCCTCAACAGTCGAGTCACACTCACAGAAAAAATATTTTGTTGTTGTTGTTTGTGTACATAAATGGTGCACAGTTGAAACTACGCATTTAATTGCCGTCTATTAAAAAAATGGGAGGGGTTTAGGGGGAACAATAATTGAAAATTATAATTAAAAAATTATAAATTTTATAATAATATATACAGTATTTCTATATATTTTAATTTAAAAAGTGAAAATTACAATCCAACAAATTCTAAAAACAAGAAAAAAAATCCCTGAAAATTGAAAAAACAAACAAACAAAATAAGTTGAAAATAGAGAACAAAAATAAAATTGTGACTCTACGGGGGTTCACTGTATTGCGTTGATCCGACGCATTTGTTTTTGTGATGCTGCCATGACGCGCATCACGAATTGTCTGGCTTGAGCCACGCAGAGATGAATCCATATATATATATTTTTTTCCTTTTTTTTTTTTATCCGACATTCCTGGATGTGCTGCTGGCACCCCAACGGACCGAAATAGCACCCCCTTTGCTTGCGAGCGTCGCCATTGTCGCTGGCGTAATCATCCCCGACCATATGCGCCCTCACACGCGCACGTGAAATATGACATCAATGAATCACCGTTTTGTGCGCTTAATCCATTTGTCACGCCGTGCTGAGAGTTCAAATACTTCACATATGTAACAGGCTATAATTAGTGTGTTTGTGTGTGCGTGTTTTTTTTTCCTCCCCTTCCTCCGTGTCACTATTTGCCTTCGGGGCCTGCTGCATTGTTATGTGTTTATTAGTGACTGAAAGAGACAGAGAGACATGAAGTGGAGATGGGGGAGGGTCGAAAGATGGAAGGGGGATTAACACCCTTCAATTTTTTTTTTTTTTGCAGCGGGGGAATAATAAAGCGAGGCATGTATGACAGACAGGAGGTATCACCAATGAGATTAGACAAGCCTCTTACATGAGCCAGGACAGCGCAAACACTCAGCGCTAATGACACAATGACAGCACACATGCACACGCACAACTCAAACGCTCAAACACAATCACTCCTCCCATGTGCAATAGGCCGTCAATCCCCCCTCCCCCCGCTATGCCCCCCCCCCCCTTCATCTGACTTCTTGGCTAATCTCACTGTTTTTCAACAAATCTGAGGATTTAATATCAGATTAGTGGATTTGCAGTCCCAGATGTTTTTTGTTCGGTGGGGGAAAAATGGATTACAGTGTTTAAAGTTTGCGCGTGATCCCCCGTGGAATATTCGGATGCTTTTGTGATGAGCCGCCGCCGCCGCGGGCCCCATCTGTTGCCGGCGAGTTTAGCCGGTCACCAGCGCATTTGTTACTCCGGTTTGAAGGCGTATTAGGGTTCTTGTTGCAGGTTCAGAGGGGATTGGAGTGCCGGACAAATTGGAAAAGAGTCTAGATGTGCTCGTTTTGATGCAGCCGTGGGTTTGTTGACGTGTGTGTGTGGGGGGGGGGGGGGGGGTGAAACAAGGAAAAAAGTGAACCGGAGGTCATTGTGATTTTTGTTACAGTAGAATTTCTGAGGTTAACCATAGCGTTTTATGGGCAGCATTTTGGTCATATTTGTGGAAGACGAGGCCATTTTTTCCCCCTCCTCATTTAAAATCTTCTATTGATCTATAAAATCACTGAATGGCTTCAGCCCTGAGTACAAAACAGAAATGCTCATGGAATAGAAACCCTGCAAGGGTTCTGAGGTCAGTAGACTTTGATCAGTTAGTGGAGCCCAGAGTTCAAAGCAAACATGGTGTATCAGCATTTGGCGGTTGTGCTGCAGGCCAGCAGAACTGAAGTTCACTGCAAGCGTAAATGCTTTGAAATTCAGGTTGAAACTGCTTTTTGGTTCCTTCATACCCAGGATTGAGATCTTTTCGAGCATTTGCATCATCAATTTTTCCAAAATCACAGGCTTGCGCTGTAGGTTCTTTTCGTCATTTTAGTAAACGACTGTTTATTTCTGGATGTTGCTGTAAATGTCTTTAATTCTTTTTTTTTAAGTCTTCAATTAATTTGCCTTCATATATTGTTTGTAACTATGTGAAGCACATTGTTTTGAAGCACATTACCTTGTGCATGAAATGCACTATAAAAATGAAGCTGCCTTGCCTAGTTCAACCCTCATAGTATTACTGCTTATGCAAGATAAGATAAGAAAACCTTTATAAGTCTCACAATGGAGACATTCCCAATTCACAGCAGCAAAGTTATGAAAGGAATAAGTAGAAGAACAAAATATAGGAGCTGCTGTAATACGTCAGGAACGGATGCCCGTTTTCCATGCATTTCAACGACAATACCGTATTTTCCGCACTATAAGGTGCACCTCAAAGCATTTTCTTGAAAACCAAGAGTGCGTCCAAGTGAACATCTCTGAAAGCCTTATAATCGGATGGGCCTTATACATGGATCAATATTCTGATTTCTGGGACGTCGTATTTTAGATGTTACGTAAGCGCTTCGTGACAGCTGCAGCGGTGTGAAAGCTCTAAATAATGAAATCTGTATTGGATGTGGTTTTAGTGTTTTTGCTCTTGATTGTAAAGTGCCCTTGAGTGTTGTGAAAGGCGCTTATAAATAAAATGTAATATTATTATTATTACTGTATTCCCTTTAGCGTAGCTCCATCTAGTGGATGCATAACGCAACCGCAGCCACTATTGTGGCTTTTACTCGATGCGCTTTATAATGCGGTGCGCCTGAGACATGAAAACAGTTTTCAAATAGGCCATTCATTGAAGGTGCGCCTCCGAGACGCCTTATAGTGCGGAACATACGGTAACCAAATAAATCGTCCTAATATACAATACAATACAATACAATACATGCTGATTTATATAGCGCTTTCACAACAGCGGCAGCTGTAACAAAGCGCTTAACAAAACAGTTAACATAAAGTAAAATAATAAACACAACACATAACATAAAACTCGGACAGTCGTGCAGTCCTAACCACTTTTCCGTCACACGCTTTGTTGTTTGAAGCAGTTTGAGATGAAAGAGGACAGAATCAAAGTGTCCTTTAACAGTGGATCAGAGAAGTCATGCTCAAAATGTGCACACGTCGGCTACAAGCTAAGTTTCAAAGTCATGTATGACTATGAATATGGTCAGGTATAACGGGATTGAGGTCCACGAAGATGTCAACTTCTTTCCAGCCATCATTTTCTGGCCTAACAGACCCGTAGGCACGTCTCTCTCTTTCTCTCTCCACGTATCAATCTTCCCATCTCAAGTTAAATTGAAGGCCTGTCACTGCCTTCAATTTCAAACACTTTTTTTTTTTTTTTTTTTTTTGCTGAGTATTTGTCACCCTCACTAAAGCCCCCCAACCCGCGACTGTCCTGTCGGGAGCGCTTTTGTGGTCCAAAATGCTATTCGCCTGTCGGGAGAGATTTAGAAGGGGAAAATGTGTGTGAGTGAAATAGAACCCTCCCACTCTATCTGGGTCACATGCACTTGTCTGGATGCTTGGCATCAATGTCATTGGAACACACCCACCCACTGAAGTGTAGAAGAATACCTCCCTCCTCTCTCTTTTTTTTTTTTAATTGAGATTAAAATTGACTGCCACTCGATTCCATCACCTTCCTTCTTTCGGCCCCTTTCACGTCCAGATTTCCCCGACTTCTAAAAGAGTTCACGGCGCTGTCATTACCAATCTGAAGCCAGTAATCTGGCCTGAGATGGCATTAGCACGGGGGGGGGGGGGGGGGGCTTAGTGCAGATAAAGACCCTATAAACCAGCAGCGGCGCTTTGTTAGTGGCGAATTGTATGTGATAGGGAACTTTGTGGGGTTACCTGGCTGTCCCTCCGGACATCGACCCACTCAGATTGCGTGGGGAAGTGTAATTAAAGATTTTAAATTTTTATAATTCTTTTTAGCTGAATGCACATTTGGACATGCTTGAGTCTGAAGGCAGGTATGGATGGAGGCAGCTTGAAGCCATGCCAGTTTGGGGCGCATTCTGACTCACACTCAGTTCCCCTCCCTTTCGAGTGTATGCTAATGTCTTTACCTCGTGGCAAAAAGGAAGATTTATTCTGGCTGAAAAAACCCCTGCCTCCTCCCTTGAACGTAAACATACAGCGCCAAATGTGAATTACGTTCACGTCATTAAAAGCGCAAGTCCAAACATTCCCTGCGAAAAAAACAAACAAAAAAAGATGACGCAAACATATAATAATCGTCGTCCTGGCCGCTTTGTTGCCGTCCCAGCAGACTTGCTGTCGTCGCTGTCTTCGGGAGCCTACCTGAATGACCACGAGGCCGTGACCAAGGCCTTTGCCGAGGCCCGCCAGATGAAGGAGCAGCTCAAGAGGGAGCAGCAGGTGCTCGACGCCAAGGTGGCGGCCGTCAGCAGCCTCGGACTCAACAACGGACGCTCCGATAAGGTAAAAAAATGTTTTAAAAGACAACGGCGACGCAGAAATGCATGGAGGACCATTATTTCACCTCAGGAGGACTTGATACAAGTGCCCAGTACCTTAAAATAAGGCCCAATATCGATAACTGATACGAGTCATTATTTTAAAAGAAAATCTCCCAATTATTCATTCATTCATTTCTCAAATCGACATTCCCTACTGAAATGAATGGCAATGCCATTAATCTGTTTCAGCCTCCGTGTAATGACAAAATTCCCACTGTATGATGTAGTATTGTATAATATAAAAACATGCGGTACTAATATATGTTCATATCTAAACTTGACTTTCACCAACCTTCATAAAATCAAAAAAAAAGATTTTGCCTTTTTTCACCAACGCTTTCCGCACTTTAAGCATATTAGATTTTGGATTGGATGAACTTCGTCCGCCAAGGTATAGAACAATAGAATACGCACACCGTGCGCATGTTTTTTTGATGATTTCAAGTAACACGACGACATGTGAGAAAATAACGCTATAGTGACCCTGCACTTTTCAGAGATTTCCTGAACACGGGGCGGGAGAGATCAGCAAAATGCATAAATCCAATGCGCACACTTGCACAGGAGCTGCTGTTGGCCGCAGCTCACATCCAGACACTCACACGCCGGCTCAGCACAATCACCCCAATAGGCCCACTCTTAAAGGCACCTAACACACAAACACTACAGTATTTTCGATACATTTATGCAAGTAATTTTGCTGACATTTTTGAAATACATTTGCAATAAAATTAAAAAGCGTGTTCTTTTGAATACAACTTTTTTTAAATTGTTTATTTGTTTCAAGTGCTGAGGCTAAATAGTGCCGGGTAAGGTACACTTCTGAGTATGTAATTGAGGCGTGTGTGTGTGTGTGTGTGTGTGTGTGTGTGTCAACACAGAGCATCCGCGGGACATTAATGCAAAGTGAGGGTGCCGGCTCCTCGGCAGCGTGGCTAAATTGTGGTCATTTGTTAAACATATCGGGTTGTCGCATGGCTGGTGCATGGAGAAAACGTTATGTGTACACTCACACAGGCGTGCAGGCGGAGCAAAGCATGCTAAAAGCGACATTTACTTATTTACCCTCCTTAATTTGTCACTAGATCAGTGTCCGCCCCCCCAAAAAAATTCACCAAAAAGACATAACCGTGTCTCGGGATGAGGTGAATTATGTAGCTTCTGCCATCTAGTGGAAAAACAATGATTTGCGCTGGCTGTCACGATATGTCGCTGGCATCGGTCGCTTTATTCTTATATTTTTTTTTGGTGCCTGAATTCAAAGCGACGCCTGCGATGATTTCCTTCTGCTCCGTCCGCCGCCCCCTTTGCTGGCTCTGTGCCGCCGGCCCCCGGCGTCAAGCCTCGCCGCCCGAGCGCCCGGCCCGGCGACAACAGAGTCATCTCTGACACTCCGGGAGGGATTAGTTTTGTCGCTACTTTGTGTCTCGGCGCCCGTGTCAGCCGCTCAATCCACTTTTCTCGTGTACGGCGCTGGGGCTTAATGTCAGACTAGGCTGCCATCCACTCTGTCTCCCTCTTCATCCCCCTTCCCGTACAAAAGCTGTGCGCGGGCGTGTGTGTGTGTGTGTGTCATCGCATTTAATCTTAATATCTGAGCGTGTGCAAGACATTATGTCCTTTTTTTTTCCCTCCCTCGGCAATGAGGTCCGATCACTCGTTTGGCATGCAGATAATTCTTCCAAATCTCTCCGTAGATGACTCGAGAGCGATAAATGGCTCTCGTCTCCATTCAAGTGGAAATGTGGTGCAAAGTTATCGCCAACAATGAAAATGTTTTTGCGCTAAACACACAGCATGTGATTAGCACTCTGCCTGCGCTCCATCTCGGCAGCCAGCTTTGTTCAGGTCATGTCTAAATGGAGACTTTTGGGAAGGTTGTTCGACAAGACAACACCGGGTTGCTTCCCACTCGTCATCATATAATTAAACTGTAAAAAAAAAAAAACTAAAATGGGTGTGCGTCGTCAAGTTCCAGCGCACATTAAGCATGTAAATGTGCAGTAAATCAGGCTTTTATTGGCTGCAATAAATACCCAGGGGCGCCGCGCGGCGCAACCTCGCTGTCGCCTCTAATGCGTCGACCCCGCGCGAGCTGCAAATCCAAAATTGCCGTCAACATTCAAACATGGAGCGTTGAAAACATGCCCGCACGCGCTTTTTGGACAATTAGCTTGATTGCAGAGCCACTCTCTGACTCACTCAATCACTCACTCTCCTGATCCATCCATCCATTATCTGAGCTGTCTTTCCTCACGCGTGGGTGTGCGGGAACCCATCCCAGCTGTCTGCGGGACGCAGGCGGGGTACGCTCGGAACATGTTGCCGGCCAGTCGCAGGGCACACACATCAACAAACAACCATGAACACTCGCACCGAGGGACAATTTACAGTGTTCCAATGAACCTACCATGCAGGGTTTTTTTGGAATGTGGGAGGGAAACCGGAGAGTACCCAGAGAAAACCCACTCCACACGCTGACTCCCGGGCCTTGTGTGTGCAGGACAAGGCGGCCTTGGAGAGTCTGAGCCAACAGCTGAAGCAGCAGGCCGAGGACAAGTTCAGCCACGCCATGCTGGACTTCACCATGAGCGGCGACTCTGACGGTAAACGCGCCACCGCGTAAACGGGGCGAGCGTGTGGCGTGCATGTTGGCGGATAGAAGTGCGAGCGGAACATTTCATAATGGGAGGGAGTATCACGAATATGCAATATGTCATTTTACGAGCCAACCCAATCGTCTACTATAGCTAAAATAGTGACTGTGGCGCCACCTGGAGTTTTTGACACACCTGGGCGTCCCTGTGTTTAAATTAGCGTTGTCTTCTACCATTGCGAAAAGGTCAAAATCTACTGTCTGCTTGCTCTCAAACTCTCCCTTCTCTTTTTTTGATTTTTTTTCTAGGCTCCCCGAGCGTGTCCGACTCTCGGATATTCCGCGAGGCCCGGGGTCGCGGCAGCAGCGAGCCTCACATCAAGCGGCCCATGAATGCGTTCATGGTGTGGGCAAAGGACGAGCGGAGGAAGATTCTGCAAGCCTTTCCCGACATGCACAACTCCAACATCAGCAAAATCCTCGGTAAACGCACGCACGCACTCCTTTTAATAGAGTCTTCGTACCACAACGATCACGTCACAATTTTAGAAAACAAAAAGCATAAAAATGGAAACAAAATACAGCACCCATACCACAGAAAGTGATTTTATAACTATTACAGACGGATCACTTCAGACTTGTTTTGTTAATTTAAGTGCACCGTAACAGGTTTTGCGTTGACAAATCAGAGTAGGGAGAAAAAAAATAGGGTCCAATTGCTTTTCTACAGAAAGAGCAGTGGAATAGTATAAATCCGCAAGGAGTTAACGCTCATTTGGGAAGGTTTGTGATTGCCTATATGGCGTCAAAGCACCTTCTTTCACTCTTAGAAAACTCAAATCAACTGTGTTTATAGAGCACTTTAAAACAACCACCGCTGTATACAAAGTGTTGTACGTGGAGCAAATAACATATATGCAACAATAAACAGTAAAACAATAAATTAATGACAAAGACAGTAGAAAGCACAAGACGGTAAACCTAAGATCAAGTCTGAGTCATGCTGAGTCAAAAGCCAAAGAATAGTTTTCAAGATGGGCAGCGAGGGGGCTTGCCAAATGTTCAGTGGGAGGTGATTCCAAAGAGAGGGACCGGCAACGGAAAAGGCTCGATCCCCTATGAGCCTCAGTTTAGTTCTTGGTACTTCTAATAGTGTCTGGTCCGCAGACCTGCGGCACCAGGCAGATGTGTAGGGGCCGAGGAGCTCAGAGAGGAAAGGTGGCGCGAGGCCATTGAAATGTTTGAAAACAAATCAGATCTTAAAAAGAACTCTAAAATGTACAGGGAGCCAGTGAAGGGATGCCAGAGTAGGCGTTATGTGCTCCCCTCTTACGAGTACCAGTATAGAGGCAAGCAGCAGCATTCTGGACCAACTGGAGACGCTTCATGGAGGATTGGGTGACTCCAAAGTAAAGTGCATTACAGTCATCCAGCCGGGATGTGACAAAGGCATTAATATACTATTTCAAAGTGCTCATGAAAAAGGAGAAGTTTTACTTGAGCCAGCTGCCAAAGATGAAAGAAGTTGGAGTGAACAACGGCACCAATTTTCCGGTCCAATTTAAAATCACTGTCCATTTTAAGACCCAAGTTTGAGACTGTTTACTTAAGATTAGGAGCCAGGGGGCCCCAAGTCTACAGGATGTGATGCATAGGGGCCACTGGGACCAAACACTATCCCTTCTGTATTCTTTTCATTGAAATTCAAAAAATTGAGTGCCATCCAAGTTTTGATTTCCTCCAGGCAGGATAAGAGTGGCTTTAATGAGAAAGCGACTTTTTTGCTCAGTGGGACATAGATCTGACAGTCACCCGCATAACAGTGGAAGGAAATACCATGTTTCCTGAAGATGGAACCCAATGGGAGCAGATACAGTGAGAATAGCAGAGGCCCCAGAATTGAGCCCTGTGGCATGACTAAATGAAACTCCACCCCTCAGTTCAACATAGTTGCTTAGCGCCAAGCGGTGAAAGCACAAAAATTGCGAATAGGGGAGTGGAGGATCCGAGTGGGCCAATTCGGGCAAAACTGATTCTGAAGGCCTTGGGCAGAATCAACTGACATGGAAACACATCTCCATACACAACTGGAGGTCGTGCAGCAAAGAGAAACTCTACAAAAATTAAAATAAACAGGCAACTATTCGAGTGCCGGTATCTTTGCTTGTCCTGACCTCTCACCATTGACAAAAAAATAAAAATAAAATGACTGGCTTCTTCCCGTCTCTTCATCCACCAAAAGACACACTAGCAGTGATTTCCTTCCAAGCGGCGGTGTCGTGTAAACGTCCGGGGAGAACACGCCTCAGACAAATGATGATATAATTCATTATGCATTAAACAAGCAACGCGCCGCCGCCTGACATTTCCCCGGGACCGCCGGGATCGGCCCTGACATTTTAAAGAGCTCCTAAGCGTTTTATAACGCAGGGAAATCTGGTTTTAATAAACCTCCTCTCTCTCTCTCTCGTCACTCTGCATCTCTCTCGACCTCAATTGCTAACAGATCGCAGAACAGATGAGAACGGCCAAGCGCTGACAGCTTTTAGCCATTAAACATACAGTAGTCGAGCGCAAATTCAGACCAGATATGAGGCTGCGCTAGGGGGGGAAACAGGCGCAAGATTGCACCCACGCGCACACACGCTTGGTTCCGATCCACGAGAAGAAAACTGCGCTGACGGGAAAGACCCTCATTAGTGGCGGATGAGTACCTGCCGTCCCCTCATTAACCCCCACTTTCCCCGAGTGGATCCGATTCGCACTGGTGACTGACACGCAGGCTCAATTTAAGCCTGTTCGTCACATCTCGATCGTCTCGTCATCCCTCCCTCATTTTGGTATGTTAATCACGATTCATCATTAGCCGGGAAGGATTGGCCATTTGTCCTGCTCCGTTAATTGGTCTCTGTAATTCGGTATCAAGGATAGGCAGGAATTTAGTGGGAAATTGCACACTCGACAGACTGGAGTGTTTTGCCACGGGCATAGAAGTAGAAACAAATAGAAGTATTTGTGAAAAAAATGTGACGAAAATACAAATCACCATGATGCTAATGATGGGAGGGATTACTGGGAGAACTGTGCTTGTGTCTCCACAATCTTGGGGTAATGTCAGACGAGGACATCATTGCTGGTGATGTTAATATAATCCTGTAATACTGTCTTGAGAGGTGGCCCGGTGGGTCCAGTGGTTAGCGAGTCGACCTCAGAGTGCAGAGGTCAGTCCCTGTGTGGAGTTCGCATGTTCTCCCCGGGCCTACGTGGGTTTTCTCCGGGTACTGCGGTTTCCTCCCACATTCCAAAAACATGATTCCAAAACAAAATTCCATTCATTTACCACGTTCAAGTGAGTTGAGGAGCTCGCTGTTGCACTTTTGACATTTACCACAACCGTCCTCTTTCCAAGGCTCGCGCTGGAAAGCCATGACCAACCTGGAGAAGCAGCCGTACTACGAGGAGCAGGCGCGCCTCAGCAAGCAGCATCTGGAGAAGTACCCGGACTACAAGTACAAGCCGCGGCCCAAGCGCACGTGCCTGGTGGACGGCAAGAAGCTGCGCATTGGCGAGTACAAGGCCATCATGCGCTCCCGGCGACAGGAAATGAGGCAGTACTTCAGTGTGGGGTCAGTTGAGAAACTCAAAATTGCATACACACTGAAAAGCACATATACTCAATATATGCACATGTAAAAATCCAAAAATATATATTTTTTGATTGTGTTCCATGCGTGCCTTGCAGGCAGCAGAGTCAACTGCCCCTGTCGTCGGCGGGCGTGGTCTACCCAGGCGCCCTCTCCATGGCAGGCATGCCGTCGCCCCAGATGCCCTCGGAGCACTCGAGCATGTCGAGCAGCCCCGAGCCCAACGCCAACCACCACCAGCACCACCTCCACTCCTCGTCGCACCTGGGCGGCCTGAAGGGCGACGAGCCTCGCGTCAAGGAGGAGGAGCTGCGGCTGGACGGCAGCAACGGCGACGTCTACGACGACTTTGACTACGAGGACGAGGAGGCCGACTACGCCAGCGACAGTGAGAATCACATCGCCCAATAGGAGGAGCCCTGTCAAAAAAATAAATAAAAATCGCCCTTTTGACGTCCTTACGTCCTCCCCCCGCGGACTCTTCGCAGAGCATAAAGCCCCTCCCATTTAAAAGTCCCGATACCAGCATCTGACCAATCAGCTGAAGCGAAGGACTGTCACCCACACTGACTGTTACACAATCTGGGAGGAAGACAAAGCCAGCCAGCCCGACACTTTGAAGAACGTCACTCCGGCGGGGGGCAGGAGAGAAGAAAAAAAAAAAAGCGACCTTTTAAACAGTTTGTACACGAGAAAAGTCGCAAAACAGTGGACCTGTCACGGGCCAAAACAGATGACACTTTAAAGACGGCGGACCTTTTTAAAGCGAGAGAAAAAAAAAAGAAGAAAAACAGCTTCTTTTTTTTCCTGTTCTCGGTTCTATAATATTCTCACTCAGGTACACGGTGCCAATAAGTGGCTTGTGAATGTGATTTGTTGTTTTTTTTTTTTTGTGCTAAGTTTGAAGAATAATAGGAAAAAGAGACATTTCCTTCCCTCACCCCCCCCCCCCCCTCCAGTTTGTTGTTGAAGCACCTGAAACACACCGCGTTCATTTCCCGAGAAGAAAGAGATCTATTCCTGGAGATTTGCAGTTTTCCCCACAACTCCCCATTATGCGAGCAAGGACGGCGAGGGGGTTGATTTTGGGCTTTATTTATAATTGGGTGGGCGGGGTGGGGGTGGTGGGGGGGGGGTCGACGACAAGGAAGCACTGTGTTTGCCAGACAATCCACCCGTTGTCATTTTGCGCCGTCCCTCCGCGAGCTGAACAGCAGTGCGACATCGCTTTAACCATGCAACCGTGTGTGTGCGTGTGTGAAATGGGGGTGGGGGGGGGCTTTTTTGTGCAAAAAAAAAAAGACAAGAAACTAACTGCTGTTTATCAACTGCATCTCTCTCTCTCACACACACACACACACACACACACACACACACACACACACACACACACACACACACACACACACACACACACACACACACACACACGTTATGTGTTTCTTCCCCCGCCCCCTGCTGACCTCAGCGGGCCGCCAGTCAGTGTTTCCATTTTGTATTTGAATACTGTATTTTTTATTATTTCTCTAAACTGCCTCTATTCTAATATTATTAACAATAATTATAAGGACGGTCAGCTATGTTTAGTAAGTTATGTACAGTATAATTTATTTTTCTTCTCTATATCGGGTTTCTATGATGTTATTTTAGTCTGTAGGTATTAGATAAAAATACCCCCCCCCCCACCCACACAATTTTTTTTTTTGGTTGTTTTTTTTGGGGGGGGCGGGGTTGTTCCCTTTTGAGTTTTTCCGACGTTTCGTATTAATCCTCCGCTCGGACAAGCTGAAGACAAGCCGTCGGAAATTTCGAAAAGCACTCAGACTGTCTCGTCGGAGAAAAGAAAGAAAGAAAAAAAAGAAGAACATGATATTTTGTATTGTTATAATTATGATTGCATTTATTTGTCATCCTTATTCTCAATGTATAATGTGAAGATTTTCGCCCCAATGTTTACCAGCTCAGCCCCGGGGTACGCAGTGGAACATCATTGGCTGGAATCCACACACACACACACACTTAAGAGATTATTCATGACAACCAAACAAGTCCTATGCTGTCTTTATTTTATTTTTTTTTTACATTTCGATTAAATCCTGTACATATATTTTGTGAAAGTATTTTGTTTCAATCATAGGAAAGCAGTGTTTACCCCACCAATGGTGTTCTGCTGTGTGCGTACGGCAACTCCAACAGGAGCCTCGATTCTTTTTCCTTTTGTTTTTTGGTTGTTTTTTTTTTTATTTTTTATTTTTTGGAGCTCCACAGAGCCATGACTTCTCATGACTTGACTTTGCTGTACAGCTATTATCACGCCACGATGCTGGAGAGAGGAGAGGAAGGCGAGAGGGGAGGGGCATTAGGACGTCAATCATCCCTGCTGGCAAGGTCGGGCCCCCCCCCCTCCGTTTTGAGACAATGAAGAAGGTGATCGTATTATTTAAGACAATCAAAGTGGAGTGGAGCTCAAAACAAAGTTTGAATTCTCAAGACGACACACACAAAAAAATATCTGACCATCTCAACTTGAAAAATCAAGAAAGATAATTATGTAAATATAACATAGAGTTATAGATTTATATTTTGTTCATAACACAGTGTAATATAAATTGTACATTTGGGTTTTTTCCCCTCTCCTCTCTCTTCCTCTGTCTCTTTTATTGATGTTTATCCATGCCACAGGAGTCGCAGTACTCTTACACACAAGACGAAAAATTGAGGGGGGAAAAAAAAAAGAGAAAAAAAAGCCGTGGGCTACCACCACCATCTGTTCTAAGTTCACTTTTTTTCAGTATTACTGCCAGACAAGGCTCAAATAAAGACAGCAATGTGTTCGGTAAAACTTGTTGTGTTGGTCCTCATCACTTCTCCTTGAATTTTGACAGTAGGTTGATTCGATTGGCTGGCCAGCCAGGACACGAATCAAGTTCGCTTTAGCATGGGTGACAATTTTGCTAGCTTGTATGACGTACATGACCTCTCCTTCACACATTATAAAGGAGTTTTCATTCCTGGCCTTTAACTCATTCACTCCCAAAGACGTTTTTAAACGTCTTTTCAGACTTGGTCTAGAAGTAATGACATTTCAAGCATCGGTGCTAATGTTACTGTTGTTCAATCCAGACATTAGCAACAACAACAACAAAAAGACTTGTAGAATTTTAATGAAACTTAGAGCCGAGTATGTAACAAGTTGACCATAAACTAGCTTTAAATTCTTAACAAAAGCATGACAAATGTTGACTTACAAGATAACCAGACTAGCCAAGACACGTTGTGTTAGCCTTAGCATGGGTGCTAATTTTACAGTTATTGTTAGTGATTTGGATTAGCATTTAGCACTAATAGAACTGGTTTGGCTACTTTTGTGCTACCAAAGAGTGACGACAGTAATCTCTCATTTATCGTGGTTAATGGGGACCGAAACCACCCGCAATAAACGAAGATTTGCGAAGTAGCAACCCCCCCGTATATGTAAATGTGTATGAGTATAAAAAATATTTATAAGGCCAAATTTAATGGTATACATGCACGTAGAAATACATTTTGTAGTAATTAACATTACATAATGCTATATATATAGGAACAGATTTAAACATGTATAAGTTATGTTAGTGTATTTATAAAAAAAATACAGTAAACATATACATGTAGTACTGGATATGTTGCTCGATGTGACTCGCTGTTGTTTTGCTGACTTTCGCTGCCTCTCGCGACCCGGTTGCGGACTTTTTGCAGACTTAAAAAAACCAAAAACATTTATGAATGTTTGAAAATAATCCGCAATGCACCAAGGCCGCGATAAACAAACCGCAAAAAAAACTAGGGATCACTGGATCAACTTTAATTCAACTTAAGCTAAAAAAATATGTAATAATATGACCTTTAAGAGGGCGGGTGGGTGAAGCTTCATATGAATGGCACCGTTTTTCACAAAAAGAATAAATATGTCAAGCAGGAACTGGAATGCCCAAATATGTTTTTTTTTGTTTCGTTTTTTAATTCAGTCGTTTCCTTCCGCTTTCCTACTTAGTCAACTCAACATTTGACTTACTGCCTCTAAGACCTTTGAAAAAGAGTTTTGGGGGAGGCGATGTCACCAAAATTGCTTTTGTAAAATATTAAACATCAGTGTCAGTGCTTTTTGAGTAGGACGTCACAAGCTTGGCACAACTCTCTTTGGGTGGTCATTGTCCGATGTCCAGAAAGGACTTCCATATAGAACCTAATTTGAACGGCTTCACTTCATTCTACCTTTTTTTAAGTCACCAGTGCTAATTCCACAGTTTAACCCCAGCGAGTCCCAGGGACTCGCTGATCAGAAAAGTATGAGTCCCATGATGCATTTAGAGAGTCCCAAATTTCGAATTCTGAAATGGTCTACTTATTCAATTGCATATGATAATAACACAAATAAGAACAATATACACTTATTTCATCCCATGGTTGAGTCTTTGAGTTCATAAATTCTCCTCTCTTTACTCTGCTTCCAATGATGCAAGGCTTTCTCAAAGTCAACTTATCGCAAAAAACGATCCAATTTTAGCTGCTTCCTCTGTGATATCTCCGCAATAAACTTTCGCAACACCTGTTCGCAACACTCGTTTTAACGTTACACAACTTGTCATTCGTCTGCTTGCCACGAGGTGAAGGCCGATCTCGCCAATCTCGTCTCGGGAGAACGGAAATCTCATCACGCGAGATTACTTAACACGAGATCAAAACAACAATGGCGGCGATTGTCAAACTGTGATCGTTGCTGGAAAAAAAGATGTACCGTCGTTTTTTTTTTGTTTTGACTGAGAAATTTCCTTGCGTCCCAAAAACGCACATTTTTGGAACTGTGCGTCGTGCGGGAAAATGATGCGTCGAGGACGCGGAACGCAGAGGTAACAAGACGGCTGAGTCACGTTTTTTCACCTTCTCCTACACTCGACGGCAACATTTCAATCACCTCTTTAAAAACTCGCGAAGCGGCGCAAGCCCCATCAAGACCAGTTCGCAACCCGACAACCCTCATTAAACCCGAGGCAGACGAGAGGTTGAGTCGCACACTTACGCACACGCTCAGCAAGAGAGTGTCCTATAGGTTAAAAAAAAAAAAAAAAAGTAAAGTAAAATCTTTAATTGATGGTCCCACTTTGCACGGGTTGAAAAACACACAACCTCACTCAGCACGCTCGTGAAAATCATGTCCTCCTCATTTGTGTCCATATGCTCGCCAATCAACCCCCTGTCCTCCCCTAAAATAAATAATACTTTTTGCAGAATGCACAGTTGAAAACACTCGGAGGGAGATGATTTTTGCTCATTAGCATATCTTCACAACCCCCCCCCCCTCCCACACACACACACATATACGTGTTTTGGTGCATTTTCAGGACGTCCGTTTGTTCACCCGACATATGGGTACATGCCTTTCCCGTGGTCCTACAGGCTCCAAAAAAATATGGTAACCATGAAAAAAAATCAGGAAGACACCCATCTATTCAGATTTTGGCTAGGACGTAATTTTTTTTTGATTTATGACAAAACTACTACATATGAGGACATTGACTGGTTTTTGTGTATTATGGAGACAGTCACCTCAAACACACTGCCATTTCATGTTTTTGTGAATTTTGAGCCCCCTAGATACACATCATTTTCAAGTATATATGACTTATGAAGACCAGCTAAGAGTAAAGTGTGTAATTTTTAGATTGACTCCTGTTACATACCAACAGTATATGTTAGGCACATGTGTCCAATTGTCATGCTCGGGCACGGGGAGAACTCTACAAAGGAAGGAAGCCCAGATTCAAACTATCAATTGCTGAACTATGAGGCGAATGTGCCAAACAGTCGTTGATATTCATGGTAATAATACAAGACAGTAAAACTAAGCTGTGAAGAAGAAGAGACAGTTAAATATGTGGTCAGTCCACTTTCTTATTTTTTAATTGCTGACAAATATGAAATTATGAACACAGAAAACATGCCACCTCCTCTCCATGACACAAGGCAGTGCAATAGATGAGGGTTGTTTGAACTGAAGAAGATTATGTCAAAATGTGAATACTGTGATGAAGAATTTTTAATAAATGTGGCCATATATTGTGCCATGTGTGTAGCAACTTCTTCTTTAGCTACCTGTTAGACAAAAGCAACTTTTCAAAAAGTATTGAAATTCTTGAAATAGGATGAATTCAAATGTTTGAGGGTTTTTCTGAAATATCACCTCAAACCTAATAAGCCTATCTTTTGTGAGAAGTTTGTATATTGCACGTACGTTTATATACAGCAGGGGTGTCCAAAGTCGGTCCTCGAGGGCCGCTGTCTTTTTGTTTTCCAGCTCTCCCAGGATGTTCTAATGCTGCATCAGAGCTGACTGTTGAACTGATCATCTGAATCAGGTGTGATGCAGCCGCGAGAGCTGGAAAACAGGCACGACAGTTGCCCTCCCGGCCCAGATCGGGACATGCCTGATATACAGTATACTTTACATGTTCGTACATCTCCAAGGATTTTCCAATTTGCTCTTGAAGCTCATGAAACAATAAATGTGAAATACAGTATTCAACAACAAATATGAAATCCGTAATTGACCATCCCACCCTAAATGCACCATTGCTATTGCTATAGTTAACTTGAACTGAAATGTACCCAGGCGTGCTCGCATTTCAATGGACTATCTATTCATTTCCCTTTTTAATGCAGTTATCCTGTTGTGGATGTAGTTTTTGATGGACACCCAGTCTCTGTCTTTCAGAGCTACTAGCTCTGCGTGGAGACAGGACTCACAGCTCGTTTTACCTGGAACGTTATGGCTTGTTATGAAATCAAACATATGTCTCTCAACAGCCTTCACTTCATCATCTGTCCACGTACGTCTCTTATTCCCACCTGTAAAAGAAGGCATTATTTATTAAAAATGGCATTGCAAATGTTAAAAATGCAAAATAAGATATTCCAGGAAATAATGAGAATTTTGAAAAAAATGCTCTTTAACCTTGCTTGTCATTGGAGCACTTTGACTTTTTGTTCATCAAAAGTACTTCAACTTCAATTAAGATATGTTAATTTTTGCCATTTTTGTTTAACTTTAACTGGTGTTTTTGTTGTCCCGTGTGATTGAGAAGGAAGTGTCGTCCACGTTCTCTAACTGGGTTGGAGCAGAAATGTTTTCCAGGGTTGCGACAAAACTGTCGTCAGTGTTGTCAAAGGTGGTTGAAGCAGAAGTGCCTTCCATGTTGTCCGATGTAGATGGCGCATATGCATGGCTTGGGTTCCCAGAAGTGTCAGAGCTTGAGCCTTTGAAAAATTATACAAAAATAGTTGAATGTGGCTTTTCACCATTGCTTTCTTATATGTGCCAAATCGTCTCCTAATTTCTCAATTTTCTTTCGGCTGTCGAGGCCTAATGTGTTTTCAACCTGCACATTTTGCATCTTTCAACACCATTTTCAAATACTGTAGTAAATTGTTTCTAATTCATACATAGTTGTGCATAAAGACTGAGATTATCAGGCACCAATTTACTCTGTTTTATGTCATAACTTGAGGACATTACCATTTTCTGTGTAAGTGAGAATCGCTTTTTCTTGATTACGGTCAGCATTGGTTTCTTTGCTCAAATCGTCATCGCTCGTGGTTACTTCATCTGGTTGGGTTAAAAAAAAACAGACAGGACAAAATGCTTTTGTTTCAGGGTAAACACAGAATGTTAGATGTTTTAAAAATGATATTTAAACAACATCAAAATATTCAGCATTCTTCGTTCTGACCAGTTAATAAATGAATAAACATTATTTCTCATTGAACATCGCTCAGAGGAGGTTTTGGGATTAATATACCACACTGTAGAAAGTTAACACCGTTCAGTTCTGTGGAACAGCAATATGGGGACATTCGAACACAGGCTCTCCAGAGTTAGGTTAAGACAAAAGTCATGTCACCTGAAACACACTCAGGTTTTTCAGGTCTAAAGAAATATGAGGATATGACGACTGAAATCATGGAGAGGCCATGTTTCTGATTTATAACTTCTCCTGCGTTTGTCAAAGAAAGCTGTAAACTCAAAACTCGTATATAATGATAAAACGTAGTAACCTGTTGTAAGGATGAAGTGGATCTCTCACTCCCTTCTTGGTGTCCAGAAGGTTCAGTCAGGATCCCGTCACTTGGTATCTGCAACATAACAACATTACGGTGTCAAAATATTCAGCATTCTTCATTCTGACCAGTTAAGAAATGAATAAACATTATTTCTCATTGAACATTGCTCACAGGAGAGTTTGGGATTAATGTACCACACTATAGAAAGTTAACACTGTTCAGCTCTGTGGAACAGCAATACGGGGACATTCAGACACAACCTCTCCAGAGTTAGGTTAAGACAAAAGTCATGTCACCTGAAACACACTCAGGTTTTTCAGGTCTAAAGAAATATGAGGACATGACGACTGAAATCATGGAGAGGCCACGTTTCTGATTTATAACTTCTCCTGCGTTTGTCAAAGAAAGCTGTAAACTCAAAACTGGTATATAATGATAAGACGTAGTAACCTGTTGTAAGGATGAAGCGGATCTCTCACTCCCTTCTTGGTCTCCAGAAGGTTCAGTCAGGATCCCGTCACTTGGTATCTGCAACATAACAACATTACGGTGTCAAAATATTCAGCATTCTTCATTCTGACCAATTAAGAAATGAATAAACATTATTTCTCATTGAACATAGCTCACAGGAGAGTTTGGGATTAATATACCACACTGTAGAAAGTTAACACTGTTCAGCTCTGTGGAACAGCAATATGGGGACATTCAGACACAACCTCTCCAGAGTTAGGTTAAGACAAAAGTCATGTCACCTGAAACACACTCAGGTTTTTCAGGTCTAAAGAAATATGAGGACATGACGACTGAAATCATGGAGAGTCCATGTTTCTGATTTATAACTTCTGCTGTGTTTGTCAAAGAAAGCTGAAAACTCAAACCTAGTATATCATGATAAGAAGTAGTAACCTGTTGTAAGGATGAAGTGGATCTCTCATTCCATTCTTGGTCTCCAGAGGGTTCAGTCAGGTACCTGTCACTTGGTGTCTGCAACATAACAACATTACGGTGTCAAAATATTCAGCATTCTTCATTCTGACCAGTTAAGAAATGAATAAACATTATCTCTCATTGAACATAGCTCACAGGAGAGTTTGGGATTAATATACCACACTGTAGAAAGTTAACACTGTTCAGTTCTGTGGAACAGCAATATGGGGACATTCAAACACAGGCTCTTCAGAGTTAGGTTAAGACAAAAGTCATGTCACCTGAAACACACTCAGGTTTTTCAGGTCTAAAGAAATATGAGGACATGACGACTGAAATCATGGCGAGTCCATGTTTCTGATTTATAACTTCTCCTGTGTTTGTCAAAGAAAGCTGAAAACTCAAACCTAGTATATCATGATAAGAAGTAGTAACCTGTTGTAAGGAAGAAGTGGATCTCTCATTCCATTCTTGGTCTCCAGAGGGTTCAGTCAGGTACCTGTCACTTGGCGTCTGCAACATAACATTACGGTGTCAAAATATTCAGCATTCTTCATTCTGACCAGTTAAGAAATGAATAAACATTATTTCTCATTGAACATTGCTCACAGGAGAGTTTGGGATTAATATACCACACTATAGAAAGTTAACACTGTTCAGTTCCGCGGAACAGCAATATGGGGACATTCTAAAACAGGCTCTCCAGAGTTAGGTTAAGACAAAAGTCATGTCACCTGAAACACACTCAGGTTTTTCAGGTCTAAAGAAATATGAGGACATGACGACTGAAATCATGGCGAGTCCATGTTTCTGATTTATAACTTCTCCTGTGTTTGTCAAAGAAAGCTGAAAACTCAAACCTAGTATATCATGATAAGAAGTAGTAACCTGTTGTAAGGAAGAAGTGGATCTCTCATTCCATTCTTGGTCTCCAGAGGGTTCAGTCAGGTACCTGTCACTTGGCGTCTGCAACATAACATTACGGTGTCAAAATATTCAGCATTCTTCATTCTGACCAGTTAAGAAATGAATAAACATTATTTCTCATTGAACATTGCTCACAGGAGAGTTTGGGATTAATATACCACACTGTAGAAAGTTAACACTGATCAGTTCTGTGGAACAGCAATATGGGGACATTCAAACACAGGCTCTCCAGAGTTAGGTTAAGACAAAAGTCATGTCACCTGAAACACACTCAGGTTTTTCAGGTCTAAAGAAATATGAGGACATGACGACTGAAATCATGGAGAGTCCATGTTTCTGATTTATAACTTCTGCTGTGTTTGTCAAAGAAAGCTGAAAACTCAAACCTAGTATATCATGATAAGAAGTAGTAACCTGTTGTAAGGATGAAGTGGATCTCTCATTCCATTCTTGGTCTCCAGAGGGTTCAGTCAGGTACCTGTCACTTGGTGTCTGCAACATAACAACATTACGGTGTCAAAATATTCAGCATTCTTCATTCTGACCAGTTAAGAAATGAATAAACATTATCTCTCATTGAACATAGCTCACAGGAGAGTTTGGGATTAATATACCACACTGTAGAAAGTTAACACTGTTCAGTTCTGTGGAACAGCAATATGGGGACATTCAAACACAGGCTCTTCAGAGTTAGGTTAAGACAAAAGTCATGTCACCTGAAACACACTCAGGTTTTTCAGGTCTAAAGAAATATGAGGACATGACGACTGAAATCATGGCGAGTCCATGTTTCTGATTTATAACTTCTCCTGTGTTTGTCAAAGAAAGCTGAAAACTCAAACCTAGTATATCATGATAAGAAGTAGTAACCTGTTGTAAGGAAGAAGTGGATCTCTCATTCCATTCTTGGTCTCCAGAGGGTTCAGTCAGGTACCTGTCACTTGGCGTCTGCAACATAACATTACGGTGTCAAAATATTCAGCATTCTTCATTCTGACCAGTTAAGAAATGAATAAACATTATTTCTCATTGAACATTGCTCACAGGAGAGTTTGGGATTAATATACCACACTATAGAAAGTTAACACTGTTCAGTTCCGCGGAACAGCAATATGGGGACATTCTAAAACAGGCTCTCCAGAGTTAGGTTAAGACAAAAGTCATGTCACCTGAAACACACTCAGGTTTTTCAGGTCTAAAGAAATATGAGGACATGACGACTGAAATCATGGCGAGTCCATGTTTCTGATTTATAACTTCTCCTGTGTTTGTCAAAGAAAGCTGAAAACTCAAACCTAGTATATCATGATAAGAAGTAGTAACCTGTTGTAAGGAAGAAGTGGATCTCTCATTCCATTCTTGGTCTCCAGAGGGTTCAGTCAGGTACCTGTCACTTGGCGTCTGCAACATAACATTACGGTGTCAAAATATTCAGCATTCTTCATTCTGACCAGTTAAGAAATGAATAAACATTATTTCTCATTGAACATTGCTCACAGGAGAGTTTGGGATTAATATACCACACTGTAGAAAGTTAACACTGTTCAGTTCTGTGGAACAGCAATATGGGGACATTCAAACACAGGCTCTCCAGAGTTAGGTTAAGACAAAAGTCATGTCACCTGAAACACACTCAGGTTTTTCAGGTCTAAAGAAATATGAGGACATGACGACTGAAATCATGGAGAGTCCATGTTTCTGATTTATAACTTCTGCTGTGTTTGTCAAAGAAAGCTGAAAACTCAAACCTAGTATATCATGATAAGAAGTAGTAACCTGTTGTAAGGATGAAGTGGATCTCTCATTCCATTCTTGGTCTCCAGAGGGTTCAGTCAGGTACCTGTCACTTGGTGTCTGCAACATAACAACATTACGGTGTCAAAATATTCAGCATTCTTCATTCTGACCAGTTAAGAAATGAATAAACATTATTTCTCATTGAACATTGCTCACAGGAGAGTTTGGGATTAATATACCACACTATAGAAAGTTAACACTGTTCAGTTCCGCGGAACAGCAATATGGGGACATTCTAAAACAGGCTCTCCAGAGTTAGGTTAAGACAAAAGTCATGTCACCTGAAACACACTCAGGTTTTTCAGGTCTAAAGAAATATGAGGACATGACGACTGAAATCATGGCGAGTCCATGTTTCTGATTTATAACTTCTCCTGTGTTTGTCAAAGAAAGCTGAAAACTCAAACCTAGTATATCATGATAAGAAGTAGTAACCTGTTGTAAGGAAGAAGTGGATCTCTCATTCCATTCTTGGTCTCCAGAGGGTTCAGTCAGGTACCTGTCACTTGGCGTCTGCAACATAACATTACGGTGTCAAAATATTCAGCATTCTTCATTCTGACCAGTTAAGAAATGAATAAACATTATTTCTCATTGAACATTGCTCACAGGAGAGTTTGGGATTAATATACCACACTATAGAAAGTTAACACTGTTCAGTTCCGTGGAACAGCAATATGGGGACATTCTAAAACAGGCTCTCCAGAGTTAGGTTAAGACAAAAGTCATGTCACCTGAAACACACTCAGGTTTTTCAGGTCTAAAGAAATATGAGGACATGACGACTGAAATCATGGAGAGTCCATGTTTCTGATTTATAACTTCTCCTGTGTTTGTCAAAGAAAGCTGTAAACTCAAAACTGGTATACACTGATAAAATGCAATGACCTGTTGTAAGGATGAAGTGAATCTTCCACTCTTTTCTTGATCTTCAGAAGGTTTCATCAGGATCCGAACACCTGGTGTCTGCAACAAAGCAACATTGCAGTGTCAGAAATATTCAAATTTATTCATCCTAATTAGTTAATAAATTAATAAACATTGTTTTTCATTGAACATCGCTCACAGGAGGGTTTGGGATTAATATACCACACTATAGAAAACTAACACTGTTCAGCTCTGTGGAACAGCAATATGGGGACATTTGAACACAGGTTCTCCAGAGTTAGGTCCAGACAAAAGTCATGTCACCCGAAACACACTGAGGTTTTTCAGGTCTAAAGAAATGTGAGGACATGACGACTGAAATCATGGAGAGTCCATGTTTCTGATTTATAACTTCTCCTTTGTTTGTCAAAGAAAGCTGTAAACTCAAAACTGGTATATAATGATAAAATGCAATGACCTGTTGTAAGGATGAAGTGGATCTCCCAATCCTTTCTTGATCTTCAGAAGGTTTCATCGGGATCCGAACACCTGGTGTCTGCAACATAGCAACAGTGCAGTGTCAGAAATATTCTAATTTATTCATCCTGATTAGTTAATAAATGAATAAACATTGTTTTTCATTGAACATCGCTCACAGGAGGGTTTGGGATTAATATACCACACTATAGAAAGTTAACACTGTTCAGTTCTGTGGAACAGCAATATGGGGACATTCGAACACAGGCTCTCCAGAGTTAGATTAAGACAAAAGTCATGTCACCTGAAACACACTCAGGTTTTTCAGGTCTAAAGAAATATGAGGACATGACGACTGAAATCATGGAGAGTCCACGTTTCTGATTTATAACTTCTCCTGCGTTTATCAAAAAAAAGCTGTAAACTCAAAACTGGTATATAATGATAAAACGTAGTAACCTGTTGTAAGGATGAAGTGGATCTCTCACTTCCTTCTTGGTCTCCAGAAGGTTCAGTCAGGATCCCGTCACTTGGTATCTGCAACATAACAACATTACGGTGTCAAAATATTCAGCATTCTTCATTCTGACCAGTTAAGAAATGAATAAACATTATTTCTCATTGAACATTGCTCACAGGAGAGTTTGGGATCAATGTACCACACTATAGAAAGTTAACACTGTTCAGCTCTGTGGAACAGCAATATGGGGACATTCAGACACAACCTCTCCAGAGTTAGGTTAAGACAAGTCATGTCACCTGAAACACACTCAGGTTTTTCAGGTCTAAAGAAATATGAGGACATGACGACTGAAATCATGGAGAGTCCACGTTTCTGATTTATAACTTCTCCTGCGTTTGTCAAAGAAAGCTGTAAACTCAAAACTGGTATATAATGATAAGACGTAGTAACCTGTTGTAAGGATGAAGCGGATCTCTCACTCCCTTCTTGGTCTCCAGAAGGTTCAGTCAGGATCCCGTCACTTGGTATCTGCAACATAACAACATTACGGTGTCAAAATATTCAGCATTCTTCATTCTGACCAATTAAGAAATGAATAAACATTATTTCTCATTGAACATAGCTCACAGGAGAGTTTGGGATTAATATACCACACTGTAGAAAGTTAACACTGTTCAGTTCTGTGGAACAGCAATATGGGGACATTCGAACACAGGCTCTCCAGAGTTAGGTTAAGACAAAAGTCATGTCACCTGAAACACACTCAGGTTTTTCAGGTCTAAAGAAATATGAGGACATGACGACTGAAATCATGGCGAGTCCATGTTTCTGATTTATAACTTCTCCTGTGTTTGTCAAAGAAAGCTGAAAACTCAAACCTAGTATATCATGATAAGAAGTAGTAACCTGTTGTAAGGAAGAAGTGGATCTCTCATTCCATTCTTGGTCTCCAGAGGGTTCAGTCAGGTACCTGTCACTTGGTGTCTGCAACATAACAACATTACGGTGTCAAAATATTCAGCATTCTTCATTCTGACCAGTTAAGAAATGAATAAACATTATCTCTCATTGAACATAGCTCACAGGAGAGTTTGGGATTAATATACCACACTGTAGAAAGTTAACACTGTTCAGTTCTGTGGAACAGCAATATGGGGACATTCGAACACAGGCTCTCCAGAGTTAGGTTAAGACAAAAGTCATGTCACCTGAAACACACTCAGGTTTTTCAGGTCTAAAGAAATATGAGGACATGACGACTGAAATCATGGAGAGGCCACGTTTCTGATTTATAACTTCTCCTGTGTTTGTCAAAGAAAGCTGTAAACTCAAAACTGGTATATAATGATAAGACGTAGTCACCTGTTGTAAGGATGAAGTGGATCTCTCACTCCCTTCTTGGTCTCCAGAAGGTTCAGTCAGGATACCAACATCTGGTGTCTGCAACATAGCAATATTACAGTATCAGAAATATTCTAAAAAGTATTCTTCAGTAACTGAAGAAGTATGAGGGCATGACTGAAATCATGAAAAGCAACATTATACCAACCATAGAGTGTCAGAAATATGTCGTAGTTATATGACTTTTGAATAAATTGAACTACTTTTTTCAGTGACCACATTCACAGCACAAGTACTGTGTAGTACAGTACTCTTTATGGTACTTACCACTGTACAGCTCTGATAGCTAACAATTTCAGGACATCAGACACGACTGAGTTCAAATAATAAAGACAACACCCGAAACATACTCTTTCAGACTAAATCAATGTAATGACTGAAAAATGTGGAGTCCATGTTCCTGTCTTTGAATTTCTGTTGACGTCAAATAATCCTCTAAAACAGACACTTGTGTTAACTTTTAAAAGGTAATAAACTGTTGATGAAAATGATATTTCACTCACCTATGAAATATAATGATTTACTTATTAGATCTGGTTGTCTACAGGTGTATATTCAGGCATTACTTACCAGTGCTCTCCATGCCCACTGAGAATCTCCATAGTCATAGGTTATTTCATTCCCTGCTTCGATATTTTCAATTGCAAACAAGCAAAGATGAGGTTTATCCTGGATTGTCAGCTTTTTCATTCTACAGTTTGGGCCTTTGTGAGCATCATTGACAAGTCGACCTAATGAACCATCTTCATGGGAGGAATCAATGCTGAAATTGAACAATGAAACATGAAATGTTTTTCCAGTAAAACTACAATGTTGTACAGAACCACATGATGTTTTTCTAGATCTTGACTTACCACCATGTGCTTCCTTTCCATTCAAAATCAAACAGGAAACAATTTTGCTTCTCTGTGTACTTTTTCTGTCTCTTGTCTCGTTCATAACTTGAGATTAACTCTCCACGGTACTCAACCACAAATAACCCCTTTTCGATTGGTTCACTTGTAAATACACCACGTCCTAGGACACGAAAAGTTGACACTTAAATGTTGATTAATACAATCCAAATCAGGCTTACACAATGCAGTTAATCAGATATTCACAAATACATGCAGACCAAAAAATAAAAATTTAAAGAGGGGAAAAAACATGTTTAGTGGTACGATAACAAAATAATTCCATGTAAAACTAAAAACAATTATCAGAATCGCTGATAATTTTCTTTAGCAATTTGTATCAGCACAAAATAATGTGGCTCCTTACATCAGAGTTGTTTACATTGCTTGCCTTCAATTGAACAGAATGTATGGAATAGCAAAGAAAAATACCAGCGGTTTGACCGACAGTTTGACTAAAGTGATCATCATAAGTCAAGTGAAGTACCATTTTTCCTCAATGGATAACATTCGAAACCTAATTTCAGTTCCTATACTATTCCACTCCAAACTGCATTATATGGTTGAGGGAGAGAAAGAGAAGAGCAATAAGGTCAAAAAAAGTATGGGCAGCAATGTTGGTAATGCATTACCACCATAGTTTTTATTTTGGTCACAGGCAACCTAATGCGGCTGCACAGTGTGCGACTGGTTGGCACGTCCGCCTCACAGTGCCTTCTTGTGTGGAGTTCTCCCCATGGCTGCATGGCTTTTCTCCGACTACTTTGGTTTCCTCCCACATTCCAAAAACATGCAACGTAGTAGGTTCACTGAACTCACTAAATTGTCCCTCGGTGTGATTGTGAGGGTGAATGGTGGTTTGTCTGTGTGTCCTGTGATTGGCTGGCACCCAGTTCAAGTTGTACCCTGCCTACTGTCCGAAGACAGCTGGGATCGGCTGCAGCACAGCCAGGCCCGTATTAGTATAAATGGGTTTGAAAATGGTTGGATGGGATGTTTTTTTTAATCTGATTAACTGTGCGTTTCTATTTTTGTTATTTTCTCTTTGTAAATACAAATGCAACTCTAACAATTGTGGGAGGGAAAGGATTCATCTAATTTCTCTGTAAGCTGTCCTGGCGTTTCACACCTCCGATCTCCAATCAGAAATCCCACTGAGCAATATACACCACTGCACATAGAAAAGATACATTATGACTAAAATAAAAATTAAGCAATCAACAATAATAGTCATAATGATAATGACATACATAATTCCTGTGACCATTCTTTCAGTTTTAAACTAAGTAGAGACCTTTGATGGGCAGTACAAATTGCTGATAAAAATGTGGATTTGTCAAACAGCTACCACAGCCTTCTTCAATCAGGTGAAATAGGCATTGTGAAGGAAGTTTGAAGGCATCTAATTTTCCTCGACTATTACAGATAGTATGCGTTTTTTATGAATTGTGATATTTGTTGAAGCACAATATTTTAACAGAAGCCGAATAATTTCTATTTCTATTTTTTCATTTCAAGATATTCCTAGTTCTACATGGCAATACAATATTCTCAAGAATTGAATGATAATGGCTGCTAAACATTCTCTTAAAAAGTACTTCAATTATTTTTGCTCCAATATGATCAATGGCATAAAAAAAACATGCTGTTGTTTATTGTGATATTTTTGGGGTAAATACAATGTGCGAATAACATCTGTCACTGTGACAGGCTTTGGTTGCAGCTCTTGTCATGTGCGTGTGGTAGCCATAAGAATTAGATAGCAGGTAGATTGATAGCATACCTTTATAATCATTGATCCACTGGGCTTTCAAACAAGGCTTGTCGACTCCAGATAAAATAAAATGAGCAGCCTCAGATTCAGGGCTCAGTCTGGCTCTTCTTTGTGACATTATCACCACCAGTAAACATCTACAATGGAAAGTGAGAAGAAGTCAGCCAGACAAGCAAGCACAATACAATGGCAGCACTTATTTTGGCTCAGAAAGTACTGAGCCAAAGGAATATTATTTTCTTCCTCAAATATACAAAAATTGATTTCATCAAACATTTGCTGGTCAGATTAATAGATTCGGGCAAATCATTTGTCAGGCAGATAACAATGTAAAATTAAAATAGAGTAACACAATATTGTCTTGACCAAATGTACCAACAAAGCTGAATTCTGCTATAATTTCATTGCAAACGTTTGTTTGTTTTTTCATTGAAACGGTGTACAATTGAATCAACACAAGAATAAACAGTGTAAATACACCAGACTTAGCATAAAGGCTAGAAGTGCATGGCCCACTTTCATTAGGCTACCTGTACTAACTAATTTCAATTAACTGCAATCAAATAAAACAAATACTGCACTGAAATAAACATTTGGCACCAAAATCAAGTTCCACAGACTGTGTTGTCAAAGATTTAGAAAGGTTTTCTAGAACCTTGCCTGCAGGACATGTCCACATTACTTTTACTGGAAGCTTATTAGCATGCTAACGATCTAGCTAGCTAGCTAGCTAGCTGTCTAATTGAATGACATTACCTTTGGTGGGCACTGTTAAACACGGTTATATTGAACAAAGTCTATGTTACAGTAAGATAAACGAAAAGGAATTGCTTACCAGGTGGTCATCCACGCGTGGTCGTGTTTGTTTCAGAGAGTTTAATAGATATCTGGCTGTAGGATTGTCTGGCTGCTTCACATGTTGGGTTTTGTGTGACTGCTAATTGAAGTGACTTACCAGGACGAGGGCGGGGAAAATGTGTGAGTCAGTCCGAAAAAGATGACATATGAGGTCCTGCACAATGACGTCACTGAAAGTGTGTTAAAAGTGTGTTAAGGTACCGAAGTTGGCCACTAGTTTTCCAAATGAAAAGTGAGTCGAAAGTTAAACACACTTAAACACACAATTTCTGAAAATTGTGCTCTTTCAGGACATCACTTATTTTTGGTGTGGGAGTATCCTCGTGAGCTCTAGAGTAGTGTAGACTGCGTGGAAATATGAGGACGCGAAAAATGTCCTCATTTTTCCACAGGTCCTCATTGTGAAGGTGTGTTATCATAAAATTGTCCTGAGATGTCATGAATACAAACACACACACACACACACACACACACACACACACACACACACACACACACACATATATATACAGTATACAAATGCCCTTTCTGTGCAAGGAGGGCTACAGATCGGCAACTCTTCCAGTAAGTGAAGGACTTAGTTGTTCTCTGGGCGTGATGAATTTTTCAGAGGCAGCCTTGAGGTAAAAAACCTGAGAACAAGGTTTATGTGTGAATAGCTGAGAAGCAAGAGAGGGGATTCACCCCCCCCCCTCCTCCCCCGCGCCCTTTCCCACTTTATTGTCAGATGTACACAAAGTACTCTCAGATTAAATCTCAAACACACACACACACACAGCCCAAGGTGCACTGGAGGAGTTAGCTCGCCTTAAAGCGCAATTATCCAATCGGCTATTTCCATCACAAAAGTGGAAACAAAGCGGCAAAACTACAGTGGGCATAAATTAGCATTTGCATTGAGTTTAACTTTTTCTCCTGCTTGGATTAAAAAATATATATATACAGTATATATATATATATATATATATATATTTTTTTTTTTTAATCCAAGGATGCTTTTGGGTCGTTTCTGCGACAAAACTGTGGGTGTTGATGGAGGGGAGGGGGGTTGGTGGGGAATGGAGTGAAAACGATGTCACATTAATGATTTAAAGTCGGTAATAGGATGTGCTGTGACGCTGAGCCGCCAGCTAAGCGGAGTTTAAGGCTGGGGCGTTAATGTATTCATGAGGAGGAGGGATTTACGGCGAATGACGAGAGAAGAGCGAGCCGAAAGCGGCAGAGCAGCGCTCGGCCAAAAAAAAAAAAAAAAAGGTCGAGTCCACGGCGTAGGTCACGCTACGCCAAAACAACACACACGCACAAACAGCACTTTGTGCTCTGTTAAAGCCGAATTCCAAATGCAAATTTAGTTTTCGGGATGCAGTCGTTCCAGAAAGTCTGACGACAACCGAATCGTCCAAAATCAAAAAAGCAAAAACAATCTCATGAACAAAGTAATTTATTTTTTGGTCTCTTGATGCCTACAACAGTAACGATGCAAATTACATTTGACGGTTACAAAATTTTGTCCTTGACAATTTGGTTCACTTTACAACAGAGCAAAAAAAAAAAAAAAAAAAAAAGGTCAAAAGCGGCCATTTTTTCCTCTTTTTTTTTTGCAGGGCCAATTTTTGAACTTGAATATTTTAGTTTTATGTTATGTGTTTCAAAAAATTGCAATTCAAAAAGAGGTCATCTCAACCGGTTGATCTGCAGCGCTACCGTAACCCGATAATCTGCCATTGTTGTTGTCAGTAACGCATTTACCGTTTGATGAGAAAGTAATTTATCTGCAGCCCATTAAGAATTTTAGTGTCGTCCAGAAGAAAAAAAAAATTATAAAATCATAAGTCACATTTTAATCAGCCATCCTACAACATTACGCGCCGCGTCGTTAAAGGCGCGACACATTCATGAACAGCTCATAAAAATAAAAAATAAAAAATAAAAAATTAATGTAAGATTCCGGCGAAGTAAATAAGCTGCAAAAACATCCGGCGGGGCTCATCCGAAGAAGACGGCCGTCCATATTGGGTGAATGATGCATTAAGAGTCCATAAAATGGTCTGGTATCAGAAAACACAAACGCTCAAGCCATAAAATTGAAGTAAAGCAACGCCGCAGCACGGAATGAAATAAAAATATGTACGCATGTGGAATATATTGTTTAACCCTTACATTTCACAGCAATAAAAATAAATCCTCTAAATGTCATCCTGCCACCCTGAAAAGGTGAAGAGCTTTCCAAAAGTGACCTAAACGACACCAAAAAAAAAACAAAAAACAACAGCAACTGAAAAGTCGTATGTAAAAGCATTCGCGATTCAAATTTTGGCATCTGGCCGACGAGTTACTTTGCATGTTTGCGTGTCACGATATCACACGCCGAGAAGCACGAAGCTCCGGAATGGTAGAACGTGAGCGAGCAGATATTAGGTGTCACCGAGTGGCGTCGGCGTTTGGAGCGACAGCCTAATGTGACGAGAGTGGCGGCGTGTGAGGGACAGGCGTGGCGCGCGATCGAGCAGCGAGGCCCCGCGGGGGGCTGATCCCAGATCGGGAGCCAAGAAGCTGGCTCGGTATCGCACGCCTAAAAAAAAAATAATACAATTTTTCTGTGGCGTCACTCTCGCTGCCGAAGGCTGGCCTACTTTTGCCCTGGTCTCCCTGGCCATCAAATGACTTTTTTTTTTCGGGGGGGGGGGGGGGGGGTTGTTGTGCTTACGTGAGCCTTCCTCCCCAGTTATACAATATTTACACCCAATGGACTTTTAAAAAAATAAAAGAATTCAGCCCCTTATCATGATTAAACCCACACAAAAAAGTCTCAAGATCCTGTCTCTAAAAAGACACACAAAGTCAGCAATTTTGGTTTGAATCATCCATTTCAGGGTTCTAATTGCTATTTTGAGAGGTCCTTCAAGGAAAACTAAACTCTTGAAGCCAGTTTCATTGAACATGATGAAATTTGGTAGGCACGTTTATCACGAGTAGACCCACAAAAAAAAAAGCCTCTCGAACCAATGTCTCAAGAGACACAGGAAATTTGGGGTTTGGAAAATTAAACCCCAAAACTAATTTTTCTTGTCAACATAAATGTTACTAAGCTCGTCTAGCATGTGCAGACACACAAAAAAAGGTCCATCCATCTATTTTCCGATCCGCTTATCCTCACAAGGGTCGTGGGGGGTGCTGGAGCCTATCCCAGCTGTCTTTGGGCAGTAGATGGGGGACACCCTGAACCGGTTACCAGACAATCGCAGGGCACACAGAGACAAACATCCACGCTCACACTCACACCTAGGGATAATTTAGTGTGTTCAATCAGCCTGCCATGCATGTTTTTGGAATGTGAGAGGAAACCGGAGTACCCGGAGAAAACCCACGCAGGCCTGGGGAGAACATGCAAACTCCACACAGGGAGGCCGGAGCTGGAATTCAACCTGGTACCTCTGCACTGAGAGTTCGACATGCTAACCACTGGCCCACCGGGTCGCCCACAACAAAAAAGTCTCACAACCAATATTTAAAAAGATGCACAAAGTCAGGTTTTTTGGTGTCATTTTACCTATTTGAGGTCCTTCAAAGAAGATTTAGCTCCCAAAGCCAGTTTCACTCTTAAAGTTGGTAAGTCAATCATCAGTAGACCCACAAAAAAAGAAAATAAAAATTCTCATAAACAGAGTGCCTGAGAAGTGGCACAACTGTTTCATGCTCATTTTACAGGAATCCTTCAAAGATGAACTTGACAAAGATCTTGTCCAATTGCTAGCAAATTTGCACCACCTGTACTGGGCAGATGGGCGCTGCGGAATTGAGGAAACGTTCCGTTTTTCTCGCCGCGTGTGGGCGTGGAGCATCGTGGCAAAGTTTGACGACTCGCTGTGAAACCCCCCCCCCCCCCCCTAATAATTCCTTTTCAAAGCATGTGACGAAGGTCTTTCTCTCGGGAGTATTATAAACATCGACAGGTCTTTTCATGGACGCGACAACATCGGCGTGACTTCGCAAGTCACTCAGGAAGCATCAAGACGGAAACGGCGATATACGATACGACGAGGCGCTCTATTGGCTCGTCAGCTGTTCGCGGACGGAACTTTTCACAGCAAACTTGAAAACATGTTGTTCGCCCGTGGGCGCTCTAACGTCATATTCCACAAAATGTATATCACTTTGTTGGCGACATACACGCAAGATGGAGGGGGAGGAGGCTGGGAGGGGGACTGTTTTTCTCTCTCCTCATCAACACCCAATGCACACATGCAAATATTATGCTAATGCTATGTTAATTGGCGGCGTAGCTGCAAAGCAGCCCTGCTGTTCAAATGACTGGCGAGAAAATAGGTGGGGTCAGTCGCAAGCTGTAAAAGCAGCTCGAAACACAAATAAACAAAACCCTCGGGGATTAGCGCAACAAGGGCCAGTGATAAACGGATGAGCGCCGAGACAGGGAATACAAGGGGCTGCCGGCGAGGCGGGGTTGGGGGTGGTGGGGACAAGGGAATCGGCTCAGGGATACGGAAACATGAAGAGGCAGAGGGACAAGGAGTACGTGCAGGGAAACGGGCGAGGATGCTCTAAGAGGGATTAAAAGGGGACATGGGACAACTCGGGAAAACGGGCCGGAGGTAAAACAAACAGCTGCGCGTGCAAAGAGGGGTTACAACAGGAAGTAAATAAAACAAGGATGGCGACATATTAAATGCAAATGGCGGCGGGATTAGCCGGCGGGGAAAAAAGAAGAGTAAAGATGGAATGACATCGGAAACTGGTGAGCAGAGGCAGGAGAAGGTCAATCTATGGCTCCCATAGATTGCTCGGTCGGAGCACAAGTAGCAGGAAAATTATAATTTCACACTGTTTGTTATGAGTTCAGTAACTCGCGTGTTGACGGAGAACATTTTCAGGACGAATAATGTTTATTTAGGACATCGATAACTAACTTCGGCTTTTGTAGATTCTACTAAATGCGCGTTTCTGCCATCACTACTTTGAGGTTTAGTGCAAAAACAAACAAAACAAGGCCGATAATTTCGTGGGATAATAGACACAACTTTTCTGGATTTCAATTTGGCCGAAACCAATTTCCACGGAATCGAGAATTGAAGCCCAACTAGTAATAGTTTTATCCAACTCCAATTGCAGTTGTTGTTTTGTAGGAAATCCGAAATTTTCAAACGAACAATGCCAATTTGGGTCTGCGGGGTTTTTTTCCGAACGCTCCACTTCCTGATTGAGTCTAGAACTGTCATCGGACAACCGTATGATGACATCATCGCTTCCTGGTTGAGTACAAACACAATTTATGTTGGCCGGCATTTCATTGCTTCGCAATTTACAGCACATGCCAATGATTGTTCGCAAAGTACAGTCGCTCAAGTACCGAGCACAAATGAATGAGTTGTTTCACCAAAGTTTGCGAGACTCAACTTGGTCATCGAGGACTCCAACAAAGTACTCGGGAGATTCTCGATTCTCCCGGGACGGGCTCTCCCGACAGCCCGTGTTGCAAGACATAATTGTTTGGAGTATTGAGAGTTGTGAAACATTACAGTCGGCGAAATAAATAAGGCACCCAGTGGGGTTTTCTGATGAATCTGTCAAGAGGGGGGAGAGGGGGAGTGGAGAGGGGGGGTTGGTGGTGGTGGTGTGGGGGGGGGGGGGGGGGGGGATTCGCATGCTGCGGGCCTGGAGCGCTTCTTCTCGTGTGGTGTAATGTGTGAGAGCTCGGTGGGCCCTGGCAGGAGCGTCGCTATTTGGAAGCCATCGGTGTCCGTCGCATGCCAAGCGGCCACAAGACTCCCCCCATCCCCCCACCCCCACTTCTCAAAAACAACCCCCGCTGGAGCCCCGGTGACTGCCAGCTTCTCAGACAGCCCACCGCTGACCCCTCCAGGCCGGGAAACTGTCGTCCGACCAAGGAAACCGACAAGTCCGCCGGGCCTCCCCCCCAACGCCGCTAAATCTCAGAGATTGTCTCCTCGTTGGCCCCTGCAAAGACTGACCGAAGGGGGGGCTTGTAATTTTTGATTCCAATCGCCTCGGCTGCTTCATTTCGCTCCAAGATTTAAAAGCCCCGTTTATTTGTCTCTTAGCTTTGGATGCGTCGTCGCCGCCGCCGCAAAGAATTCCGCCGCGCGCGTGCGACACGGGTGCCAGCAGACACAGCTGACAGCCATGTGCCTTGACAGTTGACTTTGAATCCCACTTGAGACCAACTTGCTTTGTTTTGCGCATTATTTTGGGTTTCTGGAGACGAGGGTGGACAGAAAAAATTGTCAGCACGCATTTGTAAGCACATTTTGCACCAGCTGGCTCTGTCTTCACCCCCCCGGGGCTGGAATTGTTAGCACTTTTGGCAGTTGGGACAAATCCAGGACAATCCAGCTGGGAATGGGTCAATCTAGAATTGGAGAACATTTTCCCAACCCGCCCCATGAAATTTCAAATAATGAGCAAAATGCTGAAACAATGACAACATTTAACTGTGGCTGTCCAAAATAGCTTTGAAATCGCCAAATAAATAAAGTACCCCGATGAAATTGCTTTTGTTTATTTTTGGCTCGTCCCCCCTCTCTTGGTGATCTATTTTATCATAAGCTTTACAATGTTGTTGATGTCTTCCTTGTGATTGCTGAAATCAATTGTTTGGTCACAGACATATTTCAAATAGTTGTAATGACGCGCCAAAGTTGTCTCTCTCAGCATACACGCTACACTAAATCCTTCCGGCCATCAATATTTTTCAATACATTTGACTTGACACGCAAGATTTAAAAAAAAAAAAAAGTTTTATTTGCCTGTTAGCATAGCAACTAACTAAGCTAGCATGTACTCCTGAGCTAAAACATTAGCATTGATTCGCAAGCCTGTTTCAGCACTTAGTTAGACTAAATCATTAAAATAGTATTCAAATAACAGTGTACTCTATTTATAAAGGATGTTTTCAACAAAACTTCATTTTTTTATTTTTTTTAAATCAGGTACCTGAGTCCAAGTGTAGCGTTGATTGGTTGAACTCGATGAATAAAACTACATGACAGTTTTCGAGCCTGTTTTTCTTGAGACCATGAAAAAGAATTCTGAAATGATACAGTCAATTTTTCCAATTGTGGAATGACCCATACGCGACTGCGAGGCTACAAAAAAAGGCAGGAAGTATCATGATGGCGAGGGATTGCGGCTTTAAGGCTGAACTTGGAACAGCTGCCGCGCTGTATCGTGAGGGTAAGAAGGATTTCCCGAATGGAAGTGTCCTTAATGGCGTTAATGTCGGTTCGCAGACGACCCATTAGCGCCCCTTCGCCGGCCCCGCCAAGGCCGCGCCGTAATGGACTTGGCTGGCTCCGGCCACTAGTCTGCATGTAGCGGATCTAACATGGATTTGTTCTGATGTTCTCAGGGATTACACCCTCGGTGAGCTGTGTATTAGGAGTAGATTTAGCTCCATAACTCCTGAAGATAAAGCAGTCGGGGGTGATTGTTTAAAAACGGCACGGTAGCCATATGAGTGCAATGGGGGACATTCAAATCTTCAATATCGTTCAACGGCAGGCAATTATCGGCACCCCCCCCAAAAAAAGCATTGATTGCAGAATGTTAGACGATGAGGGTGAATCAGGCATGGGGGGGAAAATGTGAGAAATCTCTAACAAGCTCTCACACAAAAAAATTCGAGAATCTGTTTAAAAGAATACGGAAAGTCAGCCATTTTGATTCAAACAGACAATTTAGGGTCATTTTTGAGCATTTCCACGGGTTTCTCAAACAAAATTCAACACCTAAATTCAATTTCACCCATCAGCATAAGAAGTTGGAACTCATGTCAATCATTAGTGGACTCACAAAAAAAAAACATCTCAAAAACCCGTATTTTAAAAAGTTTGCAGCAGCTGCTGTTGTCATGGATTTAGGTCTCCGAGGTGTTCATGTGGAGGCAAATTTGCTCAAAGGACTCATGCACAGGGAAGCAGAGAGGTAAAGCAAAAGTGCATGAGTGACAAAAGGCAAAACAACCATGAGCAGACCCACAAAAAAACAACTCAGTAGCCCTTGTCTAAAATGGCACAGGAAGTCGTCCATTTTAGTTTGAAGTAGTCATTTTAGGTTTACTCTGGCAATTTCCAGGGCTCCTAAATTTCCAGGGGAAATTTTGCCCCCAAAAACAATTTCACTCGACGTGAAAGTTAGCCCATATTGATCAGGGTAGACCCTCAAAAGCAAACAAAGCAAAACAAAAAAAAAACAAGAAGCTATGTTGAATAGAACACGCAAAGTCCATCATCCATCCATCCATCTTCTACTGCTTATCCGGGGCCAGGTCGCGGGGGCAGCAGCTTTAGCAGGGAAGCCCAGACTTCCCTCTCCCTAGCTACTTCTTCCAGCTCTCCCCGGTGGATCCCGAGGCGTTCCCAGGCCAGCTGGGTGACATAGTCTCTCCAGCGTGTCCTGGGTCGTCCTCGGGGTCTCTTCCCGGTGGGATATGCCCGGAACACGTCGCCAGGGAGGCGTTCAGAAGGCATCCGAATCAGATGCCCAAGCCACCTCATCTGGCTCCTCTCGATGTGGAGGAGAAGCGGCTCCACTCTGAGCCCCTCCCGGATGACCGAGCTTCTCACCTTATCTCTAAGGGAAAGCCCGGACACCCTGCGGTGAAAACTCATTTCGGCCGCTTGTATCCGTGATCTCGTTCTTTCGGTCACGACCCATAGCTCGTGACCATAAATGAGGGTTGGAACGTAGATCGACCGGTAAATTGAGAGCTTTGCCCTTTGGCTCAGCTCCTTCTTCACCACGACAGACCGATACAACGTCCGCATCACAGCAGACGCTTCACCGATCCGCCTGTCGATCTCTCGCTCCCTCCTGCCCTCACTCGTGAACAAGACCCCAAGATACTTAAACTGCTCCACTTGGGGCAAGATCTCCTCCCCAACCCGGAGGGGGCACTCCACCCTTTTCCGACTGAGGAACATGGTTTCAGATTTGGAGGTGCGGATCTTCATCCCAACCGCTTCGCACTCAGCTGCGAAACGCTCCAGTGAGAGTTGCAGAGCCCTGCTTGCCAACATGCAAGACTGAGGCCACCAAAACGGACCCCCTCAACGCTTCGGCTGCACCTAGAAATTCTGTCCATAAAGGTGATGAACAGAATCGGTGACAAAGGGCAGCCTTGGCGGAGTCCTACCCTCACTGGAAACGATTCCGACTTACTGCCGGCAATGCGAACCAAACTCTGACATCGGTGGTATAGTGACGAACAGCCCGTATCAGGGGGTTCGGTACCCCATACTCACGAAGCACCCCCCACAGAATTCCCCGAGGGACACGGTCAAACGCCTTCTCCAGGTCCACAAAACACATGTAGACTGGTTGGGCGAATTCCCACATACCCTCGAGGACCCTGCTAAGGGTGTAGAGCTGGTCCACTGTTCCACAGCCGGGACGAAAACCACACTGCTCCTCCTCAATCTGAGGCTCGACTTCCTGACGGACCCTCCTCTCCAGCACCCCTGAATAGACCTTACCAGGGAGGCTGAGGAGTGTGATCCCAATACGCAAAGTCAGACATTTGAATTGAAACAGACATTTTTGGGTCATTTTGAGCACGGGTTCTTCAAAGAAAATTCAACACCCAAAGTCAATTTCACTCGTTAGCATGGGAAGTTGGAACTCATATCAATCATTAGTGGACTCACTCAAAAAAGAAAAATATATCACAAAAACCCGTATCTTAAAAGGTTGGAAGCAGCTATTGTCACGGATTTCAGTCTCTGGGGTGTTCATGTAGCAAAGGTGCTCAAAGGACTGACGCACAGGGAAGAAGAGAGGCAAGGCAGAAGTGCGTGCATGACAAAAGGCAAAACAACCATGAGCAAACCCACAAAAAAAGTCTCAGTAGCCCATGTCTAAAAATACACACGCGGTTGGCCATTTTAGTTTGAAATAGTCATTATTATGGCAATTTTCAGGGGTCCTTCAAAGAAAATTCAGCCCCCAACGGCAATATGTTCCATCCATTCATCGATTTTCTAGTCTGCTTATCCTCACAAGGGTCGCAGGGCGTGCTGGAGCCTAACCCAGGGGTAGTAGGGGTGGGACACCCTGAACCAGTTGCCAGCCAATCACAGGGCGCACATACACGAACAACCATCTGCGCTCACAATCACACCAGGGGACAATTTCGAGTGTTCCATGAACCTGCCATGCATGTTTTTAGAATGTGGGAGGAAATCGAAGTACCCGGAGAAAACCCACGCAGGGACAGGGAGAACATGCAAACTCCACACAGGAAGACTTTTCATACAAAGTACAACTTTACAGACGGAAAGGACAGACAACTATTACAAGGTCTTATTATAATCTCCAAAATATTCCTCATCGTAATATTTTGTGGGGAATGCAAACATCTCTTATGAGTCGGAACCTCGCGTTATGGAGCGAAACATCAACTCTCCCCTCTTGTCCCCGTTGGTTCACGGCCATAAATGCGCAGCCCGAGCAGGGCCGAGCCACCGCGCGCCGAGCTTCTTTAAACAAGGCCCGGGAGAGCCCAGACGTGACCGCAAACGTACGACGGGGCCCATAAACGCAGACGGAGCTTGACACACGAGCCGGCCAGAACACTGCGGGATAGCTTGACCTAAAAAAAATTACGTCGACATTCAACCCCGATGCTACAAACCCAGAAACTGTTAATGTTTCATGTCGTGGACGTCCATCTCAACTCAAATGTATTGAAAAGGGCATGAAATGTCTCCAGAACACGGGGGACGGTCGCGATCGGCAGCTAACATCGTGTTTCTTTGCCAAATCGGTCAGTCTTGAAAACGGCGCCGTGGGCCACTTTTCCGCCACGCCAACTGTCGCTCGACAGACACCAAAGTACGCCGTCTTCAAACTGTTCGATAAATAAACGCGGCAGTGCGAGGAAGACTGCTGTTTTTTTCCTCTCCCTGCCGCGCAAGCTCGCTAAAAAGTGTCAAATCCACGCAGACAGACAGACGCGGTGTACCTGTGTCACGCGTCACACACCCGCACATGGAGGGCACTTGTTATTCAGGTTGATGGATTCTGTTATTTTTCTTTTGAGTGTTGAAAACTTTCAAACTATCATGGTTCTCCTTCTTTTCATCGCCACGCAGTCGGAGCGAATCTTTTCAAAGTTGGACGTTACGACCTCGACTGGCGCGGTCATCTTTTTGTCAGGTAACGTTCAAAAAAAAAAAAGGATCGGTTTCTTTGTCGGAGGCACAAAAGGAATAGAAAGAAAGAAAATAAAAGATGGACCTTGTGATAAATCTGACGTTTGAATTCAACCGCCTCAAATAACTTTTGCTTGACGCAAAAAAAACAGTCCTTCAACTTTGACGATCTTGGTGCTTTGATAAAACGTACAGCGCCCGTGCTTTTTATTCGAAGGATGACATTGTTTAAATACTTCATTATCATTGTGTGTATTGTGTTTCTATCGGACCGGAATGCAAATATATTTGAAAATTACATCCCGGGGACCACACAGGAGTAAACAAACCTCAGGAGGGAGGGAAAAGGAGGAAGGAACGACGGATGCGGGTTGACACTCGCTACGTCTGCAAATCTTTCGGGGTTTAGAGGAAAGCGATCGCCCTTCTGCCCAGTCGCCCCTCGGTCGGGATTCCGGGGAGGTTGGAACGGCACCAGAACTCATCCGCCCTGGTCAAGTTGTCAAGTGGGACCCCCGAGGTGGGAAAATGAGCCTGGAGATTCACTTAAATGCACACTCTTGCTCCAAAGTGACAGGAAGCGACTCTCACTCGGAGCAAACAGCTTAGGAAAAGGCAATCTGGGGTGGGGGGTTTGGGGGAGGGGCTCGGGGGGATCAAGTAAGTGTTTGGATAACAGCAGTACAATATATTTGGAAGCGAAGCCTGAAAACGAGCTGATTTTGAAGTCAGGATGAGAAAGTCCTGATATCTGCTTTCACTCATATGAAGTTCAAAGTCACGTGAAAACAAAAAAGGCAAAAGTGTAGATACCCGAATTCAATAACGAAGTATTTGGACTTGATTTCCTACTGGGACATAATAAAGTGTGTGTCTGCATGTGGGAGTGCCGCATTGCATGAGCCTCCAGATTTTTTTTTTGGATTTTGTTGGTGTGTCTAACGAAGCAGGGAGCACATTAAAAGGCATGCAAGTGTGTGTGTGCGTGTGTGTGTGTGTGTGTGTGTGTATAAAATGGAGAATGTTGGATGTATGCCCATTTTTTTTTTTTTTTTTTTTTTTTTTTTTGCACGGCGCCTTTTTCCTCCCCTCCGCAAATCTTGCAGTGACATTTGGGAGCAATTTTGAAGTGCGCCCGTAAAGGTTGTCAAGGGATTAATCTCATCTCACGCTGGGGCGAAAGAAGTAGCGCAAAAAAAAAAAAAAAAAAAAGGCTTCCTCCAAGAATTAAACACAATTTACCCATCAAGACAAGTCTTTCAGGACAGCAGACAAGCATAAATAATATCTCCTCGGTCCAGATTCACTCATTTACAAGCTTGGCATATCCAAATGTTATTAACGGCAATGACGAGGTTAGCAGAAGGCGCTGTAGGGAATGATTTGTTATCCGGGCGAGCAGCAGCCGGGGAAAGAAAAAAAAGCACATGTTGGAGCGCTTCGATAGAAACAGAGACATACCTGACACCCCCCCCCCCCACACCCCGGCCCCTCCTTTCCCCTCGTTGCAGTTCTCTTCCCACTCCCACAATGCAACGGCGCTCACCTCGGGCTGGCAGATCCCGAACTTGGCATGGCCCTCATCAATGTTCTCCCCCCCTCCGCCAGCCCCCCCCTTTTTTGTTGCTTCCACCCCTTCCGCTTCTTGCCGTATTTCTTCCCACTCGAGGGTTCAAACATCAAATGGAGCATTTGGGAACCCTTGGCACTGCGCTCAGACGTTCAGTTCAAGTGAACAGAGATGACTGTGTGCCCCCCACCCCCCACTCCAAAATGTGTTTTTGTCGCTTCTGATCTTCTGTATCGGACGTCTTTGCTCGGGTCTAACTGGAGAATTTATATATATTTTTTTAAATGTCAAGTGCAGTGATTCCCACAGCGCTGGAAATGATCCGATGATCGGTTACTCTGTCAATTATTTTGTCGATTAGCCGATAATTTGGATTTGAAAACGTAGTGGTCAAATAAATTGGAACTTTGAATTGACAGTGCGGAACGTGCAAAAAAACTAAATACAGTCAAACCTCGGTTTTCGAACATCTCTGTTCTCGACCAAATCGGTTTTCAAGCAAAAATTTCGAGTTTTTTATGCCTCGGATGACAACCGAATTTCGGTTCTCGAACAAACTGAGCACACTTGAATATGTCACTTGACTCCTCTCGCCTTCCTTACACGAGCAAGTGACGCTTCCTCGGGTAGCGTTCCATTGTGAACAGACGTGTTCAATAAAGATTTTCTTTTTTAAAAGAGCGTGGTTTCGGTTTTCGAACAAATCGGTTTTCAAACAGCCTTCTGGAACGGATTATGGTCGCAAACCGAGATATGACTGTATGATATTTACGATGAAGTAGGAGTTAACTGGTTTTGTCAATCATTTTGACTTTTTTTTCAGATTTTCATCTTTACAATAATAATAAAATAATCGGTGATATTTTGTATATTTTGAATTATTATATATTAATATATTATTAGGTTCAGCAACAGGTGGATTTTTTTTAATGAAACATCATAGCTCTACATTACAATGCATGGTAAAAAATTGTCTTGCGCAAGCTTTTATAGGTCAAACTTAAAAACCAAAATATATCCAAAAAAAATTTTTTTTTAAAAGATGAAGTACAGAAAAAGTAAAGCCACTTTTTAAACCAGCGTCAAAAATATATTTGGGTACACTTAAAGCCATCTCTCATTAAAAATTGCTCTTGAACATCTATGGGACAAATAAGTTCAAAACATCGTGCGTAGAAACAAACCTAATGCAACCAAACTGATATCGGCGCACACTGGAAGTACTTTTGTTGCGAGGATCCTTTTAGACCGACACAAAACGCATTCAGTTGTGATCATTTTTAAAACGCGAACATCAGGAAATGGCAAATAATTTGAACGGGCACGCATCTTAAAAGTCTTCTGCCACTTTTTGCGCATACAACCAGATGGTAGCAATTCAACACATAACAAGTCACAAACTAGCAAATGTCCCTCGTTGCAATATTCGCTCAAAGTCTCTGAGGCTCTTCCAAAAAAACGTGTTTGTCACTTCGCTTTCGGGTTCTGCCGCCAAATGTTTTGGGCCGATTCAAACTTTTTGAATAACAAGGTGCCTCCTGAATTTGGAATGCTGCACCTTTTTCTTTTCTATTTTTTTTTTCCGAAGCTGACAAGGCGCTAACACCCTCGCATCTCGACGCCGTTTGTGCGCGCGTGTGGGCGTGTGTGCGCGTGTGTGTGTGTCTTCTCAGGGAGAATATTTTTGATCTGCGCTGGCTGTTTATCTTGCCGAAACAGGAGTCTCCCGTCACTCCAGCCCCTTTCTGATCCTGACAGATGAGTTCAACCTGCAGCCCGCAGCCACCCAGGGGAAGAGTGGAGGAGGAGAGGAGGGGGGGGGGGATGCATGGCGTGGGTTTGTGTGCGAGAGAATGAATGGATGGTTACGGGGAAATAGAAACAGGGGTGAAAGTCAAGGAAAGAAAGGCAGAGAAGCGTGGAGGAGAACAGAGAGGCTGCTTAGCCTCACCTGCCAGTCTGTGTTAGCGCGGATGAGCCAGAGTTGCTGCTTCTGGAAGCTTAGTGTCAAAGGTGGGACTGCAGGGCTCTGTCTGACACGTGCGTGTGTCTGAGTGTGTGTGAGAGAGAGAGAGTGTGTGTGTGTGTGTGTGTGTGTGTGTGTGTATGAGGGGGCGTGTGTCTTTGTGCCCAGCAGGGGTTCCCCCTGCACTGTTCCCACTTCGCACCTCCTCGCAAGATCATTTTCCGTCTGTTGCCGTCACTCCGAGGAGGCGACTTGCAGCTCCTCAAGGAACCGGCCCAGGCGACGTTAATCTCCAGCCGACTCATCTGATGATACATTTGTTTAACTTTTTATTTTTTATTTTTAAATGATAAACTAGTTTGTTTGTCCCCTGTGCGAGAGAGTGAGGAGAATTTTAAAAGTGGTTTGACAAACACTCTTTGGCGTCCATCCAGCAATTTCATTGATTTAAAAGTTTGATTTTTTTTCCAGGATCGTGCTCGTATCTCAACCCCCCCCCCCAAAAAAAAAACATGTCTGAAAAAAGACAAAGAACATGACTTGGCGAGGAATGCATACGAGAGGAGAAATGGGAAGGGATGAAAACCAGCGATGAAGTAAAGGGAAAGCAAGAGGACCCGAAATCTAAACCGTTCCTTCCGCATATGTGCACACTTGCCAAAGGACGAACTAACGGCTGTTCGAGATCCAAAGTTGTTTGTTCATATTGAAACACTTTTTTTTTTTCTATCCATGTCAGCGGGCATAACATCAAATCATCCCGGAGGTATTTCTGAATGATCAATTTAAGAAATAAAACACTCCCTTATGAGCTGAATTAATTTTTTTTTTTAAATTTGAGACCCATTATTTTGTAGATCTCAAAACTCAGCGTTCTGTGGTGCAAAATAACTAAAAAATAATAAGAAGAATATTGCTGATATTATAAACATGTACTACTTTTTACCTTATAAAGTCATAGTCATGGTTTAAGTCAGCTGTAACAGATTCATTATCCTTTTTCGAATGTGTGCTTACGATATAGCTTTAGTCTTATTTTATTTTCTGTGGGTACGTATTACGTAGAACACACAATGGCTGTTCATAGCTGGTTATACTGTACAGCTAAGCACCTTTTCTGGTGTCCTGTGACTGTGCATTTAATGATTAGCATGAGCTTCATCTTCTCATGTTCTCTCTCTCTCTCCTGACACGGTGTCGTTGCATGCTGAAGTACTCCACGTCCACCTTTCGTGATAATCCCAGGTGATGGAAGCCGAATTTATTTGACGGCACGGAGAGGTGGATACTTCGAGGAGAGGATCCGCGCCGCGTAGCTCGGAGCTGCCCGTGCAGAGCCAGTTAGCTTCGCAGCTAGCATTCACGAGCAGAAAGCGGGGATGGGGAGGCTGGGGGACTGAGTAACATGAACTCATGTCAATCATTGGTGGGCTCACAAAAAAAAAAAACGTTTCAAAAGCCTGTGTCTTAACTTTTTAAGATGACTGGTTCATGTGTCCTGTCGGAGCACTTTGAAGATCTCGGAATCGTGTTGCTAGATATCACGACATTGACCGCAGAACGATAGATTTGAATATTGTGGGGAAAAAGCTCGTCCAACTCCTCCCCAAAAAAAGCAAATATTTGCCGATTTGTCTCTCTGTTTTGAAATTAATCCAATACTACAGGAAAAACTACTAAAACAGTCAACTATTCTGTCTGAAACTCGAAATTATTGAAAGCATTGAGGGACCAAAAATTGAATTACTGAATTCATACAGACAGACTTGCTAGTTGGCTACATAGATAGACATCGAGCCAGCGAGCTAGTTAGCTCGATAGATGGTGAAGTGTGTCTTCTGCCCATATTTAGTCATGCCTGTATAACTTTCTCATGTGAAACTCTGTTTTCTAGCCAGATGTGTGCTTGAAGCACGCCAACTCATCAGTTAACCTTGCTAAATTGTTGCCCAGGGCATCGGAATGCGCGAGTTGAAACAAGCTAGAATCGGTTTCGACAAAAACAAAAGTCCCGATGTCGCACAACAGTTTCAGTACCGCCCTTCTGATGATATAAATATGTTGTGAGTCTTTGCACCTGTGATCTGCTACAGCCATTGTCTGTAACTCAACATGTGCAAGGAATGTTCTGCAAATTAAACCTTCAAAGGAACTGTTCATCGTCTCCAGCCTGTACTGTATTCGGATAACTAACATCCTCACTACCCGAAATTAAATGAACCCGCGGAGGGAAAAAAAGGCCACCTTCCTCCAACAATAGACATCGAGCCAGCTAGCTAGTTGCCTATCAAGCTAGCTAGCTATCAAGCTAGCTTGCTATCGAGCCGGCTAGCTATCGAGCTGCCTATCAAGCTAGCTAGCTATCGAGCTGCCTATCAAGCTAGCTAGCTAGTTAGCTATCGATCAAGCTCGCTAGATAGCTAGATAGATAGACACACATTTATCTGAGATTATGGATTTGGGACTCATTTAAGCCACATGGTGACAAATGCATGGACGGTATCCTTGAAGGCTTTTATGAGCGTAGGAAGCTCAGGGGATGTTAACATGTACGGTACCAGGGAAGCACAAACACAGGGCTTGGGGTCTCTGAACCAGTCTATTGAACTGAAGTAATTGGGAGCACGACCAACATGTCACGCTGTCTGTCAAGACCGATTGCTATTGCCGTTTAGGACCGCCATCCATTCACCTAAACATCCAGGCCCAGTTTCTTTAAATAAGCCGTCCTCACCTCCTGAACTGTCCATTCACTGCTTGCCTCGAATGGGAAGGAAGCGCATTCCATTCACCGCCGGATATCTTCGCCGAGAGGTCTTGAAGAGAATGTAGCCTAAGTGCGAAGGGGGTCACACCCATCGCCCCACCTCGCCCCGGAATGGTTAAAAAAAAGCAGGTTTTTATCCCAACGGAGAATGCCAAAGGAAAACCTTGAATCTGTTACCTTGTCGTTCTATGCGGCAGCTGTACTGTAAATGTGGAATAATTTCATTTTCAAACAGCCCAAATTGTCTAAAAAGCACCCAGCGCAGATGTTTGTTGGCTGATATTTGATGAGAGCGCTTGCATCTTGTTCAGTGGAGAAAAACGCTTTGGAGGCCCGCGACCTCTCAGATGCTACCTAGCCGCTTCTGTTCAGGATATATCAGCCCGGAGCCTTTTTATCTCCATCCTGATATTTACTTGAAAATCATGTTTTTCATTTGTTGTCGCCAGTGGCAATCTACAGTGCTCAGTCTCACAATGCAGATTGCAGGGGCAAGGTTGACTAATCAGAAAAAAAAAAAAACATATACAGTATATACTCAACATTGAAATACAGTACAGCACACTGTATTTAAGTACAGTATTTATTATACTGTATTTTATAAACAGTATTTGGAGCATGTTTTTGCATTTTGTTCATATACCTGTAGTGTGAACTGCAGTTTTTGTTTAGTATACAGTTCAGTTTTTGGACAATATATTTTTGCATTTGATTGCTTGTGTTGTTACACACATATACAGGACACATTCATACAGGACATGCACCGTCGTCGTTTCCCCATATAAGGAAATTCAGTTATCAGGATAGATTGGACAACACAAATATATTTCCTTACTAGAGAATACTGTGTGTGTTTTTTTTCACAGATTAATTGAGACAGAGCGAGCAGCGCCTCTGCTGGCCGCAATGGGTACTGTACTTCATTTTCCCCCAATAGCTAATTAACAGCCAAACTCGAAATACAAATTCATGAAACCTCCGTCGCTTACAAAACAAATGCAGTATCGGGCTGTCCCTTTTAATTAGAGTCATTAAAAAAAGCAAAACTTAGAACAGAACAAAAACCATAATGGGGAGGAGGAGGGTGGGTGCAAAAGTAAAAGTGGGAGATGAGATGGAAGCGATGCGGCTCGCTACCAAGCTGACAGTGAGCAGGCTTGACATTTTGGCCTCTCATAATTAGGCAAGTGCCAGATTCCGTCCCGCTAAATCTGCGCTCGGGATCATTATTCTCGACGGTGCTGACTCCGCCCGCTTAAGCCCTTCTCAGGGAGCGACTCCCCCTTCCGCTTAACACCCCACGACCACCCCTCACTTCTTCCCTTGTCCGTAAATATTGCAGCCAAAATTATATTACAGTTTTGAGTTTGCCTCCCCCTTAATTGCTTGCCCTCCAAACACAATCTGCTTTGGCAATACATAAGATGCTACGGGAGTTAACAGCGACAGTGAGTTGGCAGCGAGGGAGCCGAGCGGCGGTCTGGGGATCTGGGGGGGGGGGGGGGGGGGGGGGTGCGCTGAGACGAAGAGATAAAGTGCGGAGGAGAGTCGGAGAGGAAGTGATCACACGCGGACAAGATGGGGAGCAGCAAACAGATGCCACCAGAGCAAGCTTGTCATCCGTGGAGGGACATACACAAAAAAATCTATATAAGCGTAGCTTTTGTTGACGTTTTGTGCGCGCATCATGAGAAAGTTATCAAAACTGCCATTTCAAAGCAAGTGGATGAAAATATTTCAGTCTCTGAGGTGCACTGTGTCACACCAGTTTTACCGTACTTTTACCCCCCCCCCCCCAAAAAAAACCCTGCCAAAATTATATGATACAAAACATTTTTTATAGCCACTGTCGATGCCCATATCCAACATAAAAATACGTCTGAAATATAAACCCCGATGCAAACCACATTTAAACTTTAATTTCACTTGCCTTTTAGCTGCGTTGAAGACCGACCGAAGGTAGCTTGCTCGTAGCTTGTCTCCTGCCTGAAAGAGAAAAAGTAAACAGACTTCTTCAAAGTTAAGCTCACGTGATCGCATTCCAAAATGGCGTCCTATATAATCAGTTCAGACTAAAATTGACATTCATTTATTCATTCATTGTGACGGGAACGGAATAATACGTGCTCGACTGAGTTCAATGAATCGCAAATTATTTCACTATTCGCGTCGTCGAGCTATGTGCTATTGACGTGGGTGCCATCCAAACAAAAATCAGTTGGAATGTTAAAAATGGCGTGGACGATTTCGCGACGAGTCCTGGAGGGCATTAATATTCAGCACTGTTCCCTCAGCTGCATCGCCACCCGCTCTGTCAGCGCCAGGTGCTGGGAATTAGTCATGCGAGGCGTTCGCACGTTTTGTAATGTACACAAAACTAATGCGCTCAAAGAGGAGCGCGCGGCTTCGTTTTAATCCCGCGCACGCATTTATGATTGGGCTCGGCAAGGCCAAGACAACATAACGCGACTTGTGTAATATCACTTCTCCGTTTCCTTCGCGTTTAGATCCGCCGCGGCGGGAGCAATGTTTCGGGGGTCGCTGGGGTCAACGCGGTTTTGGATCAGATGAGACGGACAGGTAACTGCCTGTCATTGGACATCTTGTGGATTTCGAAGATTTCTCTCTTGATCAAGGTTGCTTGAGGTCATGAAAACTAACAAAGTATGTAAAATTGAGAAAATGTCTCCACTCATGACATTTTTAAAAAATCATAATTTAAACCACAGTAAACCTTACGTAAATAATACTAACAAACTCTTATAACTATCTAGAAAATGTCCTCTTTTGGCAATTATCACACATTAGCTTTCGGGATTAATTCTCAATGTATTTATTTTGGTATTGCTGTAAGCCTGTATAGAAGGAGGAAGATCAAACAGTACTTTATTACAATACTTTGTGACTTTTTTTTAAAATCTCGCACTGAATACTGTACAAAATAAAAAACTAAAACCAATACTAAAACTAAAAAAACAAAACACGAAGATTTTCGGAAAAAAGAAAAAAAAGAAAAAAATGTCCACGTCTGAAAGAAAACGGGTTTAAAATGTCAGAGTTGACGAGTCAATACAAATAAAGAATACATTTTCATTTAAAAATAAATAAAAACTAAAACCGATACTAAAATTAAGAGCACAAAAAAATCAAATGAAGCATTTTCTAAGAATTGTGGTTTCTTTCTGCCTTCCGGGTTGAGTGAACGCTGGCGCGTTTTGGCTGCCGCTGCTCAACCTGTATTGTTTTGTGTTTTTTGTTATTGTAAGGTGTCCTTGGGTGTCTTGAAAGGCACTTATAAATAAAATATTATTATTATATGTTGATTAGAAAACGGGTTTAAAAACATCCGAGTCAATTAGTCAGTAAATTTAAAAAAAAAGCATTTTCTAACCAAATAAAATAAAAACTGCTTTGTTTTAAAGAAAAGAAGTTCAAGATATCCTTGTCACTCATTTGGGATCAAAACAGAAATAAAATGAAATAAAACACCACCAAAAAGAGAAAAAAAAAGCCCTTCCAAGGTCTGTTTCTCTTGCCTAAATTGCGTCTTGCCGAGCAAGTCCATCACAAAGCGTCGGCTAATCTGGGAGACTGTGACAGGGGGGGCTCGCTTCCGCCATCAGCCTGCCTGCCTGCCACTAAAGGCTAATCCTGATGATGAGCGAGGGGGGGTGGGGGGGGGGGGGTGGAGGTTGCCTGTAAATATCAATAACAAATAAGGAAAATTGCGCCATGTGACCCTCATCTAGGCTGTTTTGGCCCCCCTCATTTATCAGGCATGGGGAGGGGGCCGGGGGGGGATTGGACCGGGAGTTAATCTGTGTCGGCGCTATGACAGTCAATTAGCAGAGAAGAATGTAGTTGAACTGCTTAAAAGTAAACGTGCATGGTTTCATGTGCGAGTGGTGACGGCGGGGAGAGGGGCATGGGGGGGGGGGGGGTAACTTCGTGTACGTGCGTGTGTGTGTGTGTGTGTGTGTGGGGAGATGTTCTATAATGACAACTATCTCTCTGTCAGCTCCCCTGGAGAGCAGATGGGACACGAGCCTGCCAATAAAACAAGAAGAAAGAGTGTGTGTGTGTGTGTGTGTGTGTGTATCAGTCATGTATATGCACACACACACACTACACACATGCACACACACACACACTACACACACATGTGTGTGTAGTGTGTGTGTAGCTTCCCCGTACTTCCCCATTTGGACAGTTTGACGAGTGGAGCCGACAGCAGTACATTTTGTATGTGACATGAGTCATAAGGAAGCAACGCGCTTGCGATGAGAATGAACGGAGGTGTTGTTTCGTGGACGTAAAGTCGAACGGGCAGGCCTCGCATGTGTTCAAGGGAAAACTTTGAAGGAGCCAAAAAGGTTTGCGCCAATGACTGGCGAGGATTTCTCTCTATTTTGGTCAATTTTTGGTTTTCTCACTTTTTTGGGAGGGGGGGAGGGGGTTGTGCGATCAATAGTGCCAGTAATAAATGATCTAAGAGCAACAGATGGATCATTTTTGGGTGTTTGAGAGAAGTCCTGCCATCGGTGCCAATTTTCCAAAAAGTTTTTCTCTTTGCGACAAGACAGATTGTACTTATCTTCTCTTTATTTATTTGATTTGATTTGATTAATTTCATTCCAAGAGCTGCTTTCTTTTTGTGTGATTTTTCAACGCGCTACAGCATCATGAAGTAAAACACGGCAAATAAATAAGTCCATAAATAAACCCAAAAATGCCGTTCAATTAATGCAAATGCCCCCCTGTGAATAAAGATTTATACTATTCAATATATTTCTTCAAATGCAATTAAATCATGAAAAATAACATCAATACAAATGACTGCTTCAGTTTTGCAAACCAGCATTATGACTTATACATCCCAGTGGATCTTGGGGTTCTATCGCGTTGGATATGAGATCAGCACAGCTTTAGAGTCGAGGATAAAGATTCCGGGTTGAATCTCGGCTTGTCACGTTGATTATGAGGGAGAGAAATGCTAACATGCCTGGGAGTCAGACCATTTTGGGCAACTGACACTTGACACAAATGTGGTACAAACAAAGAATGTGTCGCAGTCGCTTTATTGAATGAATGGCAAAAGAAATAATAACCCCTTTTTCAGTCTTCCTGGTGTTGATTTATAGTACGAGGTGTCAACAACAACAACAACAAAACAATCAGTTCGTAATCACTCTTCTGACAGACGTTTCTTTTCAGAAATAGCTTGTTTCTCCACGTTTGGTCAGAAACCGGTGGTTTTTTTGGTTGGTTTTTTTTTTGGGGTGAAACCAACTCATGTTCAACTGCTAATGACTAAGAATGGAAAACTAAATTGTACTTATTATTTTTCAATCTAAGTCACACTCAAAAAGTGCGAACACATTGATGAAAGTTAGCTAATCGCGTTAGTGCTGATGTTCGCAAATAAGCCAAAACAACGTCGGATTTTTTAGCCATGGAAAATTTTAGTACAATTGTGGATGACTTCTAAAGGACAAATGTTATGATGTTTTCTTGTTTGATGTAAAAAAATGGATAAACAGCTGCGGGTTTTAACTTGTCCGTGGAGGTTAAGTCATTGGCTTTTGATATGTCCTTAGAAGGATTTAGTCGGCCCTGGAAGGAGAAAAAAAAGGGGGGAGGGGAGCATGGGAAATTAAATATGTTATCTTCAAACGTGCCGAAAATACTTGGGGAGAAATAAATTTGTTTATGTGGGTGAAAGGGAGGCAAAAAAAGAAGATGGCAGTCATTTTGGTCTTGGTGCCCCTTGGGAAGAGGTCACGGGCATCCCCCCCCCCCCACCCCCATGTGCCCTGAACCTGAAACACTGAGGCTAAACTGGGCCGCCGGGGTGTCCCCCTGGATCACCTCAGATGCATTTCCCAGCGGCGAGAGGATCCGGAGGCTGGTCCAACCCCCGCCGCCCCCCCCACCCTCCCAAAATAAATAAATAAATAAATACTATCAGCCCAGGGGAGCGGGACAATCGCCAAGTATGCGTGTTCATGTGGTAATGCGATCAACATCACATCCGACTGCAAGTTATGGAGTCTTGTGCCCATAAACCCCTTCTGAACTGTGCGCAAACATTCCCTGTATAGATAAACACACATGGTCGTTTATTTATTTATTTTTGGGGGGTGAACGCGCATCTTTCCGGTTGGCGTCGAGGAGCGGAACTGGCGAAGGACTTTTACATTGTGACCGGGTAAAATATCAATCAATTTATGCTCGACGGGGGGTCAATATTCAGCCTCGTCTCTCCATGGGTTTGAATCAACCGGGTGGCAAAGAGTTGAAATGTTAGCAACCCTCGTGCAGGTCGAGGCCATGAAACGAGCGCACAGCTCCTTTTTTTTTTCTTTTTTTTTTTTTTTGGTAGTGTCACAGAGTGCTTCCAATGGGAGAAAAGCGTGCGTGGGGCTGTGTGGCCTGGATGATTGACTTGAACCCTGAGCGCATGGATGCAGAAAAATGAAAAATAACAGCATGTCGGAATATGGCCATGTGACTCTACGTCTTTTTTTTTTTCGAAACTAAAATGAACTCTACTCTAAAACGCCTTTCTTGAATTGACACAATTTTATTTCGTCAAGTGGTGGCCTGAAATAAAATGACCTGGATCCAGTTAAATTTTTCATCTACTTCAAAAAATAATAATAATTTAAAAAAAAAAAAAAAAGAAAGGAAATCCTTGCAGTTTGACCTATTAGTGGTGAGCGGGAACGTGATAGGTCACATTAATTACGCTGAATAGTTTTCAAATGTGTCACCGTCACGCCACCAGTGTATTTCTCGGCACGCGCGCTAATCACCTGTAGGCTGCTGGACGAAAGGGGGGCTTGTCGAGTGAGGTTGAGTGAGCAACACTTTAAACACACACACACACCGACCGACGTGTGTCGCCGCCAAGTCCACGCCGGAGCCAAGACCGTGTGTTTCGAACAAGAAAAACACTTTGTTTACGCTTTAGGGCAAAAGAGGGGAAAGTCATCGCTGCCCCCCCCACCTCCCCGCCTTCCTCCAACCAGCCGACGCCATGGCGTCAACACGCAGAGTCAGCGTCTCGCGGCCGACAACTTCGCAACATCCTCTTTTGTCAAATGCTGGTGGGTTCAGAAGATGGCATGGTTTGTGCTTTAATCTGCTCGGTAAGAGTGGCGACAAAATTTGATCACAATATTCCAGATCACTGAAAATTTGTGCTATAAACATACAGTGGCACCTCTACTTGCGAAATTAATTGGTTCTGGAAGAAATTTCTTAACTAGAAAAGTTTGTAAGTAGAGACGGATTTTCCATGCAAATGCCCTTAATCCGTTCCAAGCCGCCCCCAAAATTCAGACATAAATGTTTTCTGAAGCATAAAAATGCATCAAAATATGCAACAGATACATGTTGCAATTAGTTTATTGCATAATAAATAAGAGTTGGGTATAATGTAAAAAACTAAGAATTAAGAACAAAAATGAACTTAACTGTGTCCTCATCATTTTTTTGCCCTCTTTATTCCATGTTCTCTCTCAGAAGTGTTTTTTTTTCTGGCATTTTGTAAAGAACTGATCCAAGGACGTTTGCTTTTGTCGGCTTTTAACAATCCTTCGAAAATGTCCAAGGCAAACATCAGCATCGTGAGCAATCGCCGGACTGGTGAACACTTTTTCTGGGTGATTCACATTCACGTAAAACTATCAGAACACCTCATGGCCCGAGGGTTGAATGACAAAGACGCTGCGTAGACACATATCTATCTTTATCTATCCACGCACACAGACACATACGATAGAGGTCCCTCTTAGCCAATGGGATGCCAGGATGATTCTAGGCAATAGCCAATGGCAGAACAGCTATAACTATGTTGTGTTCAGGAAACTGTATTTTTATTTTGAAATTTCTTTCGTTACAAGAGGCAATATGTTCCTGTTGTGGCGTTTTGTAACGTGAAAATTTCGTATGAAGAGACGTTCGTAAGTAGAGGTACCCCTGAATCGTTTTTTTTGTTGTTGACGATAAAACTGACACATGAAGCTGAAGAGAACTCCACACTGTACATTCAAACACAAAAATGAATGAAGCCCCACTAGCTTACTGATAACATGTAATGGGAAACTGCATAGACGGGCTAACGTATTTAGCATAGTTGCAATTCGAAACCTTCAGCTGCTATTTTGACACATGCCAAGCGGCAGCACATTCAATAACACTCTCACCTATACATTAAACCAGTTATTCCCAACCTTTATTGAGCCAAGGCACATTTCTTTAAGTTTGAAAAATCGCACGGCACACCAACAAACAAAATTGTCACAAAAAGAGGATATATTTGTCAGTTTCTTACTTTTTACCATTTAACAGAAGGTCATTTATTTGTTCTTGCTGTCATTGTAAGTTGCTGGCATAGATAACCTGACAAAGATACATTATTTGTCGTTAATAAATCATTTTCATACCAATTACGTGAATTTTGATTCGTTCCTGTGGCACACCCTTAGAGCTCTTGCGGCACACTAATGTGCCACGGCACGCTGGTTGGGAATCACTGCATTAAACGTTAGCTTTCTGTCGTTAGGGACCTTCTCTGCCTCTTCTTCAAAAAGTGCTGCTCACCATGTGGTGACAAAAAAACGGGACTATACTGGTATAGTTTTTTTTTTCTTCCTTAAATCACAATATAGTGGTGGCGCGAACGATAGACCACGTTCAAAGGGAAATGTCTTTTCTTGGAAATAATCCCGCAGGGTTTGGTGGGAGTACATTTGTGGATAAGGGACGCTTAATATCAGATGCTATTTCTTTCTCCCTCAGAGCATCCAGATGATAAGGACACGCCCACCCAAAACGCCCTCAATCTGATCAACACACACGCACACATCTATTTATTTTTTTATCATTTATCCCTGAAGTCATCTGTTTTTTTTTTTTGTCCGTATAATTCCTTTATTCTTCACACTCAAATCAAGTGGCTCTGTGCGCGGCAGATAAATAGGAATTCCAAAACTCCAATGGTTCATTTGTCATGGTGTGAATTTCCAAGAGTGGAATCTGGAAATAGCTCGAGTGTTCAAGCGCAGTTGCAGCCTGGGGCTCGGTGGCATGTAGGAGGCTTTGGTGATATTTGTTTTATGCATATTTTCTACTAGGGGGCTTTTTTTGTGGAGGGGGGGAGGGGAGATCCACTTTTCCCATTGCAAAACACACTGAATAGATTGTATGTGTGTTCTAAGCTGCTCGTCGTAGGAGGCTCGTCCCATTATTTTGCGATGACATTACAGTTTTAATTGAATTGAATGCAATTTATTCGGAAGAAAACTTTTAATTAAGTGCCACACGGGGCAGATTGCGGAGTAGTGGCCTCCGTGATATTCCCTCGGGGACATTTGCTGCATAATTAAGAATATGAACTGTAATGACACACTGAGATTTCATGGGGGGGGGGGGGGGGGGGTAAAAAAAAATCTCTAAATAAGCGACGCAGTGGGGAAGCCATTATTACGAAGCCACGCAGGGGTTTGAATGGGTTCTCCGGGGACCGTGGGATCCCTGGAGTGGAACCCAGGGAGCGGAGACATGGAGAGAGTGCAATGCCAGGAAAGACGGAAGGGGGGCTCGTGGCTAGCTGTCAGTGGACACGTGGCCCTGACGGCCACAAAATATAAATAGAATAAAATACAATAAAAAAGAGAGTCTAAAGTCTGTTCCAGTTCATCCCAAATGTAGTCAATGGGGTAGAGGTCAGGTAATTATAGACTATATATAATCCCTTCAACAATCAGCAGCAGTTTGGCTAATACTGAATAATTCTTCAAAAACAATACAAAATAAAACATTTTAAAAAAGACTGTTTAATGTCACCACTAGTTGAAGTTTACCGTCAAACTCAGCATAAAACAAAGACGTACGTGTTGTGTTTGGGAGTTAACCAAATGTTGACTTCAAAAAAGCCTGCTCGCTACACTACGCGGACATGCTAACGTTAGCTGGCGTTGATAGTCGTGGGTTTCTGACCCTTTAAGAACTGGTTATTTTGAGCAACTTACGTAGATAAGACAATAATGCTCAGAGGTATATATTCTTTATCGTTCATGAAAAATGATTTATAAAATTAGGAGAAGTTTATTCCTCTTTATTAACAAGTGAATGGTGGATCTCAATGTGTTGCTACTTCTGCTTCTTAGCCAACTTTCTTTACACTCTAATTATTTTTTTCATCCAAACTATAAATACTACGAAAATGTAGAATACCAATCGAATTTCAATTTTAAAAAAGGTTCAAATTGATCATAGTGGAGAAAAATAAAAATAGAGAGAAATGCTTTTGGTTTCTTTCTGTATGTGCAAACCAACTTTTGCTCGTGAATAAGTTTGTCAAACTGGAGAGAGTTGACATTGCAATGCAGGATTATTACGCAAACGTGCCACACAAAATAAACCCTTGTAGCGTCCGTACTTTCGTTGCACTCCTGCCATTACTTGCAATGCTCAAAAATACACATTTGAACACAGCTTGAGAGACAAACATCTGATTTTACTCTGAGCATTTCAGTTTGTTGAAAACCAGTAGCCAAAGGACAAGCCGCCACAGCCCAGATGTCAAGGAAAGTTCGCAAACAAGGCGAGAAATAAATAAATAAATCGGAAGGACCGGTCCGGCTTAATCACCCCCCCAAAAACAAGAACAAAACTCATTTCCAGAGCGGCGGCAGAGTTGAAAACAATTATCAGCCGTCTCCATCGCCGGCGTGGAAGAGTAGCCTGTTTTGTAGGGGGGCTCTTTGTTTTTCTCAAGGACATCTTCATTATTTCAGATGAGACCCATTTGAGACCAAATAAAGACTTTCTCTCTCGGCACTGTCACGCTCGCTGCGGCTGTGATGTTTGCATCTGAGGGGATGTGAAAACATGTTTGAAAAGGAGTCTGATGAAAGCACTTCTAGGCCACTAATGCATGTTCATTAAGTTCAAATTCGCTTTTATTTCCGTCTCCTTTTCACATTTGAGTCCAGGTGCTAATATCTGTGTTGTTTCCCCCCCCCGCCACCCTACTTATCCCCGCCACACAAATTTTTTAAAAAAAAATCTCAGTCAATGACATCTGTTCTGCTTCCGAAAAAACTCGCTTCGGTAACAAAACAAGCCGAAAAGAAAGAAGGGCCTTTTATGACACACATGCTATTTTTTTATTTTTTACTTTTACTTTTTTTGCAGAACGTGAGTCATCCAAATGGTTCGGGCCTTGCATTCGACTGAAAAGTTGTCGGGCCGGGAGGTCAAACACAAATGGAAAATAAACAGATAAGGTCCCGTCTCACCTGCCCGCACGCTCGGCACAATGAATGATCTCTGTGTGCCGATGAAAGCAACGCAAACACAAACTCTGTCGCATGCAAACACAACACACTTCAAATGGACTTCGAGAGCGCCGCATTCCACATTTAATTAGGAGTGGGAAGGAGGGGGGGGGGGGGGGAGACAAGAAGAAAATGCAGCATACTGCCACCCTCCAAAGTAAACTACTCGCAGCCAATCAGACAAGGCCGGGTCTCGGGGGGGGGGGGCGCCCTCCAGAAATAGGCACACATGACCTCTTGTTACTTACCCCAAACTCAAGCGTAAACATGTTTTGTGTGGCGGGGAAGAAAATTGAGGTCCTTTTACAACCTTGAGAGACTGAATGCCTAACGTTCAATTCCATTTTTTTATTTTTCTTTCCAGAGCGCCAATAATCAAATTATCTCAAGGCACTTCACGTAATTACAGAGCAGGTCTCCTCACACGTTCAGAGACCAAACTGAAAATGAAGCTGATGGAAACCTCGAACAAACTCAGAGCGGGGCAGCAGTCATGTGCATCCGATAGAGAGATAGTCGGGAGAAAAAGAGAAAGCAAATAATGCGATGGTGATTAACAAGTGAGGGCCCAGCCGATTAATCGGCCAATATTAGCGCTTTTGACCTTAGCAAAAATCAACATACTTTTTGGCTGGTTTTTATTTATTTATTTATTTAGAATATAAATTAACATATGACAACATAAGACAAAGCTAATGATATTAAAATACTCCCACCCCCGGGGGGAAAAAGCTAATGTTTGCCGATTTTTCTCTCCACTTGAAATTAATCTTCAGGACAAAGTACGAAAACAGTCAAATATTCTACCTGCAAGTCACAATTATTGTAAGCACCGAGGGACCAAAAGTTGTGTGTGTGTGTGTATATATGGATAGATAGATAGATAGATAGATAGATAGATAGATAGATAGATAGATAGATAGATAGATAGATAGATAGATAGATAGATAGATAGATAGATAGTGTTGGGGGAAGAGTGGCCTCCTCTTCCCCGCGTGTTCGTTGAATTTCGGACGAGGAGAATGTTGGTAAACCAAATAAAGGCCGGAGGCGATGAACAGTTCCTTCGAAGGGTTTACTTTATTTTTCGGCAGTTTACGAATCGATTCGGGCTCCTGAGGGGTCCAGATTTGAATCAGGAAGCGTAAAAGAAACACATTCATGAGATTATCCAGAGACAATATGATAATGAGAGGCGGGGAAGTACGCCTCTCATGCAAATCCCAGAAACAAAGAAAGTAACATGTCATCCGACCCGGTGTGGCTGGAAGAAGTTGGGAGCGGTGAGGTGAGACCAGACCACCACTACCCACCATTTGGTGTGATGGCAGGAACACAGATACTTGAGATAACAGTTCCTCTTATGATGTTAAACATGTCCTGTGGAGGGGGGCCCTAAAAGTGGTGGGGGTCGAGGGGCACTAAAGGTGATTGTAAACCCAGTGAGCAGGAAATACCTTCAACAGCATTCTACATTGTTTCTTTCAAGTGTCTGAACAAACAACTAACAGAGAGGAACAACACCTTAACCATCAAACCTAACTAAGAAGAGAGGAATAATACAAGAGTATTCCATTTCTAGGAGATGATTGTTACAAGGACGCCAAGCTACGCTGTGGGCATGGGAAGGTTATACAGCATGACTAAATATGAGCAGAATACAGACTTCAATAGATAGATAGATAGATAATCATTTATCCAAATTCTGCTAAATATCACAATTGAGATATTTAGTGGGAAATTGTTTGAGCCGATATAATTTCTTTCTCAAGATCTTTGTGGAAGACGCATTTTAGCAGATGTCCTTCCCCTCGCCGGTACTCGGGGCCGCAGCACAATCACTGGAGCAATCCGTACACTTTAATTCACAGTTTGAGTCCACATGGGAAATTTGATGTAAGCTCGTGTGCGTACAAAAGGGCACTTGAATTGTATGACATTTATAGACACACACTCGCACATGGCGTTATTAATTTTGACACTTTGTGGGCAAACGGACAAGTCGATAATGCCGTTTCGGGCTCATGGCGGACATAATCTCGGACATTTGTTATTTGGTTTAATTTTTCAATCCATGATGGGAATAAATAAAGTGTGTCTGAATGCAATCTGGATTAAACCCTTTCTAATTGTGAGCATTTATCCATGAAAATCCACAGCTGAAATGTTTTAAGAGGATGTGAGTTTTTATTTAACACACACACACACACACACACACACGTATGGGGGGGACATCTGTGCTTGAACACTGACCAAAAAAAGAAAAAAATCCACAGCGACTTCACTCACAATTCAATTTTGTTGGAAGTGTGAGAATTTGTTTCAAGTTGATGGCAACAGCCTCCATTTTGAGTTGACTTTGATATCACTCTGCGAAGAGTGAAATGTGTGGAGAAGTGTTGCGTTCAGGGCCTGCCATCTGTACCATCTCCAACTGCAAAGTACTCGAGATGCTCTCTCAGTGCTCGTCACACACACACACACGCAAAAAAGAATTATAAGGAGGCTCTTAAACGGGGCATTGCTGACATCTATCGGCCGTGTGGAGCATGACAGGCACCAACACAAAAAAAATGACAACTTTTGTCATTGTAGGAACGTTTCACATTTGTAATCAGGCTTCGAAGCAAGTTTAGTTCGTTTATTAGGGGTCAGGTTGTTTTTTTTAAGTACAGAGAAACAGTATTTTTCCATTTTTTAAATTTAAATCAGCTCGATCGAACAAACAGTTATATGACCAGGGTTATTTTGCCACATGAATTTTTTTTCCTATGAGATAATGTGTATGTGCGTGTGTCAATATTCACACACAAATGCAACACACATTAAAAAAAGTAGTCATTTTATCAAAAATAATTAGCGATTAATTTGACACTCAATTGGTAGAAGAACTGTACGCAATATTGAAATGCTGAATAAATTGGACTTTTTTTTTTTTTTACATTTTCAAAATCCAATCACTTTGAATATCTTCCCAATTTTATGACCTCACAAGTGTGTGTTTTTTTTTTTGGTTTGTTAGTTGTTGTTTTTTTTTTTTTAATCTTCCATCCTGGCTCGTCTGCCAAGATGAAGTCAAGCAATGCTGGCCTCGGGAATCCAATCGAATCAATAAGCTGAGCTTCGAAAATTGGGATTCCCACAGCCAAAGGTCTATTTTATTTAATATTAAAAAAAAAAAAGCATCTCATCCATATAGTTTTTATGTACTCGTCCCAATTCTGATTTCTCTTGGGAAGCACAACAGCAGCACTGTGCATTTAATGCCCGTGCGTGAGATTTACTCGCCGCGTCGGTGCGCAGTGAATGCATCTTAGTGTTTACTGACCATAGCATCAGTGACAAATCTGGCTGCTCTACATAAATCCCTCTCTGTCTCAAGTCGAAAAAGCTTACGACGCGCACGCCAGCGCGAGAGATAAAAGCAGGCAGAATGGGTGTTAAAAAAAAAATGAAAAAATAAAATAAAAACATGGAGAAAAAGAAAAAAAAAGCGCTAATGCTTCCATAGAAACTGTCGCTTTAGACAACTCATCTGTCAGCTCATGAAGTGCACGTCTGTTGAGGAATTAGTCCAACTGACTCACTAAGTATGGTGAAAAAGGAGGGGGGTGGGGGGAGGGTTGTTATATGAATAAATCCACCAAAGACTTTCATTCCAAACGAATTAAAAGATGCACAAATAGTTGTGCTGCGAGTAAAAGTGACCAAAAAAAATGTCATGTATGGCACATAAAGGTTCAATGACAGTTACGCGTAAATGTTGCTGACTAGATGACTCGAATTTAATGTCGGTTATTATGCTGGCACTTGGAGTGGAAGTAATTTTGTCGTCGTTTTTGAATGTTTGCAGCGGCTTGGTGCATTCAGGTGACTGCGTGCAACGACGGCGCGGATACGACTGTGCCATCAGCCAGCTGCTTCGCAGGACGCTAATGGCTTTCGTTCGGGTCACGGGAGGCTTTTGGTTGTGCACGTGCGCCGATCATATTCCGAGCGGTGCACCTTGAGATGATTTTTTGGGAGGGGATTGGACAGTAATGCATAAATCAAAAAATAAATAAATAAATCATTTGCATGCTTGCTATTTTGCATGAATGCAAAATAGCACACTTAAAAAGCATCACTGGTGGCGCAACGGTGGGAAGTAACGCCGTACAAATACTTTGACACTGTTCTTCAAAAATGTTTGCAGAATTTGCGCTTTTGGATAAACATGTAGTTAATTTGCTTAAAAAATAAAATAAAATAAAATAAAAGAGGGGTGGAGCTTGACCAATCCACAGTGTTGCCAATTACTTTGAAAAGGTTTGTTACTTTACTGATGACTTTATTTAGAAATAACTTCAGTTACGTTAGGAATTGCTTGATTCTAAAAGTAACTGTTAATTTATGGATGACTTGATTTTAAAAGTAACTTTATTACTTCAACAATTGCTTGGTTTGAAAAGTAACTTGTTTATTTTATCAACTGTCTTTAAAAGTAACGTATTTACTTTACTAATTACTTGATTTTAAAAGTAACAGTTACTTTAGTGGGTACCTGATTCTAAAAGTAACTAAGTTACTTTATTGATTACTTGATTTTAAAAGTAGCAGAGTTACTTCACTGATTGCGTCATTTTAAAACGTAATTACTTTCTTGCTTGATTTTAAAAGTAACTCTTACTTTATTAATTACTCGATTTTAAAAGTAACGTAGTTACTTTATTGGTTACTTGATTTTAAAAGTAACGTAGTTACTTGAGTGGTTACTTGATTCTAAAAGTAACTTAGTTACTTTACTGATTACTTGCTATAAAAAGTAGCGGAGTTACTTTACTGATTGCGGGATTTTAAAACTTAATTACTTTGTTTAATTTTAAAAGTAACTGTTACTTTATTAATTATTCTAAAAGTAACTTAGTTACTTACCTGGTTAATTAATTCTAAAAGTAACTTTGTTACTTTACTGATTACTTGATTTTGTTACTTTACTGATTACTTGATCTTGAAAGTAACTGAGTTACTTTACTGATTAGTTGATTTTAAACAGTAACTCGGTTACTTGACCGATTGCTTGATTTTAAAAGGAACTAAGCAAGATTGCAAGTTAAACAAAATGACAAAATTGGTTCTATTGGAAACACAATTTTAAGAGTGTTCAAGAATTACGTTTTTATTCAAAAAATAAAATAAAGACAGTCTTTTTATTTGACGTTTTTTTTTAAATCACTAAAAAGCCTTTCTGTATTTCATTCAACATAAATAGTTTACTACTTCGCATTACTATTTTTTTTCTACTTTTCGCCACCTTCTGTGTTCCGATTTCAAGCACAATTGCATTCTTGGCGCATTCTTGCCAATTGTTGCCTAATAAAGTGACACACTACTGTCTGGGAGTTGACAACAAGCGACAAAGGGGCCCCCCCCGACGCCCGACATTTTCTTTCTTACGAGAAACGCAAGCAAACAATGGAGAGTGAATTTGAAGTGGGAGAACTCCACATAAATGGGATTGAGCTGTTGTTCTGCTTCGAACGACAATGGCTTAGAGAGGATGAGAGAGAGATTTGAGCTTCTGGGCCCCGCTGGGTTGGAGAAAGGCAAAGTGAAGAAAAAGATTGGAAGAACGGCGACGCGGCGACAACCCGTTTGATCCTCAGGGATGCGCGAGCGCGTTTGAAGCCAACAATCCCTTTTGTGATTCATTCATCTTCCCACTTCCCGCTCTTGTGCTATTGTATCGCGGGCAGCTGCGCGAGTATTGTCGCGCCCGCCGCTAATCTGGGAGCGAAATCTTTAGGCGCCGACGTGGTGATGAGGAGCTGTCTACGTCGTGGGAAGCGCCGCTAATCTGCCTCGGTATCTTTGAGCCCACTCGTTTAGTTCGCTGATCCTCTCCCAATTATGCCTCCCTCCTCATCGAAATATTGCCACCGAGCTTGGAAAGCTGTGTCGGAATGCTGCGTGGATAAAAAGAAGCGAGCGGCGACTCAGACGGCACATTCAAAAGTAACTACGTTTTCAAAAACGGGAGGGGGAAAAAACACAGAATGAAAAAATAAAAACTATGATAACGCTAATCTGAAGCTATTAGCCGGAGCTCATCTTTGCCTCGACCAAAACTCAATGCAGCTCTGCTTACCTTTTCGGTTTTGACAGGAGAGCAGGGGCGTCACACCCGTGTGGGGCCGGTGGGGAAATTCTGCTTGACACGTTTCAGACAGTGTTGTCCATCAGATTGGCAGTGGCGCTGAATCTTCACCCAGCCTAGGTGACAAACATTTTGAAATATTATCAAAGACAGACAGATTACTTGAGATTTTGCTGGTCGTTTAACTCTAATTTGTCGGACCAGAAGAGTCATTGGGCCTTTTAAAATCAGCTACGATATCAATCGACGTTAACACATTTTAACTTCAACCAAATATGCGGGCATTCAAACATTCCCAATTTGCGAAAAATGCACTCAAGCGCAACAGGTATTTGTTGAAAAAAGTGATTCCTCCATATCATTGTCTTAGCAGCAAAAGTCATTTTTCACAAAATCTCCCAACTAGAGCAATAGAAAATACCTAAGTGCTGCTAAAAACATGTTATGTCTGTGCAGATCCTCAGTCGCCCGGATAATCGATAGTCGGCAATTCAACTGCAATTGTTGCACTGTATCAATGTTGGGAGACCGAATGTGTGTCCTACAGAGTTTAATGGACCTATTCATGAGGTTTAAGTCGTTTCTAATTAATACTGTGCTCGTTATTGTTTAGCTCTCATTAGGTTTTCGCTCAGTTAATTTGACTGCAGTGCTGTATGGCATCTGTAAAGGAAGAGCGATTGTAAAATGGACTCCTCCATACTGCGAGCAACAATGTTTGGTTGGAGTGATGCGCCATGACGAGTGGCAATGTTGTGAAATTATGAAAATAGTCGCAGGACTCACCTGACGTCTAGCGATGCTCGTAACAATGAGTTTGATGATGTTACGTCATTATGTAGTTAACTCATTTTGATCTTTTTTGGGGGCCAGTTGAGGGCTGCGTGTTTGAGACTCAACTTCGCGCACACTACGACTTAAAATGGTTGTGCTCAAACAAAATCCTTCAACTTTGGAATGGCCAATAGTTTTGAACACAAAACGTGGGTGTTCTTTTTAGGACGTCGAAACCTTGGTTTTGCGTTGGTTTGAATCGTTTTTGAAACGCCGTTCAACGTGATTGTATGCACTTGTGGTCGCGTTGTTTACGCGACTCTGCCGCCATCTTGTGGTCACTTGAGGCATTTGCTCGCTCACATTCGCGCCTCGCAAAAGCTGGTGAATGGCGCTACCTGGCGGACAATTGGTGTAATCACGGGGTGTTTTCTCGTTACAGGACGAAATGAGCAGTCAGCAAAATGTATGTTAATGTGTGACAAGATCAAACCCACCGTGATACATAGGGAAAAAAGGACATAGTGGATATGAGAGTAAATACATTTTATTTTTAGGTTTGTTAACAGTATTTAATGTCAAATTTTTTCACTTCTATTCACATTTAATAACCTTAAAAAAAGAAAATTTAATAGAAGCACAGATATTAAATTTGTTTTACTGTACATTATAAACAATATACTACAATGGCCACAGAAAGCATGAGGGGGAAAAAAATAAAAATCATCACAGAACTAAGAAACGTGTCATTGCCCGTAGTTCCCCAAAAGTGACAGTTACTGGATGTAAACCGTCGGCTTTTATGCAAGATTTTCACATTTCGAAAGCTCATGTGCATGGATTTGTGATTTTGACATTTAAGGCTGCTCTGCTCCCCCTCTAATCACTGACATAAACGGTGGACCTTATTTCTCAATCAAGTAGATTAAAAAAAAAAAAAGCACACTGGCAAACCGACATTTAAGTACCCATTTATCAACTGTGGAAGATAACAGTGCAATGTGAACATGGGAAGAAAAAAAAAATCCAGTCAAATTAAAATCTACATGTTGCGTAGACATGTTTAAGCCCCTCGGGAACCCCCTACTTAAACTTTAAAAGCTGAAATCGTTACTTCACAGCTCCCGGAAAGAACGAGCAGACCCAAATAATTTTAGATAAACTATAAATCACATCTGTAAATGATTATTTTATTTAGATTTGCAAAAAAATAATAATTTTTTCCTAATCAAATTTTCAGAAGACCTCAGAAAGTGTTCTCAGAAGTGTCCGCGTGCATTATTTACAACTGATAAAGCGCAACTTTGGTGCCGGCTTGTTAAAACTAACCAAGAGATGATTCTTGAGTACTTCCCAAGGCCTCCTTTTCAACGCTTTGCCTGTTGGTCCGTGTGTCGATTAGCAGCCATTTTTTTGTGTTTTCATCAACAGTATGTTTTGACCCCCCCTGAGCAGCACTTCACAGATGACGTCGCACTTTTCGCAGTCTCCACTGAACGATTGCTACATATTTAAAAGCAAGTTTTGGTCTTTTCGTCTTGAGTGCTCCCGTTTCAAACAGAAGAAACCCAAAGTAGCACGATGAACATTGGAATGCTAAACCGGCCATTTTTGCTTTGCCCGGAGATTTAAGCCTCCCCCCCTCAAGCTCTGTTTTGACCCTCACTTGACACACTTTTCATACACACACACGCCCCAAGAGAGGATGACTACATGGCTATTCTGGCACATCAGACACGCGCAGATATGCGGGCCCAAAAATAAGGGTTTTGAGAAAGGGGAAAAAAATAAATAAAGCCGCCAGGCGTTTGCAGCACTTCCACGGTTGTGATTTTGCGGCGCGTCCAAGCTAACACATTAGTGTTTGGCTCCTCTTCATTTTCTAGTGTGCCCTTCCATATGCAGATAGAAATGACCATTTCACATTGGTGCGGGTTACCGAGTCAGTTCGCGCGCTACAAACCTTTGCGGGTGGATCGATAGCGCGCCACACCGCCGCCACCAGGTAAGGAATGGAAAAAAGTCTTTCCAGCATGCGCCCCTAGAGGGCGCCTTACGCTTGTTATAAGAGAGGCACTGAGCAAGGGAATGGAGGCCAGAGGAAGAGCGGGAGGACGAAAAAAAAAAGCGGTTGGAGGGGGAGGGGGGGCTCCTACTCGGGTAGGCTCAACACGGCCACCTCGGGTTTCATCTTGAAATACTGGTTGAAGCGCAGCACTGCATATCTAGAAGAGGAAAGAAAAACAATTAAGAACGTGTTGTGTCACATTTACAGTCAATAGTACCCGGCAACTTACTCCAAGAAGTCAAAGTCAATGGTGGAGAATTTCGCCTGGATCAGAGCCCACAGAGCCCAGAAGAAATGTGATGCCTGTCAGAAAAAGAAAGCAAAGAAGTCAAAAGGATAAGGCAGGGTGACCTCGCTAAAAGTCAACTCGGAAACTCATTCCACGTCAATAAAAATCGCTACGTTGGCCACATATAAAAAGATTATGTTTAGCAATTGCCTTCTGTTGCTACTGTTGTCTGTTTCCGGGAATCAAGGTCGCTACGGCGACTGTCGCTAAGACCCGAAACGCAAGGGAGTCAAAGTCACCGTAGCAACCGCAACAAACACCTGAAACACAATCCATCCGCTCGCCCATCCTCCCCCCGCGTGTGACATTTAGCGCCGCACAACAGATGTGTCTGCGTGTGTGTGTGTCTGCGTGTCAAAATAATACGATTCAATCATTTTTCGGATGCAAACGTGAGATAAAACAAGCTAGCAAATACATTTTTCGCCGTGGCATTATTTTAGTACATGAAAAGTAATCGCCTGGCCTTAATCGAAGAAGCCATGCGAATGCGGCAGAGGGACTAAGTGGCGGCGGCAATAAAAGCACTTACCAGGGCAAATCGGTTGACTTGTACGTAAAGCGTCTCCACTTCTCTGTCGGTCACCTCGTTGTTCTGGCCTTTGTGCTCCTTGTAGGCTTCCAGGTACGAACGAAGCCACTGCAGCTGAAAGGGGCGCGCTGGGTAGTGGCTGTAATCCACTTCGTTTAAACCTGAGGAATGAAAAATAAAATTTAAAAAACACATTCCGTTTGGAATTGTGGGGGGGGGGGGTTGTTTGTTTTTGTTCATTCAGTTTTGATTCATTTTTAGAAAAAAGTTGATTTCCATTTTTTTGAAAATGCTTCATTTGAGGTTTTATTAGTATTATTTTTATTTGTTAATAAGTATGTGGAGTGTTTGTCAGATGCAAGATAAGAAGTTCACCCAAATCTTTTTTTCAATTTCAGCTTTAGTTATTTCATTACTAATACCCTTGGGTGGGTGGTACTTGGTGTAAAAAAAGAAAAGAAAAAAAAACGCCAAACGTTTGGAATTGTGTGTTTTTTGTATTTCAAGTTATTTTTCGAAAAAAAGTTCACTTTTTTTAATACTTTTAGTTTTTGTGAGCATTAGTTTCCGTTTTTTCTTTTTAATTTTAGTATGAGGAGCGATTGTCGGATGCAAGATGTTTTACACAAATTACTAATACCTCTGGGTGGTACTGGTTATTTAAAAAAAAAACACCCACACATTCCATTTGGAATTGTGTTTTTTTTTAATTCATTCATTTAAATTCTTTTTTTTTTAAGTTTACTTTTTTTTAATACTTTTAGTTTTTGTTAGCATTAGTTTTAGTTTTTTCTTTTTAATTTTAGTATGAGGAGCGTTTGTCAGATGCAAGATAAGATGTTCACCAATTTTTTTTTCATGTTCAGCTTTAGTTATTTCATTACTAATCCCCCTGGGTGGTATTGGGTGTAAAAAAAAATAAAAAAAACAACAACACACACACACACATTCCATTTGGAATCATGTTTTTTTCATTCATTCATTTTAATTCATTTTTAGAAAAACGTGTACTTTTTTATAATTTTATTTTTTATTAGCATTAGTTTTAGGGGTTTCTTTTTGTTTTTTAAGCATGAGGAGCGTTTGTCGGATGCAAGATAAGTTTTTCACCAAAATGTTTTTTTCAATTTCAGCTTTAGACCCCCTTAGGTGGTACTCTGTGTGTGTAAAAAAAAAAAATTGAGAACTACTGTCCCATTTTATTCTAGACTTACCAGCAAACTCATTGAAATGATTCCCAATGTCGAAGGCTTGGTAATTGTAGCCAGCGTACTCGTAGTCAATGAACTTTACGTTCCCTGCAAGGAAAGGAGGATTTGTTTAGACAAGAGTCAGGAGAAGTCATGCAAAATGATGATAATGCATTTTTTGTGTGTGTGTGTGTTCCTTTGATAACTCAGAATGTCAGACTGTCAATTGGTTTGTTTCCTGTCCAACTGGACTGGCCAGGAAAAAAAAAATTAATCGTCTCTTTTGGGGGCGTGTTGGTCAAGGAAGAGTTTGCATTTTGAGGAGCTTTTTTTTTCTTCGTGTGAGTATAGCCGACGGAAAAAAAAATAGAGCAGCTGCTTGTGGATTTATGAGGGCAATCGTCTCAAACTGAGTTATCAGCTCGTAAAAGTCACAGCTGAGATCTTCTCGCAGAGGGAGGAAACGCGCAAAGTCAGCGCCAAAAGGCAAAAGAACGGAAAGAGAAGCGAGGTTGTTTGCTTTGGACACACGTACAGAAAAGAGGGACGCTTGCCAAGACGAGAGGATCCGACAAGGAAAAGGCATTTAGATGACATATTATAAAAAATTTAAAAAAATAAAAAAAGGCAGCCAGAGTGTCGCCCTTTGGGCCAAGTGCGGTTATGTAACACTAACTAAGGGCACATTTCACAAGGCTTCATGCAGGACAGACGTTAGCCATTTTTCATTTCTACTGTACTTGTATTTTTAGTTTGCCATATAGAAAAAAGAAAATTTTATTTAAAAAAAAAAAGAAGCTTGCTCCCAAAATACAAACCCTTGCTTTGACATGTCCAGTTGTGACAATCGTTTCAAGATTCGAATTTGGATGCCTTCAAGCCAAATAAATGGGACCATTTTTTTTTATTCTGCCCTAATACATTGAACATGTTTTTTTTTGGTCTTTTTTTTTTTTTTAGGTGGTGCTGGACTACAGAGAAAAACACTTTGAGGTGGGTTACCAGGTGGAGTGTGGGTCCTAGCGGGACACAACTGAACACCTCCAGGCAGTGGCTATAGCCCCCCCTGTGCAGCAGATGAAAAAGTTGGGGCAAACATCTTTCACACATGCTCACTCGCTCGAGAAAATTTGGTCTCGTTGCCATTATTATTCCTATTTTTTATTTTATTTTTTGCGCCGTGTTGAAACGGCAAGCCGTTGCAATTGCCGCGCTTGGGTGTTGGCCTGATCCTTAGCGTCGCGGGCTATCGTGTTTTAGCTAAAACAATGAACCCGACGCAGGTGTGGAGTTGATCTCTTGCGGTGGTGGTGGGGGAGTTGGGACGGGGGGGGGGGGGGGGGGGGGGGGTCCTGTTTTGAGTCTTACAGGTTCGGCAGAAGCGTCTTTCGGTTTGGTTCAAATGTGGCTATCGATGAGAATCTAAGGGTGGTTCCGCCCTCATTGCCAAGAAGCCTCTACGAATAAAGAGTGGGGGCGGGGGGCAACTTGGGGCCATGTAGCACTGGAGAGCGCCACGGCTGCCATGACTTCATCCTGTTTAGGAAGACTACACCCGAGGGGCCCCCGGCGAGCCGCGGCCTCGGCTGTTCCTCCTATGGGAGAAAGGCTAGACACAATGAACTGTGAGAGTGGCCCCGCCCCCTCACCGCCATCATGCGAGGGGGGCTGACAGCTCCCATACACCCCCACCCCCTCGCCCAGCGTTAAAACACCCTTTTACTTCTTTCTTTTGGAAATGTGTCGTCATTCGAGAATGGTGACGCGAACACACTTTCAACTCAGGAAAAAATTAAAAAAATAACATTATCCAAACCACCTTTTACGCCACGCGCGGCGGCAATTGAGTGAAATGTGCCATGCGGAGGCGTGCAAGGTGCGCGGGGGCACGCCGTTGTGGATGACTCACCGGCCCGCTGGTTGTAGATGATGTTTTTGCACAGCAAGTCGTTGTGGCACAGGACCACGGGTGAGCCGAGAACCGACAAGCTCTGCTGCAGCCACAGCAGCTCTTCTCGCAGGCAATGCGGGCTGGGCACCTCCACGGTCAACCTGGTGGGAGACGGAATGAAATCGGTCAGCACTTGGGTGTTTCGTCGACAAGGTTAGCACATGAGCAATGTTTGTTTTGCGTTGGTCTTTTGTTGGTGCTAACACACACACAAAGTTTGTTGTTGCCAGCAGCTTCTTTTCCAAATGCCTCGTCGTGCCTAAGTGCAAATAAACAGCGATTTGGATACCTGTAGCTAAATATAAGTCGGGCAAAAATGAGCATTATTGTCCTTGTAAGGCAGGGGTGTCAAACCCATTTTCGTGGCGGGCAACATTTTAGTTACCGTTTCCATTGGAGGGCCATTATGACTGAAATCATATCAAAAAGTCAAGAATAACGTTTTATCCAAATATTGTTGCCGTTACTCTCCTTAAGTGTTTGGAAACAAAAAATGCTAACAATATGTCTCTTATTTATTACATATGAGAATTTGAAATTTTGCTCCATATTTTAGCAAGCATCATGGAAGTTGCCATGTTTGATTTACTTTTGCAGGCCATGTAAAACGAGGGGGCGGGCCAGATCTGGCCCCCGGGCCTTGACTTTGACACCTGTGTTGTAAGGGCATCCCATTCATTTTTTGGACTTGCTTGCACTTGATTAGACATGCCTAATTAATGTCGGGGCCCCGAATAGGCTCAACATTTAAATTACCCTCAAAGAGTTAGTGTTCTTGCAATTTGAAATGAGACCGGCAAATTGGTGCCGTTGTGAAATCGTCTTTCCTTTTAGGCAGGTGGCTAAAGTAAAACCTCTCCTTTTCTCAAGAGCACTTTGAAACAAGTCATTCATGAGTTTGTCACATCCCGGCTGGATTATTATCATGCACTTTATTTTGGAGTCAAGACAATCCTCCATTCAGCGTCTCCAGTTGCTCCAGAATACTGCCGCTCGGCTCTTGACTGGTACTCGTAAGAGGGAGCACATTAATCCTACGCTGGCATCCCCTCTCTGTACATTTTAGAGCTCTTTTTAAGATCCTATTATTTGTTGTCAAATCTTTAACTCATTCAATCCCAGCCGTTTTCACCGGAGCAACCCCCTCAATCCCAGCGTTTTACTGGATTTTGACTGATCTTGCAAGGCCCACAGAATATTTGGTTCTAATGCTATATCTCTTCTTTGAGCAGAAAAAAAACTGTTTCTATCTTTTTCCATTCTTCAGCAATTGGCATTACAAAATGTTTCATGGAAATGGCGATTCCTGGGCAAAAAAAATGAGAAAAAGAGCTTTTTGTAAAAGCATGCATTTCAATCATGTGAGGCACCGCTGCCACCTACTGGTCGCTTTTTTACATGATTTACAATGCTTATTCTCATTCACAGATTGCTCCTCCTGTCAAGGACGCAAAAAAAGACTTAGACGTACAAGTACGTCCTTGGTAGGCGGGGCCTAATTTTAAAAAGACGTACAAGTACGTCTTGTGGAATGAAAGAGTTAAATGGCCTCGTCCCACCTTACCTCTCTGGGTGCCTGCGCCCTTATGCACTTGCCTCCGGTCTGCAGACCAGACATTTTTAGAGGTACTAAGAACTAAGCTTTTCCATTGCTGGTCCCTCTCTTCGGAATGACCTCCCAATGAACAATCGGCAAGCCGACTCGCTGCCCATCTTTAAAACTCGTCTCAAAACTCATTTTTATTCTTTGGCTTTTGACTCAGCATGAGGCTTGATTTTTAGTTTGACTGTTTTTGTCCTTTCTACCATCTTTGTTATTAACGTATTGTTTTATTGTTTGTTGTTGTATGTTTGACTTTTGCTCCATGTATACAGCGTTGGTTTAACTGTGAGGTCATAATCAAAGCGCTTTTATCTGTAAAATGCGAACAGCATCATCGTTTTAGTTACATATAACAACAGAACAATACACGTCAAATTCATTGACACTTTACAGGAGGCTCACCTCGCATTCTTCTCGGGGTCGGCGAAGTACTTGGGGATGAGCGAGAAGTACTTGCCCATCTTCAGCCACAAATCCGACTGGGGCACCCAGCCATTGTGAGCATGGATGGCGTGATACTTGGCAAGCTGTCTGGCAATGAGTCTGCCAAAGTCGACAATGCGATTTCATGAATGCCAAAATAATTGGAGCGTGGCTTTTTGTGTTTACAGTACTCCCCGTTCAGGTGTTTACAGTGTTTACAGCGGAGATACCTGAATACAGGCTGGCTGCGGATGTGCTCCGGTTCAAGGGCGACGCCTTGAAGAAACTCGTAGCACAGGCCGTTGTTGAAGGTACAGTAGAGGCGAGGGGCGCAGCGGTGCGCGTGCAGCACTCGGAAGCTCTTCACCTCGTTCTCGCGGTCGATCAGCAGCTCCGTCTTGTTCCCATAGATTCGAACCAGCACAACGTCCTGCATGACCGCACCAACGTAGCAGCCCAGGAGCTTATTGGTGATGCCGTCGGTGAAGAACTAGAAAAAGGAAAGTTGAGGAAAGGATTATCAACGCGCGTCTATTTATATATTTATTTTTTTGCATGTTACATAACTTGAGAATGTGTTTTGGACTCCATTCAAGCCGTTCTGTTTTGAAGCCTGGAGCATTTGTTTGAGCTGTGCTGCAGACGGGGTATCAACATACCGGCCCTAATTGTTGCCTTTATGAGGCATCGACTGGGAATGACAGGAATTTTATTTTCATGCGGACGCAATGACCAGAGTTTGCTGAGTCCCCCATTTTTGCTCTCCACTAGCTCATTGATGAAGATGGGAAAAGGGGGTCAGGAGCATGTGACCGCCCTGGTTGTGTTGACATTCCCTCCACCCTTCCACAACATAACTCTGTGTCTGAGTAGCGGTTGCTAAAATGCATGTCAGCTTCCAACTCTTGAATGGAACACCGACAACACTGAACTGTTCATGGTTTAAAGAACATTAATTTGTATTTATTTATCCAGAGTCTCAGCTCGTCTTATGTACCAACCTGCTACATTTTTTTGTGTATGCGTGTGAAAAAATGGTTGAGTATTTTATTTACTCTACAACTGTTTGCTGCTGTCAAATATAGATGCAGTATCGCGAGGAACAATGTGGGAAAACCGGATCTTTTTTCCCCCCCGAGGTGGGTGACAAATGCAAAATAAGGAGGGGAATGTTGCAAAAAAATCTACTCACTTGACCCAATGTTATAGGGAGAGTAAATTTCAACAAATGAACTAAATTCTGCTTCAAGTACGAATGATAATGTTAAGTTTTTACCACTCACTGTGCAATTTGTGGTTACTGGTATGAGTGGGGAACCGCAAGCCCACAGAATACCCAAACTATGACTATCTATGCCAGCAACGTAGAGTGACATGCAGAGGCATTAAAAGGATATCCCACTAGATGGCAGAAGGTAAATGATTACTATTTCCTCTATGAAATAATTACTAATAAGTATTCACTTCAATCATTTAAAACACCGGTGGTTAGGGGTCAGAGTGTGTCCCTAATAAAGTGACCAACCGTAAGGCGACCGGAGAAAGCTCGCGAAGGTTTCGATCACGACTTGGAAGTGACGCAGATGCTAACAGCGAGAGGAAAATTACCACCTTCTCGGTTGTAATAATCCCACGAATAAAAGTCATAATTTGTTCTAAATTCATTTGTTATTCATTATCGGCACCGCATCTCACCAGTGGCCATTAAAAAAAAAAAAAAAAAAAAGAAGTTGTCGTTTCGAGCCATTAAGATATCTTGAATGCGCTTCCAAGAGCTTTAAGCTAGCGTGACTGCGTTCTAACTATCAAGGGTAAGGGGAAAATGACGTTCTACTAAAGACTAAATAACAAAAACAGAAATAAACTGCACCTTTATTTTGACCTCGGAGGCTTTCCAGTTTGGTCTCAGCTCCTTGACCAGTTTCAACGCGCCGGTTCTGTAGTCTCTCTCCTCAACTGTCACGTCTATTTTGGGCACAGCCGGAGCCTCTTCGGGTACGTGAATGTAGTTAGCCATATTTATTCTTTTTCTTAGGTGATTTTTCGTAACAAGGTGGTAATACGATCGAGAGGCAAGCGATATGAAGGAAGATCGTGTGACAGTACGCTGCATGTAATCTGGGTTGTGAGGGCAGAATGCGGCAACGCCTCTCTAAATGCCCCGCCCACGAAGGGGAAAAGTTCTCCCGGTGCATGATGGTAGTCGAATGTAACGTGGAGCGCTTGATTCACATAACAGCGTACACCACGTTTCATACGTAAGCACCACTCTTGTCATTCCGACCAAAACGGATGTGTTTACAATCGTATTCATGCCCTTTCGGGAAATATGTGCTAATTAAAATAAAAATATTGTATTTTATTCAATAACAGCATTGTTAACATATACACTGCGGGTGAGTGTTTTTTTACGTAAGACCAAACGGCACTCCCTGGTTATGATACAAGCGTACACGAGTTAAAGTTTTCTGGGATGACGTCACATCCGTAAACCACTTCGAATCGGGTGAGCTGTGCGTCTGGAGGCTTGAAATGTCAGCTGCTGAGCTGTTGATCCAAGTGGGAGGACATGGAGACGGCAAATCCACTTTGCCTAAATGGATCGCGTTGTCTAGTGGCATAGACGACACATTTAACCCTTTACTGTTCGTATTCAATGCACACGTAGTATGCTCTGGGTCACCGTTGACATGGGCCAAGGAGAATGCAGTCGGTGAGCCTTTGTGACATTTTCTGCGAAAAATAAAAGTGTTCTTTGATCTGTTTTACCATGACATTTCAAAGGCCAATAGGTGCATCTGTTTTTTTTTTGTTTTTTTTAGCGAACCTGTGCAAACGTCTACACAAGACAGTTCGAAGGATAGTTTCAAATTCTCTCGAGCACACATGGAATGCGCAGTTTCAAGAAAGTACATTTCAGTCGCGTCACATGTGAACTAGGACAATCTTAGTGCACACAAAGTTTGTGTCACACCCGTACAGTTTTTTTTCGGGTCAAATTTGACCTGTGGGTTAAACGGCAACAAAAAAAAAGCACTGAGGAGCTGATAAGCAGGATACATCTGCAAATGACATAACTTGATTGTAACGCATTCTTTGCACTGCCTGAACTAACACGTAATCATGCTGAAACAGCATGTTGGCCATAACTGAACGCCCTGTTCCCAAACCAGCAGCATAAGACTTTTTTTTTGTGGTTCCACAGGCTGGATAAGAATAGGATAAACATGTGACGACTCGGGAGAGGAGTCAGAATGCTCTTTGTGACACGGTCATGCACAAATAAGATCGAGATTCGAGATTAACCTGCTAATTAAGTCGTTGCTGAGGCAAATACAACCTTTGTCATCGTCACACAGTTTGTACCCAAACACCGTCCTGCTCTGACTCAGAACTTCAACTTCCTGCGGATGAACTAACAAAGTATCATGTGCCGTGAATACTCGCTGCAGGCGTCAAATGTTACATTTTTAGGAGTAAAAAACAATTCAACGCGATCACCTAACTCAAGAGCCACAAAATCAATGTGTGCAAGTTCCAATTGTTGAGCCGCTGACCTGGAAAACAAGCGACCCAAAACATGACATAATGTGGAAAAAGATGGACGACTTTTAATTGAGTAGCTTCAATAAATCAATCTTTCCACTTGCTTTTTCAATACTTATCCTGTGTGAAATGTGATGTAATTAGCTTTTTTTTAAAGTCAAAGCTTCCCATAGGAAATTCACCGGAATTTTTCTCGCCCTTTGAAACCGTACTCAAAAACAGATCCTTCATTCATTACTCATATTTTACATATATATTACATATTTTGCTTTTAGGCTTCAAAGAAGCAACTGTATATATTTGGAAAAAAAAGTCCCAAGTCATTTTTCCGAAAGCAGAAGTCAGCTGCTCCTTTCGCTCAATCAAAATAGTCCTCTATATCGATGTTGGGGTTGAGAAGATTCTCGCCGTATGGTGTGAGATCCATCTGGTTCAAGATGAGGTTCTCGAAGGTCTCTTCTAAGTCGGTTTCCCCGATGAGCACAGCTCCGACCATCCTGCCGCCTTGTAGAACTACCTGCAAACAAACAAACAAACACAAAAAAAACGAGTTTGGAATTATGTGTTGTCTGACCTAAGTTTGCACACGTTTCCTGTTGGGTTGAATATCACCTTGACATATTCCTCGCCTTTGGTGTAACGCAGCAGCAGCTCATAGTCGGACCCCAGACCTTGCGCGTTAAACTTTCCGAGCAAAACCACCTGCACCAAAACAGTTTTGTGACTTGTTTTATGACGCAGCCGCGTGATCTGGAAAATCTTGTGGTACGACCGTGGACGCGATCGGTGTTCAATCTCACATACCTTGTAGTTGAAGAATTTCGTAATGTGAGAGAAGAGCTCGAAGCAGAAGTCCAGCTCGATGGTTTCCGACAGCGCACACGCGGCCATGCAGCGGCCAGCGTGCCAGCCCATCTGACGAGCCTGCGTCCACAAACGCATCTGGAAACGAAGGCGCGAGAGGTCCGTGATGTCAAAAGTGTACGGTCCTTTCTTGAAGCGTGATGTCGACTTACCTGCTGCCACAGAGGGCTGTGCTCCCAGCATGCCGTGCACACGTCTCCGGCGGCGTAGACGTCGGGCTCCGATGTCGCCATGTGGTCGTCCACTCGGAGGCCGCCGTCATCGGCCAGAGCAAACTTTACCAGAAAAAAAATGTGTTGAAAGATGGTATTTTAATTTGAATTATGTTTGAAAAAAAATTGTTAATGGAATGATGCAAAATACTGTTTAGAATTGCTTCTGCGCTTTAGTGACATCTAGTGGCTAATCACGTAATTTAAGCACAGTTGGACAGTTTAATTTTGTCAACTGAGTATTTAAATTATTAAAAAACCCTGGAGAACCCAAGAACCCTTTTCTTCTTTGAAAAATGATGAATTATACATGAAATGACTGCTATATGTTCACTGAACACCAAAATATATGTTTATTCAAATATTTAATGCTTTAATCCTAATTTGCCATTAGGGCCAAATTTGACCCTTTGGGATTTAAGGGTAGAATTTGAGTAGCAAAATTTATAGGGGCCAAATTTGACGCCTATGGGTTGATTCTCCAGGGTTAAGAGCCCTGTCATATTTGTTGCCGATTTTTTTTAGGGGGTCAGTTTATCTCGTTCGACAAATGTATTACCGTCAGTTGTGTTTTTATTTGAGCCTTTAAAGGAAATTATGGATGATTGGAAATTTTCCGGACTTACGTCAAATGAAGATGAGTCTACGTACTTTATTGCCGCGCAGAAATGGCTCCGTGCTCGGGATGACACCCGTGGCGCTGACGACAAGGTCGCAGCCGAACGTCTTGCCGTTGGTCAGCACGACGTATACGGGCCAGGTTCCTTCAGGCGGGAGGAGGAGAATGTCATGGAAAGGCAACTAGATCAACTGAGCTTTAGTCGGGAATGTTGAATCACATTCAGCATGAGTTAAAATGAGATCGGTTAATTCTGAACACAGCCACAGTCCCAGTTTATAAGTGGGTGTGAACACTTGTGCAACCCTGTAACAGTTGTTTAGTTTTGCTTTTGCATCGAGTTTTGGATTTATTTTTCTTAATTATTCATCATTGTCTTTTTTTTTTTTGCGACACAAAAACCTGGTCGTTCAACAGGGGTGTGTCGACTTTTTCTATCCAGTGTATAGCTCGTTCTCACCGGTATCGGGTCCACATGTTTGCGATTGGGAATTGAGCATCTCCTCAGAGGTGAAGATCGTTTTCACCTCACACTGATATTCCACCGAAACCCTGCGGGACGCCTGACCGCAGCACGGACAAAATTTTTTTTAAAGGGTCAAGAGAGTTTTATTTCCTACATAAATAAACACATCACGTTTTAGGATGAGATTCCAAAACAAAAGCTTTGCAAAGGTCCTCACCCACTCCGCTCCTTTGAGAACTAGTCCTCGGTGCCAGTCTGGACCGAGTGCACTGCCAGGCTCCGTGGGACCGGAGCCGCGCCCTCGCATGTGGCGATCTGGAAACAAACGGCACATGTGAGTAGATGGGCTGAGAAGAAACTTTTAGAATCCAGACCTGAGGTGAACGTCTGAGCCTCGCCGTCCGTCGGGTCATCTGTGGTGTAGCGAGTCCTCTTGCAGGTGGCCGCTCGCTCGGGTTTGTCGGCGCCCAGCGACGGGATGAGGAACTGCGCCGCCCCCGCGTCGAAGAAAGTGTTTCCGATGGCCTTGTCCTTCACGGCCCAGATCACTTCGCAGCCTTCCACCTCATACCTACACGAAATATCATTTGAGTTTTGATTTGCGGGGTAAGCTATTTACTGTTATTTGCTGGTAACTTCACTTTATTCAAGGTTTTGTGCTTTGACCAAAACTATGTAATATCAACATAGTGCTTTGGCGCCATCGTGTGGCTTCTTGGGGGAACAATGATGACGTGAAGTGAGGAACGTCAAGGACAAAGCCGAGTCTCATAGTGAAAAACAAAGTGCTTTATCGCTACCTTCCGGCATTGTGTGTCAAGGAACAACATTGAAGTGAATTGAGGAGTTTCATTTGGGCAAAAAAAAAAACTTCTCCCTCCACCACCCACCATCTTGTGCCTTCTTTCTGTTAGGAAACTATGGTGAGGGCGAGTTGAGGTGAGTTCATTCTGACAGTATTTTCCCACCATCTTCTTATTGAGGAACTATGTTGACGTCGGCTGTGGACTTTCATTTCGACCAGTTATTCTCAAAGAGTGGGGCGGGGCCACCTAGGGGGACGTATTGCCATGTTGTAAGTTGATTAATATTTCTTTTTTTTGTTTTATGTTAATCAGGATACAATATTGTGCAGCAGTGTACTTATGAAAATTTTATAGACAAACAATACTCTTTAGAGTCACAGCAGAGAGTTGGGGGGGGGGCACAAAATGCTTTCTTCTTCCTCGGAGGGGGCATCACAGCAAATAATTAAGAAGCACTGATTTAGACAAAAATAGTCACTTTCTGCCATCCTGTGGCATCTTGGTGTGATGAAAACTATGTTGAAGTGAGTTGAGGAGTTTTATTGAGACAAAACTAGCCATCTGGAGGCAGTCTGGTGTCAATTACGGACAGATTTTTCATATTCGCGCTAAACACACGTACTCACACTAACTCCAAGGCGATCCCTCCATTTCCAACAACAACAATCTTCCTGGCTTTCGTTAACTGCTTCTGAAACTCCTGAAATACAAGCAAATGTGATACTATGAGTGTGTTGAACTGGAAAGTTATCCTTTCTGATAAGATTCTAAAATGTCAAATATTCTGTCAGATGCTGTTGCTTGGAAATTTATCCAACAAGGGGAAAAAATACATCAAGAGGAGACTGTTTTTATTTGCATAACCAACTTCCAGTTACAAGGTGATAAAACTCATTAGTTCAGCCTCGTCTGGAATTTCACAGCTGCACATTAAAGGCAAAAAAATATATTAAAAATTCAAGAAAATGTAAAACGTAGTAGTTACCTGGGCACTGTCTGTGTCGCGAATACCGAGCACATACGGTTTGTCCTGGATGAGCAGCTTCGGTCTGGCCCCGCTGCAGATGCACAGCTTCTCATAGCCGTAAACTTTTCCATCTGCAGTTTCCACCAACTGGAAAAAATGATAAATATTTGATCATTTTGGGGGGTTGGTTAATATCATCATTTTCTTTCACAACGAAGGCATTAATTTTTTTGGGGGAGTTTTCGTGTAGTGTGACCATAATGCCACAAGGCGGAGACATTTTGACAAAATATAAATAGCTGTCGTAAAAGTCATTCTCAATACAGTATTATTTTAAAAATACCAAATTGCTTTTGAGCACAGCCAAAAAAGATATTTCAGCCATAAATTAGTTTTTTTAGTACAGTTAAATTTATTCTTGGCCAGTTCACAACTAACACGTTCTCCTGAGCAACAATTCCACCAATAGCATTGATTTGCAAATATATGAGATATATTTAAAAAATATTATAATTATAAATCATTTCAAAACCGCAACAGTCTTACATGCGATCGTGTGTGCAGTGTGTTCACAGCTGAGTGAATGACAGTCAAGTTGGGGAATTTCTCCTCCAGTACACTGGTTGGTTGCTCCTCCACATCAAACTCTTCAAGAACCTTGGCGACCTTTCAAATAGCAAAGACATGGCATAAGGATGTGTTCAAACGCAATGTGGTCATTAACTATGGGAGTATGGGAGTAAAATCTGACAATCTTTGTCTGACCTGTTTATAGTTGGTGACTGCCTTTATGTGAGGGCTTGCGGTAATCAGAGCTACGTCAGCTGACTGCAAACTGTATGACAACTGTCGACACACGCAAATACCACGTTAAGCAACTCCGCATCTGCAGATAATGTTAATACGGTTATATTGGTGCTAATATATTTCACCTGCTCAACACACGTCACCCCCGCGATGCCACCACCGACGACGACAAATTTGAACGTTTTCTCGATTTTATCTGCCATGGTAAAGCTAAGCTAACTTGGTGGGAAACATTTCTTAGCGCTAGAATACGATTCAAATATGTTTCTCCGGATACTTCAGTACGATAATATATAACTACCAAATTCGAAATAGTGACTAAATATATTTTAAAGTTGTCCTCTGGCAAATTAGAAGAGTTTTTGTTATGCTACACGCAAATTGCAGCGATACGGGCAATTCACTTCCGTGTTGACATGAACTACGGCGAGTGATAAGGGTTAGTTCTACGGAGGAAGACTTTTTACGCGATTGCAAAAACAACCAAAGTGCTGTATTTGGATCTTTAATTTTACGACAGTTTAAATGCAATAATTGTACAGGACACGATGTTGGTACATGTAAATGTTTTAATGTAATTGATTTCTGCAGCATGTACTACGGATAATGTGTTATTTTTCCATATTTAAAAGACAAATAAGTACTAACAATGCAACGAAAAGTTACCGTGTGGTTTTTAGATGGCATTATACAGTGTGTTAATGTATAATAGCATCCATTTTTTCCACTAGCAGCACTCCACTGCATTAAAAAGCTTACATTTGATGATTTTTCTCATTATTCCTGGCCATGAGGCATCCCCCATTGTTTGAATTTTGACGACAAGTGCACCTGTAATGTCGGAGATTAATGGGGCCACCTGTGCAGGAATTCGACATGACGCTTCCATCAGCCTACATAAGTGCAGTGATGTAAACATCCCCACGCCGGATGCTGTCTGAAGTGCAATACAATTTTTGTTTTTGCATAAAGTCATCAGCCGATCTTGACATGAAATATGTTGTGCACGTTTTTATAAATTGATCAGCAAAAGCTGGCACTTATTTTATTATATTTTTTTTCCAGAAACCTTTTATATCCCTTTTAACCATGTTTATGTCATCGTCTGGGACGATCAGGTCACTGGTAATCCAACACGGGTTAATGTCATGCGTCATACGTTCCCTCTTCACGTTCATTATAATACCCAAAATAACCGCAGCTGGGAAAAAAAAGCATGTCTCTTATCAAGTACAACTGGGCAAAATGCTTCCTGAAAGATATGTGGCATTTCATATTTCTTGAATTATTTTTCATTGCACCCATTATGATTTTGTGAATCACCTCATGACATAAAATGTTTTGACGGTCAAGCCAACCAAAAAAAAAAAACAACCATCCAAAATTAGGTTTGAGATTTGTTGCAAATCCCACTCGTTGTTTGGAGCTGACATAATCAAGGGAAATACTGAGAAAAAAATATACATGCTATTAATCATTGCCCCGGGAAATTTAAGAGGGAATAATACAGCATACCGATTGTTTTCTTCAATTCGGCCGATGTTCCTTCGACTGAAACCATCAAAGCTTGTTTCTGTGTGATTTTTGTAGAACAGGTTATGAGTAATTATTCTAATTAGAAAATAATTACAGGAAGGTGAATGAGATGCTAATTCTTCTAAAAAAAAAGTCTTCTGCACGCAAACAGTGGATAATTATAATATTTTATTTAAAAAAAATGTTTTTTAAGAATCCAGGCGTTCAATCCCAGGTATGTGTTTATGTTTGTGTTCTTTTTAATTCACGTAATAGAGTAAAGAATTAATGAACAAATAATCAACTTCACAGCTGCTGTGCTTTTTATTGCTATTTTTATTTTCACATCACGTCACTGTGGAAGAGTACATGAACACAATGAACACGAGGCTTAAAATTCATATTTATTGTACAGTCATCATCAGACGGTCATCACTGTTTTTTGTCGTCTGTTCTAGAGCGGAAAGTAGTAGTTGGGAGGCAGAAGTAGTTCCCGCTTGCCATAGGTGGTAGATCCCACGTTGGTCGGCGCATACACGGTACCGATGGTGTTACTGGAACGCACCAGAAAGTCTGCTAATCTTTGGGTGACGCAGGTGGCCGTGTTGCACTTTCTCTTCTGGATGAGATGGCTAAAAAAAATGACAAGAGGATGTGAGATTCCAAAAAAAAAACCCCACCAGATTGACTTCACTCACAGAGATAATCCACCTGTTCTCATCCGGGACCTTTCGAGTGGTCATGAGGCCGAGGAAGGGGTTGGAGAAAGGGAACATTGGCACGGAACTTTCTCGGCCATCTGGCAGCAGGGCACTCTCCTCCTCGCCGAATGAGCTGGAACTGGAGTGTCTGAATCACAAATGAGAAACGGTGTCATGCGGAAAGCTTGATGACCAACCTCTTTGGAACTACAGTCCCAAGGGGGAAGAAGGAAAAAGTGGCCACTTAAATCGCCCCTAACCCAACCCCTCTCATTTCACTCCACAGCTTCTCAGACGAGCGCAATTTCGACGCCCACATCATCTAGGAGCTATTCTGCGTCGAACCCGTGTGAATTTTTTTTTTATCGAACTGTAGGACTGTTTGGGCTGCGTTCATTTCACTAACCTGTTGCTCGGGGCAGCGGTGATGCAACGCAGCAATACAAACAGGAGTAAAATGAGCGCTGGCACCCTCGGGTGATGCATGGTGACAGATCTGCAAGGGCGGGAAGAAAAAAAAAATGCAGATTGTAATTTTGAGGTGTGTCGCAGCTAATACGAGAACACATGAATGGCAATAATTATCGGCTGCAGCTTTGATGATGTCGAAAAATTTGGCACAATTACAGGCAATAATATTCATGATACTAATATGATATTTTAAAACCCTTTCAGGGACAGCAGTCACGACATTGGACATCTTATCATGTTAGGTTATCATTATCAGTGCATGAAAGGGTTAAACTCCACTTGACTGATGTGACTTTGTGGTTTAAAAAAAAAGGAAAAAAAAGGAAAATGGAGCTTCTTAGAAATGTTATTTAATCAATTAATAAAATTTGACTTTGGAAAAAAGTAAAGGCAAATATATATAAAAGTATAAATAGTGGACAGTGCCGATTACATATTCAGCATGAGTGAACCTGACGATCAAATGCTGAGACTTTAAATAATATCGACATTTGATTTCATTTCTGCCTTTTGCTGTAAAAATAAAAATAAAAATCAGAAGGTAACATTTTTCTGGTAATACAAATCCAAGAAAGTTGAAAATGGATTAAAATGATAAAAAATCCCAAAGTACATCTATTAATAAAATATCATAAATATTCTATAGTGTAGGTTGTGGATCATTTTGTATGATTATTGAATTTCTTTTTTGGAAAAACTAGACAGTCAAAAACAATGTATACTGCATATCCATTGTATAACATTTTGGTTGTTGATTGCGGCCACCTACTTTTGAACAGAGCGCCTCTCGCTTGTGCACGAGGATTCAAAGATTAGTTGGCACAGACACACACACACACACACAAAAATAATAAAAAAGTCAACTTACATTGCGTCGCTGATGGAGCCTGATCTAACGCGGAGCCGTCCACAGCTTTGCCACGCTGTCTCCCGATGCGCTGACACTTATAGGTGTCGCGCTCCAACCACTTGTGACATCAGTTCTCCAAATATAGCAGTTTTTTCCCCCTATTCACAATGAATGTGATTGATTCAGGGATGTGTGTGTGTGTGTTGCATGGCAAATATATGCATAGCAGTGCTTTAAAGTCACGCCCTTCAACACCTTCACAGTACTCACACCCACACCGAAATCCGTCATCCGCCACCATCCTCATCATCGGTGTGACAAATGGGACTGACCCTTCTGAAAAACCCTACCCCGGAGGAAGGCTGGCATACCTCCGGGTGCTTTCTGAAGTTTTAGGTCGCCTCAACTCTGCCCCTTCCTGCTTCGCTCTGGACTTCAGTTGACAATGAATAATGAATGGTGTGCTATTACTGTCATTAATAATGAAGGGTGGCTCATTATTTTGAAAGGACAAGTCACAACAAGTGAGAAAGTATAAATTACAATAGCACTGAACCGAATTTTTTTTCTCAAATGTATTTCTTTGCCATGCACTTATTGTTTTGACTAGTGTCAGAAATCAATAATACGGGAAAAGTGCACATTTTTCAAACAAAAAGTCACTTTTTAAAGTACTCGGCCAATGTGTCAAAATTAAGGCCCGGGGGCCAGATCTGGCCCGCCACATCATTTTATGTGGACCGCAAAAGCAAATCAAACATATCAACTTCCATGATGCTTGCCAAAATCTCGACCAAAATTTAAAATTCTCATATTTAATAAATAAGAGAGACATTACAAGCATTTTCTTGTTACCAAACACTTATCACAGTAATTTAAACAACAGTTGAATAGACCATTATTATTGACTTTTTGATAGGTTTTCAGTCATAACGGCCCTCCAAGGGAAATGGTAACTAAAATGTGTACCACGCCAAAAATGAGTTCAACACCCTGTAATAGGCATTAAACGATCAGAATTTTGAAGCCGATAACCGCTCAGTGTGTTTAACCCTTTTGGGGAAAGTGGTTACTACAGTGAAAAGGTTGTCATGTTATCAGGTTGCAGGGTGCAGGAAAGGGTTAAAAAAGTCTATTTAAACAACTTATTTACTCTATAGTTGATCACTGCTACTGGCGGGGGATTGCCAGCAGCCCGCCCCACAAATCGCAAAAATCCACATCTAATTGTCGTCCTTTGAAATGCATTAGGTGAAAAATAAAAACAATTAAATCCCAAATGACACGGTTTAGGAAAGAATTGGATGGCGATCGGATCCCACAAACATAGACAAACAAAATCCGTACCAAAAAATATATACATATATATATATTTATTTATGCGGGTTCACAATTACCAGGAAAAACGATCCCATTAACAAAAAGCTCTTGCAAAGGCAAGGAAATAGAAACTCCGATATTTTCAACGAAATGACTGGAGTCCAATTTCGCGAAACAAAAACATAAGCAAGATCAAATACAAAATAACAAATACGTACAAGGTGACAGGCTAGACAGCAAGAGCGACAATGACAAGCTTGAGGTGTCTACAAAACAACTTGAGCAAGAGCAGCAACAAGGTCAATAATCCGACACAGACTTGGCACTTGGGAAGTCCTTCAATCCATGGTTTAACTTCATGAACAAAATGGCAGCGGGTGTGCGCGCTGGAGGGAAAGCCCTCCTCTGCCACCTGCCGGAGACACATAAGAACATGATCGTGACACCAAAATGCCGACAATCGTTCAATACACAGAAAATGAGGAGGAAAAACCCGACCACTGCCGTGCAAAAAAATCCATATTTAACAAAATGTAAAAAAAAAAAAAATACTGTATATGATGAAACACCTTGAATTATTATTTTGTGGATCCAATCACGGACATCAGTGATTTATCAGCAAATGATGACATTACAACTGACTAGCGGATCATCTTTTATTGGAAATAAATGCATTACCGTAGCCGACCGACTGCCAAAGATTTCCTCACACACACGCACACACACACACACACACTTCCTCACCTTAAACAATGCCACTCACACACCGAGCCTGAAAAACAAATATGAGTCCATGAAATGAAAATAACCTTGTTCATGTGGGCTGATGCTTTGTTAAAGGTTTGACGTTATAAATATGCAAAAATATGCCATTTTCACTGCACTTTTTGACACCGCCGATGTACAGTATATCGCACCCATTTTTGCATTATTGTATAAGATCTTTGGGAGCACGAATGAGCTGGCGCGATACGGTTAGGCGTTTGTTCACCCAGAGATTTTGAGGCTCTGGTCATCGGGTTCACACCAACACGAGTTGATTATTTGAACAGATATGAGAAACAATTATTCTCCTTATTTGCTGCAAATCTTATTTTCTTGTGTTTTTTTGTGCCCAGGTCAAAGTATTCCGCTGTCGCCATTTTGTGGCCTCATCCCACCAAGGAAGTGATCTGAAGTGAGTTGAGGCGCTTCATTTTAACAAAAGTAATGCTTCTCTGGCATCCTGTGGCATCTCTAGCCGATTATACTTCTTACTTCCAATACCAATAAAACACAGTTCAGCCCCAAAAAAAGACTTCAGTTGGAATGGGTTGTTTTCAAATGAGTTATTTTCACAATAGTCAGTTTCTTCGCAGGATGTTCCGCTTCAGTCTTTTTGCCAACTTTGCGGTCGTCCTCGTCGCTTCTTGACCTGAGTCTCTCGGCGGCCTCGTTCGCGTTACATTCAGCGTCAAAGCCGTTGTTGGGAACCCCCTCGATATCCTTCGAGGCCCTTGCGCTGAGTCGATCTCTTGATTGGATGCAAAGTTCCTTTTGCTTGGGGGTTTTGGGCTCATCCTGCTCCTTCCGGAACTGCTTTCGGAGGAAGATGATCACAGCGAAGGTGAAAAAAAAGGAGACGCCACTGATACCAGAGACCAGACCCAGGAAAACTACCCTGCAAATAAGATGAGGTTAATGGCACATATGTTCCTAATAAAATAAGGCTATTTCTGATGTCATACCTATACATATCTGAATCATAAAGACGACACGCCCCTCTGCCGCCGCACTTTTTCACCGACCACTTCAGGCACGTCAAATCGATAAAAGCCCCGAAATAAATCGGCGCTGGAATTCCACCTGTGGAAAAGGGAATCAACAACCGTCAATTCCAAACCGTCCAAAAAAAATTAATCAGATGTCAGCATTGTCAGCTCTTACCGAGAACCCGAATGATCATGGTCTGCATTCCCAGGGCAAGGGATTTAAGATGCGGGGAGATGCATCTGTAATAACAATAACAATGCATTTTTTCCATCTGTCCATTCATTTACTGATCCGCTTTATCCTCACATTGGTCGCGTAGCATGCTGGAGCCAGCCGACTTCGGGCGGTATGCGGGTTGCACCCTGAACTAGTTTCCAGTCAATCGCAGGGCACACATGGACGAACAACCATTCATGCTCACACTCGCACCCAGGGACAATTTAGAGTGTTCCATTTGCCTGTCATGCATGATTTTGGAATGTGGGAGTACCCGGAGAAAACCCACACAGGCAGGGAGAGAACATGCAAACTCCACACAGGAAGGCCGGAGCTGGAATCGAACCCTGCACCTCTGCACTGTGAGATTGACGCGCTAAACAGTCAACCACCGGCATGCTACGTTTTTGTTTTTGTTGTTTTTTCCCCCGATATTGATAAATATCAAGGTGGCCCGGTGGTCCAGTGGATAGCATGTCAACCTCACAGTGCAGAGATACCGGGTTCAATTCCAGCTCCGGCCTCCCTGTGTGGAGTTTGCATGTTCTCCCCGGGCCTGCGTGGGGTTTCTCCGGGTACTCCGGTTTCCTCCCACATTCCGAAAACATGCATAGCAGGCTGACTGAACACTCTAAATCGTCCCTAGGTCTGAGTGTGAGCACGGATGGTTGTTTGTCTCTGTGTGCCCTGCAATTGGCTGGCAACCAGTTCAGGGTGTCCCCTGCCTACTGCCCGAAGACAGCTGGGATAGGCTCCAGCACCCCCCACGACCTTTGTGAGGATAAAGCGGAACAGAAAATGGATGGATGGATCAATATCAATGTACCACTCGATTGGAAAACCGACCTTATAGTGACCATGTATGCAGGCGTGATTCCCAGGGAGCTGATAAAGGCGCTGAGAACGGAAACGGCCATGTAGGAGGTGAAACTGCGGCTGCAGCTTTTGGCTTGGGGGCACTGCCCCAGTTTGACGGATGTACTGCTGCCCGCCGGGAAGGAAGCGGACACGCAAGTGCAGTTGTGGAACACCTGTAGGAGGAGGTTAGATTTTCCTTATCTGTGGTTGTTTGGAGTTTGTCTCCGGAATGTACCTTTGGGCAACATTGTGTTTTCTGGCGATGGCTAAAAGGCAATGAGGAGGGGGCCCTACTGTTTTTTTGCCGTATCCGCTGTAGCTGAGGCAGCCAGCCAGACATGGCGATGTGTACGTGATGCCACTGTCCGAGCACACCGGGTCCCAGACGTCTGCCGAGCACGCACAGTTGCTATTGCACTCAGAGAAGAGTGTTTGGCCCCCGCGTAACACTCCCGGCATCCTGTCAGCGAACGGTAAAAAGAACATTCTTTTGTACTGTACTGGATAACCGTCACCTGACATCCCCCCCCCCCCCCACACTATACCCCCACCTCCTCGCCAAAAGTACTGACCCATTGTATGAGGCGGTGAGTCCAGCCACGGGAATGTTGTCGCACTTGGTGAAGAATTTGAGAAACACAAGGAGGTAGGCGCCGAGGGACACCGCGAAAGAGAACTGAGCCCCTGACACAACGCTGAGCTTGTATCGCTTCATCACGACACCCCCGAGAAAGATCCCCATGGCAACGGCCGGGAGCATCAACACCCCTGCAAATTAAAATAGGAAAAAAAAAAGGGGGAGTTAAAGTGGGCAATTTAGCATCAACCCACCTCTCTACTGTCCTTCCCCTTTCACTGTTATTTGACTTCCTTATCTGATCGACATGACACAACTATGAGAGGCATCAAATGAACTTGAATTCCTTTGCACAATGTTGCTACGTGTCCGTAAATCATTTTGATGTGAGAACAGGCCAACGGTTTCCCTTTTCCTAATTCGATACGCACTTGTGAAAGGTTTTTTTTTTTTTTTAAATGTATCAAAAGAAATGTCATTTTACCGATGAGGAAATTGGCTCGGGATGCCGACTGTCCAAACTGTTGCTCGATATATTTGGCATTAAAGGTGAACATGCCAACGAGGGAGTTGAACTTGAGCGTGCTGCCGCAAATAAGCAGGAAGTAGGTGGGATTACACAGCAGGTGCTTCAGCGAGGAAAGAAACCCTTCAAGAGATCAAGCAAAGTGCTTTCAGGTTGATGGTATACAGGATTGTGGTCCAAAAAGTCAAGACTCCGTCAAACCTTTGGCAACGTCTGCTGTCTTTGTTACGGGCTTGTTGTTGGTACAATCCGCTCTTGGATTCGGATTCTCCTTCTCGGGTACGGGTTTGGCCTCTTTGACATCGGGTGAGCGGGGGAAGAACCAGAAGGGAATGCCGGCGAGGAAGAGGAGGCCGGCGGACACCAGCATACCCAACCACCAGGCTCCCACCCAGCGAGCATCATTTGGAGAGATGGTTACACTTTCTGGGAAGGAGCAGAAGATTTGAATTATTATCAAACTAGAGGAGGGGTGCCCAAGTTTGGTCCTCGAGAGTCCCTATTCAGGCTGTTCCAGATGTCTCCCTCGTCCAACACCAACTGATTCAAATGTAGGGAGACGTCTAAAACAAGCTTGATTGGGGCTCTCAAGGAACTGACTGGGGTAACCCCGACCTAGGATTCCAGAGGTACCTCTACTAACGAAATTAATTGGTTCTGGAAGACATTTCTTAACTAGAAAGGTTTGTCAGTTGAGACGCGTTTTCCATGTAAATGCCCTAATTCGTTCCACGCCCAACCAAAATTCAGACAAAAATATTTCCTAAAGCATAAAAAATGCATCAAAATATGTAACATACATGTTACGATTAGATTATCGCACAAAAAAATGAGAGTTGTGCATAATGTAAAAAACAAAGAAGAAAGAATAAAAATGATGGTAATTTAACTTTAAATTCGTCCTCATCATTTTTTTTTTTGCCTTCTTTTGTCCATGTTCTCTTTCAGAAGTTTTTTTTGCCCGGCGTTTTGTAAAAATGTAAAAATGACGAGGATGCTGCATTGAAGTCCCTCTTTGCCAATGGGATGCCAGGATGATGCTCGGTAATAGCCAATGGCAGAGCAGTTACGAGTATGTTGCGTTCAGGAAACTCTGAGCTGTGAATAGCGAGTCAGACTGTATCTATACCTTTCGTATCTTGAAATTTCTTTAGTAACAAGAGGCAATATTTTCCCGTTGAGATGTTTCGTAATTTGAAAATTTATATGAAGAGACGTTCGTAAATTGAGGTGCCACTGTATATTCCAAATGATGCCTGAGCCTTACGTCATTTTCACCCTGCACTTAGCTCTCGTCAAACCTGTGTTGATGAGAGGCAGGGACTTCAATGGAGAGGGGCTTGCCTAGCGATTTAGTCCCAGTTTGCTGGATTTATTTATAGGTAATGGTATGAGGACAAAGGAGGAGGCCTTACAAAAATGAGGTGTCTCAGTGTCCTGAGTTTTGGGACACATTTCGTATATTGATGTGTCTAATAAGGACCCTGCTCAGCCTGAAATAAATCAATCTCGTCGTTGCTGTAGCGAAAGTGATTCAAACCCTTTGATGCACCAATCATGACAACGTGTCACCCACAGGTGTCAAACTCAAGGCCCGGCGGGCCAGTCGCGGCCCGCCACCTCATTTTATGTGGTCCGTAAAAGCAAATCAAACTTGACAACTTTCAACTCTGTCAACTTCCATAATGCTTGCTAAAATCTCGACCAAAATTTAAAATTCTCATCTGTAATAAAAAGGAAGGATATTGTAAGAATTTTCTTGGAACCAAACCCATCATGACAGTAACTTCAACAAAAGTGGAGTAAACCGTTATTCTTGACTTTTTGATATGGTTTCGGTAACAACGGTTTGCCCAATTGAATCCACTTGGTTAATGCCACGTCACAATTAGCATTGGCATGGAAACACTTGAGACTCACCCATATCAACATATCCAACGTCAACATATAGATTGGCGCTGTAGGACCCGAGGAGGTAGCCAAATACAGGACCAAGGAGAGCAATGGTCTGGATACAAGCTGCCAAACAAGAAAATGAAAACCATCAATTTTTTTTTTTTGATCACGCTGCTCAAATAAAGAGATTAAGGAAATGTCTCCTACCGATGTAGAATGGCGAGTTTTCAGCTTTAGCAAAGTCGTCGATGTACGAGATACCCAGAGGTGTAACAGGAGTCTCTCCGATTCCCCGCAAGGCATTCCCCAAAAACACGTAGATCCACATATTGGAACTGGACTCCTTTTCGCAGGCTGCACAAACACAATGAATAGTGGGGGTTTCACAGTCAAAACTTCACATAAGTACCACTTTTCTCACATACGCTTTGTTGTTTGAAGCAGTTGTAGGTGAAAGAGCAGAGAATAAAAATGTCCTGTCACCAGTGGATCAGAGACGTCATAAATGTGCACACGTCTGCTAAAAGCTACGTTTGACAGTAAACAAGAAGCTGCAGCGTCCATTGATGGTAAAAGAGATTCATTCATTTCTCCTGTTCCATGTGAATCCATTTCAATTCCAAGCGGCAACACACAATTCCAACTCCAAAGACGCAAGAGATCCATCCAACTGCACCAGCGTAAGCTGTCCAACAGCGCCGACATCTCCGCTAAACAAAATGGGGCTGTGAAAAATGCTGCCCATTACAGGCGCAAAAAACAAGCGCCCCAGGGCTGTCCAGCTGTGACAGTCAAATAGCGCCGACATTACTCTCAATGAAAATCAGTGATGGTACACACGTGCTGCCGAGAAGGCACCTTTAGCGTAGATGCTACAAAGTATTTCAACCACCTGGCAACTCAAGTATCTAAGGGAGTGATTAAATAATGATACCATGTCTTGATACTGGAGAAGGCAAATCAAGGTATGCCATTGCACCCACAGCCCGAATGAGGATAAGCGGTATAAAAAATGTCAAAGATAAATGACCAGTTGATAGTCTGTTGATAGTCATACTGATAGCATCGTGAACTCCATCTGAGTAGAAGCCTTCAAAAATAACAGCGTCGGTGTGTGTTTGTACAATAGCAAGTCTGGCAGAACATTCCTGAAAGTGTTGAAACGTCGCCAGCATTTTGAGTTTGTCTATATCTGTTTTTGCTTCTTACCATCATTCGGATATTGAGCAGAGGTTTCGACATTCCACAGGAAATGTTTGCTAGCTACCTTCCCTCGTCTCTAAGAAGCTTCATTCGGCATTACAAGTGTGGTTTCTGTGAAAAGTTACCGCTTGTGCTCAGTGGGAGTAAAAAGAAAAGTGAATCCCCAAGGGGGTTGTACCTTGTGCACCCGTTTCGTTCCAGTGACTCGTGTCATTTTCAGGACCGAGACAAGTGACGGTGCTCATACTTTCATTTTGGAAGGCGGCGATGACTGTATCATACTTGTAGCTGTAAAAGAATGTCTCGGGTCCTTATTTGTTTTATTCATTTCCAATGAGTGTCCACTGAATGAATTTTCTTACGGTCCCATGAAGAAGTGCGTCAATCCGGTGAGAAAGGCTCCCGCTGCCATGAGAACCGATCCCGCCGCGATGAGCCTGGGCCGGTGCATCTTGGCGCCGAAATGGCTGACCACGGCTAGAAACAATAAGTTGCCTTCCTCCAGGAAAATAGGGCGAGAAAAATTGCATCCAGTTAGGAGGCACGCAGATACATTTCAAGGGGGGGAATGTCTGACTACAAAATAAAAGTAATGCAGTTGAGATGGAACAGAGGCATTGATTTCTCTTTGTAACTGCTGTGATTTGATTTACTGTAGCCATCTGGCTACACGTCTATGCCCCTGTGCTTCACGTGTCATCACACAGCACAACAAAATCGAACCCTTTCGGGCACAGCGGTGACTACAGTGGACAGCTTATCATGTTATCAGGTTACCGGTTGTCATTTTTGGTGCATGAAAAGGTTAAAGTGTCCATATGTAGTTTTACCCAGCTCAAAACTGCCGTCGATGAGGCCGACGCGTGAGCTGGAGAGGTCGAAACGTCTCTCGAGCTGCGTGAGGGAGCTCTTGACGAAGGTTCCTGCCAGGGTCTTGCAGAAATAGGCGAAGGACAGCGCCGCGATAAACATCTGGACAAACAAAAATGGATTTTTGCTCATACCCACATTCTCACCCAAATGCTGTCACATACACAATGTGAGATGTAACCCTTGAATTATGTAATTGTATCTCCAACGCAAATGGTCTGAAAGTCAGTAAAGTGAATGTTACTTTCATTTTTTCTTTTTTTTTTTGAAAACCTCAAACGATACCTTGAGAGTTGAGATGCCACGCCGGCGTTTTCCGCTAATCTCTCCGTTGGAGACGTAGAGAGCCAGCTGGCTGGTCATTTTGGTTCTGTCCTCAAACGTTTCCTCCATCTTTAAGTCAGGATTTCACCACTTCAACTTGCTGCTCTGCGTGGAAATCCAACTGGGCCGCCTCTTTAGAAACAAAGGAAATAATCCTTGTAAAAGCATCATTCAAGTCTGAACGCCTTGACTTCAGGGTGATTGTCACTGGAAAGTAGTTCTGTCACAAAATTCAAAGTTGTCTGAGGAAAGATGTATTGGTTACATGCAGCTAAGGATGTATCTAGCTAGGGAGCTAGTGGTCTAGCTCCCGAGCTAGCTAACTAGATAGCTAGATCGATGGATAGCTGTCTATCTAGCTAGCTAGCTAATTAGCTCAGGAATAATTTACTAAACTTACAAATGTTCTTCAAACCAACATGTTTTACATTTCAGAACTTTCAAAGTAGGCATCTACAGCTTTGCAAACTAATTAGCATCCTCTAAACCAGTGGTCCTCAACTAGAAATGCTCTCGGTCCACTTTTTTTTTTTTTAATAAGACCAAGGTCCGGTCCCATGCACGGCGGTCATTGGGGAGCAGGGCGATATGCCCATTTAGTATGGTCAAGCCAAGCTTATACAAATTAACACTCCTCACAACCAACCAATAATGGGGTGCGTGAAAATAAAATTATTCACTTTGCCAGTACACAGCAAATAATGAGAGGTATTGTGTTGAGGCACAGGAACTCTTATATTTTGTTAAGTTGTGCCTGCTTAATAGAAATAGCCCTTTTAGGGAAATAAGACATTTTTACTTTAACTTTGTTAAACAGTAGTTGTCTTTTTTTCCCTTAATTTAACAAAAGCAAAACAAAATACTCATTTTACCAAAATAAATACTAAACATGAAAACAAAAATATCCTTTTCATTTGTACAATTCCCCCTTTCACATCCCCCCTGAAATCACTGAAAAATATATCAGGAGAGGAGTAAAGAACCATTTTAAATACTGACACAAGGGAGCACAGGTGCAGTGCTGTTCTTCCACTGAAGGTGAATGCAATGTCTGAGGCATGCAAATATTATGTGAGGACGCCATTGTGATGTTCATGTACCATGTTGCGGTGTTCTGCTGTTAAACAGCTGCAAAGATCCCCGGGTAGACGAAAGCAAAACTGCACACAATCGAAACCTCCCGCGATTCGTCTTGTCTAATTGTCTGTGTGCGGCTCTCCTGTGCTGAAGCTGTGAGCACACTGTGGCGTCGCGCATGCGTCTGTTTCCTGACACAAGCATCCATTTTGAATGCGTGTGTATTGGGATAGACGCGTGCTGGCTGACGCTTATGTATGGGCACACCTTAAGTTCAGAGGAGCCAATCAGCGCATCGTATATGCTGACGCTTATGTATGGACACACCTTAAGTTCAAAGGAGCCAATCAGCGCATCGTTATCGCCGACATGCCCTGCTCAGCCAGGGTCTCCAGTTAGTCAAAATGTATAACGTAAAAATCACTTTATAATTTATTATTTTATACAATTTGCCGAGGGTCCGGACATAGGAGGTCGGCGGTCCGGTCGTGGATCGCGGTCCGCCAGTTGAGGAAGACTGCTCTAAACCCCTTCCATGAGGAAATCACTTGAAATGGTTCTTCAACAGTCTTCAATAAGTTCCCAGATGTACTAAGCACACGTTGGCTATTTTGATTTCACTCTGCCGTTCAACTCTTCCCCCGACCATTTCAATTGGGTTTAGATCAGGGGATTGGCCACATCACCCGACCAAGCACTCCATCACCTTCTGTCTTGTTCAAATAGCCTTCCTCCATACTTCACTATCGGAACTTCGTATACATCTAGGAACCGTCCATTTTTTTTTTCTACAAGTCATTCCGGGTCATAAATCATCATCTACATCATCAAACTGGCAGAGAAAATACAAAGATTTGCTGTCATCTGTACAAAAGGTGCCTACTTAAAAAAAAAAAAGTATATATACAGTCCTGGTCGGTAGCAGGAGCCATCCCTCATGTTGATTTCATTTTTCGGAATAACCTGAAAAACCATTGAGACATCTCCGTCAACACCACAGGTGTTTCTCTCAGTATCTCACTGAAATTTGACGACATTTTTTTTCTAAAATAGAGCCCATAAAAATAGAGCCCATAAAAATCAATCCACTAATCAATCTGTTTTTCCACCGCTATTAATCAAATTCATCCAAATCTGAACATGTCACATTAACTTATTGGTCATAAAAATGGCATGCATAGAAATAAATGAACAAATGAACAAGTGGAATAAGTACCTAGTGCATCCTCAGGCCCGTATCGGGGGAGTCTTCCCTCCTGTCGAGGCCAACGGCCATGGTGGGGTGAAAAAAAAAAAAAAACAGACCTGCCGAGCCAGACTTGCTATCCTGCAGCTTGTGGCGTGGGACAAAAGGCCGTGCACATTTTTATTCCGTATGCATGCAAGTGCCTCCAGGAGGGCAGAGCAACAAGTGAGGAGAGGTGGAGCATCCTGATTATAAGGAATTTCAGACCAGGCCCTTTTGTGCAATAACTTCTCTATTTTTACACTGCACTGGGATTAGCAGTTTAAAATGAGTCGTAACTTGAATACTGTAAATCCACTGACACATCATTTACACTTTTTTGTACGCCTCCATACTATTTATTTTAGCAGGAGAGTTCATTTTTATAGGTGCAGATCTTGCGCTTGTGATCTCTCGGTGACTTCACTTCCTAATGTTTTGTATGTAACCTCCTACGTGCGTTTGTATGATCCTTCATTTTTACTCTTTCATTGTTTCCCGATCCGCCCGTGACCCTTCATTGACTAGCAACCACAAAATCTGTTTCGGCCTCCAAAAATCCCAAGATTAGGATTAAGAATTTTCACATTCCTCAGCGCTTTCACACAAGAAAGTAGAGTTGACACACTTAACGGTCTTCTAAAATACTCATTTAAAAAAGGCCTTTTTGGGTATTTAATAATCACTTAAATCTAAATATCTAAATATAAACTGTTTATATCTTTAAATTTGTGTGCTATTGACAGGACCAAAGCATTGAGTTTTGAAAGAAGAGTTGAAGATATTTGGGTTTAGCGCCCCCACTGCTGGTGGAATGTGGAACTGCAAATGTTCAAAAGCACAATAACTTGTCGTCTCGACACTCCTGTAAAACAATAAAGTGAGTCACTCTGGCCATTAACAAATTATCATGAAGCAAATTAAGAAGACAAAGCCAAAACAAACCAAATGTGCCTAAGGTTGATGGTGCGTCTCATTTCGTGGGCCAGTACGTTTATGATGAAATTAAAAACAATGTGGAAAAAACAGTGAAACAATTCATACAATCGTACAAAACATGAAGGGATGTCACTATACAAATACACTTGACTCAAGATATATATTCGAGATTATCAATGAGGCTACATGAATGCTCGGTGATGATCACACTGTTCCAGAAGTCTTGACTCACTCGGGCCTGTACAATGATGTGATGTAACAGTTCTGTGCGCAATGACACACAGCAAGTCAGAAGCTGTAACTGAATGGTATGACGCAATTTTGATCGCTCGCACTTCCCCATTTTGTTATATTTTACCACTTTGCTCGTTTCCCCGGTACAATTCTTATCAATACAAAAAGAAGCTCTTGTTAGAGTGACTTAGTCCATTTTGACTTAAAGTAGTTCAGTGAAGTAACAGCAGCTCCTCAAAAAAGGTTGATACTGTCTTGTAATAACAATGCCACAAGAGGGCAGCTAAAAACTATGACCGAGATGCCAAAAGATGGCGCCAAAGCAGCATTGTGAATGCTTTGGTCTTGCGCACAAAACAGCAAATCATTGATTTTTTTTTTCAGCGAATAACAGATAAGAGGATCCGAAAATACCTTTTGGGGCATTTGTTAAATGGTACTTTCCTTGTCTGTGTTGTCTTTGTTTTGGGCAATATTGATATTAGCGTGTCCATTCACTCTGTTCTCCTCGAGTCCTTTTTCTTTGGCTTGCTCCCTCAATGCTAACTTCTTCTGCCTCTGGACAAGTTTGCGATACAGGCCTCCCCACATCATGTTCGACAAGAGGTACAGACCAGTGATCAACCCCATGAATGTCCACCTGGAATGTATTTGTACAGTTAATTATCAAACGCCGCATCCATTTTGATTTGCGTCGAAATGTTACTGTACCTGAACGCGTCGGCGTCATAAAGTCGACACGCGCCGCGGCCTCCACACTGCTTGGTACCCCATTTCAAACAGGTCCGGTCAATCAGGGCCCCAAAATATATCGGAGGAGGTATCCCACCTGTAAAATATTCACAGATTTTTTTTAGGGAATGAATTCTCTGTTATTCACTGAAAAAGTAAACTTTTCCCAGTTTTTCTTCTTCGGCCATAGTCTTGTCTAATAGAAATGATAGTGCTTTGGCACTATTTTGTGGTGTTTATAGGCAATTACAACCCTTTATGGGTGAGATTCTGGGATTTTTGGTATCCGGCAGAGCTCAATTAAAATCGCTGGAGAACTGGATTTATTTTTACTTGCTACATTTGAAAATGTGTATCTGTACTTTCTACCCTCTACTTTGTCAAAACAAGACAGGTACTTTTTCCAACTTTCATGGAGGATGACTGAACAAATGTAAAAAAACAGACATATGAAAAGTTAAATATGACTCCATGTGATGCTAAGCTAATGGCTATACTTTCCATACGTCTCCCTTATAGAGGATGGGAAAGTCGCTAACATGGCCGTCACGTTGCTATGTTGTTTTTGCCTATTCGTCCGTTTATTCATGACAAAAGTTGCACAAAACAGAAACCCATGACAAGACTTTTGAAAAGGTACTGAACACTATTTCTGTCAATTGAATCCGCCGTCCACTGGTCCTCAAAACGAGGTTCTAGTGTCTTAAATACAGACTGCGAGTAGTTTTGCCACCTCTGCCGACGACTCACCCAGAGTTCTTACGATCAGCGTCTGCATTCCTAAAGCCAGAGCCTTCAAGTCTCGTTGTATGGACCTGAGGAGTACGATGTAGCCCGGGGTGCCTCCGCACGCTGATATGAAGGAGCCCACCACGGACAGAGCCATGTAGATTTTGAAGACCCGGTCGCAGTTGCTCTTCCTGGAGCACTGGCCCAGCACCGCTGACGTATTTTGGCTTGGACTGATCATTTCGGTAATACAGGAGCAGTTATGGAACACCTATAGATGCAGGGGAGGGGAAATGGGGTGTAAACTGATGTTGGGTGTTGTCATGGTAACCCTTTTTTTTCCCTCCTACCATCTCCTTCCCAGTGCCTGTGGAGGTCTGACACCCAGCCAGACATGGAGAGGCATACGTCATCCCATTGTAAGCGCACACTGGATCCCACTGTTTCATTGAGCAGGAACAGCCGGCGTTGCATTGTGACAACAATGTCTGTGGCTCGTAGGAAATGTCTGGGATTCTGGTCCAACACAGATGTCAGATTTGTTTTTTGTTTTTTGGATGCAGCTGACAGCAGTTTAAAGTGTATGTTAGCCATTCATAAATACAGAATAAAGTAATCCCCCTTCTATCAGGAGTTCAAGATTATAGTTGTTAATTATATTTTGGTTTAGCTTTTAATGACTGTGCATCGGTTGTAATTCCACCATCAACCACTAGGCAGCACACTTAGTTTGAAACAATAAGAATGAAAAAGGAAGTACAGTCAAACCTCGGTTTTCATCCATAATCCGTTCCCGAAGGCTGTTCGAAAACCGAAATTGTTCAAAAACCAAAACCACGCTCTGTCAATTGTTGTCATCCTGTACGCCTACAGAAAGCAACAGCTTTACATCAATTTTATTATGTACATCTTTGGGCATAATTATGGATTTATATTATGTTTGTTCATTTGGATAAAACCAGGATGTTTTTTGGGGGATGAGGGGGAATATACTTTTTCTGACATTTCTATTTGGTGCTTTGTCATGAGGTTTTCCTTGTGTCAACTATGTGTCTTGACTCAATCAAGGTTGGGACCGACTGACTTAAATGCCACGTCTCCGAAATTACTGATGGTACAGTCTGTGCAGTACTGGTCACTCACCCTTGATATGTGACGGTGAGGCCAGCCACTTCTGCGCTCTCGCAATGAAGGAAGACCTGCACGACCAGCAGGCAAAAGGCGCAAAGTGACGCCGTTATGGACACCCTGGCTGCACCGATCACGCCCAGTTTGAAACGCTTCAGAACAAAACCTCCAGTTATGATCCCCAAGGCCACCGCTGGCAAATTGAGTATACCTGCGGAAATGAACGGATTTTAGTGCTTTAACCCTTTTCATGCACCCTGTCGCCTGATAACATGAAAACCCGTCAACTGAAGTAACCGCTGTCCCTCGAAGGGTTAAATATGTACCGTATTTTCACGACTATAAGGCGCCATTAAAAGTCTTACATTTTCTCCAAAATGGACAGGACGCCTTATAATGCGGAGCGTCTAGTGTATGCGCCGAGTTCCAAAGCCTGACTGAGAGCACCTCTGGCCGACACGCTGTTTATACAGAGAAAAGGCGGGCGTGAGTGACGACAGGCATGCGGAAGTCCGCCAATGAGTGAAGGGTGGGCGTGTAAGAGGACGCTAAAGGCACGCCCCTGCAGGTACCAGTCGCGTGAGTACATTGTAAAATGGCGACATAAAGTACAACCGAACTCAGTTTTGCTTCTGTTGCCTTTTTAAAAACGTGTTTTTAGCGTGCGTGCATGCATGCCGTATGTTTAAGCTGGCGTATGTTTTACCATGCCTGGCTGCGCCCAATAATACAGTGCGTTTTGTGTATGTGTCAAATACAGAAATAGCACCCCTTACTGAGACTGCGCCCAACAATACGGTGCGCCGAATGGTCGTGAAAATACTGTACATAAAATTTCTCTCCAATGTAACAATGACTCCAAAGAAGCACTGCTACTGAGAAACACAATCACACTTCCCTTCAATAACATCATTGTTCCCATGAGGTTTGCATCCTGAGTACCTATGAGGAAAATGGCCTTGGAAGCCGACTGGCCGTAGATTTGCTCCAAGAATTTGGGCTTGAAGGTGATCATGCCCATGAAGCCGTTGACGGCCACCAAGTAGGTGAGGATCATCAGGGAGTAAATGCTGTTCCTGAAGAGCCTCTTCAGAGATGGAATAAAATCTGAAAACATCACATATGCACATTTTTTGTTTGTTTGCAATATTCCAGTTGATTTTATTGCACCGTACATCCCAAGGCGATTGTGGTTGCTGCAACGTTTTGGAGTCCCTACAGCTGTTAGCCTCAGTTTGTCTGGAATCTGGTTTAATTTTGAAGGTCATTCAACTTTTGCCCAGATGGCATATTGGCTAGTTACTTCAAGTCCATGAATTCTATCAGTTAATAATTGAACATACGAATCCCCAAAACATATCAGATTTGCTCTTAAAACTTGGCACACGGGCCGTGTCTTTTGTAAGACCGCGTGGTACCTTTCGCCATCTCCTGGAATGTCGCTTCTTTCTCTTCGTGTTCCTGGTCCGGGAGGAAATTATCCTGCTCTGCCTCTGTGGCGAGCTCCAGACTTTTACTCTGATCCTTCTCCTTCCCCTGCTTGGGTAGAGACTTGGGTAGGAACCAGAAGGGGATACTGGAGAGCAAGATAATAGTGCCGGTAGCGATGAAACCCAGCCACCAGGCCCCAACCCAGCGGGAGTCCTTGTAGTTGATGGTCACGCTATCTAGGAATGGGAAGCGTTTTGAGAAGGCAAAGTTAAGAAAGGCTCACTGGTTTTTGAGCCTCCATGTTGACCATGGTACAATATCTCACACTGATAGGGAGTTATTTCACAGATAAGCGAACCCACCAAAATGGTTTAAAAGGGCAACGGGGTGACTGTTACTGCGCACCTAAATTTACGAATCCAACGTCCACGTAGATCTTGGCGAGGAAGGATCCCATCATGTAGCCAAACATGGGGCCCAGGATTCCCACTGTATGGATGCAGGCTGGCATATAAGAAAACCTTTATTAGTCTCGCAATGGAGGAATTCCCAATATCAAGGAAAGCACAGACAAAAATAAGATGGTTCAATAAATTGAAATCATGATTCCAACTGTGGGTCCGTTACTTTGATGCACAGTGGTGCCTCGAGATCCGATTTGTTCTGTCGACATGCTTTGACTCTGAACACTCACGGTTTAAAATCTAATCCTTGCCATCTTCACAAAGACGTTTTTTAGTGTTTTTTTTAAAAAAAGGTCTATAACACTGTGAGACCTCGTCTATAGCATTAAGCTAGCCGACTTTGAGGCAAAGTCATTTGCTCGTTTTAAACGTACAACAGGTGATTCTCTTGTTTTGATGTTTAACAGTACCGTAATTTTCGGATTATAGAGCGCACCTGATTATAAGCTGCACCCACTACATTTTTAAAGGGAAAAACATTTTGTACAAGGCATAAGCCGCACCTGTCTATAAGTGTAGCATGTTCCCATATTGTGTAGCATGACATATTTACATAGAAAGACGGTACACAGGCGGCCGTGAGAAAAATCTTTATATCGCCTGTGAGAAAAATCTTTATAGAAGCCGCTTCATTAAATAAGCCGCAGAGTTGAAAGTGTGTGACAAAAGCCGTGGCTTATAGTCCGGAAATTACAGTACTGTTGAGTTGACTGCCACCACACAGCGCGCAGATCCTATCTTTGTTGTAACTCCAGCGTCAAGCAAAAAAGAACATGATAAACGCTGAAAGTAAAGTCCAGGAAGAAGAGCAACTCATCACAAACCCAAGTAGAAAGGAGTGTTCTCTTCTTTAGAAAAGTCATCCAGATAAGAAACTCCCAGAGGCATGATGGGCGTCTCACCGATCCCTCGCAGCATGTTTCCCAGGAACACATAAATCCACATGGACGAACCAGCAGCTTTCTCACAATCTAAGGGTGTTGAGCATGATTCAGAATGGGAAGTAATTGTCGATGATTATAATGTGATAATAGTTTGCTCTCTGACGTACCTGCTCGGGCTGTTAAATCGGGTACGTCGTCCACATCGGTCAAACTGTGATTGGACGAACATGGCAGAATGCTCTCTGTGCTATTGATAGCAGAACTGTGAGTCATACTCGTCTCATATTTGTACCTAGAGGAACAGACAACTCAGTTGTGTCTTTGACGTACGAGACTCACAAAAAAGTTAGGGATGATGGGTTTGCAAGTGAAATTTCAGATTTTACTTGTAACGCACTCTAACCGATGCAAGTTTACAGTGATCCCTCAGTTATCGCGGTAAATGGGGACTGTGACTGGGCTGCGATAAGTGAAAAACCGTGAAGGAGGAATTTTGTACAAGTGTATGTAGGTACCAGTTTAAAATATTTAAACGGTGATTATACTTTACATATATCAAACAACAACTACAGCAGTACACGTATTTACTGAAATGTTTAATTATAAAACCAAATATAGTAATTAACATTCATCAGCATTGCCTTTGAGAGAGGCGAAGAGACTTGTGATGGTGGCATAGAAGGCGACTCTCCAGGTGTAGCCACCGTTAGCCTCAAGCTAGCTCCTGGCCAGCTATGTGCAGCCAATGTGTTTATGATTACACAATTAAGCAGTATTGATGAGGAGGAGGCGAAGAGAAACGGGCTGCTGCTTTCGGTGAAGCCCAAGCCCAATCTCTCTCTCTCTCTCTCCCTGAAGCATGATATTTAGCCAGCTAGCTCTCTCGCTCTCTCTCTGAAGCATGATATTTAGCCAGATAGCTCTCTCGCTCTCTTTCTCTCTCTCTGAAGTGTGATATTTAGCCAGCGAACTATCTCTCTCTCCCTCTGAAGCGTGATATTTAGCCAGCTAGCTCTCCCTCTCGCACTCTCACTCTCTCTCTGAAGTTTGATATTTAGCCAGCTAGCTCTCTCTCTGTCTCGTATGATATTTAGCCTGCTATCCCTTTCGCTCTCTCTCTGTCTGTCTCACCTCTCTGAAGTGTGATATTTAGCTAGCTAATCATCTCTCTCTCTCTCTCTCTCTCTCTCTCTCTCGCTCAACAGAAGAGAGTCTGCCAGAGAGAGGCTTTTATTTATTTATTTATTTTGGCCAGAGAGAGGCAGGCAAACGATCAGTCAATAGTGTGACGAGACACAAGGGAAGGTGCTGGGCGGGGCTATGAATATGCGCAACCAATCAGCTCACGGGATAAATCCACTCGTGCTGTGTCATTGGTCGACATCGTGCTGGAAACCAATCATGCCTACAGGCATGTACAAAACCTGTGAGTCATTCGCCATTTTTTTTCTGAATAAAGTACTCTGGGGAAAAAAAACTGCGATGTACTGAAGCCGTGATGAATAAAGCGCAATATAGTGGGGAATCACTGTACTTGTTTTGACCGTCTCTTCATTTCATTGGTTTGTCTATTCATTTCACCCGGAAGCCCACTATACCTTAACCTTTTGTGAATAGTGTCATTCTTCAGTAGTAATGGGTTTTTTTTTTCAGGAGTGACCATCGTGTAAGAAGGTGAGTACTGACAGGCCCTGCAGAAAGTGAGGTAGGCTAATGAGGAAGGAGCCAACCGCCATGACTAAGCAGCCGATCGCAATCAGTCTGGGACGATGGAGTTTAGCCCCAAAGTAGCTCACGAAGGCTATCACCAACAAGTTCCCTTCAAAAGAAGAAGCAATCTTATGAGGGAAATGTCTTTATTTTTCATTAAAAAAAAAAAAAAGAAATCCCTGGACTAACCCATTTCAAAGCTGCCATCTATGACCCCAATGAGAGAGCTGGGAATGTCAAAGCGCCTCTCAATCTGGGTGATGGAGCTCTTCATGTATGCGCCACCAAAAGCTTTGGCAAAGTACGCAAACGCCATGGCGGCCAGAAAGAGCTGCAATGAAGAGGGGGGGGGGGCAGATATCATACAAAAACGACCGGGTACTCAGAAAAAGTTTTAAGAAATTCAGCTTTTGGATGAGATATCAGGATGAACCTAAAATGCTCGAGAGCATTTACAGGTGAAGTTAATTTTACTTTTTCTGTACTTTTGAATGCACATGTCCAACTTTTCAAGGAGTTCAATGGCAAAATTCAGTAAAGGGTGTTTTGGACATCCAATCCAATGCCTTTCTGTAACCCCTCCCATTCCTGCTTCAACATGCTGATTCTTCATGACTCGGAGAACATCCTGTTTTAAAGCCTCACCAGTGAGATACTGTTGGCCTCACCAATGGTTAGGTGTCCGCTTAGTCTCGTGATGAAGATGACGGTTTAAATCAGGTGTGTCAGACATACGGCCCGCGGGCCGGAACAGACCCCAAGGAGGTTCAATCAGGCCCCCAGGATAATTTAAAAGTGAAAAAATGCACAAAAGACACGGAATTAATATTTTTAATAAAGTGCAGTTCATGGAGTATCCGCTAGGGGACACACTGTTTTGATTAGAGAAGAAGACAACAGCAGTCTCAGTCTGTCACTGAGACAGGCCCAACACAGCAGACGCTATCAAGGACACAAGAATTCTTTACACATTTAATAGCACTTTCCTTAGTTTGTAAGGTGTAGGCAGGGATTAAATTTAGATTTTATATGTACGTGTGAATGGTTTAAAAATTCCTTTCTTTCGAAATCTCCATCCATCCATCCATCATCTACCGCTTATCCGGGGCCGGGTCGCGGGGGCAACAGCTTTAGCAGGGAAGCCCAGACTTCCCTCTCCCTAGCTACTTCTTCCAGCTCTCCCCGGGGGATCCCGAGACGTTCCCAGGCCAGCTTGGTGACATAGTCTCTCCAGCGTGTCCTGGGTCTTCCTCGGGGTCTCCTCCCGGTGGGACATGCCCGGAACACCTCACCAGGGAGGCGCTCAGGGGGCATCCGAATCAGATGCCCAAGCCACCTCATCTGGCTCCTCTCGATGTGGAGGAGAAGCGGCTCGACTCTGAGCCCCTCCCGGATGACCGAGCTTCTCACCTTATCTCTAAGGGAGAGCCCGGACACCCTGCGGAGAAAACTCATTTCGGCCGCTTGTAACCGGGATCTCGTTCTTTCGGTCACGACCCATAGCTCGTGACCATAGATGAGGGTTGGAACGTAGATCGACCGGTAAATTGAGAGCTTCGCCCTTTGGCTCAGCTCCTTCTTCACCACGACAGACCGATACAACGTCCGCATCACAGCAGACGCTGCACCGATCCGCCTGTCGATCTCCCGCTCCCTCCTGCCCCCACTCGTGAACAAGACCCCAAGATACTTGAACTCCTCCACTTGGGGCAAGATCTCCTCCCCGACCCGGAGGGGACACTCCACCCTTTTCCGACTGAGGACCATGGTTTCAGATTTGGAGGTGCTGATCTTCATCCCAACCGCTTCACACTCGGCTGCGAAAAGCTCCAGTGAGAGTTGGAGAGCCCTGTTTGAAGGAGCCAACAGCACCACATCATCTGCAAAAAGCAGGGATGCAATACTGAGGCCCCCAAAACGGACCCCCTCAACGCTTCGGCTGCGCCTAGAAATTCTGTCCATAAAGGTTATGAACAGAATCTGCGACAAAGGGCAGCCTTGGCGGAGTCCTACCCCCACTGGAAATGATTCCGACTTACTGCCGGCAATGCGAACCAAACTCTGACATCGGTGGTATAGTGACCGAACAGCCCGTATCAGGGGGTTCGGTACCCCATACCCACGAAGCACCCCCCACAGAACTCCCCGAGGGACACGGTCAAACGCCTTCTCCAAGTCCACAAAACACATGTAGACTGGTTGGGCGAATTCCCACATACCCTCGAGGACCCTGCTAAGGGTGTAGAGCTGGTCCACTGTTCCACGGCCGGGACGAAAACCACACTGCTCCTCCTCAATCTGAGGCTCGACTTCCTGACGGACCCTCCTCTCCAGCACCCCTGAATAGACCTTACCAGGGAGGCTGAGGAGTGTGATCCCGAAATCTCATCTTTCGAAATCTCATTTAATCTTAAAATGCATTACTTTAATTTTCAATACCAATTACTTATTAAAGTTTTGTGCCTTTGTACAGTCAGTGGGATCAGTTGCAATGCCAATATGTGAATGACAAAAGTCAATTGCACATTTGTCTAAGGAAATCTAAGGTGCTTCATGAAAGGTTTTGTAAAAGATGTGTTCATTAAATCTCAACATTTTCCTAATGTTCTTGTGCTTCTTTCGACCAAAACAAAGAAAAGACATGATATTTTAATGATTTGTAGCAGAGTATAATTTTAATGGTCCGGCCCGCTTGACATCTACCGAGGCCGTATGTGGCCCACAATGTGAAATGAGTTTGACACCCCTGGTTTAAATAAAACTTGAAGCAAAACATTCATTGGCTATTTCGTGGAATCGTGCTGCGAATTTTGCCACAATGATGCTTGCTACAGAACAGCAAAAAGTCAAAAGTACCGAAACATGTAACAGCCCTAAAAGGTCTAGAGCATTTTAGGTTCAGCCTGAAATCTTAACTGAAAATCTAATTTATTCTGAATAGTGTATACAGAATATACCATATCAGAAAAGGATGCCCACTGGCATATGTTCTCGGTGACCGAGCATTTAAAATTGAAAACGAATTTCATTCATTTCAATAAATAAATAAAAGACAAAAAGCAACATTTAGGTCGAAACCTGAAAAACAGTGGTATACCTCCATATTGAATTTTTGTGGGTTGAAGGTAATCCAGTACTAATTACAGTATTTTCAGGTACAAAAATTCAGTGAAATTCAAATTTTAAAAAAACAACACGATTTCATGAAAAATTTTGCAATTATGCAAACAGTGTTTTCATGTTTTTTGAAGTTATTATTAAATCCAGGATTTAACATCAAATATAGCATTTAAAAATGATGTTACAACATTTTTTATGTAACCATTTGTTTGTTTGTTCCAACTCATGTTTACATAACACAATTCAATCCAAATACCCGCGGGCCGATAACCCTCGAGGATATCAGAAATGAATTTCCTGATTATTGGATATGATTATGGTCTTTCATGTGTTGCCCAGTTATGGGAGAGGATCAGGTTCAAGAAGCAGTTTGATTTTTTTGGTCAACCCTCATCACGTTATTTTATTATTATTTTTTTCCCCCAACAAGTTTGCAACACGAGACTTTTCGTCGTGAAGCAATCCTGCAAATTATTAGTGCATTTGTTTGTGTTATTTCGGCAAGCTTGTTTGCACTGACCTTGAGCTTGGAGCAGCAAGAATCACGCGGCGGCTTGTTGGACTCTACACTCATGATGCTGCTGTGTTTTCAAGCAATCTGTGTGAAAACATTTTTCCTTTCACGATAAACAAAACAACAACAAAAATAATCATGCACCTACAGTCAACCACAACTCGCCATCTGTCAAGAGAAAACACGACCAAGTCCTGTTTTCTCGCAACAAGATGAACTATGATTTTAGATGAGTCATCTTTTTATTTTTTTGCTCGGCTGGTGAAAAAAAAGTCAAAGGTGGGGGAAAAAAAATCTTACCTGAGAAGCAGCAGTGGTCCTAAAAGGGATGGAAGTGATGTGAACAAATCGCCTGCAGGCTTGTTGTACCTGGCAGGACTTTGTGCTGGAGGTCGAGTCTTATCACAAACAAACTATAACATCACCTGTAATCAGTAACCTAACCACTCATGTATGCATGTCAATCATGTTGATAAAAGGCCCCTCCGATGCGCTGTCTCACACACACACATACACACACAGAGGGGAAAAAAAACGCGCCGGCTCTACCTGGTTAAGGTCCAGACCAGGAAGACTCGGGGCAAACAACACGCCGGCCAACCACAGTTGCACATCCTCCCCCCACCCGTGAACATCACTCACGAGTACGCAGCACAACAAACAGCAGCAGCGTGAAGCGGGCCCGAGTTTATTCAAAAAGCCCACGTGTGTCTTTTACTTGACTGTTTTTCCAAACTCAAATGCCTTCCTGTCCTGGAGAAGCGCAGCTTTTGTACGGCAGGGTGTTCCCCCCCACCCCCCTGCCTGCGCCGGATCAAAGTCTTCCTGCCCTACTGATAGCCATTGTCTTTCTTTTACTTAATCCAATCATGCTTACAAACAGGTTAGTATCATATCTTCAATCATTGGAGAGATTGTTTTAATGAATTGATGAAAAGTAACGAAGTCCAAAAGGTATTTAAACGTTTACGTGTAAGGGATTTATTTTTATTTTTATTTTTTTTGTGGGGTGAGGGTATGTTGGTATGTTGCAAAGCATTTCCAACGTGAATTAAATCAGGAAACAATTTAGAGTTTGGAATGGAAATGATATGAATCTGTTTTGTTGAATGAGTCACTGGGAATGAATTGAGAACTTGAGAATTTTGAGGGGGGGGGTGAGGGGGGACGTGGCAAATAGAGATTTTGGGCATGTTGAAAGTCATTCCCAGGATTAATTGAATGAGCTGAAAATTTAGAATGGAAATGAAGTGAATCTATTTATTTGAATATGTCACTGGGAATGAACAGAGGATTTTGGGGAGAACTGTAGTGGGGTGTTCCCCACTACAGTTCTCCCCAAAATCCTTTTGTTTTTATGGGGGTGGGGGGGGGGGTAAAATGGACATTTGGGGCATGTTGAAAGTTGTTCCTCGGATCAATCGAAAGAGCTGAGTATTTCGAACTTGGAATGGGAACAACCTGAGTCTGTTTTGTTGAATGTGTCATTGTGAATGAATTGGGAAATTTTGGTGGGAACCTTTTTGGGAAGAATGCAGAATTTTTAATACATCTGAATTTGTGGCATTTGAATTGAACGAGCTGAACATTTAGAATTTTAATTGGGAACAATGTGACTCTGTTTTTCAAGAAATCATTGAAAATGAATAGGGATTTTTTTTGGTGGGTTTTGTAATGGTGAAACTTTGGCATGTTAAAAATTGTGAATGGTGGGAGTTGAATGGTTTAAATCTCAAATGGGAGCATTGTAAATGTGTAATGTTAAACGTGCATGGATGATTAACAATCTTTTAGGTAAATTTGGCCCAATTGGGAAGGAATGGTGAATTTTTGGTTGAAAATTTTTTAATTTTTGAAATTTGAGAAATAATACCCTGCGACACACATTAATTTTCTGAACATTTTCTGTTGGGAATCGGATGAAGTCTCTAAGTAGGTGAAAAAAAAAAAAGTGGCAAGAATAATAATATGAAAGAATCAGCCCTGACACACAAAAATGGCTAGCAAGGGTCCAGTCATCAGAAAATTAGTTTAAGATCCCTATAGACAGTAATAAAATCAATTCACCATTGTCTCCCTTTCTTGATCACAGTCCCGGGTGGCATTGCAGGGCCTGAGTGGTGACTCCGCCTTGGACATGCAGCTGCATCCTTCGTTAAGGTGAGTGCCACAAGGACAACCGCAGCCGTCCACCAGGCTGTCAATCATCTGTCATCAGGGGTCGGGGCCCGATGGGGAACGGAATGTGTCATTGCCAGGGACAACATACTCCTTTCCGTCAGATGTCACGTATGGCCATTCGATGACATCTGGTTGGTAATTTGAGAGAACTGATCGCCGGGGATGCACCCATGGGGCATCCGCTGGGCACAGCTCAAAAAGGCAACGTGGGTCACTGTTCGCGTGGGGTCACTACCTGAGGGAGGGGCCAAAGGCGTCAGGCGCCCTATTAACTCTTTCAGGACAGCGGCCACTACAGTGGACAGCTTATCATGTTATCAGGTTAGAGGGTGCATGAAAAAGGGAATTGGACATAGGGGTTAAGACACTGGTGTCAAAGTTAAGGCCCGAGGGCCAGATCCGGTCCACCACATCCTTTTATGTGGCCCGCAAAAGCAATTCATGTGTCAACTTCCACGATCCTTTCTAAAGTTTGAACCAAAATTTCAAATTGCGAAAGTTGAAATTTTGCATTCATTTTGTTTCCCAGTTTACACTTGAACAATAGTCAAACAAACAACAAACACGTCAGGGAAGCATTGACAGGTTCAACGAAGGTTGAAGTGACAACCGAAACTGTCAGCTCTGGAAGAGTTTTTCTTTTCGGGTCCTGTGGAGGGACATTCCAAAATGGTAGTTTGTGCAAACGACAGTTGCACTGAAAGACTATTTTGATTGGTTTTATCTTTTTGAAGAGATACATTTTGATTGAGGCGGCCCGGTGGTCCAGTGGTTAGCGCGTCGACCTCACAGTGCAGAGGTCTTGGGATCGATCCCGCCGGCCTTCCCGTGTGGAGTTTGCATGCTCTACCCGGGCATGCGTGGGTTTTCTATGGGTAATCCGGTTTCCTCCAAAATTCTGAAATCATCCATGTCAGGCTGATTCAACACTCAAATTTGTGCCCAGCGATCGGTTCGGGGTGTATTATGTTGGATTTATATCTACAGCTCTTTGTTTGCTCAATAAATTCCAGTATTAGAGTAACATATTAGAAGCATTAGGAGAAAATCCATGTCGAATTTCACCTGATTTAATCTTGTTTCATCCCAAGCACGAGGCCCTCAAAAAGGTTACTGCAGTTCCCCTTCCCATTATACCCTTCCCACTCCTTAGCGGGTCCAATCATGGCCCATTATCAGGCTGTTCTCCATTTTCGCACTCAGCGGTCCGCACGCTGATTGTCTCGGCTCCAGAGTGCATTTGTGTCATTCATCGTCAGTCGTATAGCCAACGCCACATGTCCACAGAGATTACTTGTACGCCCGTGTCAGGACCAATCAATATGAGAGCGGACAGACAATGACGGTTAAGTATGTCGGGCTTGTGAGCGCGGGGGGCAGAAATGCTTTTGCTGGAAAAGCATTTGTAATCATTGAATCAGAAATGTTGAGGTCTGACTGGCTGTATATGTCTACTTTTGGTTTCCTGCTTGTCAGACAAATATGGTGGCTTCATGATCTTGTTTTCAGGAAAATTGGTGGTCAATGATGCTCAATTTGGATGGCAGAGAATAATTACTTTGTGAGGAGGTTTATCATTGGGTGTGTAGAGAGGGCTGGCCCAGGTCATTTGGTGGGGCCCCAAGTAAAATAATGACAACTGTGCAACCCATGCACCCGGATTTCACATATTTACCTTTTGCCGCACTGCATAAAATAATTCAAACTCATCCCAACTGACTGTCAATACAGTAGATGGTGCCAAATCTCATTCTGAAATATGAAAAGAAAGAAGCTGAGTTAGACTTCTGCGGTCTTTTTTCATGTATCCAAACGCACATAGAATAAGTTGTTTGAAAGCCAAATAAAACAAAAGGCAATAAAATTCATTATAAACAGAATTATTTCACAGTCTCACAAAGTACTGCATAGTCAAAATCACCAGTAACTTAAAAAAAAAGATGGCTAAAGTGAAAGAATTTAAATATAAGATAACCTTTATTTGTCCCACACTGGGGAAATTTACAGCCTCCAGCAGCAAGAATGTGGGTAGAAAGAAGAAAGAAGAAAAAACAAACACCGTTCAATTAAGTGCAATATAAATACAAAAGGGATAAATCGCAGTGCTATTTACAATTGTTTTTCACATCATGTAATTATTATTATTATTATTGTTGTTATTTTCATTCAGCAGCCTGACCGCAGTCGGTAGGAATGAGCGTCTGTATCTCTCCTTCTTGCAGCGTGAGTGTAACAGTCTCTGGCTGAAGGAGCTACCTAGTGCTGTCAGGGCGGGCTGGAGAGGGTGGAAGGGACTGCCCATCATAGCCTTTGGCTTAGTTAGCATCCTTCTGTTGCCCACCTCCTCCAGAGTGTCAAGGGAGCAGCCCAGGACAGAACTGGCCTTCCTGACCAGTCGCTCCAGTCTCTTTCTGTCCCGGGCTGAGATGCTGCCTGACCAGCAGACAATGCCATAATGGATGGCCGAGGCCACCACCGAGTTATAGAAAGTCTTAAGGAGCGACCCCTGAACCCCAAAAGACCTCAGTTTCCTGAGTAGGAAGAGTCGGCTCTGTCCTTTCCTAATCAGGTTGTCCGTGTTTGTAGACCAGTCCAGTTTGTTGTTCAGAAGAACACCTAGGTACTTGTAGGAGGTCACCCTCTCTATGTCCATACCCTGGATGTTCATCGGTGCTGGTGAGGACTGTTTCCTGCAGAAATCCACAACCAACTCCTTAGTTTTCCTAGGGTTGATCTGGAGGAGATTCTGCTGGCACCAGTCCACAAAGTCCTTCGTCAGTCCCCTGTACTCCCGATCGTCCCCCTCTGTAATGAGGCCAACAATCGTAGAGTCATCGGAGAACTTCTGAAGGTGGCAGTTTGGAGTGGCGTGTCTGAAGTCCGAGGTGTAGAGGATGAACAGGAATGGAGCCAGAACAGTCCCCTGCGGCGGTCCAGTGCTGCAGAGAAGCCTGTCCGATAGCCATATCACAACAATACAGAAAATAAATAAGGTATATACACCATAAACTAAAACTTTAGTGCTTAAAAATGTTGAGTGCATAAGGGACGGAAACAAATACATTGTTGAACAAGAAACTGTCACGGTTCGAACGAACTGAATTATGTTTTGGGATCCCAAAATAGTAGACGCCAGACAAAACCCCGTAACAAAAATATTTATTAACTCATTCATTCCCAAAGACGTTTTTAAACGTCTTTTCAGACTTGGTCCAGAATTGGCTGGTACTGAATGAGTTAATACAAAAACACACCGACAAAGTAGAAACATAAAGCGCTGGTCAAATAAGGACCAAAAAAAGACAAACAATACGATAACCAAAAACACTTGCAAAAAAGGCAAGGAAGAAATTAACCTGAGTCTACAAAAACGAAATGTAAAGAACCCAATTCATGTAAGTAATGAACAAAATAACGAAAACAAAAACTATACTTACAAAACATAGAACCCCGAGTAAACACGACAAGAGCGAGAAGTCTATAAAAATGGTCACTTGAGCAAAAGCAGCAGCAAGGTCAAACAATTCTCCGACAACCAGCAGAAAGTTTGTTGGTCCTTGAATATAGAGTTCCCCAACTACAGAATTGGCTGCAGGTGTGCACATGATAAATTCGCTCAGTCTGCCACCTGCTGGTTAAAGCCAAGAACAGGAACATGACAGAAACCATAACGAAACATACAGCTAAAAGCTACTTTCAAGTATAAAGTGCAAAATATGAATGTAAACAGAGTAAAGACTCAAAAACAATTCATAATATGCATAATTTATACAAACTCAAATTATCCTCAAATGAGGGTAGTTCGAGCATGGTTTTTTTTTTCTCCCCGTCCCTCCCTTGTTTCTGACTTTTGGGTTGAGTGAACGCTGGCGTGTTTTGGCTGCCGCTGCTCAACCCGTATTGTTTTGTGTTTTTTGTTATTGTAAAGTGTCCTTGGGTGTCTTGAAAGGCGCTTATAAATAAAATCTATTATTATTATTATTATTAAAATATTGAAAGGGAGGGCCATTTTTGTCGTGATTCTATATACACAGTAATTCCTCGTTTTTCATCATGAAATAAATATATCTATATCTATATATATATATATATAGATATATATACATACTCTTTAAAGTGTTTTTTGTTCATGCAAATACTTTTTAGTTTTGTTTTTCTTTCTCTATGTCATTATTTTTGCCGTTGTAAATTGCGAATTTCTCCATTGTGAGATAAATAAAGCTTTTTCTTCTTCCTTCAGCTATCACTTCAGCCTTCACCTGGGGTGTCACTGCTTTCTTGTGATGTGTCAAAAAAAAAAACCCCCAGCTGAACTGTCAAAGCTGCGAACCAACTCGCTGCTGCGGCCGTTGAAGCAATGCGGCCCTGTTGATGGTGCAATCCCCACCGAGAGGTCTTTCTCTTTCCCACACGAGCTGGGATGCGTTGCTTTGGGTTGAAGTGCAAGCTTAACTGATCACAAAAAAGTTAGCGCGAACACAACACGAAGACACAGTATGTGTGACAAGGGAAAATGCTGAGTGAGGCTGCGATGTGCGCAGCCAATCAGCTCACGGAATAAATCCACTCGTGCTCTCATTGGTCGATGTCTTGTCGGACACCAATCGCGCACCTTGTTTGAGTGGCCGTGTACAGTACAGTACAGGCATGTAAAAAGCCTTCGAGTCACGTCAGCTCTCTATAAAAATTTCCTTTCACGTTTAAAAAAAACAAAAAAACAATTGTGACCAATGACCTCTCTTTCACAGATTTACCAGGGTAGGGTCAACTAGTGGCGAGGAGGACTTACCATCTACCAGCTACCCAATACCTTAAAATAAGGCTGCCATTAGCCCAATACTAATACCTGGTTTCAGTATTCGCTCATCCCTCATGTCCATCCATCCATCTTCAAATCCGCTTATCCACACAAGGGCGCGCTGGAGCCTATTCCAGCTGTCTTCAGGTACTCGGCAGGGTACACCTTGAACTGGTTGCCAGCCAATCGCAGGGCACACATAAACTGACAACCGTTCGCGCTCACAATCACACCTAGGGATAATTTAGAGCAGTGGTGGGCAAACTACGGCCCGCCGAAGATTGGTGCACAATTAAGTTTTGATTGCATTCATTTCGTTTGGACTTGTAATGACAGGTATTTCAACACCAGGTGACGCAGTTACTTCAAGTTGCAGAGCACAGGGAGGGAGGGGAAGACGAAGAAAGAGGGAGAGAGTAATGACCATGGAAGGGAAAGTGATATGTATCTGATTAAACGAAGCGGGTAACAAAGTACGAAACATTCAGGAGACGCCTGGAGTCGGAAAGACTCAAATCTACGAGACTTTGAAAAACAAGGAAGCGATTCTTACTCAGTCCGATTCTGGCAATTTCCATGCTCAGAGTGAATTGCTTGTGGCTCGAGTAAATGAACATTTCCTAGAATGGTTTGATTGTTATCATGTTAAAAACTTTCCGCATACTGGACCGCTAATAAGAGTCGGAGGGCAGTCAAATGTGTAGAGCATGAACAACAGGGGGCTCAGTACACATCCTTGAGGAGAACCGGTGCTGAGTGTGATGGTGGAGGAGAAGGTGACATTATTACTGGCATACAAAGACGTTGTGCTATCTTCTTTATTTTCTATTTCTAACTTTTGGCCCGGCCCTCCACAATATTTTCTGCTTCTCATTTGCCCCCCCCCCCCCGGGAAAATAATTGCCCACCCCTGATTTAGAGTGTTTAATCAGTGTGTCATCCATGTTTTTTGAACGTGGGCGGAGTACCCGCAGAAAACCCACGCAGGCACAGAGAAGACATACAAACCCGACACAGGAAAGCCGGAGTTGTTAGAATCCATTGTGTCTGTCCTCAGAATAGAGGAGCGACTGCCTCTATTCAGTTTTTGGTTGCCTTTCCCTTAATTAATTAAGTGTGGGCTGGGTGTCTCCCCAATCATTGCACCTGTCTCACCCACACACCTGCCAGTCTTCACCTCGTCAACCTCCTGAAGGCCCGTCTGAAGATCCATCCGTTGCCAAGTCTTAAACTAATCATAACAGGAAAGAATGGTGAATTCACAATAAAAGTCTTGTTCCAATGTTTCACTGTGAGATTGAAAGTAAAATAATGACATTACAATAAAATGTGTACATTTTCAACATGACGTCTCTGATCCACTGGTGAAAGGACACTTTGATCCTCTCCTCTTTCATCTATAACTGCTTCACACAACAAAGTGTATGCAGAAAAGTGGTAAAGATTGCACGACTGTCTGTGTCCTATGTGTTGTGTTGTGTTGTGTTATTTTTGTTATTTTGACTTCAAAATGGCGCCGCGTGAGTGGCTGCCTTTCCAGCAGCTCCTATATTTTGTTGTTCTACTTCTTCTTTTCATAACTTTGCTGCTGTGAATCGGGAATTTCTCCATTGCGAGACTAATAAAGGTTTTCTTATCTTCTTATCTTAAATTCGCAATACAATCCTACTTTGCTCTGAACCAATATAAAATACACTGTATTGTGAAATCCTGGTGACGTTTTACAACGTACGTCATGCAGGGGGCAGCATCTTGACATAATTCAATGCCGCAATGGGATAGCAACTCCTTTTGTTTTCTTATACTGTATATTGATTTAAAATCTGTTTTACAAGGCCACGAACTTTGCTGTTTTATTTGTTTGTTTTATTTATTAGTCAGTGACTACTAAATGAGATTATTTTTAGAGTTTCGCCCCACGTGCTGTTTCTATTTTGGCATTCGACTTGCAGTCAGATGACGCTCTGCCTCCTCTAACCCCCCCCCCCCCCTTTTGCATCACTCGTTCAAAACGACATCCTTGCGTCACCGTGACGAAAACGCTCCACTCCTCTTGTCTCACCCCCTCCCCTGCCGCAAATCTCTCCATCAGGACCACAAGGAGGAGATGCGCGCAACTTTGCTGCAGCTCCGTCCGCTCAGTTTACACTCGAAAGTGGAGAGAAGCGTCGATTAGTCAAGTGTGTGGAGTTAACACATCCCCTATGTCGCGAAAGCAGGCGGACCATGACTACAACCTGCGGAGTATGAGCAACCTGATGGGCGAGCGCTGGAGGAAGGCGAGTGACGGAGGAGAGCGGAGTCTCATCAAGGCTCCGTCCAACGCCAGCGTCAGCAGCCTGCAGGTGGCCGCGTCCAACGCCTCCACCGCCGGCGCACCGGCGGCTGTGTCCTCCTCCTCCACCGGGGACCTGGAGAGGGCTGCGCGCAAGCAGTTCATGCAAGATGTCACGCCGGGCTTCGTCTACGTCCTGTCCGCCTTCTCCGCCCTAGGGGGGTTCCTGTTCGGCTACGACACCGGAGTGATCTCCGGGGCCATGCTGCTGCTCAAGAGGCAGATGGAGCTGAGCGCCTTGTGGCAGGAGGTGCTCATCTCAAGTACTGTGGCCGCGGCCGCCGTCTCCGCCCTCCTCGGCGCCTTCCTGAACGGGCTATTCGGGCGTCGGGTGTGCATCCTGTTGGCCAGCTTCTTCTTCACCGTCGGCGGTATCGTGCTGAGCACCGCGCCCGGGAAGGAGGTGCTCCTGGCGGGGAGGCTCGTCGTCGGAGTGGGGCTCGGTGAGGAAAGCTGCAGTTTGCAACCCGAACTGCTGTCTGTGTGTCGGCTGAGTGATGACTAGTGATGTGTTCTGCAAGTTACAAAAAAAAAAAAAAAAAAAAAAGTTGGCGAATTACATTCACGAGCCACATGTTTATTGCCATGTGCACATGCAAATATGCAAATTTCAGGGACATCAGAATCAGAGCAATGTAATGTGTGTGAGCAGTGGTGGTCCTAGTTTTGAATAGCATCCATTAGGGAACCCTTTGCCACATTGTCCCCCCCCCCCCCAAATTCTTATAATGTCTCGAGATGAGCGAGAGGCTCAGGTATAAAGTTACGATTGACATTCTTTTTTCTTATTTTTGAACCAAAATTAAATGTAAAGCTATCGATCAACCATATTGGCAAGAGGCTCTTATAAGAGAGATTACATTAGGCTAATAAACATATTGAGAAGTTATCGATGGTTTGAAATTAGACCCCCCCCCCACACACACACACATCAAATAACAAGAAACCACAGTCACTAGGATGACAGCTGTCGTCAAACCTGAATCGTTTGCTCGTTCCACTGCCTTCACTTTCTCGGTAACACCACAAGGGGGCGCACGTTTGCATACAACCGCAAATGAAAAACGTCCCGTCAATCGAAAAAATAATTTCTCCCAGCATTTTTTTTAATGAATTGTATTATTTTTTTAAATGCAAGAAAAAATGGTCACATTTATTTTTAACTTTTCATAATCAAACAACAGGTTATATTCATAAACTAGTTTAACCCTTTCATGCACCCTGTAACCTGATAACATGATAAACTGTCCACTGCAGTAACTGCTGTCCCCGAAAGGGTTAACTGAGATTTATTTTTCACCATACAAGCAGATAGTTTCTGTTTTAAAAATCTAATTTTACTCACGTCAAGGTGTGAAGCGTACAAATCTGTTGATCACGCCTATAAATGAATCAGGGTTAAAAATACAGCACGGAGAAGTCAAGCGTTTTGCAACTCCTCCTCCCCCAGCCCTGGTATTTGCAATTAGCGTAGTTGCTAATTACACAGCTTGGGCCTTGTGCCCACCGAGCCGCACACTTCTGCCTGTTAGACAACTCGCTGAACGCTTTTAGTGTTGATTGCCTCCATTTGATGTCAGATATTGCAGCTGACCTCTCCTTCCACTTTCTCCTCTACCAAATTTCTTCGGCGCCGTTTGCTTTTTGATCACAATTCGACACATGTCCCCGAAGTAGGAAATGATGAGCAGATTGCTCGCTTTCATTTTTACAGGGGAAAAAAATGAGCTACAAATTCTAATGAATCAACTTGCCTTTTGCAAATGAGCAATTCCGAAATGAGGACGAATACAACACGTTTACACAATCACGCTGTTTGTTTGCAGATGGCGGTGGGGGTGGGGGGTGTGGGGGGGGGGGGGGGGGGGGGGTAAAGGAGACCTAATCACAAAGTCCTTCATTTGGTCATTTGGCTTGTTAATTTCACATCTTCCGCCCCTCGCCGTCGAGCTCTTCCCCCATTCAAATGTGTTCATTCCACAAGCGTGCATGAACCAGACTTTGATGGAACAGGAAACGCATTCCGGAAACGGCAATTAGCCGCCAAATATGCTATTAAGGAAAGTTTTTTTTTTTCATCGTGTGCTATTATTGCGGGCCCAGAACTGTCAATTGCATTCTCACATTTACATTCCAAAACAGAGACACTTTGCATTTTTTGAAACAAACTAGCCCCGAAAAGGTCAGGGAAACTGTTTATCCAAACAGGAAATGTCACACTCGTGGTTGTCTGTATTGCTTCTCCTCATCCAGTCTAAGGCCTCTGGTTAGTCATCTCCTGGCCAGTTATCCATTTCAAGCACCAATAATGTTACTTTGTAAGAATCGATTCCTATATTTCAATTAAAAGGAGCACAAAAAGTGAGATTGTGGCTTAATAAACTAGCAGAAAGCGACAAAACCTGTTGCCACGGGGACATAAGGAGGGAAGTGAACTCAACTGAATGCACTTCAAGTTTGGCAAATAGTGACCAAGTCATCAAAAAAGGGCCTTCACGTATTTTAATGCCACTCCCAGTTGAATTGACTGTCAAACTAAACCTAAAACAATGTGCATTGAAAACAACCACATAGCTTCGCCTTTCTGTTTACTAGCTGAACGCTAACGCTAATACCATGGATGTTGCAGAGCTTTAACCCTGTCATATGCTTGTGCAGGAGTTTTTTGCCTAACTCAAATTATCCTTAAAATGACGATAGTTCGAGCGTGGTTTTTTTTCTCCCCCTCTCCCTCCCTTGTGGTTTCTTTCTGACTTCCGGGTTGAGCGAACACTGGCGCGTTTGGCTGCCGCTGCTCAACCCGTATTGTTTTGTGTTTTTTTTGTTATTCTAAAGTGTCCTTGGGTGTCTTGAAAGGCGCTGATAAATAAAATGTATTATTATTGTTGTTATTATTAAGCAAAGGTGTAGCATGTAGACAGACAACACCAAAGTACTAACAGGCATATATTCTTTCTCCTCAGGATGACTAATATGAGTGCTGTACTGATGAGCTTTATGGAGTTCTCGATATATTGTGACTTTGTTTCATTTTATGCAGAAATTGAACATTGTGTCAGTCTTCTTCTTGTAGTGATTATCGATGTCCAGCCTCTACTCCGCACAGTTTCATCCCTGACTCATTGCAACTCAATTTGAGACAAAACAGATATGATTATGACTGGACATACGATTCTATTTCTCTCCGCCAGATTAAATCACCGCCCGGTGTGTGTTTTTTTTTTTATCCCTCCATTTGACAACTTCCTTCTCCGCGAGAGTTTTCACTCTGCTTTTTCCCCTGCCTTGTCTTGGAATCCTAATTAGCTTGCTTCATCCTCGCTGTCACTGATGGAGGGCTGAGTGAAGCATTTGCCTCTGATCAAGTGTGTGCGCCTGGAGCCTTGGCAGGCCAGTTTGAGACGACAATGACTTTTGTGCGCGTTAACAACAATGTGAACACCAGCGATGCATGCTTGTGGTGGTGTTTTTCTAGAGGAAGATGAGTAGAACGTTTCTCCACTGAACATTTGATACGAACCAAAGCAGAAAACGCTTTGAGTAGTGTTGTTCCATCAAGAGACAGCCTCACTCTCTCTTGTTTACCACAGCTGAAAATGTCAAGTGACTTTTGACCTTTCTGCCGGTGGCAGTGGTATTGGCTGAATCCATGTTTTCAACTCTGAAAAGAAGTGAAACGGACACGATCATTAGTCACCGTCTCGCCCGAGCGCCTCGCTCGTATCGGCTGGCCGTCGCCAGTGAGTGAAATCCAAACGGCTCGGTTTGGAAGAAACAAGGGCGACAGGGGAGGCGAAAGCGGCAGAGAAGACAGGAAATTGGTTTAATGAGGAGAATACAGATGGAGGCATTGCTGCATAATGTATCTTGTGCATGCAAACATTGCACCACAAACACATTTAGGTCAGTTTTTGATGTGCAAAACCACCAGCCAGTGCATGAGGTACGCCTGGACTAAATTTTACACCTACCATAAATATTTGGATAATGACACAATACAAATATTTTTGCCTCTAAGTGCACCATAATTGCTTTGCTCCTCAAGGCCTTGCCCATTATCAGTTCCTGCTTGGTCTTGAATCATTTTTCAGTCTTCACACAATGATTTTCAGATAAAGCAGCTCAGCCAATTGTTCGATTGGGCATTGACGACTTGGACTATGAAGTCAGACTCAGACCACTTGTTTGAAAAGGGTTTATCGGCCAGCCAACCACGCATCTATCTTACTATCTACATGTTTTTTGTTTGTTTTTAACGATGCGAGGATTACAACTCTTCTGGCGGGTCCCCGTGGAGGGAAATAAAACACAACAAGCAGTTAAATCCTCCTCCTGACACAATCCAAATCTTTTTGCCTCTAAACACACCACAATCGATTTGCTCCTCCAGGCCTGGACCGTCATCGGTTCCTGCCTGTTCTTGAATCGTTTTTCAGTCTTCACACAAGGAGTGTTTTCAGATAAAACAGCTCAGCCAATTGTTCGATTGGACACTGGCGACTTGGACTGTTCCGTCTGACTCAGACCTCTTGTTTGAATCAGGGTTATCGGCTATCTAACCTCACAGCTGTCTTAAAATCTTCATCTTTTTTGTTTTTTTTTTGACGACGCAAAGATTACAACTCTTCTGGTGGGCCCCTGTGGAGGGAAACAAGTTAAATCCTCCTCCTGCTCTCTCTCTCTCTCACTCCCTCTCGCTCTGTTATTGGATTTGTCATCCCCAAAAGCTGCCGCCATGCGGTGCCCGACTGGAGGTGGCCTGCCTCATTTCCTGAGACGGGGTTGCCATAGCAACAGGTAGCCACGTAGGCCATCGGGGCAGAGTGTTGTTGGGAGGAAGAAGGGGAAGGGTTGGGGATGATGGGGATGGTGACTGTGATGAATTTGATGGCTGGGAGGGTGGTGGGGTGGTGCATAGCAAGCAGGCTATTAATAGAACTGATCAAGAACAAGCTAGAGAACACGGTGGTCTTGTCTCCACACTCTTGTTTGAGTAGTGGCCTTAGGATGGACAAACAGAGTAGGGTTTAGTCTGAGCTCATCTTACTCTGCCTTGCAGACTCCCGCTTTAACCTTTACAGAGCAGCATGGCCTTCCGTGCACTATTATATTGAAAGGTTTCTCTGTCACGAAACGTTCAAAAAGAATGTGTGCGTTTCTTTTTGCTCGGCTGTAAACAAAGTCTCCACACGTTCAGATGTGTGTTTGTTAACCCTCGCGAACTATTTCTCCCTTCGGCAGGCATCGCCTCGATGACGGTGCCCGTCTACATCGCCGAGGCGTCGCCGCCGCACCTCCGCGGTCAGCTGGTGACGGTGAACACCCTCTTCATCACCGGCGGGCAGTTCACCGCCAGCTTGGTGGACGGTGCCTTCAGCTACGTGCAGCGTGACGGATGGAGGTCAGAACAGCACAGAACACCTCGTCTCAAACTGGGGTCCCTCAACGCCTTTCACATATGACAGATGATATGATTCCTTCATTATATCAAATGCCGGAAGATCTCACTCGGGCTCAAACTTAAATGTCAACATATCTACGAGCCAACCATGAACATTTGCAGTGACTTGCCACATCAGCCCTGATGTTTGCCGATTAGAGTCACCCCTGAATAATCAGTTGCCGTGATTCCTGCAGGAGCATGAAAGGTGCAGCTCTCCTTGATGCCTTTGCCTGAGCAGCAGAAGAAAAGCCTTTTTGTGTTGAAATTTAGGCACTCCTGACAGCGCGCCGTGTCTGCTACTTTCATTTTCACGGTCGCCGGACCCTTTCAATTAGTCTTTGCTCTCCTCATCTCTCCTATTATACTTCACTCTGCAGTAATTTTGGGATTTCCAAGCAGTCTTTTTGTCAGAACATGTTGAACGCTGATGGTGCATTCAAGTGGACGCAGAGATTTCAACAGCAATTTCCTCTCACGATGATCATTCAATGAATTTGCTTTGCGTGCGTGCTAGGGCATTGGTAAGCCTGTTCTGTTCTGTAGTTTGGATTTGACATCCAATGTGTCGACATCCATCAGATCAAAACCCAACCGACTTTGTATTTAACCCCTTCATGCACCCTGTAACCTGATAACATTTTAACCTGTCCACTGTAGTAGCCGTTGTCCCTGAAAGGGTTAAGAGACAGAAAATACTGTCAGGTCCACTCAAAGTTGTCAAAGTCTATTCGTTCCAGAATGGGCCACGAGTATTATATGGTCGACTAGAGCAGGCTCACATGCCTACGTGGCAGAGGGCGACTGTCCTATTAAAGGGAATAAAGAATAAACATTAGCTTAGCATTGTCCAAGGCACGCAACTCAAAAAGGAGCATGTTGTAGCTACCTATTGATACCTACGATGTTTACCTGCGCAAGTTCTAATCACGTATTACTGCTCACATTTTAGGAGTAGTTTACATTATTCTGTATGTGATGTGCATTAAATCGCAGTAAATGTGAAGGCAATTTTCAGCAGAGAGGTCTAAATTAAGGCTTGACATTTCTCCCCCCAGGGTTTAATTTTAATGAGCCACCCGTTGCTTGCAAGGAATAGCCGGACCTCAGTTAAAAAGCTTCCTGTCAAAACCATGGAATTACAGGAGAATGGTTATGAACATATTGTTTCCGCCTGCCAGGTACATGCTGGGCCTTTCAGTGCTACCCGCCGTTCTCCAGTTTGTGGGCTTCCTCTTCCTGCCCGAGAGCCCTCGCTGGCTGATCCAGCGCGGACAAACCCAGAAGGCCCGACGCGTTCTCAGCCAGATACGAGGAAATCAGAACATCGACGAGGAGTATGACAGCATCAAGAACAGCATCGAGGAGGAGGAGAAGGACGGTGGAGGAGGTGAGCATGAGAGTGGGGGTCGCAAGTATAATTCTGTTGTGTTTTTTCAAATATAGTGGAAGTGTGGTACACACGGGCTTCCTTTAGTGTCACGAGAGAATCACTACCTGAGTACAATTTAGTTGTATTTAACTTTCTTGTACTGCCCCATTGTCATGTGGTGTTCCACAGGGCGCAATTCTGGGGCCTCTGCTGTTCTCACTGTGTCTGCTCCCATTGGGTTTCATCTTAAGGAAACATGTTTTTTCCTTCCGCTGCTATGCAGATGACTGTCAGATCTATGTCCCACTGAGAAAAAAAAGACGCCTTCTCATGAAAGCCACTTTTATCCTGCCTGGAGGAAACCAAGACGTGGATGGCACAAAATGTCTTGAATTTCAATAAGAAAAATAAGACAGAAGTGACTGTGTTTTGTCCCAGTAGCCCTTCTACATTCCATCCTGTAGACTTGGGCCTGGCTCCTTATCTTAAGTCAACAGTCTCATACTTGGGTCTTAAACTGGACAGTGATTTTAAATTGGGCTGGCAAATTGGTGCCTTTGTTAAGTCCAGCTTCTTTCATCTTAGGCAGCTGGCTAAAGTAAAACCTCTCCTTACTCATGAGCACTTTGAAACAGTAATTCATGCCTTCGTCACATCCCAGCTGGATTACTGCAATGCACTTTGCTTCGGAGTCACCAATCCTCCATGAAGCGTCTCCAGTTGGTCCAGAATGCTGCTGCTCGCCTTTTGTCTGGTACTCATAAGAGGGCGCACATAACTCTACTCTGGCATCCTTTCATTGGCTCCCTATACATTTTAGAGTTCTTTTTAAAATCATATTATTTGTTTTCTAATCTTTAAATGGCCTCGCTCCACCTTACATCCATCCCTACACAGCTGGCTCAGGTCTACAGACCAGACACAATTCGAAATACCAAGAACTAAGTGGAGGTTAAGAGGGGCTCGAGCCTTTTCCATTGCTGTTCACTCTCTTTGGAATGACCTCCCACTGAACATTTGGGAAGCCCCCCTCGCTGCCCATCTTTAAAACTCGTCTCAAAACTCATTTGTATTATTTGGCTTTTGACCCAGCATGACTTAGTTTTACTGTTTTTGTGCTTTCTACTGTCTTTGTTATTCATTTATTGTTTATTGTTGTATAAATGATATTTTCTCCATGTACAGCACTTTGTATACAGTGGTGGTCGTTTTAAAGTGCTTTATAAATACAGTTGAGTTAAGTTTTAACCCTTTCAGGGACAGTGGTTAATACAGTGGACGGCTCATCATGTTATCAGGTTACACGGTGAATGAAAGGGCTAATTTTGGTCATGATTGTGGTACTTATAGAGCTAAGTATTTTTTCGGTAGTACTTTGTGTACAAGATTGTGACACGTTCATGATAAAACAGTTCCACTTGAGGTCTGTGTGCCTCCAAAGTGAAAATGTTCTACGGTACGTATGCATACAACACATGTTCCTGCCAAGTGTTTTCTTCTGTTCCCTCTCACTGACAGCCGACTCTGCCTAGGAAAATTATTCACATGTCTCAGGAAAGGCAATAAAGCCGGCTTACAAACACTAAACGTGTACAATATTTTAGTTTCCGTATGAAGGGGGTTGTGAGACACATCCAGAGAAAATAAACAACATAAAAGGCACCACATTTCACACCCTTTTGTGGTTGTTGCTAGCTACTTGGCTTTTGTGATTATCAGGGCGAGTGGGACTTTGTTGACATCTGATTTTTCGGCTTATCGGAAATGTGGGTCTGATGAGTCCCAGAGTGAAGTTACGACAGTGGAATCTAAGTCATTGAGTGTTTTTGCTTCTTGCATTCATTCAACAATATCTCATATGATTGTGGGCCGACTGCCTTGACAATAATGAAGAGTGATCAGTAATCCGGCAGTATTTTTTTACTTAACATACACAGACACACATGCAGACACACACAGACATATATATATCGCCCCTGGTGCTGTGACCAGTCACCGAAGAGAGGCGAGGGAATCACTTTCATTCCATATCTTATCAACCTTGACAACTGAGAACACCATGTGTCTGCCAGGAGTGCCATCCAAACATCCTCTTGGGGCCGCGTGGCCTGCAGTGAAGAGGAACCTTCATTACACACACACACACACACACGCATGCTCGTGTGAAAACACACACACAGTGGCAGGCTCATTGTGTACTCAGCTGGTTCTTTTTTTTTTCCATTTCGGCATCTCCTGCAGTTTCCATCAGTATTATCAAGTGGAGTCCTACCGGTTAACTGTGTCGGAACGATTCCTGTTTAAATAGGATATTGATGGTTGGCGAGTTGTTTGTTTGTGATACATTTAGCCCTGCCTGTGATTTGCATTATTGTAATGAAAAAAAAAAGACTGGGAAGGACTTAGCGTGCCTTTGTATTGTTTTTGTTTAGTGTGTGCTTGCGGCTGTCCGCCAAATACCGTGGCGTCATTAAAGCAAAGCAATTACACTGCAAAGTACATTGATTCCAGCGTCAAACTATTTTGGGACTCTAATTTGCTGCTTTAATTTCCTGCTTCTTTTTTTTTTTAATACTTCCCTCAATGTGCTTTGGGGCCCTTTAAAATACTTCTTGACATAACTAAAGTCTATAATGCCCTGAATCTGAATTGTGCGATCTTAACACTTGCGTACTAGCTCTTAGCGTATTGAAACACGAACGCTGCTAGCGCCGCACCATTGTTTAAAACATCTTGACTAGGAAGAGAACATTTCACATCACAAAAGCCCGCAATTAACCTTTGACCCTGAGACACTCAGCCTAAACTTCTCCAATGTGATTGGCCACCTACTAAAAGTAAAGTGCGTGCAAGCATGTTTTCGCCATGCCCCACCACATGCCCGTTACCATGGCAACAACACTTTCCCCTGCATCCCTTTTCTCTTCCCTCTCACCTCAAACGATTAAAGTGCATATCACCTTTTGATCCACTCCCTCCAACACACACACACACGCACGCGCACACACACACACATACATAAATTTAAAGATTTTGATGGAGGTGCAAAAGCCACTTGGGTCAACAATCTGATAATGATGGAATTATCATCACAGGAATGGCAGACCTGCCAATAGTTATTCAGACAGGACGTGAATCTTGAATCCAAAGCGGATGTGATGTGTATTTAGGTGACATTTAGGATTTTTTATTTTGCTTTCCAAAGGATGCAATGAGGGAAGAAAAATAAAGGTCTGAGTGGCCACTTGATTTTCTTTAGCAAAGTGGGTGGATTGTCATTGAGAATGACTGAAAGGTTTGTGGAGGAGGCTGGGGGAGCCTTCTCAGTAGTCATTATGTTGTCATTCTTCGTGTGAAACTTGATCGTTCACTGTAACTCATTGATTTCTGAGGCAGGGCCTGTTTGTTGCAATCGGAACGCCGTGTTGACTCACATGTACTCCCAAGAAAATAGACTGTATGTCTTAAAAAAAAAAAAAAAAAAGGGCATGTCTGGACATTGACCGATGGGAACACTGTGTCCTTTTATTTGTTGTGTAGTTCGGCGATAAAGGTTACATGAATGTGTCAGGAAAGCCTTTGACGGAAAAATGTGGGTTTTTGTGGTGGATGGAGAGGTAAAAGTGGAACCAAATGCAAGAAAGCAGGCGTAATCAAAAAAATATATATATATACAAAAACTAGCTTGAAGCTGAAGCTGATTGGCTGACACAAGGAACGGGCTGATGAGACCAGGAAATGAAAACCGAAAGACAAGATGGGACAAAAGAAACCAAGACAGAACATGAAAATCAAGTCAATCAAAACACATTTGCGAGTAACAGTGGTTGTCATTTCCTGTAATAAAAGTTTAAAACAAAAATATACTGTATGTTCCCGAAATGCTTTTGTCGATTAGATTGGGCTATGGCCTGACTTAATGAAGTTCTTCTTTCACTTCAACATAGTTGCTTGGCACCAGGATGCCACAAATGGCGTCAAAGCAATGATTTGAGTAGCTGCGTATTTTTGATTTCCTCCTGTAATGCTAAGATACCACAACATGCCGCCAAAGCCCTGTGGCTAATCGGAAAGTCGTAATTGGCATTAAGGAACTGTGGTTCAAGTGATGCATCCCAACTGGTCTAAGATCTTTGTTTGCCAGGGAGTTTAGCCTGGGTTGTTAGTGGAAGTTACAAGTGAGTCCTTTTTTGTAAGATTCTGTAGACTTTTTATTTGATGTGTAACATCATTGGAAATTATGTTAAACTGTTTAGAGATCATAGTTTGTGTTATATTGATGGCTTCAACTTGGAATATTGTAGCTGGTATCGAGAAGTGTGTTTGACAAATGTTTCGTGATTCTGAATGCCCCGTTTCATACACACTACCACATGGTTATACAATAACTGAGTTTTCCCTCTGTCCGCTGCAGCTTCTATTTCTCTCGGTGACGATTAATAATTCAGGCTGTTTGAGCATTTTTATGAAACTCCACCGTAGGGGGCCTGAGCCTGTTTAAATCCATACAAGAAGTCATAATGAGACCATGGTTGCCTCTTCACTTCGGGGATAACAAAATAGACGGACGCAAACTGACTTGATTTATTTTAAATAGAACTTGAACGGGGCGGCCCGGTAGTCCAGTGGTTAGCACGTCGACTTCACAGTGCAGAGGTACCGGGTTCAATTCCAGCTCCGGCCTCCCTGTGTGGAGTTTACATGTTCTCCCCGGGCCTGCGTGGGTTTTCTCCGGGTACTCCGGTTTCCTCCCACATTCCAAAAACATGCATGGCAGGCCGATTGAACACTCTGAAATTGTCCCTAGGTGTGAGTGTGGGCGTGGATGGTTGTTCGTCTCTGTGTGCCCTGCGATTGGCTGGCAACCGATTCAGGGTGTCCCCCGCCCACTGCCCGAAGACAGCTGGGATAGGCTCCGGCACCCCCCGCGACCCTAGTGAGGATCAAGCGGTTCGGAACATGGATGGATGGATAGAACTTGAACGCAACCAGTCGATCCGATTTGCGAAGACGACTCACGTTTGCACAACAGTGGTTAGGACGCAGGGTAGAGCAGCGGTCCTCAACCTTTTTTGCCCCATGGACTGGTTTAATGTGAGACAATATTTTCGTAACATAATAATAAACACGAATCATGACACAAGGAATGTCCGATCTGGCCGCAACACTCTCTGGTCACTATGGTAACGTTTAAACGTGCCTTCAAAATAAGATACAGTGCAAATACACAGTGCATGAAAAATACGACTCACCATCGCCGCATGTTATGCAGAGTGGGCTTGGTACATGGGAATTTCCCGTTGAGATAAATCCGGAGCTAAAGTAGGACTCCGGATACTGTCTTATTAAATGTAGCCTTCTTTTTCTTGGAAGTCGTAGGCTCCTCTTCTGTCTCCTGGCTGGGCTTTTTCCCCTTCCCAAAGGAACTTTCCAAAGACGTTTGGGGTTTTTTTTTTTACTCATTTTGCTAGCTCTCGGGTTTCATTTTCGTGGTAACCTATCACGTGACCGAAAAGCGCCGCGTCAAGAGTGACATACTGTATACGGATTTAACAGAGAATGCGGTAGTTTTTCAAAATAAATAACATTTCAGATTCCAAAATAAATAAAACGGAAGTAATGCAAGTTAATTAGTCTTTCTGTGCGGTCCGGCACCAAATAACGCTCTGCACCCCGGGGGTTGGGGACCACTGGGGTAGAGGATGAGAAAACAAAGGGTCTCAACTGGGAAATTAGAGGAGACTGCATAACTCAGATAGCTGAGGAAGAGGACGAGGACAGAATCATCTCCATCTTCACTCGAGTAATTGGCCTCTATGTGCAGGCACGCTGATCCAAATTTGAATGCTCCAGATGAATCTTTTGTGCAGCGCTACCCAGCATCAATTGCCTATTCATTATCGTTGAAAAACAGCATTGATCTTTTACATATTAGCAAGCACTTCTGGCTGCTCAGCGTTCATTATTGTATTGTCGTACAAAATCGATGCGCTCACGACTTGTTGAGTAGCGTGTGATTGTTTTAGCAGAGTTGAAAAAAAAAAAAAGGCCAATTGCGTGAAAAGTAGCTCCAAGATTCACCCCCACCCCTGCGCAAATCGCCAACAATCTGTGTGCATTCAATTCTAGCAGGTGCACGTCTGTGTTCACACCTGCCTGCAAGCAGTGACGCAGGATCTCCTCCTCAAGCCCTCCGGAGACAAGCAAAGAGAAAAGTGCAAAATCGTCAGTTAAGATCGCTACTCCCTGTGTCCTTACCGGCTTCGTCTAGTATTTCTGTAAGAATAAATATCAAGGAGAGGGACATGACAGTGTGACTTCTCTTCATCCTCCAGAGAGGCAAAGACAATGGAAGGAATGACGCATGACTAAGGCATCGATCCAGATCTCATTCAAGCCACCACGAAGGTCATCCTGGGGATTTCAAATTTAAAAAAAATGAAAATTAAGATCCTTCCACCAGCCAGCAACGCTCTTTGAAAAGGTGATGTTGCCCAATCATGTTGCTTTTAACCCTTTCAGGGACAGCGGTTACACCAGTGGACAGCTTCCCATGTTATGAGGTGCCAGGGGGCATGAAAGGGTTAAAATAGGTCCTCGCACAGGCTGCCTCGCGATTTCACATCAGGCTTTAGAGATTTTTTTTTAGCTAGGGATGATCTTTCTCGCAGTCTTATTTACAAATACCGTTGATGCAACAAGACCGTAATAAAAAAAAAAAAAACCTTGCTTTTCATCAAAACATATTTTCAGGAGTGACTCACTGATTACGGAACTGGAAAAATAATTCAGCATTTTGTTATGTTTCAAGTTTTAAGGTTCTCAATATACTCCCACAAGAATTTGCAATGCGAGTCAGGCGCTCAATCATGTTTTAAATTTCTCTGTTGTACAGCAAAATGGTGTCGCGCAACAAAGATCGCAGATGCTGGAAACTATATTTTACTACAAAAAACCCAATTAACATGCATTAGTTATGGACAAAAGTCTATTCCATTCTTCTAGGTGGGTCACTTTCATTCTATTTGATATAATGCAGAATTGAGACTGCCATAAGCGACCCAAAATTCATGAATAAAACTGACAGTCACAAATTACCTCACGTGCTTCGTCGGTCAATCGTGAAAAATTGGTCAAAGGTGTAAGTGGGTTGAGTTTAGGGTTAGGCTCATGGATTTTGTTTTCTGCTGTACTTGACAATTCACCATTAAGTTAAGGGTTAGGCTGAATGGTCATTCTATGTGTGGCGTGCCTCAGGAGTCATGCACAAGTACTCCACAAATATTATTTCTGCAACCGCTCAAAAGTGACTATCCTTTTCCTCGTTACGTTGTTCATCGGGGACATGATCGCTTTTTCCAGCCTGAAAATCTCAGTCAGTCAGCCAGCCTAGAAAGTCAAGACTTGACTCTTCCCTGCTCTGTTCTCAAAGCAGCTCATGAATAATTGAACAAGCCAGATCTGTCATGATTCCTCCCTATTGGGCTGTCGGGGTGACATTCATGGATGGAGGAATATTGAGCCAGCTCGCTTTACACGCCTTCTAATGGGAAGATTTATGGATGCCATGAATGTGAAATTGTAATTGCGGACTGGAATAATGAATTTTTACCCACACCCATGATTTTTTAAAAAGTAGCATTGCGTAGTGGATGGTCACTGTACATGGCAAGCCTCATACAGTACCCCAACTATTTACAATTGCAAACATTTTTTAACCAATTAAATAGCAGGAATTACTTCCTAGTTTCTATTCATCTTGAGTCTTGACCCCTCCGCTCTTGAATATGGCCAAGTATGAGGGGAGGTGATCCTGCTCTGAGACAATCATTGGAGGAGATTGGAAGGAATAATTGAAGAGAGCGACAGGTTGTCTGCTAAGGCTTCCTCCTTTGATTTCTGGCAGATGCTCAGGTTCCTCCTGTGCCGTGATTGCACATCGGTATGCGTCAGCTACCAACGTACCACACTCGAACATTCTAAATATGAAAATCAGCCATCCCTCATGCTCTTGGGAACCTGCCGTCTTTCAGCTTTAGGCTACATTAGCATGCAGCAAATGGAAGCATCCGACAAGACCTATTATTCTCAACAGGTTCTTTAATTGGTTTGGGTTGAGGGGTGTTTCCTGAAAGCTGGAAGGCAATGACCAAGGATAATTGGAGGAGGGTGGGGAGCTTTGGGGGGGGCGTTGTGGTGAATGTACAGTTTTAGATTAATTTCACTTTGGTCATGTGTTCTCTCTGCAGGCCATGAGAAGGCCAAAAGTAATTTATTTTACTATGCGTGTGATAATTTTTTAACTATGAGTAGGGGGGGCTTAAATCCAAATTATATTTTGCCATTGATTTTTAAATACACAGCGGTACCTCTACTTACGAACATCTTTTCATACGAAATTTTCAAGTTACGAAACGCCTCAACAGGAAAATATTGCCTCGTTACGAAATAAATTTCAAGATACGAAAGGCAAAAATACAGTATAGGCTGCAAGTCGCAGCTCCGAGTTTCCTGAACGCAACATACTTATAGCTGCTTTGCCATTGGCATTAGCATTTTCCTGGCATCCCATTGGCTAAGAGGGACATCTACTGTATGTGTCTGTGTGTGTAGATAGATAAATTGATAGATCTGTGTCTATGCCACGTCCTCGTCAATCGTCCCTTGGGCCATGAGGCATTCTGATAGTTTTACGTAAATGTGAATCACCCAGAAAAAGTCTTCACCAGTCCGGCGATTGCTCACGATGCTGATGTTTGCCTTGGACATTTTGGAAGGATTGTTAAAAGCCGACAAAAGCAAACATCCTTGGATCAGTTATTTACAAAACACCAGACAATTAAAAGTAAAATGACCATTTTTATTCTTTACCCGATTCATTGTTTTGTTTTTTTTTTACATTATGCACAACTCTCGTTTATTGTGCAATAATCTAATCTGTAACGTGTATTTGTTACATATTTTGATGCTTTAGAAAACATTTATGTCTGAATTTGGGGTTGGCTTGGAACAGGTTAGGGCATTTACATGGAAAACGTGTCTCTACTTTTATTTACGGTAGGTTAAAATTTTGTAGTTTCAGAAATTTCTTCCAGCACCAATTACTTTCGTAAGTAGAGGTACCACTGTATATGTTCGATATTTTTTGGGGGTTGATTTACTGGAATATGCTCGGTGTCGACATGCTATTAGCATAAATCCTACTGTATGTGGCTCTATTTCCTGCATATGATAATTCGATGCTAACAACTCACTCCTGTATCGCAGATCAATCATATCATCTAAATTTGGGGGGGACGTAATTTATTAATTTTCTCAAAATATCTTGTAGATTCACTTTATCGTGCTTGGTAAACATGCTGTTAGCATAAATTCAATGAAGCCACGTTCCCTGCGTTTGCTGATTTCTATGCTTCAAAACTCACTCCTGTCACTCTCAGTTCTGTTATTCAAGTGAGAAAGTCGAGTCAGGTTATTGGCAGTTACTAAGTTGTGATAGAAACCGTGGTAAGCAATGTAAAGCTAGCTTGGCCGTTTAACTGCAATGTGCTCAGTGTCAACATGCTATTAGCATGAATGCTACTGTATGTAACTATATTTCCTGTATTTGATAATTCGATGCTAAAAACTCACTCCCGTATCTCAGGTCAATACTGTCATCTAAATTTTGGGTGGACATTATTTATTTTCTGACAATATCTTGCACATTCACTTCAACGTGCTTGGTGTCAACATGCTGTTAGCATAAATTCAATGTAGCCACGTTTCCTGTGTTTGCTGATTTCTATGCTTCAAACTCACCCCTGTCACTCTCAGTCCTGTTATTCAAATGAGAAAGTCGAGTCAAGTTATTGGCAGTTACGAAGTTATGATAGAAACCGCGGTAAGCAAAATCAAGCTAGCTTGGCTGTTTCCACAGCCCCCGTCATGTGCACTGTTGTGGAAATTACAAGCCGACCTGTCTCGTAATTTGAGGTATCGGAGGGAAGATGCATCAAAGCATTATTGTAAAAAATGCAAGTTAGAGAGCGTTTCGACATCAGGCAATTATTTCACCGCTGTGAGACTAAATCACGACGCATGTGGCTTTGCTGGGTCGCGCCCCCGCCTTCCACCACCGCCATCCAGTCGCTTTCAATATCTCATCAGATTGAATTACAGCAGGGTGGTGCTCCAGTGAGGAAATGAAGCCACATGTGTGTCTCTCTCTTTGTGCATCAACTTCAGTCTATGCGCATTTCTAATGTCTTTCTCATGCTCGTTTACATCATTGTTAGGGGTTGAAAAAAAAGCAGCATGGGTGTTTGATCAATAAAGGGAGTAAATGAAGCTCTCCTTCATGAGATGGCCCTCTCTGGATAGTTGAACCTAGGCGCATAAATCTTGATTTCCCCCGCGGCTAATCCGATAACGGTCGGGCTTCGCTGGAAATCAAGCGATCATACTCCACCAGGTTACCGCCAAAGGAAATGGCCCGGCCCCCATGAAAGCATCGCTTCCTCTTTTTCAGCCGTCTGCCGGGCAGAGCGCTTCTTCAAATTGTGGTGCGGCATTAATAAAAAAAAATTAATAAATTTTCACACACCAAAAAAAAATACAATAACAGGCTCATGGGAAATATTTACACCATTTTCTGATTATATTTCTACGACCATTGGGCAATCACACTGATTTATGAATTTAATGTGCCAGTCTATGTTAGGAAAAAAAAAATTCAAGGCATTTATTAGATTTGTGGTGAAATTACCAGCTGGAGCGAACATCAATTGTAGAGAAACTTTAAAAACATCACAGCAGTGATGGTAAGGAATTTTGTCGTTTGCTCCTGGGAAAATTTGTTTGAAATGAATGATAGTCTTTATTTTATTTGTCATAAATGGTTTATGAAAAAAAAAAACAATCCAAGCAGTTTAGAAATAATAAAGATTATGAACATACTAACTGAACAAATTAATTTGACGTATGCCCTAAAATAAGCTTTTCCATAGGGGAAGTAAAAGTAAACAAATAAAGTGTTGGCAAAAGTATAACTAGGGCAAACTAAATGGCAGCCACGAAGGTGCCTCTCATAAATACATCTCTGATGTTCTAGTGGGCTTTTTCTGACATTTTTTTCCCCCCAGCAGATAAGGTTTTGTGCTAATGCTAACTGGTATTTGGAACTGTTCATAATTCACTTCCCCTTTATTCAGGGCTCAGTTGCAGCAAGATTGGTTATGTTGAGTTGAGAGGACAGTTAAACACAGTGGGAGGAACCAAACTGACAATTCGTGGACGAACTGAATGGCGATTAGAACCCACAAACGTAGACACACAAACAAAATACGTAATTAAAAATATTTATCTATGAACAACGGTGCACCGACAAAGTAGAAACAAAAATCGCTGGTCACGCCGAGCCAGGAAAAAACAAAAAAAGCGCTTGTAAAGGCAAGATAATAGTCAATCCGAGAATATAAACGAAATGACAAGAGTCCAATTTCAGCGAAACAAAACAAGCGCGAGCTCAAAAGACAAAATAATATCAATACTTATAAGCGAGAAACTCGAGCGCAAAAACAAAAATGACGAGATTGAGAGGTCTCCAAAACAACACTTGAGCATGAGCAGCAAACAAGGTCATTAATTTAAATCCAACAGAGACTTGGCGATTAGGAAGTCCTTAAATTCAAGGCTAACTGGATGAACACATTGGCAGCAGGTGTGCACGCTGGAGGAAAAGCCCTCCTCTGCCACCTGCTGGAGGCACACAAGAACAGGATCATGACAAAAATCACTATGCGCGTACACTTTTAAGTGTGAGTTAACAGATGCTAAATCAGGGGTGGGCAAACTTTTTGGCTCGGGGGCCGCATTGACTTTTAAAATTTGACAGAAGGGCCAGGTAAGCACGAGCTATGGTACATTAAAAAAAACTGCATTTGTTGACAGTCCATATCAAACATCAACAGAACAAAAGCATGAAAGTACGGTATTAATATACTTTTTTTAAATGACAAAAGTGTTGTTGATGACCTATTTTAGCCTGTGCATCGCTGCAGATGGGTTGTGATCAGACCAGTAGAAGTAGAGCGATACAGAGGTACTAGGTGGTCGAAAAGATTGCCCCGCCCCCCCATGTTCTGCAACTTCAAGTCAATGCGCCACCTGGCGGTGAAATGCCTGTCATGACAAGTCCAATTGAAATTAATGCAATCATTCACATCGAACCTTAATTGTGGACCAACCTTCGGCGGGCCGGATTAAAAAGACCAACGGGCCGGATTCGGCCCGCGGGCCGTAGCTTGCCCACCACTGTGCTAAATCAATCTGCACGCGTGAAAGCGAGCGTTTTATACGAGGCCATAGGGTTCATCCGAGAAAAGTGCTTCTCATTTCTCCCGCCGTCTGAATGCCTATTAAGCTGCTTTCAGCATTTCTCAACCAAAAGCAATCAAAGACGATGATTCCCAAAGACACAGATAAGTGTGTAAATGTCATTGAGTGAGTCCGGGGCTTTTCTTTTCCAAAGGAGTCTGCTCCCAAGAGGCTCCTCCTACACGCAGCTGCTCTCTTTTTGACACCATTGCCGTGCGGATATATGGCTTCACATGCGCAGCCCTCATGAGTCCGTATTGGGTTCGTGCAACTTTATTCTCCACACCTCGCCTTCGTCTATCCGCCATGCTTGTCCAATTGCTTTCTCATCCTATAAAGACTCAGGGGGGGGGGGGGGGGGGGTCCCAGAGGAAACTGCTTGTCGGCATGCTGGCTGGAGATCAAGCTGAGAGGCGGCAAGGCCAATGCAGGCTTTGGATAAAAGTGCAGCCGGACAAAAAAAAGACGAAAAGCGGCTCGGGTGGAGAGCAATCAGTGCCGCGGACAGCTCAGTGAGCCAAACGTACGATCTTTTGTGTATTATCATCTTTGAACAGTGCTCACCAATTATTCACTGGGCTCAATGTACTGGGAATTGCTTTAATTGGGATTTTTGGTTTATTTCTTGTCGTGCTGCAGCAGCTTTAGAATTACAGACCATATCTATATATCTGAATATCATATTGCTGGAGCCTGTCCCAGCTGACTTAGGTGAAAGGCGATTCGCCCCCTTGAACTGGTGGCCGGTTAGTCACAGGGCACATACAGAGACGAATAACCATACACACCCACGTTCATTGAGAACCGATCCTACGCTGCCCTACACGCATTTTAGGCGAGTGTGCCATGACAGCCTCAGTGGCAAATATCAAATAATATTCTACTGAACTATAGAATGAAACCAAAGGTCAAAAAAACGTTTTTTTTGTTTCAAACGTAAATTTGGCAAGCGGTACAGAGACAAAGGCAAGGAGACTGTTGACATTTGTCAACAAGTCCTTTCGCCAATCAGGACACAAAACACATAGCACATTAAAAAATAAAAAATAAAAAAACCCTTTCCTTTCAACAAAAAAAAAAAAGAAAACACCAAAGATGTGAAAGGTGAACCATGTTAGAGCAAGGATCCCCCCCCCCTCCCTCTCTCTGTCCCCCACTCACTCCCCCCCAGGGACAATTTAGAGGGCTCCATTCATGAGTTGGGGATGTAAGAGAAAACCAGAGTACAAACCCACTCCCAGAAAACCCACGCAGGCACGGGGAGAATACACAAACTCCACACAGGGAGGGCGGCGCCGGAATCGAGTGCTGCACCTCTGCACTGTGAAGCGGATGTCCTAACCATTCAACCACCGTGCGGAGATATAGCTATATCTATAATTTTTTTTTTTTTTTGGGAGGGGGGTGCATCTCTCCAATAAAAGATGATTCAATACATGGGGAGTGTTTATGATTCAAGGACGGTTGATTTTATAGTGGAACAATTTGGTTCGATTCGATGCACTCGCATCATTGTTTTTCATTACACCCCTATTCACTCGTGTAAACCATCTACCATGGTAATTTAAGGATTTGAAAAAAAATGGACAATAAGTCCCACTTTGTTTCCTTTTCGCTGAATTGAATTTGTGTTGTTTTGACGTCTCCAGATGGCCCGGTGATCTGGCGCATTCTGACCTACCCCCCAACGCGGCGAGCACTTCTGGTGGGCTGCGGCCTCCAGATGTTCCAACAGCTCTCCGGAATCAACACAGTCATGTGAGTTTCAAAAGAGTTTCTCCTTTCCCGTTTTGTTCTTGTTATCTTTCCGTCTGTGCCTGTCTCGCCGCCCCTTCGAGATGAACTATATTACCAAGGTCTGTAAACAATCTGGGGATGTGTGCTGTTGCCTGGCAACCGCCGGAGGAAAGGCAATAGGTTAAGTGTGTGCGTGCTCATCCTATATTATTATTAAAAAAAATACATTTCGACACGTGTAGTTCACATTGTGGAATGTTGTCGACACAAGTGCGTATGTGTGTGTGTATGTGGCTAAAATGAGAACTGGCGAAACTGAATGTGACAGACAGGCTAGCCGAGGAAAATTTAGGCTGCTGTTAAGAGAAGTGAAACATTGAAAGTCTGTCAATTGTCTGCGCACCTCTTTGAAGATACATTTATCTTCATCTTGACTCTCATTGTGACCAGCAGAACTCCGGGCTTAAGCTCCGCCTCTTTTCGCAGCAGGCGTTCTAAAGTGTCACCGCTGTCTGCGTCAAAAGAAATAAACTGAATTTTAGTCGTATTTATATTTTTGGGGGCCTGACCGATGAGTCAGATGATATGAACTCTTAAAAACAGCAACAAAAAAACCCCCCACAAAAAAAAACATCACAATGGAAGACAGAGATAATGACATTCAAACGTCCCTTTCCCAAAACTGACAAAAAATCTGAAGGGGGAAAATAAAAAATAAAAAAAGGGCAGATTTTTACTGATTTTATTCTCTGTTGTAAAGGTAAACAAAATAGTAAAGCACAAAGTATTGTTAAGCCGTCAAATGTTCTGCTCATTTTTCAATGTGTATGTAAAATAATTGCGATTAGTGATTCACAAATTCATTCTCATATTTAATCATATTTTTCATCATAAATGTAAAGCCAGTTTTTAAATAAGCATGTTTCGCCGATCCCTGTAGGCTACTAAAGTAATGTACAAACCCCTATTAAAAAAAAAAGGATGTGACTAAATATATCCTGTATGATAGATCATTTTATCACAGCTAAGCGATCACACACGATAACTCATTTCCTTCTATTGAATTTTATTAGTAATGTACCATTTAATTATTCACCAATTTCTGTCCAGCCATATATGAGCACATATGGAAGACCATGAATCAGTTGCTGTGAAGGGCATCTTGTATTTGTGAACATTCTGGACTCGGAGTAGTCACGCGTGTGATTATAAAAGACAAAAAAAAAAAAAAATTCTGAAAGAACACCTCTGGGTTTCATTATCGGATCTCAGCTTTGGCGCACTCTGTTCAGGGCTTGTATTTTTTTCCCTTTAATTGGCTGGGTCAGGTGCACCAAATTCAAGGGGAGGTGTCAGGAGAGGTCGTGTGAACTCAGTGCTCAGTGGTCGGTTATTATCAAGCTTCCCAACTGAGGTCTTCACTTTCTTCCCTGCAGACGGATATACCCTTACTCTGCCACGTATCACCGCCATGGGGTGCACTTCAAATATTTTGACACTGTCGCCCTGCAAGATAAACTATTGAGTGCAGAGGCTCGAAGGGGAAACAAAATCGATTAAGTGTGCCATCATGTGAATTTTGTGGAAAATTCACAGAAGAGATTTTTAGGGGGATGGACATTTTTGTTTCATCTGATGTGGAATTCTGTGAGTGAAAAAACAATTGTGTTCCCCCGCTGTCATCGTTCACACCACCAAAAAGTTTTTGTTGAATTTGCTCAATTTTATTTCGTCAAGTGGAAATAAAATAAGCTTGTATTGGCTCCTTAAAAATGTATCTTGATCCAGGTGATTTTATTTCGTGTAACCATTTGCCAAAATAAAATTGACAAAATTTGACACAAAGAAAACTTTCAAACCCAGAAGAGATTTTGGGGGGAAGGGGATAAAGGGCTTTTTTTTAAAAATATGACAATATGTGGAAGAATTGTGTTCCCCTGCTGTCATCTTTCACACCAATGCTAAGTCGCTTCCAACACACCACCAAAAGGTTTTTGTTGAATTTGCTCAATTTTATTTTGTCAAGTGGAAATAAAATAATTTTGTATTGGCTCCTTATAAATATATCTAGATTTATATGATTTTATTTCATAGACCCATTTTTTAAAATAAAATTAACAAAATTTAACCCCCCAAAAAACCTTTCAAACCCAGATGAGATTTTTTTAGGGGGGATGGTGGGGGGGATAAAGGGCTTTTTGTTATCTGACAAGATGTGGAATACTCATGTTCCCCTGCTGTCATCTTTCATGCCTGTGCCAAGTCGCTTCCAACATGCCACCAAATAGTTTTTGTAGAATGTGCTCAATTTTATTTTTGTCAAGTGGAAATAAAATCGTGTATAGGCACATTAAAAATGTATCTTGATCCAGATGGTTTTATTTCATGTAACCATTTATTGAAATAAAATTTACTAAATTCAACAAAAACAAGAAAAAAATGTAATTACTTTTTTTCAGTGTATGTGGCAGAACATCTGAAAGTTTTTGTTGCGTTTTGAACTCACATTTTTTTCGATTTTGGGAGAGGGTATTTCACCACATTCTTTTTAATGTTCATTTGCAAGAAGCCTAATCACGCCAAAACTCCTCCTCCTCTTCATTCTGAAGCCAAATATAGACAGTTTTAATGAGGAATGTTCTTATCATCGCTCTAATCACACACACACACTCCACGCTCTCATTTGCTTAATACACAGCGGGCAGATGTCCTTAATGAAGCAGCACGTTTCAGATTCGATGTGCTCAAACGTGCAGAACACAAATGCAAATATTCGGTGAAGATGAATAAGCCTGGATGTACAACACCCAGAACTTTTTTTTTTTAATTAGAAATATATTTATGTTGAGAGGGAAGAAATTTAATCTGTGCTGTATGTTACACATACAGTGCATTTGGCAATAAAGTTTATCCAATCAACCAAAAATCAAGGCCACACTTTACCGATATGAAAAATACTTTTGTTAGGACATTGGTTTATTTTTAATACATTTTTGAAAAAATATATATATGTTTTTCTCTCATCAGGACTCAGTTTTGATAGATACTCAAAGACTCAGGTGCAAAAAAAGGGTTGGTTTATTATTACCTTTTTTTTCTCACTTTTTTGGGCCGGCTGGAACGGATTAATGGCTTTCCAAAGCATTTCAAAGGGGAAAATTGATTTGCTATACAAGTAAATCCAGTTTTGAGCTTTGTCACAGAACAAATTAAACTCACATTTGAGACCACTGCAATATTTCATTGGTTTAGCTAAAATTCCTCCTAAATGTTTTTTGTTCACAAAATCCGCCACCCCGGCAAAAAAACAAAAAACATTTTGATGGTTTTGACTCAATTTAATGACGTTTCCCAGCCTTGTTAGTTATACAGTACCACAAGCAACCTTTTTGGACCATTTATCAGAATTTGGACCAAAAATAAAACAAGCACAGCTAATTGGTCCCTGTCAACCGCCGAGGGAAATATCAGTCACGCACTTTCCATATAGTTTGTAAATGAAATCACTTGCAGTTATATGGAGTTTTAATGGCAATTTTCATGTTGCCGGCTCCCGATCAGGGCCAGGAAATTGCATTGTTAGGACCCTCACGTACAGTTCTCTACCCAGAGGTTAGATATGTATTTACACATATGAATATATATGCGGTTGCATGCTGATATTTCACAGCATTGTGCATACACTTGGGGGAAAAAAATAGGTCACTTCGCGAGATAAGATTCAATATGCCCTCATAAGCACACAATTGAGAAAAAAAACAAAAGGTTCTCACTCACCAGTCTGTCGCTCTCATCTGTCTCCTTCTTGCCTCCTGGGGCCTGTTTTGGTTTATTTGGCATTAACGTGCAGGAGTATATATCCGTGCTTCCAGACTTTGTTTTTCCCAATTTTTCCTCCTGCTCTGCTTCTCTGTGTGGCTGGCAGGTACTACAGCGCCACCATCCTGCAGATGTCGGGCGTGCGGGATGATCGGCTGGCCATCTGGCTGGCGGGACTCACCACCCTCACCAACTTCCTGTTCACTCTGCTGGGAGTGTGGCTGGTGGAGAGAGTGGGCCGGCGGAGGCTCACCCTGGGCAGCATCGCGGGTAAGACGGAAACAAAATGGCCACATTTTAGTCGGTGTTTTCACGTGACAACACTGAAAGTAGTCAGTGTACAACTTGTCGTCTCAAAACAACTCAACACACAACCATTCAACCAGCGGCAACAAAAGTGAGTGCACCCCTGAGTGAAACGTACACCTTTCACCCCCCCCCAACCCCCGCCCCCAACCCAGGCACGTTTCTCGGCTTGTGTTTGCTGGCAGTGGGCTTCCTGCTGTCGGCTCAGCACAGTCCTGCTGTCACCTTCCACCCGTTAGACCCTTCCATGGCCAACACTACTTGCCTCAAGTATCGGTGAGTATACGCACAAAAAGGGACTACTGAGCCAAAATTACCGTATTTTTCCGCACTATAAGGCGCGCCTAAAAGCGTTCAATTTCCCCAAAAGCTGACAGTGCGCCCTATAATCCGATGCGCCTTGTATATGGTGTCACAGAATCTTTATATTCCCCATTGAGTTGTTTCCATGTTCGTATTCCGATGCCATCTAGTGGTGATGATTAGCAGGAAGCAATCGTAACCTAAAAGCGTTCTGACCGACACAAATTAACATGTGCATTCGCCAACATACATTCAAACAGACAACTACTTTGTGAGCTCTGCGCAGCCATTATGAAAGAAGATAATACCAAAGCATAGTTAACAATTGACTAAAAGACGGAAGAAGAAGACAAGCAAGACTTCTAAGGATATTCAGACCTTTGTGGATGTGAGCCTTTTTGTTGTATCAATTGTCTGCATGACTTTTGTCTTTTATTTATTGTTTTGGAATGCCATTTGTATTTATGCCAAGGAATCAACCCTGTATTTTTATGGACTTTGTGTCATGCTTCATGCTACATCCTGAGGGAGCAACATATGGATCAACATTCTGATTTCTTGGATGTAGCATTTTAAATATTCTGGAAAGCGCTTTGTTACAGCTGCTGCGGTTGTGAAGGTTCGATATTGTATTCCCTTTAGTGTAGCTCTATCTAGTGGATGCCTAACACAACTGCAATCGGGGCTCTATATAAATAAAGCTGTATTGTATTCTCTTTAGTGTAGCTCCATCTAGTGGATGCATAACGCAACCGCAACCAATTATGATATTTTGTGCGCTTTATAATGAAGTACGCCCTCCATATGAAAACGTTTTGAAATAGGCCATTCATTGAAGGTGCGCCCTTATAATCCAAAGGACCTTATAGTACAGTAAATACAGGTAGTTGTAAAGCGCAGACTGTCAACTTGTTCAAGCTGAATAATCGTCCCTCTCAGTATAATTCTTCCGTTTTGCTTCAAAGAGGTTCCAAGTCAAATCTCCTTTCAAGTGTGTCATTCAATGGGGGAAGAACTGGACGCCCTTGTTGCTCTCGCATGTACGGTGGTCACTGCCCGAATGCGTGGGCTCGAACCGTTTGTAGCAAAGTGAAGTCAGTGAAGCCGCAGCGGTGTTCTAAAAGCACTCATCTCTTTAATTTGTTGCCATCTTCATCTGTGGCTGTGCGCGCGCGTGCATGCGTGCGTGCGTGCCTGTGTGTGTGTGTGTGTGTGTGTGTGTATGATCGTGTTGCAGTGAGTCCATTAGGTAGTGGTGTTGGGATTGTTGTCTTGATGAAAGAGCGTTGTTGCTGCGGGGCTTCATTTTATGCCTAAGTGAGAATAAATTGCAACAAAAAGGGCATCTCATATTTTTATGAAATTGCGTGAATGTGCATGTATGTGCATGTGTGTCAAGGATTTAATGAAAACCAATGTGGAATCTGAAATTTGTTTTTCATTTCAAAGATTTGAGGGCAGGGGATCAAATCAAATCATTCCGTTTGAAAATGGGCTGTCCTTGATTTGTATCACACCCTGTGTAGCGAGATACGTATCAAATTGAAGGAGATAGATCGATAGACATGAGCCATAAACGAACCAGATGGTAATCGGATCCCACAAATGTCGACTCAGACCAACGACGGTACAAAAAAATATTTACAAAGTGCTCACAGAAAGCGCTAGCAACACAGCACCAGGAAAAGCCAAAATGGAGGGGGAACATGCTATCGGCAAGGTAATCTTTAATCCCGAAAAATACACATAACGAAATGCCAAAAGTCCAATGACACGAAACTTAAACCATCCAATACTAGCAAGAAAACCCAAATACTTACATTACAATAAACTATCGGACCAAGAGCGACAAAAATGACTGTGGCGTCTAGAAAATATCTCTTGACAAACAAAGTCTGGGACACTTGACAGTCCTTAAATAAAATGCCAGGCTTGATTGTGAAGGAGAAGCAGGTGCACCGCTTGAGAGGCACGCCCTCCACTCCAGCTGGTGCTCAAAAACAATTCTGATTAGGTGTACAAATATGTATGTGCTAATTGCCGCAGATAAGTTTCGCTTGTCAAACCTGGCTGGCTCTGTCCAGCCAATCAGAGGACGGAAAAATGCTGAAAAAAAAATTGTGACTAATACAGTGGCAAACAATTACAAAAAGGTCATATTTTTATATATAGTGCTCTCTACTTTATAAAAAAAACATCAAGACAACATTTGAGAGTTTTTGTCAATTCACTACACAGAGAAGAATGTCACAATTCCCTCTTCAGAAATACAGTATAAGCTCTTCACAGAGGATAAACATGACTGAGTCCTATTATTCTGTTATCTGCCTGCGTGTGTATGTTGTTTCATGGAACCAATATTCTTCTGATTGGGGGAAATTTTCACCGCCAATCCAGGTTATGCGAGCCCTGCATTCTGGACCCCGCCTGCGGCTTCTGCTACCGCGAGAACGGCTCGGCGCTGCTCACCTCCTCCTGCGTGCCGGTCAATAGGGCCTCCACTGAGCAGGCGGCGTGGGGCAGGTGAGTCACAGGATGAAGGTGTGTCTGGTGTGTGGAAGGGTTTTAGACGCAGCACTCTGTGGGAAGAGGGGGAGGGTTTCCTTCATGTATACGATATAAAGATACAATCAATGTGCTTGCTAGGTGTTCTAATTCCAGCCAAATGAGAGAGCACACTTACTGGGCCTACAACTACTGCCCCACCTCCTTCTCATGGCTCGTCTTACTCGGATTATTGTTCTACCTGGCTGCTTTCGCGCCAGGTAAGACACAATGAATTATATAATCGCATTAACCTCGCAGCTCTTTTTTTGCAGCTTCATCTGAATACGGCTGTCCCATAAAAATGTGGAAGTAGCAGTAAAAGGGCAGTGAATGGTTTTCAGACGCACTGTAAGATGTTTCTTCACTCAAGGAATGGGTCCCATGCCGTGGACGATCAATTCTGAGATCTACCCACTGTGGGCCAGGAGCACGGGCAATGCGTGTGCAGCCGGAGTCAACTGGACCTTCAACGTTCTGGTCTCGCTCACCTTCCTCCATTTGGCACAGTACTTCACCTACTATGGTCAGCTTCTAAAAACATATTTAAAATTGTTATTATCATTAACAAATGAGATTTTGAATGATGGAAATATATTTAGATACTGTACATGGGAACGGCTACCTATGCCTCCTACCTGTGACAGTTATCGGCGGGATTTTTCCTCCCGGCACAGAAGGGAATTGACCTTTCACAGTACTGACAATTGATCCATTATTGGAATTATCGGAGACACATTCTGAGATGCCCCGTGGCTTTGATAATTGATCTTGAAAAAGGTGAAAGAAGAAAAGCACCTGCCGTTGCACTTCTCCCGAGTCTCCCCACTCATTGAAGTGCTGCCGCAGGCCATCTAAGTGAAAAAATTATTAATTAATTTAAAAACACATTTGTTTGATGGTCTGAAAATTAAACCAAAAACAAATTAATACATTGAAAATTGAGATGAAATAAATTGCCTAGATCAGTGATTCCCAACCTTTATTGAGCCAAGGCACATTTTTTTAAGTTTGAAAAATCACACGGCACACCAACAAACAGAATTGTCACAAAAAGAGGGTATGTTTGGCAGTTTCTTACTTTTTACCATCTAACAGAAGGTCATTTATTTGTTCTTGCTGTCACTGTAAGTTGCTGGCATAGATAACCTGACAAAGACACATTATTTGTTGTTAATAAATCGTTTTCATACCAATTATGTGAATTTTGATTCGTTCCCGCGGCACACCGTTAGAGCCCTCGCGGCACACTAATGTGCCACGGCACGCTGGTTGGGAATCACTGGCCTAGATTGACGACTACTTTATGGAACACAAAACGTTTGTTGTTGGTAAAAAAAATTCCTGCGGTTCTTGCTATAGCTGGCTAGCGAGACAGATAAATAGATGTCTATGACCATCATGATGCTGCGTGTTTAATTTGTTGGGTTTTACAGCGGGGAATATAGAGATTGCGTCTATTTCATTTAACTTCTGTCAGAGTGTTCATTGTATGAGCGGAGGGGAGAATAGCCTCACAAATAGCCACACAAAATCTTTCTTTTTGGCAAAACATCTGCAATGGTTCTTGCTATAGCTTGCTAGCTTGTTAGCTCGCTAGAGAGCTTGCTAGCTCGCGAGGTAACTAGCTCGCTTGCTAGCTAGCGAGCGTGTTAGCTAGTACCTAGCTAGCTAGCTTATCTAGCTAGCTAGATAAAGATAGATAGATAGATAGATAGATAGATAGATAGATAGATAGATAGATAGATAGATAGATAGATAGATAGATAGATAGATAGATAGATTTCTATGACGATCATGATGCTACATGTTTAATTAATGTCATTGGGCTCTACAGCAGGGAAACTAGAGATTGTGTCAGTGTGTTCATTGTACGAGCTACGTGTAGAACAGTCTCTCTAAGTATTTCAGAGTCCGTCTACTGAGATGCCCCTCAGCATGTTTTTCCATGTCTCCTTCTACAAAGGTGTTGAAGGAAAAAAAGAGTTACAAGACAGTCACATTGTGTTCTTGCGTCGACGTGCCGTGACATTTATGTCCTTTCTTTTGGCGGCTTCTCCCTGCAGGGGCGTTCTTCCTTTATTCCAGTATGGCCTTCCTGGGCTTCATCTTCATCTACGGGTGCCTGCCCGAGACCAAAGCTCGCCGGCTGGAGGAAATCGAGGCGCTCTTCGAGAACAAGCTGTGCTCGTGCGGCGCGTCCGACTCGGATGAGGGGCGTCAAGTGGAATACATCCGGGTCAAGGGGTCAAATTACCATCTATCGGACAACGACGCATCTGACGTTGATTAGACGTTTTGTCACATATGTTAGGTTGCTCTTGATTTGTTTCAAATGTGAGCTGGGAGCCTCCTTGTGAATGTTTTACTTGTCAGCTCCTCCACTGAATCGACGGCAAATTTTGAGACAAATCTCAAGCTGTGCACCACAAATATGTCAAGTGAGGACATACTGTAATCGAAAAACAAAATATGCGGTGTGTCTTCCTCTTGGAGACTTGATCAAATAATGCTCACAAAGTTAATCGACATTGAGTCAAATCAAGTTAGTCTTTTGGGGGGGAGGGGCATAATGTCGCTCAAGCTTTGTAGTATATAGCACCCTCACGTCTTATTTATTTGGAGTGCCTCGCAGCTTCTATTTTTCCAGAGACGGAGTGAGAGTGGTCGGCTGAAAACAGCAAAACTAGTAGCACTCAACATGCTGTCCCTTCCGGAAATGTGAGGAGCTCATTTCTTGCAGTATTTCATCCGACAGTAAAGATAAACGTGCCTGTGTTTTTTGTGACAGTGCCTCGTGGCCGCCCTGAGTCCAAAAGTTGCGTATGATCCTTTTTTTTTTTTTTTTACGTTTGCTGGTCATTTGTGATTTTTTTTTCTGTCTTCCACCACAGCCTTATGTACAAACAGATCAAATTCATATGATCGTCACGTCATCATGACCCGTAGGTAGGATTTGGCGTATTCCATTTTCCAAGTGTGAAAGTACGCCTGTTTTTATGGTGAACTTGTTACGCTTTAAGACATTTTCCAAAAATGTGCTGTGCATAAATGTGAACGATTGTACTGAAATAAATATTTGAAAACAGTTCTTAAAGATTCAATGCAGTTGCATTGAACTTAAAGTGAAATACAACTTTCTTGTACTTTGCAAATGTTTTTTTGTTTTTGTTTTTAAAGTTTGAACCACAGTAACATGACGCACAGTTTGAACTTTCATCGTAATAAGTACACTGGCACAATCTAAGAAGTGGATCATCCTGAAAAATATTTCTAAATGTTTCTCCTCTAGTCTTGGCTTATAAACTACTTGTACTTCATAGTGGGGAATGAAAGTATCATCAAAATATGATTTGTGTATGTTTTTTTAAAAGGAAAAAAATCATTTTGTACACCCACCGGCGTGTTCCATTTCCGGGCTGTGCAATTTCTGACCAAATTTTGCTGTGATTGTTTCAGGCTGCACGTTGTGTCGCGTTAGCCTTTCAGCAACTGTGTTTCAAACTGTCCACAAACTGAGCAGTTGTTGTTCGTAATGTCGTGTTTCACGTGACTGTGCATTTAAACGGAACCCCACACATGACATTTGAAAAAAAATACTTTGTGCACACGATGTAACTGTTATGTACCCACGAAGAACTACGAAATAGTTACAACGTGCACACTAAGTAGCGCTGATCCCTTCTTGGACAAAACGGTAAACAAATCGAACGCACCTTCACAGACTCGCTTCTCACTGACCAAATCAGTCACTGTACTTCAAAACCCCACAAATTATTGCATCTGGCGTTTTTTAATTTTTATTTTCTACCAACATTAAGTAGTGATATTATGACAAAAAAGTTTTCATTTCGTATACATCCACTGATAATCACGTGCGTAACCCAGAGCGTTACAATACAATCGATCCGTCGTCCGAGTCTTACCTCCGCCAGGAAAGCGAGCTGGCGCTAAACAGGCTTTTCAAATGTTTCTCGGTGATCATAATTCCTTGCAATGTCAATCTTTTCATGATGTCCTTGTAACTTATCCCAAGCTTTTAAAAAATCGATCACGCCGTCCCTGTATATAATGTACCTTTGCTTCGATCTTTCAACTTTGAAAGAAGGTGCACTCGATTTCGCGTTATATTGACCCGGAAGAGGCCACGACGACTTCGTGCGCACTTTCTATTTTGTACACACGATGAAGTAGTCCATACGCACGAAGTAATAATTAGTACCCACAAAATGGTTCCCCGTGCGTACATAATAGTTACAGCACGTACACATGTATTTTTTGTTTGTTTTTTAAATGTCAATGTTGGGCTCTGTAGCAGATCCGTACATTTCAACACTTTTCGACCAAGTATAGAAAGACCAATAGAGTGATGTAAAGTGTATTTAATTGTCTGAGTTGTAAAATGTTTTGCTAGAGTTTATATTATATTATGTGTGTGGGGAAATAAATAAATGAGTGAATCAGTCGTGCGTTTGGGGCTTCATTTCAGGGTTGCTCTGACAACGGGGAGTTAACACAAAGCGTTTAATTAGAACAACGTACACAGATCAGGTATGTTTTCTTGGCCTTATTATCATTCCACATTCTTTCTCTATTTGAGCAGGAACAAAATGTCGGCTATTTCCGAGAATGATTCCCACCTCCGCCTCCTTGCTACATTTAGGGCTTTTTTTTTTTTTTGTCTGACGGACCAGTTGAGATAGCTGTTCGCAGACCGGCAACCATTTTTTAAAAACTGCTTTTAAATTGGCGGTTTGTCATGTTTTTGCGACAGCATGCACAACAGCTTCCTCCCCGCGTCACTCTGGAGATAATTCTGGGGGGAGGGGGGACTTCTCTTGTCACAATAGCTTCATCTTCGAAAATTCGGGAGTTATGGCTGCATCTAAGCTGCGCGTTTGATATACGTGCTCGTCAAATTGTTCCAATTACTTTCTGTGTACTTCTTTTTTTTCCTTCATTGCCGCATTCGGTTTATTTAAACCTTCCAGCCAATGTTTAGAATGCGGATTCCCGTTGAACAAAGAGTCGCGCACATTGCCGCCACGTCTGATGACGTAAATATGGGCAAAGGTCGCCGCTGGTCGTGATTCTCTCATCATACACTGTTATCACCAAGCCCTACTTTTGTGCCCCTTTGGAAGGTAATCGACGGGGTGGGTGAGGTGGTGAGGGTTGGGTGGGGTTTTAGTTATTATAATAGTATATATCTGTCTCTGTACCAAATGGGCCTTGGCCCGGTCTGTGGCTCGGTTTTTGGGGGCCACTGATCTTAGGGGTCTTTCTCCTGCATGACTACTGAGAAAAATGACATACAGCATTGAATGGTATTGTAGTATCGAACGCATGATGTGTCAACCATACGGTCCGCGGGCCGGAACCGGTCCCAATGAGGTTCGATCAGGCCCCCAGGATAATTTAAAAGTGAAAAAAAATGCACAAACGACACAGAATTAATATTTTTAATAAGGTGCAGTTCATGGAGTGTCCGCTAGGGGACACACTGTTTTGATCAGAGAAGAAGTCAACAACAGTCTCAGGTCTGACAGACCTGTATATGCAATGCATATACAGTATGTGAATGACAAAAGTAAATGGCACATTTGTCTAAGGAAATCTAAGGTGCTTCATGAAATGTTTTGTAAAACATATGTTCATTAAATTTCAACATTTTCCGAATGTTCTTGTGCTTCTTTAGACCAAAACAAAGGAAAGACATCCATCCATCCATTTTCCGAACCGCTTGATCCTCACTAGGGTCGCGGGGGGTGCTGGAGCCTATCCCAGCCATCTCCGGGCAGTAGGCGGGGGACACCCTGAATCAGTTGCCAGCCAATCGCAGGGCACACAGAGACGAACAACCATCCACGCCCACACTCACACCTAGGGACAATTTAGAGCGTCCAATCAGCCTGACATGCATGTTTTTGGAATGTGGGAGGAAACCGGAGCACCTGGAGAAAACCCACGCAGGCCCGGGGAGAACATGCAAACTCCACACAGGGAGGCCGGAGCTGGAATCGAACCCAGTACCTCTGCACTGTGAAGCCGACGTGCTAACCACTGGACTACCGGGCCGCCCAAGGAAAGACATGTTATTTTAATTATTTGTAGCAGATATAATTTGATATAATTTTAATGGTCCTGCCCGCTTGACATCTACCGAGGCCGTATGTGGCCCACAATGTGAAATGAGTTTGACACCCCTGGTCTAACGATAAAATTTCACCTTTTATTCCAAGAATTGTTATTTTACTCCGGTAATTTTACAGATTTTGCGCAGAGTCATCTGCAAACTGAAATTGTCTGAAAAGAGTTGGATTTCTTCTTTCTCCAAAAGGGGTTGCCTCCCTCCAAGCTTTGCTTGGCCCTCTTCAGGAGCTTCTGTGAGGCCAGGGTGCCCCCTGGCGGATTCCTGCTGTAGCGACACAAAAGGTGGCGAGGAAGCTGTGAGCGAGCGGCACTGAGTGGGCAACACTGAATTTCTCAAATGTGGACTCGTGGACGGTTTGAGTGTCAGCATCCCTTTTCTCGCTGTTGCCTTTCTTGCATGCACAAATCTGTGAGCTACTGGCGCTCGCCTCTTGAGAAAATCATGTCATCTTTCAAATAAGGGTCTCTAAGGTGGATCCATTGAACAAAATTCTGTCCTCCAGACTGGGCACGATCGACGTCCTTCCTGCTCCCACCACTGCTGTAGACATGAGTGACAGAAGCTGGGACTACATGACACTACCACAGGATCCTTGAAGATGTCCAAACAGGTCGGACATTGGAGATGGTCCTCCACTCTTCTAGCCATGGTCCCTGCGAAGACACTGGATCACTCTGCGACCTTCCAACGTCCCTTGTGAGGAGAGCCACAGTGCGTTTCCCTAAGTCACAAGTGAAGGAATTGCAAGACGTTGAAAATTTGCCCCCAAATTATTTTCCTGCTTTGTTGAGCCAAGCTACTAGCTTCCGGCTTGACGGCGGCAAACAAACATGTTGTGATCTGAAATCACACACACAAGCGCTTTTTTGCCACTTGCTCACAAACAAACAAACAAACAAACGGAACATTTCAATTCAACAAGCTCGACAGAATAAAACCAAAGAATCCGACACAAAAACACTGCGACAACGTTTCCGCATAATGCTACGGACAGCCACAGGAGAGGAAAACAAAAGCAATCCTGAAAAGCTAACTTGCTCAAAAAAGAGCTGGAAAGAAAACGGCAGCTTACCTGTCCTGCTTTTTATTCAATGTGCAGAGAGAGACGGACCCCCCACAAAGAGCTCACCTACATGGCAGACAAACCAGTTTCGCCACACGGCAAAACTGGTGACACAAATGATGAAGTGAAATGAACAATGAAATGACAAAATGAACTTAATGTTGACCTCAGCTTCTTTGCCTCATGGAAGAGCTGCCCTGGGACAGTAAGAATCTTTTTTTTTGTGCATTTTGCTTTTGATTATTTAGAGCCTAGAAATAGAGATGGATGCCCCGATGGGCGACTGGTTCGCACATCTGTCTCACAGTGCAGAGAGGTGCAGGGTTCGATTGCAGCCTTCCGATGTGGAGTTTGCATGTGCTCCCCGTGCCTGCGTGGGCCCCCCCCCCCGAGTACTCCGGTTCTCCTACATTCCAAAAACAAGCTCCACAAGCCAATCATCCAACTGCGCCAGAGCAGACTGTCCAACAGCGCCGTCATCTCCGCTAAACAAACGGGGCTGTGAAAAATGCTGCCCATTATCGGCGCAAAAAACACAAGCGCCCCGGGGGCTGTCCAGACACGACAGTCAAATCGCGCCGCCATTCCTCCAAATCAAAATCAGCGCTGGTACACGCGTGCTGCCGAGAAGGCGCAACCACAAAGCACTGATTCTTCTCCTTTGACAAATGCCGTAGCCAAAAAATAGATGGTTGTAGAAAATAGATAGATTGATAGATGTAATAGTGATGGGCAAATTGACACGAGGCTTCAAAGCATGCGTTAGGTAAAAGTGGGCGTGGTCAATGAAGTCTCGTTTCAAGGTAGCTATTTTGGCGTTGTGAAATGCTAATGTTGAGTTGCTTGTCACGAAGACATTAAAAACATAAAGAAACAGTGATGTCATTTTTGTTTGATGGATGGCCCGTCTTATCTGCGACAGCCAATCACGCCATGATGGAAAAATAAGGTTCGGTATGCAGGCTTGTACGCGACGAGCACGTTATTGCGAGAGTCCTGCACATTTTTACAAAGAGTGGCATTGTGTAATGTGGCAATACATGTCATGTGTTTTTTATTTTCACGACGTGATTCTCTCCTGAAATGACATAGGTGTTGAAATGGGGAAAAATGTGAAGAGGAAAACACCCGAAAATTGCGAATACTTGGGCGATCGTTTGAATATTTTCAGAGGGTGATGTGAGCATAAGTAAAGATGTCAACATAAATGTGCGTGACCGTTGAGAGCAGTTTTCGCACATTGTGTTTTTTGTTATTGTAAAGTGTCCTTGGGTGTCTTGAAAGGCGCTTATAAATAAACTCTATTATTATTATTATTATTTAGGTGACGTTAAGATTCCCACATGACGGGTTTAGACTGTCATCGTACGGCATGTGAGGAGGAACATATTTCATTTGCGTCTGCAACTCGAGCCATTTGAACCGTTTTACTTGTAAATTCTGGAGCAGACAATTGTTCAACCCCTTCAAAGCGATATATCAGCCCATCCGCCATATTGTATGTGACTTTAATAGTAGCCATAAATTAGGCAAAAATCATCTCCAAATTGAGAAAGAATAACATCATGTATTTTATTTTTTTTACAGTGGGACGCTTACTTTTGAGTCCAATAACTAAGGTGTATCCCAAGGGGCCTAATTTAAGCTTTTACAATTGCATCGCCACGATCTTGGATGTCGGGCAAAGGTGATGCAGCTGTTTGGTTTATTAATGACACAAGTCATGATGGCGTTTGACGAATGCTTTAATAGCATGAATCGCAACTGACAGTAACGATGGCAAGCCGCACCTTGCCTCTTGGGTTATACCATTTTAACTAGACCGGGGGTGGGGGGATAGTCCCCAAACATCTCCCCTTTTATAATTCAACACAATTAATAATAAACAATATTAGCTTTTCTATAAATCGAGTCTTTGGGGTGGTTTCACTATCCGACCCCTGCTGGTCTTGTACCGTCCCTTTGTGTCCATGTGTGTCTTGCTCTCGTTCTCTTCCTTCATACCGTCACCGCCCCGACTCTCCTGTGGTTTGGGAGGTGTCCGGTTTAGTTCTGTTGGTCTTGTAGCCTCGTTTTGCTCCGTTCGTCTCTCAGCCATATTTTGTTCTGCTGGTCTCAGAGCCACCCTGTTACGTCTGTACAGAGTACCTTCTACATCCACTACATAGGATCGAGGGCCCGCCTGCTGGAGACACACACCTCTTCTCCATCTCCCGGTCCGATCTCCAGGCAAAGGCTGCATCCTTATTGGTTGGCCAATTTTTAGTTCTGGCAGATCTCTAGCCGATTTGTCATACCACATCTTGGCTGTTTGATGCTTAGACTTCAACTTCTCCGTAACACACGTCACTATGCATGGCTCCAATAGACTCTCAGAAACAGGAAGTGGCGTTTTCAGACGACGGGCCATCAGCCTTTGGGCCGGACTGTAGTCCATGTTGTCCGAAGGGGTATTCCTCCACTGCAATACCGCCAACCAGGGATCCGAGCCAGCACCAGCAGCTTTTTTACACAGATTCTTGGCCACTTTCACAGCTGATTCAGCCTTGCCATTTGATTTGGGGTGTCTCGGTGAGGACATAACATGTTCAAACCCCCATTCTTTTGCAAATCTTCTGAATGTGTCATTCTCAAACTGTGGCCCACAGTCAGTGATCACCCGGTCAGGCTGGCCATAGCGAGCAAATTGTGACTTACACTTCAGAACTGTGGTTTCCGCTGAGAGGTCAGGAAGCTGTTCAATCTCCCAAAAATCGGAGTAATGATCCACTATCATCAGAAAGTCTCGCCCCGCTTGTCTGTATAAGTCCATGCTTAAAATTTGCCACGGCCGAACAGGAAGTGCATGCGACATCATTGTCTCTTGTTGTTGTTTGTGTGCATACTCATTGCACACCGAGCACTGGCCAACAAAGTCTTTAATTTCCCCCCGCATATTGGGCCAGTACAGCGTGTCTCTTGCCTGTCTGTAGCACGCCTCTCCTCCTATGTGACTGTTGTGTATGCGGTTCAGCATTTCCGTCCGTAGTAATCTTGGGATTATGACTCTTTGACTTTTGTAAAGTATTCCATCCTGTGCACTGATTTCATCTCTGACCGACCAATACTCTCTGATGGCTCCTTGTGTTCAGGCCACCCCTCCATGACCAAATCCTTCAACATTTGAAGACAGGTGTCACTCGCTGTGTGGTCTCTGATTTGTGTCAAACGCTGATTAGTGACGTTCAGGTAGTCGGCTTGATGAATGTCTTCAGCTTTGTCTTGCGCCCTCTGTAGCATGCACACAGACTGCCGATAATAGGCCTCATTGCCTGTGTTGACTGGAACTGTGGCTCTGCTAAGTGCATCGCTGATATGCATGTCGGTGCCCGGTTTGTATGTTACCTTGAGATTGTAGTTTTGCAATGCAAGAAACATGCTCTGGAGACGCTTCGGAGCACACAGGAGAGGCTTGTTGAAGATAGCGATGAGCGGCTTGTGATCTGTCTCTGCTGATATTTCTTCTCTGCCGTAGAGGTAATGGTGGAATCGTTGACATGCAAACACGATGCTCAAACACTCCTTTTCAATTTGAGCGTAGTTTTGTTCGGTCTGCACGAGATGCATAGCTAACTGGTTGGCCATTCTGGAGAAGGCAACACCCAAGACCCTTCTGGCTGGCATCACTTTGTACGGTGACAGCCTTTATCACATCATAGTATTTCAACAGTGGTGCTGACGTCACAAGCCTTTTGATTTCCTGAACAGCTGCATCATGCTTAGGCAGCCAGTGAAACATGACATCTTTGTCTAGAAGCCTTCGTAGGGGTTCACATATTTCTGACAGGCGTGGAAGAAACTTCGCAAGGTATGTAACAAACCCAATAAATCTTTGCACCGACTTCACATCCGTGGGGTGGGGCATCTCCTGAACTGCCCTGATCTTCTCTGGGTCTGGGTGGAGACCGTCGGATGACAAAACATGCCCATGAAACTTGACCTCCCTGACCTTAAACTGTAGTTTCTTTAGGCTGAGTCTCAGTTTGATCTCCCTGCATCTTTCCATCAGCGCGATTAGTTTTCCGTCGTGGTCCTTGATCGCTTCCGCATCTGTCTCCCCGCATCCGACAATCAATATGTCGTCAGCTATTGGTTCGATTCCAGTAAGCCCTGACAATAGCTCATCTTGTTTGCGTTGATAGACCTCCGGAGCGACCGACACGCCAAACGGAAGTTTTAGCCATCGGTATCTTCCCCATGGAGTCCAGAACGTCGTCATGAAGCTGCTCTCTCTGTCCAGTTTACACTGAAGAAAAGCATCCCGTGCATCCACGAGCGTAAAGACACGAGCTTTCGGGAGTTTGTACAGCACGTCGTCAAGTGTGGGCATTTGGTAGTGCGAGCGTTTTAATGCTTTGTTGAGGTACTTTGGGTCTATGCAGATCCTCATTTTCTCTGGCTGCTTAACGATAACCATATTGCTGATCCACTCTGTTGGCTCAGCCACAGGGGTAATATGACCATCACGTTCATGTCTATCCAGTCGGGCTTTTACCGCTGTTCTGAGGGCCACTGGGACTTTTCGTGGTGAAGTTTGTACCGGGGTCACAGAACTGTCAAGCTCAAAGCGTACCTCTCCCGGGAGCGCCTGGACTGGGTCCGTGAACACATCTGAGAAAGATTCCCAGTTCTTCTGGGATGGTGAAATGCATTAGCCCCAACTCCACACTTGTTGAGCCCGACAGGAGGGGGCGCTGTTTGCAACTCACAACCTCAAAGTCTAAGATATGTCTTTTGCCGTGTACAACACATTCAGTTCTAAAAACCCCAATTGAGTTGAGCGTTTCTCCAGAATACAAAACTAGCTTGGTCTTGCTTGACAGTAGAGGAACGTTGGGCGCAAGCTTCCTCTTGTCTCTGATGCTCATTACATTGCACGTGGCCCCCGAATCCAACTGACATCTCTGGGGTGCTCTGTTTAATGAGAGGGTAGCGAACCATTTTCTTCCATGACCATGTACAGCACCAATGCTCTCCGCAGCATAGATATCATCCTGTTTTTCGTCAAACTGTGCGTCTTCCGTGATATTAACTCTCTGGTTGGATTGAACTTTTCTCATGCACACTTTTGCGAAGTGATTCAAAGTCCCACATTTGCGACATGTTTTTCCAAATGCCGGGCACGCATCCGCTCCCCGTTTGTGTGAGCCACCACAATATTTGCACTCGACAATGTCCCTTCTTCTCTCTCCATCTTTGGGTTCATACATGCCTCGCGTGCCCCGTTGCTGTTGCTTGTCTGATACGTGAATACTCTCTGAAATGCACTCTGGCGTCATGAGTTTCAATTTCATACCCGTCATTTCAGCCTACATATCAATGGCCGATCTTAGTGTCAGGTCTTTCTCCCTAAGTAATAATAATAATAATAATAATAGATTTTATTTATAAGCGCCTTTCAAGACACCCAAGGACACTTTACAATAACAAAAAACACAAAACAATACGGGTTGAGCAGCGGCAGCCAAAACGCGCCAGCGTTCACTCAACCCGAAAGTCAGAAAGAAACAAGGGAGGGAGAGGGGGCGTAGTAGTAGGCGTCTTCTCACATTTTCGTCAGTGATTCCAAGGACCAGCCGGTCGCGTAGCAGCTCTTCTTTTAGCTCTCCGTATTCACATGAAGCGGCCTTCTCGCGGAGTCTCATAACAAACGAATCAATTGGCTCACCGTCATCTTGCTTGCAGTTTCCAAACACGTATCTCTCGAATATTACATTCCGTTTTGGTTTGAAATAATTCTCCAACGCGTCCAATATCTCTTTCACGTCCTCCTGTTGTGCCGCAGACAGGTTCAGGTTGTGTTTGTACACATGGCGGCAATCGCCCCCCCCCATAAGTCTTCTCAGAGCAGCGGCCTGCACTCTATTGTCTTTATCTCCCAAACCGGATGCCAAAGAATAGTCTTCAAATTCAGCACGAAAGTTATCCCAGTTGTTTGCAACAGCTCCCGTCAGCTTCATCTCCTCCGGGGCTGGGATGCTAACGTTAGCCGCCATGTTGTCAGCCTCGTTGCTATCACGGTCGCGATACTGGACTCCCAACTGCGTGTTCCGCACACAATAAACTCACAGCTGCGACGGCACTAATCGAAAACAGCAGTGGGTAGGATCACTTCTGACACCATTGTAGCCGACTCTCTGGAAGGACTAGACTGGACACAAAATAATTTTTATGTGGGCTTTATTCCCGACTGAACAATGAGAAATTGTACAGCTTTAAGATGAAAGTCTGAGACGTAAAATGAATTTTAAAAGAGTTTGAAAAGGGATCTAAGAGATCAAAGAAAATCATCTAACAGATTAAAGACAATTACGCCACAATAGACAACAGCAGTGGCTTGCTTAATAGGGAAACAGAAATAAAATACATTATTTCCAAGCCACAATACTTCTTAGTGGAGAACAAATAATCACTACAACCCAATGTTTTGAGATGCAGCCACACTTACTCGATATGTTCCTGTGTGTTGGGTGTGTACAAAGCACGTGGACAAACACAAATGATCTCCCCTCTAAAGGACAGATAACACAGTTCATATAATTTCACAGTCAAAAAAACATATTTACATCTTATAACATTGCGAACACTTACGCTGTACAGCTGTTCACACGACTCACTAGTGGTAGATTTCAAACTCCAAACCAAACCACTCCAGATATTATGCTCTACAAATACCATTCAACTAATTAATCATCTGTCCAAAATTAACACCTAACATGCGTCATGGTAAACTAGTTACCAATTACCTGAATATCGCCAGGGTTACGACGACGATCATGGGTGTATCAAGTTGGGACAAGCAGTGGGCACAGTTCAGCGACTACCCTCCTTCACGTGCATGTCACCCTTACTGGTCAGATTCTCACACGCTGCATATGTTCCCGCGTGTTTTGATCTAGTGTGGCTCTTAAAGTGACAGTGCTACATTTGTTAAACAAGGAAGCTTTCACTACAAACGTCTAAGTAAGGTTCACCTGGGTACACCATGTTTGGTTTATTAATGACACAAGTCATGATGGCGTTTGACGAATGCTTTAATAGCATGAATCGCAACTGACGGTAACGATGGCAAGCCGCACTTTGCCTCTTGGGTTATACCATTTTAACTAGACCGGGGGGGGGGGGGGGTTGAATACCTTCAACTTGAATACCTTCAACTTGACAAGTTGAATACCTTCAACTTGACAATAATTTTCGGAAGTGAAGCGCCGTAACCAAATTATTCCGTTTTTTAAAACATTCCAGTGCAGCCGGACAAACAAGACAACTATGCAAAAAAAGAACTAAATAAAGACACCACTATGATTGCAAGATTTTTGCCCACGCTGTTTAAACTGCCGATTGCGAACAGTAATTGCGATGCGGCAAACAAAGCACAACGGACCCAAGACAAAGCAAACAAACAAAGCGAGCGCGCACGATTGAATCGAAAAGATAACTCCACATATCTGATAAAGAAAAGCGGACACAAACGTAGCTCACCATTCGGCCAGGCTGACGACGAAGTGGGTGTTTTATCATACTAAACAAACAGCGATGCCGATTTTTATACGTCGAGCGAACGGTCGCGTGTCAGTGGCAGCCCCGCCCCTCTTCAAGCACCAGGTAAACCCAACAAGCAACGTCACGTTTTGAAAACTTCTTCCAGTGTAGGTCTTTCACATAGTCACCTCCAGATTGATTAATTTATTGCATTTCAAAACAAAATATATCATGCGGTTGACTCCAAAATATTTTCCCATTTTTAACATATGTCAATAGAAGAAGTTATCATTTGTTAAAATGTTTTAAATGGTCAGTCCTACAATAAATAATGAATCTCACCTCATTCATTCCAATATGATCACTGAAAAGGTTAGCAGGGGATACCCGGCTTTTGGCTTGTTTTTAACCTTTCACGATGCAATGTAATGCAACGCATGATGTCACAACATCACAGAGGAGTTCAAACATATTTTATTTTATTTTTATTTTTTTCTCGTTTGCTTTTGTCTATTGTCAAATCTGCATTCCAAATGAAAATATATTCTTAATTGCTTTCCCAATGTGAATATAGATCAAGTCAATAAAATAATCAAGTAGGACTCTGAGGTAGCGTTCGTAAACAAAACAAACAAGGGGGCGGGGCTAAGCTAAAGCTAATTCCTTAGCGGCCACTATTGTCATTTCTAAAACAGGAAATGGTGCTTTCCTCCGCTGAACCGTCTTCAGAAAATCCTTGTTAATTTCCAGGCTCCATTAGTTCAGTTCTCAGTTCTCTTGGTGCTCATTTGTCACTTCATTGTCTTTTTAAGTAGAGTGGCAGATGAGTTAAGCGCTTGAGTCTGGTTTGTTCTTCGTGAGAGGAAATTGTTGTCTGGAATTTTTATTAATTCCCCTCAAAGGACCGTGTAAAAAATATTTTTGCTGGTATGACTATGGTTTATGAGAGTGAAAACCGCTGCAGTGACATTAACTGCAATCCAGGGCACAAGATAATTCACTCTATACGAGTGGGGTGTAAAAAGAGACATCTATGAGTCAAGATAGCGCAAAACTACCGCTACTGCACCGAACATAAGTGCTGGTGCAACAAAGAAAAGAATGTGGGCGCACCAGTGGAAAAAGTTAGTCTCGAGCCCTGTGAGCAATTGCATAATAAGAATAGAACAGAATAAATATTTATTGCGCACTGGGGGTGGGAATTAGTTGTTCTGAAAGCCAGAAAGGGACAGTGGTGACTGGAGTGGACAGGTTATCAGGTTTACAAGGTATCCTTATTTGTGCATGAAAAGGTTACATTTTGTGTCATGTCTGTGATCAGCTGCTATTCTACAAATGCAAACAACTGAATGACCGATCCTCCTTGAAGACTGATGCTGACAAAAATGACTCACTGTTTGATCATTTGTATTTTATTCAGAATCATATTCACGTGTTCTCACCTTCACATCAAAAGACAACGTTTCTGCGGTCCATCTCATCGCTCGTTAACTGACTTTATATAAGATAAGATATCCTTTATTTGTCCCGCAATGGGGAAATTACAGTCAGAATTCAGAGAGGAAAAAACGCTGGGTAGGGAGAGGGAAAAAAACCACGCTCGAACTATCCTCTTCCGAGGATAATTTAAGTCCAGGATAAAAAAAAGACCCTAGCACAGAAATAAGCACATGACAGTTACAACAAGTCACAAGACATAACATGTAATAATGTAATAAAGGGGGGATGAATGGGAAGGGGGGGGGGTTGAGAGGGGTAACCGTGACGCGGCCGAACAATGACCAGCTGCACGGATTCACACGAGCGCTCTGCATGTCGAACCACGTCACGGGGGGAAAAGAATCGGAGCGATGAAGACGGTGATAACAAGGATGTGTATGCGCGTGTGGTTGTCCAGTTGTGTATGTGTATGCGTGTGCAGGTCATAGCTGCATCGTCGAGGTCTGCTCATCGTGAAGACAGTCCTGGCTTATCAGTCCATGGCCGAGAAGGAGGGGGCGGTGGGGGGCCCTAGACTCCGTGCGTATTTCCATCCAGGGGAAAGGCCAGATAGCGTTGTTTGTTTTGGAGAGATGGCCGCCAACAATTCCAGACAGCCTTGAGTCCTTGGTCTGTATCTCCTCAGTGGCGCCGATCAGTCTGATCCAGAAATTCTTTCCGCAGCGTGGATTCCAACGTCTCCATGGTATTATCGATCGCGTGGAGTCGCTCCAAATCACAACAATATTGCGATTGAGCTCAGTCACCGCTTGAGTCTGAGTGTTGGACATTCGCGCCAAGCCATCCAGAGTGACCGGCAGCTTCTTCACTTCCAATAGAGCTGCTCCCGTCGGTTGAATTTTGCGATAGAACAGCAAGCTGCCAACACCAAACAGCAGCATACCTGTTATCAAAAGGCCAATAATGTAGATGTCTTCCACATCCTCCACGGACAGTACTGTCAGGCACACCGGTCTCCACTTTCTCCATGGATCCAGGGCGTATCCGGCAGCAAGTGTCCCCGGAGGGCAAGCAGGCTCCCCACTGCCCGCTCTTTTCGTTGAAAAATTTTTGTCAATTACATCGAGAGACCAGCCAACTAATTCCATAGTTAGTTCTTCGGATGAAAACACGGTAGGAGGCTAGGGAGAAAAAAAAAGTTGGACAAAAAGACAGCACGAGAAGACTAAGTGGCGAGCAGGGAAAAAAAGAAAGGTGGGGGGGGGGCAGGGAGCAGAGCAGAAGCGTCCGCCTTCGTCGAGAGCCAAGCAGAATGCAGATAATATGAACATTACTAAAACATTAGACAAAGTGCATGCATTGCTTGAAGTATTTTGGCACCAGTGCCTTTTTTTTTAAATACACGGACTACATGAAGATAAAACAGAAGACGTTACATACACTGAAATATATATTTGTATAATTACTATTGTAAAAACTTGAGGTCAGGAGTACCTTACCAATTGATCGCGCTCAGCTGTGTGCATGTTATCATAATATATTTTATGTTTGTGTATGCGACATCAACAATGTTTCTTTTGCAAAGTAGGTAATCTTTGTAGCTCAAACCTCACTTCCTGTCCCTTCAAATACACCAATGAACTGAGCCAGCAGCCCGGAATTTAAACTCGTGGGTCAGCACTCTGCACTCCCAAACCAGCACACTTGTGTCTCTTGATCTTATCCTTCTGAGAAAATCGATGGTCACAAACTGAGCATCCAAATGGTTTCTCACTTGTGTGGGTTCTTGTGTGCCTTTTCAAGCCTCCCTTATGAGAGAATTTTTGGCTACAAATTTGGCATTCAAACGGTCTCTCACCACTGTGGGTTTTTGTGTGACTTCTTAAGTGTCCGTTCTGAGAGAATCTTTGGCCACAAATTAAACATTCAAATGGCTTCTCACCAGTGTGGGTTCTGGAATGTATTTTTAAGTGATGCTTCAGAGAGAATCTTTGGCCACAATCTGAACAGGTAAAAGGTTTCTCACCAGTGTGTGTTTTTGTGTGTGTTTTTAAGTATGTCCTCCGAGAGAATCTCTGGTCACAAACTGAACAGGAAAAAGGTTTCTCACCGGTGTGGGTTCTTGTGTGTGTTTTTAAGTTGATATTATGAGAGAATCGTTGCCCACACACTGAGCAGGCAAAAGGTTTCTCACCGGTGTGGGTCCTTTTGTGAGTTTTTAAAATTGACTTTTCAGAAAAGCTCTTGCCACAATCAGAACATGCAAAAGGTTTCTCCCCAGTGTGGGTTCTTGTGTGTATTTCGAAGCTCGTCTTATGAGAGAATCTTTGAGCACAAACTGAACATGCAAAAGGTTTCTCACCAGTGTGGGTTCTGATGTGACTTATCAAGCTTCCCTTCTGAGAGAATATTCTGCCACAAATCGAACATGCAAAAGGTTTCTCGCCGGTGTGGGTTCTTGTGTGTGTTTTTAAGTGTACCTTATGAGAGAAGCTTCGGCCACAATGTGAGCAGACAAATGGTTTCTCACCAGTGTGGGTTCTTGTGTGTTGTTTCAAACGGCTCTTATAAGCGTAGGTTTTCCGACACTGAGAACACTTCCAGCGCTTTTTTTTAGTGTAACACGTCACATCACCTTCAGACTCTTCATTATTATCATCGTCATCATCAACACCAGCATGAGGAGTGTGTGACAAAGTGTCATCGCTATCTGATAGTGGAGCTAAGAGGCCGTCTGCTTCTGTTGTCATGTGTTGACGTGAGCTACTGCTTGGAAGCTCTGCACCTCGACTCGCTTCACTTTCACCTTCATCGTCACACTTCAAAGGGACACCAGTTGATGGCAACTTCCAGATATACTCTTCCTCCTTCTCCTCTTTTATGAAGTGGGGTTCTTCTCCCTCCTTCTTCATGCAAGGGCACTCTGACTCCTCCTCTTTTTTAATGTAAGGGGACTGCTGCACCTCTTCCTCTTTAAAATGGTGGACTGCTTCATACTCATCTTCCTCTTTAATGTCCGGGGGCTCTGGCGCCTGACTCTCAGGATGAACATCTTCACTGATATCTGCAAGATACAAGAAGACGAAGACACTTGGAATTGTGGTTTATATTTACAATGAAGGTTAAGAGAACCATGAGAGTTAATTGAATATGAACCCAATTGAGCTCTGATTTCTGTAGATTTGGTTCAATTCGTGGAGCCCACAGTACAAAGTAAACACGGTGAAGCTGTATTTCCTGTGACGCTGCATGCATATGGAATAGGTTGGCAACAGTTACGCAGGCAGCTCTGAGTGGAAATGCTTTTAAACCCAGGTTGCCTTTTTTCTCCAAACATTTGATTCAGGTGTTCTAAACGTTCACTGATATAAAACCTGTTCTCCAATACAATTAAAGATGGCATGTCTGATTGTAAGCATCTTACACTCCAAACCCATTTCCAAAAGTGCTAAGTTTTTTTTTTTTTTTTAATTTGTCATCATTTGCCAAAAAAGTGGGCATTCTGATGAACCTTCAATCAGGACTGACTTTTGGTCAATTGTTGTGTTTGTGGGATGCTGTGTGTTTGCTTGTGCGAAGCACAGTGAATGACCTTGTGTACGAAATGTGCAACAACAATAAAGTAGCTTTACCTTTCTTTGTTTTTAAAATGTCAAAGCATCCTTTATTCTTAACTTATTGACAACATTTATACACAATTTTCATCCCCTTTCTACCTCTTGTCAAAGACGTTGGTCTTGTTGATTACATTTTAAAAAACAATAGGAGTTTTTCCATCATGTATCTGCATTTTTACCCTTTGAGAAATAACTTTGATTATTTTTTATTTAAATTTGTGTGGACTCCACCTCTTGCCCAAATCCAGCTACGACACGAATAAGGATCATCGTTTCGGTGAATGGGATAGATAAGTTCAAATCGCGCGATACTGGATGTTGTCACATAACGTATGACAATAACGTAATGGGGGTCTCACCAAAAAACAAAAAAAAAGAAAGTAATATCTAGAAGTGATCAAACCTGCTCTGCGTGAGTGAACTCGGGACTTCCTGAAAACAGCGTCGTGGTCCTCTTTTGTTCCACAAAGCTTCTCCATTTCTGATGTCCTTTTGGCACACATTTTCACACCATCAATCCGAAAAGAAATCCGCTCACACTGGATCTCTGCCTCGCAACGAAACGCGTCTGCTTGTTGGCAGCGAACGAGCTAGGCTAAATTAAGCTAGTCCCAGAAGCTTGAACGAGTGATGTCTTGTCCAAATACTATATTGATGGACGTCCTGCGTGATAGACCGGAGCTACTATGCCTCCAGTTGAGATTTGAGAAGAAGGTTGTTATTTAGAGCTTTTTTTTTTCTTTCAAATAAGCTAGTGTTGTAGTTTGTTCTACCGCGGAGCAAACGCATCGAACACTGTACGGCAAAGCTTTTGGACAATTTCCGTGTCAAAACGAAATTCGCTTCTAAAGGAAAAACTATGGTGACACGTTTGCACTGAAAATGCGCCTTTAAATACGTTGGTTATTTAAAATTAAATTCCGCGAATTTAAGCAACTCAATCCCGTTTTTTAATTACACTTCACGCGTGACACGAAGTTTGATCCAATGGACTTGCTGTAGTGTACATACGTCGCTCAAGCGCTTTTATTTTGACCGAAACACGCGCTTCCACACGCCGCATAGTATTTTCCTGTATTTGTCTCAAATTTTACTTTCACCTTCGCATGAAACCGTCCACAACAATATAGCGGACACATTTCGTCTGTTCGTCTATCGTTTTAAAATATACACGGGGACAGAATTGTTTTACCCCTCGTTAATGAAAGAAAATACCACAGTGGTCACAGAAATACAGCAACTTAAATCTTACCAAAGTCATACGTAAAAAAAATAAATAAAAAGGAATGATAAAAATGAAGCATTCAAAATCAGACAATATTTTTGAATGCTATTCAATAATGTTATTTTACAAAATAATGAAACCGGCCTGGACAAAAATGACGGTACCCTGAACTTAATATTTGTTTGCAGAGGCAATCACATCAATCAACTGATTGTTTTCAACTTCCGGTGAGACTCTGCACCTCTCAGCAGCTATTTTTGGCCAACACTGTAGGCTTTGCTTTCATTAACAGGGGGATACCAACAATTTTGTCCCGGTGTAAATCACACAGTGTTGCTGTGCTGTAGCATGTAAACATCATTCACTAATATTTTGAACTAAATGATTTCATGACATTCCGATTCTGGAAAGCATTTCTACTACGAGTCTGCATCTCTCCACAGGAAGAAAAAAACATTTGATTTTCAAGACGTGGAGTGGGAAATGATTCACTTTGAGAAGGCGTGATGCATTTACTTTTTTGTTCCCGTTTACACACTTTTGAATGAACATGTCAGGACTGCAAATATGCCATTTCCTTCTGAGCAAGCTCTACAATAATACACGATTCAATACATGTATCGATTCTCTTTGATGCGCTCTCATGTTTTTAATCAAAAGACAATTTTTTTGAATCAAATAATTTTAAAACTGCCATCATTTAAAAAAAACATGCACATTATTTCCACGTGTGAGTGCAGAAAAGAATCTTGAGTAAATTTTGAGTTAGCATTAAAAAATAGTATAAAAACCTTTACAATAAGACGAGGGACATTCGAAATAATAATATTAATATTGTGCTTTACTATTCAAAGGCGGGTTATAAGTCTATTCTTATTTTAAAATTCTGGATACATTTTACGAGTCGAGTCGATTGTTGCCGTAAGTTTGTCCCAAGGGCTTTGCCGTAGATCGTTTCTCTCTAGCTGTAGCTGGACCTCCGCACGCCACACGACAACACGGCTTCAGTTTCAAAAAATAACATTAAGAAAAGAAAAATAACCAACATTTATTTCTCAAATTACAGCTAAACGCACCTGAGCCTCGACACAGGACACCCATCATTGCTTTATTGGACTATAACATCAAAATCTCAAGCTTCGGGGCCTAGTTTAGCTTACTTAGCTTAGCTTACTTGGCCTCGCTTGCTAGCCGGTGCCTCGCAAAGCAGAGATCAAGTGTGAACGTAAAGTGTTGTGATTTTCCCGAAAAATGCGCACAAGAAGAAAGGCGGAATACGAGGAGCAACCTTGTTGGGCAAAAGAGGACAGCGGGGCTGTTTTCAACAATTTTCGATCTCGATTAGGCTCACGCGGAGCAGGTTTGGTCATTACTCGTTCTTTCACTCTCGGTCACGACCTACTTTTCTTCCTGTCATTATTAACCATTTAACGACGAATTACCTTTTTTTCTTTTCTCACAGTTATCTTTCCTCCACTTGAGTGCTGCGTTCTTAATTTACGGAAACGATTTTGTGTGTGTGTGTGTGTGTGGCATCTTGTGATATGTATATGTGCATGTTGGGGAGGGAGGGGAAAGGTTCTGTTTTTATGTTGCAATTTTAATGTTTTAATTGCTCTTTTGAGTTGCACTTTTATTTTTGAAAAGTGCGATACAAATTCATTTTGATTTATTGGGCTCTTGTAATAACCTTCATTGTAAATCTAAACCAGTGGTGTCAAACTCATTTCACATTGGGGGCCACATACGGCCACGGTAGATGTCAAACGCGTCGGACCATTACAATTATACCATACTCTACTATGAATAACCAAAATAATATGTCTCTTCTTTGTTTTGATCTAAAGAAGCACAAGAACATGAGGAAAAGGGTGAAAGTTAATGAACATGTCTTTTACAAAACATTTCATGAAGCACCTTAGAGTTCCTTAGACCAGAAATGTCAAAGTGCCCCCCCGCGGGCCAGATCCGGCCCGCGAGAAGGTTTTCAGTAGCCCTTGCGATGATATTGATTTATTATTAGAACCGGCCCGCAAGCCGGCAGCCCAAAGATCTTTTACACGCACCAGTACGACATTTCCCACAATGCAAGCAGTCGGCCGCTTAATTTCAATATTTATGAGTGCAGCAGTCGTTCACATAACAGTGACGTTAGCTCTCAGATACCCATCAAAAATGGCAAAACGGAAGGTGGACACTGAGAACCGGGGGTTTCAAACAAGGTGGGAGTCGGAGTACATGTTCATGGACGTAGCTGGAAAACCCGTGTGTCTTCTGTGCGGAGAAAGTCTGGCGGTATTGAAAGAGTGAGATGACATCATGAAACGAAACACGCGAACAAAAACAAGAAAATGGACATGGAACAAAGGCTCCAGAAGGCTGAGGAATTAAAACAAAGCCTCAAATCTCAACAGGCTCTGTTCAAAAAAGCCAAATCACAAAGCCAGGCTGCTGTCACGGCCAGTTTTATTGCGGCAGAAGAGATCGCTAAATCAGCCCGGCCACTTACGGAGGGGGATTTCATTAAAAACTGGATGCTTAAATTTGTGACGAAGTTTGCCCCGAAAAAAAGCAACTCTTTTTAAACGTGAGCACAAGCAGAAACACCATTGCCAAGCGAGTAGAGCAGTTGTCCATTTATCTAAAAGAGCAGCTTGTGAAAAACGAAAAATATGTCATCGCATATTCCTTGGCTGTGGATGAGAACGCTGAAGTTTCTGACGTTGCCCAGTTGTCAATTTTTATCCGCGGAGTGGACTCCAGCCTAAGCGTGACAGAGGAGTTTTTGGCTTTACATCCTATGCATGACACAACTATAGCGCATAAAAAAGATACGGCAGTGGGTGCTGCGCAGTTTGCCCGTCTCCTCCCCGACGCAATGGCCCAGCTTCGCATCCAGGCTGCTCAAACGTTGTCGATGTTTGGCAGCACATACCTGTGTGAAAAACGATTTTTTTTTTGGATGAAGCTAAACAAAACATCACACAGAAGTCGATTTTCTGCTGAACACCTTCACTCAATTTTGAGGATTGGCTTAGCTCAGAGCCTGACCCCAAATATTGATAAACTTGTAGAACAGATGAGACACCACCAAGTATGAGCCTCAGCCTCAAAGAAGGGAATACAGGATTACTGTGCAATCACATATTAAGAGTTTTTACTCAGCTCAAGTGTAAAAATTAAAGTATAATACTGTATTTGCTTTAACTGCATGTAACCTCTCCTTGAACAAAGTGTTGTTTTTGGTTAATAAATGTTTGCACTTAATTTAAGTGTATTTCAATCCAATTATGTTTTAAAAATATTTTATTTGAGTGAATGATCAAAAATTGCTATTATTTGTTTGCCCTCGAGGAAAATTAGCCTACTTTTGCTAAAAGAGAAAATATGGACTATTGATGGTGCCTTGAATAAAACCGGCTTCTTTCATTCATGTTGTGGATATTTTTATACAAGGGAAATTTGTTTTTTGTGCCTGTTGAGAGTTAAAGTTTACTGACAGAGCCATAAGAAAATGTTGCTTTATTTATCTGATCATATTGCAGTGATGTGTTCTTCGAGCCGGTCCTTGGCCTCGAGGACCCGCTCGAGGACCGAAGGGTGGTCCTTGGTCCTTGGCCTTGGAGTCAAGTCCTTGGTCCTTGGCCTTAGCCTTAGCCTTGGCCTCGGGTTGCCGGTCCTCAGACACAACGAGGGATTAGAGCCTCTAATCCTTCGTCCACAGATATAAAGTGGGCCAGAGGACCACAAAAATCATAAAGAAATCAAACAAATCCGTCCAGGGAAACTCACGTTGATGACTTCATCTGGCGCTTTAAGAGGGGCGGGGCTGCCACTGACAGTCAGTACAACATGTAAAGAGCGGCATCACAGTTAGTTTCAATCACGGTTCGTTCCGTTCGCGATCGGCAGTTTGAATAGCGTGTAAAGCCTTTCTGTAACAGTGGTGTCTTTTATTCAGTTATTTTTGCACAGTCGTCACGTTTATGCGGTCGCACTGGAATGTTTGTTTGAACCAAGTAATTTGCGTTACAGCTGGAGTCAATAATGTCGGCACTTCACCGGGTTTGGCCGTCAGGATTTGAAGTCCTTTTGCTTGATTCCAGTTATGTTTGCTGAATGCTTTCTCATGTTTAGAATAATGAATATTGATAATACATAGTTTAAAATCATGGTTGATTTATTCATTCATTCAGTCATTCATCTTCCGAACCGCTTGATCCTCACTAGGGTCACGGGCGGTGCTAGAGCCTATCCCAGCTGTCTCCGGGCAGTAGGCGGGGGGCACCCTGAATCGGTTGCCAGCCAATCGCAGGGCACACAGAGACGAACAACCATCCACGCTCACACTCACACCTACGGACAATTTAGAGTGTTCAATCACCCTGCCACACATGTTTTTGGAATGTGGGAGGAAACCGAAGCACCCGGAGAAAACCCACGCAGGCCCGGGGAGAACATGCAAACTCCACACAGGGAGGCCGGAGCTGGAATCGAACCCGGTACCTCTGCACTGTGAAGCCGACGTGCTAACCACTGGATACCGGGCCGCCTATGGTTGATTTAATTATTTATTATTATTGTGAAGTTGAAGGTATTAATTAATGTAGTATTAGTGGTAGTGGTAATAATAGTGGGCGGCCCGGTAGTCCAGTGGTTAGCACGTCGGCCTCACAGTGCAGAGGTACCGGGTTCGATTCCAGCTCCGGCCTCCCTGTGTGGAGTTTGCATGTTCTCCCCGGGCCTGCGTGGGTTTTCTCCAGGTGCTCCGGTTTCCTCCCACATTCCAAAAAAACCATGCATGGCAGGTTGATTGGACGCTCTAAATTGTCCCTAGGTGTGAGTGTGGGCGTGGATGGTTGTTCGTCTCTGTGTGCCCTGCAATTGGCTGGCAACTGATTCAGGGTGTCCCCCGCCTACTGCCCGAAGACGGCTGGGATAGGCTCCAGCAACCCTAGTGAGGATCAAGCGGTTCGGATAATGGATGGTTGGTAATAATAGTCGTACGCAGAGAATGTTTAGAGATTCAGCCATCTCGTTACCTCTGCGTCCCGCGTCCTCGACGCATCATTTTCCCACAGGACGCACAGTTCCAAATAATGTGCCTCCAGATAATGTCCAAAACAAATAAACAAACAAAAAAAACTACGGCAAGCCTGAGGATTTCACGGTAACAATTGTTACCGGTAGCGTGTCGTTTCCGTGGCGTCATTTTAACGGTACCGAAAAATAGTTTAATTATAAAAGTCACCGCACTTGAATTGACTGTGTGATCAACGTGATTTCACTGTGCCTGTATGTGTGTTTGTGGTGTGGTGTGGTGTGGTGTGTGAGTGTCTTTCTTCTAATTTACTTTTGTTTTGTTTTCAGTGTTGGGGGGGGGGGGTGCAACAGATGACGTTATGTGCGCATGCGGGTTGCTATTTTAGTCCGCAAACTGAGGAATCGCGCGGATGAAAGTTTGAGATGGCGGCGAAAAAAACCTCACAAATGTATTACGATATTTAAGAAATGGGAATGCCAGTCTGATTTTTCGTTTGAATCGTCCAAAGGGTGTATCACTAAACTCACCTGGAATGTATGCACAGAACGCGAGACCAAGATACGACGAGAGGCACGATTACGAGGCAAGTTGGTCATTAGATTTGTAGGCTAATCGTTATGAAAAATATTATGAAACGGTATTGGTTATTCTATAATTTACTGGTTGTAGCATGGTAACTTTATGAATAAAACACTCGTCACAAGGTGTAGTAATGCTAATGTTAAATGTTGGTAGAACTAATGATGACGTGTGTTAAATTCTTTCGTCAAATTACACATGCATCGTCTTGGGAAGAGGATGTCAAGCCACATCAATACTTAACTGTATTAATGATTACCAGTCAATTAATCTTTGCAGTGTGAGATTGGAAAAAAATACTCTGATGATGCCACACGAGTACACCAGTTTTTGATCCATTTATTTTTTGGAATAAACATGGTGTACTCAGCTGCTGATGTAATGTTCATTCATTGTTAATGCATAGATTTCAAACATTGAGCCTTGAAACATTATACTTTTGAGTGTCAGAATTCTTGATTATGAATATCAAAATAGAAAAATGGGTTCCCATGATGAACGTTTACGGAACCCAACGTTAGTTACCGTGGTTTCCCATTGGGTAATCCAACAGAACCGAAAAACGGTTACCATGAATTTCCAAAATCCTCAGGCCTGCTACTGAATTATTTAAATTTTTGCAGCATTTGTTTATCATTGTATGTATATGTTGTTGTTTGTGTTTTTATCATATGCGATTGAATAAGTAGACCATTTCAGAATTTGAAATTTGGGACTCTCAATGCATAATGGCACTCATACTTTTCTGATCAGCGAGTCCCTGGGACTCGCTGCCGGTAAACTGTAAAATTCTTACTGAGAGATTACCGCTTTTTCAACACTCAGTGATTGACTTCTATGCAAAGTCATTTCTCAACTTGTCTTCCGTGCTATGTCATGCCTGTTGAGTGTTGATTTACTTCATATTAGGAAAATACTGCACTAAAACATTAATTAATAAATGTATATCATATGCTTTTATTTTTGTTTTTCTCAGTATAAATAACACGTACCCTGACTGTTCTACTCTTTGAATAAAAACACTTCATTCAAGCGTTCGGGAGGGCAAGGGGTTATAATGGAGGGGTGTTGCAAATCATGAAGACCTGTCAAGTGGTATGATAGCATTGTTTTATACATGTCCTCGGCTAGGCCTCAGCTTAAAACTCAGTCCTTGGTCCTTGGCCTTGGCCTCGGAAAATTTCTCAAGTCCTTGGCCTTGGCCTTGCCTCAGAAAATTTTCCAAGTCCTTGGTCTTGGCCTTGGCCTCGGAGTCAAGTCCTTGGCCTTGGCCTTGGCCTCGGGTTGCCGGTCCTTGGACACAACACTGTCATATTGGAATGTATTTGTTAGGTTTTCAGTCGATTAAATTTGGTTCAATAAACTATATGTCGTAATTGTTAAATTTTTCAATGAACATTCGATCAGTCCGGCCCTCAGCTTGCAGCAAAAATTTTTATTTGGCCCTCCGTCCATTTGATTTTGACACTCCTGCATTAGACAAATGTGCAATTTACTTTCATCATTCACATATATGCATTGCAACTGATCCCACTGACTGTGCAAAGGCACAAAACTAACAATTGGTCGTGAAAAATATAGTAACGCATTTTAAGATAAAACAAGAGTTATAAAGAAATGATTTTTCTGAAATATTTCCACATGTGCATATAAAATCTCCCTGCCTACACCTTACTAACTAAGGAGAGTGCTATTAAATGTGTAAAAAAGTATTCACACGTCCTTGAAGGTGTCTGCTGTGTTGGGTCTGTCTCAGCTCTCTGTCTTCTCTGCTGTTGTCTTTCTTTGATCAAGACAATGTTGTCTTCTACTCTGATCAAAACAGTCTGTCGCCTAGCGGATACTCCACAATTTGCACCTTATTAAAAATATCCATTCCGTGTCTTTTATGCATTTATTCACTTTTAAATGATCCCGCGGGCCTGATCGAACCTCCTTGGGGGCCGGTTCCGGCCTGCGGGCCGTATGTTTGACACCAATGACCTAACCATAATTCCACACATGTTTGTCTTCTTGTGTCTTTCAGACATCACCGAAGATGTTTGTCCTGAGCAGCTGGATGCAGAGCCTTCTCACATTAAAGAGGAAGAGGAGAAAAAAGAGGTCTCCCACTTGAAAGAGGAAGAGGAGCAGCAGGCCCAATATATTAAAGAGGAGGAGCTACAGCACCCTTGCACGAAAGTGGAGGTGGATGAGCCCCCTGACATCAAAGAAGAGGAGGAGGAGGAGGAGATTATCAGCAAGGGGCCATTTGCTGGCGTCCTTCTGGAAAGTATAAATGAGGCGGACAGAGAGGCTCCAAGCAGCAGCTCATGTCAACACATGACAACAAAAGGTGTTGGAACCCCCCAGGAAGAATCAAAAGCAGATGTCATCTTAGCTCCACTATCAGATAGTGACAATATATCGTCAAATACAGATGATGAGGAGAAGGAGGAGGAGGATGAGTCTGGAGATGATCTGACATGTAACACAGACAACAAACCCTGGAAATGTTCTCACTGTGGGAAAATGTATGCTTATAAAAGTCTTTTGGAATTACACACCAGAACACACACTGGTGAGAAACCGTTCACCTGTTCAGACTGTGGCCAGAAATTCTCTTTTAAGCGAACCTTAACAGCTCACATAAGAACACACACTGGTGAGAAACCCTTTTCCTGCTTAGTTTGTGGCCAAAGATTCCGTTGGAGGGGATGCTTAAAAAAGCACATAAGAACGCACACTGGTGAGAAACCTTTTGCCTGCTCATATTGTGGCAAAATATTCTCTGTGAAGGCAAACTTAAAGAAGCACGTAAGAACCCACACTGGCGAGAAACCTTTTACCTGCTTAGTTTGTGGCCAAACATTCTCTTGGAAGGAAAGCTTAAAAATTCACACAAATACCCACACTGGTGAGAAACCATTCACTTGCTCAGACTGTGGCCGGAAATTCTCTTGTAAGGGAACCTTAACAGATCACATTAGAACCCACACTGGTGAGAAACCCTTTTCCTGCTTAGTTTGTGGCCAAGTATTCCGTTGGAGGGAAAGCTTAAAAAGGCACACAAGAACCCACACTGGTGAGAAACCTTTTGCCTGCTCAGATTGTGGCCAAAGATTCTCTGAGAAGGGAACCTTAAAAAAGCACACCAGAGCACACACTGGTGAGAAACCTTATGCCTGCTTAATTTGCGGCCAAAGATTCTCTTGTAGGGCAAGCTTCAAAATGCACGTAAGTAGCCACACTGGTGAGAAACTTCTTTCGTGCACAGTTTGTGGTCAAGGATTCTCTCAGAAAGATCACTTGATGCATCACACAAGTACACACACTGCTGAGAAGCCTTTTGCTTGCTCAGTTTGTGGCAAACCATTCTCTCAGAAGGGAACCTTAATAAATCACACAAAAACCCACACTGGTGAGAAACCTTTTGCTTGCTCAGTTTGTGGCAAAAGATTCTCTCAGAAGGGAACCTTAATAAATCACACAAGAACCCACACTGGTGAGAAACCTTTTGCCTGTTCAATTTGTGGCCAAAGATTCTCTCAGAAGGGAGACTTACCAAAGCACACAAGAACTCACAGTGGTGAGAAACCTTTTTCGTGCTCAATTTGTGGCCAAAGATTCTCTCGAAAAGGAACCTTAAAAATACACACAAGAACCCACGCTTGTGAGAAACATTTTGCCTGCTGAGTTTGTGGCCAAAGATTCTTGTGGGACCATCAGATTAAGAATCACAAGTATGTTGATAAGATGAACAGTTATCAATAAAGTTTTCAGCTTTCATCTGTGCAGGCTTCATGATTTCATGCACCAAGGCTGATTGTAAGTTCCTTTTTATCGGGATGCGGAACTTTTCTTTCCCTTGGCTGCATTGAAAATAAATTTTGTTTTATCTAATTAGAAAATCTAGCATTTTTTCTCAGGGCTATAATACTTTTGGATTCTTTGTGGGTGTTTGTTTTCATTTGGTTGTGATATGAGGTTTTTAAATATAGTTTGTTTTATCGTGTTTACAAAGGTTTGGTCATTTGTAATAGTTCTTGTTTTTTTCCCTCCTCAAATTTGAACCATTTTTAAATCGTATAAAATTTATTCTGTCTTCAATTTTGTTACATGTCTTCATTTCTCCCCACCCACTTGCTGTCAATCACCTTTGGAGGTGTTCAATGTTGAAAGGGCAGTTGGGATGTGGAGGGTTTTTTTTAATGAGCGACGAAAAAACAATTTAATCCGTGCACAAAATGCTAATTTGTGTGCATTTTATATAAATGTGAATGTTTCAATCCTGTGTCATTTGGGCCATGAATAAAGTACTACAAATGTCCGTATAGTTATTTTTTACATGTTATGCTTTTTTTTTTTTAAATAAAATATAACTGAAAAATTACTCACTTTGTCTCAGTTTGAACTTTTCTGGTTTCAGTATAATTGTCATTTGTCTGCACCGCTTCCTGGAACACCCCTGGACTTCTTCTGATCCAGTCTGTGCCATAGTCCACAGGAATGAAAATACCTCTGTGCTCAAGGTCTGGAAGCTCCTCTTTCAGCGGCCTCGTCATGGCGCCCGGAACACGTCGCTCTCGTCATTGCCACAAGTTTCACACTTTCATCCACTCGGATTTTGTTTTCTCCAGCCAGACAACCGTCTCCTGGGAAACAAATCGACAAAGTCTGATTTTATCTGTTCCATTGTCCTTCAGTGTTCCTTTCAGCCAGGGCCGGCGCCAGCCATTTTGGTACCCACATTGAATAGACGCACCTGAAAACCTGGACTCTCGTGCAGTAGGCGGTGGACACCTTGAACTGGTTGCCATCCAATCGCAGACACAAAATAACCTGTAATATGAATGTTTCAAAAACTTTCACAAAGGTGTATAATAATAATTAAGTCTTTATAAAACAACAAGAATGGCATCAAATACTCAAATGATTAAAAAACCTAAAATTTAAAATCCATCCATCCATCTTCTACCGCTTATCCGGGGCCGGGTCGCGGGGGCTTTAGCAGGGAAGCCCAGACTTCCCTCTCCCTAGCTACTTCTTCCAGCTCTCCCCGGGGGATCCTGAGGCGTTCCCAGGCCAGCTGGGTGACATAGTCTCTCCAGCGTGTCCTGGGTCTTCCTCGGGGTCTCCTCCCGGTGGGACATGCCTGGAACACCTCACCAGGGAGGCGTTCAGGAGGCATCCGAATCAGATGCCCAAGCCACCTCATCTGGCTCCTCTCGATGTGGAGGAGAAGCGGCTCGACTCTGAGCCCCTCCCGGATGACCGGGCTTCTCACCTTATCTCTGCAGAGAAAACTCATTTCGGCCGCTTGTATCCGGGATCTCGTTCTTTCGGTCACGACCCATAGCTCGTGACCATAGATGAGGGTTGGAACGTAGATCGACCGGTAAATTGAGAGCTTCGCCCTTTGGCTCAGCTCCTTCTTCACCACGACAGACCGATACAACGTCCGCATCACAGCAGACGCTGCACCGATCCGCCTGTCGATTTCTCGCTCCCTCCTGCCCTCACTCGTGAACAAGACCCCAAGATACTTAAACTCCTCCACTTGGGGCAAGATCTCCCCCCCGACCCGGAGGGGGCATCGTCCTCAGTCGGAAAAGGGTGGAGTACCCTTTTCCGACTGAGGACCATGGTTTCAGATTTGGAGGTGCTGATTTTCATCCCAACTGCTTCACACTCGGCTGCGAAACGCTCCAGTGAGAGTTGAAGAGCCCTGTTTGAAGGAGCCAACAGCACCACATTATCTGCAAAAAGCGGGGATGCAATAGTACTGAGGACCAAAACGGACCCCCTCAACGCTTCGGCTGCACCTAGAAATTCTGTCCATAAAGATTATGAACAGAATCGGCGACAAAGGGCAGCCTTGGCGGAGTCCTACCCTCACTGGAAACGATTCCGACTTACTGCCGGCAATGCGAACCAAACTCCGACATCGGTGGTATAGTGACCGAATAGCCCGTATCAGGGGGTTCGGTACCCCATACCCACAAAGCACCCCCCACAGAACTCCCCGAGGGACACGGTCAAACGCCTTCTCCAAGTCCACAAAACACATGTAGACTGGTTGGGCGAATTCCCACATACCCTCGAGGACCCTGCTAAGGGTGTAAAGCTGGTCCACTGTTCCACGGCCGGGACGAAAACCACACTGCTCCTCCTCAATCTGAGGCTCGACTTCCTGACGGACCCTCCTCTCCAGCACCCCTGAATAGACCTTACCAGGGAGGCTGAGGAGTGTGATCCCTCTGTAGTTGGAACACACCCTCCGGTCCCCCTTTTTAAAAAGAGGGACTACCACCCCGGTCTGCCAATCCAGAGGCACTCTCCCCGTTGACCACGCGATGTTGCAGAGGCGTGTCAACCAGGACAGCCCCACAACATCCAGAGCCTTGAGGAACTCCGGGCGGATCTCATCCACTCGGGGCCTTGCCACCGAGGAGCTTTTTAACCACATCGGTGACTTCAACCACAGAGATAGGAGAGCCCACCTCAGGGTCCTCAGACTCTGCTTCCTCCAAGGAAGACGTGTTGGTGGAGTTGAGGAGGTCTTCGAAGTACTCTGCCCACCGGTTCACAACGTCCCGAGTCGAAGTCAGCAGCGCCCCATCCCCACTGTACACAGTGTTAGTGGTGCACTGCTTCCCCCTCCTGAGACGTCGGATGGTGGACCAGAATTTCCTCGAAGCCGTCCGGAAGTCGGCTTCCATGACCTCACCGAACTCTTCCCACGCTCGGGTTTTTGACTCGGCGACCACCGAAGCTGCGTTCCGCTTGGCCAGTCGATACCCGTCAGCTGCCTCTGGGGTCCCACAGGCCATAAAGGCTCGATAGGACTCCTTCTTCAGCTTGACGGCATCCCTTACTGCTGGTGTCCACCAGCGAGTACGAGGGTTGCCGCCACGACAGGCACCAACCACCTTACGGCCACAACTCAGATTGGCCGCCTCAACAATAGAGGCACGGAACATGGTCCACTCGGACTCAATGTCCCCCGTCTCCCCCGGAACATGGGAAAAGCTCTGTCGGAGGTGGGGGTTGAAACTCCTTCTGACAGGGGATTCCGCCAGACGCTCCCAACAAACCCTCACAATACGTTTGGGTCTGCCAGGACGGACCGGCATCTTCCCCCACCATCGGAGCCTACTCACCACCAGGTGGTGATCAGTTGACAGCTCCGCCCATCTCTTCACCCGAGTGTCCAAAACATGCGGCCGCAAATCCGATGATACAACCACAAGGTCGATCATCGAACTACGGCCCAGGGTGTCCTGGTGCCAAGTGCACATATGGACACCCTTATGTTTGAACAAGGTGTTCGTTATGGACAGTCCGTGACGAGCACAGAAGTCCAATAACAAAACACCACTCGAGTTCTGATCGGGGGGGGGCCGTTCCTCCCAATCACGCCCCTCCAGGTCTCACTGTCATTGCCCAGGTCTCACTGTCATTGCCCCAGCAGAACAAGGGAGTCCCCAGCAGGAGTACTCTCCAGCACACCCTCCAAGGACTCCAAAAAGGGTGGGTATGCTGAGCTGCTGTTTGGTTCATATGCACAAACAACAGTCAGGACCCGTCCCCCCACCCGAAGGCGGAGGGAGGCAACCCTCTTGTCTACCGGTGTGAACCCCAATGTACAGGCACTGAGCCGGGGGGCAATGAGCATGCCCACACCTGCTCTGCGCCTCTCACCGTGAGCAACTCCAGAGTGGAAGAGAGTCGAACCCCTCTCGAGAGAACTGGTACCAGAACCCAGGCTGTGTGTGGAGGCAAGTCCGACTATATCCAGTCGGAACTTCTCTGCCTCACACATCAGCTTGGGCTCATTCCTTGCCAGAGAGGTGGCATTCCATGTCCCAAGAGCTAGCTTCTGCAGCCGAGGATCGGACCGCCAGGGTCCCCGCCTTTGGCTGCCGCCCAGCTCGCATTGCACCCGACCCCTTTAACCCCTCCCACGGGTGGTGAGACCATGAGAAGGGGGACCCACGTTGCCTCTTCGGGCTGAGCCCGGCCGGGCGCCACGGGTGTAGGCCCGGCCACCAGGCGCTCGCCAACGAGCCCCACCTCCAGGCCTGGCTCCAGAGGGGGGCCCCGGTGACCCGCGTCCGGGCAAGGTAAACTGAGTGCCATCGATTTTATTTATCAAAGCCGTGCTTTGTCTGGTCCCTCACCTAGGACCTGTTTGCCATGGGTGACCCTGCCAGGAGCATAAAGCCCCAGACAACTTAGCTCCTAGGATCATTGGGACACACAAACCCCTCCACCACGGTAAGGTGACGGCTCACGGAGAGGATGGATGGATAATTTAAAATTAAAAATAAAATGCCACGACTATTAACAGTGAAATACCATTTTGAATGAACCATGGTACAAAGGTTTTCTAAATTAATTATATAATGATGCAGGCCTATATTTCAACAGTGATGTGTTCCTCGAGCCGGTCTTTGGCCTCGAGGACTGGCTCGAGGACCGAAGGGCGGTCCTTGGTCCTTGGCCTCGGAGTCAAGTCCTTGGCCTTGGCCTCGGATTCAAGTCCTTGGCCTCGGGTTGCCAGTCCTCGGACACAACGAGGGATTAGAGCCTCTAATCCTCCGTCCACGGGCATAAAGTGGGCCAGAGGACCGCAAAAATCATAAAAAAATCAAACAAAATCCATCTTGGGAAACCCATGTTGATGACTTCATCTGGCGCTTTAAAAGGGGCGGGGCTGCCACTGACAGTCAGTATAACGTGTAAAGAGCGGCATCACAGTTAGTTTCAATCACGGTTCGTTCCGTTCGCGATCGGCAGTTTAAATAGCGTTTAAAGCCTTTCTGTAACTGTGGTATCTTTTATTTAGTTATTTTTGCACAGTCGTCACGTTTGTGCGGTCACACTAGAATGTTTGTTTGACAGAGATGTGTTCCTCGAGCCGGTCCTTGGCCTCGAGGACCGGCTCGAGGACCGAGGGGCGGTCCATGGTCCTCGGCCTTGGCCTCGGCCTTGGGAGTCAAGTCCTTGGCCTTGGCCTTGGCCTCGGATTGCCGGTCCTTGGACACAATGAGGGATTAGAGCCTCGAATCCCTTGTATAAGGACTGCAAAAATCACGAAGGAATCTAATAAATTCCATCCGTGGAAATCCATATTGATGGATGACCTCTGGCGCTTTAAGAGGGGCGGGTCTGCCACTGACAGGTAACAGTTAGTGCAACGAATAAAGAGCGGCATCACAGTTAGTTTCAATCACGGTTTGTTACGTTCGCAATCGGCAGTTTAAATGGCGTATAAAGACTTTCTGTAACAGTGATGTCTTTTATTTAGCTATTTTTGCACAGTCGTCACGTTTGTGCGGTAGCACTAGAATGTTTGTTTGAACCAAGTAATTTGCGTTACAGCTGGAGTCAATAATGTCAGCGCTTCACTTCCGGGTTTGGCCGTTGGGATTTGGAGTCCTTTTGCTCGATTCCAGTTATGTTTGCTGAATGCTTTCTCATGTTTGGAATAATGAATATTGATAATACATAGTTTAAAATCATGGTTGATTTAATTATTTATTATTATTATTGTGAAGTTGAAGGTATTAATTAATGTAGTATTAGTGGTAGTGGTACTCAGTGATTGACTTCTATGCAAAGTCATTTCTCAACTTGTGTTTACTTCATATTAAGAAACTACTGCACTAAAACATTAATTCATAAATGTATACCATGTGATTTTATTTTTTTTTCTCAGTATAAATAACACGTACCCTGACTGTTCTACTCTTTGAATAAAAACACTTAATTCAAGCGTTAGGGAGTGCAAAGGGTTATGATGGAGGGGTGTTGCAAATCATGAAGACCTGCCAAGTGGTATGATAGCATTGTTTTATACATGTCCTCGGCTAGGCTTAGTTTCAAAATCAGTCCTTGGTCCTTGGCCTTGGCCTCGGAAAATTTCTCAAGTCCTTGGCCTTGCCCCGGAAAATTTTCCAAGTCCTTGGCCTTGGCCTTGGCCTCGGAGTCAAGTCCTTGGCCTTGGCCTTGGCCTCGGGTTGCCGGTCCTTGGACACAACACTGGGAATTAGTTGGCTGGTCTCTCGATGCAATCGACAAATTTTTTTCGACGAAAAGAGAGGGCAGTGGGGAGCCTGCTTGCCCCCCGGGGACATTTGCTGCCGGATACGCCCTTGATCCATGGAGAAAGTGGAGAATGGCGTGCCCGTCAATACTGTCCGTTGAGGATGTGGAAGACATCTACATTATCGGCCTTTTGATAACAGGTATGCTGCTGTTTGGTGTTGGCAGCTTTCTGTTCTATCGCAAAATTCAACCGACGGGAGCGGCTTCATTGGAAGTGAAGAAGCTGCCGGTCATTCTGGATGGTTTGGCACGAATGTCCAACACTCAGACTCAAACGGTGACTGAGCTCAACCACAATATAAATGCGGTTTTGGAGCGACTCCGTACGATCGACAACAACATGGAGAAGTTGGAATCCGCGCTGCGGAAAGAGATTGCGGATTTGGCTGATCGGCGCCAGTGAAGAGATACAGGCCACGGACTCAAGGCTGTCTGAAATTGTTGGCGGCCGTCCCTCCAAAACAAACAACGCTATCTGGCCCTTTCCCCTGGATGGAAATATGCATGGAATCTAGGGCCCCCACCATAACCCCCCTCCTTCTCGGCGATGGACTGATGAGCCGGGACTGCCTTCATGAGCAGACCTCGACGAAGCAGCTATGACCTGTACACGCATACACATACACAACTGGACAACCACACGCGCATACACATCCTTATTATCACCGTCTTCATCGCTCCGATTCTTTTTCCCCCGTGACGTGGTTCGATCTGCAGAGCGCTCGTGTTGTCCGTGCAGCTGGTCAGGACGGCCGCGTCGCGGTCACCCCCCTCCTCCACCTCCCCCCTTCCCATTCATCCTCCCCCTTATTACATGTTATGTCTTGTGACTTGTTGTAACTGTCATATGCTTATTTATGTGCTAGGGTCTTTTTTTATCCTGGACTTAAATTATCCTCAGAAGAGGATTGTCACGTTCCATATTTGACAGCAGGGGGCAGGCGTTCTTGCTTGCCGCCTGCACACCTGCCACCCATTTGTTGACAATTGCACCTGCTATATCTAGGCGCTCCGACAGTCAACTCACTGCCGGAGTATTCCACGCCGTGCCATTTGCTATCGTCTATTCCTTCTCGGTTAAAACTCTGACTTACATGACTATTTACTATTATTGCGTGCCTTGATATTCCTCTCGTGTTTGATTAGTATTTTACTTAAGAACTTTCTCCTTGCCGTTTTTGTTTCGCAAGCGTTTTCTGTTATTTCCTGGTCCTCTTTTTGACCAGCGTTTTCTGTTGCTTCGTTATTATTTCCTGGCCCTCTTTTGACCAGCGTTTTCTGTTGTCCGTTTAGACGGGGATTTTGTGTTATAATAAATTTCATTTTTTATGACAAAATTCCTTTTCTGTGTCTGCTGTTTCGGGGATCCACTTACCTTTCGTAGTTGTGCACGAAGCGATTATTCTGTCGCTTCGGGCTCAACATGACAAGGATAGTTCGAGCGTGGGGTTTTTTTCCCTCTCCCTACCCAGCGTTTTCCTTTCTGAATTCTGACTGTAATTTCCCCATTGCGGGACAAATAAAGGGATATCTTATCTTATGAAAACAAGCTATGTTTTGCATGCTTGAGAACAGGTCACAATTCTAAGGAATGTAGAAATAGAGCCACGTGTGGAGTATGTCAAAAGAGTCATCCAACCGAATGAAGATCATTCTCCAACGGAGACACCCTCAGCACAAAACACCACGGAAGAAAGTACATGCTCACTATCTTGTTGTGTCAATGGAAGTGATGGTAGGAGTACCCGTCTGGATCTCAGCACCTAATGCAACTGATACGGAGATCATAGCATATGCGCTCTTGGACACACAAAGCAACCACGCGTTTGTCGATCAAGAATAATGTGCAAAGCTTAAGGTAGACATGGACCCAGTTAAACCGAAACTCTCCATTATGATGGAAAAAGACTCAGTGATAAAGAGCGAAAGAGTTTGTGGACTTAAAGTAAGAGGATTTTCCTCAAAAATTCCCATTGACCTACCTCCAGCCTACACAAGAGACTTCATTCCCTTTGACCGCAAACATATTCCTACCCGCAAAACAGCCACTTCATGGAAACATCTGGTTGATATAACCCAAGAGATACACCCACCAATCGATTGTAGTGTTGGACTATTGATCGGTTATGACTGCTCCAGAGCCTTGATTCCAAGAGAGGTCATTACTGGAGGTGACTCTGAGCCTTATGCTGTCAGAACTGATCTCGGCTGGAGTATTGTAGGAAGAGCAGTACAATGTCTAACTGCAGGAGATGTGACAAGTCTTTGTCTTCGAGTATCTGTCAAAGAGTTACCACCCAAAACACCATCAGCCATCATTGAAGTTCTGAAGTCTAATCCTGCAGACACAAAGCAGGGAAAAAAGGGATATCTCAAGACGACATTCTCTTTCAGCAAGTCGGAGGCCTCCAACAAAATGAGCGCGGCCATTGTGAAATGCCTGTTCCTTTCAAAGCACAACCTCACCTCCCAGACAACAAAGTGCTGGCTTTGACACGACAGAAACGATTTAAAAGAAAGCTGGACAGAGAGGACAAGTTCAGAAGTGACTGTCTGAAGTTTATGAAGAGTGCTTTGAAAGATGATGATGCAGAGAACGTAGACTCCAACTCGAAATTCGTAGAATACCGGAAGGAGGTGCACTTATTTGGAGTGTCATCTTCCCTTAGCTGTGCCAACGATGCCATGGAATAAGATAAGATATCCTTTATTTGTCCCGCAATGGGGACATTTACAGTCAGAGTTCAGAAAGGAAAACACTGGGCAGGGAGAGGGAAAAAAAACCACGCTCGAACTATCCTCTTCTGAGGATAATTTAAGTCCAGGATAAAAAAAGACCCAAGCACATAAATAAGCATATGACAGTTACAACAAGTCACAAGACATAACATGTAATGAGAGGGCGGATGGATGGGAAGGGGGGGGGGGGGGGCGACCGTGACGCAGCTTAACTGACCAGCTGCACGGTCACCGAGCGGTCTGCTGATAATACTACGTCACGGGGGGAAAAGAATCGGAGCGATAAAGACGGTGATAATAAGGATGTGTATGCGCGTGTGATTGTCCAGTTGTGTATGTGTATGCGTGTACAGGTCATAGCTGCTTCGTCGAGGTCTGCTCATCATGAAGACAGTCCCGGCTTATCAGTCCATGGCCGAGAAGGAGGGGGGTGATGGTGGGGGGGCACTAGCTTCCATGCATACTTCCATCCAGGGGAAAGGGTCCAGATAGCGTTGTTTGTTTTGGAGGGACGGCCGCCAACAATTTCAGACAGCCTTGAGTCCGTGGCCTGTATCTCTTCACTGGCGCCGATCAGCCAAATCTGCAATCTCTTTCCGCAGCACGGATTCCAACTTCTCCATGTTGTTGTTGATCGTACGTAGTCTCTCCAAAACCACATCTATATTGCGGTTGAGCTCAGTCACCGCTTGAGTCTGAGTGTTGGACATTCGCGCCAAACCATCCAGAATGACCGGCAGCTTCTTCACTTCCAATAAAGCCGCTCCCGTCGGTTGAATTTTGCGATAAAACAGGAAGCTGCTAACACCAAACAGCAGCATACCTGCTATCAGAAGGCCGATAATGTAGATGTCCTCCACATCCTCAACGGACAGTATTGACAGGCACACCATTCTCCACTTTCTCCATGGATCAAGGGCGTATCCGGCAGCAAATGTCCCCGAGGGGCAAGCAGGCTCCCCACTGCCTGCTCTTTTCGTCGAAAAAATTTTGTCGATTGCATCGAGAGACCAGCCAACTAATTCCATGGTTAGTTCTTCGGATGAAAATACGGTAGGAGGCTAGGAAAAGTTAGACAAAGACAGCACAAACACTAAGTGGCGAGCAAGGAGAGGGTGGGGGTTGAGAGGCAGGAGCTCAGCAAAAAGCGTCCGCCTTCGTCGAGAGCCAAGGATATGTCTTGCCATCCATAATGAGAAACAGTTCCCCAATGCAGCTAGTTTCATGAATAAGAATTTCTGTGTTGATGACAGACTCATAAGCGTGGAGTCAGTTGCGGAGGTGAAAGATCTTATGAAAGAAGCCCAACCTCTGTGTGCAAGAGGAGACATACACTTCCACAAATTCCTTTCCAACAATCTAGAAATGCTCAATTCAATCGATGTAGCAGAATGTGCTGAGGATGCAAAGAATGATGATTTCAGGCCTGATGACCTACCAGTGCAAAGAGCGCATGAAAAAAGTTGGAAGATCAAAGGTGACAGTTTCTCCTTCAAGAACAAAAGACCCCTGAGACGAAGAGAGACTCTTTCCGTTGTAGCCTCTTCGTACGACCCTCTTGGTTTTCTAGCCCCATTCATCTTTGATGGAAAGTGGATATGACAAGAGATGCGTGAGGGTGGTACAGGATGGGACAATCCACTACCTATGGACTTGAAGTTAAGGTGGGAGACTTGGCTAGAGGATTTGGAGAACCTCGATAAAAGTGAGAGTCCAAGATGTGTTATACCAGACACGATTGGCAAAGCGAGAGTGGTTCTAGAGTATATTAAAATTGAAGCCAAGCGATTCCATGGTTTCGTCGCAAGTCGGACCCAGAGAATCCAAGAAAATAGTGATGCAAATCAGTGGCACTACATTGACACAGAAAACGAAACAAAACAAAATCAACTGAGTCTACAAGCAAATTTGAAATTCAAGACTCTCCGTTATGACTGTCAACATGAAGACAGACAAGTGAGAAAAGTAACTTTAGATAGGAGAACGAAAATTAGGAAGAAAGGGAGAAGTTAGGAAGAAGGTAGAGAGCCTCAATAAGCCTTCCGTCGTTCAAAGAGCTGTCCAGAAGTTAGTGGTTCTAGTTAAGGTAACTAGGGAGAAAGCATCAGATGCTGATGAAACATATTTCTAAGTTAAGGTGTCAAATATTCAATCAAGAATAGGCCAATTTTTTTAGAATATGTAAATTCCATTGTTTGTTTGAATGACATTAAATTTGTCTCGTTTATTAAGGACACATCAGAACAAGGGTGAAATTACTGTTGATTATTTTCAAGAGTGTAAAGTAATTTTTCATTTACAAATGTTACACCAACAGTAATTTGGTGGGAGTATAACTGGCGCCAAGACTGAGTTGTTGGCGCCATGACAACGAAAATACAATTTAAGATAAGATAAGATAAGATATCCTTTATTAGTCCCACACTGGGGAAATTTACAGCCTCCAGCAGCAAGAATGTAGGCAGAAAGAAGAAGAAAAAACAAACAAACACCGTCCAATTACCGGTAAGTGCAATATAAATACAAAATGGATAAATCGCAGTGCTATTTACAGTTGTTTTCCACATCATTCAATTATTAAATATTATTGTTGCTATTTTTTATTCAGCAGCCTGACAGCAGTTGGTAGGAACGAGCGTCTGTATCTCTCCTTCTTGCAGCGCGGGTGTAACAGTCTCTGGCTGAAGGAGCTACCTAGTGCTGTCAGGGCGGGCTGGAGAGGGTGGGAGGGACTGTCCATCATAGCTTTTAGCTTAGTTAGCATCCTTCTGTTGCCCACCTCCTCCAGAGTGTCAAGGGAGCAACCCAGGACAGAACTGGCCTTCCTGACCAGTCGCTCCAGTCTCTTTCTGTCCCGGGCTGAGATGCTGCCTGACCAGCAGACAATGCCATAATGGATGGCCGAGGCCACCACCGAGTTATAGAAAGTCTTAAGGAGCGACCCCTGAACCCCAAAAGACCTCAGTTTCCTGAGTAGGAAGAGTCGGCTCTGTCCTTTCCTAATCAGGTTGTCCGTGTTTGTAGACCAGTCCAGTTTGTTGTTCAGAAGAACACCTAGGTACTTGTAGGAGGTCACCCTCTCTATGTCCATACCCTGGATGTTCATCGGTGCTGGTGAGGACTGTTTCCTGCAGAAATCCACAACCAACTCCTTAGTTTTCCTAGGGTTGATCTGGAGGAGATTCTGCTGGCACCAGTCGACAAAGTCCTTCGTCATTCCCCTGTACTCCCGATCGTCCCCCTCTGTAATGAGGCCAACAATCGCAGAGTCATCGGAGAACTTCTGAAGGTGGCAGGTTGGAGTGGCGTGTCTGAAGTCCGAGGGGTAGAGGATGAACAGGAATGGAGCCAGAACAGTCCCCTGCGGCGCTCCAGTGCTGCAGAGAAGCCTGTCCGACTCACAGCTCTGCAACCTCACGTACTGCGGCCGATTTGTGAGGTAGTCAGTGATCCATGCTGTGAGATGGTGGTCCACTCCGGCGTCCTGCTGTTTGCCTCCCAGCAAGTTGGGCTGGATGGTGTTGAAGGCACTGGAGAAATCAAAGAACATGATTCTCACAGTGCCTTCTCCAAGTGTGACAGCACTGAGTGGAGGAGGTAGATAATGGCGTCTTCCACGCCGATGCCAGGCTGATAGGCAAACTGCAGCGGGTCCAGTGCCGGGCTCACCAGCGGTCGAAGGTGGGCGAGGACGAGTCTCTCCAGCGTCTTCATCAGGTGAGACGTCAGCGCCACCGGTCTGTAGCTGTTCATTTTTTTGTTTAAAATTGTTTATTTTAGGCTTGTTGTTTTGCAAAAGTATTTTATATTTCTATGTGAATTTTTATATTTGTTTTTTCTTTAAATCCTCTGAATATGTTATTTGGAATGTTTTAAGAATCACTTCCGGGTCACGTGCCGTGGCTAGCGAGGAATGAGAGAAAGATCGAGAAGACAACTTGAGAGAGAGACAGAGACAGAGCTACGATTTATTTATTTATTTATTTATTCAATTTAATTTGATCTACTTTCAGTTTACCAAGGTGCACGCGGTATGTCATTTTGTGTTTATTTATTTAATGTCTTGTTAAAGATATTGTAATTTTGATGTTGTTTGAAATGTGTTTTAGTTTTCACAGTGTTCCACGATTAAACGTTTTTGGACATCAGTACGAGGCGTCATCCTTGACCGGGGTATCTACCCTGGTCAAGGATGCTTTGAATGACAGATTGCATATGTATGTAAAAGGTCGCACTATAAATTCTATAATCTGTTTTGCTATTGTCATATCAATATTAAAGCAATCAGTTGACGTTTTACTTTTAAATGTTTTTACAATGTTTAATATTTCATTATGATTCACAGCAGTAAGAAACATTGTGGAAGAGTTTTTTTCTATGTATTTATCTATTTCGAAAGAATTTATTGGATCAGGAATTTGTTTTGCTAAGTTACTGCTGATATTAACAAAATACTCATTAAATTCCTTTGCTATTTCTGCAGTTTCCTCAATAATGGTATTTTTCGCTTTCATAAAGTACTCCGGATAATCTGCTTTTTTAGAGATATTTCTAATTACATGATGTAATATTTTCCATATTTCTTGAATGTTGCTTTTATTTTGCTCTAATAATGCATGCAAATGGTCTCTCTTCCTAGTTCTTATAATATTTACTCATTTGTTTTTATAGGTCTTATATTTTGTTTCAGCTTCTTTGGTTCTGAATTTTAGAAACAATTTGTATAAATTGGTTTTCTTTTTACATGCATTTTCTATGCCTTTTGTTATCCATGGCTTACTTTGGTCTTTGTACTTTTTGAAGACCATAATTACTGGGAAAAACCAATTAATTAATTCCTGGGTTAATTGGTTCTGGAAGATTTTTTTTTTTGTATCTTGAAATGTTTTTTTGCGTACACAAGCAAAGAAAAAAACTGATTGCAGCGACTACAAAAGTAAAGTCCTAAAATACAAATAAATTTGTAATGATTTTTTAAAATAAGAACATTTTAGTTGTTACCAAATACCCATATTAATAAAAATAAATCATCATAAAAAAATCATAATAATTAATGCCACAACAATGAACAAATAAACATGGTTGATCATCTGAAACTTTCACTTGGCCTGAAGTTCCTCATACATATTGAAGCATTGATCCTGTATTCAGAAATACAAGACAAAATAACCAGGGATTCTACAGTGAAATAAAAATTTGAACCAGGGTACAAACATTTATATTTACAGGTACTGTACATGAAATTTTCATGATTAATATTGCACGAAAATTATTGTATGATCTGAAAATTGTGGTGGAGTTTTTAGCAGTTAGGCGAGGCAATAAAACAGTATGAAAAAGAAATTGTTTTTTGGTCTCTTATCAGTCAAGGTGGTTTTGCTCTGGTTTCACAGAGAATCTTCAGTGAAAGATTCTTTGCTGAAAAGCAGGTGGCCACAATAAACAACAAAAACATTATGCTGGTGTATGCTAATATATTATTTTCCATTACATGATGTATTGTCTTGAACAAAATATAAAGCTCAGAAAAATATTTTTGTTCAGGTCTGTATCTGTATCTGGACTGTGCTTGGATAGCCCGGGTGGCGGTGTGTGCCCGAGTTCTGGTCTCGCTCCGGGATTGCGTGTGCGTGCGCGTGGGCGCGTGTAAATTGAGGGGTTTGTTGTTTTTCATGGATGGGTCTACTTTATGAACGGCAAAAGGAGAGATGGATTCTGTCGTAATGTGGGTAAATAAGATGCAGTCGGTTTCAAGCAAGCAATAGTTTATTCTCGACTTGGCTCGAGCAGTCGTCGCACACACGTCTTCCTAGGTTTCCTAAGCTAACGACATTTTTCCCCGGCATCCATACTGTTAGGGCTTTCAAAGCAGAGCATAACAGCTATTACCACATCTCCCTTTCTAGAACACTGAACAGACAAACAGTATCTGTGGAAGCAAATATTGTTAACCAAATTCTGGATATTCAACAAACCTACTTTTCCACAACTTTGGATATTCAACATATCATATTCATATTCGAGCTGGGCGGCAGGTCCGATCCTCGGCTGCAGAAGCTAGCTCTTGGGACATGGAATGTCACCTCTAATGGAATGTAGGAGCTCATCCGCCCCTACACACCTGCCCGGCGCCTCAGGTCTGTGGACCAGACTTTATTAGAAGTACCAAGAACTAAACTGAGGCTCAGAGGGGATCGAGCCTTTTCTGTTGCTGGTCCCTCTCTCTGGAATGACCTCCACTAAACATTCGGCAAGCCTCCTCGCTGCCCATCTTCAAAACCCTCGTCAAAACTCACTTGTATTCTTTGGCATTCGACTCAGCATGACTTAGATTTGTTCTTGGTTTTACTGTTTGGTGCTTTCTACCGCCTTTATTACCGATTTGTCTTACTGTTTATTGTGCATGTTAAATTGCTCCATGTACACTTTGTATGCAGCGATGGCTGTTTGAAAGTGCTCTATAAATACTGTTGACTTGACTTGACTTGACTTGACTCTCTGGCAGGGAAGGAGCCCGAGCTGGTGTGTGAGGTAGAGAAGTTCCGACTGGATATAGTCGGACTTGCCTCCACACACAGCCTGGGTTCTGGTACTAGTTCTCTCGAGAGGGGTTGGACTCTCTTCCACTCTGGAGTTGCTCATGGTGAGAGGCGCAGAGCAGGTGTGGGCATACTCATTGCCCCCCGGCTCAGTGCCTGTACATTGGGGTTCACACCGGTAGACGAGAGGGTTGCTTCCCTCCGCCTTCGGGTGGGGGGACGGGTCCTGACTGTTGTTTGTACATATGCACCAAACGGCAGCTCAGCATACCCACCCTTTTTGGAGTCCTTGGAGGGTGTGCTGGAGAGTACTCCTGCTGGGGACTCCCTTGTTCTTCTGGGGGACTTCAATGCTCACGTGGGCAATGACAGTGAGACCTGGAGGGGCGTGATTGGGAGGAACGGCCCCCCCCGATCAGAACTCAAGTGGTGTTTTGTTATTGGACTTCTGTGCTCGTCACGGACTGTCCATAACGAACACCTTGTTCAAACATAAGGGTGTCCATATGTGCACTTGGCACCAGGACACCCTGGGCCGTAGTTCGATGATCGACCTTGTGGTTGTATCATCGGATTTGCGGCCGCATGTTTTGGACACTCGGGTGAAGAGAGGGGCGGAGCTGTCAACTGATCACCACCTGGTGTTGAGTAGGCTCCGATGGTGGGGGAAGATGCCGGTCCGTCCTGGCAGACCCAAACGTATTGTGAGGGTTTGTTGGGAGCGTCTGGCGGAATCCCCTGTCAGAAGGAGTTTCAACCCCCACCTCCGACAGAGCTTTTCCCATGTTCCGGGGGAGACGGGGGACATTGAGTCCGAGTGGACCATGTTCCGTGCCTCTATTGTTGAGGCGGCCAATCTGAGTTGTGGCCGTAAGGTGGTTGGTGCCTGTCGTGGCGGCAACCCTCGTACTCGCTGGTGGACACCAGCAGTAAGGGATGCCGTCAAGCTGAAGAAGGAGTCCTATCGAGCCTTTATGGCCTGTGGGACCCCAGAGGCAGCTGACGGTTATCGACTGGCCAAGCGGAACGCAGCTTCGGTGGTCGCCGAGGCAAAAACCCGAGCGTGGGAAGAGTTCGGTGAGGCCATGGAAGCCGACTTCCGGACGGCTTCGAGGAAAGTCTGGTCCACCATCCGACGTCTCAGGAGGGGGAAGCAGTGCACCACTAACACTGTGTACAGTGGGGATGGGGCACTGCTGACTTCGACTCGGGACGTTGTGAACCGGTGGGCAGAGTACTTCGAAGACCTCCTCAACTCCACCAACACGTCTTCCTTGGAGGAAGCAGAGTCAAAGGACCCTGAGGTGGGCTCTCCTATCTCTGTGGTTGAAGTCACCGATGTGGTTAAAAAGCTCCTCGGTGGCAGGGCCCCAGGGGTGGATGAGATCCGCCCGGAGTTCCTCAAGGCTCTGGATGTTGTGGGGCTGTCCTGGTTGACACGCCTCTGCAACATCGCGTGGTCAACGGGGAGAGTGCCTCTGGATTGGCAGACCGGGGTGGTAGTCCCTCTTTTTAAAAAGGGGGACCGGAGGGTGTGTTCCAACTACAGAGGGATCACACTCCTCAGCCTCCCTGGTAAGGTCTATTCAGGGGTGCTGGAGAGGAGGGTCCGTCAGGAAGTCGGGCCTCAGATTGAGGAGGAGCAGTGTGGTTTTCGTCCCGGCCGTGGAACAGTGGACCAGCTTTACACCCTTAGCAGGGTCCTCGAGGGTATGTGGGAATTCGCCCAACCAGTCTACATGTGTTTTGTGGACTCGGAGAAGGCGTTTGACCGTGTCCCTCGGGGAGTTCTGTGGGGGGTGCTTTGTGGGTATGGGGTACCGAACCCCCTGATACGGGCTATTCGGTCACTATACCACCGATGTCGGAGTTTGGTTCGCATTGCCGGCAGTAAGTCGGAATCGTTTCCAGTGAGGGTAGGACTCCGCCAAGGCTGCCCTTTGTCGCCGATTCTGTTCATAATCTTTATGGACAGAATTTCTAGGTGCAGCCGAAGCGTTGAGGGCGTCCGTTTTGGTGGCCTCAGTATTGCATCCTTGCTTTTTGCAGATGATGTGGTGCTGTTGGCTCCTTCAAACGGGGCTCTCCAACTCTCACTGGAGCATTTCGCAGCCGAGTGTGAAGCGGTTGGGATGAAAATCAGCACCTCCAAATCTGAAACCATGGTCCTCAGTCGGAAAAGGGTGGAGTGCCCCCTCCGGGTCGGGGGAGAGATCTTGCCCCAAGTGGAGGAGTTTAAGTATCTTGGGGTCTTGTTCACGAGTGAGGGCAAGAGGGAGCGAGAGATCGACAGGCGGATCGGTGCAGCGCCTTCTGTGATGCGGACGTTGTATCGGTCTGTCGTGGTGAAGAAGGAGCTGAGCCAAAGGGCGTAGCTCTCATTTTACCGGTCGATCTACGTTCCAACCCTCATCTATGGTCACGAGCTATGGGTCGTGACCGAAAGAACGAGATCCCGGATACAAGCGGCCGAAATGAGTTTTCTCCGCAGGGTGTCCGGGCTCTCCCTTAGAGATAAGGTGAGAAGCTCGGTCATCCGGGAGGGGCTCAGAGTCGAGCCGCTTCTCCTCCACATCGAGAGGAGCCAGATGAGGTGGCTTGGGCATCTGATTTGGATGCCTCCTGAACGCCTCCCTGGTGAGGTGTTCCGGGCATGTCCCACCGGGAGGAGACCCCGAGGAAGACTCAGGACACGCTGGAGTGACTATGTCACCCAGCTGGCCTGGGAACGCCTCGGGATCCCCCGGGGAGAGCTGGAAGAAGTAGCAAGGGAGAGGGAAGTCTGGGCTTCCCTGCTAAAGCTGTTGCCCCCGCGACCCGGCCCCGGATAAGCGGTAGAAGATGGATGGATGGATGGATGGATATTCAACAATCCGTCTGTTTCACCTTTTTTTTTCACAATCCCCCCCCCCCCCCCCACTCCACAGTTCACAAGTCGTGTCTGTGAGGTTCTCGCACCACTCTGCCACACCTCGTGGTATGACCCTGTGTGTGTGTAAGGACAGGTGTGTGACGGATGGTTGTGTGACCCTCGGGCGGTGCTGGACGTGATGTGGGGCGTTCTGGAGAACCCACTGTAGGCTCATTTGGTTGTGGTGCAGTGCTGGGTGTCAGTGTGTTAGGTGTGTGTCGAACAGTCTCTGGAAAAGGGACAAGATGGTGTCTATTCCTCCTGAGGGTGCCTGAAGGCCTCTCCACGATGTATGAACGTGGGGCTAAGTGGGAGGAAACCACTGTGCCTTGAGACTTTGCATCAGTGATCTACACTGGTTGTCCTGGAGTGAGTTGACTCAGACCTCTCACACGGTGTCTGTCGTTGAAACTTGCAGTGTCTTTACCTCTCTTCTCCCTTTCTTTCGCTGCAACGACATTGCCGTCCGGAAGCTCTGGGTCGAGAAGAGAAGGATGCAGGGGCATTGGGGTGTGCAGTCTTCTGCCCATGAGGAGTTGTGCAGGACTGGACCTGTTTGCGATCGGTGTAGCTCTATACGCCAACAGAGCCAGATACGGATCCTGAGCCTTCTTTAGCAGCTTTTTCACAGTCTGCACGTGACGCTCCGCCTCCCCGTTACTCTGAGCAAACCCAGGGCTGCTAGTAGTGTGGGTGAACCCATAGGCTGCAGCAAAGTCCTTGAACTCTCGACTGGAGTATTGAGGGGCATTGTCTGAAACAAAGATTTCAGGCACTCCGTGCCTAGCAAATATCGATTTGAGATGCACAATAATATTCAGAGATCGAGTGGGAGTTAGTTTGGCAATCTCTACAAACCTAGAATAATAGTCCACTACTAGCAGGTAGGTCTCGTGGTCGAGTGAGAATAGAGCAGAACCTACTTTTTGCCAAGGTCTCTGTGGGAGTTCACCGGCTATCAACGGCTCCACAGGGTTGGCACGCTCTTTGATGCATGTGGTGCAATTTCTCACCAGCTCGTTTAGTTGGCTGCTCAATCCTGGCCACCATACCGCCTCTCTGGCCCGCTCCCGGCACTTGGTCACCCCCTGGTGTCCCTCATGTATTGCGTCGAGGACAGAATTGCGCATTGCTGTGGGAATAACTAGTCTGGAGTCTCTGAGCAGTAGCCCATCGTGTACTGTAAGCAAGGCTCTATCAGGCCAATAAGCCTTAACTGGAGCTGTCAGCTTGCTGCTGTCAGGCCATTTTTTTTGACAGTATGACATGACCTCTGAGCAAACGCTGTCTTCCCGCAGATGTTCTCTCAGTTGTGCCATGTACGTTGAGCTGGCTGGCATGCTAACAATGATTTCATCCACATAGATGTTTGTCTCTTCCATTAAGTCTTTGTCTGCCCGTTTCAGGCTTGGGTTTTTGCGGACAGGTGAGCGCGAGAGTGTGTCGGCTGTAAACAGTTCTTTGCCAGGGGTGTGTGAGATAGTGAAACTGTACCTCATGAGTCTTAGTCGGAATCGCTGTATTCTGGGAGGAAGCTCGGGAAGTGCCTGGTGACCGAGCAGGCTGACAAGTGGCTTGTGGTCGGTCTCTATGGCAAAATGTCTCCCAATAAGGAAATCCCGGAAACACTCGCAACCCCAAGTCACTCCTAGCGCTTCCTTCTCCGCCTGGACGTACCTCTGTTCCGTCTCTGTCATTGCACGTGATGCGTACGCGACTGGTTTCCACTGCACTTCCTCCTTCTGTAGGAGGACTGCTCCTAGTCCGTATGACGAGGCATCCGCCGACAGCTTCAGCTCTTTGTTGGGGTCGTAAAGTGTCAGTACTGGCGGTGATGTGAGATCATTTTTCAGCTAATCAAATGCTCTCTGTTGTGCACATCCCCAGACCCAATGATTCTTCTTTGAGAGAAGGTCTCTCAATGGCTTGTCTTTTTCCGCTAGGCCTGGAATGTACTTTCCCAGCTGATTTAACATTCCCAGGAAGCTACAAACCTCTCCTGTATTGGACGGCTCTCTCATGGACCTGACAGCCTTTACCTTGTCTGGGTCTGGCTGCAGTCCGTCTGCGGACAGAATATGACCCAGAAACTTGACTTCACTTTTTCCCAGCTCACACTTCTCATTGTTAAGCGTGACCCCGGCTTCCTGGAGCTTGTTGAGAACTGTGTGTAGTCTGACGTCGTGGTTTTGTTGATCTCTACTCTATATGAGGATATCATCCATGTGGCATACGACTCCCTGCAGCCCGTCGATGATAAGAATCAGAATCAGAATCAGAATCATCTTTATTGGCCAAGTATGTAGAACACACAATGAATTTGTCTCTGGTATAACACGCTGCATTAGTATCATCGTAAACAACAAATCATTGAACCATTTTAGAGTAACCAGTAGTTTTGTAGTACCATTTTGTAGTACAAGAAGAGTGACTACGTCAGTGGCTGTTTAAGGAGTTAATGGCTAGAGGGAAGAAGCTGTTTAAGTGTCTACTGGATTTGGTGCGCATGGATCTGTAGCGTCTGCCTGAGGGGAGTAGCTGGAAAAGGTGGTGGGCAGGGTGCGGGGGATCCAGGATGATTTTCCGTGCCCTTGTCTTGATTCTTGAGACTCTTGATTCAGAGCTCCAGCTGCTCCACTTGTTGGCGGTACGCAGACTCGTCGCCGTCTTTGATGAGACCGATGACCGTGGTGTCGTCTGCAAACTTTATGAGTTTGACAGCTGGATCTGTTGAGGTGCAATCGTTTGTGTAGAGAGAGAAGAGCAGTGGAGAGAGGACACATCCCTGTGGGGCTCCAGTGCTGGTGGTGCGTATTGTTGATGTTGTTGCTCCCAGTCTCACCTGTTGTGTCCGTCCCGTCAGGAAGCTGAGGATCCACTGGCAGATCGTAGGGGACACACCGTGGTGGAGAAGTTTGGGGGTGAGGAGTTCCGGGATGATGGTGTTGAACACAGAGCTGAAATCCACAAACAGAATCCTTGCGTAGGTCCCTGTGCTGTCGAGGTGCTCGAGGATGTAGTGCAGACCTATGTTGACTGCGTCTTCCACAGACCTGTTTGCCCGGTAGGCAAACTGGAGAGGGTCCAGCAGGGGTCCGGTGACGTTCTTTAGGTGGTCCAGCACAAGGCGTTCAAAGGACTTCATGACGACAGACGTCAGGGCGACAGGCCTATAGTCGTTCAGTTCCGATGTTGCCGATTTCTTGGGAACTGGGATGATGGTAGACTGTTTGAAGCAGGATGGGACCTCACACAGCTCCAGGGATCTGTTGAAGATTTGTGTGAAGACCGGAGCCAGCTGGTCAGCGCAGACTTTCAGGCAGGAGGGGGACACTTTGTCGGGCCCCGCAGCTTTCTTGATCTTCTGCTGCTTGAAGAGCCGTCTCACGTCCTGTTCGTGGATCTGTAGTGGAGAAAAAAAAGGGGGGGGGGGTAGAGTGGTTTCTGGTAGAGGTGGGTGTGTGTGGGAAATGGGGGTGTCCTTTTCAAATTGGCAGAAAAACATGTTTAGTTCATTAGCAAGACCCTTATTGTTCACTGTTTGGGGGGGGGGGTGGCATTCTATAGTTAGTGATTGCTTTCAGGCCATTCCATACAGATGCAGAGTCGTTAGCAGAGAACTGTTTTTTCAGCCTCTCTGCATAGCTTCTCTTAGCGATATTAATTTCCTTTGTCAATTGGTTTCGGGCGTGTTTGTACAGTGCCCGATCTCCACTTCTAAATGCGGCCTCTTTCTCTTTCCTGAGTTGCCTGAGTTTGGGAGTAAACCATGGCTTGTTATTGTAGAAGGAGCGGAAGGACTTCGTTGGTACACACATGTCCTCACAGAACTGATGTATGATGTTACAGTGTTTGTGTATTCATCCAGTGTGCCCGTTGAAGTTTCAAAGACGCCCCAATCAGTGCAGTCTAAGCATTCTTGTAGAGCTAGCTTTGCTTCATCTGCCCATTTCTTCACAGTCTTAACAACCGGTTTAACACATTTGAGTTTCTATCTGTATGTAGGTATTAAGTGGATTAAATTGTGGTCAGAAAGACCCAATGCTGCACGGGCGACCGATCGGTATGAATTTTTGATTGTTGTATAGCAGTGGTCTAGAATGGTGCCTTCTCTGGTAAAACAGTCGATGTGCTGCTTATATCTGGGAAGTTCACGGTTAAGATGTGCTCTATTAAAATCGCCCAAAATGATCAGGGGTGACTCTGGGTATTTTAGTTCGAGTTTGTTGACTTGTTCAGCTAGCGTTTGTATCGCCGTGTTAGCGTTAGCTTGTGGCGCAATGTAAACACCGACTAGTAAAAAGTAGGTGATCATGGACATGCGTCGCTGAAAATGTTCTGGGGCTGACGCAATGCCGAAGGGAAATCTGTTAAAGCGGAAGCGGCCAAAGGGAGTTATGAATGTGGTGTATAATGACAATTCAGAGGACAACGGGATTTGCCAGAATCCTCTATTGGCATCCAATTTGCTGAAGACCTTAGAATCTGAATCAGAATCAGAATCAGAATCATCTTTATTGGCCAAGTATGTAGAACACACAAGGAATTTGTCTCCGGTATAACACGCTGCATTAGTATCATCGTAAACAACAAATCATTGAACCATTTTAGAGTAACCAGTAGCAGTATTTGTAGTACAAGAAGAGTGACTACGTCAGTGACTGTTTAAGGAGTTAATGGCTAGAGGGAAGAAGCTGTTTAAGTGTCTACTGGATTTGGTGCGCAGGGATCTGTAGCGTCTGCCTGAGGGGAGTAGCTGGAAAAGGTGGTGGGCAGGGTGCGGGGGATCCAGGAGGATTTTCCGTGCCCTTGTCTTGATTCTTGCAGTGTGCAAGTCCTCAAGAGTGGGTAGGGCGGTGCCAACGATTTTTTCCGCCGTCCTAACTGTCCGTTGAAGTCGGATTTTGTCCTTTTTTGTGGCGGCCCCAAACCAAACCGTGATGGAAGAACACAGGATTGATTCGATGACTGCCGTGTAGAACTGTCGTAGCACCTCCTGTGGCAGGCCATGCTTCCTCAGCAGCCTCAGGAAGTACATCCTCTGCCGGGCCCTTTTCAGGATGGAGATGGTGTTGACTTCCCACTTCATGTCCTGGGAGACTGTGATTCCCAGGAACTTGAAGGTCTCGACGGTTGACACGGGGCAGTTGGATAGTGTGAGGGGCAACTGTGGAGAAGAATGTTTCCTGAAGTCCACGATCATCTCTACAGTCTTGAGCGTGTTCAGCCCGAGGTTGTGTTGGCTGCACCAGAGCTCCAGCTGCTCCACTTGTTGGCGGTACGCAGACTCGTCGCCGTCTTTGATGAGACCGATGACCGTGGTGTTGTCTGCGAACTTTATGAGTTTGACAGCTGGATCTGTTGAGGTGCAATCGTTTGTGTAGAGAGAGAAGAGCAGTGGAGAGAGGACACATCCCTGTGGGGCTCCAGTGCTGGTGGTGCGTATTGATGATGTTGTTGCTCCCAGTCTCACCTGTTGTGTCCGTCCCGTCAGGAAGCTGAGGATCCACTGGCAGATCGTATGGGACACACCGAGGTGGAGAAGTTTGGGGGTGAGGAGTTCCGGGATGATGGTGTTGAACGCAGAGCTGAAATCCACAAACAGAATCCTTGCGTAGGTCCCTGTGCTGTCGAGGTGCTCGAGGATGTAGTGCAGACCTATGTTGACTGCGTCTTCCACAGACCTGTTTGCCCGGTAGGCAAACTGGAGAGGGTCCAGCAGCGGTCCGGTGACGTTCTTTAGGTGGTTCAGCACAAGGCGTTCAAAGGACTTCATGACCACAGACGTCAGGGCGACAGGCCTATAGTCGTTCAGTTCCGATGTTGCCGATTTCTTGGGAACTGGGATGATTAGCTCCTGCCAGGGAGCCGATAGTCTGCTCCACAGACGGCAGTATGTATCTCTCTCTGCAGACCGCTTCGTTGAGGCGTGTGAGGTCGACGCAGATGCGCACTGAGCCGTTCTTTGTGGGCACAGGAACTATGCCGGAACACCAGTCCGTTGGCTCTTCCACTCTGGATATGACACCAATGTCTTCCATTCGCTTGAGCTCCTCTTTCACTTTTCCAAGTAAAGGGATAGGGACTCGTCTTGGTGTGGTCAGGGAGTAGGGAATGGCGTCTGGCCTGAGCTTGATAGTGTATGGCTGCTGCATCATTCCTAAACCCTGACACACTTTTGGGTAGGATTCTTCCATTTCAGACTTGTCTATGGTGTCTGCTGTGTAGACTAGTTTAAGCTTAACGCTTGCTGGTCTGCTTAACAAGGCTACACTTAAGTAATTGACAACATAAATCTCTTCTTGTATCACTCGCTCCCCCTTGCATAGTTGCTCACTGTATCTGCCTAACACAGATAGGGGCATTCGACCTGGGCCAAATAATGGTCTGTCGGTTCAGACTAACTGAGAGGCGCCCTCTGTAATGGCATGGTCGATATGGGCCGGAATAACTGAGACGTCAGCTCCTGTGGTAATCTTAAATTTTACTTTGTGGTTTCTAATAGTCAAATCAGCAAACCATGGGTCTAATCCTGCATCTACCGAGGAATAAGGGAGTGTCCTCATTGCAGTCTGTCTCTACAACATGTACTGTTTTGGTAGACTAACAAACTTTGCTGTAATGGCCTCGCTTTCCACATGCGTGACATGTGACATCTCTAGCTGGGCATTGTGCTTTGGCATGACCGGATGACTCTCCACATCTGTAGCATGCCTGACCATCCGATGATGATGGCTGTGGCTTTGCTGATGAGTGCTTTGGGTGTTCAGGGGTCTTGTGTATTCATGGTTTTTGTTTTCTTCCTTTTGTTACTGCATCAATGTCCATCATGCCTCCTCCTCTGAGGTCGTTTTGCTGCTTTTTAATTATTTCTGACTGTCTTGCCATGTTGACTGCTTTTTCCAGCGTCAAATCTGCGTCTAGCTGCATCCTCTCAGATAAACTGGTGTCTTTCAGCCCCACCACGATGCGGTCCCTTATCAACTCGTCGCGGGGTGCTCCGTATTTGCAGTTTTCCGCCAGAGTATACAGTGTAGTAATGAATACGTCAACAGCCTCACCTGGTTGCTGCACTCTCTGATTGAATTTAGCTCTCTCATATATCACGTTCCTTCTGGGTACAAAGTACGTTTCGAGGTTCTTTACCGAGGTGTATTGCTGTCTCTGTGCGTCGGTTAAATCTTGCCCTCGCAGGATGTCGTCTGCTTCATCCCCCATGCAGTAAATTAGCGTGTTCACCTGGTTAGCATCTGTGCTAAGATGAAGGTTGCTGGCCAGTCTGAATCTCTCGAACCTGCGTATCCACCGTTCCCAATTTTGAGACTTTGAGAAGTCAAATGCTTCCGGTGGTTGTATGGAGAACGTAGCGCTCGGAGGAAAGTTGGCATTCGTCGGGAGCTGAGGAGTTTGTTGCTGCCGCGGCTCTGCTGCGGCCTCGTTGTTGCCATCTTCGGACATCGTTTTTATTTTTATTTTTTTCAGCTCCAAAAGTTGCTCTTCGTGCTCTTCTTACCGCTGTCCGACTGTTGACACCATGTCGTAATGTGGGTAAATAAGATGCAGTCGGTTTCAAGCAAGCAATAGTTTATTCTCGACTTGGCTCTAGCAGTTGTCGCACACACGTCTTCCTAGGCTTCCTAAGCTAACGACATTTTTCCCCGGCATCCATACGGAGAAAAACAACAACAACGTCTGCACTGCAGCACGATCGAAACACGCACAACTAAAACACTTCCTGCTTTTCTTTTCTCCAGCCAATCAGACGCTATCAACAAAAATCATGTCGAAGCAATTATAAAACAACAGAATATAATTTAGGTATGCTTGACATGAAATATGATGCTCCAACATAAAATGATAGTAATTAATATTATAACATAAGCTTACATTACATATGTTCACGCTTTGCAATACGTGTGTTAAAAAACAAACAAAAAATAAATTTAATGCTCAGGCTATTACCGATAGTTTCCTGTGCAACTGCAGAACTTTACCTTTTATCGACATCTCGTGGTGTTTTGTGTTGAACTACTGTACTTAACCTCACCTCTCCTGCTTCCGATGTACAGTCAAACTTTGGTTTTCGAACGTCTCTGTTCTCGACCAAATCGGCTTTCGACGAAAAATAACGAATTTTTGAATAACTTTATAAATGGAGATCTCATACTAGCAGACAGAGGATTTGACATTCAGGAAGTGGTAGCACTTGTGGGAGCAGAAGTTAAATATCCAGCTTTCGTGAAAGGGAAAACACAGCTGAGTGCGACTGAAGTTGAATCGACAAGGAAAATAGCCAATGTCAGGATTCATGTGGAGCGTCTAATAGGAACTGTGCGACAGAAATTCACGATCCTTGGTGCTACTTGTCCAATAGATTACCTGACTTCAAAACCTGGTGATGAGTGTACAATTCTGGACACGATTGTCTTTGTGTGTTGTGCCTTGACTAACATGTGTCCATCTGTTGTACCTTTTGATTGAAGCAGGCATAAACATGATTCTATTTGATATGTAATATGTAACTATCAGTGGTATTGTGATACATGTACTGTGGCAAAGTATATTTTACAAAGAACATTACAGATATGTTTTTGCTATTTATTCTGGAAGAAATAATTTTGTACGAATGGAAATAAAACTAAATCTCATATTCAAGTTATTACTTTTTACGTGTGCATTCACAAATCACCAAATTAGTCAGGAAACAACTCTTTCGTGTCGAAGTCTGCGTAGTAAAAAATGCTTGCGCGATCAGCGCGAGCCCTCCGACAGGGCGCGCTGCACGGAATTGTGGGATACTGTTACGATTTTTAGCAAAAAGGACAGAACCCTCGGGAATGCCTATTGCTTGCAACTGACCGATTTGGTGTTTGGAGCCACACTGGGTTGTTTTACTAAGTCAGCAAGGAAACATCAGAGCACGGCTGGGCACATACAAGCTACGGTGCGTTTAAAAACGTTTGGGGACACTCGCGTAGAACTGCAGCTCAGTGAACCGGCACTACATTGGTGAGGAAATGAACTTGATTTTACATTTCTTCTTGTCATTTTATTTCGTTAGTATTAAATTAATAGTAACGAAATAAAATAACAAAGATACAAAAATTTATCAAATAAACCTGCTCACCTGCAATTTATAATGGCGCATTATAGTCAGCTTCGTGCACGAAAGTTCATTCTGTGGTAATAGCTGTTATGCTTTTACTTTGAAAGCCCGAACAGTATGAATGCCGCGTGAAATGTCGTTAGCTTAGGAAGCCTCGGAGGACGTGCCTGCGACGACTGCTCGAGCCAAGTCGAGAATAAACTATTGCTTGCTTGAAACCGACTGCATCTTATTTACCCACATGACGACAGTTCAATCTCAGCTGCTCAACATTTTCAGTTATTTGCTGTTGTAACGCCGATTTTTAAAATGCAAATGATCAGTTTACTTTATTTTTAAAGAATAGTTTGTTTTGTTATTGTTTGGTTGGTGTCTTATATGAAACTGCGACATTGTGCAATTTATTGGACAGACTTGTTTGAGATCACACAGCGTAATTTGGGTGACATTTTATTTAGTATTTTTAAATCATCTTTTTATTTTTGACAATATCTGTAAATTTAGTTTCCTGCTCTTAATTGTGAATGCATACTTGATGGTTTAAATGCTCCTGAAATTAGGGTAAGTGCTCCTTGACGAGCCTATACTGTCTTGCAGTCTTCCTCAACTGGCGGACCACGATCCACGACCGGACCGCCGACCTCCTCTGTCCGGACCGCCGACCTCCTCTGTCCGGACCCTCGGCAAATTGTATAAAATAATAAATTATAAAGTGATTTTTACGTTATACATTTTATATTTCTGGACTATCATCTGCGCATTACCGCGATCGCTTGTTAAAATTATCCGTTGTATTCTTTGCGTGCACTTACAGATATAATGCAGAGGACCGCAGCAGCGCGACTTTGTGTGTATAATGTTTCACTAACTGGAGACCCTGGCTGAGCAGGGCATGTCGGCGATAACGATGCGCTGATTGGCTCCTCTGAACTTAAGGTGTGCCCATACATAAGCGTCAGCACGCGTCTATCCCAACACACACGCATTCAAAATGGATGATTGTGTCAGGAAACAGACGCATGCACGACGGCACAGTGTGCTCACAGCTTCAGCCCAGGAGAGCCGCACATAGATAACAAGACGAATCGCGGGAGGTTTCGATTGTGTGCAGTTTTGCTCCCGTCTACCCGGGGATCTTTGCAGCTGTTTAACAGCAGAACACCGCAACATGGTAAATGAACATCACAATGGCGTCCTCAAATAATATTTGCATGCCTCAGACATTGCATTCACCTTTAGTGGAAGAAAAGCACTGCACATTAGTGTGCTCCCTCGTGTCAGTATTTAAAATGGTTCTTAACTCCTCTTCTGATATATTTTTCAGTGATCTCAGAGGGGATGTGAAAAGGGTAATTGTACAAATGAAAAGGATATTTTTGTTTTCATGTTTAGTATTTATTTTGGTAAAATGAGTATTTTGTTTTGTTTTGTTTTTGTTAAATTAAGGGAAAAAAGACAACTACTGTTTAACAAAGTTAAAGTAAAAATGACTTATTTCCTTAAAATGGCTATTGCTATTATTAAGCAGGCACAACTTAACAAAATACAAGAGTTCCTGTGCCTCAACACAATACCTCTCATTATTTGCTGTGTACTGGCAAAGTGAATAATTGTTATTTTCATGCGCCCCATTATTGGTTGGTTGTGAGGAGTGTTGAATTCTATAAGCTTGGCTTGACCATACTAAATGGGCATATAGCCCTGCTCCCCGTGACCGCCGTGCATGGGACTGGACCTTGGTCTTATTAAAAAAAAAAAAAGTGGACCGACAGCATTTCTAGTTGAGGACAACTGCTGTATTGTGTATGTATGTGACGTCACTGAAGGCCTTAGGTTGAAATGCACGGCCCGCCACTGTTTAAAATCCAAACCAGGAACAGGCGTGAATTATTTGGAGAGCTTTTATTTTGAAGGTGGCCATCGCCGCTCGCTGGCTGAACGTTACAGGAATGCAGAGTATTCACAATCGCTGACTTGATGGCTGTAAAGGACTGGCCACGAGGCGGTTAAAAGACACCTTTTACAAAATTCTCCTGAATTTTGCAGTCAACGCGGTCAAACCTCCACTCGGGGCGTCCACCATCACTTCTCTGGACTAAAACATCTTTCGTTGAAATTTTGTGTTCGATTAAAGTCGTCTCGGTGTACGTTGGTGTTTCTCGGCCTAGCTTAGCTTCGCTTGCTAGCCGCTAACAGGGAGGCGCTTGTGCTCAACACATTCGAGAGAGATCGTAAGTGTAAAGTGTTGTAATTTTCGTGTGAAAATGTGCGCAAGAAGGACCGAAGAATACAAGGAGGAACTTTGGGGAGAAAAAGAGGACCACAAGGGACAACGTCAACTATTGGACGCCATTGGCAGGATGCAGCCAAGAATTGTTCACAGAGCAGGTTGGATCACACTGTTACTCTCACGTGTTTAGTACTCTTGTGATCAGCTTTCATCGACTGTCTCTCTTGTAAACACACGCAAACAACCGCAAGTGTTTGGGTGTGCGTGTGTGTACAAGGTGTGTGTGTGTGGCCAGTGCTCGCCATTTTGTTGCCCAAGCATAAATCAGGGGTCCCCAAACTTTTTCCAGTGAGGGCCACATAACTTTTCGCTTCTCTGGTGGGGTTCTGGGGTCAGTTTGTAACAGAAAAAGTGTGACTGTAATTTGAATTGAATACAACTTTATTGTCAAATGTGCGTACCATACAGCACAGATGAAAGAGGATCTAAACGTAAAACATTATTTTTTCCAGAAACACCCACAAAATCTAAAAACCTTTTCTGGATTTTTCACAGAACAAAAGTCAGGAAATAAATAAATAACACTATTAATGAAATAAATACCGTATTTTTCGCACTAACAGGCGCACTGGATTATGAGGTGCACCTTCAAATAATGGCCTATTTCTCCATTGCGACACAAATAAAGGTTTTTTTATCTTATCTTATATTTTAATTCTTTTCATATATTGCACGCACTGCACTATAAGTAACAATCTACAATGCATCCACTAGATGGAGCTACAGGTACGTCTTTGTCCATCTCCGTGCCTTCTCTTCTTCCGTTTGACTCGAGAGGCGTTCATGACTGCCTCCAAAAAACCAAAATTGACGATTACTTCAATGAAACTACGAAAATTGAAAATGCAGTAATGCATCAAAACAGAAAATCACAAAATAAATTCGAAAGCCTCATAGCTAAAACAGAACGTTCAGATGTCAGTAAATTTGATCTTAGTTTTACTGTTTGGTGCCGACTACCATCTTTGTTACTGATTAGTGCCTGATTGTTAAATATATGTTAGTTGCTCCATGTACAGCACTTTGTATGCAGAAATGGCTGTTTGAAAGTGCTCTATAAATACAGTTGAGTTGAATTAAATTGGAGGAGACTGGACTGTCTCAGAAGTGTTTTTTAAAATTCTTTTGTTGTGTACTGTATTCACAAACGCGGACATCACAAAATAAATTCTGTAGTGGGGCGATAGAATTTATTTTGCGATTTCCTCGCTTGATTTTCTGTTTCAATGCATTATTTTTAATTTTCGTAGTTTCATTGAAAGGAATACAGTAAATATTCCCATCCTTCTACGGAAAGGAATATCCTTCACCCGGAATGAAAACCTATGCATTAACATTTGACTACGATATTACATGTTACCGGAAGTTGCGTAAGCGGAAATTCCACTACCCGTAACCCGGATGGAGGTGTAATGCCGCGGGAGCTTAAATACACGCAACGCCCACCCGATGCGACGGAAAAGACAACGCTGAAACAAGTTTTCACTTCGCGTTTTTTGATCATCAGATTCTAAACGACGACATGCAAGTGAGTTTTTATTGCCGTGCATTTTACTGTAATTGTGAATGATTTTAACTTTATTCACTTACGTCCTGTAGAACGCGGCACTAGCTTAAAAGCAGCACCCACTCGACACGACCGAAGAAACGTGTTCGCTTCGCCGTTTTCATTCATCAGATTCGAAACGAAGACGTGTAAGCGACTTTTCATTGGCGTGCGTTTTACTGTAATTGCGAAAGATTTTAACTTTATTCACTTACGTCGTGTAGATCATCGCATCGAAACGTAGAAGAACTGTAACAACTGGAGCGGAGCGAGTGAAATGCATCCGTTTGAGCGAGGCTGGACACAAAGTTAAAAAGATCCAGCAGACACTTGGAGTCGGAAAGACGCAAATCTACGAAACTTTAAACAACAAGGCATCGATTCAACTCCTGATGACAAGCCACCACCCAGCAAGGAAGCAATGCAAATGGCAACAAAAATCATTCAGTATGCACCAGAATTACCAGACATCGGTGATCAACGGGACAGTTACTTGCAACTAGCAAGAAAACTGTATGACACGCAGGCAAACATTGTCATAAACCAAAGAATGCATCCAACAAAACAATCCAAAATACATATTTTTTTCCCAAGACAGAAAAAAATAAACATTAAAATACTGTACGTATTTTACTGTTGTGATTTTTTTTTGGATACACCTGTATTGCGGTTTTTGTTATATAAACAGTTTTTGGACAATATATTTTTGTATTTTATTGATTGTGTTGTTACACGTGCATTTTGTCAACATACTTGCAGGTTTATAAAGGACATGTAGCATGCTCATTTCCCAAATGAGGAATTTCTGTTATCAGGTCAAATTGGACAGCGCAAACACGAGTCCGTACTAGAGAATATTTACTGTAGTTAATTTACGTTTTTCCGAGGCGGTCATGAACGCCTCTCGAGTGGAATGGAAGAAGAGAAGGCACGGAGACAGACAGAGACGTACCTGTATTTGTTGAGACTGTGACAACCATTAATAAAGTGTGTGTTTAAAAAAAAAAAACACCACCGCTCTCCTTTTTTCGGAGCTGCAACAAAAACTTATTTGATAAAGCAGCAACACAGTTCACTGAACCAACAGCAAGTTATAACATTGTAAGCATGTCTCCAGCAAGGAGCCATCTTGGGTTCGACGTATTACTGTAATGACCATACACAAAGCGCACCGGATTTTAAGGCGCTCTGTAAGATTTTAAGCAAATGGAAGACTTTTTTTTTTTTTTTAAATAACCTTCCCTGGGTTCTTCACTGAAAAAAAAGCCAGGAAATTAAACTACACCATTTATGAAATAATCAACTTTGCTCTCATGAAGTTTATGCATGACACCACAACCTTCATGACAGAATGCCGAGGCAATACTTTGCAGCACAGTGATTGCTGTTGAATTAGGTAGTGAATTTGAAACCCCGTTCTTCCATCTCCTGGTTCATACATCGGATTATAATAATAATAATAATAATGCATTTTATTTAAAAGCGCCTTTCATGCCACCCAAGGACACTGTACAGACAATAAGAAAATACAATGTAAAAATGAGTAAACGAGATATTATATAAAAACAGGACATAAAATCATAAAATCATAAAAACATAGGAAATGGAAGAGCTATGTGTTGTAGGCAATCCTGAACAGGTGTGTTTTTAGACGGGACTTGAAAGTGGAAAGAGGTGTGCAGTTTTGGAGGTCCGGAGGTAGGTTGTTCCAGAGCTTTGGAGCAGCGTGACTGAAGGCTCTGGCTCCCGTGGTGCTCAGTCGGGCAGGGGGCACTGACAGGCGGAGGGAGGACGAGGATCTGAGGGAGCGAGAGGGGATATGCACCTGGAGAAGGTCGGATAGGTAAGGAGGGGCCAGGTTGTGGATGGTCATATATGTATATAGAAGCAGTTTGTAATTGATGCGATGTTGAACAGGGAGCCAGTGAAGCTGTTGGAGAACGGGGGTGATGTGCTGCTGGGAAGATGTTTTTGTGATGATGCGAGCAGAGGCGTTTTGAACCAGCTGGATTTTATGAAGGGACTTTTGAGGTAGGCCGAAGAGGAGAGCGTTGCAGTAATCAAGGCGGGATGTGACAAGACTGTGGACAAGAATAGCAGTGGTGCGGGGGGTGAGGGAAGGGCGAAGTCTGGTAATATTGCGGAGGTGGAAATAAGCAGTGCGGGTGATGGTGTTGATATGTGAGTGGAAGGTGAGCATGCTATCCAGGATGACACCCAGACTCTTAACCTGGGGGGAGAGGGACACTAGGGAGCTGTCAATGTTGAAGGAAAAACTGTTTACTTTGGATAAAGTGGATTTGGTGCCAAGAAGGAGGACTTCAGTTTTATTAGTATTTAATTTAAGAAAGTTTGTTGTGAACCATGTTTTGAGTTCGGAGAGGCAAGAGGTGAGGGAGGGGGGTGGGAGTATGGAGTTTGGCTTGCAGGAGAGGTAGAGCTGGGTGTCATCAGCAAAGCAGTGAAAGTGGATATTAAATTTGCGGAGGATATGGCCAAGAGGCAGGAGGTAGATGATGAAGAGAAGGGGACCTAGGACAGATCCCTGTGGTACACCTGTGGTGACTGGGGAGGGCTTTGAGGTGAAGGATTTGAGCTGGACAAACTGAGTGCGGCCAGTGAGGTAGGAGTGGAACCAACTGAGGGGAGTGTGGGAGAGACCAATGGAGGAGAGTCTATTGAGGAGGATAGGGTGAGAGATTGTGTCAAAGGCAGCGCTCAAGTCTAAGAGGATGAGGATGGAGACTAAACCGGAATCAGATGCTATGAGGAGATCATTTACAATACGGATTAGGGCAGTCTCTGTGCTGTGGCGGGGGCGGAAACCGGACTGAAAGGGTTCATAGAGAGAGTGAAGGGACAGGTGGGAGTGGAGTTGAGCAGCAACAGTTTTTTCAAGGATTTTCGAGATAAATGGAAGGTTGGAGATGGGGCGGAGGTTATCAAAGTTGTTGGGGTCAGAGCCATGTTTTTTCAGTGTGGGGGTGATAGCAGCAGTTTTGAGGAGTGATGGGACAATACCAGAAGAGAGTGAGGAGTGGATAATAGCAGATATGAGAGGAAGCACAGAAGGAAGGCAGGATTTAACAAGGGATGAAGGGAGGGGATCAAGCTGGCAAGTGGTGGGCTTGGATTTGAGTATGAGGTTGGATAATTCAGCAGTCGTTGGTGGAACAAAACTGGAGAAGAGATGACAAGGAGAAGAAGGTTCAGATGGGGGGGGGGGGGAGCAGGCAGGTTTTGATGGAGTTGGTGATGGATCTTAAGGATTTTGTGATTGAAGTGTTCCATTATGGAGTTGCAGGTTGCTGTGGAGTACAGGTGGAGGGGGAGAGAGTTTGGTGGCCGGAGGATTTTGTTCATGACGGAGAAGAGAGTTCTTGAATTTCCTTCGTTGGAGAGGATGAGGCCGGAGTAGTAGCTGGATTTGGTTTGTGCAATTTGGTCCTTGTATTTAGTGATATGGGTAGTGTACATGTCCTTATGGATGGTGAGACCGGTTTTCTTATAGAGTCACTCAAGTTGGCGGTTTTTTGATTTCAATGATCTAAGAGCGGGTGTAAACCAGGGGGCAGATGTAGAGAATGAAGCAGTCCTGGTCTTCAGGGGGGCGAGAGAATTTAGAATATTTGTGAGGCAGGCATTGTAGTGAGCGGTGAGGTCATCCGGGTTTGAAAGGGCGTCTGGGGGCGGGGAACGGTCGATAATGGAGCAGAAGGTGTCAATGTTGATATTTTTGGTATTACGAAAAGAAATGAGGCGGGAGGTTTTGATTGTAGAGAGACGGAGTACGATGTTAAAAGTGAGGAGGAAATGATCGGTTTCAGGAAAAACATCAGCAGTGGGCTTGGAGGGGGAGAAGCCAGAGCAGCAAACCAAGTCCAATGTGTGGCCTTTGATGTGGGTGGGGAAGTCAGTAGGATGTGAAGTCTCTTGTGAGTGGCAGGTCGGGGGTTGTCCATGTGAATATTAAAATCTCCCAGCAAAATTAAATTTGGCGAGAGAGTGGATAAGTGTGTGATTAAACTGGAAAATTCATTGATGAAATCGCTATGTGGCTTCGGGGGGCGATAAACTGTGGCAATGATGGTTGGGGTGGGTCCAGGGAGTTTAAACACCATGCATTCAAAAGAGCTTGATGCAGGAACGGAGACTGGTAAGACTTTCCACTTCTCGCGGTGGATTACCGCGAGGCCTCCTCCACGGCCGTTGCCACGGGGACGGCAGATGTAAACAAAGCCGGGAGGAGTGGAGTCATTCAGAGCAGCGAAGTCGTTTGTTTGTTGCCAGGTTTCTGTTAAAACGAGGAAGTCAAGTTTGCGTTCGGCGAGGACGTCTTGAATGAGGTGACCCTTGTTCGTAAGTGAGCGGATGTTCAGCAGTCCAAAGTTGACAGCGGAGGTGTCATGTTTGATGGCGGCAGTGCTGTTAGCCGACCTAGCCAGGCGGGCTACTGCATAGTAGTTGGTGTTGCGGCCGCGGTTTCTGGGAGGACGTCGAGAAGTGGACCAGGTCGAGTTGATTGAGCCAGGATTTTTGTAGTCAACATGTCTACGCGACCCGCGGTGAATGTAGCGACGTCGAGGCAGGCGAGCGATGTCAGGATGATGGTGCAGTTCCGGCGGTGGAGGCTCCGGTGCAATCCTCCGGATCCGGAGAAGATCCGCGACAGAATAGTGGAGTAGTCCTGTCACTGGATGATGGCAGAACGTCAGAAGTATCAGAAATAACCCAAAGGCGGCGAAGTTGTGCCGCCCCATGACGAGGGAGAAAGGCCGGTGCGGTGACAGCCGGTAAGTTTAAGCTACCGGCGTTAGCCCGTGGACTAAGTTACGATTTGGGGTTTGATTGATCGGGTGAAGCTATGATTTGTTACATCAATCACAGTCCAAACAGTCCAAAAACAGAAGGGCAAAAGAAAAATCAGAAGAAATATCTGAAAAGTTTTGGAAAAGTTTGGAGTGAGAAGCGGCGACATACACGCCAGCGTCCTCTCACCCCGGAAGTCAATCCAAGTGAGGCCAAGAATGAACAAGATTAAACTTTTATCTCGGGGATTAAACCCCCCGAGATACGCCCACCGTACTCGGAGCCCCGTCAGTTTGGTGTACTTTGCCCAAAATATCCTGCCCCGTCGTAGTCCCTTTGAGACTTTAGAGGGATGCCAGCTCCTCGCACATCTTAAAGTTTGTGTTAACTGCACAAATAAAAATTAGCAGTTGCGCTGTGTCCTGCACATCTGTGATCTCATCCAGTGCTCATGAACATCATTCAAATACTTTCGTCTTCTGTTGCAGCTGAGCTCATACATTACCCGCGATTTCTTGGATACGTCTGGTGATTATACTCGCGGTATTAAAGGCGTCTTTCTTCTCGGGACACACCTCCACCACGACAGCATTCATGCATTTCTTGACAAACTCTCCATCAGTAAAAGCTTTACCGCTGCTTGCTATCAGTTGAGCAACCCGAAAGCTCGCCAAAACAGATGACTGGTTCAGCTGAGCTTGGTGAACAAATATATTTTGTCGAGCTGACATTCCACTTTTTAGCTTTGACAGTTTATCTGCTCCCTTTTGGCCATGCAAGCTATCGTACTTGTCTTTGTGACGGGATTCATAGTGTCTGCGCAGATTGGATTCTTTGAATACCGCCACCGGAATAAATGCTTTGTGGTGCCCCCTCATCCCAAAACAGAACTTTACATTATCCAAGCATTTTTCAAAAACTGTCACAAAAATAAGAGATAAATAATAATTTTAAAATCTGACATAAAACACAGAAAATGGCGCCAAATACGCAAATAAATCAAAATAAATACTTAAAAAATGGCACTACTGTTAAGAAATAAATGTCGCCCTACATTTAAAATTTGGGTACATGAAAATTTCAATATGCTACCTTTATAGACAAGGACTGATAGGGCACTCTATCAATATTCTGGACATAATGTGACGGCATTACATTGGGGCCCGGGGGGTAGAATAGGTCCCCTCGGGTGGTGTCCGTCCCTCATTCAGCTCGGGTCCTCTACCAGAGGCCAGGAAGCTTGAGAGTTCTGTTCAGTATCCTTGCTGTTCCCAGCACTGCACATTTCTGGACTGAGATGTCCGATGTTGTTCCCGGGATCTGTTGCAACCACTCATCTAGTTTGGGGGTCACTGCCCCGAGTGCTGCGACCACCACAGGCACGACTGTCACCTTTACCTTCCAGGCTCTCTCCAGCTCCTCTCTGAGCCCTTGGCATTTCTCGAGTTTCTCGTGTTCCTTCTTTCTGATGTTTCCATCACTTGGGACCGCTAAATCCACTACAACGGCTTTCCTCTGCCCTTTATCTATGATCAACCCGTTGGGGCCCGGGGGGTAGAAAAGGTCCCTAGCACCCCCTTGCTGTTCGTAAGAGGCGACAAATGGGGCGAGTCGTTTGCCGCGTTTGCTGCGTGTTGCGACCCGTGGGGTGGGAGGAGCTCCTTAGCCTTGTTCGGCAATCTTCCTTCGGGAGTAAACCCAGAGGCCAAATCCGGAGTTGTAGTCCCTAAGGCGGTGCGTTGTGAAACTCTCTCAGCGTCCCGGCAACTCCTGCGACGACGTCGATGCCAAGCTGCTTGGGCCCCGCCCTTCCCTTGGACAACATCAACGGCGTGGAGAGGGGGTATCTAGCGCATGGGCAACGCCAGGTCCTCCATACACACCTGCCCAGGCTTGTGCCCTGGAGAGGACACTCCAGCGTCATCGTTTGACAACACAACACGAGGAGTGGCAGATGTCAGTGCTTAATTGGCGTAGAGCTAGGCGCTAGGGGTCACTCCTGACAGTGGGAGGGGGCCTCGTACCCCCATTGGGTAGCTACCGCCTGCTTCAAGCCGGGCAGCCCCCGGACAGTAAGGTGCTACCCCGCCACAGTTCACTTTCCTTACTGGGTGCGTAGGGATTAGGACCAGGAATAGTTAGAAAGGTGGCCTGTAAATCCGATGCACCAGGAAACAACAAAAGAAACACAACAAGGAGCAAGCCCTTGTTAAAACTTGCACCATGGAATGTCAGGACAATGACAAACGGTCTGACGCTAATGGACATCAGCGATGCCCGCAAGACAGCAGTGATCAACAACGAGCTGCTGAGACTCAGCAATGACATTGCTGCGCTGCAAGAAACCCGCCTCGCCGAAACTGGATCTCTCCGGGAGAAAGACTACACCTTCCACTGGTGTGGGAAAGCTGCTGACGAGACCAGAGAGCACTACGTTGGTTTCGCTGTCAAGAACTCCCTGCTGAGCATGATAGAGCCTGGTGGAGAAGGGACTGAGAGGATTCTCACCTTGCGACTTCACACTACAGTCGGCACTGTCACCCTGTTCAGCGTCTATGCCCCTACTCTATACTCCACGCAGGAGGCGAAAAACAAGTTGTATGACCAGCTGTTGGCAGCCATCCAGAAAGTTCCAACCACTGACCAACTTGTTCTTCTTGGGGACTTCAACGCCCGCGTTGGATCCGACCACATATCATGGCCCAGTTGCCTCGGCCCTTGGGGAGTGGGTTGCATGAACAACAATGGACAACGTCTCCTGGAACTGTGCACACTTCAAGACCTGTGCATCACCAACAGCTTCTTCCAGAGCAAACCGCAGCACAAGGTGTCATGGCGCCACCCCCGCTCCAAGAGCTGGCACCAACTGGATCTCATCTTGACCCGCCGCAAGCAGCTAAGCAGCATTCTCACCACACGCTCCTACCACAGCGCTGACTGCGACACAGACCACTCCTTGGCCTGCTGCAAGATCCGACTCCAGCCCAAGAAGCTGCACCGAGCCAAGCCACCAAGCACGCCCCGCATCGACACAGCCAAGGCAAACCATGTGGGCATGGTGGAGGAACTCGCCCGGCACCTGAAAGACGCCCTGGAGAAGAAACCACCAGAAGGAAACACGAGAAAGCCATAGGTCCTTCACACAGCAAGACAGCCCCCTTCAAGATGAAGACAGGCGAGACTATCACAGACAAGAGCAAGCAGATGGAGCGATGGGTAGAGCACTACTCAGACCTCTACAGCAAAGAAACCACCATCTCCGATGTCACCCTAGAGTCTGTTGAGCACCTGCCCGTCATGGAGGAGCTAGACGAGTTACCAAGCCTTGAGGAGCTCAGCAAAGCCATCAACAACCTGCCCGTCGGGAAAGCTCCTGGCCTTGACGGTATCCCAGCAGAGGTGATCAAGACCGGCAAAGAACCTCTGCTGCACCACCTACACAACCTACTCTGCCAGTGCTGGGAAGACGGTGAGGTACCTCAAGACATGCGTGACTGTAACATCATCACCCTCTACAAGAACAAAGGTGACCGCAGTGACTGCAACAACCACAGAGGCATCTCCTTACTGAGCATCGTGGGGAAACTCTTCGCCCGAGTGGTCCTGAACAGACTCCAGAAGTTCGCTGACGGAGTGTACCCCGAATCACAGTGTGGCTTCAGGTCGGAACGATCCACCATCGACATGATTTTCTCGCTCCGCCAGCTCCAGGAGAAATGCAGAGAGCAGAACCAGTCATTGTATGTTGCCTTCATTGACCTGACCAAGGCCTTCGACCTTGTGAGCCGCGACGGCCTCTTCAAAGTCCTTGACAGGATTGGTTGCCCGGTGAGGCTGCTGAGCATCATTCGTTCCTTCCACTCCGGAATGAAGGGTGTCGTCCAGTTTGACGGCGTAACATCTTCCTCTTTCGAAGTGAAAAGCCGTGTTAAGCAGGGATGTGTACTTGCTCCGACCCTCTTCGGCATCTACTTCGCTGTCATGCTCAAGCACGCTTTCGGGAACTCCACTGAGGGTGTCTACCTCCATACTCGCTCTGACGGCGGCCTCTACAACATGGCGAGGCTGAGGGCCAAGACCAAGATCCGCAAAGTCCTGATCGGAGACATTCTGTTTGCGGACGATGCTGCTGTCACTGCCCACAAGGAAGAACATCTTCAGCATCTCATGGATCGTTTCTCGAGGGCATGCAGCGACTTTCAGCTGACCATCAGTCTCAAGAAGACCAACATATTGAGTCAGGACACAGAGAGCCAACCCACCACCTCCATTAACAACTACCAGCTGGATGTGGTCAAGGAGTTTACTTACCTTGGCTCCACAGTGACAGACTCGCTTGACTTGGACTCTGAACTGAACAGAAGTATCGGCCGAGCCACCACAACTCTTGCCCGGCTCACCAAACGCGTGTGGGAGAACAGCAAGCTGACGACCAAGACCAGGATGGCAATCTACAGGGCCTGTGTTCTCAGCACCCTACTGTATGGCAGCGAGTCCTGGACCCTGTATGCACGCCAACAAAAACGCCTTGGAACGTGCCAACATCCCCAGCATGTACACCCTCCTCCGTCAGCGTCACCTTCGGTGGCTCGGCCACGTCCGCAGGATGGAGGACGGTAGGATCCCCAAAGATCTGCTCTATGGAGAACTCGCAGTTGGAAAGAGAACACAGGGCCGCCCACAGCTTCGTTTCAAAGACGTTTGCAAGAGGGACTTGAAGGCTGTTGAGTTAGATGTGAAGGGATGGGAGTCACTGGCCCAAAACCGCCCAAACTGGAAACAAGAACTGGCACGTGGTCTGTGCCGAGGGGAGGAGAAGATGAGAGCATCGGCAGAAGACAAGAGAGCCAGGAGAAAGAACAGCCAGGACAAACAAGCGCCCCCCTCCAACTATGTGTTCAGGTGCATACACTACAAGAGGGACTGTCACTCCCGGATCGGCCTCTTTAGCCATACCAGACGGTGCTCCCAGTCAGGCACAAACAGATAATCACACTGTGATTGAAATGCCAATGAATGATGAATGAATGTGACGGCAGTGAATTGGAACTGTAACGGATTTACATGGAACAGGAGAGGTGACCCGATCTCTTTTTTTCGTCAATGGACGCTATGGCTTCTTGTTTGACGTCTCTGATCCATTGGTGAAAGGACACTTTGTTACCTTGACAGCAGCTCTTATAATTTTTGTTCTTCTACTTTCTTCCTTTCATAATTTTGCAGCTATAAATTGGGAATTTCTCCATTGTGAGACAAATAAAGGTTATATTATCTTATGAAAGGGAAGAAATCTACTCAGCTTTAAGATCTTTTTTTTCCCCCAAATTACATTTTCACCAATAGATGTTGCTCTTGGTCTATGAACCTCTCGAAAATGTCGGCATAGTCGTTGCATATAAAACAACGTTGTCTCTGAACATTTTGCGTTGCTTTTGGCGAGCTTGTATATAAAAAATGTCACACTGTCTTCTCACAAATAACCAAGGATAAAAAAAATAATTAAAAGATAACCATGGTTGAAAATAATCGAGAAAGAAAAATCCACCACAAATATGTGATGCTGGTCATGTCACATATTGAGTTGTAATCTGAACTCATCTAGCTCTCCAAGTAACCTTCATTGTAATTATAAACCATAATTCCATGGATGTTTTTGTCTTCTTGTGTCTTGCAGACATCAGTGAAGATGTTTGTCCTGAGCGGCTGGTTGCAGAGCCCTCTCACTTTAAAAAGGAAGAGGAGAGCAGAGAGGTCTCCCACTTTAGGGAGGAAGAGGATGAGCAGGCCCATTACATTAAAAAAGAGGAGGAGCCAGAGCACCCATGCACGAAAGATGGTGTCAACACATCATCAAATGATGATGATGAGGATGTAGAGTCTGATGGTGATCTGACATGTCACACTGACAACAAACCCTGGAAATGTTTGTCAAGACATGTTTGGCAAGAAGGGCGTGGCAAGACGTTTACTTGTCCGAGTCATTTGAAAAGACACATGAGAACTCACACTGGTGAGAAACGTTTTGCCTGTTCAGATTGTGGCCAAAGATTCTCCCTTCAGTCAAACTTAAAAAGGCACACAAGAACCCACACTGGTGAGAAACCTTTTGCCTGTTCAGATTGTGGCCAAAGATTCTACCTTCAGTCACACTTAAAAAGGCACACAAGAACCCACACTGGTGAGAAACCTTTTGCCTGCTCAGTTTGTTACCAAAGATTCTCTCGGAAGGAACACTTAAATGATCACAAAAGAACACACACTGGTGAGAAACCTTTTGCCTGCTCAGTTTGTTACCAAAGATTCTCTCGGAAGGGACACTTAAATGATCACAAAAGAACACACACCGGTGAGAAACCTTTTGCTTGTTCAGATTGTGGCCAAAGATTCTACCTTCAGTCACACTTAAAAAGGCACACAAGAACCCACACTGGTGAGAAACCTTTTGCCTGCTTAGTTTGTGACCATAGATTCTCTCGGAAGGGAGACTTAAATGTTCACAAAAGAATACACACTGGTGAGAAACCTTTTGCCTGCTCAGTTTGTTACCAAAGATTCTCTCGGAAGGGAGACTTAAATGTTCACAAAAGAATACACACTGGTGAGAAACCTTTTGCCTGCTCAGTTTGTTACCAAAGATTCTCTCAGAAGGGACACTTAAATGTTCACAAAAGAACACACACTGGTGAGAAACCTTTTGCCTGCTCAGTTTGTTACCAAAGATTCTCTGACAAGAAAAACTTAAAAACACACACCGGAACACACACTGGTGAGAAACCTTTTGCTTGTTCAGATTGTGGCCAAAGATTCTCTCAGAAGAAAACCTTAAAAACACACACCGGAACACACACTGGTGAGAAACCTTTTGCCTGCTCAGTTTGTGGCCAAAGATTCTCTCAGAAGGGAGACTTAAATGTTCACAAAAGAACACTCACTGGTGAGAAACCTTTTGCCTGCTTAGTTTGTGACCATAGATTCTCTCGGAAGGGAGATTTGAATGTTCACAAAAGAATACATACTGGTGAGAAACCTTTTGCCTGCTCAGTTTGTTACCAAAGATTCTCTCGGAAGGGACACTTAAATGATCACAAAAGAACACACACCGGTGAGAAACCTTTTGCTTGTTCAGATTGTGGCCAAAGATACTACCTTCAGTCACACTTAAAAAGGCACACAAGAACCCACACTGGTGAGAAACCTTTTGCCTGCTTAGTTTGTGACCATAGATTCTCTCAGAAGGGAGATTTGAATGTTCACAAAAGAATACATACTGGTGAGAAACCTTTTGCCTGCTCAGTTTGTTACCAAAGATTCTCTCGGAAGGGACACTTAAATGATCACAAAAGAACACACACCGGTGAGAAACCTTTTGCTTGTTCAGATTGTGGCCAAAGATTCTCTCAGAAGAAAAGCTTAAAAACACACACAGGAACACACTCTGGTGAGAAATCTCTTGCCTGCTTCGGTTGTGATAACAAATTCTCTTGTAACACAAACTTAAAAAGGCACATTCGAGCCCACACTGGTGAAAAAACATTTGCCTCTTCAGATTGTGGCCAAAGATTCTCTCAGCAGGGAAGCTTAAAAAAAAGCACACGAAAATACACACTGCTGAGAAACCGTTTGCCTGTTCAGATTGTGGCCAAAGATTCTCTCGGGATGGAAGTATAAATAATCATGAAAAAACGCACGCTGGTAAGAAATATTTTTCCTGCTCAATTTGTGTCCAAAGATTCTCTCAGAAAGGACACTTAATTCAGCGTGTAAGAACGCACACTCGTGAGAAACCTTTTTCCTGTTCAGTTTGTGGCCAAAGATTCTCGTGGATGTCTCAGATTAAGAATCACAAATTTGATGATGAGATTAACAGTGATCAATGAAATTTTCACATCTCGACTGAGCAGGATTCATCAGGCTGATTGTATTTTATGTACCTTCTTACTGGGATGCTGACATTTCTTTTCCTTCAGTGCAGTGAAAAGGTTTTTTGACATTTTTGGTTGTAGTAATAAATTAGAAAATCTAGCATTGTTATCAGTGTTATAATACTTTTGAATTCTTTATTACAGTTAGTTTTTTATTTGCAACGTTTGAATGTAGTTTGTTCTCATTAGTTCTCATAGAGGTTTGGTCATTTGAATTCATTCTTATCTTTTTTGTTTTGTTTAGTTTTTTTTTCAAGTTTTATCCTTGTCTGGATAGCACACCACGCATCAAGTGATGTGTTGCATTGCCTTTTATTGGATGCGATCCTGAATAAAATGGACATGTTCCATTTTGTCATGAAATGTGTGATGGAGCTATATGAATTGTTGTTTGATACTGTGTGTTGCTCGCTGGCCAATAAAGTTCTCTTTGCTTCAAAATCTTGGATCAGCTGAGTCTTCTTCAAATCCCTACCTCAACATCGGTGAGATTCATGATTGGTTTCCCAGCAGTGAGATATAAAACTAGGAACCCTAAAACAGAAGGTTTTCCTGTATTTCAATGTTTACCTTCATTAGAACCCACCACCAGAGACCAACCAGCCAAACGCTAGCGAGCGTGAGGGAGCCGACAAACCCACTTGCCACGTTAGAAACACCCAGCAGCAAGCCCACTGTACACGTCACAAACTAGCATACAACCGACTAGCAACGAGACCCGACAAAATGCCACCCAAACAGAAGCAAGACACAAAGCAGGATGAGGACTTCCTGACCGTCACTCAAGTAAACGAATTACTCCAGCAACAAAAAGAGCTTTTTACGGCGCTCTTGTAACAACAACAGGCAAATTTCAAAGGATTTGTCAAGATGATACTAGACTCAACAAACTCACGACTTGACACTTTTACCAGGCAAGTCCAAGAAATAAAAACCAGCATCAACTTTAGCCAAAAAGAGGTAGACGACATTTAAAAAAATCTAATCTGTCAAACTGGCCATTCCAAAGACATGCAAACAGAATTCTACAAAATATGTGACGGCATGCTAGTATTAACAGACAAGATGGACTACTTGGAAGGACAGTCAAGAAACAACTTGGTAATTGATGGAATTGAGGAAAAACCGGGAGAAACGTGGACTGAAACAGAGGAAAAAGTTCAAAAAATCCTTAAGGAGAAGCTGCTGATACAGGGGCAAATTGAGGTGGAGACAGCTCACCGCACAGGAAGACAAGAACCTGGAAGACCTTGACCAGGGCCAGTTGTGGTGACATTTCTAAAATACAAGGTCAAATCAAGGATCCTACAAAAAGCCAAATACTTAAAAGGCTGCAACATCTACAGTACATCAACGAAGACTTTACAGATGCCGTACAACAAAAAAGAAAAGAGCTCCTCCCAAAATTAAAAGCTGCACGTGACAAAGGGGAAACTGCCTACTTAAGACATGACAAACTTATCGTCCACCCCCGCACTAGTACTCCAACACAACAGGCTCGAGTTCAACACCATCAAGCAGCATACTGAGAATTGTTCACCACCCGACGACAAAAACTCTGACCCTACTGAAGCAGGAAATTCACATACCAAAAAACATGGACTTCGAACCCTTTGATGACCCTTCCAACCCTTTGATGACTTCCAACCCTACTGACCACAAGACATTTGACCCTGAGAACAACTTGGACCCGGACAATAACTTTTTCAAGACTGACCGACCGCGAGGGAGCCAGCGACGACCGACCGTGAGGGAGCCAGTGACGACCGCGAGGAAGCCAGCGACGACTGCAGGGAAGCCAGCGACCGCGAGGAAGCCGGGAGACAACCAGCCAGTGACCACCGCGAGGGAGCCAGCGACGACCGCAAGGGAGCCAGAGACGACCAAGAGGAAACCAGTGATGACTGCAGGGGAGCCAGCGACCGCGAGAGAACTGGGAGACACCCAGCCAGCCAGCGAGCCTGAGGGGGCCGGGAGACAACCAGTCAGCGCGCGTGAGGGACCGCAAGGGAGGCAGAGACCACGAGGGACCCAGGAGACGTCCAGCCAGCAACCGCGAGGGAGCCAGCGGCAACAGCGAGGGAGCCAGCGATGACGGCGAGAGAGCGAGCGACGACAGCGAGGGAACCAACGACGACCGCAAGGGGGCTAGCGACGACCGCGTGGGAGCGGGAAATTCACATGCCAAGAACATGGACTTCCAACCCTTTGAAGATATTGACGATAAGTCATTCGATCCCGAGAACAATTTGGACCCAGACAATAACTTCTTCAAGAACAAACAAAGGGTAACAAACTCTGACTATTACCCGGATGAACAATTCAACACTAATATAATATTGGAAAATGCGCTTTCAGTAATACACTTAAACAGTAGAAGTCTCTATAAAAACTTCACAAAAATCAAAGAATACCTGACTAAATTCAATAAATTTAAAATAATTGCCATATCAGAAACTTGGCTTGATGAAGATAAAACAAGTGAAATGGAAATAGAAAGTTATGAAATGTTTGCAACTAATAGGGAAAACAAAAAAGGAGGGGGGGGGTTGATATATATGTAGACAAAGCATTTAAATGCAGTAAAATCGAGAGATTGACAAACACAATAGAAAACCTAATGGAATGTCTTACCATTGAAATACATAATAAAAAGGCATCAAATATCATCATAAGTTGCATCTATAGGACACCAGGATCATGTATTGACACATTCAATAAAAAACTAACAGACATGCTCAGTTACTACAACGATAAAAAAACACGAATAATATGTGGTGACTTTAACATTGACTTATTAAACCTCAATGGACACAAAAAAACAACTGACTTCATAAATACTATGTACAGCAACAGCCTTTTCCCAGTAATCCTGAAACCTAGCAGAATAACAGTTGACACGGCCACATTAATAGATAACATATTTATAAATAAGATTGATCATCAAATGGAAAGTGGACTTCTCATTAATGACAAGTGACCACCTACCCGTCTTTGCAGTTTTTTATAATTATTTTGATAGAAAAGCTAAGTCAACAACTCACATAACAGAAATAAGACTAAGAACCCAACGCTCCATGGATGCTTTTAAGCAAGACCTAGAAAAACAAAACTGGACCGAGGTCTACTCAAACGAAGACCCAAATACAGCGTTTGAAGTATTTCAGTCTACCATAATCTCCTTATATGATAAACATTTTCCATTAACTAAAGTCTCCAAAAAGCATAAAGACCCAAGTAAGCCATGGATAACAAAAGGTATAGAAAATGCATGTAAAAAGAAAAACAATTTATCTAAATTGTTTTTAAAATTGAGAACTGAAGAAGCAGAAAGAAAATATAAGACCTATAAAAATTAACTAGTAAATATTATAAGAACCAGGAAAAGAGATCATTATCATGCACTGTTAGAGCAGAATAAAAGTAACACACAAGAAATATGGAAAATACTTAACCAAGTAATCAGAAATAGTCCTAAAAAAATGGATTATCCAGAGTATTTTATCAAAGGCCAAAATACTATTCTGGAAAAAACTGCAGAAATAGCAACTGAATTTAATGAGTATTTTGTCAACATCGGCAGTAACCTAGCAAAACAAATTCCTGATCCAACAAACTTGTTTGAAATAGATAGATACGTAGAAAAAACTCCTCCACGACGTTCCTCACTGCTGTAAAACAAGAAGAAGTATCAAATATTATAAAAACTTTTAAAAATAAAAAGTCAACTGATTGCTTTAATATTGATATGACAATAATAAAGCAGATTATAGAATATGTAGTGCGACCTTTCACGCACATATGCAACCTGTCATTTAAAGCTGGTATCTTTCCATCAAAAATGAAAATTGCGAAAGTTATTCCAATCTATAAAAGTGGAGAAAGACATCTCTTTACAAATTATAGACCAATATCACTACGACCACAATTTTCAAAAATATTAGAAAAACTATTTTCTTGCAGACTTGATAGCTTTATACAAAAGCATACGCTGTTAAGTGAGAATCAATATGGCTTCAGGGAAAAACGGACCACCTCAATGGCAGTTATGGAGTTTGTGGAAGCAATAGCCACTAATATAGACAACAAAGAATTTACTGTTGGGGTTTTCCTAGATCTAAAAAAAGCTTTTGACACAATAGATCACAGTATAGTATTGAAAAAACTAGAAAGATATGGCATTAGAGGTGTAGCTTATAAATGGATAAAAAGTTATTTAGAAAACAGATATCAGTACGTGCAGCTCAACAATAAAAAAATGAATCAACTGAAAATCACTCATGGAGTTCCTCAGGGGTCAGTGCTTGGTCCAAAACTATTCATCTTATATATAAATGATATCTGCAAGGTCTCAAAACAATTTAAATGTGTCCTATTTACTGATGATACAACTTTCTATTGTTCTGGAATAAATCTGAAACAGCTCCTGACAACCGTAGAAAACGAATTAAACAAATTAAAAAACTGGTTCGACAGAAATAAATTGTCACTTAACCTGAAAAAATCTAAATTAATTGTCTTGATTTGGCACAAGACCAATCAAACATCAAGCTAAAATTAAGGTAAACTCAATTGAGATAGAAAGAGCATATGAAACCAAGTTTCTCGGATTAGTAATAAACTCAAAACTATGTTGGAAGCCACATATCGATAACGTAAAAAGAAAAATAGCCAAAACCATAGGGATCCTCTACAAAACCAAAAGTGCTAAATAAGAGATCTTTGTACACATTATACACTTCATTATTATTACCATATATGACCTTCTGTGTGGAAATATGGGGAAATGCCTGCAAAACAAACACCCTCCCGATTCTAAAACTACAAAAAAAAAAGCAATTCGAATTATTAATAGATCAAAATATATGGAACCCACAAATCCACTATTTATCAAATTAAACACGATGAAATTTTATGACCTGGTTGACTTTAAAATCGCCCAATTAATGTACAAAGCACACAATAACCTGCTCTGCCAAAACATTCTGAAGTTTTTCGAAATTCGAGAAAGCAGCTATGATTTAAGAGGTACCAACTTATTCAAAAAAATCAAAACAAGAACAAACATCAAGCAAAGAAGTGTATCTATCAAAGGTGTTAATCTGTGGAATAATTTCGAAACAGACCTGAAAATGAGTAAATCGCTTGCTGAGTTCAAAAACAAATTTAAAAAAATAGTACAAACAACCTACATCAAGCAGAGTTAAAATGATAAATTCTAAACATTAAATATAATGATAAATCAGAACTAAGTTGTTAATTAGAGAAAGGTATTGAAATATCCATTACGAATACAAGAGAAAATTGACACAAGAGTGCCAGGGTGTGGATGTATATAATCCCGATACAAACCAAAAATTGTAAAAATATCACGGTTAAGGGTAAAGTATGAGCCTTAATGGATACTTCTTTCTTCTTACTTTTTTTCTTTTCTGATTGATATAAAAATGATTTATTAGATATAAACACATAACGGGGTAGGACTAGATATGTTTTTTACTTCTTCCTACTCCCTTGAACATAATAACTGTGTTGAATGAAGACTGATTTCTTTCTTTTTACTATTTTATCTACCTTACTTTCTGTCAAATTATTACTGTATATGTTTTATGTTCAATAAACACACCAAACCAAACCAAACCAATTATAACATGTCTCAAATATGGTCAGAATGGAATTTTTGATTGCCATTTGAGCTGCAAGGTCTGTGAATGGAAAAACATACCGGTAATCCATCCATTCAAATTACGATCCATTTTACCCTCAGAAGGGCCGCAGGCATGCTGGATCTTATCCCAGCTGTGTTGGGGCAGCACATTCGGGACACCCTGAAGTGGTTGCTGGCCAGTCACAGACCAAAAAAAGTTGGACTACTGTATGTATTTATCTTTTTCATAGTTAATCCTTGACTCTGGAATTTCAATAAAAACTTCATTGTATTCATTCATGATTTTGAGGTATTTTATCAGTGAAAATTATTTTTTATTCTCTAAAATATTCTGGATCTTTTATTTTTCTTCAAGGCATCATTTTTGTCTAGAATTTCAAATTTCTTGTGCGTTCTGACTCCTGTGGTGTTCTTACAGTGTATGCTAATGTTGTCTTTTGCTTGATCCTATCATATTTACTAGTTCTTTTTTTAATCTCTCATCATTAGGTTCAGCAGCTTTTGTTCTTTACAAAACGTTTGAATGGCAAGTTTTCCTTCTTACATGCATTCTCAATGCACAGTGTCCTCCATGTCTTGTTCAAGCTTTGATACTTCCTGGTTATTCTTCTCGATGGACAACATTTGTCGTACAGTGAAGTGAAAAGTGACGAGAGAAATGCTTCCTCGCAAAGATTTGGATCTTCATTTGAGTACGTAAATCTCAGATCAGTTTTTATTTTTCTAAATGCATCTTTAAGGCAGCAAGAGTATGTTGTCTTCCAGGTTTTAGACCCAGAGTTAGCTTTGGCAGGAGTTGAACTCTGTATGATCAGGCAGCTGCAGGCATCGAGATCAAAAGGCCGATACTACTGCGAAAGTCATCCTGAGAGAGTGGTTTCTCAAGTATGGTGTGCCAGAATGCCTACACTCTGACCAAGGCCGGAATTTTGAAAGTGCTGTCGTGGCTGAGTTGTGGAAGCTCTATGGAGTTAAGAAGACCCGAACCACACCCCATCACCCCCAAGGCAATCCGCAGTGTGAAAGGTTCAACCGAACCCTACATGATCTTCTACGTACGCTTCCCCCTGAAAAGAAACGCCATAGGCCGGAATACCTGTCCAAGTTGGTCTATGCATATAATGTGACTCCACACTCAACCACGGGACATTCACCCCATTACTTGTTGTTTGGCGTCCATCCTCACCTTCCAGTGGATGCCTTGCTTGGCCACAAGCAACAAGTCAAAGATGATACAGTCGACTGGCTTGCGGTACACCAGGAACGACTCAGAGATGCACATGCCAGGGCAAGAGAGGTGACTGAAAGCAAAGCGGCTGAGAGAATGGCCCAGCAACAGGAGAAAGTCTACTGTCCACCTGTTGATGTGGGTGAACTCGTGTACCTACGTTTCAGGCCTCTCGGAAGAAATAAGATACAGGATGCATGGGCCTCGACCATGTACAAGGTTGTGGAGGTACAAGGAACCACCTACACAGTAGAGACCCTAGATGGAGGACTGACAAATAGGGTGCATAGGTCCAACCTCCATCCATGTGTGGGACCAGCGCCGGAACAGAGAAGTCCTCCCAAGCACCTGTTAAGGAACCTATCCCAGCTCCACCATCAGAAGACACATCAGATGTTAGCATCACCGAGGAGAGCCCAAGACCTGTGCCTGCACCGAGGGGAGAAAGAGAAGTGACTGTTAGTGTAGGTGTACCCAGTTCTGCCCTACGCAAAAGTCAGAGGAAAACTGCAGGGAAACACAAGAATCCGTGCAGTCTCCCCGTGTCAGCATGCAATGCCATCTCGTTAAGTCCGGATGTATTCTCTCAGATTTTACCTCGACCTTCACCAGATGGGGGGTAGAGTGATAAGTCACCGAGGACGTTGACTTGTAGCAAGGGACAATGTAACCAGGTGAACCTTACTTTGACTTTTGTCGTGAAGGCTGTCTTGTTTAACAAATGTAGCACTGTCACTTTAAGAGCCACGCTCGATCAAAACACGCGGGAACATATAGAGCACGTGAGAATCAGACCAGGAAGTCAAGTGAGGGTGACATGCACGTGAAGGAGGGTAGTCGCTGAACTGTGCCTACTGCTTGTCCCAACTTGAAACACCCATGATCGTCGTTATAACCATCCATCCATCCATCCATTTTCCAAGCTGCTTGATCCTCATTAGGGTTGCGGGGGGTGCTGGAGCCTATCCCAGCCGTCTTCGGGCAGGAGGCGGGGGACACCCTGAATCAGTTGCCAGCCAATCGCAGGGCACACAGAGACGAACAACCATCCACGCCCACACTCACACCTAGGGACAATTTAGAGCATCCAATCAGCCTGCCATGCATGTTTTTGGAATGTGGGAGGAAACCGGAACACCCGGAGAAAACCCACGCAGGCCTGGGGAGAACATGCAAACTCCACACAGGGAGGCCGGAGCTGGAATCGAACCCGGTACCTCTGCACTGTGAAGCCGACGTGCTAACCACTGGACTACCGGGCCGGTCGTTGTAACCCTGGCGATATTCAGGTAATTGGTAACTAGTTTACCATGACTCATGTGAGGTGTTAATTTTGGACAGATGATTAATTAGTTCAATGGTATTTGTAGAGCACAATATCGTGGTTTGGAGTTTGAAATCTACCACTAGTGAGTCGTGTGAACAGCTGTACAGCGTAAGTGTTCGCAACGTTACAAGATGTAAATATGTTTTTTTTTTGGACTGTGAAATGATATCAACTGTGTTATCTGTTCTTTAGAGGGGAGATCATTTGTGTTTTTCCACGTCCTTTGTATGCCCCCAACACACCGGAACGTATCGATTTGTTTTACTGTTTATTCTCTATGTTAAATTGCTCCATGTACAGCACTTTGCATGCAGCGATGGCTGTTTGAAAGTGCACTATAAATACAGTTAAGTTGAGGTGTCAATGTATTTATTCATGTAAAATGGTGGTTGTTGATACCAAGCCTTGGTAAGGTCATCCGAAATCAACGTGTGAGGTCACTGCCACTTTCCACTGATATCTGATCGCTTTTGTTGCCTTTTTCTGACAAGAATCAGCGGCCAGATGGCGCACCAGCCGGAAAGGGACATCCATACCACGGAGGGTGCAGCAGTCCTGGTAGACCGCAGCTATGGCTCATGGATGGACAAGGCAATGGCGCTCATCACACACTGCGCGTCGGGCACCAACAACCAAAAAAAAAAAAAATCAAGCTCGTAAAAAGGGTAATAATTGGAATTATAATAATAATAGTGTTAGGACGTGACCCCAATAGCACGACAACAGGCAGGTCTCGTGGAAGCCAACACTTGGCGTAGTTTATTTACGAGTCTTCACAGAGTCACTCAGGGAGAAGCACGAGGAGTCCACAAGGAAATGTCCACACAAGGAACAAGAAGCTGCAGGAGACGGCATCAGAGTCCACTGGCGTGGTGACGGCACAAACTTGCACTGGGGAATGGTCTGTGAGTCAATTTGTACCAGTCCAAACGAGCAGATAGGCAGCAGGTGGGTGATGAGCTGACGAGTCTCAGGTGTGAGATGCAGAGCACCCTGGCTGAGGAGGCTGCCTGGCTGGCCCCTCCCTAACAAGAATGCGTTGGTTTCGTGCTCTGTTGTACTTCCGTCATCTTTTCTTTTGTAGGGCACTGGACTGTCTCAGAGTTGTTTGTGTAGTTTGTTCCTCTGTTGTGTGTTCACAACCCCCATAGAATTTATTTTGTGATTTCTTCTCTTGATTTTCTGTTTGGCGCATTATGTTTGCTTTTATGAGTGTCATTGAAGTCATCGTTGATTTACGTTTTCGGGGGCGGTCAATGAACGCCTCTCGAGCAGACCGAGAAGGAGAAGGATGTGCCTGTACAGTAGTTGCTTGAGTTGGGTATGCTTTAAAAAGAACCAACACGACAGCTCTTTGTTTTCTATCATTTTGCACCGCTGCAGAAACTGACGTGTGAATGCAAGTGGGGCTGCACTGGGGTTAACATGCTTCTCTTTCGTCAGTGGTATTGTCCGTGTGGCCGCTCCACAAAATTTGCTCCAGTGTAAGATATATCGCAACAAAATACATCGGTGCAGCACCAAAGCAAATGTCTGCCGTGTGAACACCCCTACTCAGAGCACAATATTTTTAAAAAACTTGAACTTGCAAAACAAAAAAGATATCAAATAATTTGTGCTAATTTCTTTTTTATTTTTTTATCAAAGATGATGTCTGGATTAATGACTACAATGACCACGTTTTGCAATGCACAGCTTTTCGAAGTGAGGTTTGAAGCAGGACACAGCAACTCTCGACTCCTGCTCAATGTGTAGCCAGGACCTGTGTTTTAGTTCACTGAAGGAGCAGTCACGAAGCGGAATGATTGATGGCAATATTCGGCACGTTTTCGCTGAAAAAACTCAAGCGGCTTATCAGAGTGATTGGGGTGTAATGTCTTGAAGTGACGCCTTAATTTATTTGGCTTCATGCTGTCCGCTACCAACTTTTTTAGACACAGTAAACACACCGATCTTTCCTCGTCTGCCACCGTAGTCATACAGTGAAAGCAAGCGCTACATACGCCTCGTCATATTTCCTCCCTTCGAATGCTCCCTGTGCAAACTCTGCCAATGAGAGCGCCACTGGCCCTAATGTAGTGGAGGTGCCACGGCACTTTATTCTAGGACAGTAAAAAAAAAATCAAAATAAAAAAAGCATGTTCCCGAGGTCAAACGCACCCCCCTTGACGGAGCCTCGCGCCCCCCTGGTGGGGGGGGGGCACGCCCCACTATTAGAAAAGCACTGGTGTAATGCAACATATGACCTAATTTTCAATGAGAGGGAAGAAATTCCATCTGTGCACAGCACATTTGGCAATAAAGTTGTATTCAATCCAATCCAAGTATTCCCAACTCAAATTTGTCCCATTTTGGACAGACCTAACTTCAGATTAGAAAGAAGGAGAGGACATTGAAATACTAGAAGGAATCCATATGGAGTCTGAAATCAGTTGAGCAAAGGAGCACATCTGAGACTCATGACAGAGTGAGCGGCAAGTAGAATCGAAAAACCATCCTCAGTGAGTTACAAATGACTTTTTTAGCCCCACTGGGCCACAACGGAACAAGACAATATCCTCCTTGAGCACGAAAACAGGCTGTTGTCACGATAAGTTGCAGCTCTGCGACAATTTGACCCATTTCTTCCTGTGAGGCCACACCCCCAATGTATGTTACGAGATGAGGCGGTTGCAAGAGTTTTTGTGCAGGCACGCCAGTGGATGTGTCAGCGTGGGCTTCAGGGCATAGTAGAAGAATCCCGAGTCGCTGCGCTTCACACGCTCGATACGCAGAGGAGCTTGCCGAGCGCTGGCGTCCATGTTGCAGCGATACATGTCAGCGTACTTTTCTGCCGTCTTGCCTTGATCGATCTTAAATCGGCTCAAGATGAACTCGGGTGCTGCGTTGGCTTCTTGTTTGTACCATGTAGTCGCCCGACGTCGAACTGTCGTAGCTGCAGCTGAGCGTCACTGCTGCACCCTCCACGGCGTGGACGTCCCGTTCCGGCTGGTGCACCGTTTGGCCGCTGATTCCTGTCACTAAAAGGCAACAAAAGCGATCAGACATCAGAGGAAAGCGGCAGCGACTTCACATCTCGACCTCACCCAGGGACCAAGCAGCCGTCAGCACACATGCAAGCGCCTGACTCATGTCTGCACTCGCAATGTGCGTGAACTCTGACTTGTTGCTGAGGGGGCGGGGGCTTTCTGAAGCAGTGACATCACACACGCACAACGGAAGTCACGTATGGCGGAGCAGCGCACTGTGGTTCATGTGAACGTCATCTTTGTCTTGTCTTGGTTTTAATCAGACTCATTTACAGCTAATGTAAGTTGAGGGATTCGTTGTTTTTTTTTTTAATGGATGGCTACTTTACGAACGGCAAAAAGAGAGATGGAATCCTTTGAATGCATTTTTTTGAAAAAAAAAAAAAGACGTCTGCACCGCAGCACGTTCGAGAACACACACTTCACAACTAAAATGACTTCCTGCTTTCCCTTACTTCAATGGCCAATCAGAATCGATCAACATAAAATCATCAGGAAACAATTAAACAACAGAATGCACTTTAGGTAATCTTAACATGAAATAATATGATGCTCAAACAAAATGAGAATTAAGAATATAACATTAGCTTACACAAATATTAACTCTTTTACACCCTTTGACGTATAAATACGTCAATTAGCGCATAGCCGCTCCCTCCCCATGACGTATTCATACGTCAATCACGTTTTTTCATGGGGGAGGGTACAAGAGAGTCTGATGCAACTTCTCACCACAGGATTAGGTTTGACGGCAATGTTAAATAGCAAAAAAATGGCCATCGGGTGGCAGCGGTGCAAAAATCAACCAGGATCACGCCGCAGAAGTAGTAGAAAGGGCGTACAGTGAAGGAGGGGCGTATGTGGATAGTGGATTGGAACATTAGCAACTAGCAACGATGGAGAAAAGGAAATAACTAACTAAAAATGATTTTTTTTTCGGTATAAAAGCGTCCTCGAAACAAAACAACAAAGGAGATGGTGTTTGTGTGGAAGAGAAAATGACGCTTCGGTCACGTAATCGAAAGCGGCACCCGTCAAACGAACGTCGGCCTGCACAAACATGGCGTGCTATACGCGGCCCGCATAGCTCACGCCGAGTTTCGAGTTCATCTGATGACGATGAACTTGCTCCACGTCAGCGACCATCGCTTGGCAGAGCATTTTGTGCCTCCCGATCCCCACATCGCCCACAAATCGTCTCCCCGGCGACTTCCAGCGATGACGGCAAAGAGGCTGCATTGCTTCGCATGGCCAACGCTGGGCACACGTCAGAGATTCGTTGGAATCGTCTCGTAATGACGACGGCGAAAATGATGAATTGGAGAGCGATTTGGATCCCGATATGTCGGACGAATACGTGCCTGCGGACTTAACTGAAAGCAGCTGAGAGTCCTCGCCAGAGCCGCTGGAACGAGGAGGTAACTGCTGACTAGCTTGCAAGTTCCCATTCAAAACGTCATCACTTCTTATGCCTCATCAGTCACTTTTATGTAACGCTACATTCCCCGCTATACTATAAAGTTGCCGGTAACACTAATCATTTATGTACGGTTGATGCGTCTCGTCGATGTGGATGAAAATATGTGCCGTAAATGTGCTGACTTGCATGTCGCCATAGGTTTTAAAAAAACAAAACAGACATTTATCGGTCAACGAAACATTCTGTTCATACAGTATTAATTTAAAAACCCGTGCCGGACATCTCCTGTGTTGAAGAAACTGTTGATTTTGCTTCAAATGTCTGTTCTGTGGATCTCCACAATGCGCAGAAATCTTTTAATATATGTACATCCATGTCTTATAAGGCTTTATTTTGAAACTGGCCCTTGCAGCATGTGCAAGTATGAAAAATCGTGGCAGCTGACTTGGCCACTCGAGACAGAAAATACAGCTTTGTGCTGTATAGTTGATAATGACGTGAAGAAAAATAATTTGTGGATTTATAGTGTAAAACTAGAAGAGACCAAACCTGCTCTGCGTGAGGCAAATCGAGAATTCTTGAAAACAGCATTGCTCTCCTCTTTTGCCCCACAAAGTTGCTCCTCGTTCTCTGCTGTTCTTCCTGGGCGCATTTTTCAAGAAAACCACCACAGTTTCCGTTCTTGATCTCTGCTTCGCAACGAAGTGGCTAGCAAGCAAGGCTAAGTCAGCTAAGCTAGGCCCAGAAACTTGAAATAATGATATTACAGTCCAATAAAGAAACGATGGTCGTCCTGCGTCGAGGCTAAAATGATATAATTCTAGAAGAACATTTTGGTTCGTCTTCTTTGTGATTTTTTTTTCACTCATAACTCTGTGCAATAGTTTATCGTACGGAGTACAGTTGCAGGATTCGAACAAAGATTGGACGGCAAACCCCTGAGGACAAAATTCATGGCAACCCGAGCATCGACTCGGCAAGAAAATATTACAAAACCTAATTTGAATACTTTGCGTTTACTTTTAAATATTACGGTTTATTGTTATATTTTCAATCGGCTGCATCACAACTTATTCATTCCAGTAATTTACTGCGGCCAAGCCAGCCTCCACTCGTCAAAAAGGGGCACCTTCGTAAAAGTGTCAGAAAAATTTAATATATATATATTTTATCACTTTCACTGCATCAAATCTTTTCAAAAGCTTAAGACCTAACAGTAGACAACGTTTTTCATTATTTCTTTATATTTTTATATTTTATGCCTTTTTTGTAAGAACAACCATTTTTAAATGAGAAAAACACAAAATATTTATTTAAATATTTTTTTTTCAAAAATAAAGTGGAATATTTGGGATGAGGTGTTGCGACGCCACTTGAGCGAAGCACGACTCAGCAGTCAAAAATCCGCTGCTCTCTGCTGTGTGCACGAGTGATGTGTCGTTCGCGAACAAACCGGCTCTCAGAGGTGAACGCGGGAGCCGGCTCCCCAATAGGAACCGACTTTTTTTTCTCCTATCCCCCCCTCCCCACCCCCTCGGTTAAAGCCGCACATGATTGGTCAAGATCGGTGGTAGAAGAGGGAGGGGAGGGTTACACACACGCTGCAGTGAAGAGAAGGGGGAGGAGTTAGATACACAGCAGCGCACTGTGAGCAGCAAACGAACAGGAGAGACAGGGAGACGAGAGAGAGCTCGATAGCGCTACAGAGAAAAAAACACCACGGGGGAAAGTGGAAAGGTGAAAAAATGGATAGGAAACGCAGTGAAATTTGGACTCATTTCAACTTAACTAATAGTTCAAAGGCAGCGTGTAGACTGTGCAAGGTTAAAATATCCAATATCAAAATTTAATTAATAATTTGTTATGTGGTAATCAAAGCTTACTTATGTTGTTTTACTGTAAATAGTTAAAAGCTTATAAATATCGGTCGGTGAAGGCCCTCGTTATCGAGGAATGCGGCCCCCAGGACAAGGCGACGGCTCCTGGTGCTTGTGTCTCCGATGACTGTGGAGGCCCAGTCTTCCCCGAAAGCCCCGCCCGCAGGATTGACAGAAGTGGGTTGGGGGGCCGGGCGGTTGCCGGGCCCTCTCCTTCCTCCGCGCTCGCCGGTCCTCCTCCGCAGCGACGCGTCGAGTCTCGAGGACCCGGACCCCGCCCCGCACATCCCCACGCCAGGCTGCCCGATCCGCGGCCAGGTCAGCCCACTGTGCCGGGGGAATCCGGCACCGCTGAAGATGACCCTTTAGCTGGTCTTTGAATCGTCTTTTCGGGCCACCGCGGGGACGGGTGCCCTCCAGCAACTCTGCGTAGAGGAGCTGCTTCAGGAGACGGTCGTCGCTCATCCGCTGCACGTGGCCGGCCCACCGCAGTTGGGCCAGGGTGATCATGGCCTCGATACTCGTGAGGCCAGCCCGGGTGAGGATCTCATTATTAGTCACTCTCTCCTCCCAGGAAACGTTGAGGAGAGATCGGAGTCGTCCTTGGTGGAACCTCTCGAGCCTCTTGATGCTGCTCCGATAGAGGGTCGAACATTCTGCGCCATAGAGAAGGGTCGGGAGGACGACAGACTTATACACCATTATCTTCGTGTTGGTGGAAATGGCGTGATTCCTGAAGACCCGACGACCGAGGCATCCAAAGGCTGTGTGGGCTGCCTGGATATGGTAAGTGAGCGGTCGTGACCATGGTCCCCCGCCTGCTCCTCAAACGGCTGAGGTTGAAGAGCGACCCTTCAGTTTGGTAGCGTAGAGTGATTCCGTGCTCCTGGACAGGGGTGACGTGGTGGATGAGCACGGCGATGTAGAGGCAGAACAACGTCGGCGCCACCGTGCAGCCCTGTTTGACTCCGGTCCGAACCGGGAATGGGGGAGTCATTTCGCCCTGAGTCAGGACGCAACCCTTCATGCCGTCGTGAAACATCCGAATGAGGGATATGAATTTGGGGGGGCAGCCTTGACGTTCCAGCACTTTCCAGAGTGCTGCTCGGGGCACAGAATCAAACGCTTTGGCCAGATCATAAAAGATGGCGTGGAACTCCCTCCGCTGCTCCCGGCACCTCTCCAGGAGCTGTCTGGCGCAGAACACCATGTCCGCGGTTCCCCTTCCTGGACGGAAGCCCGCCTGGGACTCCGGAAGAACCCGCTCAGCGAGACAGGTGAGTCGGTCGGCCAGTATATGACAGATGAGTTTTCCAGCAGTTGACAGCAGGGAAATTCCACGATAGTTTCCACCGTCGAGTTTGTCGCCCTTCTTGAATATCGTGACGATGACGGAGTCCTTCAGTTCGCCAGGTCCGTCTCCTCGACCCAGCATTGAAGGATGAAGGTGTGGAGGCGGGTGAGGAGATGTGCACCCCCAGCTTGTAAAAGTTCTACGGGGATGTCGTCGACTCCAGCAGCTTTGTTCTTCTTCATCCTCCTCAGGGCTCCGGAGATCTCCCGGAGAGTCGGCAGCTCCCTCATCCAGTGTTGCACGGGGAGCTGGGGGACAGGATCGAGGAAGCCGTCTATTGCGCATGTCGGACGGTTCAGGAGCTCCATGAAATGCTCCTTCCATCGCTGGTGAGTATCCTCCTTTTCTTACAGGATTGTGCCGTCCTTTGCCTTCACAGCCATTGGAGCACTGTGAGCCGGACCGATGATCTTCCTCGTTGCTTCGAAGAAGGATCTGGTATCGTGACGGTCAGCGAAGCTCTGCATTTGGTGGGCAAAGTTGACCCACCATTGATTTTGGATCCTCCAGATCTCTCTCTGTGCTTCATTTTTGGCCGCCCGGTAGGCTTCTTCAAGTCTCTTGGAGGAAACGCAGTTCTGCCATGCAATGCGAGCCTCTCTCTTTCTTGAAATCAGTGGCTCAATTTCTTCCAGGTTTTCGGCAAACCAATCGTGATTTCTCCTCTTCTGGACACCGAGGACCTCTTCCGCGGATTTGGTGAGCGCAGTTTTCAAGTGCTCCCAGTCTGAGTGGACAGTGGCAGGAAGGGTCCGAGGTTGAGTGTCCAGTTTGTCCGCGAGGGACGTCTGGTACTGTTCGAGGACTTCGGGATTCCTCAGCAGCCCAACATTGAAACGTATCCTCTTGGGGATCTTCTTCCTTCTTTTCGCAGGCGCGATCTTCAGCCTAAGTCTTGAGGCTACCAGCCTGTGATCGGACCATCCGTCATCCATGGAGCGGATGGCCCTCGTGACCATGACGTCCGATCGGTCGCAGATTCGGGTAAGGACGTAATCGATCAGGTGCCAGTGGTCAACATCTTGGATGTTGCCAGGTGGTCTTGTGCTTGTTGGCCATCCGAAACAGTGTGTTGGGTATTACCATCTCCGTCTCTGCGCAGAGACCAAGGAGTAGTTCTCCATTTTCGTTGCAGTTGCCAACGCCTTCCTTCCCCAGAATCCCTCCCCAAAGCAAAGCTGATGGTCCCGGCCCACCCGCGCGTTGAAACCAAGAGCCCACCCCCAGAACCAAGAGCTTATCCCAGGGGTTGACGCGGAGGATCAGGCCACGCAGCGCGGCATAGAAGGACTCCTTCGCCTCCTCCGAGGCGTCCAGGGTAGGTGCGTAGGCGCTGATGATGACAAGGGATTGGGATTGACACAGAGGTAGGGTGATGGACATGAGTCTCTCAGAAGTTCTTACGGGGATGATGTTGTGATCCCTAACCAGACGTGACAACGCAGAACCCTACCCTCTTTCTGCTTGGCTCTCGACGAAGGCGGACGCTTCTGCTCTGCTCCGTGCCCCCCCACCTTTTTTTTTTCCCTGCTCGCCACTTAGTCTTTTTGTGCTGTCTTTTTGTCCAACTTTTTTCCCTAGCCTCCTACCGTGTTTTCATCTGAAGAACTAACCATGGAATTAGTTGGCTGGTCTCTCGATGTAATTGACAATTTTTTTTCGACGAAAAGAGCGGGCAGTGGGGAGCCTGCTTGCCCTCCGGGGACACTTGCTGCCGGATACGCCCTGGATCCATGGAGAAAGTGGAGACCGGTGTGCCTGACAGTACTGTCCGTGGAGGATGTGGAAGACATCTACATTATTGGCCTTTTGATAACAGGTATGCTGCTGTTTGGTGTTGGCAGCTTGCTGTTCTATCGCAAGATTCAACCGACGGGAGTGGCTCTATTGGAAGTGAAGAAGCTGCCGGTCACTCTGATTGGCTTGGCGCGAATGTCCAACACTCAGACTCAAGCGGTGACTGAGCTCAATCGCAATATTGTTGTGATTTTGGAGCGACTCCGCGCGATCGATAATACGTTGGAATCCACGCTGCGGAAAGAATTTCTGGATCAGACTGATCGGCGCCACTGAGGAGATACAGACCAAGGACTCAAGGCTGTCTGGAATTGTTGGCGGCCGTCTCTCCAAAACAAACAACGCTATCTGGCCTTTCCCCTGGATGGAAATACGCACGGAGTCTAGGGCCCCCCACCGCCCCCTCCTTCTCGGCCATGGACTGATAAGCCGGGACTGTCTTCACGATGAGCAGACCTCGACGATGCAGCTATGACCTGCACACGCATACACATACATAACTGGACAACCACACGCGCATACACATCCTTGTTATCACCGTCTTCATCGCTCCAATTCTTTTTCCCCCGTGACGTGGTTCGACATGCAGAGCGCTCGTGTGAATCCGTGCAGCTGGTCATTTCGGGCGCCTCACGGTTACCCCTCTCAACCCCCCTACCCCCCCTTCCCATTCATCCTCCCCCTTATTACATGTTATGTCTTGTGACTTGTTGTAACTGTCATATGCTTATTTCTGTGCTAGGGTCTTTTTTTTATCCTGGACTTAAATTATCCTCGGAAGAGGATAGTTCGAGCATGGTTTTTTTTTCCCTCTCCCTACCCAGCGTTTTTTCCTTTCTGAATTCTGATTGTAATTTCCCCATTGCGGGACAAATAAAGGATATCTTATCTTATCTTATCTTACACCGTGAATTCTTCTCTCCTCCACAGCTCGTCCGCTCCAGAAGAAGGTGTACCCGTGCTGAGGCTCCTCGATCTGCCCGGCACCAGGGAGACAGGTCTCGGAGAGGGCCACAATGTCCAGGCCGAGCTTCTGAATCTCAAGGGCGATGAGGGCAGTCCTGCGCTCCGGTCTCTTTGCTCTTGCATTGTCCATCAGGGTTCGTATATTCCAAGCGCCGATTTCCAGTCCGGTTATTGTATTTGTATTTGTTTCGCCCGCATAAAGGATGAATCTGCTGGAGGCGGGTCTCCAGCCGATCGGTGGCGGTGATGGGCGTGTTTAGGCCGCCTTTTATTGGCCCTTCCTCGGATTGAGGGGAGCAGCGCTGCGACTAGAGAGTCCTGCTCTGCCACCGTGGTCGCTGCCTCTCCCCTGCACCATCACCAGTTCGCAAGGGGAGCGACCATCGTGCCACGGCTGCCGACGTGTGGTTGTGGAGCTAGGGGCGTGGGCCCTCATCTGAGCCTGTCCCAGACGCCCCGCGCCATCGCCGCCGGACTTCTTGAGGTTGAGGGGATCGGGAGAGGGGGGAAACGGGTTGAGGGGGCAGGAGGGGGGGGGACGGGTCGCAACCCCGCCCCCGCACTTCGACCGCGTGGCCAGGGTCCACGGCAGCGCGGTGGCCGACGGTGGTGGTCCAGGGGGTCTGCAGCACCCGAGGTTGGACCGCGGGTGCGCTGGGCCCAGTGTTTTATTTTGAAGGGTGGGCATTCCTTCATTACCCATGGGAATGGTCGGCTTGGGGATCCGGTCCGCCACCTTGCTAGGCGCTTATCGCCAGGACTGCGGTGGATTTGTATACCGCCGGACGCGGTCCCGCGGGATTTTGTTGACCCGAAGGTCATTACCACTTCGCACCAACTCTCCAGTGATGGGTCAATTCGGCGTGGAGGCTCCCTTACGGACTTCACTGCGATCCACTAGGAATTGGCAACGGTTTGATCTGCACCTTTGAGCCTAGGGATCACAGATCTTTTGCGAATGCTTATAATTATACACAATCAGAGATTGGAACTTTTTGTTGATCTTGTTTTGAGATGGGTCTTTGTTTTTGTACTTTGTAATTTATTTTTTGTTGCACTCCATGTTGTACTCCATGTTGAGTATGTTCAGAAGAATATAAATAAAGCTATATAAATAATAAATATTTGATATACTGTATATTTTTGCCATTAGTAATTCATTTTACACATAATTTTACGTTATTTTTGGTCGTAAATTAATTTCAGCAACAAAAAAACTGAGGAGCCATTTGGGAGCTAAAAGAGACTCTTTTTACTGAGCCGAGCCTAAAGAACCGACTCTCTAAAAAGAGCCGGAATTCCCATCACGAGTGTGCACGCAAGCACGAGCACGCACACACATTCAACCAATCAGCGCTGAGGCAAAGGGCGTTACAGATCAAAGAGCTTTGATCAACGACAACAGCTAAACTCGTAGTTGAGACGAAACGGCGCTCGAGGTCGGACGGACACGCTCTCCATTAATCTGTATGTTTTTCTTTTCTTCTTTTGTTTTTCTGTAAAAATACATATATTTTGATACTACAATTCTCGTCCACGGAGTCTTTTTTCGTCCCACCGGGGTTTAGCCAGTGTGATTATAAAGAGACTAAAATCTCTTTAGAGTTTATTACAGCCTTGATGAGGTCAATATTTGATAACCAAATAGATTTCGATATATTTTTATTTTCAAAGCAGCGCAAGCTTTTTTCCCAAAAACTTACACCTTAAGGCACCTTCATAAAAGTCTCATAATAATTTAATATATTCATATTATTTTCACTTTCAGTGCGTCAAATCTTTTCAACAATTTCAGACCTAACAGTAGACATGACGTTTTTCATTATTTCAGGACAAAATCCGACGGGCTTTGCTGCAGGGCCCAGAGTCAGACCAACATCAACTGAGGGTTTTCAAGTCCCCTGCCTGAAATTTCTGCCATGACCTCCAATTTCTTCACCGGGCCTCCTCCCAAGACCATCGCACACGCCGTCCGCTTGGAGCTGCACCCATCCGAGCAGCAGCAGCAGCCAGCCACCTACACTTACACCGTCCCGGCCTTTCCTCACGTCTGCTACTCGGACTGTAGCGGATGGCCGGGAAGACAGAACCAATCCCGCTCGCCTCGCTCTTTCATCTGCACTTGGCCCGGACAAACGCAAGCGAGCCAGAGCGTGACGTCATCTGCCAGCTCTTTGGAACTGTTCGTCAAGAACTTTGAGCACTGCACGCCGGACATCACTTTGGGGATGGGGGGGTCGGGGTAGCTGCCGGCTTGGAAACAACATCCATTGTTTCCGAGCCGGCAGCTACCAGTGCACGGCCACTGGCCTCGTCTTCGGCATGGATGGACAAGGGGATGTGCGTTACAGCGTGGTCTCCTGGGACATGGACCTCCTGGCCTCCCACTGCAAGAAACCCGCAGGTATGCAAAGAAACTTATTTCACAGCCTTCATGTCTATCAACTACGATGAATTTTGGCCTCAGCAGTACAACGTTTCAGCACACTCGTGGACTCAAGTGGCTCGAGGGAAAAGCTTTTTCAGCATTTATTCCATAATCTTGATTAGCAAGCTACTAGTGCATGACACGTTACTAGTGCAGCAGTCCTTTACAACTAGAGTTAAATTACATATCAGTCAGACAAAAGCGCCACCGGTAGTGGGGGAGGTGGGAGGGGAGTACCATATTTTCCACGCTAAAAGGCCCCCTGGATTATGAGACGCACCTTGAATGAATGGCCTATTCTGTAATTCTTTTTCATATATTGGGCGCACCGCGTTATAAGACGCAATCTACAAGGCCTCCAATAGATGGAGCTATGCTCAAGGAAATACCAACAGAACGATCAGCTGTCAGTAAAACGTATTTAATCAAGCAGCGACACAGTTCACTTCAGTAACAGCAAGTTATAACATTGACTCGTTAATGTTGACCTCTCTTGCCGCTGCTCTATTTCCATGTTCAACTGTGTAACCGTTAAGTTTGAACTCTGCATTGTAAGCATGTCTCTAGCAAGGAGCCATTTTGGGGTTGACATATTAAATAATAAAATAAAACTGAACTCCTCCTCATTGGCACCAAATCCATCCATCCATCCATTTTCCGAACTGCTTGATCCCCACTAGGGTCGCGGGGGGTGCTGGAGCCTATCCCAGCTGTCTTCGGGCAGTGGGCGGGGGACACCCTGAATCGGTTGCCAGCCAATCGCAGGGCACACAGAGACGAACAACCATCCATGCTCACATTCACACCGAGGGACAATTTAGAGTGTTCAATCAGCCTGCCATGCATGTTTTTGGAATGTGGAAGGAAACCGGAGTACTCGGAGAAAACCCACGCAGGCCCGGGGAGAACATGCAAACTCCACACAGGGAGGCCGGAGCTGGAATTGACCTCTGCACTGCGAAGTCGACGTGCTAACCACTGGACTACCGGGCCGCCCGGCACCAAATCCACCCTAAACAAAATAAACAATTTCTCCATTCCCTTTGACAGCTCCACCATCTCCCCCTCCCCTCAGGTCAAGAGTCTGGGCGTCATCCTTGATAGCACCCTCTCCTTCATCTCACATGTCAACAACATTACTCGTTCTGCATATTATCATCTTAGAAACATCCACCGGCTCCGCTCTTCTCTCACCCCTCACTCCACTGCTATACTTGTTCATACCCTCGTCACCTCCCGACTTGACTACTGTAACTACCTCCTGCTCGGTCTCCCCCAAAAAACCCTCCATAAGCTTCAGCTGGTCCAAAACTCAGCCGCTCCCATTATCACGCTCACACCATCCATAAACCATATTACACCTGTCCTCCAACATGTCCACTCGCTCCCCATTATACACCGCATTCAATATAAAATCCTGCTCCTTACAATGAAAGTCATCCATAACCTTGCCCCTCCATACCTGTCTGACCTTATCCATATTCCTACACCTGTCTGCTCTCTTCGCTCTTCTTCGTCTCTCCTCCTCACTGTCCCCCCTGCTCGCCTCGTCACCATGGGAAATAGAGCCTTCAGTCACTCTGCTCCCCAACTGTGGAACACACTCCCCGCTGACCTTTGTAAGACAGACTCATTAACACATTTCAAATCCAGCCTCAAAACACATCTGTTGAGACAAGCTTATTCACTCTAACCATAAATCCATTGTCTCTATCTTGTTTTATTTTATCTTATTTTATTTGATGTTGTTTTTAACATTGTATTTGTGTTTTTTAACTGCTTGTTGTAAGGTGTCCTTGAGGTTTTAGAAAGGCGCCCACAAATGAAATGTATTATGATTATTATTATTATTATTAGATTACCGCAATTACCATACATAAGGCGCATCGGATTTTAAGGCGCGCTGTGAGCTTTTAAGAAAATGGAAGGCGTTTTAGGTGCACGTTTTTGTGCGGAAAATACAGTATGTTCATGGTAAGGCACAGCTATTCTACCAGTGCACTGACTTGGTTTACTCGTGAGGACAAAGGGACCTCACACATGGATCTTAAAATAGAAGTGAAGTTGCTCTCACGGTTTCCATATGCAGGCCCGCTCTTTGACATCGAGGGTCTGATAGTGCGGCAAATTCACTTTCAACACTGCGAGATCCTGTCGGCGGCCGAGTTGGCCGACCCCTTGTGGGTGGGCCATATGAGGCACGAGGGCCTGGAGCTGTACAGCCCCAACGGGACCACCGCGACCCACGTCGTCGCCAACATCTCGGGCTGCTCCGCTCTCGAGCTGATGCGAGATGAGGACAGGCCTCTCGTGCCCATCCGAGCTCTGGTGGCCGTCTTCCTAGATCCTGGGGTGCCGTCCTTTCAAGTGTTTTTACTTCCGGAAAACGTGGTGCAGGATCAAATGCGACGGCAGAGGGCGAGAAATAACTGCAACGAGAGGTTCATCGAGACTATCTCTGATTGCGAGCTGGTCCCGCGGCGGAAGTACACGCTGAGCAGCAGGACGGTATCAGACTTGATCTTAATTCAACCGGACAGGGTGACGTTTTACCCAGTGTCTCACAACTACAATCCTGCGTTCCAAATATTTGGATTTGGCAGCTTGGGGTCAATCCATCTGACACTGAGGGAACATAATGGCACGGGCTCTGTCTGGGGTGCCTTGGTTCCTTTGGTGCCAGTGACACGGAGGCAGCATGGATCCCTTGTTGGAGATCTAAGAAACGTTTGGTCGGAGTTCATCCGGCGGCTATCAATGGCCATGTTGGATACGCTGGTGAGCCGCCTGTTTCAAGCCCGTGTTCTCAGCGAGGCTGACGAAGCGGCGCTGAACAATGAAAACGATAAGAATCTGCAAGGCGTGTCTCCTCATCAGCACAATCATCCAGAAAGGTGAACCCGCTTGCGAGATGACGATTACGTTTCTTCGTGAGGATGACCCCTACAACGCGGAGAATCTTGGTTTGGCGTGAAAACATCGATGTCGCAAGAGACCACCTGGAATGAAGCCTGGGTCCCCTGGAAACAGACTGAAGATTAATAGAGAGACCAGGGGTGGGAATCTTTGGTCCTCAAGGCCCCCGATCCAGCATGTTATAATTGCGCACACACTTATTTTCTGTTTAATTACTCCAAATTGTTACTTGAGAGTGTTTTCACAACAAACTATATGAAGCAAATCGTGATCTTTTTTTTTAAACAGGTACGAAAGCACATCTTCAACTGTGTTTTTAGTAACTGTGTCATATCAGTTCATCCATAAATGTGTTCGATCAACAACCAATCTGCCAGAAGAATGTGACAGGTGGAATCAACATTGCTGATCACAGGAGATATTTTCTGTGGACCAACATGAGCTATGAATCAATTGTACTTTTTGACCCTTTACCTCCAGTTGAGAAAAATTAAACATGTTTTGAATGTGTGTTACAATAAAAAATGGAATAAAAAAAATCTGCTCTTTTTTTTATTGCCAATTTAGAATAGAAAGAATGATAGTTGTGTAAGCTTATGTTATATTATTATCATTATATGTTTGAGCATCATATTATTTCATGTTAAGATGACCTAAATTGCATTCTGTTGTTTCATAATTGCTTAGACATGTTTTATGTTCAAAGATTCCGATTGGCTGAAAGAAAGCATGAAGTGATTTTAGTTGTGTGTGTGTGATCAATTGAATCGGTTGTGTTGGTTGCTGTTGGAGGAAGGAGATATCTAAAACATACAGCGTGGACCGGATTTGAACACCCTTGAAAGATTCGGAAAAATCCAACTGGGTAAGATTTGGCAGTTGCTCTGTCTAGAAACACAACTGGTGAATTAAATTAAAATGAGCGAATGTCGTGAGATGAGACTGAGACTGATCACTCGGTCTCCGAAGTTATCTTTCAGCCAATCTCGGGACAGGTTTGAGGTGTGAGAACTTGCTCCGTCTTGCTGGAACCAGAAATCTCAGCCAGAGGCATCATTGGACCAATCTTCATTGAAGAATCTGGCGCAGCAGTGAAAGTCACCAAGGAGCGGTATGTGGAGGTCCTCAAAACCTTCAAGAATGAGCTCCAGACCATCTACCCGTCGCTCATGAGCAAGTTCTGGTTCCAGTATTTGCACTTTATAGTGCAATAATGTAATTGTAACATTTGTTTGTTACATATTTTGATGCATATTAATAAAACATTTCTGTCTGAATGTGGGGAGGGGGGGCAGGCCTTGGAACGAATTAGAGCATTTGCAGTTTCACCGCAGTGTTGTCCGTTGCTCTTTTGGTGACTTGATATTACGTTTGAAAAGAGCTATAGCAAGTACAAAAACACGTCGTTTGGTCACTTTTGTTTGAATATTGAAACACCAACATTGAAATACAGCTAAAAATATATGTATTTTCATTTTTTTAATGAAAGAAGAATCCCATATAAAACGAGGCACAAATCGAAATATAGGTATAATACTGTACAGGTTTTGCTGTAACGGTGTCCCCACAAAGGACACTACCACACTGCCTCCACCCACATCCGCTATTCCATCAACTTCCGACACAGCACCCCAGCCAAATGCAGACATTATACTTGAAGGAGCATGATGTGCTGAGTGCCAGAGACGAGTTCGGCAGGGGGCCCATAGACTGGTCTGCTCAAGTTGCAAAAGCAAATTCCATTTCAACTGCATGTTGCCCACCCGCAGCCTAGCTCGAGATGCCGTACAGTTACAGCGGTGGAGATGCCCCCACTGCGTAAGTCCCCAACCGTCAAGCAACAACGCCCAAATAACTCAGCCACAACTTGACCCCAAGACCACCGGGATCAAACAGTCGAAGACCCGTTTCCTTCAATGGAATGCAAACGGTACCAACCGAGAACTGCCACTACGAGAGGACTTGCTGAGTGAAGAAAAAGTAGACATTGTGTGCATCCAAGATACAAAACTCCTCCCAAAGGCAGCACCAGCGAGTTAATTGTCTCGAAGCATAAGGCAATCGAAGTTTCCGGCGTGTGGCAATACAATGAATGGTATCTTTCATTTAGATTTACTTTTACCAGAGATCCAACGGCACCAATGTTCCCTCGAAGATGCGCAACTGCACACTGGTCGCACACTCTCAGCACACAAGAAAAACCTATCCAGCGCAGAGAACGCACTGCAAATGAATTAGATCTCCAGTATAACTTTTTTTCTGTTTCAAACAACCATCAAAGCTCACACTCACACGTAGGGAGACATTTTGAGTGTGAAATCAGCCAGCCATGCATGTTTTTGGAATGTGGGGGGGAAACCGGAGTACCCGGAGAAAACCCACGCAGGCCTGGGGAGTACATGCAAGCTCCACACAGGGAGGTCGGGGCCGGGATCGACCCCACCGACCTCTGCACTGTGAGGCAGATGAGCTAACCACTGGGTCACAGGACTGCCCCATTTTGTAAAATATTTTTGCTAAATATGTTGTAAAATAAAGCAAAACTGACAAATACCCAGATATTATTCATTTGTGACAGGTCGTTGGGAGAGCCGGCAGGGGGGCACGACAAAGCATTTATGCTGAGGGCACCAAAATGGCTGATTTTAAACCGTGTCACTCGTAATTACACGTCGGGCGAACGGGCTAACAACGGGCTGAGAGCAACACTGAAGGACAATGGAACAGATAAAAACAGACTTTGCAGATTTTTTCACAGGCTGGAGAATACAAAATGCAAGTGGATGCAAGTGTGAAACTTGTGGCAATGACCAAGGCAAAGTGATCCGCGCACCATGATGAGGCCTCTGAAAGAGAAGCTAAGGAACCTTGAGCTCAGAGGTATTTTCATTCCTGTGTACTGTGGCACAGACTGGATCAGAAGAAGTCCAGGGGTTTTCCAGGAAGCGGTGCAGACAAAAGACAATTAAACAGAACCCAGGAAAGTTCAAACTGACACAAAGTGAGTGAATATTCAGTTGTATGCTATTTTTCAAAAAGCATAACATGCAAAAAGTAATGACACTGACATTTGTAATATTTTATTCATGGCCCAAATGATACAGGATAGAGACACTAACATTTACATCAAACAGACACAAATTAGCATGTTGTGCACAGATTAGATTCATATTGGTTCATTGCTCATGAAAAAAAACTCCCAACTGGCCTTTCAATTCTGAGCATCTCCAAAGGTGATTGACAGCAAGTGGGTGGGGAGAATGAGCACATGTAGCAAAATTGAAGAAAAAATACATTTTCTACAATTCAAGGACTGTTGAATTTTGAGGAGGAAAAAAAAACGAAGACTCACAACAAACTACATTTAAAAACCACAACTCTAACCATATGAAAACTAACTCTCATGAAGATTCCAAAAGTATAACCCTGATGAAAATGCTAAATTTTCTAAATCGTTACAACAACCAAAATATAAAAACTTTTCAATGCAATCAAGGAAAACGTCAGCATCCCAGTAAGAAGGTGGATAAAATACAACCAGCTTTGGCGCATGCAAACCTGAAACCTTCTCAGGTGAGAAGTGAAAACTTCAACGATGACTGCTTGTCTCATCATCACACTTGTGAATCTTAATCTGATGCTTCCATGAGAATCTTTGGCCACAAACTGCGCAGGCAAAAGGTTTCTCACCAGTGTGGGTTCTTGTGTTTTTTTAAGTATCCCTTACGAGAGAATCTTTGGCCACAAACTGCGCAGGCAAAAGGTTTCTCACCAGTGTGGGTTCTTGTGTGAATTTTTAAGCACCCCTTACGAGAGAATCTTTGGCCACAAACTGTGCAGGGAAAAGGTTACTCACCAGTGTATGAGCTCATATGTCTTTTCAAAGAACTCTTCCAAGTAAATATCTTCCCACACTGAGAAGAGATGCAGGTTTTGTTGTCAGTGTGACATGTCAGATCACCATCAGATTCTCCTCAACGCTTGATGATGTGTCACTATTTTTCATGCAAGGGTGCTCTTGCTCCTCCTCTTTTTTCATGTCAGGGGTCTGCTGCTCCTCTTCCTCTTTAAAGGAGACCTCTTTTTTCTCCTCTGCCTCTTTAATATGAGAGGGCTCTGCATCCAGCCGCTTGGGACAAACATCTTCCCTGATGTCTGAAAGACACAAGAAGACAAACATGCGTGGAATTATAGTTTATATTTACCATGAAGGTTATTAGAATAGCCAGATCAATCAATCAACCGAGCCTCAATTACATAGCACTTTTCGTCAATGAAAGCGCAACACAAAAGTGTGCTGTCTTTGTCTGACTTTTCCTAGCCTCCTGTCGTATTTTCATCCGAAAAACAAACATGGAATTGGTTGGCTGGTCTCTCGATGCCATCGACAACATTTTCTCGATGAGAAGAGCAGGCAGTGGGGAGGCTACTTGCCCCTCAGGGACTTTTGCTGCTGGGTACACCCTAGATCCTTGGAGGAAGCAGAGAATGGTGTGCCTGTCAACACTGTCCGTTGAGGATTTGGACGACATCTACATTTTCGGCCTCCCGATAACAGGTATGCTGCTGTTTGGTGTGAGCAGTTTCCTGATCTATCGAAAATTCAACCGACGGGAGCGGCTCTATTGGACGAGGCTGCCGGTCTAAGGATGGCATAACGCGGATGTCCAACACTCAGACTCAGACTGTGCTCAACCACAAACTGTTGCGGTTTTGGAGCGTCACTGCAGGATGGACAACAACTTGGAGAAAACTGGAATCCGTGTTCAAATACTGACCGAAATCATGGATTTGGCTGATCGACGCCACTAAAGAGACATAAGCCACGGACTCAAGGCTGTCTTAAATTCTTGGGCAGCCTGCTACCAAAACAACATCTGCTATCTCGACCTTCCCCTGATGAAAATATGCATGGAAGCTAGTCCCCCACCATCACCCCCTCCCTCATACATTCCCTTGATTCACCGTCTTCATTGTTTATGTCTTGTGACCTGTTGTAACTGTCATATGCTTGTGCAGGAGTTTTTTTTGCCTCACTCAAATTATCCTCAAAATGAGGGTAGTTCGAGTGTGGGGTTTTTTCTCCCTCTCTCCCTCCCCTGTGGTTTCTTTCTGACCATCGGGTTGAGTGAACGCTGGCGCGTTTTGGCTGCCACTGCTCAACCCGTATTGTTTTGTGTTTTTTGTTATTGTAAAGTGTCCTTGGGTGTCTTGAAAGGCGCTTATAAATAAAATGTATTATTATTATTATTACAAAAGTGCTGTGCAATTAAGCACAAAAAGCACCCTCCCCCATGAAAAAACGTGATTGACGTATTTTCACATCATGGGGAGGCAGCGGCTATGCGCTAATTGACGAATTTATACGTCAAAGGGTGTAAATTAGTTAAAAAGGAATTTAGTTAACCTGCAACAAATCTCGGGCACCGCGGGCCACCCCAGGTATCCAACCAGATTACAGGAAGAAATTCTCTCGTAGGGAATCATATTTGCAATGTCCAAACTTTCCTTCAAACAGAATTTTCCAAACGACTACAGTACATGTCTTGGATGAACGTACAAGTATTGTAACACCAATAGAGTAAAGCATTGTACTAAACTACAGTATAGTGGACTGTATTTTTATGTTGATTGTTCCGTGTCTTGGGAAAAAAATGAGTAAATTTTGAGTTGTTATGTTGGCTTCATTCTTTCCTGAATATCCTTTAATCAGGCCTGGTAGCTTTTCTTTCATCTCACTCACTGTCTCTAACTTTACCTTCCCTTCCTCACTACACAAGACAGCATTGCTCAGCTGATGTTGTGCAACAACAAGTGGTCTGGTTGGAATCCTGGCTGGGCCAGTATGCCCGAGCCCTGGTCTGGTTCAGGGAGAGCTAAAATTGATTTTTTTTTTTTAATCAGGCGAAAAGGCTGACATGTCAGATTTCAGAGGCCTTAAACAATAATTGAAAGTAGTCTGGTTGGACACCTCGGGTGGCCGAGTGTGCACTAGACCTGGTCTGGGTTTTGGATAACCGAAATTTATTTTTCAATTATTATTTTTTTAATCGGGTGAACTTTGAGTCATTGATGTAAAGTTAACATTGACTTTTTTTGTACATAAACTTCAGAACGCTTCTTGGTACTTTCTGAGAGTATTTTCCTACTCCCTGGGTGAACTCATGGTTGTCTGACCACAAAGAAAGTATTTTGAATACAAACCACTGACGTGCATGCACTAGTTAGCTTTTATTTTGAAAGTCACCAACGCCTCTGTGCAGCATGCACATTACAGAAATGCAGAGTATGAACAATCTCTGTGGCGGCTGGCTTGACTTCAACTCTGCGAGAAGAAATGCTGGCCTGTGCGCAGTGTAAAACCAACACCCTCCCAGAAAAAAAGAAAATTATTTCCAAAAAGTAAGAACGTAGTACAGTACTCAAGGGAAGGGGATTGGGAGAAAAGAAAAAAAAAGTGAGTTTGTCTCTCTTGACAGAAAATCCAGCTTTCTTATGGACTTATTGCGTAAGAACTCAAAGAGGCCAAACTTGCTCTGCGTGAGCCAAATCAAGACGTCTTGAAAACGGCGTCGCTGTCCTCTTAATGGCGCGTTTGGCTGTAATCCAAGAAGAAAGGTTGGTTATTTTTCTTTTGTTTTGTTATTTTTTTGAAAGAGAAAGTTGGCGTGCGGAGGTGCAGCGCCAGATCAATCAATCAAAGTGAATTTGGATAGCACTTTTCAAACATAAAAGTGCAACTCAGAAGTGCAATTAAAACATCTAAATTACAACATAAAAAGAGGACCCTTCTCCTCCCTCCCCAACATACAGATTAGTGATGGGAATTTCGGCTCTTTTTCTTTTATGGCTCCTCAGTTTTTTGTTGCTTAAATTAATTAACTACCAAATATAATGTAAAATTATGTGTAAAACGAATTACTAATGTAAAAAATATACAGTATATCAAATATTTATATGGCTTTATTTATATTCTTCTGAACATACTCAACATGGAGTGCTACAAACAATAAATTATAAAGTACAAAAACAAAGACCCATCTCAAAACAAGGTCAACAAAAAGTTCCAATTTCTGATTGTGTATATGTATACCCTCACCGGCCACTTTATTAGGTACATCATGCTAGTAACGGGTTGGACCCCCTTTTGCCTTCAGAACTGCCTCAATTCTTCGTGGGATAGATTCAACAAGATGCTGGAAGCATTCCTCCGAGAGTTTGGTCCATATTGACATGATGGCATCACACAGTTGGCGCAGATTTGTCGGCTGCACATCCATGATGCGAATCTCCCGTTCCACCACATCCCAAAGATGCTCTATTGGATTGAGATCTGGTGACTGTGGAGGCCATTTGAGTACAGTGAACTCATTGTCATGTTCAAGAAACCAGTCTGAGATGATTCCAGCTTTATGACATGGCACATTATCCTGCTGAAAGTAGCCATCAGAAGTTGGGTACTCAGGTAGGCTGTGGTGTTGCAACGATGCTCAATTGGTACCAAGGGGCCCAAAGAGTGCCAAGAAAATATTCCCCACACCATTACACCACCACCACCAGCCTGAACCGTTGATACAAGGCAGGATGGATCCATGCTTTCATGTTGTCGACGCCAAATTCTTACCCTACCAACCGAATGTCGCAGCAGAAATATCATCAGACCAGGCAACGTTTTCCAATCTTCAATTGTCCAATTTCGATGAGCTTGTGCAAATTGTAGCCTCAGTTTCCTGTTCTTAGCTGAAAGGAGTGGTACCCGGCGTGGTCTTCTGCTGCTGTAGCCCATCTGCCTCAAAGTTCGATGTACTGTGCGTTCAGAGATGCTCTTCTGCCTACCTTGGTTGTGGTTATTTGAGTCACTCTTGCCTTTCTATCAGCTCAAACCAGTCTGGCCTTTCTCCTCTGACCTCTGGCATCAACAAGGCATTTCCGCCCACAGAACTGGCGCTCACTGGATATTTTTTCTTTTTCGGACCATTCTCTGTAAACCCTAGAGATGGTTGTGCGTGAAAATCCCAGTATATCAGCAGTTTCTGAAATACTCAGACCAGCCCTTCTGGCACCAACAACCATGCCACGTTCAAAGCCACTCAAATCACCTTTCTTCCCCATACTGATGCTCGGGTTGAATTGCAGGAGATTGTCTTGTCTACATGCCTAAATGCACTGAGTTGCCGCCATGTGATTGGCTGATTAGAAATTAAGTGTTGATGAGCAGTTGGACTGGTGTACCTAATAGAGTGGCCGGTGAGGGTATATATATATATATATATAAAATAAAAAAATTCCTCGTCTCACCCCCCCTCGGGTGGTGTCCGTCCCTCATTCAGTTCGGGTCCTCTACCAGAGGCCAGGAAGCTTGAGGGTTCTGCGCAGTATCCTTGCTGTTCCCAGCACTGCACATTTCTGGACTGAGATGTCCGATGTTGTTCCCGGGATCTGTTGCAACCACTCATCTAGTTTGGGGGTCACTGCCCCAAGTGCTCCGACCACCACAGGCACGACTGTCACCTTTACCTTCCGGCTCTCTCCAGCTCCTCTCTGAGCCCTTGGTATTTCTCGAGTTTCTCATGTTCCTTCTTTCTGATGTTTCCATCACTTGGGACCGCTACATCCACGACTCCTTGATGTATTCATGGAGCTTGGATGTTTCATCCTGGACAGTGGCTCTCACACTCACTAGTCCCCGGCCTCCTTCCTTTCGGCTTGTGTACAGTCTCAGGGTGCTGGATTTGGGATGGAACCCTCCGTGCATGGTTAGGAGCTTTCGGGTCTTAACGTCCGTGGTCTGAATCTCTTCCTTTGGCCACCTTATTATTCCTGCAGGGTATCTGATCACTGGCAGGGCATAGCTGTTTATTGCCCGGGTCTTATTCTTGCCATTGAGCTGGCTTCTTAGGACTTGCCTCACTCGCTGGAGGTATTTGGCCGTAGCCGCTTTCCTTGTTGCCAGTTCGAGGTTGCCATTGGCTTGTGGTATACCGAGGTACTTGTAGCTGTCCTCAATGTCTGCTATTGTTCCTTCAGGGAGTGAGACCCCTTCAGTGCGGACTACCTTTCCTCTCTTAGTCACCATCCGACTACATTTCTCAAGCCCGAATGACATCCCGATGTCGCTGCTGTAGATCCTGGTTGTGTGGATCAGGGAGTCTATGTCCCTTTCGCTCTTAGCATACAGCTTTATGTCATCCATGTAGAGGAGGTGACTGATTGTAGCTCCATTTCTGAGGCGGCATCCATAGCCTGTCTTGGTGATTACTTGGCTTAGGGGGTTCAGTCCTATGCAGAACAGCAGTGGGGAGAGTGCATCACCTTGGTATATGCCACATTTGATGGACACTTGGGTAAGTGGCTTGCCATTGGCTTCAAGTGTGGTTTTCCACATCCTCATCGAGTTCGCAAAGAAGGCTCTTAGGGTCCTGTTCACCTTATACAACTCCAAGCATTCAGTGATCCATGTATGTGGCATCGAGTCATAGGCTTTCTTGTAATCAATCCAGGCTGTGCACAGGTTGGTACGTCGGGACCTGCAGTCTTGTGCGACTGTTCTGTCAACCAGGAGCTGATGTTTGGCTCCTCTGGTATCTCTACCAATGCACTTCTGTGCTTCGCTCATGTATTGATCCACTTATCTTAGCCGCAATGATGCCTGACATGAGCTTCCATGTTGAGGAGAGACAGGTTATTGGCCGATAGTTGGATAGGACTGCACCCTTTGAGGGATCCTTCATGATCAGGATCGTTCGCCCTTCGGTTAGCCATCCTGGGTGAGTCCCATCCCTCAGCAGCTGGTTCATTTGTGCTGCTAGGCGCTCATGGAGTGCTGTGAGTTTCTTTAGCCAGTAGGTGTGGACCATGTCCGGGCCTGGTGCTGTCCAGTTCTTCATATCTGAGACTCTTTCCTGTATGTCTGCCACTGTTATGGTAACTGGGTTCTGTTCACGGAGGCTGCTGTGCTCCTCTCTCAGGGTCACCAGCCATTGTGCACTGCTGTTATGTGCAACCTCCTTCTCCCATATGCCTTTCCAGTACCTTTCAGTTTCCAGTCTTGGTGGGTCAGCTCTGTTGTTAGGACCCTGCCACTGAGCGTACACTTCGCAGGTTGTGTTGCGAACAGCCTGTTTATTCGTCTAGCCTCATTCTCTTTCGTGTATCGCTTTAGTTGTCTGGACAAGTGGAGCCTTTGTTTGGCAGTTTCGAGTGCTTCAGGTATGGTCATCTGGATGTACCTCTCGGGTATCGGCCTTTTCATCACACCTCTCTGGGCCTCAGTCAATTGACTCACATCTTTCCGAGCCGCCTTGATCTTAGCCTCCAACCGTCTTTTCCATGGTGGGTAACGTATCTCATGGCTTCCATGGTTGCTCTTATAGCCAAGCATGTCAAGGATCACTGATGCTGAAGCGTATCAGTTCAATCAGCTCATTGGTTTCCGTGATCGTTACGGTAGGGATCGCCCTCAGTGCTGCATTCACACTTTCCATGAGACTTTCAGGTGGTACTTCACATAGCCGTTGTAATCGGTTTCTAGGTTGCCCAGCTTTCATTCTCGCCATGATCTTAGCTTTCAGGTCAGTAGCTGCCTCGCTCAGCATTTCATTCATTGGGGATGGCCTCCCAATCTCATCATCTGCATTCATTGGGGCTTGCCTCCCAATCTCTGGTATGGCCTCCTCCTCTGATCTGGCAGCCTGGGGCCCTTCACCATGGAACCTGCGTTGTACCTCATCAATCTCAAGTTGTGACAGCAGTTGCCATTTGTGGATGTTGGAACACTGAGCTACTAGTTGTTTCGTGGTCAACCGTGACTGTGGGTTTCGAAGTAACCATTTAGCCCACATTCTCTGCATGTAACCCCTCTGACTAGGGTTGCTTGAGTAGTAGCATTCCAACAGAGCTATATATATATATACACACACACACACACACACAGTATATAGCGGCTGGATAGCTCAGTTGGTAAGGCATCTGTCAGGTTTGTCCAATTTGACACTCAGGAATAAACAAAAGGAGGAGACAGGAGACTCGATTCTGGTACCAGGAGGGAACGAGGAGAAGCATTCGGTTTCAGTTCTCGGCACGTAACCCTAACGATCTCCCCCTTCACCTCCTCATTTATTGGGAAAGCTATACATAGGTGTGTCCAACCTAAAGGGTGGGGGCTGTTGAACACACACTGAACTTGTTTGACTATGTGTGTGTATGTGAGTGCAAATTACGTACATGTGTGCAATTGTCACAAAAACATCACGTTGCAGCTGGTGTTGATGTCTCCATTCACTGTTCACCCTTGCTCACTGTTTAGTCTTAACAGTTATCTCTTCCCAACCACGTCCTCGGAAAGGTGGTTGCGTCCCTAAACTTCCACACAGTGCACCAAGCATTTTTGATTATAAAAGTGAGTATATAATGGATAAAATGTGAGGACATAAAAAAGAATATATCTTTATTAAAAGCAGAAGTGTTCTTCATTGCAGGCATAGTCAATTAATGATTGCAAGCATAAGCGTTCTTCTTTGCAAGCGTAATCAATTTATCATGTCAGGCATAAGCGAATGTATGATGACTAAAATAATCAATCCAACAGTAACCATTCAGCCCACATTCTCTGCATGTAACCCCTCTGACTAGGGTTGCTTGAGTAGTAGCATTCCAACAGAGCCATGTTATCGCATCTCGCCCATCTCCGCTTTGTTCCAGTAGCCCATTTTTCATCAAGGTGCTCTGGTTCCCCAGCACCTGACGCCCTACCAACGGCTCCGTTGGTAGGGCATCTGCATTCATTGGGGCTTGCCTCTGGTATGACCTCCTCCTCTGATCTGGCCATATATATATATATATAGAGCGGCTGGATAGCTCGGTTGGTAACGCATCGGTTTGGCATACGGGAGACGGTGGTTCGAATCCCGCTTGGGGCAAAAAATGAGCACATAACACCATCCAGTGTGGGTCCTTGGGCAAGATCCTTCACGCTAATGCCTACCTCATACAATGATGAGAGACAGTAAAATGAATGACATGCCGGCTCAGACGTCGCCCGGCCAAACAAGGTCTGCGTCAGGTGCTGGGGAACCAGAGCACCTTGCTGAAAAATGGGCTACTGGAACAAAACGGAGATGGGCGAGATGCGATAACATAGCTCTGTTGGAATGCTATTACTCAAGCAACCCTAGTCAGAGGGGTTACATGCAGAGAATGTGGGCTAAATGGCTACTTCGAAACCCACAGTCGCGGTTGACCACGAAACAACTAGTAGCTCAGTGTTACTAGTGCCCGGAACACCTCACCAGGGAGGCGCTCAGGAGGCATCCGAACAGATGCCCAAGCCACCTCATCTGGCTCCTCTCGATGTGGAGGAGAAGCGGCTCCACTCTGAGCCCCTCCCGGATGACCGAGCTTCTCACCTTATCTCTAAGGGAGAGCCCGGACACCCTGCGGAGAAAACTCATTTCGGCCGCTTGTAACCGGGATCTCGTTCTTTCGGTCACGACCCATAGCTCGTGACCATAGATGAGGGTTGGAACGTGGATCGACCGGTAAATTGAGAGCTTCGCCCTTTGGCTCAGCTCCTTCTTCACCACGACAGACCGATACAACGTCCGCATCACAGCAGACGCTGCACCGATCCGCCTGTCTATCTCTCGCTCCCTCCTGCCCCCACTCGTGAACAAGAGCCCAAGATACTTGAACTCCTCCACTTGGGGCAAGATCTCCTCCCCGACCCGGAGGGGGCACTCCACACTTTTCCGACTGAGGACCATGGTTTCAGATTTGGAGGTGCTGATCTTTATCCCAGCTGCTTCACACTCGGCTGCAAAACGCTCCAGTGAGGGTTGGAGAGCCCTGTTTGAAGGAGCCAACAGCACCACATAATCTGCAAAAAGCAGGGATGCAATACTGAGGCCCCCAAAACGGACCCCCTCAACGCTTCGGCTGCGCCTAGAAATTCTGTCCATAAAGGTTATGAACAGAATCGGCGACAAAGGGCAGCCTTGGCGGAGTCCTACCCCCACTGGAAACGATTCCGACTTACTGCCGGCAATGCGAACCAGACTCTGACATCGGTGGTATAGTGACCGAACCGCCCGTATCAGGGGGTTCGGTACCCCATACCCACGAAGCACCCCCCACAGAACTCCCCGAGGGACACGGTCAAATGCCTTCTCCAAGTCCACAAAACACATGTAGACTGGTTGGGCGAATTCCCACATACCCTCGAGGACCCTGCTAAGGGTATAGAGCTGGTCCACTGTTCCACGGCCGGGACTAAAACCACACTGCTCCTCCTCAATCTGAGGCTCGACTTCCTGACGGACCCTCCTCTCCAGCACCCCTGAATAGACCTTACCAGGGAGGCTGAGGAGTGTGATCCCTCTGTAGTTGAAACACACCCTCCGGTCCCCCTTTTTAAAAAGAGGGACTACCACCCCGGTCTGCCAATCCAGAGGCACTCTCCCTGTTGACCACGCGATGTTGCAGAGGCGTGTCAACCAGGACAGCCCCACAACATCCAGAGCCTTGAGGAACTCCGGGCGGATCTCATCCACCCCTGGGGCCTTGCCACCGAGGAGCTTTTTAACCACATCGGTGACTTCAACCACAGAGATAGGAGAGCCCACCTCAGAGTCCCCAGGCTCTGCTTCCTCCAAGGAAGGCGTGTTGGTGGAGTTGAGGAGGTCTTCGAAGTACTCTGCCCACCGGTTCACAACGTCCCGAGTCGAAGTCAGCAGCGCCCCATCCCCACTGTATACAGTGTTAGTGGTGCACTGCTTCCCCCTCCTGAGACGTCGGATGGTGGACCAGAATTTCCTCGAAGCCGTCCGGAAGTCGGCTTCCATGGCCTCACGAACTCTTCCCACGCTCGGGTTTTTGCCTCGGCGACCACCGAAGCTGCGTTCCGCTTGGCCAGTCGATACCCGTCAGCTGCCTCTGGGGTCCCACAGGCCATAAAGGCTCGATAGGACTCCTTCTTCAGCTTGACGGCATCCCTTACTGCTGGTGTCCACCAGCGAGTACGGGGGTTGCCGCCACGACAGGCACCAACCACCATATGGCCACAACTCAGATTGGCCGCCTCAACAATAGAGGCACGGAACATGGTCCACTCGGGCTCAATGTCCTCCGCCTCCCCCGGAACATGGGAAAAGCTCTGTCGGAGGTGGGAGTTGAAACTCCTTCTGACAGGGGATTCCGCCAGACGCTCCCAACAAACCCTCATAATACGTTTGGGTCTGCCAGGACGGACCGGCATCTTCCCCCACCATCGGAGCCTACTCACCACCAGGTGGTGATCAGTTGACAGCTCCGCCCCTCTCTTCACCCGAGTGTCCAGAACATGCGGCCGCAAATCCGATGATACAACTACAAAGTCGATCATCGAACTGCGGCCTAGGGTGTCCTGGTGCCAAGTGCACATATGGACACCCTTATGTTTGAACAAGGTGTTCGTTATGGACAATCCGTGGCGAGCACGAAGTCCAATAACAAAACACCACTCGAGTTCTGATCGGGGGGGCCGTTCCTCCCAATCACGCCCCTCCAGGTCTCACTGTCATTGCCCACGTGAGCATTGAAGTCCCCCAGCAGAACAAGGGAGTCCCCAGCAGGAGTACTCTCCAGCACACCCTCCAAGGACTCCAAAAAGGGTGGGTATGCTGAGCTGCTGTTTGGTGCATATGCACAAACAACAGTCAGGACCCGTCCCCCCACCCGAAGGCGGAGGGAGGCAACCCTCTCGCCTAACGGTGTGAACCCCAATGTACAGGCACTGAGCCGGGGGGCAATGAGTATGCCCACACCTGCTCTGCGCCTCTCACCGTGAGCAACTCCAGAGTGGAAGAGAGTCCAACCCCTCTCGAGAGAACTGGTACCAGAACCCAGGCTGTGTGTGGAGGCAAGTCCGACTATATCCAGTCGGAAATTCTCTGCCTCACACACCAGCTCGGGCTCCTTCCCTGCCAGAGAGGCGACATTCCATGTCCCAAGAGCTAGCTTCTGCAGCCGAGAATCGGACCGCCAGGGTCCCCGCCTTTGGCTGCCGCCCAGCTCACATTGCACCCGACCCCTTTGGCCCCTCTCATGGGTGGTGAGCCCATGGGAAGGGGGACCCACGTTGCCTCTTCGGGCTGTGCCCGGCCGGGCCCTATGGGTGTAGGCCCGGCCACCAGGCGCTTGCCAACGAGCCCCACCTCCAGAGGGGGGCCCGGGTGACCCGCGTCCGGGAAAGGGAAACCTTGGTCCATATATTTTTCTCATCATAAGGATCTTTGAGCCGTGCTTTGTCTGGCCCCTCACCTAGAACCTGTTTGCCATGGGTGACCCTGCCAGGGGCATAAAGCCCCAGACAACTTAGCTCCTAGGATCATTGGGACACACAAACCCCTCCACCACGGTAAGGTGACGACTCACGGAGGGGAGTCATGCAATCATCACTACTTTTCTGCATACATTTTGTTGTTTGAAGCAGTTATAGATGAAAGAGGAGAGCATGAAAGTGTCCTTTCATCAGTGGATCAAATATGTCATGCTGATAACATCAAATGTATGAAAGATTTCATACAAACAAAACAATTCTGAATACGAAAAAATATATTTCTTCATATTTGTCGGGTCTTTTCTGTCCTATGGTTGTTTTGTATGGATGGTTTCGGAATGCAAGAGGAAGCCTGAGCAGCCACAATTCAAATCCAAAGCACAAGAATTGTTTGGCAGACAAGGTAACCACTTGGGCCCCATGCTGCGAAGATGTTGAATTGCTCTTCTGCTCATATTTTCTGACATAAATTTCAATGAAACCCCTTTTCCTTTAACTTAGAAGTGAAGCGTTTATAGTATTTTTTATATTAATGGTTAAAGGTACATTGTCATCCTTTTGTTGACGTCCCATAATCTGCCCATCTTTACATGAATCCTCATGACCGTGCCTATGCCATGCAGTATGATTCTCTTTAATATAAACAGTGCAATATTATTTTCAACAGCGCAGTTCTGTACGAAGCGAGTGAGTAAGAAGTTAACAAACCTGTTATGCGTACTACAGCACATCTCTGCCGACAAAGAACTTCCTAGAGTTGACGACGACGTTCGTTTTCCTCTTTTGGGCCACAGGAATCCTCCGTGTACTTAGTTATGTTCCAAACGTACATTTTCACACGAGAACACCAAAAGCGTCTCCCACTCGATCTCGATGTGTTGCGGTCTCTGACAGCTGCGAAGCGATTTACATTCCTCTAACTCGGGGGTTGGCAGCCTGCGGCTTCGGACCCGCATGCGGCTCTTAGCGCCGCCCTAGTGGCTCCCTGGAGCTTTTTCAAAAATGTTTGAAAGAAAACGACACAAACCAAATGAGCTTGCAAAAGGCAAGGGAAAATAAAAGAACACAAAATCAGAACAAGGAAAAGTCAATGGCAGGAAAACCAAAACACACCAAGGATAATGTATAAATGGAAAAAAAAATGAGATCCTGAACAGGGATGGGCTATGATGATGAGCAATTTCAAAGGAGGTCTAGTAAACGAGCATTGGTACGAGAGTTGAGAGCAAGGCGAATTATCCGACAATTGGCGATAGCTTGGCAGTGTCTCAGGTGACAGATAATGACATGAGGAACAGGTGCAGAATGGCATGGAAAGAACCTCCACTGCCAGCTGCGGGAGACGAAACAAAACCATGACGGTTCCCGCACCACCCCGCCAAAGGATGCCTCCTCGACGACCTGTGCCACTCTACTTAGGAAATTAACCCTATAATGCCATTCGTATCATATTTGATACATGCAGTTTCATTATGTAACTCATTCTTTATAGTACATATACTGCAGGTTTAAAATATGATTTTCCCAAAATTTTCAGTTTATGATGTAATCTACATATTTTTATATAAATGTGATACAATATCACAAACAATATAGAAAACCAAATAATATGGCAAAAATATGTTTATGGATTTTGTTAAAAGGGTTAATGAACATCTCAGTTCCCAAAAATCAGATTTTTCTGTCTATTCCTTGATGGGTCAGGCATTAAAGGGTTTTTGTTTGTTTGTTTATTGTTTCTTGAACATATAGATCATACAATACAATCACAGATTGACAAAAGTGAAGGCAAGTAAAAACTATAAAAAGAAAAATAAAGACAGACATCATCACAGTTTTTATGTTCGAAGGAGTAGGAAGAAGTAAATAACTTACCGAGTCCTACCCCTTGTTATGTAGCAGTATATGAATTCATCTTTTTTCAAGACAAAGAAGAAAAGAAAAAATCTACATATCAAATACTTTTACTCTTATGTGTACTGTACTTATCTATTTATACACCTTTCGGTTTGTATATACTGTATATACTCATTCTTTCTCCTTTATATATCAAATTTCTCATATTCATTATAAATACTGCATTTCTTTAATACATGTCATAAATTGATCAATGTAATTCTGTTGATTACTTTATTTTAAAGTATATCAAATGTATCTTCTTAACTCTGATTTGTGTAGTTTTTTTGTACTCATCTTTTGAATTTGTTTTTGAACCCAACCAGCGATTGACTCATTTTCAGGTCCGTTTCCAAATTATTCCACAGATTGACACCTATTACTGATACACACCTTTGCTTGATGTTTGGTCTTGTTTTGGATTTTTTGTATTGGTTGGTACCCCTTAAATTATAACAACTATCTCTAATTTCAAAAAGCTTCTGGATATTTTGGCAAAGGAGATTATTATGTGCTTTATACATTAATTGGGTGATTTTGAAGTCAACCAGGTGATAGAATTTCATTGTGTTTGAATTGATGAATAGTGGATTTGTGGGTTCTATATATTTTGACCTGTTGGTTATTCTGATTGCTTTTTTTTTTGTAGTTTTAAGACAGGGAGTGTGTTTGTTTTACAGGTGTTCCCCCATATTTCCACACAGTAGGTCATATATGGGAGTAATAATGAGTAATATAATGTGTACAAAGAACTCTTATTCAACACATCCTTAGTTTTGTGGAGGATCCCTATAGTTTTGGATAGTTTTCTTTTAACGTTATCTATGTGTGGCTTCCAGGATAGTTTAGTATCTATTACTCGTCCAAGAAACTTATTTTCATCAATTCCTTCTATTTCAATTGAGTTTATCTTTACTTTAACTTGGTGTTTAATTGGTCTCGTGCCAAAAACAAAAACTTTGATTTTGTCAAATTTAGTGATAGTTTATTTCTGTCGAACCAGTTTTTTAAATTTGTTTAATTCATTTTCCACAGTTTTCAGGAGTTGTTTCATATTTTCTCCAGAGCAGTAGAAGGTTGTATCATCGCGAATAGGACACATTTGAATTGTTTTGAGACACAACAGATATAATTTATATATAGGATGAATAGTTTTGGTCCAAGCACTGATCCCTGAGGAACTCCATGAGTAATCTTCAGTAAGTTAGATATTATTGCACTGCACATACTGATATCTGTTTTCTAAATAACTTTCAATCCATTGATATGCTATGCCTCAAATACCATATCTCTCTAATTTATTCATTAATATACAATGATCTATTGTATCAAAAGCTTTTTTTAGATCTCTAAAAATCCCAACAGTGAATTCTTTGTTGTCTATATTAGTGGCTATTGCTTCCACAAACTCCATTACTGCCATTGAGGCGGTCCGTTTTTCTCTGAAACAATAATACTGATTTTCACATCGCACGTCTGCACTCAAGGAAAACGTCAGCATCCCAGTAAGGTGGATAAAATACAATCAGCCTTGGTGCATGCAAACCTGAAACCTTCTCAGGTGAGAAGTGAAAACTTCAATGATGACTGCTTGTCTCATCATCGCACTTGTGATTCTTAATCTGATGCTTCCATGAGAATCTTTGGCCACAAACTGCGCAGGCAAAAGGTTTCTCACCAGTGTGGGTTCTTGTGTGTTTTTTTAAGTTTCCCTTTTGAGAGAATGTTTGGCCACAAACTGCGCAGGCAAAAGGTTTCTCACCAGTGTGGGTTCTTGAGTGTTTTTTTAAGTTTCCCTTTTGAGAGAATGTTTGGCCACAAACTGCGCAGGCAAAAGGTTTCTCACCAGTGTGTATTCTTGTGTGTATTTTTAAACTTGCCTTCTCAGAAAATCTTTGCCCACAAACTACGCAGGCAAAAGGTTTCTCACCAGTGTGGGTTCTTACATGGTTTGTTAAGTGTCTCTTCTCAGAAAATCTTTGCCCACAAACTGTGCAAGCAAAAGGTTTCTCACCAGTGTGGGTTCTTTTGTGACTGTTTAAGTTTCCTTTTTGAGAGAATCTTTGGCCACAAACTGCGCAGGCAAAAGGTTTCTCACCTGTGTGGGTTTTTGTGTGAGATGTTAAGTGTCCCTTCTGAGAGAATGTTTGGCCACAAACTGCGCAGGCAAAAGGTTTCTCACCAGTGTGGGTTCTTACGTGGTTTGTTAAGTGTCTCTTCTCAGAAAATCTTTGCCCACAAACTGTGCAAGCAAAAGGTTTCTCACCAGTGTGGGTTCTTATGTGGTTTGTTAAGTCTCTCTTCTCAGAAAATCTTTGCCCACAAACTGTGCAAGCAAAAGGTTTCTCACCAGTGTGGGTTCTTGTGTAAAGTGTTAAGTATCCCTTACGAGAGAATCTTCGACCACAAACTGCGCAGGTAAACGGTTTCTCACCAGTGTGGGTTCTTTTGTGACTTTTTAAGCTTGCCTTATAAGAGAATTTCTGGCCACAGTTTGAACAGGTGAACGGTTTTGCACCATGTGTTCTGATGTGGAATTCCAAAGCACTTTTACAAGCATACATTTTCCAACAGTGAGAACATTTCCAGGGTTCGTTGTCTGCGTTACATGTCAGATCACCTTCAGAGTCATCTTCATCCTCCTCATCCTCATCTGCATTTAATGACATGGTGTCACTTTCTGATCGTGGAGCTAAGATGCCATTTACTTTTGATTCTTCCTGGTGGTTTCCAACACCTTTTGTTGTCATGTGTTGACATGAGCTGGTGCTTGGAGCCTCTCTGTCTGCCTCATTTATACTCTTCTGAAGGACACCAGTAAATGGCACCTTGCAGATAACCTCCTCATCCTCCTCTTCTTTGATGTCAGGGGGCTCATCCACCTCCACTTTTGTGCAACGGTACTGTAGCTCCTGCTCTTTAATATATTGGGCCTGCTGCTCCACTTCCTCTTTTAAGTGGGAGATCTCTTTTATCTCCTCTTTCTCTTTAATGTGAGAAGACTCTGCATCCAGCCGCTCAGGACAAACATCTTTGCTGATGTCTGAAAGACACAAGAAGACAAACACGTGTGGAATTATGGTTTAGATTTAGAATGACGGTTATTAAAAGAGCCCAATCAACACAGATACAGATACATATCACATATCCCAGGATACCTATGAGCACGTGCTGCATGTGCGCACACACACACACACACACACACACACACGCACACACACACGCACACCCTGATGAACTTCATCAAAAAAAGACATGGCAAGGCACAGAGAATGTTGGAGGCGGGGGAGGGAGAGGTTGTTGTGGACACGGCGGGATCCTTTCACCGTCCTCTGCTTCCCCCAGGTCCTCCGCGTGTTCGTTTTATTCAGGCTGAGGTGAGATGCGAAATCAGAGGCTGGAAATGGAGAAGTTCTTGCAAGAGGCTTTACTGAACATTCAGGACACAAGTGTGATACAAGCAATTGTTGTGGGCAAGGCACAAATGCGCAAAGGCAACATCTCTATGCAAGTCTTATATATGCTAAGCGGGGCATAACTCCTAATGGATAACATCCTTTCTGTAATGGACATCATCCTGTCTGTTTCTGGATGACCGTTCCATCATTCTTATGTTTTCGGCTTCTTTTCATTTCTTAATCTTTCTTCTTAATCCAATGCTTTTGATTTTGAAAGACATTTGTTTTCATATAACATGATGACAGGTGCTCTAATGTTACACAACATTTTTTTAGAAGTCATCTTAATGCTGGCTTCCACGAAAACCCTAATTGCTTGTAGGCCCTCTACGTTTGGTTGGAACACAGCTGCAAGCAGGAAACCGCAATCTAGCCAAATGATGCACTGACAGGGTCGTCTGGTCGATGCCTGCAAAAGGTGTTAATATTATTTTTCGTTGCTAAGACAGTTTAAGTCAAGGTCACATCATAAGGTTCAAGTGGTGGTCATGTTGCAAGGTTCAGAGTAAGGTCATGCTTTCGTCAAAGTCTGTCTGTCTGCGATCAGTCGTTGATGGAAGGCACGCCATTTCATGGTAGGAGTGATGGTACGATTGATAGTTAAATATGAGATTGACCTAAAAACTAGACTCAAATTCAGCCTAAGGATGCATTATCCAATTTGACCACGAGATAACATCAGAACAAATTGTCCACTGAGCTCTCGCCAGCTCGCAAAAGGTCCATTTACAGAGTACGGTATATAAATTAAATATGGTTAAATCGAACATCCCAAAGTCAATGCCTTTAAAATACGCCTTAAAAAAAATGTTTAACAAATGGCAATACATAAGATGTGATCATACAGTTTTACAGAATTTACTGTTAACTGTTTTATTATGATTATTATTTTTCTTTCTTCTTTTTGAGTGTTGTCATGAAATAACAACATGGTATTATTCATTTAATTTAGAATAGTTGTGTGCTGTGATAAACGCTCTGAAACTGCTTGGTGTCAACATTATTGCTAGAGAACGTTATTTACTCCCAAATGGTGCCTCCTGATGAAGAACCAGACAAGATCAAAAACCTGTTGATTGCATGGGAGATAATGAATCAATATGAATTGTGTAAACATGATATCCTTTTTAAGATGCATAGATGTGATTTTGACATGTGATTTTCATTCAAGTATGTGCACGATGACTATCATTGATTTGAGGGAAGATTTCGGGTTAAAGCGCGAAAGATTACTTTACTTCTTCCTACTCCCTTGAACAAAATAACTGTTGAATGATGACTGATTTCTCTTTCCTTTTTACTGTTTTACTTACCTTACTTTCCGTCAAATTATTACTGTATATGTTTTATGTTCAATAAACAAACGAAATAAAGAAAAAAAAAAAAAGATAAACCGGAAAGTATCGAATTCAAATAGAAGAGCTGCGAGGGTGTGATAGGACGCCTGACTGCACAGCAGTGGAAATTTCTGATCAGCTAGAAAGTGAAAGCCGCCGCCTCACCCTTTGAAGGGAAAAACAGCTGTGAACAGAAAAAACATCATTTGCAGAAACCGGACCAGCTGTAGGTTGACATAACCAGAGTAGCCTATTCAGGGCTATAAAAACCGCAGTCCGGTGGCAAAGCCCTGATCCCCCCCGGACAAACAATTTCCGGGACCAGACGGAAATAGGATTACCAACAATATTACAATCAACTGGCAGAACCTGAATACAGGTATTGGGGTGGCTTTTCTCTAACACTCTGTTTTATTCCAACTGCCCTTAGTTAGCCGTTGTGTCTGTAAGGAGACATAAACAATATACTACTCTTGCGTGTCGGAAGAAACGAGCCAACCGTATGTATTAAATGTCTATCACCCAAAATTGTTGTCCTGATTATGTAAAAATAGGAAGTATAGAAATGGTACTAAAATATTATGATAAAAATTAATAAGTAAAATCACGGGGCGTTTAAGACCTGATCAATCTTGACTCCCTCAATGATGATAGGTGCTTATTTCATTTATTCATTTTTATTCTTATCATCATTTTTACTCGTATTCATTTGTAATCTTTTTTACCTTACTCTCCTTTTATTCTCATTATAATCACTGTGTTGTTACATAATTCTCATTTGATATTAAGTCGAAAAATATCATTTAAACAATGTTTTTCTTGTATTCCGCAATAGTATTCCGCGTCTTACGGTTACAATGGTTGATGAATGCATGTTTCACAATAATTGCCATCTTAATAAATGTGTCAAAATTCATTATATCGTCTGCCACAGTTGTTTTTATGATTTAATTCATATCACCATTCAACCTTCGTAGATTAATCAAAGGTTGTGTGCTCGCTCACAATGGGCCGCGTGATCCGTCTCGAAAAATGAATAGTTAATTAAAATAGTTTACTACAGCGTAACGAAACAAATCAGAACGATCCTGACCGGGATTGTTAAATCAATACTAGGTCTGTACCACTTGCTACAGAAGTACAAAAATCGAAAGAGAGCCGTCGTTAAAGCGAAGCGGTCACTTATTAACCTTTAATTGTCGGTTACTTATTAGAGTTCAAATAAGTGAAGGTGGATTTGGGTTGGCTTCGTGAAATCAAAAGCGGTCAGGAACCTAGCCGCATCTCTTTCGTAATCGACTCGCATGAAATAAAGAACCCCCGTCTCTCCAGCCGTCCCGCGTTACCGCGAGGAGGGGGCGAGACGTAAACGGGGGTTCGGGCCCGTGAGTCAGGGGAGTCTATCAGGACTGTTCCCCGATTCGGTCCTGTGGATAACAAATTCTGACATACCGTAACGGGTGCTATTTCTGTGTTTGACACATACACAAAACACACTGTATTATTGGGCGCAGCCAGGCATGGTAAAACATATGCCAGCTTAAACATACGGCATGCATGCATGCACGCCAAAAATACGTTTTTAAAAAGGCAATGGAAGCAAAACTGAGTTCGGTTGTACTTTATTTAGCCACTTTACAATGTACCGTAGTTTCACGACCATTCGGTGCACCGTATGGTTGGGCGCAGTCTCATTATTGGGTGCTATTTCTGTATTTTACACATAGACAAAACGCACTGTATTATTGGGCGCAATTTTAAAGTGGTAAAACATACGCCAGCTTAAACATACGCGCACGCTAAAAACACGTTAGCTTGAAGCATACGGTAGCATGCAAAGACATACAGATACAAGCTAAAAACACGTTTTTAAAAAGGCAACGGAAGCCAAACTGAGTTCTGTTGTATTTTATTTAGCCATCGTCAATGTACTCACGTTTTTCGATCAATCATCACCCAGAAATCCATCAAAGTCCTCATCCTCTGTATCAGAATTGAACAATTGTGCAAGTACCGGTAATCCATCAAAAACGCCGTGTTCCCTCTCGTTGTCAGTCACTCTCATTGCCATGTGGCTCCACAGAAATGATGCTGGCTTTGCCAAAAACTCGAACAACAGTGCAAGCAGACACGTTCGTCCAAGCAGCCACAATCCATTCACAAATTGTGGCGTAACTCGCCCGGCGCTGCCTCTCACTCTTTGTAAAGTTGTGTTTGCCATCGATCATTCATTGTGCCCATGCCGTTCGCAACTTTACTTTGAACGCCCGGTTGATGCCGATGTCCAGCGGTTGGAGTTCTTTAGTCAAGCCTTCGGGAATAACGGCAAGCTCAGAGTTCATTTGCTTGACTTGGTTTTTCACCGCTGCTGTGAGATGGGCACGCATGCCAAAAGCATAACCGATGGCTTGAAGTTTGAACTGAGCTTCGTAGGCGTGTCTCTTTGTAGAATTTATTTTCGGGGGTTCTTAGAAACCAAAACTGAAGTTGTTTTGCAACGATGCACATAGCCACACTCTATACAGGTGTTGGTACTTGCTTGTGGCGTCCCTTTAGCGTCCACTTACACGCCCACCCTTCACTCCTTGGCGGACTTCTTCCCCGCATGCCTGTCGTCACTCACGTCTGACTTTCTCTCTCTCTCTCTCTCTCCATATATGTATATATGCACGCCCACCCTTCACTGATTGGCCGACTTCTTTGCCGCATGCCTGTCCACAGTCACTTCCGCCTTTTCTCTATATAAACAGCGTGTCGGCTGTCAGTCAGGTTTTGGAACTCAGCGCATACACAAGACGCTCCGCATCATAAGGCGTCCTGTCCATTTTGGAGAAAATTTAAGACTTTTAATGGCGCCTTACAGTCGTGAAAAAACGGTACATGTTATGGGAACTTACTCCACGAGCCATAACTCGGATGGAGACGGAAGGCCGCGGCCAGCTTAAATACACGCAACGCCCACCCGATGCGACGGAAAGACACGACAGAAGACACGTTTTCACTTCGCCTTTTTCTATCATCAGATCTGAAACGATGACGTGTAAGTGAGTTTATATTTGCGTGCGTTTTACTGTAATTGCGAAAGATTTTAACTTTATTCACTTGCGTCCTGTAGATCATGGCATCGAAACATAGAAGAACTGTAATGACTGCAGCGGAGCGAGTGAAATGCATCCGTTTGAGTGAGGCTGGACACAAAGTAAAAAGCATCCAGGAGACACTTGGAGTCGGAAAGAGGCAAATCTATGAAACTCAACTCAACTGTATTTATAGAGCACTTTCAAACAGCCATCGCTGCATACAAAGTGCTATACATGGAGCAATTAACATATAAAACAGTAAAGCAAATCCGTAAAGATGGTAGAAAGCACCGAACAGCAAAACCAAGAACAAATCTAAGTCATGCTGAGTATATTGCCAAAGAATACAAGTGAGTTTTGAGGTGGGTTTTAAAGATGGTCAGCGAGGAGGCTTGCCGAATGTTCAGTGGGAGGTCATTCCAGAGAGAGGGACCAGCAAAAGAAAAGGCTCGATCCCCTCTGAGCCTCAGTTTAGTTCTTGGTACTTCTGATAATGTCTGGTCCACAGCGGTGATCAACGGGACAGTTACTTGTAACTAGTAAGAAAACTGTATGACACGCAGGCAAACATTGTCATAAACCAAAGAATGCATCCAACAAAACAATCCAGAATAGACACATTTTTCCCAAGACAGAAAACAAAACATTAAAATACTGTACGTATTGTACTGTTGTGATTTTTTTGGATACAGCTGTATTGCGGTTTTTGTGATATAAACAGTTTTTGGACAGTATACAGTATTTTTGCATTTTATTGATTGGGTTGTTACACGTGCATTTTGTCAACATACATGCAGGTTCATAAAGGACATATATCAGGCTCATTTCCCAAATGAGGAATTTGGGAAATGAGCCTGTAAATGTAAAAGGAAATTCAGAAATGATAAAAAATGTGTGAGTAATCACGATAAATTTTTTAGTTCATTTGAGTTAATTATGACAGTTGCATTTTTAATTAGATTAAATATTTTAATCGTTTGAAAGCTCTAATCTATATATATATATATATATATATATATATATATATGGCTGGATACCTCAGTTGGTAAGGCATTGGTTTGGCGTACGGGAGACGGTGGTTCGAATCCCGCTTGGGGCAAAAAATGAGCACATAACACCATCCAGTGTGGTCCTTGGGCAAGATCCTTTACGCTAATGCCTACCTCATACAATGATGAGAGACAATAAAATGAATGACATGCCAGACGTCGCCCGGCCAAACAAGGTCTGTGTGCTGGGGAAGCAGAGCACCTTGATGGAAAATGGGCTACTGGAACAAAGCGGAGATGGGTGAGATGCGATAACAGGGCTCTGTTGGAATGCTACTACCAACCCTAGTCAGAGGGGTTACGTGCAGAAAATGTGGGCTAAATGGTTACTTCGGAACCCACAGTCACGGTTGACCACGAAACAACTAGTAGCTCAGTGTTCCAACATCCACTAACAGCAACTGCTGTCACAACTTGAGATTGATGAGGGACAACGCAGGTTCCATGGTGAAGGGCCCCAGGCTGCCAGATCAGAGGAGGAGGTCATACCGGGTTACCATGGAAAAGACGGTTGGAGGCTAAGATCAAGGCGTCTCGGAAAGATGTGAGTCAATTGACAGAGGCCCAGAGAGGTGTGATGAAAAGGCCGATACCCGAGAGGTCCTTCCAGATGACCATACCTGAAGCACTCGAAACTGCCAAACAAAGGCTCCAAGCCTTGTCCAGCTGCCTAAAGCGGTACACGAAAGAGAATGAGGCCAGACGAATAAACAGGCTGTTTGCAACACAACCTGCGAAAGTGTACGCTCAGTGGCAGGGTCCTAACAACAGAGCTGACCCACCAAGACTGGAAACTGAAAGGTACTGGAAAGGCATATGGGAGAAGGAGGTTGCACATAACAGCAGTGCACAATGGCTTGTGACCCTGAGAGAGGAGCACAGCAACCTCCCTGAACAGAACCCAGTTACCATAACAGTGGCAGACATACAGGAAAGAGTCTCAGATATGAGGAACTGGACAGCACAAGGCCCGGACATGGTCCACACCTACTGGCTAAAGAAACTCACAGCACTCCATGAGCGCCTAGCAGCACAAATGAACCAGCTGCTGAGGGATGGGACTCACCCAGGATGGCTAACCGAAGGGCGAACGATCCTGATCATGAAGGATCCCTGAAAGGGTGCAGTCCCATCCAACTATCGGCCAATAACCTGTCAGGCATCATTGCGGCGAAGATAAGTGGACACATGGATCAATACATGAGCGGAGCACACAAGGGCATTGGTAGAGACACCAGAGGAGCCAAACATCAGATCCTGGTTGACAGAACAGTCGCACAAGACTGCAGGTCCCGACATACCAACCTGTGCACAGCCTGGATTGATTACAAGAAAGCCTATGACTCGATGCCACATACATGGATCAGAATCAGAATCAGAATTATCTTTATTGGCCAAGTATGTAGAACACACAAGGAATTTGTCTCCGGTATAACACGCTGCATTAGTATCATCGTAAACAACAAATCATTGAACCATTTTAGAGTAACCAGTAGCAGTATTTGTAGTACAAGAAGAGTGACTATGTCAGTGACTGTTTAAGGAGTTAATGGCTAGAGGGAAGAAGCTGTTTAAGTGTCTACTGGATTTGGTGCGCATGGATCTGTAGCGTCTGCCTGAGGGGAGTAGCTGGAAAAGGTGGTGGGCAGGGTGCGGGGGATCCAGGAGGATTTTCCGTGCCCTTGTCTTGATTCTTGCAGTGTGCAAGTCCTCAAGAGTGGGTAGGGCGGTGCCAACGATTTTTTCCGCCGTCCTAACTGTCCGTTGAAGTCGGATTTTGTCCTTTTTTGTGGCGGCCCCAAACCAAACCGTGATGGAAGAACACAGGATTGATTCGATGGCTGCCGTGTAGATCACTGAATGCTCGGAGTTGTATCAGGTGAACAGGACCCTAAGAGCCTTCGTTGCAAATTCGATGAGGACAACCAGGATCTACAGCAGCGACATCGGGATGTCATTCGAGCTTGAGAAATGTAGTCGGATGGTGACTACGAGAGGAAAGGTAGTCCGCACTGAAGGGGTCTCACTCCCTGAAGGAACAATAGCAGACATTGAGGACAGCTACAAGTACCTCGGTATACCACAAGCCAGCGGCAACCTCGAACTGGCAACAAGGAAAGCGGCTACGGCCAAATACCTCTAGCGAGTGAGGCAAGTCCTAAGAAGCCTGCTCAATGGCAGGAATAAGACCCGGGCAATAAACAGCTATGCCCTGCCAGTGATCAGATACCCTGCAGGAATAATAAGGTGGCCAAAGGAAGAGATTCAGACCACAGACGTTAAGACCCGAAAGCTCCTGACCATGCATGGAGGGTTCCATCCCAAATCCAGCACCCTGAGACTGTACGCAAGCCAAAAGGAAGGAGGCCGGGGACTAGTGAGTGTGAGAGCCACTGTCCAGGATGAAACATCCAAGCTCCATGAATACAGGCTCCAACGGATGACGTACTCAGAGAATGTCTCAGACAATGGGGAACAGAGGATGAGGCGCTGGAAGAGAGACCATCATGGGAGGACAAGCCCTTACAGGTGGCTGGCATAGTCTACCGAAACATCTGTGCGGAGTATGGACTGGAAACCCCAAGGTCAAAATGGGAAATACCTCCGAAGGTGGTGGAGAATGACAGAGCGAAGATCCTGTGGGACTTCCAGATCCAGACTGACAAGATGGTAATGGCGAACCAACCAGATATCGTGATCATAGATAAAGGGCAGAGGAAAGCCATTGTAGTGGATGTAGAGGTCCCAAGTGATGGAAACATCAGAAAGAAGGAACACGAGAAACACCAAGGGCTCAGAGAGGAGCTGGAGAGAGCCTGGAAGGTAAAGGTAACAGTCGTGCCTGTGGTGTTCGGAGCACTCGGGGCAGTGACCCCCAAACTAGATGAGTGGTTGCAACAGATCCCGGGAACAACATCGGACATCTCAGTCCAGAAATGTGCAGTGCTGGGAACAGCAAGGATACTGCGCAGAACCCTCAAGCTTCCTGGCCTCTGGTAGAGGACCCGAGCTGAATGGACGGACGGACACCACCCGAGGGGTGAGAAGAGGATTTATATATATATATATATATATATATATATATATATATATATATATATATATCAGAGATGTGTTCCTCGAGCCGGTCCTTGGTCCTCGGCCTTGGCCTCGGAGTCAAGTCCTTGGTCCTTGGCCTTGGCTTCGGGAGTCAAGTCCTTGGCCTTGGCCTCGGATTGCCGGTTCTCGGACACAATGAGGGATTCGAGCCTCGAATCCCTTGTATAAGGACCGCAATAATTACGAAGGAATCTATTAAATTTCCTCCAAGGAAACCCATATTGATGGATTAACTCTGCCGCTTTAAGAGGGGCGGGTCTGCCACTGAAAGATAACAGTAGGCGCAACGGATAAAGAGCGGCATCACAGTTAGTTTCAATCACGGTTTGTTGCGTTCGCGATCGGCAGTTTAAATAGCGTGTAAAGCCTTTCTGTAACAGTGGTGTCTTTTATTTAGTTATTTTTGCACAGTCGTCACGTTTGTGCGGTTGCACTAGAATGTTTGTTTGAACCAAGTAATTTGCGTTACAGCTGGAGTCAATAATGTCGGCAGTTCACTTCCGGGTTTGGCCGTTGGGATTTGGAGTCCTTTTGCTCGATTCCAGTTTTGTTTCCTGAATGCTTTCTCATGTTTGGAATAATGAATATTGATAATACATAGTATAAAATCATGGTTGATTTAATTATTTATTATTATTATTGTGAAGTTGAAGGTATTAATTAATGTAGTATTAGTGGTAATAATAGTCGTACTCAGAGAATGGTTCGAGATTCAGCCATCTCGTTACCTCTGCGTCCCGCATCCTAGACGCATAATTTTCTCACGGGACGCACAGTTCCAAACAATGTGCGTTTTTGGGACGCAAAGAAATTTCTCAGTCAAAACAAACAAACAAAAAAACTACGGCAAGCCTGAGGATTTCAAAGTAACAATCGTTACCGGTCGCGTGTCGTTTCCGAAAAATAGTTTCATTATAAAAGTCACCGCACTTGAATTGACTGTGTGATCCACGCAATTTCACTGCACCTGTATGTGTGTTTGTGATATGGTGTGGTGTGTGAGCGTGTTTCTTCTAATTTACTTTCGTTTTGTTTTGTTTTCGAGGCTGGGGGGGACACAACAGATTACGTTTTGTGCGCTTGTGGGTTGTTATTTTAGTCCGCAAACTGAGGAATCGCGCGGATGAAAGTTTGAGATGGCGGCGAAAAAAACTCACCAAGGTCTACTAATTACGATATTTAAGAAATGGGAATGCTTGTCTGATTTTTCGTATGAATCGTCCAAAGGTCTATCACTAAACTCACCTGTGACGTATGCACAGAACGCGAGAGCGAAATACGACGCGAGGCACGATTACAAGGCAAATTGGTCATTAGATTTGTAGGCTAATCGCTGTGAAAAATATTATGAAACGGTATTGGTTATTCTATAATTTACTGGTTGTAGCATGGTAACTTTATGAATAAAATATTCGTCACAAAGTGTAGTAATGCTAATGTTAACTGTTGGTAGAACGAATGATGACGCGTGTAAAATTCTTTCGTCAAATTGATCGTAGATTACACATGCATCGTCTTGGGAAGAGGATGTCAAGCCACATCAATACTTACCTGTATTAATGATTACCAGCCAATTAATCTTTGCAGTGTGAGATTGGAAAAAAATACTCTGATGATGCCACATGAGTACACCAGTTTTTGATCCATTTATTTTTTGGAATAAACCTGGAGTACACAGCTGCTGATGTAATGTTCTTTGCTAATGCATAGTTTTCAAACATTGACCCTTGAAACATTATACTTTTGAGTTTGGGAATTCTTGATTATCAATATCAGTCAAAATAGAAAAATGGGTTCCCATGATGAACATTTACGGAACCCAACGTTTGTTATCGTGGTTTCCCATTGAGTAATCCGACGGAACCGAAAAACGGTTACCGTGAATTTCCGAAATCCTCAGGCCTGCTCCTGAATTATTAAAATTTTTGCAGCATTTGTTTATCATTGTATTTATATGTTGTTGTTTGTGTTATTATCATATGCAATTGAATAAGTAGATCCTTTCAGAATTCGAAATTTGGGACTCTAAAATTATCTGTAAAATTATCACTGAGAGATTACCGCTTTTTCTGCAGCCAGTGATTGACTTCTATGCAGTCATTTCTCAACTTGTGTTCTGAGCCATGTCATGCCTGTTGAGTGTTAATTTACTTCGTATTAAGAAACTACTGCACTGAAACATTAATTCATAAATGTATACCATATGATTTTTTTTCTCAGTATAAATAACACGTACCCTGACTGTTCTACTCTTTGAATAAAAACACTTAATTCAAGCGTTCGGGAGTGCAAAGGGTTATGATGGAGGGGTGTTGCAAATCATGAAGACCTGCCAAGTGGTATGATAGCATTGTTTTATACATGTCCTCGGCTAGGCCTCAGTTTCAAAATCAGTCCTTGGTCCTTGGCCTCGGAGGCAAGTCCTTGGTCCTTGGCCTTGGCCTCGGAAAATTTCTCAAGTCCTTGGCCTTGGCCCAGAAAATTTTCCAAGTCCTTGGCCTTGGCCTTGGGTTGCCGGTGCTTGGACACAACACTGATATATATATATATATGTATACACACACACACACCGTATTTTCCGCACTGTAGAGCGCACCAAAAAGTCTTCCATTTTCTTAAATGCTCACCGAGCACCTTATGCTTCCAATGTTATAACTTGCTGTTGGGTCAGTGAACTGTGTCGCTGCTTTATTAAATAAGTTTGTGTTGCAGCTCCGAAAAAAGGAGAGCTGTGTTGTTAATTTTTTCAAACAGTCTCAACAAATACAGGTACGTCTTTGTCTGTCTCCATGCCTTCTTCCATTCGACTCGAGAGATGTTCAAGACCGCCCCCGAAAAACGTAAACAAACGATTACTTCAATGAAATGACAAAAATTGAAAATAATACATCAAAACTGAAAAGCAAGCGAGGATATCACAAAATAAATTCTACAGCCCCCCCCCGAAGGAATTTATATTGTGATTTCATCATTTGTGAATTCACAACAAAGGAATAAATAACTACAACTGACATCTTGTTGTGTTATTTTGACTTCAAGATGGCGCCGTGAGAGTGGTTGCCTTTCCAGCAGCTCCTATTTTGTTTTTCTACTTCTTCCTCTCATAACTTTGCTGCTGTGAAGTGGGAATTTCTCCATTGTGAGACGCATATTAAAAGTTTTCTTATCTTATCTTATCTGGTCGTACTGGTGGAGCTACAATACAGGAAATGCCAATGCGTTTTTCGGAGGTGGTTATGAACGCCTCTCCTGTTGAACGGAATACGAGAAGGCACGGAGACAGACAAAGACTCACATGTATTTGTTGAAAAAAGGAGAGCTGTGGTTGTGGTTTTATTATTTTTTTAAACGCAGACTTTATCAATGGTTTTCACAGTCTCAGCAAGTTCAGGTACTGTACGTCTTTGTCCGTCTCCGTGCTTTCCTCCGTTCCACTCGAGAGGCGTTCATGGCCACCTACGAAAAACGTAAATTAATTCTTATTCAATGAAATCACGAAGAAAATCAAGCGAGAAAATCACAAAATAAGTTCTGTCGGGGGGATATAGAATTTATTTTGTGATTTCCTCGCTTGATTTTCTGTTCTGATGCATTATTTTCAATTTTCATCATTTCATTTAAGTGCAGTAATAGTTAATTTACATTTTTCAGAGGCAGTCATGAACGCCTCTCAAGTTGAACGGACGCCTCTCGAGTTGAATGGAAGGAGCGTAGCACCATCTGGTGGACGCATTGTAGATTGCACCTTTCAGTTTTATGCCATAACTAATTGACATGTTGCGTTGGGTGTGCCTTAACCTCCATGGCAGAGGCTCCATCAAACCCCCGAGACCGATTCACCAAACCCCTTGGGTTTGATCAAACAGAAAAAATTCTGTTTGTGGATTCCAGCTCTGCATTCAACACCATCATCCCGGAACTCCTCACCCCCAAACTTCTCCACCTCGGTGTGTCCCCTACGATCTGCCAGTGGATCCTCAGCTTCCTGATGGGACGGACACAACAGGTGAGACTGGGAGCAACAACATCATCAACACGCACCACCAGCACTGGAGCCCCACAGGGATGTGTCCTCTCTCCACTGCTCTTCTCCCTCTACACAAACGATTGCACCTCAACAAATCCAGCTGTCAAACTCATAAAGTGGAGCTTTATGCATTTAGAAGTGGAGATTGGGCACTGTACAAACACGCCCGAAACCAATTGACAAAGGAAATTAACATCGCTAAGAGAAGCTATGCAGAGAGGCTGAAAAACCAGTTCTCTGCTAACGACTCTGCATCTGTATGGAATGGCCTGAAAGCAATCACTAACTATAGAATGCCATCCCCCCAAACAGTGAACAATAAGGGTCTTGCTAATGAACTAAACATGTTTTTCTGCCGATTTGAAAAGGACACCCCCATTTCCCACACACACCCACCTCTACCAGAAACCACTCTACCTACCCCCCCCCCCACCCTCTTTTTCTCCACTACAGATTCACGAAAGCAGCAGAAGATCAAGAAAGCTGCGGGGCCCGACAAAGTGTCCCCCTCCTGCCTGAAAGTCTGCGCTGACCAGCTGGCTCCGGTCTTCACACAAATCTTCAACAGATCCCTGGAGCTGTGTGAGGTACTCCGGAACTCCTCACCCCCAAACTTCTCCACCTCGGTGTGTCCCCTACGATCTGCCAGTGGATCCTCAGCTTCCTGACGGGACGGACACAACAGGTGAGACTGGGAGCAACAACATCATCAACACGCACCACCAGCACTGGAGCCCCACAGGGATGCGTCCTCTCTCCACTGCTCTTCTCCCTCTACACAAACGATTGCACCTCAACAAATCCAGCTGTCAAACTCATAAAGTTCGCAGACGACGGTCGATGATCACAGACATCGGTCTCATCAAAGACGGCGACGAGTCTGCGTACCGCCAACAAGTGGAGCAGCTGGAGCTCTGGTGCAGCCGACACAACCTCGGGCTGAACACATTCAAGACTGTAGAGATGATCATGGACTTCAGGAAACATTCTTCTCCACAGATGCCCCTCACAACTGCCCTGTGTCAACCGTCGAGACCTTCAAGTTCCTGGGAATCACAGTCTCCCAGGACATGAAGTGGGAAGTCAACACCATCTCCATCCTGAAAAGGGCCCAGCAGAGGATGTACTTCCTGAGGCTGCTGAGGAAGCATGGCCTGCCACAGGAGGTGCTACGACAGTTCTACACGGCAGTCATCGAATCAATCCTGTGTTCTTCCATCACGGTTTGGTTTGGGGCCGCCACAAAAAAGGACAAAATCCGACTTCAACGGACAGTTAGGACGGCGGAAAAAATCATTGGCACCGCCCTACCCACTCTTGAGGACTTGCACACTGCAAGAATCAAAACAAGGGCACGGAAAATCCTCCTGGATCCCCCGCACCCTGCCCACCACCTTTTCTAGCTACTCCCCTCAGGCAGGCGCTACAGATCCATGCGCACCAAATCCAGCAGACACTTAAACAGCTTCTTCCCTCTAGCCATTAACTGCCTAAACAGTCACTGACGTAGTCACTCTTCTTGTACTACAAATACTGCTACTGGTCACTCTAAAATGGTTCAATGATTTTCTGCACCAACTGTACAAACTGTCATCGTATTGTATTCTACCACTGTTCACTTTAGCTCTGCTTGATACTTTGCACATTGTCTCACTTACATTACGAAATGTCCTTGCATACCTATTTGTCATGTCCTTGTTTACGATAATACTAATGCAGCGTGTTATACCGTAGACAAATTCCTTGTGTGTTCTACATACTTGGCCAATAAAGATGATTCTGATTCTGAGGTTCAGAACCACTGCAATAAAATCTGACATTTTGACCTTTTTGCCTGATTTCAAAAAAGGTATCTAAAAAGAATTTTTTAGATACTGTATTCTGGAACCACACAAGGTCTTGGGCACACGAAACGCCAAAATCAATTTTGTTATCTCACAACATCAGTTTTTATCATCTCTAAACCAGAGAGGATAATAATAATGAAAGTAGTCTTATTAGATACCTGGGGTATCTCATTGTGCCATAGATCTGGTGGGGTTGCGGGATAACAAAAACTCAGTTTTTAATTATTATTATTTTTTTTTAAATCAGGCTCAAACATTAAAATTGCTGATATCCAAGGCCTTTTATTTTGAAATGCGGCATCAGATCTGAATGAAAGTACTGTGGTTGGATACTTGGGATTGCCTCAGACTTGGTCTGGTTGTGGGATAACTAAAATTAGTTTTTTTTAACGACTGGAGTAGAGTTAACAATGACTTTATTTTTTTATCTCAACTTTGGAACGCTTCTTGGTGCTATTCTGGCAGATTTCATTCTCCCTGGGTGAACTCATCATCAACGACCGCCAAGAAATTATTTAGTTACATTCTTTTAAACCCAAAAGAAAAACATGCATGCATCAATTGGAAGGCTTTTATTTTGAATGTGGCCAATGTCGCTCCCATGCCCCACATTACCGTAATGTAGAGTATTAACAATCGCAGTGGCGGCGAGTGGAGGCGCAGTCCGCAGAGGTGCTTCCGAACGTAATGGCACTCACCCCGGAGTTGCTGAGCAGTGGCGTGTGGTGAGGTTCATGGTTGGTGAGGCACTGACTCCTTTAGTGTCAGATTTACAAATATATAAACCAAAAACAGTAGCTTATTCAATTGGCTACTGGTTATTTCATATCCAAAATTTGACCCCGTGGGTTCTCCAGGGTTAAATATTCTATTGTATTTTTCTTAGACTAATCTATTTACCGTATTTTCACGACTATAAGGCGCCATTAAAAGTCTAAAATTTTCTCCAAAATGGACAGGAGGCCTTATGATGCGGAGCGTCTTGTCTATGCGCTGAGTTCCAAAACCTGACTGACAGCCGACACGCTGTTTATATAGAGAAAAGGCGGAAGTGACTGTGGACAGGCATGCGGCAAAGAAGTCGGCCAATCAGTGAAGGGTGGGCGTGTATATATACATATATGGAGAGAGAGAGAAAAGGCAGACGTGAGTGACAGGCATGCGGGGAAGCAGTCCGCCAATCAGTGAAGGGTGGGCGTGTAAGTGGACGCTAAAGGGACGCTACAAGCAGGTACCAACACCTGTATAGAGTGTGGCTATGTGCATTGTTGCAAAACAACTTCGGTTTTGGTTTCTAAGAACCCCCGAAAATAAATTCTACAAAGAGACACGCCAACGAAGCTCAGTTCAAACTTCAAGCCATCGGTTATGCTTTTGGCATGCGTGCCCATCTCACAGCAGCGGTGAAAAACCAAGTCAAGCAAATGAACTCTGAGCTTGCCGTTATTCCCGGAGGCTTGACTAAGGAACTCCAACCGCTGGACATCGGCATCAACCGGGCGTTCAAAGTAAAGTTGCGAGCGGCATGGGAACAATGAATGATCGATGGCAAACACAACTTTACAAAGAGTGAGAGGCAGCGCCGGGCGAGTTACGCCACAATTTGCGAATGGATTGTGTCTGCTTGGACGAACGTGTCTGCTTGCACTGTTGTTCGAGTTTTTGGCAAAGCCGGCATCATTTCTGTGGAGCCACATGGCAATGAGAGTGACTGACAACGAGAGGGAACACGGCGTTTTTGATGGATTACCGGTACTTGCACAATTGTTCAATTCTGATGCAGAGGATGAGGACTTTGATGGATTTCTGGGTGATGATTGATCGAAAAACGTGAGTACATTGTACGATGGCTAAATAAAATACAACGGAACTCCGTTTTGCTTCGTTGCCTTTTTAAAAACGTGTTTTTAGCTTGTATCTGTATGTCTTGGCATGCTACCGTATGCTACAAGCTAACGTGTTTTTAGCGTGCACGCATGCATGCCGTATGTTTAAGCTGGCGTATGTTTTACCACTTTAAAATTGCGCCCAATAATACAGTGCGTTTTGTCTATGTGTAAAATACAGAAATAGCACCCATTAATGAGACTGCGCCCAACCATACGGTGCGTCGAATGGTCGTGAAAATACGGTAGTTATAAGATTGCAATGAATTGGTCCTATTCCGACTGTATGTTTTCAGTCTTTTCAACGCAGAGAACGACCTTTCCGCAGACGCTGTTGTAGCTGGTACAGTGAACACCAGTTGGAGTAACTTTGTCGCCTCAGCTACAGTGTGTAGCAGATCATTCTGGGCCAAAAAGCTGAGAAGCTGTCCAGGAGATTCATTCCTCACCGTTTGTGAGCTGTGCAGTCCGATGCGATCAGCCTTTAGTCTGACAAAGTCAAAAAACTTTGCATATTTTGACAGGCTCTGCAGTTTGGTGTCATCAAAATGTTGTGACATCATTAAAAAATTTTAACACAGCTGTTTTTCTCCAACACTTCCAAGACATACGCAGCTACAGCAGGGGCTCGCCTATCATCACTTACGTCATCAAATCCTAAAAATGCTTCCTTCACCACACAGTCCACTTCACTTTTGGCTACATAGCGCAAAATAACAGAGATCTGTGCTTTGTTTGTGATGTCCCTAGTCTCGTCCACCTCTACAGCAACAAATGGGGCAGCATTGATCTCCCTTTTTAGATCATTTATTATCACATCACCGATTGCTCCAATTAGATCGTTCTGTATTCTATTGGACAAGCCAGAAAACAAAGTGGATGAGTCCAAATGTCTAGCTAACCTCTCCTCTTTCTCAGCAAAAGCATGTAATAGTTCTACATAATTGCCACAATTAGAAGAGCTTGCCTTCTCGTCGTGACCACGAAATGCCAACTCCTGTTTCGCGAAAAAGCAGGTTGCATGAATGAGGTCTTTCAAAATCTCTCGGTTTTCCTTTACCTTGGCATTGTGGATGCTAACGTTGAGCCTGCGCTGTTCGTTCAGTGCCAAATCGATCCATGTGCTTTTCATGTCACAATATCCCGTGTTAGTCCAGACATTGTCACAAGTTGAGAACAAAAAGTAGGGAAAACAGTAAAGACGGGTTTTCGAAGGACAACCACATCAGCGTTCTTTTCGGCTGTACCACTCCGTTTGAAAAGTTTTCCGGGCTGTCCCGTAGTTTGAAGCAAACCTTTTCGCTCCGGCGTTGGTCTAGCTGTGTTAATCACGTCCACTTTTGACTGAAAGTCCAGTTTTGAGAAGTTTTTAAGCTTTGATATATAATCCTCTTCTTCCATTTTGGCAGTCCGACGTAGCAAATCAAAAAAAGGATCGCACTTGACTCGCCTGGCGCCTCTGCGCAGAAGAACAGCGCAACGTACCGGTTGGCTCACGTGCGCCCTCTTAATTGCGGCAGAGAACTATCTGCCGCAACCTGTGCCTTTTCGCTGCGGTTTTATTTCCCATCAGCAAATCTAAATATGTCACACAAAAAAAACCTTAACCTTTAATGGTTAAAAACATTAGCCAGACTGTGGAAAAACAGGTCAAATAAACGTATCTGCAACCATTATATTGGCGACATGCAGATGTACGGCAAGCAGCATGTATCAACCCAGTTTGTGATAATTGCGCATTCAGAGGTGCGGCTCTGCCTCACCTGCCTCCCCTGACCGCACGTCCCTGTTGCTGAGCTATTTACAAAATCGCCGTGTACCAGAAGACTTCCACATCCCAATGGATCCAGAACATGTTTGTGTATTTAGTCATTGCCCGTGATCGTTTTTCACTCTTTCATGTTAGCAAGCCTGCTTCAGCTATAGCTAACTCAAGTTAGCGGGGAACTCCAGAATAAAGTATAAAGTACTTTTAGCATGATCACGCAGGTAGTTTATCTGTTGTCGGCGTCTTCGCCTAGGGCAGTCATTCTGTAATGTTTAGTCACCAAAATTGTGTCGCAGACAACTGGCTGGTCAATCAAACGGGAGTCCTCGATTGATGACAGGGTTGAACGACGTGAGCCACGATCTTATTGAAGTTTATTTTACACTTGGTACAAGAACAACCCTTTTGCGTGTCTTTTACATTCATGGCCAAAAGCCGTTTTTCTGTACACATGGACACTAAAATCCTGACAGGTTGTAGAGTGATCAGCACACTTCGATTTAAAATTTCGGGTTATGCAGTATTTCCAACGTTGGAAGGAAACTGTCCGAAATCGAGGACACCCTGTGCAGTGAGTTGTGTAACACGCATTTCAGGTTGGACCCGTCTTTGACGCTAAGAAAAAAATTGGACAAGCATGCATCACAAACATTGTTATTGAGGCACGGTACACCCATCCATCCATTTTCTGATCCGCTTATCCTCACAAGGGCCTTCTTTGGGTTGTTTGTTTATTGAACTAAGAAACAGATAACAGAAATTTGGGAGCAAGGCAAGGAAGTTAAAAAAATAAAAACAAATAGTGATAATTGAACACAATATACATGGTCAAAGGAAGTAAGAAGAAAAGAAAACTAATCTAGTCCCACCCCTTGTTTTTTGGGAGTTTTAACTTGATTTATTTTAAAATTGTCATTGATTGTTCATTTGGCATTTCGCAATCTGAAAGGAAAAAGTCAATGTACACTGGCACATTTCTATATCACTCTACTCTCAGACTCAATCAATATTCACTTACAATGCAGCATTTAATAATTTTACCAACTTAAATCTGATTTAAATAGTTTTTTTTAAACTTGACTTTTAAACCTGTTTTTGATCGCAGCAAGCGATTCACAATTCTCGATTCGAGGCGAGGAAGCTAAGAGCAGACTAAACTCGGCCGAGAAGTCCTGACGAGTACCGATACAACTGTAACTGGACATGAAGATTTCACACAAGGTGTTTTTATCTGGAAACACAGTACCACATGTCCTGTATTCGCGGATTTAATACAAATTCAGGGAAATGCAGTGATGCGGGTGGTTGGGAAAATCAAGTACGACTTGGACACTGATGCTAAAAAAATCAGGGGTTAGGAACCTATGGCTCGCCAGCCAGGTGCGGCTCTTTGGATGATTGCATCTGGCTTGCAGATAAAACAAAATATTTTCACTTGTTTCATCCATCCATTTAACAAGTGGATGACACTGTTGAAACTACGTTGGCCATTGCTGGGTCAACAGGTAAACGCCCCCTTTTGAATCAGTCTGCCATGGTCATTCGCTCAAAGCTAACCCTTCAACAAATCAGTTGGTGAAAAGGAAAAAAAAGATGACGAGTATGGTCCACTTCAGGGCAAATGGACCGAAGGATTCACTTTTGTGAAGAGAACAGGTTCTGCGCTGTGCCTAATTTGCGATGACAAAATACCATCGATGAAACAGTCGGATGTCGCGCGGCACTTTGACACCATTCTACGTTCGAAACAAAACACATTGCCGGAGACAGCAGAAAGGAAGCGTGCAAGCTACTGAGCAGGATGCAAGCTGGCCAGCAGCAACTCCGCATATGAACCCGCCAGCAAGGTGACTACAAGTCCATTAGCTGTGCTGGATCTTGAGCAAGGTTGAGGAACGGAAAACCATTTCCATTAATAGTGATTATTATAACAAAACTATTTCAAAGAATACACTCAGAGGCTTATTATACAGGCATTATGTTGGATTCATTTTTAAAATGCACTATATTATATGGCTCTCACTGAAATACATTTCCAAATATTTTGCTTTCATGGCTCTCAGTCAAAAAGTTTCCCGACCCCTGCTCAAAATTGTCCCGAGGTGTGACCGTGAATATATACAGTATATATATATATGCTGTGTGTGTATATATATATATATATATATATATATATATATATATATATATATGGGCGGCCCGGTAGTCCAGTGGTTAGCACGTCGACTTCACAGTGCAGAGGTACCGGGTTCAATTCCAGCTCTGGCCTCACTGTGTGGAGTTTGCATGTTCTCCCCGGGCCTGCGTGGGTTTTCTCCGGGTACTCCGGTTTCCTCCCACATTCCAAAAACATGCGTGGCAGGCGGATTGAACTCTCTAAAATTGTCCCAAGGTGTGATTGTGAGCGTGGATGGTTGTTTGAGTCTGTGTGCCCTGCGATTGGCTGGCAACCGATTCAGGGTGTCCCCCGCCTACTGCCCGAAGACAGCTGGGATAGGCTCCAGCACCCCCCGCGACCCTAGTGAGGATCAAGCGGTTCGGAAAATGGATGGATGGATGGATATATAAATATATATATATATATATATATATATATTAGAGCTGTCAGTTTAGCGCGTTTTTGTTGGCATTAATTTAAATGAATTTTAACGGGATTAATTTTTTTCTCGCGAGATTAACGCGGCACACGTCACAGCGGATGTTATGTTTCTCTATAAATAAACCAGAAACAAAACAACAAGCGCGCTGCACAGGTCCACGCACGTTTGTTTTGCCAGCCATGGCAACACGAGACACCGAAAACGGATACTTTAAGAGTTTATGAATGGAAAGTTTACTTTTAAAAAGTTGCCAGATTGTTTCAATGACAAGACCAAAGTTACCTGTATGTTTTGCAGTCATAAACTGAGCTATCATCATAGCACGTCGAGTCTGAAATACCACTTAATGGCCAAGCACACAGCTGACGTGAGTACTCCGCCCCCTCGTCTCAGACAGACAGCAATGGATCATTTCAAAGTGAAGAAAATGGATAACACGACAAAAAACAAATTTGCTGAAGCCATAGCTAAATGTATCTCTACTGCATGCAAGCTGTCAACATTGTCACAGCTTGACTCAAGCTGAAATCATTCGCATTGCATCTAACAACTAAACTACGGATTGCCAGCGAGAGCCTCCATTACAAGCTGTGTACAGAAATTGTACGTAGCGGAGAAGGCTAAGTAAGGTACACCAAGCGGAAGAAGACACTATTTCGGGAGAGAAATAAGAGACTAGGTTGATGAGCCTCTGGTGAATAAAGAGCAGGCATTACGTTGAGTTCGATGTATGGCACTGACGCGATTGCTACTTGTTTGGAACTATTTTGTGTGGAAGGTTACAGTGTTCTGTGTCCGTATAAATAAAGCGGGTGGAGCTTCTCTGTGTTCGTCTGGCACCGACTGTGCGCTGATGCACGTCGAGAGTTTAGCGGTGCAGTGGTAGCGACCACACTGAAAATAAAACGTCTCCAGTATTGTCATTGAACCAAGTGTAGTCATCCGAAATGATGTCTACACAAAACTGTAGAGAGACTTGCGCACAAGAAGGACCAACAGAATCAACATAGCCTGACTGCTGTGTTCAAAGCAAACTTGAGAAAAACGAAGTATGCAGCCATGGCTTCAATCCACTAAAGACTGAGTACTAGTTTACCGTAGATGTGCACTTTATAATGTTATATTGCTCTGTTTTGATTCCATAAAAAGAGCTGTTAAAGCAGCTGTCGTGTGACAAAATATATTTTTCACTGTTGTTGATGCTCGGTAATATTGTGTGAGCGATTATGTGTGAATAACAGCTCCAAGTGAAAATTGTTCATGTAAAATTGAAAATCGAAATTGTTATTTCAGTAAATATTTGCATTTGGCACATAGAAAACTGATTCATCATTCCATGTTGACGAGAGCATGAAAATGGGGAAAAATAGGGCAAAAAATATATAAAAGGAAATTCAGAAACGCTAAAAAATGCGTGAGTGATCACGATTAATTTTTTTGTTCATTTGAGTTAATTATGACAGTTGCATTTTTAATTAGATTAAAATATTTTAATCGTTTGACAGCTCTAATATATATATATATATATATATATATATATATATTAGAGCTGTCAGTTTAGCGCATTTTTATTGGCATTAATTTAAATGAATTTTAACGGGATTAAATTTTTTCTCGCGAGATTAACGCGGCACACGTCACAAGCGGATGTTACTTTGCTCTATAAATACACCAGAAACAAAACCACAAGCGCGCTGCAGAAGTCCACGCCCATGTCTGTTTTGCCAGCCACGGCAGCACGAGACACCGAAAACAGATACTTAAAGAGTTTATGAATGCAAAGTAGACTTTTAAAAAGTTGCCAGATTGCTCCACTGACAAGACCAAAGTTACCTGTATCATACAGGTATACGATGTATGCCACTGACGCAATTGTTACTTGTTTGGAACTATTTGTGTGGAAGGTGACAGTGTTCTGTGTCCATATAAATAGAGCGGGTGGAGCGTCTCTGTGTTCGTCTGACAGTGACAGTGCGCTGCTGTGGTAGCGACCTAGCGAAAATAAAACGTCTCCAGTGTTGTCATCGAACCAAGTGTAGTCATTCCAAATGAGGTCTACACAAAACCGTAGAGAGACTTCCGCGCAAGAAGGACCAACACAATCAACATAGCCTGATTGTGTTAGGGGGAGTGAAACCCCCCTCTTTCAGAATGGTTTGCCCCAGCAGCGGGGAAGTGCGTGCGCTTGTTTGTACGGCCGGCAGTTTTGAATACAGCGGCACATAACGAACACTGGTGTCCGGTGTCTCGTTATTCTCCAACAAACATACAGAAACAGACTGCTGTGTTCAAAGCAAACTTGAGAAAAACGAAGTATGCAGCCATGGTTTGAAGCCACTATAGGCTGAGTACTAGTTTACCTTAGATGTGCACTTTATAATGTTATTTTGCTCTGTTTTGATTTAATAAAAAAAGCTGTTAAAGCAGCTGTTGTGTGACAAAATATTTTTTTCACTGTTGTTGATGGACAGTAATATTGTGAGAGAGATATGTGTGAATAACTGCTCCAAGTGAAAAATGTTCATGTCAAATTGAAAATCGAAATTGTTATTTCAGTAAATATTTGCATTTGGCACATAGAAAACTGATTCATGATTCCATGTTGATGAGAGCATTAAAATGGGGAAAAATAGGACAAAAAATGTAAAAGGAAATTCAGAACCGATAAAAAATGTGTGAGTAATCACGATTAATTTTTTAGTTCATTTGAGTTAATTATGACAGTTGCATTTTTAATTAGATTAAATATTTTAATCGTTTGACAGCTCTAATATATATATATATATATATATATATATATATATATATAAGTGTATCCATACATATATACGCACACACACTCACTGCGTACAAGAAAGACAGCATTTAAAGTATTTTAAAAAGAGTACAAGACAAGTGAAACGAACGTTGTGACCAAACCTAATCTGTGAAGAACAACTCTTGGCTGCATCCTGCCAATGGAGTCCAGCAGTTGACGTTGTCCCGTGTGGTCCTCTTTTTCTCCACAAAGTTCCTCCTCGTATTCTGATGTCCTTGTGCACATTGTTCACACTGAAATTACAACAACAATTTTACGTTTACGATTTCTGCAGAGCGATGTGTTGAGCACGAGCGCCTCTTTGTTTGCGGCGAGCAAGCTAACCGAAGCTAAACTAGGCCGAGAAACACCAATGTCCACCGAGACGACTTTAATCGGGCACGAAACTTCAACGAAAGATGTTTTGGTCCAGCGAGATGACGGTGGACGCCCCGAGTGGAGGTTTGAACAACAAATTCAGGAGAATTTAGTCAAGAGTGTATATCCCTCCTCGCTCATCAATCCTGGACTGCGGACAAGACAGCGATTGTGAACACTCTGCAACACGGAAAGCTGCCAACACAGAGCACCGTTGACCACCTTCAAAATAAAAGACACCAAATGAAACCCTTCGAAGGAACTGTTCATCGCCTCCAGCCTTTATTTGGTTTACCAACGTTCTCCTCGTCCGAAATTCAACAAACACGCGGGGAAGAGGAGGCCACTCTTCCCCCAACAGTATGCATGCACGTGAGTGGTTTGGATTTCAAATACTGTCGTTTTGATATGAAGAAACCAGTCCGTTTATGAGCTTGAAAATAGTTTTAAATCTTGGACTTCAAAGCCGCCCGTCCCCTGGAGGGTGGTAGGACAGTTGAAAGGATTTCCTTTTTTTTCTGACGAAACCAGCATTTTTTTTAATCTGAGATCTCAGTCGTTTTTTTCATGGGTCAGATCTGATACCAAAACAACTGATAAGAACTGATAACAATTTAACTTGTGGTTTTTTTTCCTTGTTCATCTTTTTGTATTCTGGTTCAGAGGAGTGTACGGTATTTAGTTCAGTTTCCCATTGAAGATATCACCTATATATGTTATATGTTTATCTTAAAACTTTGTATCATAGACAGGTCGACTTTGACTATTAGGTCTCTGTCCTGAACATCCGCTACTTAAAACAAAGAATGTAGTTTGGAGTTGGGGTCCTATTTCCCTTTGAGTGATTAACAGCCCCAAGTGTTTTCTTTTGCGTCTCCCACCTCGGTAAAGTTCCTGAAGGCTGTCAAGCTCCCTTGGGGAGGAACTCTTATCTCGAGATTTGTGCACAGCAGATGTGGTCTGTACTTTGTCAAAATGCCAAGATCGAACTTTGCTTGACTTTCTTTGTCTCTGATTTTTACATAAGGGGAAGGACTGCCCGCCCCTAATTAATATAATTAACATACTATGCCTATGTATACGTGTGACTGTAGTTGCTCGGGGCTTCCTGATGAAATCTGAGACGAACAGGAGCCCGAATCTATTCGTGTTGTTTCACACTTGTGCCCTGAACGTTCAGTAAAACATCTTGCAAGAACTTCTCCATTCCCAGCCTCTGATTTTCGCACATCAACCCAGCCCGAATCAAACGAACACGCGGAGGACCTGGGGAAGTGGAGAACGGTGAAGGGACCCCGCCGTGTCCACAACAACACGCTTCCCCCTGCTTGATCTCCTCCAACACCATCTACTCCTATTGTAAATATTTACTCAATATATTTTTTGTAAAAAACTCAGTGTGTTTTCTTCCTGTTGGAGGTTTCCCCTTGACTCTAACGAGAGTCTGCTGTTGCCAATCTCACTGTGACCTGAGGTAGTGCACCCTAACTCAAATAGATCTGATAAATTGACACACTTTCCCTTGACAACTTAATAGAAGGGTGCCACTAGTAGCTGCACCTTGGGTGGCTACACGATTTGGTGAGTTTTAATATATACAGTCTTGTAAAATAAAAATGTTTCAAATAATTTCTTCAGGTAACGATGAGTTCACCCTGAGTATGAAAGCTCTCTCAGAATAGCACCAAGAAGCGTTCTAATGTTGAAACAGAAAATAAAGTTAATGTGAACTCTCCATCAATCACTAAAATGTCACCTCATTCAAAATAAATGAATAAATTGACGAATTAATTAATTTTCATCTCAAGCTGCTTCAAACAACAAAGCGTGTGACGGAAAAGTGGTTAGGACTGCACGACTGTCCGTGTGTTGTGTTTATTATTTTAGTTGATGTTAACTGTTTTGTTAAGCGCTTTGTTACAGCTGCCGCTGTTGTGAAAGCGCTATATAAATCAGCATGTATTGTTTTGTATTGTATTTCAAAATAAAAGGCCTCTAAAATCAGAATTTTTACCTTTGCGCTTGTTTCAAAAAAAGTAATAAAAAATGTGGCCCTTGTGAGAAAAAGCGAATCGGAAATGGATGGATGGACGGACGGATGCATGTTTGGTTTCTCTTTGGTTGTTGTTGTGTTTTCTTTTCCCCTGGCTGTTTTATTTGGGTGAAATTAACAGTTTGGTTTGTTGAGTTAACCTTAAATGTGCGGTGATTTTGTTTTACTGTATTCCAAAGCAGTTATTTCAGCTTGAGTTCTTCAATTAAACGGTGTGGACTCATGTTACTTTTAAATTCATTTTATTTACTTCACACAAATGTCAATAAAATTGCGTTCAACAATGTTGTACTGATTAAATACGTATTTACTTTATTATATGTCAATTGGTTGGATTCAAATCAAGATAATGACGAACCACAGTGCGGTGCTGCGACGCAGGGCGTCAATCAGAGCAATGCACGACTTGATTGATTGTGATTGTGAATCTCACTGTTCAGAACGGCCCCACCCCCTCAGCGACAAGTCGGCGTTCGTGCAGACTATGAGTGCAGACATGAGTCGGGCGTTTCTAAGTGCTGTTAAGGAGGTGCGAATCACGAAGAATGGCCGGTAAACTCGTGTAATAGTAAGACACGTTTAGATGATCAGTTCAGGCATATTTATTCTATTCTCTGCAAGATGGTCAAGAACTTGGAGAAACTGGAACCCGTGCTCAAATATTGACTGAAATCACGGATTTGGTTGATCGACGCCACTAAAGAGACATATGCCACGGACTCAAGGCTATCTTAAATTCTTGGGCAGCCTGCTACCAAAACAACATCTGCTATCTCGACCTTCCCCTGATGAAAGTATGCACGGAAGCTAGTCCCCCACCATCACCCCCTCCTTCATACATTCCCTTGGTTTACCGTCTTCATTGTTTATGTCTTGTGACCACTGTCATATGCTTGTGCAGGAGGGTTTTTTTTTTTGCCTAATTCAAATTATCCTCAAAATGAGGGTAGTTCGAGCGTGTTTTTTTTTCTCCCCCTCTCCCTCCCTTGTGATTTCTTTCTGACTTCTGGGTTGAGTGAATGCTGGCGCGTTTTGGCTGCCGCTGCTCAACCCGTATTGTTTTGTGTTTTTTGTTATTGTAAAGTGTCCTTGGGTGTCCAGAAAGGCGCTTATAAATAAAATGTATTATTATTATTAACACGAACCGTGGCCATGAGCATAGCGTCTGCTAACTGAAAGCGGAGGTTTTGTTTATATGTACATCCGGCATGCTTCTCCACAACAAAAGCAGTGAGCAAGAGCGCTACACATAACATGAATCTCCAACACCCCCAACGCTGTTAGCTCACTGGGCAAAACAACAAAATTGCATAACACAACACATTCACATTTCAACACCCTCCACAGATCCGCATCGCAAATTCCCTCAACCCTTGTTTTGTCGCTGGTTTTGTTGTTCTTTTAAATATCTGAATACATGTTTTACTGTATTCCAATGCTCCACAGTTGGTTCACTGAAATGCTGAGATAGTTTGCTGACAACATACAGTAATTGATTTCAGGTCTTGTACATGTAGATAAGTACATGAAACTTCGCACTGCTTCCCTGTACTGTCTCGGCTGTTTTAGCTTTTCTGCATTTTCAGTGTATTCTAGTTTTGGTTCACAAGGGGTCTGTCTTGGTTGATGTTAAGGAATTATTCCGCTAGAAGTAGTAGTAGAACATTGTTGAGGAATTTCACCTTGCTATGAGAACTATTGATACTAGTCTCTGTCCTGAACATCTGCTGAAGTACTTAAAACAAAGAATGTAGTGTGAAGTTTAGATCCTATTTCCCCTTGGTTAATTAACAGCCCCCCGAGGGTTTTCTTGCCTCCACCACCTCATAAAAGTCCCTGAAGGCTGTCAAGTGCTTTCGAAGAGGAACCCTAATCTCAAGATTTGTGGACCAGCAGCAGTGGTCTATACTTTGTCATCATGTCAAGATCGAACTTTGCTTGACCTTCTTTGTCTCAGATTTTTACATAAGGGGAAGGACTGCTCGCCCCTAATTAACATAATTAACATACTATGCCTATATATACGTGTGACTGTAGTTGCTCGGGGCTTCCTGATGAAATCTGAGACTCACAGGAGCCCGAATCCATTCGTGTTGCGTTGTGATAAACTGAAGAAAAGACGACGTGGTGTTGGGTCTTCTTCCACCTTATAGAGAGATAAAAGAACCTGTGTCCAAGGAGGGCCAAGAGCAAATTGACAACTCCCATTCCTCAACAAATGGCGTCACGAACAGGATCTCTCTGGAAAAAGACTGACACCGGGTTCAGGACCTTCAGACTCAGGCAGTAAGGAGCTCTCCACTATAACCAGGTAAGACACACCTGTTCCTGTTATTACGGGCAAAGTGTCAAAATTCGGCTTATGTCCAATAAGGACCGATCAAATCAAACTGCTCTGAACCTGAATGTGTTGAACCAAATATAGTGATTGGATTTTTGTAGGTGGCAAATACCAAATTGCTAATGAGTTTTAAGGGATTTAATGACTATGGAAAAAGGAAGTACTGTACAGGAAATAAGGAATTAAAGAGTTTGGGTGTGAGGTATATTCAAAACAATATACCGTCTAAAACTTGCCACTGAGTAGTAGATAACTGAATTGGCACAGTTATTGAGTCACCAAGTAGGCGGTTTAAATTAGGTAGAACCGTTGAGACGTAGGTTTGGCTAGTAGCTGACGAGCAAAGACCAAACTGAGTTAGTAGGCAATTTAAAAAATTGTGGTTAATTGCTGAGGCAGGTCCAGGTAATTTTTATTATTCTGGATGCTGTTAAAGTGTAGGACTGACGACTGGAGATCGGGGTCTGAGTAAACGGTTAAAATACCGTCTGGTGGTAAGTAGGAAAAAAGGAAGGCGAATGCATTGCGCAGAGAGAGAAAAGGTAAAGCGAGAAAACAAGGTTTAAGAATAAATTGTAAGAATTAGACAATAGTTTGAAATATAAAAAGACAAAGCTAAGTAAAATTCAATTTGAGCTATAATAATAATAATAATAATAATACATTTTATTTGTGGGCGCCTTTCGAGGAACTCAAGGACACCTTACAACAAGCAGTTAAAATCACGAATACAATGTTAAAAACAACATCAAATAAAATAAGAAAAAATACAACAACAAAAAGAATAATGGCTTTATGGTCCGAGCTGGCTTGTCCAAACAGATGTGTTTGGAGGCTGGATTTGAAATGTGTTAATGAGTCTGTATTACGAAGGTCAGCGGGGAGTGTGTTCCAGAGCTGGGGAGCAGATCGACTGAAGGCTCTGTTTCCCATGGTGACGAGGCGAACAGGGGGGACAGAGAGAAGGAGAGAGGAGTAGGAACGAAAAGAGCGGACAAGTGTAGGAATGTGGATGAGGTCAGATAGGTATGGAGGGGCTAGGTTATGGATGGCTTTGAATGTGAGGAGTGAGAGAAGAGCGGAGCCGGTGGATGTTTCTAAGATGATAATATGCAGAACGAGTGATGTGGTTGATATGTGAGGGGAAAAGAGAGGGTCAAGTTGACAAGTCGAGGTTTTTATATATATATTGCATTTCATGGGCGGCTTGACCACTGCCTTCGACATCGGAAAAAGAAAAAAATGAACAAACAAAGTAACTCCGACAAAGTTATGATAAACAAGGCAGCGATGATGCCTCCTCCACCGCATGGGGTGAGGAGCGCTAAATTTATGACCCCACTACAAGCACCGAGTGGCCATTTGAACATAGGCGAGGAAAGGGGGATAACACATACTAGCCATTTTACTGGCCCCCACCCGAATCCATTGTGTGACAAGCTTCCCCCTGATCTGCCCAGGGTGGTTCATAAACAATTGGTAAAAGTAGAAAAATGTATGCAATTTAAACAGGATAATGAGAGCATGAGTGTTTGGGATGCAACCACTTTTATAACTAAGGAGACTGAATTGATGAGGCAAATGTTGCTGGATTTGCCTAAAATTGACTATGACATACAGTTATGGGCAATAGACTGGCTTAAGAGTAAATATTTACCCAAAGAGATTATGGACCTTTTAGAGGGAATAGCCTCTTGCAAATTGACTAGGTTGAATAATAGAAAATCAGACGCGCTGAGTTCCCTTTATCCAACAACATTGGGTCCTCTACAACAATTGGCGTTTGAATTGTTATCTGAGGTACACCCAATGACTTATTTGGTTAATTGTATAGATGCTTGGGTGACTGCAACTGGGAAGGACCCCAATAGTCATCCATTGAATCAAGCTTTGTTCAGGCAAGCAGTGCTGGGGGGTTGTCCGTCTGATGTGCAGAAAATGATGACTAACTCTCCCACTCTCCCCACTTCAGATGACGTGAACTGGCGAACTCATTTCCTATATTATATGCAGCAATCTCAAATGAGAGCCGAGGAAGAGACTGAGAAAACATCCAAGCTACAGAACAACTCTTTGAACCCACAAATAGAAGAGGCTAAGAGAGCCACCAGTAATGCATGCAAAAAAGAGAAACTTGGGAGATCTAATCAAATGTCAATCAGTGTCTCTCAACAGGCTCCATCACGGCTGATCACACCCCCACCGCAGCTCCAAGCCCCACCTCAACATTACGACCTGCCCACAAGGCAGGGCCGAGACGCATGGCTGGGGGGAGGTCCGAGACGGGAAGGTGGGCGTGGACGAGGAAGTCACGGGAGCCAAGCTGGCTGTTTCATTTGTGGTGATGTGAATCATTGGACACGGAAATGCCCGCACCGCCGGCACCCACCTGTTCATCAATCAGGCTATGATCAACAAGCCCCGACTACTCCTCCACAAAACCAACAACAATGACAGGATACGGCACCCCCACATGGACAATACCCATCTGCTCCATGGGTAACCGAATCCCCAACAATAGGGATCACTGCTGGCCTCACTGAAAGACTGTCATGAACTTGAACATGCTGGACCACATTTGCTCCCAATGCCTGCTGATACAAGGCTAACTGTTGCTAAAGTCAGCCGATGACCCACCACTGAACTCTGTCTTACAGTATCGGCTTTGGTCTCCTTAGACTTCCTCCATATGACCTTACCATCCGCTGATTGATCCTTCCCACTGCACACTGCTTTTGACAAAATAGGGAATGAAATTTATCGCATGGCCTGGTTGGATGAAACACAAGGCAATTTATTTAATGTTCCCTCCTCATCAATTATTGTAGGTCCTGAAGGGTGTGGCAGCCAAAGTGGACCCGTCAGAGGATCTCATCTCATTGACTGGTATCTAGCCTGACATGGCCGCGCTGCACGTACTGTTTTTGCCGTCTACTCAAATATACAAGAAATCTCATTTGTACACATTTTTCTGTAATCGATTTAGCAAAGGTTTTTTCCATATACCACTTTCAGGATCGTATAGGGACTTTTCTCATTCTCTCACCTTGGAGTTAAATTACGCTACACTCGTTTGCCCCACGTATTCGATTTTGTGTTCTGGAATTTCTATTCAAGTGCTTAAACAGCTACTCTACGCTTTCCGACCTATGGATGGCGTTGTACTTATCCGGTATGGTAATGTTCTTCTCGATGCATCATCTAAGATTTGCTGTTTGGATGCCGCAAGGTGGCTCCTTTGACGTTTGGCTTTTTGCAGTTTCAAACTATCGCATGGAAAAAATTACAATGCGCTCTGCCTTTAAATTTTAGGGGAGATTGAACACATCAGAAGGTACAGCGATGCCGGTTTCTTTTGTGCGGCCTGATTTAGCTGTTTTACTTGGATGTTTCCGAAAAAGAAGGCTCTGTTTCTGTAGTTCTTTTTCGGAAAAGAGAGGGGAACGTGAACGACAGGGAAGTAAAAGACTAATTTTGATTAATTTTGACATACGTCAGCATGCAATTGGACCCAATTGAACAAAAACATTCGGCATGCATCAGATATGCGGCAGCATGAGGCAAATGTTTACAATAACAAATTTAAAAAACAGCAGCAGGAACATTGATTCAACATAGCGTGAAAAAAAAAACTTAGAGAGGCTCTGCTAAAACCAAAAGAAGTAGTTATGTTAGAGGAATCTATGAGCAAAATTGTATCATGTTTAAAGTTTCATTTAATTTGGGCACATTGAAGCGTTTGGGTGCGTATCCAGCACCCCCAAATGCCTGCACACAAAGGCGCCGACTGTTGAAGTCCACAATTAGCACGTCAATACAGGTGGACAACCACAGGGGAGAAGGCGACACTCGGTCACAAAAGGGGAATGAATAATTCGGGAACAGCGGTTGAGCAACAAAAGACGAGTTGAGAACACCCGTCGCGCCCAGATGACATTGACCATCCGCAAAGTCTACAACATGCTAATTCGATGTAGACCAGCCAGAAAAGGCGCCAATGTACTGGTGGTTCAAGTTGGAAAAACAGGTAACCAATCACTACCGAGGAGCCGGACCGGGGGCAGTGTTTTTCTTGTATTTTGCATATGTTACAATAAAATGTCGAACTCGCGGTGGCGGGACTGAGAGTGTGATCGCGGAGCAACTAACCGTCGTTCGCTCTCAGAGATCCGCTCCCGCCGATATTGAAGACAATTTTCCTGTGTGCCGAGTCATTTCTTTAACTTTGTCCGAGAAAATCTCTGACAAGTTATTAAATGCAGGGCATATATTAGAAGGACTTTTCCCACGTAAAAGTAGGAAATGACAAAGCAGACAAGATGACTAAAGAGATAGCAGATGACGACTTGAGACAGTCAGTGATGGTCGCGGAATCAAGTATTGGGAGATGTACGTTTTCCAAACTAACAACCTTATTTCAGACCAAGAGAGGGCATCCCGGAGGAGAAGAACTAACCGGGTGGCCAGGGATGAGACTGGTTTGTATCGGCATGAAATTGATGGGCGTCCAGTCCTGTCGGCAACTAAATTGAAGACTCCAATTTAGGAGGCATGGGTTTTTCATCTGCAATTCAAGGTAAGCTCGAACCAACGAATCAGAGGCTTATATCAAAAACTCCGATGGTGATGACCTCAGAGAAATTGGATTGGGATGGGGCGCTACCACTTGCGCTGCTAACCATGAGGTCCACCGTTAATTCCGCCACAGGTTTCACACCTTTTAAGATGGGACATGACCGGGAGTTCCCCGCTCCATGGCAATCCATGGACCCGGGCGATTCCAGTTATGTTTGCTGAATGCTTTCTCATGTTTGGAATAATGAACATTGATAATACATAGTTTAAAATCATGGTTGATTTAATTATTTATTATTATTATTGGGAAATTGAAGGTATTAATTAATGTAGTATTAGTGGTAGTGGTAATAATAGTAGTACTCAGAGAATGGTTAGAGATCAGCCATCTCGTTACCTCTGCGTCCCGCGTCCTAGACGCATAATTTTCCCACAGGACGCACAGTTCCAAACAATGTGCGTTTTTGGGACGCAAGGAAATTTCTCAGGCAAAACAAACAAACAAAAAAACTACGGCAACCCTGAGGATTTCACGGTAACAATCGTGACCGGTAGCGTGTCGTTTCCGTGGCGTCATTTTAAACGGTACCGAAAAATAGTTTAATTATAAAAGTCACCGCACTTGAATTGACTGTGTGATCCATGCGATTTCACTGCGCCTGTATGTGTGTTTGTGATGTGGTGTGGTGTGTTTCTTCTAATTTACTTTCGTTTTGTTTTCAGTGTTGGGGGGGTGGACACAACAGATGACGTTATGTGCGCATGCGGGTTGTTATTTTAGTCCGCAAACTGAGGAATCGCACGGATGAAAGTTTGAGATGGCGGCGAAAAAAACTCACCAAATTGGAATGCTTGTCTGATTTTTCGTATGAATCGTCCAAAGGGCGTATCACTAAACTCACCTGTGACGTATGCACAGAACGCGAGCGCGAAATACGACGCGAGGCACGTTTATGAGGCAAATTGGTCATTAGATTTGTAGGCTAATCGTTATGAAAAATATTATGAAACAGTATTGGTTATTCTATAATTTACTGGCTGTAGCATGGTAACTTTATGAATAAAACATTCATCACAAGGTGTAGTAATGCTAATGTTAAATGTTGGTAGAACTAATGATGACGTGTGTTAAATTCTTTCGTCAAATTGATCGTAGATTACACATGCATCGTCTTGGGAAGAGGATGTCAAGCCACATCAATACTTACCTGTATTAGTGATTACCAGTCAATTAATCTTTGCAGTGTGACGTGAGATTGGAAAAAATACTCTGATGATGCCCACGAGTACACCAGTTTTTGAGCCATTTATTTTTTGGAATAAACCTGGAGTACACAGCTGCTGATGTAATGTTCTTTGCTAATGCATAGTTTTCAAACATTGACCCTTGAAACATTATACTTTTGAGTTTGGGAATTCTTGATTATCAATATCAGTCAAAATAGAAAAATGGGTTCCCATGATGAACGTTTACGGAACCCAACATTTGTTATCGCGGTTTCCCATTGGGTAATCCGACGGAACCGAAAAACGGTTACCATGAATTTTCGAAATCCTCAGGCCTGCTCCTGAATGATTTAAATTTTTGCAGCATTTGTTTATCATTGTATGTACTGTATATGTTGTTGTTTGTGTTATTATCATATGCAATTGAATAAGTAGACCCTTTCAGAATTCGAAATTTGGGACTCTCTCAATGCATAATGGGACTCATACTTTTCTGATCAGCGAGTCCCTGGGACTCGCTGCCGGTAAACTGTAAAATTATCACTGAGAGATGACCGCTTTTTCTGCAGTCAGTGATTGACTTCTATGCAAAGTAATTTCTCAACTTGTGCTCTGTGCCATGTCATGCCTGTTGAGTGTTAATTTACTTCGTATTAAGAAACTACTGCACTGAAACATTAATTCATAAATGTATACCATATGATTTTTTTTCTCAGTATAAATAACACGTACCCTGACTGTTCTACTCTTTGAATAAAAACACTTCATTCAAGCGTTAGGGAGTGCAAAGGGTTATGATGGAGGGGTGTTGCAAATCATGAAGACCTGCCAAGTGGTATGATAGCATTGTTTTATACATGTCCTCGGCTAGGCCTCAGTTTCAAAATCAGTCCTTGGTCCTTGGCCTTGGCCTCGGAGGCAAGTCCTTGGTCCTTGGCCTTGGCCTCGGAAAATTTCTCAAGTCCTTGGCCTTGGCCTTGGCCTCCGGTTGCCGGTCCTTGGACACAAGACTGGTATATATACATACATATATATATATATATACATGTGTGTGTGTATGTATATATATATATATATATATGTACTGTATGTATGTACCTGTATATATATGTATGTATCTATATTAGAGCTGTCAGTTTAGCACGTTTTTATTGGCATTAATTTAAATGAATTTTAACGGGATTAAATTTTTTCTCGCAAGATTAACGCAGCACACGTCACAAGCGAATGTTACGTTGCTCTATAAATACACCAGAAACAAAACAACAAGCGCGCTGCAGAAGTCCACGCCCATGTCTGTTTTGCCAGCCACGTCAGCACAAGACACCGAAAACGGATACTTAAAACGTTTATGAATGGAAAGTTTACTTTTAAAAAGTTGCCAGATTGCTCCACTGACAAGACCAAAGTTATCTGTTCTTCTCTCTCTCTGTATCATACAGGTATACGATGTATGCCACTGACGCGATTGTTACTTGTTTGGAACTATTTTGTGTGGAAGGTTACAGCGTTCCGTGTCCATATAAATAGAGCTCTCTGTGTTCGTCTGACGATGACAGTGCGCTGCTGTGGTAGCGACCTAGCGAAAATAAAACGTCTCCAGTGTTGTCATCGAACCAAGTGTAGTCATTCCAAATGAGGTCTACACAAAACCGTAGAGAGACTTCCGCGCAAGAAGGACCAACACAATCAACATAGCCTGACTGTGTGAGGGGGAGTGAAACCCCCCTCTTTCAGAATGGTTTGCCCAAGCAGCACGGGGGAATTGCGTGCGCTTGTTTGTACGGCCGGCAGTTTAATACAGCGGCACATAACGAACACTGGTGTCCGGTGTCTCGTTATTCTCCAACAAACATACAGAAACAGACTGCTGTGTTCAAAGCAAACTTGAGAAAAACGAAGTATGCAACCATGGCTTAAATCCACTACAGGCTGAGTACTGGTTTACCTTAGATGTGCACTTTATAATGTTATATTGTTCTGTTTTGATTTCATAAAAAGAGCTGTTAAAGCAGCTGTTGTGTGACAAAATATTTTTTTCACTGTTGTTGATGGACATTAATATTGTGAGAGAGATATGTGTGAATAACTGCTCCAAGTGAAAAATGTTCATGTCAAATTGAAAATCGAAATTGTTATTTCAGTAAATATTTGCATTTGGCACATAGAAAACGGATTCATGATTCCAAGTTGATGAGAGCATTAAAATGGGGAAAAATAGGACAAAAAATGTAAAAGGAAATTCAGAAACGAGAAAAAATGTGTGAGTACTCACGATTAATTTTTTAGTTCATTTGAGTTAATTATGACAGTTGCATTTTTAATTAGATTAAATATTTTAATCGTTTGACAGCTCAAATCTAAATTTCCTCGCCTCACCCCCCCTCGGGGGGTGGGCGTCCCTCATTCAGCTCGGGTCCTCTACCAGAGGCCAGGAAGCTTGAGGGTTCTGCGCAGTATCCTTGCTGTTCCCAGCACTGCACATTTCTGGACTGAGATGTCCGATGTTGTTCCCGGGATCTGTTGCAACCACTCTTCTAGTTTGGGGGTCACTGCTCCGAGTGCTCCGACCACCACAGGCACAACTGTCACTTACCTTCCAGGCTCTCTCCAGCTCCTCTCTGAGCCCTTGGTATTTCTCGAGTTTCTCGTGTTCCTTCTTTCTAAAGTTTCCATCACTTGGGACCGCTACATCCACTACAACGGCTTTCCTCTGTCCTTTATCTATGATCACGATATCTGGTTGGTTCGCCATTACCATCTTGTCAGTCTGGATCTGGAAGTCCCACAGGATCTTCGCGCTGTCATTCTCCACCACCTTCGGAGGTATTTCCCATTTTGACCTTGGGGTTTCCAGTCCATACTCCGCACAGATGTTTCGGTAGACTATGCCAGCCACCTGGTTATGGTGTTCCATGTAGGCTTTCCCTGCCAGCATCTTACACCCTGCAGTTATGTGTTGGATCGTCTCAGGTGCCTCTTTGCACAACCTACACCTTGGGTCTTGTCTGGTGTGGTATATCTGGGCCTCAATGGCTCTGGTGCTAAGGGCCTGCTCCTGAGCAGCCAGTATGAGTGCCTCTGTGCTGTGCTTCAGGCCAGCCCTCTCTAGCCACTGATAGGACTTCTTGAGATCAGCCACTTCAGTTATGGTCCGGCGGTACATCGCGTGTAGGGGCTTGTCCTCCCATGATGGTCCCTCTTCCAGCGCCTCATCTTCTGTTCCCCATTGTCTGAGGCATTCTCTGAGTATGTCATCCGTTGGAGCCTTCTCCTTGATGTATTCATGGAGCTTGGATGTTTCATCCTGGACAGTGGCTCTCACACTCACTAGTCCCCGGCCTCCTTCCTTTCGGCTTGCGTACAGTCTCAGGGTGCTGGATTTGGGATGGAACCCTCCGTGCATGGTTAGGAGCTTTTGGGTCTTAACTCCGTGGTCTGAATCTCTTCCTTTGGCCACCTTATTATTCCTGCAGGGTATCTGATCACTGGCAGGACATAGCTGTTTATTGCCCGGGTCTTATTCTTGCCATTGAGCTGGCTTCTTAGGACTTGCCTCACTCGCTGGAGGTATTTGGCCGTAGCCGCTTTCCTTGTTGCCAGTTCGAGGTTGCCATTGGCTTGTGGTATACCGAGGTACTTGTAGCTGTCCTCAATGTCTGCTATTGTTCCTTCAGGGAGTGAGACCCCTTCAGTGCGGACTACCTTTCCTCTCTTAGTCACCATCCGACTACATTTCTCAAGCGCGAATGACATCCCGATGTGGCTGCCATAGATCCTGGTTGTGTGGATCAGGGAGTCTATGTCCCTTTCGCTCTTAGCATACAGCTTTATGTCATCTATGTAGAGGAGGTGACTGACAGTAGCTCCATTTCTGAGGCGGTATCCATAGCCTGTCTTGGTGATTACTTGGCTTAGGGGGTTCAGTCCGATATAGAACAGCAATGGGGAGAGTGCATCACCTTGGTATATGCCACATTTGATGGACACTTGGGTAATCAGAATCAGAATCAGAATCAGAATCAGAATCATCTTTATTGGCCAAGTATGTAGAACACACAAGGAATTTGTCTCCGGTATAACACGCTGCATTAGTATCATCGTAAACAACAAATAATTGAACCATTTTAGAGTAACCAGTAGCAGTAATTGTAGTACAAGAAGAGTGACTATGTCAGTGACTGTTTAAGGAGTTAATGGCTAGAGGGAAGAAGCTGTTTAAGTGTCTACTGGATTTGGTGCGCATGGATCTGTAGCGTCTGCCTGAGGGGAGTAGCTGGAAAAGGTGGTGGGCAGGGTGCGGGGGATCCAGGAGGATTTTCCGTGCCCTTGTCTTGATTCTTGCAGTGTGCAAGTCCTCAAGAGTGGGTAGGGTGGTGCCAACGATTTTTTCCGCCATCCTAACTGTCCGTTGAAGTCGGATTTTGTCCTTTTTTGTGGCGGCCCCAAACCAAACCGTGATGGAAGAACACAGGATTGATTCGATGACTGCCGTGTAGAACTGTCGTAGCACCTCCTGTGGCAGGCCATGCTTCCTCAGCAGCCTCAGGAAGTACATCCTCTGCCGGGCCCTTTTCAGGATGGAGATGGTGTTGACTTCCCACTTCATGTCCTGGGAGACTGTGATTCCCAGGAACTTGAAGGTCTCGACGGTTGACACGGGGCAGTTGGATAGTGTGAGGGGCAACTGTGGAGAAGAATGTTTCCTGAAGTCCACGATCATCTCTACAGTCTTGAGCGTGTTCAGCCCGAGGTTGTGTCGGCTGCACCAGAGCTCCAGCTGCTCCACTTGTTGGCGGTACGCAGACTCGTCGCCGTCTTTGATGAGACCGATGACCGTGGTGTCGTCTGCGAACTTTATGAGTTTGACAGCTGGATCTGTTGAGGTGCAATCGTTTGTGTAGAGAGAGAAGAGCAGTGGAGAGAGGACACATCCCTGTGGGGCTCCAGTGCTGGTGGTGCGTATTGATGATGTTGTTGCTCCCAGTCTCACCTGTTGTGTCCGTCCCGTCAGGAAGCTGAGGATCCACTGGCAGATCGTGGGGGACACACCGAGGTGGAGAAGTTGGGGGTGAGGAGTTCCGGGATGATGGTGTTGAACGCAGAGCTGAAATCCACAAACAGAATCCTTGCATAGGTCCCTGTGCTGTCGAGGTGCTCGAGGATGTAGTGCAGACCTATGTTGACTGCGTCTTCCACAGACCTGTTTGCCCGGTAGGCAAACTGGAGAGGGTCCAGCAGGGGTCCGGTGACGTTCTTTAGGTGGTTCAGCACAAGGCGTTCAAAGGACTTCATGACCACAGACGTCAGGGCGACAGGCCTATAGTCGTTCAGTTCCGATGTTGCCGATTTCTTGGGAACTGGGATGATGGTAGACTGTTTGAAGCAGGATGGGACCTCACACAGCTCCAGAGATCTGTTGAAGATTTGTGTGAAGACCGGAGCCAGCTGGTCAGCGCAGACTTTCAGGCAGGAGGGGGACACTTTGTCGGGCCCCGCAGCTTTCTTGATCTTCTGCTGCTTGAAGAGCCGTCTCACGTCCTGTTCGTGGATCTGTAGTGGAGAAAAAGAGGGTGGAGGGGTAGATAGAGTAGTTTCTGGTAGAGGTGGGTGTGTGTGGGAAATAGGGGTGTCCTTTTCAAATCGGCAGAAAAACATGTTTAGTTCATTAGCAAGACCCTTATTGTTCCCTGTTTGGGGGGATAGCATTCTATAGTTAGTGATTGCTTTCAGGCCATTCCATACAGATGCAGAGTCGTTAGCAGAGAACTGGTTTTTCAGCCTCTCTGCATAGCTTCTCTTAGCGATGTTAATTTCCTTTGTCAATTGGTTTTGGGTGTGTTTGTACAGTGCCCGATCTCCACTTCTAAATGCGGCCTCTTTCTCTTTCATGAGTTGCCTGAGTTTGGGAGTAAACCATGGCTTGTTATTGTTGAAGGAGCGGAAGGACTTCGTTGGTACACACATGTCCTCACAGAAACTGATGTATGATGTTACAGTGTCTGTGTATTCATCCAGTGTGCCGGTTGAAGTTTCAAAGACGCCCCAATCAGTGCAGTCTAAGCATTCTTGTAGAGCTAGCTTTGCTTCATCTGTCCATTTTTTCACAGTCTTAACAACCGGTTTAGCACATTTGAGTTTCTGTCTGTATGTAGGTATTAAGTGGATTAAATTGTGGTCAGAAAGACCCAATGCTGCACGGGCGACCGATCGGTATGAATTTTTGATTGTTGTATAGCAGTGGTCTAGAATGTTGCCTTCTCTGGTGAAACAGTCGATGTGCTGCTTATATCTGGGAAGTTCACGGTTAAGATGTGCTCGATTAAAATAGCCCAAAATGATCAGGGGTGACTCTGGGTATTTTAGTTCGAGTTTGTTTACTTGTTTGGCTAGCGTTTGTATCGCCGTGTTAGCGTTATCTTGTGGCGCAATGTAAACACCGACTAGTAAAAAGGAGGTGAACTCACGTGGCGAGTAGAATGGCTTGCAGTTTAAAGACAGCGACTCCAGGTCCGGGCTGCAGTGTGCGTCGAGCTTCGTGACATCAGTGCACCATTCTTCGTTGATATAGAAGCAAATCCCACCACCTTTCGATTTCCCTGATAGCTCCGTGTCGCGGTCGGCTCGGAGAAGGCGGAAGCCGGGTAGATGTAGCGCGGAATCCGGGTGGCGGTCACTGAGCCAGGTTTCAGTGAAGCAGAGCGCAGCAGAACGTGCAAAGGTTTTGTTGGTCTTTGTGAGGAGAAGAAGTTCATCCATCTTGTTTGGCAGAGATCATAGATTAGCAAGATGGATCGATGGGAGCGGGGTTCGAAATCCGCGCTGCCGGAGCTTGACGAGCACGCCGGCTCTCTTCCCCCTCCTCCGGCGGCGTTTCCATGCTCCGTACAGCGCAGCCGCTCCGCTCGCGCTTGTGGCTTGCCATTGTGGCTTCAAGTGTGGTTTTCCACATCCTCATCGAGTTCGCAACGAAGGCTCTTAGAGTCCTGTTCACCTGATACAACGCTGAGCATTCAGTGATTCATGTATGTGGCATCGAGTCATAGGCTTTCTTGTAATCAATCCAGGCTGTGCACAGGTTGGTATGTCGGGACCTGCAGTCTTGTGCGACTGTTCTGTCAACCAGGAGCTGATGTTTGGCTCCTCTGGTATCTCTACCAATGCCCTTCTGTGCTTCGCTCATGTATTGATCCATGTGTCCACTTATCTTAGCCGCAATGATGCCTGACATGAGCTTCCATGTTGTGGAGAGACAGGTTATTGGCCGATAGTTGGATGGGACTGCACCCTTTGAGGGATCCTTCATGATCAGGATCGTTCGCCCTTCGTTTAGCCATCCTGGGTGAGTCCCATCCCTCGGCAGCTGGATCATTTGTGCTGCTAGGCGCTCATGGAGTGGTGTGAGTTTCTTTAGCCAGTAGGTGTGGACCATGTCCGGGCCTGGTGCTGTCCAGTTCCTCATATCTGAGACTCTTTCCTGTATGTCTGCCGCTGTTATGGTAACTGGGTTCTGTTCAGGGAGGTTGCTGTGCTCCTCTCAGGTTCACAAGCCATTGTGCACTGCTGTTATGTGCAACCTCCTTCTCCCATATGCCTTTCCAGTACCTTTCAGTTTCCAGTCTTGGTGGGTCAGCTCTGTTGTTAGGACCCTGCCACTGAGCGTACACTTTTGCAGGTTGTGTTGCGAACAGCCTGTTTATTCGTCTGGCCTCATTCTCTTTCGTGTACCTCTTTAGGCGACTGGACAAGGCTTGGAGCCTTTGTTTGGCAGTTTCAAGTGCTTCAGGTATGGTCATCTGGATGTACCTCTCGGGTATCGGCCTTTTCATCACACCTCTCTGGGCCTCCGCCAATTGACTCACATCTTTCCGAGCCGTCTTGATCTTAGCCTCCAACCGTCTTTTCCATGGTGGGTAACGTATCTCATGGCTTCCATGGTTGCTCTTATAGCCAAGCATCTCAAGGATCACTGATGCTGAAGCGTATATCAGCTCATTGGTTTCCGTGATCGTTACAGTAGGGATCGCCCTCAGTGCTGCATTCACACTTTCCATGAGACTTTCAGGTGGTACTTCACATAGCCGTTGTAATCGGTTTCTAGGTTGCCCAGCTTTCATTCTCGCCATGATCTTAGCTTTCAGGTCAGCTGCTGCCTCGCCTCCCAATCTCATGATCTGCATTCATTGGGGCTTTCCTCCCAATCTCTGGTATGACCGCCTCCTCTGATCTGGCAGCCTGGGGCCCTTCACCATGGAACCTGCGTTGTCCCTCATCAATCTCAAGTTGTGACAGCAGTTGCCGTTTGTGGATGTTGGAACACTGAGCTACTTGTTGTTTCGTGGTCAACCGTGACTGGGTTTCGAAGTAGCCATTTAGCCCACATTCTCTGCATGTAACCCCTCTGACTAGGGTTGCTTGAGTAGTAGCATTCCAACAGAGCCATGTTATCGCATCTCGCCCATCTCCGCTTTTTCCAGTAGCCCATTTTTCATCAAGGTGCTCTGGTTCCCCAGCACCTGACGCAGACCTTGTTTGGCCGGGCGACGTCTGAGCCGGCATGTCATCCCGCTTGGGGCAAAAAAGTAGCGCATAACACCATCCAGTGTGGGTCCTTGGGCAAGATCTTTCACGCTAATGCCTACCTCATACAATGATGAGAGACAGTAAAATGAATGACAGATCCAGACTGACAAGATGTTAATGGCGAACCAACCAGATATCGTGATCATAGATAAAGGGCAGAGGAAAGCCGTTGAAGTGGATGTAGCGGTCCCAAGTGATGGAAACATCAGAAAGAAGGAACACGAGAAACTCGAGAAATACCAAGGGCTCAGAGAGGAGCTGGAGAGAACCTGGAAGGTAAAGGTGACAGTCGTGCCTGTGGTGGTCGGAGCACTCGGGGCAGTGACCCCCAAACTACATGAGTGGTTGCAATAGATCCCGGGAACAGCATCAGACATCTCAGTCCAGAAATGTGCAGTGCTGGGAACAGCAAGGATACTGCGCAGAACCCTCAAGCTTCCTGGCCTCTGGTAGAGGACCCGGGCTGAATGAGGGACGGACACCACCCGAGGGGTGAAATGAGGATTTTTTATATATATATATATATATATATATATATATAAATAAATATATGTATGTGTACAGTATACATTCTCTCGTATGGACTCGTTTTTGCGCTCTCCAATCTGTCCTGATAACAGAAATTCCTCATTTGGGAAATGGATGCATTCTTTGGTTTATGACAATGTTTGCCTGTGTGTCATACAGTTTTCTTACCAGTTGCAAGTAACTGTCCCGTTGATCACCGCTGTGGACCAGACATTATCAGAAGTACCAAGAACTAAACTGAGGCTCAGAGGGGATCGAGCCTTTTCTGTTGCTGGTCCCTCTCTCTGGAACGACCTCCCACTGAACATTCGGCAAGTCTCCTCGCTGACCATCTTTAAAACCCGCCTCAAAACTCACTTGTATTCTTTAGCAATATACTCAGCATGACTTCGATTTGTTCTTGGTTTTGCTGTTCGGTGCTTTCTACCATCTTTACGGATTTGCTTTACTGTTGTATATGTTAATTGCTCCATGTACAGCACTTTGTATAGCACTTTGTATGCAGCGATGGCTGTTTGAAAGTGCTCTATAAATACAGTTGAGTTGAGTTGAGTTTCGTAGATTTGCCTCTTTCCGACTCCAAGTGTCTCCTGGATGCTTTTTACTTTGTGTCCAGCCTTGCTCAAAGGGATGCATTTCACTCGCTCCGCTGCAGTCATTACAGTTCTTCTATGTTTCGATGCCATGATCTACAGGACGCAAGTGAATAAAGTTAAAATCTTTCGCAATTACAGTAAAACACATGCAAATATAAACTCACTTACACCAGAATCAGAATCATCTTTGTTGGCCAAGTATGTAGAACACACAAGGAATTTGTCTCCGGTATAACACGCTGCATTAGTATCATCATAAACAAGGACATGACAAATAGGCATGCAAGGACATTTCGTAATGTAAGTGAACCGTAGTGCGGTGGTACCACCCAGTAACAACTGTGAGACAATGTGCAAAGTATCAAGCAGAGCTAAAGTGAACAGTGTTAGATTACAATACGATGACAGTTTGTACAGTTGGTGCAGAAAATCATTGAACCATTTTAGAGTGACCAGTAGCGGTATTTGTAGTACAAGAAGAGTGACTATGTCAGTGACTGTTTAGGGAGTTAATGGCTAGAGGGAAGAAGCTGTTTAAGTGTCTGCTGGATTTGGTGCGCATGGATCTGTAGCGCCTGCCTGAGGGGAGTAGCTGGAAAAGGTGGTGGGCAGGGTGCGGGGGATCCAGGAGGATTTTCCGTGCCCTTGTTTTGATTCTTGCAGTGTGCAAGTCCTCAAGAGTGGGTAGGGCGGTGCCAATGATTTTTTCCGCCGTCCTAACTGTCCGTTGAAGTCGGATTTTGTCCTTTTTTGTGGCGGCCCCAAACCAAACCGTGATGGAAGAACACAGGATTGATTCGATGACTGCCGTGTAGAATTGTCGTAGCTTCTCCTGTGGCAGGCCATGCTTCCTCAGCAGCCTCAGGAAGTACATCCTCTGCTGGGCCCTTTTCAGGATGGAGATGTTATTGACTTCCCACTTCATGTCCTGGGAGACTGTGATTCCCAGGAACTTGAAGGTCTCGACGGTTGACACAGGGCAGTTGGATAGTGTGAGGGGCAACTGTAGAGAAGAATGTTTCCTGAAGTCCACGTTCATCTCTACAGTCTTGAGCGTGTTCAGCCCGAGGTTGTGTCTGCTGCACCAGAGCTCCAGCTGCTCCACTTGTTGGCGGTACGCAGACTCGTTGCCGTCTTTGATGAGACCGATGACCGTGGTGTCGTCTGCGAACTTTATGAGTTTGACAGCTGGATTTGTTGAGGTGCAATCGTTTGTGCAGAGGGAGAAGAGCAGTGGAGAGAGGACACATCCCTGGAGGGCTCCAGTGCTGGTGGTGCGTGTTGATGATGTTGTTGCTCCCAGTCTCACCTGTTGTGTCCGTCCCGGCAGGAAGCTGAGCATCCACTGGCAGATCGTAGGGGACACACCGAGGTGGAGAAGTTTGGGGGTGAGGAGTTCCGGGATGATGGTGTTGAATGCAGAGCTGGAATCCACAAACAGAATCCTTGCATAGGTCCCTGTGCTGTCGAGGTGCTCGAGGATGTAGTGCAGACCTATGTTGACTGCGTCTTCCACAGACCTGTTTGCCCGGTAGGCAAACTGGAGAGGGTCCAGCAGGGGTCCGGTGACGTTCTTTAGGTGGTTCAGCACAAGGCGTTCTAAGGACTTCATGACCACAGACGTCAGGGCGACAGGCCTATAGTCGTTCAGTTCCGATGTTGCCGATTTCTTGGGAACTGGGATGATGGTAGACTGTTTGAAGCAGGATGGGACCTCACACAGCTCCAGGGATCTGTTGAAGATTTGTGTGAAGACCGGAGCCAGCTGGTCAGCGCAGACTTTCAGGCAGGAGGGGGACACTTTCTCGGGCCCCGCAGCTTTCTTGATCGTCTACTGCTTGAAGAGCCGTCTCATGTCCTGTTCGTGGATCTGTAGTGGAGAAAAAGAGGGTGGGGGTGGGTGGGGGTAGATAGAGTAGTTTCTGGTAGAGGTGGGTGTGTGTGGGAAATGGGGTTGTCCTTTTCAAATCGGCAGAAAAACATGTTTAGTTCATTAGCAAGACCCTTATTGTTCACTGTTTGGGGGGATGGCATTCTATAGTTGGTGATTGCTTTCAGGACATTCCACACAGATGCAGAGTCGTTAGCAGAGAACTGTTTTTTCAGCCTCTCTGCGTAGCTCCTCTTAGCGATGTTAATTTCCTTTGTCAATTGGTTTCGGGCGTGTTTGTACAGTGCCCGATCTCCACTTCTAAATGCGGCCTCTTTCTCTTTCCTGAGTTGCCTGAGTTTGGGAGTAAACCATGGCTTGTTATTGTTGAAGGAGCGGAAGGACTTCGTTGGTACACACATGTCCTCACAGAAACTGATGTATGATGTTACAGTGTCTGTGTATTCATCCAGTGTGCCAGTTGAAGTTTCAAAGACTCCCCAATCAGTGCAGTCTAAGCATTCTTGAAGAGCTAGCTTTGCTTCATCTGTCCATTTTTTCACAGTCTTAACAACCGGTTTAACATATTTGAGTTTCTGTCTGTATGTAGGTATTAAGTGGATTAAATTGTGGTCAGAAAGACCCAATGCTGCACGGGCGACCGATCGGTATGAATTTTTGATTGTTGTATAGCAGTGGTCTAGAATGTTGCCTTCTCTGGTGAAACAGTCGATGTGCTGCTTATATCTGGGAAGTTCACGGTTAAGATGTGCTCGATTAAAATAGCCCAAAATGATCAGGGGTGACTCTGGGTATTTTAGTTCGAGTTTGTTTACTTGTTCGGCTAGCGTTTGTATCGCCGTGTTAGCGTTATCTTGTGGCGCAATGTAAACACCGACTAGTAAAAAGGAGGTGAACTCACGTGGCGAGTAGAATGGCTTGCAGTTTAAAGACAGCGACTCCAGGTCCGGGCTGCAGTGTGCGTCGAGCTTCGTGACATCAGTGCACCATTCTTCGTTGATATAGAAGCAAATCCCACCACCTTTCGATTTCCCTGATAGCTCCGTGTCGCGGTCGGCTCGGAGAAGGCGGAAGCCGGGTAGATGTAGCGCGGAATCCGGGTGGCGGTCACTGAGCCAGGTTTCAGTGAAGCAGAGCGCAGCAGAACGTGCGAAGGTTTTGTTGGTCTTTGTAAGGAGAAGAAGTTCATCCATCTTGTTTGGCAGAGATCGTAGATTAGCAAGATGGATCGATGGAAGCAGGGTTCGAAATCCGTGCTGCCGGAGCTTGACGAGCACGCCGGCTCGCTTCCCCCTCCTCCGGCGGCGTTTCCATGCTCCGTACAGCGCAGCCGCTGCGCTCGCGATTAGCTCTGAAACACCTTGCGGATTTTCGTGTGCTGGTGAAAAAAGACCGAGCGTAGACTCCCCAATGCGCAGCAACTTTTCCCTCGTGTAAGTAAGCCGCTCAGGGTCGCCAAAAACTAACGAAAATGACAAAAACAGGGATAATACTAGGGAGCGTGTGACCGAGGCTGCCATACCTGTCGGCGCCTGATGACGTCGTCATTTCAGATCTGATGATAGAAAAAGGCGAAGTGAAAACGTGTCTTCTGTCGTGTCTTTCCGTCGCATCGGGTGGGCGTTGCGTGCATTTAAGCTGGCCGCGGCCTTCCGTCTCCATCCGGGTTAAGTTCCCCTTAACATGTAATATCGTAGTCAAAATGTTCATGCATAGCTTTTTATTCCGGGTGAAGGAAATTCCTTTTCATAGAATTCCAGGGATGGGAATGTTTACTGTACTTTTTGTCAAACACTAAATGTGTTTGTCTTGAAATGCTGGTGGCATTTTATTTATAAGACTCTTATTAAAACGTTAAAGTGTGTGTGCATTGGCATCTGGTGATATGTATCTGTGTATGTTGTGGAGGGAGGAGAATGGTCCTCCTTTTGTGTTTTAAATTTGATTTTTTTAATTGCACTTTTCAGTTGCACTTTTATGTTTGAAAAGTGCTATCCAAATTCACTTTGATAGATTGATCCGGCTCTTCGAATAGCCTTTGTTCTAAATCTAAACCATAATACTAAGATAAGATAACCTTTATTTGTCCCACACTGGGGAAATTTGCAGTCTGCAGCAGCAAAATTAGTGGGGGAAACAAAATGTTTCAGAAAAGAACTGTACACAGTTCATTATAGGTGTTATATAAAATATAGCATTAGCAATATATTTGTAGAATGTAATAAATTAGCAATAGCATAGAAAAAGCTGTGTAAGGTGGGTGTGCTATTTACAGTGGTTACAGGTTTCCACGTATGTTTATTCAGCAGCCTGACAGCAGTCGGTAGGAATCAGCGGCGGTATCTCTCCTTCTTGCAGCACGGGTGTAATAGTCTCTGACTGAAGGAGCTACACAGTGCTGTCAGGGCGGGCTGGAGGGTGTGGGAGGGACTGTCCATCATAGCTTTTAGCTTAGCGAGCATCCTCCTGTTGCCCACCTCCTCCAGAGTGTCCAGGGAGCAGCCCAGGACAGAACTGGCCCTCCTGACCAGTTCAGTTTCCTGAGTAGGAAACTGAACTGGTCAGGAGGCTCTGTCCCTTCCTAATCAGGGCGTCCGTGTTGGTTGACCATTCCAGTTTATTGTTTAGAAGAATACCCAGGTACTTGTAGGAGGTCACCCTCTCTATGTCCGTACCCTCAATGTTCATCAGTGCAGGTGAGGACTGGTTTCTGCAGAAATCCACAACCAACTTTTCCCGGAGTTTATCTAAAGGTGATTCTGCTGGCACCAGTCCACAAAGTCTGCACGTGTTTGTCTTCTTGTGTCTTTCAGACATCAACGAAGATGTTTGTCCTGAGCGGCTGGGTGCTGAGCCTTCTCACATTAAAGAGGAAGAGGAGAAAAAAGAGGTATCCTACTTGAAAGAGGAAGAGGAGCAGCAGGCCCATTATATTAAAGAGGAGGAGCCCGAGCACCCTTTCACAAAAGCGGAGGTGGAGGAGCCTAGAGGTAAGATCTAAAGGCTGAGCCCGACTCGAATTTAGGGCCTAAAATGTCCGTCATTGCTTCAGGTCGGGTCGGGCCGGGCTTCTCTCTCGCTGACTTTTTAAAAAATAAATATCACTGTGATGTTGCTTCCCAAACAACACAGTGCGCTGAGGCGTTTCGAGGCCGTGAATAGTTTTGGCCACGAGAGACTGTGTTTTGCAAAAAAACAGAAGTCACCTCATCACAACACTGGCTGTACTCTTACAATGGCAATTCAAAGAACTCGTTCCTGTCTCTGTCTATGATCCACCCAGAAACTGCTTTGCAAGGTTGGGAGAGGTTTGGAACAGTCGTGTGTTGGTCCTTCGATGACAATAGAGGGTCTTGACTGCGTGCAATTTTCCCCTCTGCCAGGTTGCACCGCTGTTGCACTTCTTCGCAATCTCCCTACTTCATCATCCAAATGTTACCACAGGTCATCTAAAAAACCAAACCTAACAACATTGGCTTTTTGAACAGTTTCCAAAAAAACTAACTAATAATGGTGAGTAACATGTGAAGATATCAACTTGACGGTAGGAGGAACTTCTCTACCTTTCATGGTCGACACTGGAGCGCGTCATTCCACCGTCATGACCTTACCACCAGAAAGTTCCCTTACTACCGGCGGCATCTCATTAGTTGGATTCAAGGGAGAGGAAACCACCCTGCACATGACTACCCCTGTCCGCACTCAATGTTACTCACAAACGTTGATGCACTCTTTTGTCTTTGCACCAAATTGTCCAGTGAACCTGTTGGGTCGTGATCCCCTCATCAAGACGGCCCCGATCATAAAATGCAGCCCTGATGGACTCACTTTGGAGTTCCCTGATGGGAACTTCTGCCACTGCTCTACTCAATCTGTCCACACGGACGCTCAACTACAGCTATTCGAAAGACAAGTTACCTCACCTGCAATTGCCTGTGCCACAGCTGACATCTACTGGGCGAGAATGGACACAGATTCAACTGATTGGAGGAAGGCGGAGAGTTGGTCGCCTTGGGTTCGCAACCTTCGCACTTATGATATGGTGTCGGACTGCATGCATTGCACACTCTACTATGACAGAAAAAGTGATGAAGTGTATAGTGAAGCATTTAAGGAAGTTGAGGGAAACACGTGGCAATTGAACATGGGCGATTTGTTTGTAGGAAAGCCAGGAGTAGCCTTTTCGGTTTCTCTAACAGACGAACAACAAAAATGGTACATGATGGCAGATCCGTCCGACCCGTATATGCCACCCTGCCATCCACATGTCTCGCTGATGGTTTCTCCACGACACACAGCCAAGGATCTTGGTCCATTCGTGAGGGAGTGTACAACGGCGACTGATTGGTATGAAACAATACACGAAAACATGTTGTATTCCAAATCTCTCGATGCCTACTGGATCCAATCTGATGCATTTTATCCCTTTTCAGTTCTTGAACATAATCTTTTGGACAGACATCATGGCAGAGAAATGACCGATAGTGACCTCGCTGCATCCATGCTCGAACAACTTCCACAGCACTTGTGGGCCACTGACTCAACAGACGTGGGACGATGCGACGTCACTCCAGTCATTTTTCAAATAAAACCCGAGCCGATTTATATTCCACAGTATCCAACTAAAGAATCGGGGCGTCTCGGTATAACAGACACAATAGATGGGTTGCTGAAAGCGGGTGTTCTATGCAAAATTCCGCGTTCGCAATATAACACTCCCATCCTACCCGTAGAAAAAAAGAATACCGGAAAATACCGCATGGTTCACGATCTACGCGCCATCAATGCTGCTGTCTTGACACCTACCTTCACTGTTCCCAACCCGCATTCTACCTTATCTCAACTTGCACCATCCCACACTCATTTCACTTGTATAGACTTGGCGAATGCTTTCTTTTGCATCCCGCTTGATGACTCCATGATGGAATGGTGAGTGCTATTCGTACAACCGACTGCCACAAGGCTTTGTTCTCTCTCCAGGCCTGTTCAATGCCTATTTGAAGCAACTTTTGGCGCCACTAATTCTCCCAGCCAGAGTACTATTGATCCAATATGTTGATGACATTCTGCTGGCTGCTCCTTCTGAAACTGTGTGTGTTGAAGCCACACGATCTCTGCTTGCTCACTTGGCAACGATTGGCTTGAAGTGCTCGAAGAGCAAACTTCAAATCGCACGCCCTCAAGTTTCATTCCTTGGGCGGCTCATTTCGAGACACGGGACAGGCATGTCACCTTCACACAAGGATGACATCTTGCACCATCCCAAACCCACCAATGTCAAGCAAATGCTTGCCTTCCTGGGACTTTGTAATTATTCTCGACACCATGTTCCAGACTTCGCTGAACTCACACGTCCTTTGCGCGCCATGGTTAATGACCAAGGCATGCGAAACTTGACTCACTCTCTTACCTGGACTTCTGATGCAGACCAATCGTTTATCAGCTTGAAACAGTTTCTTTCCTCTGCGGCCTCGTTGGCCATTCCAGACTACACCAGAATGTTCTTTCTTGATGTGTCTGAAAAATCAAGCAGTGTGTCTGCTGTGCTTTTTCAGAAAGGGGGAGTTGGTGAACGATACACTTGCTTGTATGCATCCACTCCACTTGACATATATGAACAACGACATCCTTTATGTGCGGCTTTTGCCTCAGCTCTTGCTCGGCTCGTTCAGAAAACATCGCACATAGTTTTACATCATCCACTCACTATCCGCACATCACACTGCACTGTACAATACGTCACAAGCCAGGCATTCACCATGACAGGAGGGAGACAAAGAAAAATCGAGACAATACTAACCCAACCCCATATCTTGTTTACGCACGAAGGCGTCAACATGGCGGAAGGAATGATGGAAGGAAAACCACACTGCTGCACACAGCGGATAGTGGACGAAAACACGCTCAGAGAAGAACTCTATGAGACACCATTGAATAATCCAGACTTGATACTGTTTACAGATGGCTGTTGCTTCAAATGAGAAAAAGGACACCAGTCGGGATTCGCTGTGACACGAATGACGGATGACGACTTCACGACGGTAGTAGCAAAAAGACTAACAGGTCCTCAATCAGCACAGAGAGCTGAACTGATTGCGGTTCAAACAGCTTTAATGCTAGCCCAGGGAAAAACTGCCAACATTTACACTGACTCAGCATATGTGCACGTGGTAATACACACGGCTCTGGCGGAGTGGCAACGAAATGATTTTGTGACTGCTGTAGGAACGCCAATTAAGCATCATCAAGACATTCTAGCATTGCGAGATGCCTTAATGCTGCCCAAAGCAGTGGCCATCAGTAAATGCAAAGGACATTCCAAACGCTCAGACTTTGTAGCAAAAGGAAATGATTCGGCTGATAAGGCGGCAAAAGAGGCAGCAGGCTATCATCTTCCCACATTGCAACTAATGATCAGTGAGAATGAATTAACCGATAGGGAAGAGGTGAATGAGGATACGGTCAAGTTGTGGCAAGAGCAGGCCAGTCCAGAAGAAAAGAGTGTGTGGAAGTCGAAAGGGGGTGCAAAGAGTGATAATGGAATATGGAAAAAGGATGGGAGATGCATCCCACCACAAAAACAGTTAAAACAGTTGATAAGTGAAGCCCATGGAGTGTGCCATGTAGGCGTGGATGAAACACTGAGACGACTCCACACCTGGTGGCACCCTTTCATGAAAACGATTGTAAAAAGTGAACTACAGGACTATAGTGTTTGTAGCAGGTACAACAGCATGCCTACGACGAAGCCACCACAGGGCACTCACGATCCGGACGTGACTGCTCCTGGTCAAGTGGTTTCGATGGATTTCACTGACATGATCAAACCAGTGTCAGGATACAGGTATTTGTTGGTAATTGTGGATTCTTTTTCAGGATGGCCAGAAGCATATCCATGCAAAACTGAAACAGCGAACGTTGTGGCTAAACACTTGATCAATCATTACATTCCAACTCATGGGTTCCCAAAGAAAATCAGGTCCGATAACGGAACTCATTTCAAAAACAAACATCTACAAGAAGTAGAGAGGGCCCTGGGTTTAAAACACTCTTTTGGTTCAGTGTACCACCCACAGTCCCAAGGTCAAGTTGAAAGAATGAACAGGAACATCAAAGAAAAATTAGCAAAAGCATTAGCATCGTCTAAGCTAAATTGGGTACAGGCTCTCCCAATTGCCTTAATGAATGTAAGGATGTCACTAAATTCAGCCAAAGGGTGGACACCATTTGAATGTCATACCAACAGACCGTTTCCGGCACCAACAGCTCCACTGGAGGAATCGCAGGTGGAGGGACCGCCTGGGCTGCGACAGCTGACCTTTACGTTCTCCAGCCTGACCGAAAAACAGGCCGATGCTCCACCGCTAATGAATGTTTGTGAACTTGTGTGGTTAAAGGTTCTGAAAAGGAAGTGGTCGGAACCCAGGTGGACGGGTCCATACAAGGTGACGGAGAGGACTTCATCTGCGGTTCGCCTGCAAGGAAAGGGAGACACGTGGTTCCACTTGACGTCTACCAGACCAGCTCGAGGCCCCACAGGGATCAGCTTCCATCACATCAACAGCCAGGGAGACCAGCCTGGGACGACTACAACGCCTGACGACTTCGAAACAACGCTCGACGAATCCCGAACAGAGACAGACGATTCCAGATTGAACCCAGCAACAGACAACGCAGGAGCAACTTCCACCCAGGAAAACTGCAATCCAACAGCAGCTGAGCTCACATCTTGAAGAAAAAAAAATAAAAAAACCACACACACAGCAATCCCAGCGACTCACCCTGAATTCAAGTAGTCTGCCCTAAAATTGTCGTCACACTCAAAGTATCCACCGACGATGATCGCCAAGTATTTGATCGGTTTGTTGCTTGTGCAACTCGCATCCACCAGGCGAGAAACTCCCCTCTTGTCGAACGAACACTGCCCCACTCCCAAAGCTATCACTTATACCACCGTGGGATACGGTGGAAGACTCTCCTCCTCAGCCTCCACCAGAGAGGGCATCTGCTTGCATATGATAGGAAACACCCAAATAACTTTTGAATTTGACGCATGCACAATGTTTTCATGCACTTGGGCACCGAAGTATAATTATTATCTATCTTCTGTTAAATGGTCATATTACTCAACTGTGGCATACACCGGTCAGGATTGGCAAATTTCATGTTCCGCCCACCCTTTTCCTTCAGAATGCGGAAGGCTAGCTGACAGTATGACTATGGTGAGAGTAGGGGCTTTAGGTACTGACAATGCACGGTTAGCTCTGACGGTTGACTGGAGGGAAATTAACATCACTAAATTGCAGACCTACACACAGTCATCAGAATCAGAATCAGAATCAGAATCAGAATCATCTTTATTGGCCAAGTATGTAGAACACACAAGGAATTTGTCTCCGGTATAACACGCTGCATTAGTATCATCGTAAACAACAAATCATTGAACCATTTTAGAGTAACCAGTAGCAGTATTTGTAGTACAAGAAGAGTGACTTCGTCAGTGACTGTTTAAGGAGTTAATGGCTAGAGGGAAGAAGCTGTTCAAGTGTCTACTGGATTTGGTGCGCATGGATCTGTAGCGTCTGCCTGAGGGGAGTAGCTGGAAAAGGTGGTGGGCAGGGTGCGGGGGATCCAGGAGGATTTTCCGTGCCCTTGTCTTGATTCTTGCAGTGTGCAAGTCCTCAAGAGTGGGTAGGGCGGTGCCAACGATTTTTTCCGCCGTCCTAACTGTCCGTTGAAGTCGGATTTTGTCCTTTTTTGTGGCGGCCCCAAACCAAACCGTGATTGAAGAACACAGGATTGATTCGATGACTGCTGTGTAGAACTGTCGTAGCACCTCCTGTGGCAGGCCATGCTTCCTCAGCAGCCTCAGGAAGTACATCCTCTGCCGGGCCCTTTTCAGGATGGAGATGGTGTTGACTTCCCACTTCATGTCCTGGGAGACTGTGATTCCCAGGAACTTGAAGGTCTCGACGGTTGACACGGGGCAGTTGGATAGTGTGAGGGGCAACTGTGGAGAGGAATGTTTCCTGAAGTCCACGATCATCTCTACAGTCTTGAGCGTGTTCAGCCCGAGGTTGTGTCGGCTGCACCAGAGCTCCAGCTGCTCCACTTGTTGGCGGTACGCAGACTCGTCGCCGTCTTTGATGAGACCGATGACCGTGGTGTCGTCTGCGAACTTTATGAGTTTGACAGCTGGATCTGTTGAGGTGCAATCGTTTGTGTAGAGAGAGAAGAGCAGTGGAGAGAGGACACATCCCTGTGGGGCTCCAGTGCTGGTGGTGCGTATTGATGATGTTGTTGCTCCCAGTCTCACCTGTTGTGTCCGTCCCGTCAGGAAGCTGAGGATCCACTGGCAGATCGTAGGGGACACACCGAGGTGGAGAAGTTTGGGGGTGAGGAGTTCCGGGATGATGGTGTTGAACGCAGAGCTGAAATCCACAAACAGAATCCTTGCGTAGGTCCCTGTGCTGTCGAGGTGCTCGAGGATGTAGTGCAGACCTATGTTGACTGCGTCTTCCACAGACCTGTTTGCCCGGTAGGCAAACTGGAGAGGGTCCAGCAGGGGTCCGGTGACGTTCTTTAGGTGGTTCAGCACAAGGCGTTCAAATGACTTCATGACCACAGACGTCAGGGCGACAGGCCTATAGTCGTACAGTTCCGATGTTGCCGATTTCTTGGGAACTGGGATGATGGTAGACTGTTTGAAGCAGGATGGGACCTCACACAGCTCCAGAGATCTGTTGAAGATTTGTGTGAAGACCGGAGCCAGCTGGTCAGCGCAGACTTTCAGGCAGGAGGGGGACACTTTGTCGGGCCCCGCAGCTTTCTTGATCTTCTGCTGCTTGAAGAGCCGTCTCACATCCTGTTCGTGGATCTGTAGTGGAGAAAAAGAGGGTGTGGGGGTAGGTAGAGTGGTTTCTGGTAGAGGTGGGTGTGTGTGGGAAATGGGGGTGACCTTTTCAAATCGGCAGAAAAACATGTTTAGTTCATTAGCAAGACCCTTATTGTTCACTGTTTGGGGGGGTGGCATTCTATAGTTAGTGATTGCTTTCAGGCCATTCCATACAGATGCAGAGTCGTTAGCAGAGAACTGGTTTTTCAGCCTCTCTGCATAGCTTCTCTTAGCGATGTTAATTTCCTTTGTCAATTGGTTTCGGGCGTGTTTGTACAGTGCCCGATCTCCACTTCTAAATGCGGCCTCTTTCTCTTTCCTGAGTTGCCTGAGTTTGGGAGTAAACCATGGCTTGTTATTGTTGAAGGAGCGGAAGGACTTCGTTGGTACACACATGTCCTCACAGAAACTGATGTATGATGTTACAGTGTCTGTGTATTCATCCAGTGTGCCCGTTGAAGTTTCAAAGACGCCCCAATCAGTGCAGTCTAAGCATTCTTGTAGAGCTAGCTTTGCATCATCTGTCCATTTTTGCACAGTCTTAACAACCGGTTTAGCACATTTGAGTTTCTGTCTGTATGTAGGTATTACGTGGATTAAATTGTGGTCAGAAAGACCCATTGCTGCACGGGCGACCGATCGGTATGAATTTTTGATTGTTGTATAGCAGTGGTCTAGAATGTTGCCTTCTCTGGTGAAACAGTCGATGTGCTGCTTATATCTGGGAAGTTCACGGTTAAGATGTGCTCTATTAAAATCGCCCAAAATGATCAGGGGTGACTCTGGGTATTTTAGTTCGAGTTTGTTTACATGTTCGGCTAGCGTTTGTATCGCCGTGTTAGCGTTAGCTTGTGGCGCAATGTAAACACCGATTAGTAAAAAGGAAGTGAACTCACGTGGCGAGTAGAATGGCTTGCAGTTTAAAGACAGCGACTCCAGGTCCGGGCTGCAGTGTGCGTCGAGCCTCGTGACATCAGTGCACCATTCTTCGTTGATATAGAAGCAAATCCCGCCACCTTTCGATTTCCCTGATAGCTCCGTGTCGCGGTCGGCTCGGAGAAGGCGGAAGCCGGGTAGATGTAGCGCGGAATCCGGGTGGCGGTCACTGAGCCAGGTTTCAGTGAAGCAGAGCGCAGCAGAACGTGCAAAGGTTTTGTTGGTCTTTGTGAGGAGAAGAAGTTCATCCATCTTGTTTGGCAGAGATCGTAGATTAGCAAGATGGATCGATGGGAGCGGGGTTCGAAATCCGCGCTGCCGGAGCTTGACGAGCACGCCGGCTCTCTTCCCCCTCCTCCGGCGGCGTTTCCATGCTCCGTACAGCGCAGCCGCTCCGCTCGCGATTAGCTCCGAAAAACCTCGTGGGTTTTCGTGTGCTGGTGAAAAAAGACCGAGCGTAGACTCCCCAATGCGCAGCAACTTTTCCCTCGTGTAAGTAAGCCGCTCAGGGTCGCCAAAAACTAACGAAAATGACAAAAACAGGGATAATACTAGGGAGCGTGTGACCGAGGCTGCCATACCTATCGGCGCCCGATTAGCCTAATCCCATTCTCTGGATCAGACGTAATGTATATCTATCGAAATTGCTTGAATCTTTTGTTGACACCATATGCAGACTCAGTTACATGGTATCCCATTCGCATTTGCCAAACCTTTTCAAAGACAGCGCCAAGACACCGACCAGGAATGGTTCTGACAGACCAAAAGCCTAATGTTAGAGCACAATTTACGGCAGACTTTACCCTAGAAGACACATTTAGTATAGCGACAGGAGTGATTGACCTAAACTCCAATTCATGGATGGAGAGAGCTGTAGCAGCTCGTGAGGCGTACAACGACACTGACTGCTTAGTGTGTATGGTGTCCAGACCAATGATGTATCTAGTGACCCCACCAATAGATGACGACCTAGGAGCCTCATGCATTTTACCTGTTATGTCACAAGATGTTCCCCCCCAGTCGTGCCAGAAATGGGATGCGATCCACCCATTATCACCCGCCAGCGCACACGCACCGACATTTAATGCCAGACACATTCAGCTCAACAGCACTTGTTTTCAGAAGGATAGTTCTGCAATGGCGAGACACAAGGATGTAGGCCAGATACCTCTTTCTATGTGCAGATCGGTCGTGACCACAAGCGACTCAGATGGCTCCAACCAACTGACGAAAGGCCGAGCAGACGTGTGGTGGTACTGCGGCAACGCCAGACTGTTCAACGTCCTCCCAGTAGCCTGGACTGGACGTTGCGCCCTGGTGTCGACTATTTACCCCATTTTGGTTGTTCCCCATACATCGCATAAAGACATTTCCGTTCCACAACCTAGCATTCTTAAGCGCGTTCGCAGAGAATTGAACACCCCTCATCCCTTTTCAAATTCTCCAATATATATCGACGCCATAGGGATTCCACGGGGAGTTCCCGACGAGTACAAATTGGCAGATCAAGTAGCTGCGGGTTTCGAAAACATTCCCATTATCGCTGCAATATTCCCGATAACTCCGAACAAAAATGTGGATAGGATAAATTACCTACACTACAACCAACAACGACTCGCGAATTTTACCAGGGATGGATTTGAGGCAGTACATGCCCAATTGGCAGCCACCTCCCTGATGACAATGCAAACACATATCGCGGTAGACATGTTACTAACAAAGGAAGAGGCCTCTGCGCAATGTTCGGGGATCAGTGTTGTACAGTGATTCCTAACAACACTGCACCCGATGTTCCCTCACCCAAACTCTCCAAAACTTGCGCGCCTTGTCAATTGAGATGAAGTCACACTCGGGAGTAGACACTTCTTTCTGGGACGATTGGATGGCCGTGTTCGGAAAATACAAATCCCTCGTGACATCGGTTTTGATTTCCATAGCTGTATTTTCATCGTTGCTTATGTAACCCAGCCTTGATAAGGCTGTTATTTTATTGTTTGTTCTGGAGGGTGATATTTGTTTGTGATACTGCTGTTTCCGAGGGACAATGAACGCACCGCAGCGCTCGGAGCGAGGACCCGTTAGCGAGAGAGACAGAAACATTCTCGCACTTTTCCCAGGCGGGTCGAAACGAAAGAACGATAAATGAAAACTAGTCCTTGAACCTCTACCTGTACAAGATAGTAAGTTAAATCCTGTGGCAATCTTTCTTTTTTTTTCTTCTCAAGGCAAGAGAAGGGTTTAGAAGAGATAACGTTCCTGGCTGTTTTTTTTTTTGGGACTCATAGACCATCAGAAGATTGGACTACGTAGTCTGGAGATTGGATGCCACGTGGGACGTTGGTGAAGGACATCTTGGACTTCAAAGCCACCCGTCCGCTGGAGGGTGGTAGGACAGTTGAAAGGATTTCCCTCTTTTTTTGTTGAATCTGAGATCTCAGTCGTTTTTTTTATGGGTCAGATCTGATACCAAAAAAACAATTGATAAGAACTGATAACAATTTAACTTACTGTATGTTTTTTTTCCTTGTTCATCTTTATGCATTCTGGTTCAGTTTCCCATCTACTCCTATTGTAAATATTCACCCAATATATTTTTTTTATAAAAACCTCAGTCAGTGTGTCTTCTTCCTGTTGGAGGTTTCCCCTTGACTCTAACTAGAGTCTGCTGTTGCCAATCTCGCTGTGACCTTAAGTAGTGCACCCTAACTCAAATAGATTTGATAGATTGACACACTTCCCCTTGACTGACAACTTAATAGAAGGGTGCCACTAGTAGCTGCACCTAGGGTGGCTACACAATTTGGCGAGCCAGCCAGGAGATTGGCATAGCAGCTTAGTTACCTCCAACGCAACCCCAAAGACACAGGTGACAGGTTAGTCTATTTGATTTTCTTTGCAAAGAAAAAAATGGATCTTTGTGAACGATTTGGAATTGATGGTCAGAAAACCTTGTTTGTTACAGGGGTTGAACAAATTTGCACCGATGATAACATTTCTGATGTGTTTGTGATAACTGGCAAAATAGCTCAGGTCATTCGAGTTCCTGATGAGTTACATCAGCCTAAAGGCAGAACTCTTGTTGTCTATGAATCAGAACAGGCTATTCTGAAAATTGATCCATTGACTTTAGGGGGACTTGTAAGCCCTGTCGATCCAAGTTCAGTTTGGACTTCTAAAACTGTTAGAGACATCACTCAAGGCGAGATGGGCAAAGAAGTGGCCCGTCGATACCTTAGGGAACTTGAGTCTATGGGGAGTAGTGGGAAGGTTGGCTTCCTTAGCTTTCTTCAAAGTGAATCACAGACAGACCCCACACCAAAGATTGCAACACAATCGAATGACGACCAGAATGTTGACACTGCCACTCACTATTCCGATCGAAGTGAACCAATGGAACCTAGTAGCGCTTTTAGCCCTAGGAATGTCCGCATAGATGAGAGCCTTTACAACCCTCCTCATGTTCAGAAGGTAGTAGTTGAGCACATTGTACGTAGTGAGCCAACTCACACATCACACACGAGAATACGCACTTTCTCAGGTCGAAGTCCTAGGCCCAACGGTGAAGTGGATTATGAGACATGGCGCAGCCAAGTCGATCTCTTACTCAGTGACTCTTCTTTGACTGATGCACACAAGGTGAGGAGGATCCTTGAGAGCTTGCTCAGCCCTGCTTCTGAAATTGTAAAGCCCCTTGGTGTCACTGCGTCACCAAACACTTATGTCGATCAGCTAGAATCTGCTTTCGGTGTTGTCGAGGATGGAGAAGAACTCTTCACTTCCTTTCTTTGCTCGAACCAAAACAGCGGAGAAAAATCCTCTGCTTTCTTGAGCCGCCTCCACAGTCTTCTCACCAGAGTAATTTTTAGAGGGGGAGCAGCTGCTACGAATGCAGATGGGCTGCTCCTTAAACAATTTATTCGGGGTTGCTGGGACCAGAGTTTGATAATAGGTCTCCAACTTGAAGGGAAAAAGGGTTCTCCTCCCTCATTCCCTGACCTCCTTCTCATGTTGAGGACAGAAGAAGACCGACGGTCAGCCAAGTTTGATCGTATGAAGAAACATTTGGGTACAGCAAAGGCTGCTGCACATGCCCACTCTGCATTTGGCATTCCAGTCTTTGACCAAGTACCGCTTGTAGGCCCCACTTCATCAGATAACGAAACTGTGAAACTTGATTTGAAAATCAATGAACTCATGAGACAAGTCGATAAGTTGAGCAAAAAAGAGAGAGACACCACCCTACTGACAAACACCGCTGTATCCCCACAACCCATTGAGCAACCCCCAAATGAAACTGCTAAACTTGAAAATCAAATTGCTGAATTGACCAGACAAGTTCAAATACTTGTCCAGAACCAGAAGGTTACATGCAAATCCGAACCCCCCAATCCGAAGGAGTTCTCGGCTGTAAATATGAGACAAACACAGGCCTCTACAAGAATCCCTGGAATGCCTCGTGCATGGTTTTGTTTCAAGTGTGGGGAAGGAAATCATATAGCAGTCCATTGCACGAATGAGCCAAATCCCACGCTTGTCAAGGAAAGGAATGCAGAGTTAAAGAAGAAACAAGCAGACTTTGCTGCAAGACAAACTACAGCTCCCTTTCCTTTAAACTAGTGACAGCTCCTGCGGTGGGACGTCCAGGAGTTGAAACCCTTGATTCTCTGATACTCATTCCTACCCTGTCATGCTGCATAGTAAGAAGCCAATCACAGTCCTTGCAAACCAAAAATTGTGCCTTATGGGGATTGTGAGATTAGGACGGAAGAACCAGAACACAAGATTTGTGCTTGAACAGCATGACCAGTACAGATTACCAGGAGGACTGCTAATCGAATCGACTTTAGTGGACATCCCCTTTAGGGCCAGTACCAAAGTACCGGTCATAGTGCATAATGTGAGCGAACATAGTGTGACATTACGGCCAACTAGTGTCGTGGCTCAAGCTTGTGCAGCCCAGCTGGTTTCCCCTTTAGAATCTGTGCAAGCTCAGTTTTCCCCAAGTCAACCGGAACAGGAAACCAATAGACCCCCATTCAGTCTTGATGAGTCTCCCATCCCATGTGAATGGAAAGAGCGCATCCAGAAAAAGCTACAATCTATTTCTGAAGTTTTTGCCCTTGATGAAATGTCGTATGGCCACACCACTGCTGTAAAACATCAGATCCGGTTACATGATGAGACACCTTTCAAAGAAAGACCAAGACCTATCCACCCAAGTGACAGAGAAGCAGTGAAGCAGCATCTCAGACAGTTACTCGATGCTGGAATAATTCGTGAGTCTCAAAGCCCTTTCGCTTCACCCATTGTCTTAGTTAAGAAAAAGAATGGCTCAATTCGCCTATGCATAGACTATCGCAAGCTAAATATGAGGACCATTAGAGATGCATACGCCCTACCGAATATTGAAGAGACCTTTGCAGCTCTCAGTGGAGCAAAGTGGTTCTCTGTCATGGACCTTAAGTCTGGCTATTATCAAGTCGAAGTAGCCGAAGAGGACAAGCCTAAGACGGCTTTCGTGTGCCCCCTTGGCTTCTATGAGTTTAACAGGATGCCACAAGGCGTCACAAATGCTCCAGGCACTTTCCAACGCCTCATGGAGAAGTGTGTTGGTGACCTCCACCTCAACGAAGTGCTTGTTTTTCTGGACGATCTAATTGTGTTCTCAGACACATTAGAGGAGCACGAAAACAGGTTAATGAAGGTGTTGTCACGTCTCAGAGACTATGGACTCAAGTTGTCCCCAGAAAAGTGCCAACTCTTTCGAGATTCAGTGAAATACTTAGGTCATGTTGTGGATGCACGTGGAGTTCATACCGATCCTGACAAAATCTCAGCTTTGAAAACCTGGCCACGTCCATCTACTTTCAAAGAATTGAAGTGTTTTCTAGGCTTCGCTGGATACTATCGCCGTTTTGTTGAAGGATACTCCAAGATAACTAAACCCCTTAACCACCTCACTGCAAACTATCATCCACCAAAGAAACGAGGAAAGATTTACAAACGAGAGCCATCCCAGTTGTCCCGTCGTCCCAATCACTCACTTGCTGACCTCTGGACTCCAGAGTGTGAGACAGCTTTTCATTCGATCATTGAGAAACTTACCTCAGCACCTATTCTCGCTTTTGCAGACCCACAACTTCCATACATACTACACACTGACGCTTGTCAGGATGGTTTGGGAGCTGTGCTGTATCAACAGCAGGGAGGGAAGCTTCGAGCAGTTGCTTATGCTAGTCGGGGGCTTTCCAAAAGTGAACAAAATTATCCCACACATAAACTTGAATTCTTGGCCCTCAAGTGGGCCGTATGCGACAAGTTTAATGATTACCTGTATGGTTCCTCTTCTGTTGTCCTGACTGATAATAATCCCCTAACATATGTCTTCACAAGTGCCAAACTGGATGCAGCTGGACATAGATGGTTGGCTGCCTTGTCTACGTATCATTTCACCATTAAGTACCGGGCAGGTCAAGCAAACAAAGACGCTGATGGCTTGTCCCGGCGGCCACAAGAGCCACCTCATGAAGATGAGGCCTTTTGCAAGGAGAGAACTCGAATTAATGACATGAAAGAACGCCTCATTGAGGCATCCAACCAAGTAGACCATGGAACTTTCACTGCATTGTGTCAGCGCCATTCTGTTCCATTTCCATCAGAACCGGTTGTTGTTGTGGAGTCCCTAGCTATTGACCCTTCAGCAGTTCCTGAAGCCTATGGGGAAGACGTCTTGCCCTCAATGACAGATGCCGATTGGCGCACAGAACAAGGAGCTGACCCTTCTATTGCTCGCGTCATTACCTTGTTAGAAGGAGGTGTGAAACCTGGACCCAAGGAAATGAAGCGTGAATCTACTGATGTTAAAGCCATGCTAAACCAATGGAACAAACTGGAGCTCAGTAATGGAGTGTTATATCGCAAGTGTAAAGACAAAGATTCACCTGTCTACCAGTTGTTATTACCTCATCAGTACCGTGAAAGAGCCTTGCGAGGTGTACATGATGAGATTGGTCACCTTGGCTTTGACCGTGCCCTACATCTTGCACGAGCTAGGTTTTACTGGCCAAAAATGGCAATGTCCATTGAAGACAAATGCAAAAGATGTCCCCGATGTGTCATGAGGAAGGGGATTCCCCAGAGGGCTGCTCCACTGGAGAACATCCATGCAACTTATCCCCTTGAATTAGTGTGTATGGATTACTTGTCCATTGAGCCAGACAGTCGAGACACAAGAAATGTGTTAGTATTGACGGATCATTTTACGAAATTTGCCATAGCAGTGCCTACGAGAGACCAGAGAGCTAAGACGGTAGCTAAAGCTCTTTGGGATAATTTGATCATTCCATATGGCTTCCCTTGTCGCCTGCTCAGTGATCAAGGCAGAGACTTCGAATCTAAGTTAGTCAAGGAGCTTTGTGAGTTCGTCGGGGTAAAAAAGATTCGTACCACTCCATATCATCCCCGGGCAAACCCAGTAGAACGCTATAATCGGACCCTGCTCGACATGTTGGGCACATTAGAGGAAAAGGACAAATCCCATTGGCGAGACTTTGTGAAGCCCTTGACACATGCCTACAATTGTACAAAAAATGACACAACAGGTTATTCCCCATATGAACTAATGTTCGGCAGGCAGCCTCGATTGCCCATTGATCTTGTCCTTGGTACTTACCCCGGTAAAAGTGGCCCCAAATCACATGCAGATTATGTCAGAACTCTTCGTGACAACCTCCAGGAGAGCTACGCTCTTGCTTCCGAACACTCGAAGAAGATGGGTGAGAAGAATAAAACACGGTTTGACAAAAAGGTAAGGGCTGCTGAGCTCTATGTCGGTGACAGAGTCCTGGTAAGGAATGTTAACATCAGAGGAAAACACAAACTTGCAGACCGTTGGGAACGAACCATTCACACAGTTGTAAGACGCATCAGAGACAGTCCTGTTTATGTTGTTAAACCAGAAACCGGAGATGGCCCTCACCGCACTTTACACAGGGATTTACTTCTCCCTTGTGGGTTCTTACCTGTTGTGGACCAAAGTGAATCAGATCCTCAAGGAGGAAATTTGAGAAAGATTTGGACACGAAGCAAAAGAAGCAAGATGAAAACCATCGACGGTGATGCTGAAGCAGTGTACAGTGACATAGAAGAGAGTGATGAAGAGGACACTTATATTGGCTCTTGGGAGCCACAGATAATCACGAAGGGCCCCTATGTCCAAACTGAAAAGTTTCCCCCAAAATCTCAAGCTCCTACACATATTCAACCCAGAGCGTCACCTTCTGATATTGCAGTGCCAGACAGATCGACACTTGACTTTGAAAAATCTGACAAGGCCTCACAACATGAGATTCCTGGTTTGGGTAGTGGTGAGTTATCATCCACAGACGCTAGATGTCCAGACCAGGTTGAAGTTGATATCCAAAAACCTCACATGACAAACACCCTGACTGACAGGGTTTCCATTCCATCAGACTCTAGACCTATTGCTGAGGCTATCGAACTTGATGATGTTGACGTAGAGACGGTAGGCTTGCGACGCTCTGGTAGAGAAAGACGTCGACCTAAAAAGTTTACCTATGATGAGTTGGGAGAGCCACTGAGCTTAGCCATTAATTCTTTTATACAAGCTTTATGTGTTGCGTTCTCGAAGGCTGCGGCATTGCCTTCATAATGTCCAGGATGGGTAACGGGGCATGAAGGGACTCATGCCGTTTAGAGGGGGAGAGTGTAACCCAGCCTTGATAAGGCTGTTATTTTATTGTTTGTTCTGGAGGGTGATATTTGTTTGTGATACTGCTGTTTCCGAGGGACAATGAACGCACCGCAGCGCTCGGAGCGAGGACCCGTTAGCGAGAGAGACAGAAACATTCTCGCACTTTTCCCAGGCGGGTCGAAACGAAAGAACGATAAATGAAAACTAGTCCTTGAACCTCTACCTGTACAAGATAGTAAGTTAAATCCTGTGGCAATCTTTCTTTTTTTTTCTTCTCAAGGCAAGAGAAGGGTTTAGAAGAGATAACGTTCCTGGCTGTTTTTTTTTTTGGGACTCATAGACCATCAGAAGATTGGACTACGTAGTCTGGAGATTGGATGCCACGTGGGACGTTGGTGAAGGACATCTTGGACTTCAAAGCCACCCGTCCGCTGGAGGGTGGTAGGACAGTTGAAAGGATTTCCCTCTTTTTTTGTTGAATCTGAGATCTCAGTCGTTTTTTTTATGGGTCAGATCTGATACCAAAAAAACAATTGATAAGAACTGATAACAATTTAACTTACTGTATGTTTTTTTTCCTTGTTCATCTTTATGCATTCTGGTTCAGTTTCCCATCTACTCCTATTGTAAATATTCACCCAATATATTTTTTTTATAAAAACCTCAGTCAGTGTGTCTTCTTCCTGTTGGAGGTTTCCCCTTGACTCTAACTAGAGTCTGCTGTTGCCAATCTCGCTGTGACCTTAAGTAGTGCACCCTAACTCAAATAGATTTGATAGATTGACACACTTCCCCTTGACTGACAACTTAATAGAAGGGTGCCACTAGTAGCTGCACCTAGGGTGGCTACACTTACATTGTGCGGATGCTGTTGCATTCCGTGCCTTAGAGGCCTTTGCCAACGCCTTATCACCGCTGCGATAGAGAAGAGGGATCTCGCCTCTCCTCCCCCGTACGCCATGATGCTTGTGGAGGAGCTTAGAGCAGTTGACGAAGACCCAGCAGGAACCTTTATCTAGAGTGTTGGGGTCTGCTATGCAACATATTTTATAATCGATTAAGTTTGCATTACATTGTTTTTTGGATTTTTATATCACTGCCATTTTTGCATGCTGGAATTACACATTAGTATTTTTGACATTTGCGTTTACGTTATTATTGTCACATTTCATATCGTTTTGAATTTATCTCACCAATGTATTTGCTGTTGAAACATCACCTTTACATAATGTTTTCAGATGCATTTATGGGTTTCGGACTCTTACGAGCCCGAGAGAGGGAAAGCTTTTTCGAGCAAGTTTTCGGACTCTTACGAGTCCGAGAGAGGGAAAGCTTTTTCGGACAAGTTTTCGGACTCTTTCGAGACCGAGAGAGGGATTGAAGATATCACCTATGTTATATGTTTAGCTTAAAACTTTGTATCATAGACAGGTCGACCTTGACTATTAGGTCTCTGTCCTGAACATCCGCTACTTAAAACAAAGAATGTAGTGTGAAGCTGGGGTCCTATTTCCCCTTGAGTGATTAACAGCCCCCCAAGTGTTTTCTTTTGCGTCTCCCACCATGGGAAAGTCCCTAAAGGCTGTCAAGTGCCTTCGAAGAGGAACCCTAATCTCAAGATTTGTGGACCAACAGATATGGTCTGTACTTTGTCAAAATGCCAAAATCGAACTTTGCTTGACTTTCTTTGTTTCAGATTTTTACATGAGGGGAAGGACTGCCCGCCCCTAATTAATATAATTAACATACTATGCCTATATGTACGTGTGACTGTAGTTGCTCGGGGCTTCCAGATGAAATCTGAGACTCACAGGAGCCCGAATCGATTCGTGTTGTGCCCTGAACGTTCAGTAAAACATCTTGCAAGAACTTCTCCATTTCCAGCCTCTGACTTTTGCACATCAACTCTGCCCGAATCAAACGAACACGCGGAGGACCTGGGGAAGTGGAGAACGGTCAAGGGGTCCCGCCGTGTCGACAACAACACACTTCCCCCTGTTTGATCATCCTCCAACACATGCCAGATGTAGTTGCAGAGGTGCTTTTGTTGGTATATGATATTTTTGTATCGCAAATTCGACATTTCACCTGCAATAAAATATGTGAATAGTGAACTAAGAGTTACCTTGAAATTCATTTCAATTAGGATGGAATAAAACATGTCAAAAATCCGAGAGGCACATGGTGAGACAAGGAGATTTGAAGAAATACTTTATTCTCCAAAAGGAGATCAAAATGGCTGTACACGGCGGACAATTTGTGTTTCTCCGGGAGCTGCTCCATAATACGCACGGACTAGCAATGCCACTCGAGTGAAGCGCGCCTCAGCAGTCGATAGTCAGCTGCTCTCTGCTGTGCGTGGGTGAGCGTGAGGACATACTCACCTGGTTCAACCAATCAGCGCCGACGCAAACTACGTCACATATCAAAGAAGCTTTGAACCACGACAACAGCTAAGCTAGCCTAGCCAACACGACGCTCGAAGTCAGACGGACACGTTTTTCTGATAATCTGTATGTTTTCCTTTTTGCCCAAATATATGCAGTATTTTTGTTCGAGTGAGGGTGAGGTCTGGCTTGATTCGGCAGGCAGCATCGCATCGCTCGATGCACTTCCTTAGAAACACAGTTTGGCGGGCTTTTGCGCCATCGACTCCCGCTGGATTGAGTCGACGCAGTTCATGTATTGGTTGGTCACGTGATCGTCTTGAAGTAGAACGTGCACCGAACCAGGGATTGCTCTGTGAGCTCGACCCGTGCGTCGACGCATCCGTGTTGCGGGAGCCATCACTACAAGACGGCCATCATTGCTTTATTGGACTGTAACATCAATATCTCAAGCTTCGGGGCCGAGTTGAGCTGACTTCGCTCAACTTACTTGGCCTCGCTTGCTAGCCGCTGCGTTGCAAAACAGATCACGTGTGAATGTAAAGTGTTGTGATTTTTCCCTAAAAATGTGCACAACAAGAGGAAGGGTGGAGTACGAGGAGCAACTTTGTAGGGCAAAAGAGGACAGCGGGGCTGTTTTCAACAAGTCTTGATCTCGATTTGGCTCACGCAGAGCAGGTTTGGTCATTACTAGTTCTTTATCTAGAGGTCACGACCTACTTTTCTTCCTGTCATTATTAACCATTTTACACGACGTCTCTGATACACTGGTGAAAGGACACTTTGATTCTTTCCTCTTTCATCTCAAACTGCTTTAAACAATAAAGCGTGTGAGGGAAAAGTGGTTAGGATTGCACAACTGTCCGTGTTTTATATGTTGTCTATTATCTTACTTTATGTTAACTGTTTTGTTAAGCGCTTCGTTACAGCTGCAGCTGTTGTGAAAGTGCTATATAAATCAGCATGTATTGTATTCTGTCAAAAGCAGTTAACTCATTCACTCCCAAAGACGTTTTAAACGTCTTTTCAGACTTGGTCTAGAATTGGCTGGTACTGGACGAGTTAAGACAGCCAAACTGACTTTTTATTTATTTTCTCCCAGTTGTCTTTCCTGAACTTGAGGACTGCGTTCTTACTTTTTGGAAACTATTTTATTTTTTTCTGGGAAGGGGCGTTGATTTGACGGACACGTCAGCTAGCTCCCATTGGGTGCTCTTCTCATGGTTCTTGCTTAAACTACCATATTACGACTATAAGGAGGCATTAAAAGTCTGAAATTTTCTCCAAAATGGACAGGACGCCTTATAATGCGAAGCGTCTCGTGTATGAGCTGAGTTTCAAAGCATGACTGAGAGCGCTTCTGGCCGACAAGCTGTTTATATAGAGAACAGGCGGAGTGAGTGACGACAGGCATGCGGAAGTCCGCCAATGACTGAAGGGTGGGCGTGTAAGAGGACGCTAAAAGCACTTCCCTAGCAGGTACCAGTCGCCAATGAGTGAAGGGTGGGCGTGTAAGAGGATGCTAAAGGCACGCCCCTAGCAGGTACTCGTCGCCAATGAGTGAAGGGTGAGCGTAGAAGAGGTGAAGAGAAAAACGTGAGTACATTGTAAAGTGGCTAAATAAAGTACAACCGAACTCAGTTTTGCTTCCGTTGCCTTTTTAAAAACGTATTTTTGGCGTGTGTGCATGCATGCCGTATGTTTAAGATGGCATATGTTTTACCATGCCTGGCTGCGCCCAATAATACAGTGTATTTTGTGTATGTGTCAAACACAGAAATAGCACCCGTTACTGAGACTGCGCCCAACAATATGGTGCGCCAAATGGTCGTGAAAATATGGTATGTCAGAATTTGTTATCCGCAGGACCGAATCGGGGAACAGTCCTGATCGACTCCCCTGACTCACGGGCCCGAACCCCCGTTTACGTCTCGCCCCCTCCTCGCGGTAACGCGGGACGGCTGGGGAGACGGGGGTTCTTTATTTCATGCAAGTCGATTACGAAAGAGATGCGGCTAGGTTCCTGACCGCTTTTGATTTCACGAAGCCAACCCGAATCCGCCTTCGCTTATTTGAACTCTAATAAGTAACCGACAATTAAAGGTCTTTCGATTTTTTTACTTCTGTAGCAAGTGGTACAGACCTAGTATTGATTTAACAATCCCGGTCAGGATCGTTCTGATTTGTTTCGTTACACTGTAGTAAACTATTTTAATTAACTATTCATTTTTCGAGACGGATCACGCGGCCCGGTATGAGCGAGCACACAACCTTTGATTAATCTACGAAGGTTGAATGGTGATATGAATTAAATCATAAAAACAACTGTGGCAGACGATATAATGAATTTTGACACATTTATTAAGATGACAATTATTGTGAAACATGTATTATCAACCATTGTAACCGCAAGACGCGGAATACTATTGCGGAATACAAGAAAAACATTGTTTAAATGATATTTTTCGACTTAATATCAAATGAGAATTATGTAACAACACAGTGATTATAATGAGAATAAAAGGAGAGTAAGGTAAAAAAGATTACCAATGAATACGAGTAAAAATTATGATAAGAATAAAAATGAATAAATTAAATAAGCACCTGTCGATCATCATCGAGGGAGTCAAGATTGATCAGGTCTTAAACTTCCCGTGATTTTACTTATTCATTTTTATCATAATATTTTAGTACCATTTGTATACTTCCTATTTTTAACATAATCAGGACAACAATTTTGGGTGATAGACATTTAATACATACGGTTGGCTCGTTTCTTCCGACACGCAAGAGTAGTATATTGTTTATGTCTCCTTACAGACACAACGGCTAACTAAGGGCAGTTGGAATAAAACGGAGTGTTAGAGAAAAGCCACCCCAATACCTGTATTCAAGTTCTGCCTGTTGATTGTAATATTGTTGGTAATCCTATTTCCGTCTGGTCCCGGAAATTGTTTGTCCGGGGGGATCAGGGCTTTGCCCTGATTCGTCCACCCGCGCGCCACTGGACTGCGGTTTTTCTAGCCCTGAATAGGCTCCTGTGGTTATGTCAACCACTACAGCTGGTCCGGTTTCTGCAAATGATGTTTTTTCTGTTCACAGCTGTTTTGCCCTTCAAAGGGTGAGGCGGCTTCTTTCACTTTCTAGCTGATCAGAAATTTCCACTGCTGTGCAGTCAGGCGTCCTGTCACACCCTCACAGCTCTTCTATTTGAATTCAATACTTTCCGGTTTATCTCTTTTTTTTTTCCATTTCGTTTATTTATTGAACATAAAACATATACAGTAATAATTTGACGGAAAGTAAGGTAAGTAAAACAGTAAAAAGGAAAGAGAAATCAGTCATCATTCAACAGTTATTTTGTTCAAGGGAGTAGGAAGAAGTAAAGTAATCTTTCGCGCTTTAACCCGTAATCTTCCCTCAAATCAATGATAGTCATCGTGCACATACTTGAATTAAAATCACATGTCAAAATCACATCTATGCATCTTAAAAATAATATCATGTTTACACAATTCATATTGATTCATTATCTCCCATGCAATCAACAGGTTTTTGATCTTGTCTGGTTCTTCATCAGGAGGCACCATTTGGGAGTAAATAACGTTCTCTAGCAATAATGTTGACACCAAGCAGTTTCAAAGCGTTTATCACAGCACACAACTATTCTAAATTAAATGAATAATACCATGTTGTTATTTCATGACAACACTCAAAAAGAAGAAAGAAAAATAATCATCATAAAAAAACAGTTAACAGTAAATTCTGTAAAACTGTATGATCACATCTTATGTATTGCCATTTGTTAAACATTTGTTTAAGGCGTATTTTAAAGGCATTGACTTTGGGATGTTCGATTTAACCATATTTAATTTATATACCGTACTCTGTAAATGGACCTTTCGCGAGCTGGCGAGAGCTCAGTGGACAATTTGTTCTGATGTTATCTAGTGGTCAAATTGGATAATGCATCCTTAGGCTGAATTTGAGTCTAGTTTTTAGGTCAATGTCATATTTAACTATCAATCGTACCATCACTCCTACCATGAAATGGCGCGCCTTCCATCAACGACTGATCGCAGACAGACAGACTATGACGAAAGCATGACCTTACTCTGAACCTTGCAACATAACCACCACTTGAACCTTATGATGTGACCTTGACTTAAACTGTCTTAGCAACAAAAAATAATATGAATACCTTTTGCAGGCATAGACCAGACAACGCTGTCAGTGCATCATTTGGCTCGATTGCGGTTTCCTGCTTGCAGCTGTGTTCCAACCAAAAGTAGAGGGCCTACAAGCAATTAGGGTTTTCGTCAAAGCCAGCATTAAGATGACTTCTAAAAAATGTTGTAACATTAGAGCACCTGGCATCATGTTATATGAAAACAAATGTCTTTCGAAAACAAAAGCATTGGATTGAGAAGAAAGATTAAGAAATGAAAAGAAGACGAAAACATAAGATGATGGAACGGTCATCCAGAAACAGACAGGATGATGTCCATTACAGAAAGCATGTTATCCATTAGGAGTTACGCCCCGTTTCGCATATATAAGACTTGCATAGAGATGTTGCCTTTGCACATTTGTGCCTTGACCACAACAATTGCTTGTATCACACTTGTGTCCTGAATGTTCAGTGAAGCCTCTTGCAAGAACTTCTCCATTTCCAACATTCTCTGTGCCTTGCCATGTCTTTTTTGATGTAGTTCATCAGGGTGTGCGCATGTGTGTGTGTGTTTGTGTGCGCGCACATGCAGCAGGTGCTCATAGGTATCTTGGGATATGTGATATGTATCCGTATCTGTGTTGATTGGGCTTTTCTAATAACCGTCATTCTAAATCTAAACCATAATTCCACACGTGTTTGTCTTCTTGTGTCTTTCAGACATCAGCAAAGATGTTTGTCCTGAGCGGCTGAATGCAGAGTCTTCTCACATTAAAGAGGAAGAGGAGAAAAAAGAGATTTCCCACTTAAAAGAGGAAGTGGAGCAGCAGGCCCAATATATTAAAGAGCAGGAGCTACAGTACCGTTGCACGAAAGTGGAGGTGGATGAGCCCCCTGACATCAAAGAAGAGGAGGATGAGGGAGGTTATCTGCAAGGTGCCATTTACTGGTGTCCTTCAGAAGAGTATAAATGAGGCAGACAGAGAGGCTCCAAGCACCAGCTCATGTCAACACATGACAACAAAAGGTGTTGGAAACCACCAGGAAGAATCAAAAGTAAATGGCATCTTAGCTCCACGATCAGAAAGTGACAACATGTCATTAAATGCAGATGAGGATGAAGATGACTCTGAAGGTGATCTGACATGTAACACAGACAACAAACCCTGGAAATGTTCTCACTGTGGGAAAATGTATGCTTGTAAAAGTGCTTTGGAATTCCACATCAGAACACATACTGGTGCAAAACCGTTCACCTGTTCAAACTGTGGCCGGAAATTCTCTTGTAAGGCAAGCTTAAAAAGTCACACAAGAACCCACTCTGGTGAGAAACCTTTTGCATGCACCGACTGCGGGCAAAGATTCTCTCAGAAGGGATACTTAACACGTCACACAAGAACCCACACTGGTGAGAAACCTTTTGCTTGCACCGTTTGTGGGCAAAGATTTTCTGAGAAGAGACACTCAACAAGCCACGTAAGAACCCACACTGGTGAGAAACCTTTTGCCTGCGCAGTTTGTGGGCAAAGATTTTCTGAGAAGGGAAACTTAACATGTCACACAAGAATACACACTGGTGAGAAACCTTTTGCCTGCGCAGTTTGTGGCCAAACAGTCTCTCAGAAGGGAAACTTAACATGTCACACAAGAACCCACACTGGTGAGAAACCTTTTGCTTGCACAGTTTGTGGCCAAAGATTTTCTGAGAATTCAACCTTAAAAATACACACAAGAATGCACACTGGTGAGAAACCTTTTGCCTGCGCAGTTTGTGGGGGGAGAAGGGTCCTCTTTTTATGTTGTAATTTAGATGTTTTAATTGCACTTCTGAGTTGCACTTTTATGTTTGAAAAGTGCTATCCAAATTCACTTTGATTGATTGATCTGGCGCTGCACCTCCGCACGCCAACTTTCTCTTTCAAAAAAATAACAAAACAAAAGAAAAATAACCAACCTTTCTTCTTGGATTACAGCCAAACGCGCCATTAAGAGGACAGCGACGCCGTTTTCAAGACGTCTTGATTTGGCTCACGCACAGCAAGTTTGGCCTCTTTGAGTTCTTACGCAATAAGTCCATAAGAAAGCTGGATTTTCTGTCAAGAGAGACAAACTCACTTTTTTTTTCTTTTCTCCCAATCCCCTTCCCTTGAGTACTGTACTACGTTCTTACTTTTTGGAAATAATTTTCTTTTTTTCTGGGAGGGTGTTGGTTTTACACTGCGCACAGGCCAGCATCTCTTCTTGCAGAGTTGAAGTCAAGCCAGCCGCCACAGAGATTGTTCATACTCTGCATTTCTGTAATGTGCATGCTGCACAGAGGCGTTGGTGACTTTCAAAATAAAAGCTAACTAGTGCATGCACATCAGTGGTTTGTATTCAAAATACTTTTTTTGTGGTCAGACAACCATGAGTTCACCCAGGGAGTAGGAAAATACTCTCAGAAAGTACCAAGAAGCGTTCTGAAGTTTATGTACAAAAAAAGTCAATGTTAACTTTACATCAATGACTCAAAGTTCACCCGATTAAAAAAATAATAATTGAAAAATAAATTTCGGTTATCCGAAACCCAGACCAGGTCTAGTGCACACTCGGCCACCCGAGGTGTCCAACCAGACTACTTTCAATTATTGTTTAAGGCCTCTGAAATCTGACATGTCAGCCTTTTCGCCTGATTAAAAAAAAAAAATCTATTTTAGCTCTCCCTGAACCAGACCAGGGCTCGGGCATACTGGCCCAGCCAGGATTCCAACCAGACCACTTGTTGTTGCACAACATCAGCTGAGCAATGCTGTCTTGTGTAGTGAGGAAGGGAAGGTAAAGTTAGAGACAGTGAGTGAGATGAAAGAAAAGCTACCAGGCCTGATTAAAGGATATTCAGGAAAGAATGAAGCCAACATAACAACTCAAAATTTACTCATTTTTTTCCCAAGACACGGAACAATCAACATAAAAATACAGTCCACTATACTGTAGTTTAGTACAATGCTTTACTCTATTGGTGTTACAATACTTGTACGTTCATCCAAGACATGTACTGTAGTCGTTTGGAAAATTCTGTTTGAAGGAAAGTTTGGACATTGCAAATATGATTCCCTACGAGAGAATTTCTTCCTGTAATCTGGTTGGATACCTGGGGTGGCCCGCGGTGCCCGAGATTTGTTGCAGGTTAACTAAATTCCTTTTTAACTAATTTACACCCTTTGACGTATAAATTCGTCAATTAGCGCATAGCCGCTGCCTCCCCATGATGTGAAAATACGTCAATCACGTTTTTTCATGGGGGAGGGTGCTTTTTGTGCTTAATTGCACAGCACTTTTGTAATAATAATAATAATACATTTTATTTATAAGCGCCTTTCAAGACACCCAAGGACACTTTACAATAACAAAAAACACAAAACAATACGGGTTGAGCAGTGGCAGCCAAAACGCGCCAGCGTTCACTCAACCCGATGGTCAGAAAGAAACCACAGGGGAGGGAGAGAGGGAGAAAAAACCCCACACTCGAACTACCCTCATTTTGAGGATAATTTGAGTGAGGCAAAAAAAACTCCTGCACAAGCATATGACAGTTACAACAGGTCACAAGACATAAACAATGAAGACGGTGAATCAAGGGAATGTATGAGGGAGGGGGTGATGGTGGGGGACTAGCTTCCATGCATATTTTCATCAGGGGAAGGTCGAGATAGCAGATGTTGTTTTGGTAGCAGGCTGCCCAAGAATTTAAGACAGCCTTGAGTCCGTGGCTTATGTCTCTTTAGTGGCGTCGATCAGCCAAATCCATGATTTCGGTCAGTATTTGAACACGGATTCCAGTTTTCTCCAAGTTGTTGTCCATCCTGCAGTGACGCTCCAAAACCGCAACAGTTTGTGGTTGAGCACAGTCTGAGTCTGAGTGTTGGACATCCGCGTTATGCCATCCTTAGACCGGCAGCCTCGTCCAATAGAGCCGCTCCCGTCGGTTGAATTTTCGATAGATCAGGAAACTGCTCACACCAAACAGCAGCATACCTGTTATCGGGAGGCCGAAAATGTAGATGTCGTCCAAATCCTCAACGGACAGTGTTGACAGGCACACCATTCTCTGCTTCCTCCAAGGATCTAGGGTGTACCCAGCAGCAAAAGTCCCTGAGGGGCAAGTAGCCTCCCCACTGCCTGCTCTTCTCATCGAGAAAATGTTGTCGATGGCATCGAGAGACCAGCCAACCAATTCCATGTTTGTTTTTCGGATGAAAATACGACAGGAGGCTAGGAAAAGTCAGACAAAGACAGCACACTTTTGTGTTGCGCTTTCATTGACGAAAAGTGCTATGTAATTGAGGCTTGGTTGATTGATTGATCTGGCTATTCTAATAACCTTCATGGTAAATATAAACTATAATTCCACGCATGTTTGTCTTCTTGTGTCTTTCAGACATCAGGGAAGATGTTTGTCCCAAGCGGCTGGATGCAGAGCCCTCTCATATTAAAGAGGCAGAGGAGAAAAAAGAGGTCTCCTTTAAAGAGGAAGAGGAGCAGCAGACCCCTGACATGAAAAAAGAGGAGGAGCAAGAGCACCCTTGCATGAAAAATAGTGACACATCATCAAGCGTTGAGGAGAATCTGATGGTGATCTGACATGTCACACTGACAACAAAACCTGCATCTCTTCTCAGTGTGGGAAGATATTTACTTGGAAGAGTTCTTTGAAAAGACATATGAGCTCATACACTGGTGAGTAACCTTTTCCCTGCACAGTTTGTGGCCAAAGATTTTCTCAAAAGGGACACTTAAATGGTCATAAAAGAATACACACTGGTGAGAAACCTTTTGCTTGCACCGACTGTGGGCAAAGATTCTCCCATCAGGGAAGCTTAAAAAGACATGTAAGAAACCACATTGGTGAGAAACCTTTTGCCTGCACAGTTTGTGGCCAAAGATTTTCTCAAAAGGTCCACTTAAATCTTCATAAAAGAATACACACTGGTGAGAAACCTTTTGCTTGCACAGTTTGTGGCCAAAGATTTTCTCATAAAGTACACTTAAATGTTCATAAAATAATACACGCTGGTGAGAACCTTTTGCATGCACCGACTGTGGGCAAAGATTCTCCCGTAAGGGAATCTTAGAACGTCACATGAAAATGCACACAGGCGAGAAACGTTTTGCATGCACCGACTGTGGGCAAAGATTCTCTCATAAGGGAAGCTTAAAAAGTCACACAAGAACCCACACTGGTGAGAAACCTTTTGCTTGCACCGACTGTGGGCAAAGATTCTCTCATAAGGGAAATTTAAAATGTCACACAAGAACGCACATTGGTGAGAAACGTTTTTCCTGTTCAGTTTGTGGCCAAAGATTCTCGCGCAAGTATCAGATTAAGAATCACAAGTGTGATGATCAGACAAGCAGTCATCATTGAAATTTTCACTTCTTATCTGAGCAGGTTTCAGGTTTGCATGCAACAAGTTGATTGTATTTTATGTACCTTCTTACTGGGATGCTGAAGTTTTCTTTTCCTTGAGTGCATTGAAAAGCTTTTTTTTTTTGGTTGTAATGAATTAGAAAATCAAGCATTTTCATCAGGATTATAATACTTTTTAATCTCATGGGAGTTAGTTTTCATTTGGTTGCGAGTTGTGGTTTTTAAATGTAGTTTGTTGTATGTCGTTTTCATAGGAGGTTTGGTCATTTGTATTCATTCTTGTTTTTTTCCTTCTCAAAATTCAGCAGTCCTTGAATGGTGTAAAATGTATTCTGTCTTCAATTATGCTCCATGTGCTCATTTCTCCCCACCCACTTGCTGTCAATCACCTTTGGAGATGCTCAGAGTTAAAAGGCCAGTTGGAATGTGGAGTTTTTTTTAATGAGCAACGAAACAATATTAATTTAATCTGTGCACAAAATGCTAATTTGTGTTTATTTGATATACATGTTAGTGTCTCTATCCTGTTTCATTTGGGCCATGAATAAAATATTACAAATGTTAGTGTAATTACTTTTTGCATGTTATGCTTTTTCAAAAATAAAATATAACCGAATATTCACTCACTTTGTCTCAGTTTGAACTTTTCTGGGATCAGTTTAATTGTTTTTTGTCCGCACCACTTCCTGGAAGACTGGACTTCTTCTGATCCAGTCTGTGCCACAATCTACAGGAATGAGAATACCTCTGCGCTCAAGGTTCGTAAGCTCCTCTTTCAGAGGCCTCATCATGGCACCCGGATCACGTCGCTTTGGTCATTCCCACAAGTTTCACACTTTCTCCCACTTGCATTTTGTATTCTCCAGCCAGACAACCATCTGCTGTGAACAAATCTGCAAAGTCTGTTTTTATCTGTTCCATTGTCCTTCAGTGTTGCTCTCAGCCATTTTGGTGCCCTAAGCATAAATGCTTTGTCGCGCCCCCCTGCCCCCACACTCTCCGCACTACCTGTGACAGAAATGAATAATATCTTTTGTCAGTTTTGCTTTATTTTATAACATATTTAGCAAACTTTTTTTTTCCCCCAAGATGGTGCCCGAGTAGGCAGCCTTCCTTTCCAGCATTTCACCGCTTTCACATTTTTAGCTACGCTTGTAAGTGGGCAGGAATTTGCTCGCCATGTAGCATGACCACAGTGAAAGAGAACATGGAGAAAAAAAATAAGCATATGACTGGACTTGTGTTGAGAGGGTCTGGTGGATCAACACCGTTTATCCGGAACAGGGTCGTGGGGGAACTACCTCTGAATCGTATCATTATGGGGAGGCAAGTTTCAAGTTCCTCAGTGGCTTCTTCTTCTTTGCAATATTATAGACGCATGAATATCAATGAATGAGCACGCCTCGATTCAGCCCTCTGCGGGTTTCTAGACCTAAGTGACATCCATTATGCCGATCATTGGCTGTTTTTCTTTTTAATTATTATGATTATTTTTTTTATTATTCTTGTGAGCCAGCGTCAAATACAGACTCCGTTTATTATGAGTGAAAAATAGTTGAAGAAAATTTCCAGTTAATATAACACGCTACTTCCCAAACGGGACCAAAAATGGCTGTGAACCAAATGATAGAACGACAACTCCTCCCGAAGGAAGAGTCAACACCAGCACAACAGAGACCCCATGGGCCGAGAAGGGAGACTCCCCCCAGTTTGATCGCGAAGCGCGCCCACATAAGAACTTTTCCTCACGAAGATAACGGTTATTCTTCGAACGAAAATGAGATGGCAACGTGAGGAAATATCGATTGGAGAGATACTCTTTTGTTTGGCCTCATCTCTGCACTGCGCCGCAAGTGTTGCGGAGCATGGACGATCATCACACTTGGACGCAGTGGCGGCTCTGGGGGGGGGGGGGGGCGGCAACGGGGACCAGTGCCCCTGTAGCACTGATTCTGGCCCCCCCTGTGGCCCCCCCTCCGAGCGTAGATGACGCAGTCGCGCCGAGTCACCGACGCGAAAGGTGGAACCAAAGTGCATGGCTTAACATTCTAGTCGGACCCTTTAGTGCGCTGCACCACTTAAAAATGAGCAGGAAAATGAGAAGCAGTCCGCAGAGAAGGAAATTACCACGACAGTAGTGCTATTTTCGACACACCATTTATATTTTCGATGTAAAATCACAAAACGAAACAAGCCCCCAACAGTAGCATTATTAATTCTAATTCCTCTCCACTCAAACATTTAACGTTAAAAATGAAAAGAAAAACGGACATTACATCATATTTCTATATGAAAAAGAAACAAATTGATCCAGACACAGAGAGAGAGTCAGATGATGATGGTGGTGAGAGTTCTGAAGAGGAGCAAGTTGAAAGCACCAGAGAGGGAGAGTCAGAGGACACGGGATTCATTTATTTTCAGAGCGAGGACACAGAGCAGGAAAGGGATACAAATGAAGATCCTGAGAATGAGAAGACGAGACTGCAATAGAAGTGGAGTGTGAGACACAGACAGAGGATATTTGCGCTTCAACAAGCACTGGACCATCAGGTATGTGATGCTGAAAAGAACACGATCCTGTTCTCTGTGTGCGCGTGTGTGTATAACTCTTTTAGTCTCCCTTTTTATTTAAATGTTTATTTAACAGGATCATTATATAAGACATTGCCTTTTAAAATTTGGATAATTATATGCATGTAAAACATGTAGCTTCAGTGTATTTGCAATTTTTGTCCCCGGTCAGGCTTGAGAATGTATTAATTTATATTTATTCAATACAATTAAAAAAATAATGAATACAATTAATAAATAGCATCAATCAATTCATTTTAGACAATTGTGTATGTCTGAGTGCCTCAGCAATGTAAGTGTAGCGGGTTAGTGAATATGCTGTGTCCATGCAGAACTTGTGTTTACATATATTTGGTTTGTCTTTGTCCACAGGCATCAGTTGATGTAAAGAGGACCCGCCAATGCAGCCAGACCTAAAACAGTTTCCCAGGGCCCTGATGGGGGACAGGAGAAGGAGCTCCAAGGCAGGCTGGCTTGAATATTCTCAACAGCGTAACGTATTGTTACGCTTGCAGACATTTTAGCCCTCCTAATACTGTTTTTTTTCTCATCACTGTAATGTTATGACTACAATGCTTTCAAAGTTTGTTGAAATAAAAAGTCAAATAAGATTTCAAATCTGTCTTTTTAGCCCTGGGTTGAATGTGCCCCTCCATCAAAACCCCTGGCCCCAGCCCGGCCCCCGCAGTGAAATTGATCCAGAACCGCCACTGCTCCAGCAGCCCCCAGAACCCTTGTGAGGATAAGTGGATCGGAAAATGAATGAAGGAATGAATGAAAGGTACAGGTGTAGAAAATTGTTGGTACTCTCTCTTACAGAAATAAAGAATAATAAAACTAATAAACAAAAACAAGAGAAGTATTTAAAAAATTAATGAAAATCAGAAACTGCTGTTGAATTCTGGTTTCAATAATAATTAAGTTAAGATATCCTTTATTTGTCCCACACTGGGGAAATTTACAGCCTCCAGCAGCAAGAATGTAGGCAGAAAGAAGAAAGAAGAAAAAACAAACAAACACCGTTCAATTAAGTGCAATATAAATACAAAGTGGATAAATCACAGTGCTATTTACAGTTGTTTTTCACATCATTTAATTATTATTAATATTATTGTTGCTATTTTTATTCAGCAGCCGGTAGGAACGAGCGTCGGTATCTCACCTTCTTGCAGCGCGGGTGTAACAGTCTCTGGCTGAAGGAGCTACCTAGTGCTGTCAGGGCGGGCTGGAGAGGGTGGGAGGGACTGTCCATCATAGCTTTTAGCTTAGTTAGCATCCTACTGTTGCCCACCTCCTCCAGAGTGTCATGGGAGCAGCCCAGGACAGAACTGGCCTTCCTGACCAGCCGCTCCAGTCTCTTTCTGTCCCGGGCTGAGATGCTGCCTGGCCAGCAGACAATGCCATAATGGATGGCCAAGGCCACCACCGAGTTATAGAAAGTCTTAAGGGGCGACCCCTGAACCCCAAAAGACCTCAGTTTCCTCCATACCTCCAACACTACTACTACTAATAATGACAAATATTCGCAGCATTCCCGCTTGGGCGATAAAAATACATTCGGGTAACAAATGCTCCACCACCAAAATAAACAAAAATCCAACACTTTCCTTGTTATTTTGCTCACTATATGTGATCACTAATTTACAAATACAACGACCTATATATGTGTGACATCAGTGACCATTGTTGTGGTGACAGCAGTTTATTCCCTGTATGCTGTCACTAAAATGGGGATGAGTGTCAAATGGCACTGTTTCAATTGAAAGATTTTACAGCGTAAACGTCAGCCATTTCCACAAGGAACGTTTTGAAATTTGAACAAAAACATGTCGAAGATTCATTCGACTAACTTAATAGCAGCAATTTAACTCAACACGCACAAAATAACTACTTGAGGCTCGCTATATCCATCCAGCCAGCCATCCATTTTCCGATCCGCTTATCCTCACTTAACTTTTGGTTTGTATCGAGATTATATACATCAACACCCTGGCACTCTTGTGTCAATTTTCTCTTGTATTCATAATGGATATTTCAATACCTTTTCTATTTATCAACTGAGTTCTGATTTATCATTATATTTAATGTTTAGAATTTATCAATTTAACTCTGATTGATGTAGGTTGTTTGTACTATTTTTTTGAATTTGTTTTTGAACTCAGCAAGCGATTTATTAATTTTCAGGTCCGTTTCGAAATTATTCCACAGATTAACCCCTTTGTTAGATACACTTCTTTCAGAGATGTGTTCCTCGAGCCGGTCCTTGGCCTCGAGGACCGGCTCAAGGACCGAGGGGCGGTCCTGGGTCCTCGGCCTTGGAGTCAAGTCCTTGGCCTTGGATTGCCGGTCCTCGGACACATGAGAGATTAGAGCCTTGAAACCTTTGCTCAAGGACCTCAAAAATCACGAAGGGATCTAATAAATTCCATCCGATGAAACCCATATTGATGGATTAACTCTGGCGCTTTAAGAGGGGCGGGTCTGCCACTGACAGGTAACAGTTAGCGCAACGTATAAAGAGCGGCATCACAGTTAGTTTCAATCACGGTTTGCTGCGTTCGCTATCGGCAGTTTAAATAGCGTGTAAAGCCTTTCTGTAACAGTGGTGTCTTTTATTTAGTTACTTTTGCACAGTTGTCATGTTTGTGCGGTCGCACTAGAATGTTTGTTTGAACCAAGTAATTTGCGTTACAGCTGGAGTCAATAATGTCGGCAGTTCACTTCCGGGTTTGGCCGTTGGGATTTGGAGTCGTTTTGCTCGATTCAGTTATGTTTGCTGAATGCTTTCTCATGTTTGGAATAATGAATATTGATAATACATAGTTTAAAATCATGGTTGATTTAATTATTTATTATTGTGAAATTGAAGGTATTAATTAATGTTGTATTAGTGGTAGTGGTAATAATAGTAGTACTCAGAGAATGGTTAGAGATCAGCCATCTCGTTACCTCTGCGTCCCGCATCCTAGGCGCAGGCGGAAATCCCAAGCTGCTTCATGTCCAAGTGCAACACATCAATAAGAGATTTAAAAATGTCAGTTCAACGTTGTGGGTCTCCCAGTTAAGGCTGAAGTGAAAAAAATGAGAAAAGGAAGCGCAAAATAACGTGAAAGAGTGTTCACGTGGGTGCAAACGCTTACAGCACCTGGTATTCCCAGGTGGTCTCCCATCCAAGTACTAACCAGGCCCGACCCTGCTTAGCTTCCGAGATCGGGCGTTCTCAGAGTAGTACGGCCGTAAGCGAGAAAAGACTTGAAAATTGTCCCCTTTATAGCTGACAGGGCACTTCCGGGTCGGGGGGGTGGGGGGGGGGGGGGCAGAGTGGTGGGGTGAATTTTTTTCATTTATTAACCCCCTCCCGAGTGCACGAAGGAGGGACCCGCACCCGTGCTGGTTTGAGCGCTCAGACTGTCAGGCTCGCATATGGTCCGCTGCGAGCAAGCAGTTCTGCGGTAGTTGATGTCTGTTTGAAAGTGTGCTTTTCCAGCGGAGGTGCAACACACCTAGGAGATTTAAAAATGTCAGTTCAACGTTGTGGGTCTCCCAGTTAAGGCTGAGGAAAACATTGAGAAAAGGAAGCGCGAAATAATGTGAAAGAGTGTTCACGTGGGTGCAAAAGCTTACTGGTATTCCCAGGCGGTCTCCCATGCAAGTACTAACCAGGCCCGACCCTGCTTAGCTTCCGAGATCGGACGAGATCAGGCGTTCTCAGGGTAGTATGGCCGTAAACGAGGAAAGATGTGAAAATTGTCCCCTTTATAGCAGACAGGGCACTTCCGGGTCTGGGGCGGAGTGGTGGTGTTGTGGACAGACAAATATGCTCTCAATTATTTCTTGTTTTACTTTGAAGGATCTATTCCAACGTTCGGTTTGTCCACTATATATGCTGTGTGTGTTTTACTTGACGATCACCAATTCTAATAAAACAAGAGACTTTCACGCAGATTTTTCCTCCGTTTATCCAGCCGCCTTGGGGGGTGACACGCGGGTATACTGCATAAGTAAGCCGCTGACAACAGGTGGGGTGATTTTTTTTCATTTATTAACCTCCTCCCGAGTGCACGGAGGAGGGGCCCGCACCCGTGCTGGTTTGAGCGCTCAGACTGTCAGGCTCGCATACGGTCCGCTGCGAGCAAGCAGCTCTGCGGTACTTGATGTCTGTTGCAAAAGTTGGCTTTTCCAGTGGAGGTGCAAAAGCATCCAGCAGGCGGAAATCCCAAGCTGCTTCATGTCCAAGTGCGATCATGACTGATCCCGTGCAGACGGCTCCCTCTATTGGACATTAATTTTATTCCAAAGAGACGTTGATCTGTCAAATCAATGTGAAGGAAACGATTTCAAACCACAGGATGAGTGAAAGTTGAATAACAAATGAAAGCCAAAATTTTAGGAAGAGCAGTGATTTGTGTTGTGAATTGGAGGTGGGTGCAAAAGCTTACAGCACCTGGTATTCCTAGGCGGTCTCCCATCCAACTACTAACCAGGCCCGACCGTGCTTAGCTTACGAGATCGGGCGTTCTCAGGGTAGTATGGCCGTAAGCGAGAAAAGACGTGAAAATTGTCCCCTTTATAGCAGACAGGGCACTTCCGGGTCGGGGGCGGAGTGGTGGTGTTGTGAACAGACAAATATGCTCTCAATTATTTCCTGTTTTACTTTGAAGGATCAATTCCAACGTTCGGTTTGTCCACTATATATGCTGTGTGTGTTATACTTGACTATCACCAATTCTAATAAAACAAGAGACTGTCACGCTCGCTGATTTTTCCTCCGTTTATCCAGCCGCCTTGAGGGGTGACACGCGGGTATACTGCATAAGTAAGCCGCTGACAACAGGTTATGGGCCCAGGAAACCCCCAAGAACGACTGAAGAAAGTTTGAAGCCGCTGAGAAGAGCGACGAACTGCGAACTCGGCGAAGAGGTTAGTGTAGCTTAGCTTTTAGCTGCTAACAGTGCTACCTCGTGGTGCTACCCTAGGCTACCGTAGAAGCTATGGAGCAGCCAAGCCACGTCTCAAGCAGATGGTCACGTTTAACTTTTAACGGAGATGAGAAACAGTATGAGCCCTGGGAAACACAATTTTTGGCCTACTTGCGGCTACAGGGGCTCAAAGAGACTATTTTGAGTGAAAATCCGCAGTTTGCTGACGTTGATGAAGAGGCTAAGGACAAGGAACAGAACGGGATGGCCTATGCAGAGCTGATACAGTTTTTGGACGACAAAAGTCTAGGCCTGGACATGCGCGAAGCTGCGGATGATGGGAGAAAAGCCCTCAAGATGCTTCGAGAGTACTATGCAGGTAAAGGGAAACCTCGCATAATAAACCTGTATTCTGAACTGACAAGTCTGCAGATGAGAAGCAAGGAAAGCGTAACAGATTTTGTGATTAGGGCAGAGACTATCATCACGGCGCTAAGAAATGCAGAGGAAGTCATGAGTGATGATCTTCTCATAGCAATGGTGTTGAAAGGACTTCCAGAATCCTTCAAACCTTTTGCAGTGCATGTGACAGAGTGAAGAAAAGCTAAAATTTGCTGACTTTAAAACTAGACTGTGATCATATGAAGACACAGAAAATTTAATTGTTAAATTTCTGTTTAAAATTTAATTAAACACAGAAAAAAGTTAATTGTTTTTGGCACAAGACCAATCAAACACCAAGCTAAAATTATGGTAAACTCAATTGAGATAGAAAGAGCGTATGAAACCAAGTTTCTCGGATTAGTAATAGACTCAAAACTATGTTGGAAGCCACATATCGATAACGTAAAAAGAAAAATAGCCAAAACCGTAGGGATCCTCTACAAAACCAAGGAAGTGCTAAATAAGAGATCTTTGTACACATTATACACTTCATTATTATTACCATATATGACCTACTGTGTGGAAATATGGGGAAATGCCTGCAAAACAAACACACTCCCTATTCTCAACCTACAAAAAAAGCAATTCGAATTATTAATAGATCAAAATATACGGAACCCACAAATCCACTATTTATCAAATTAAATACGATGAAATTTTATGACCTGGTTGACTTTAAAATCGCCCAATTAATGTACAAAGCACACAATAACCTGCTCTGCCAAAACATTCAGAAGTTTTTCGAAATTTGAGAAAGCAGCTATGATTTAAGAGGTACCAACTTATTCAAAAAACTCAAAACAAGAACAAACACCAAGCAAAGAAGTGTATCTATCAAAGGTGTTAATCTGTGGAATAATCTCGAAACGGACCTGAAAATGAGTAAATCGCTTGCTGAGTTCAAAAGCAAATTCAAAAAAATAGTACAAACAACCTACATCAATCAGAGTTAAAATGATCAATTCAAAACATTAAATATAATGATAAATCAGAACTAAGTTGATAAATAGAGAAAGGTATATAAATATCCATTATGAATACAAGAGAAAATTGACACAAGAGTGTCAGGGTGTGGAAGTATATAATCCCGATACAAACCAAAAGTTGTAAAAATATCACGGTTAAGGGTAAAGTATGAGCCTTAATGGAGACTTCTTTCTTCTTACTTTTTTCTTTTCTGATTGATATAAAAATGATTTATTAGATACAATCACATAACGGGGTAGGACTAGATAAGTTTTTTACTTCTTCCTACTCCCTTGAACATAATAACTGTGTTGAATGAAGATTGATTTCTTTCTTTTTACTTTTTTATCTACCTTATTTTCTGTCAAATTATTACTGTATATATGTTTTATGTTCAATAAACAAACAAACAAACAAAACAAACAAAAACTCTGCGCTCAGGTGTCACATAATGTGATGAAAGTGAACGTAAAAGATAACACTTGTTAAGGAAATATTCCGCTAGAAGTAGTAGTAGAACATTGTTGAGGAATTTCATCTTGCTATGAGAACTATTGACGCTAGTCTCTGTCCTGAACATCTGCTGAAGTACTTAAAACAAAGAATGTAGTGTGAAGTTTAGATCCTATTTTCACTTGGTTAATTAACAGCCCCCGGAGGGTTTTCCTGCCTCCACCACCTCGTAAAAATCCCTGAATGCTGTCAAGTGCCTTCGAAGAGGAACCCTAATCTCAAGATTTGTGGACCAGCAGCAGTGGTCTATACTTTGTCATCATGTCAAGATCGAACTTTGCTTGACTTTCTTTGTCTCTGATTTTTACATAAGGGGAAGGACTGCCCGCCCCTAATTAACATAATTAACATACTATGCCTATATATACATGTGACTGTAGTTGTTCGGGGCTTCCGAAAGAAATCTGAAACTCTCAGAAGCCCAAATCAATTTGTGTTGTGCTGTGATAAACTGAAAAAGTACGACGTGGTGTTGGGTCTTTATTCCGCCTTACAGAGGTATAAAAGGACTTGTGTCCAAGGAGACAAGAAGCAAACGAAAAGCTGACTCTCCTCAACAAATGGCGTCACGAACAGGATTCCTCTGGAAAAAGACAGACACCGGTTCCAAGACCTTCAAGATCAGGCAGTAACCAGGAGCCCCGCTAAATAAGGTAAGGAGACACACCTGTTATTACGGGCGAAGTGTCAAGATTCGGCTTATGTCCAATCAGAACGATCAAATCAAACTGCCCTGATCCTGAATGTGTTGAACCAAGTATAGTGATTGGATCTTGTAGGTGGCAAATAACAAATTGATAATGAGTTTTAAGAGATATGTGACTATGGAAAAATGAAGTACTGTACAGGAAAAAGGAATTAAAGAATAGGTGTGAGGTATATTCAAAACAATATACCGTCCAAAATTTGCCACTGAGTAGTAGATAACTGAATTGGCACAGTTATTGAGTCACCAAGTAGGCGGTTTAAATTAGGTAGAACCGCTGAGTCGTAGGTTTGGCTAGTAGCTGACGAGCAAAGACCAAACTGAGTTAGTAGGCAATTAAAAAATTAGTGGTTAATTGCTGAGGCAGGTCCAGGTAATTTTTATTATTCTGGATGCTGTTAAAGTGTAGGACTGCCGACTGGAGATCGGGGTCTGAGTAAACAGCTGTATTTTTAGGGCAAGTTAGGGACAGCTCCATTGTTACAATTAGAGAATTGTGTGACGTCGCATGGTCCATTAAAGAGCGAAATTGACGGCCAATATGATAAAAACCTGGTGAATTTTAGCTTGGCTGAACGGCCTGAAGGCAAGGAAATGGTTAAAATCCAACTTGAGAATGCACTGAATACATACAGAGGAATGTTGTGTGGGACGGAAAAGAAAAAGGAAAAAGAAGTGGAGATAAAGAGAAAGGCAATTGCTAATTTACAGGAGAGGAAATTGTTGCCGAATGATTATTCATGCGCCGATCTTTGGCTGGCATCTGGTCATTTGGAACAAGCGGTGTTGCGCAGGCTGAAAGAAATCGAAGGATTGAGCCAAAACAAGATGGTTTCGAACAGTAGACGGTTGTTAAAGAAGGAGAAAGCACATTGGGATTCGATTCGAGCCGTTTTACATTTCATGGCCGCCGCGCATGTTCGAAAAGAAGTGAATCGACAAGATCATACAGAAAAAGATACGCGTAATGACGCAGCGTCCGCACCTCCACCACCGTATGGGGAGAGTGCGGTGACCATGGCCCCCCTCTATGCTCTGAGTGGCCATTTGAGCATAGACGAAGCAGGGGGAGAGAAGGCGGGTGATCGACCCGTAGCCAGGGGGCTTGAGCCGTCCGCGATAACGGCTCTACCAGCCACACAGAACATTTATCCCCCTTATCTGAATTGCAGACACAATGGCAAGGGGTTAACTCAAGTGAGTTAAAGGACGCTCGCCGCCCATTAACAGGGGAGACCTTAAACAGTATGCGTGCTGTGCAAGGCGCACGCCCAACTGGAAAAAACCTCCAGGAAGGGGGGGTAGCGCATTCCGGCAACTCTTCAGGCACACACCTAGATACATTGTGTGCCGAACTTCCTCCCAACCTGCCCAAAGCAGTTCATCAACAACTGGTAAAATTAGAAAAGGGTATGCAAATTAAACCCGATGATGAAAGAGCTAGTATTTGGGATGTAACCACTTTTATAACTAATGAAACGGAATTGGCGAGGCAGGTGTTGCTGGATTTCCCTAAAATTGATTATGACATGCAGATGTGGGCAATAGATTGGCTCAAAAGTAAGTATTTACCCAAAGAAATTATGGACCTGTTGGGAAGAATAGCTTCCAGGACGTTGACGAGGTCGAATGATAAAAAATTGTCAGGCGACAATACACAAACTACCCCCGAACTGGTAACTGCTATGCCGCTGCGTGACCAAGGGCAGGGACCGAGGGTCTATAGTCCCTATTCGATTACTGATTTGACGGCTATTGTTGACATGCTACCATCAATTTTTCAGGGAGGCGCTGTATGGATGCGTAAAGTGCAGGATATTGCAGGTGGACAAATGTGGGCTATGGGAGATATTCGAGTGGTTCTTTCCCGCTGCCTCGGTGCTATGGGGGCCACACAAACAGAAATGCAGGCGGGTACTACAGCATTATTTGATGATACTCCATTTACTGGAACAGCTCACTATGGTGCGATTGCAGATGCACTGAGATCCCTTTACCCGCCCCCCCCCTGGGTCCCCTACAACAATTGGCATTTGAATTGTCACCTGAAATAGATCCAACGACTTATTTAGTTAATTGTGTGGATGCTTGGGTGACTGCCACAGGTCAGGACCCCAATGGTCATCCAGGGAATCGAGCCTTGTTCAGGCAGGCGGTGCTGCGAGGTTGTCCGCCTGATGTGCAAAAATTGATGACTCACCACTTTGCCCACCTCAGATGACACGAACTGGCGAACGCATTTCCTGTTCTATGTGCAGCGATCCCGGGCCAAGGCCAAAGAGGAGACTGAGAAAACGTCCAGACTACAGAATGACTTACTGCATTTACAAATACAAGAGGCCAAGAGAGTAATGCATGCAAAAAAGAGAAACTTGAGAAATCTAACCAAATGTCAATCAGTGTCTCTAAACAGGCTCCGCCGCGGCTGATCACACCCCCGCCGCAGCTCCAAGCCCCACCTCAATACTATAGCCTGCCCACGAGGCGAGGCCGTAATGCATGGCTGAAGGGAGGGCCGGTGCGAGGGGGTGGGCGTATGGGGGGGGAGTCCCTGGAGCCAAGCTGGCTGTTACATTTGTGGTGTCGAGGACCATTGGGCACAGGATTGCCCCCACCGCAGGAATCTGCCTGTTTGGAAATCAGATTACAACCACCAAGTCCAGCCTCCTCTACCACAAAGACCACAGCAGTGGCGGACAACAGCGCCCCCAAGTGGTCAGTACCCATCTGCTCCCTGGGTACCCGACTCCCAACAATAGAGGTGTCCGAAAGCCGCAAGTGAGGGAGCAAGGGCCGAGCCTCTCACCACGGTCCGGATAGTGGGAAGAGACATTCATATGATGATCGACACTGGGGCGAGATACTCCACCCTCAACTTGCTGCCTCCAAACGCCTCTCTGACATCCCAGACTCTGTGCCTAGTCGGCTTCTCGGGATCACCGCTGGCCTCACCGGTGACTGCACCTCTTCAAATACAGTGGGGGGGAATGACATTCGAACACCCATTTGTTTTCCAGAAAGACTGTCCGCTGAACCTGTTGGGCCGAGACTTGCTCGTCAAGGCCAACGCCTCCATTCTTTGCAGCCCAGATGGACTGAAGGTCACGTTGCCGAATGGACAGTATTTCACCGCCTCAAACAATGGGGATGATTTCAACTCCCAATGCCTACTGACACAAAGTAGCAATCCTATGGTTTTCCACCAGGGAGCGAATATCTACTGGTTATCACTCAAATCAGTTGAAGATCCACCACTGAACTCTGCCATGCATCAGTATCGGCTTTGGTCTCCTTGGGTTTCCGCCCTGCGACCTTACCATCCGCCAATCGATCCTCCCCACTGCACGATGCTATACGACAGACTGGGGGATGAAATTTATCGCATGGCCTGGTTTGATGAAATGCAAGGCAATTTATTTAACGTTCCCTCCTCCTCAATTATTGTAGGACCTGAGGGTGTGGCAGCTGAAGTGGACCTGCCTGAGGACCTCGTTGACTGGTATCGTATGTCTGACACAGCCTCACCGCACATCTCGCTTGCGTTGAGTCCGGCTCATCAGGCTAAAGAATTGGGACCAATGGTAAAAAGGGCGGACAAGGTCCCCGATTGGCAATTGTCCGAAGTTCCAAACGTACTATTTTCGCCATCTACGCAAATGTACAAAATTTTGATTGCAACTACCGACACCACCGTAGCGGAGGAGAATTGGCTTACGAGATCGCACGGTTGTGAAAGAACCGACGCGGAGGGAACAGAGGATATGCTTTCCTCTCTTCCCCCAGTGGTGTGGTCGCAGGGTCCCACTGATGTTGGTAAGTGTGACATTCAGCCTGTGACATTTGATAATGATCTTTCTGCACCAATCTATCAACGTCAATACCCGCGTCCGCAGAAAGAAGTACACGGCATCACCCAAACAATCCGTGGTCTGTGGGAAGCAGGTGTCCTGGAGCACTCTACTTCACCCTGGAACACTCCTATACTGCCGGTTCTGAAGGAGGAGGGCAAGTATAGTATGGTCCATGATCTTCGTTTGATAAATAACTCTGAGCTCACTCCTACGGACCTGGTGCCAAATCCGTATATTGCACTAACCTCGATTTCGCCGCATCACACACATTTTTCTGTCGTCGATCTAGCCAATGCGTTTTTCTGCATACCACTAGCAGAATCACATAGGGATGTTTTCTCATTCACTCACCTTGGTGTCAAATTCAAATCACTTGCTTGCCCCAGGGATTCAATTTGTCTCTGGGGATTTTTAATCAAGTGCTTAAACGGCTACTGTCTTCTTTCCAACCTCCGGATGATGTTGTACTCATTCAGTACGTTGATGACCTTCTTCTCGCAGCACCTTCCGAGGGTTGCTGCTTGGAGGCCACGAGGTTGCTTCTCACGCATTTGGCCTGCTGCGGCCTCAAGGTCTCGCGGGAAAAATTACAATGTGCTCGCACTGCCGTTGCATTTTTGGGGAGATTGATCACGTCAGACGGTACTGCGATGTCAGCTTCTCATCAAGCGGCCATTCTCAATCACCCGAAGCCTGTAACGGTCAGAGAGATGCTCTCGTTTCTTGGGTTGACAGGTTATTCCAGGCAATTCGTCCCTGACTATGCCACGCTAACACTTTCCCTGCGGGCCATGATAAACGAAGTCGGCATGCGAAATCTGACCTCTCCACTTTCTTGGACGAGTCAGGCTGAGTCTGACTTTATCACCTTGAAGCAGCTTCTTGCGAAAGCAGCTTCTCTGGTGCGGCCTAACTATTCCAAACCGTTTTTCTTGGATGTTTCTGAAAACATCGGTTACAGCGGTCCTTTTTCAGAAAAGAGAGGGAGGGGGTGAACGACAAATTTTGACATACGTCAGCATGCAATTGGACCCAATCGAACAAAAATATTCAGCATGTGTCAGATATGCGGCAGCATTAGGCAAATGTTTGCAAAAAGTGGATCACATTGTGTTGAACAATCCCCTTACGGTCCTTACTTCTCACGCAGTGGCGGCATTTGTCTGTTCTAAAGATTTTACGATGTCAGCAAAACGAAGTGACAAATTGGACAGAATTTTACACAGACCCAATCTGACATACAAATCAGAAGGAATCAATGCGGCAGATGGAATGGTTGAAGGCGCACCCCATTGTTGTGCAGACCTTTCCCTGAATGAAGAAAAGCTCAGCGAAGGTTTGTATGCCGCACCAATATCGGAACCAGATTATAGCGTGTTCACAGATGGCTGTTGCTTTAGACATCCAACAGAAGGGCTGATCTCGGCCTATTTGGTAATAATCGATGATGGCCAACAAACAAGACAATTTAAGATACAAGAAACTGACAGAATAGAAGGGAAACAGTCGGCCCAGAGAGCCGAGCTGGTAGCAGTTATAAGGGCACTAGAGAGGGCGCAAGGATTAAGGGTTAACATCTACACGGATTCAGCATATGTAGTCGGGGCGATTTTTACAGAGATGCCCCTCTGGCGAAGGAATGGGTACAGAACAGCAGCCGGAACATCAGTTAAACATAGTATGGAAATCCAAAGACTCTGAGAGGCTCTGTTAAAACCAAAAGAAGTAGCCATTGTTAAATGCAGGGCACATACTGGAGGGACTTCCTATGTAGAAGTGGGAAATGACAGGGCAGATAAGGTAGCGAAAGAGACAGCGGGCTACAAAGTGAGCCAGTATGTATGATCTGGACATTAACCACCTTCTTGCAGATCAAGAGAGGGCATCCCACGAGGAGAAGAACTACTGGCTATCCACAAACAGGGTGGCCAGGGATGAGACTGGTTTGTATCGGCACAAAACGGACGGACGCCCAGTTCCGTCAGCAGATAAATTGAAGACTGTCAGAGTTTTCCGGGCCGCGCCGCGCCGCACACTTTTCAATCCGGCCGAGGGGCCTCTCCGCCGGCCACGCTTCGCCTCGTCGCCGGCCCTCTCCTCCGGTGCTCAAGATGACCTCTGCGGGCCGCGCTCCACGCTTCATTCATCCGACCGAGACGCATCTCCGGCGGCCACGCTTCGCCTCGTCGCCGGCCCTCTCCTCCGGTGCTCAAGATGACCTCCGCGGGCCGCGCCTCGCACTCTTCAATCCGACCAAGAGGCCTCCCTCCCGGTCGCACTCGGCCTCCTCGCTGCTAACTTCGTTTTTTATTGTATTTTTTTTTCTTCTGGGCCGCGCCACCCGAACCTCTTATCCCGCGAGGAGGCGTCCCTCGCGGTCACACTCCGCTTCGCCCCCGCCGCGGTGGAGATAACGAACATATATACACAACCCATGTATATATGTTCGTTTTTTATTTTTAGTTTTTATTTGAATTTAGTATACTTTCATAGAATTAATCACAAAGCTAGCAAATTCAGATAGCGAAATGTCAATGGCTGGCTATTTGTTGAAACCGTCCAGCACATCCATGGAGTACAAGAGAGCTCTTCTACTCAGGAATTTGGCAAACGTTGAACACCGTGTCTCAGTCAGTCCGATGCTCTTCAATACTTTGTCATTGCAAGAGGGCCATTTACCTCTCGCTCCAATAGGAAATCCATATACTTTGAAGCTCTTCGCGCACAACACGTGCACTATCGTCTTGCCGACTGTCTTGTATTTGGCAACCTTTTCCTCAGCCGCACTTTCAAGCGGGAAGTCCTCCGTTTCGTATCTAATCGTCACGTCAATGATTAGAACCCTTCCGCTTTTGACCGCCACTATATCCGGGATCTTCCACTTGCCCTCGCCGTCCAAGCATCTCCATTCTCTATATACCTCCCATTTCCATCGCACCATCTCTCTTTGGAGGTCCTCACAAATCTTGTTGTGTCTTTTTAACGAACTCGCATTGGCCCAGAATGTGAGACAGTGATTCGCGTTTCGCCAAACAACCCCTGCACCGTGATGACATGCCAGTCCTCATGTCGCATCGTCCTTCCTTTGTCGGTGCAAGGCCAGATCTCATCGCCAGTCCCATCAAGTACTGTCTTTGGGTGAATGCCACTTTTTGTGGGTCTCTTAGCCACGGATTGCTCGTTTTGTCGTTCCTGAACATCGCCACTCCTTTCCTATGCATGCCCTTGAGCTCCCATGCACGATTTTCCTCGTCTCTCCAATCGGGTATAGCAAGCTTTTTAGGCGCTGTCCCCGCTTGCTCATGTACTGCCGCTTCAGCAATAACCGGAGTGTCTTCGGCCTTGCCTCCTGCAGCTTTCCATAACGCCCACCATTTAGGCAGACCAACCATCTCTCTTGCAGTCAATTTGGTCCAGTCATCTTCACTCCAACACATTTTCCAAACGCATCTTAGCCGTATGCATGGCACCAGTTTCTCCAGTCTAACAACGCCCAATCCTCCATCGCGCGTCCCCTTCACGCCCCCGCCCCGCGCCTCTCCCCGCGGGCCGCCTTCGACGTCGCTGCCGCCGCTGCCTCCGCCGTCCTCCTCCGCCGTCCTCCTCCGCCCTCGGCGCATCTGGCCGCTCCAGACTCGGGGGGCTGGGGCGCGCCGGGGTGCGCCGCCGCCGCCGCCGACGGCATCGCGGGGTCGGGCCGCGGGGGCTGGGGGAGCTGCGGGTCGGGGCAGGCGAGTAGGCGACCGGCCAACGACCTGCACCGTACCCCCCGCCCGTCCCCTTCACGCCCCCGCCCCGCGCCTCTCCCCGCGGGCCGCCTTCGACATCGCCGCCGCCGCCGCCTCCGCCGCCGCCTCCGCCGTCCTCCTCCGGATCGCGAGTCGGCATCGTTTATGGTCGGAACTACGACGGTATCTGATCGTCTTTGAACCTCCGACTTTCGTTCTTGATTAATGAAAACATTCTTGGCAAATGCTTTCGCCCTGGCCCGTCTTGCGCCCGTCCAAGAATTTCACCTCTAGCGGCGCAATACGAATGCCCCCGGCCGTCCTTCTCAAACATGGCCCCAGTTCAGGTGGAAAAACCCACAAAATAGAACCGGGGTCCTATTCCATCATTCCTAGCTGCGGTATGCGGGCGGCGCGGGCCTGCTTTGAACACTCTATTTTCTTCAAAGTAAACGCTTCGGGCCCCGGGCGGGACACCCAGCCAAGGGCATCCCGGGGGCGTCCGAGAGGCAGGGGCTGGGACAGACGGTGGCTCGCCTCGCGGCGGACCGTCAGCTCGCGTCCCGAGATTCAAATACGAGCTTTTTAACTGCAGCAACTTTAAGATACGCTATTGGAGCTGGAATTACCGCGGCTGCTGGCACCAGACTTGCCCTCCAATGGTTCCTCGCCAAAGGGTTTAGAGTTTGCTCATTCCAATTACAGGGCCTTGAAAGAGTCCTGTATTGTTATTTTTCGTCACTACCTCCCCGCGTCGGGAGTGGGTAATTTGCGCGCCTGCTGCCTTCCTTGGATGTGGTAGCCGTTTCTCAGGCTCCCTCTCCGGAATCGAACCCTGATTCCCCGTTACCCGTGGTCACCATGGTAGGCGCAGAAAGTACCATCGAAAGTTGATAGGGCAGACATTCGAATGAGACGTCGCCGCCGCGGAGGGCCGGCGATCGGCTCGAGGTTATCTAGAGTCACCAAAGGGGCCGGGCTGGCCCGCCGCGGGGCGCCCGGCCCGCGGCCCCCGAGGGGGGGGGCCGGGACGCTGCCCACGGAGCCGGACCCGCGTGGGTTTTGGATCTGATAAATGCGCGCGTCCCCGTAGGTCGGCGCTCGTTTGCATGTATTAGCTCTAGAATTGCCACAGTTATCCAAGTAACGGCGGAGCGATCAAAGGAACCATAACTGATTTAAACTTAAAATTCACAGTGTGTAAATATGGGATTGAAATTTTATCTTGACATTTTATTTTCATCAGAGCAGTGAATAACACGAGATTTTTCGTTGTGGTACAAATCATAAAAAATGATTTTCTAAAAGCTTTCACAATTCATCCCTGGTATCAACACTTCATTTTCATGAAGTAGTTTGAAACAAAATATTTCTTTGTCATCATTTCTGGATGCCACAATTAAACATTTTTTGCATGGGTGATCATCATCCAATAAACCTGCTGTGGTCAGTATTTCTGATGATTGTCTTGTTCTCTTATTTTCCATCGCCACATAATGTTCTAAAATTGATGCACGGAATGTCTGGGGAAGGCCTTCATCAGTTCCACTGCCATCTGAAAAAAATAGCTTGTCTTGTGGGAGTGACAAAACTGTTTCGGGCGAACAATTTGAAAACACAATTTGTACAAGGCTGCATAAAGCCGGACGATCGCTTGGTTGTGCGTTGAAGTTTTGGACCCTGTGTTGTCAACCCGCGCCACTTTCGGCCTGCCTGGCTTGGTGGAGCTCCGGCGGGGACAAAGGCGAGTGTTGCAAGCGAAGAGGTGGAACCAACACGACCTGCCGGGACCAAAGCTGCTGCCCGCTCGGCTCCGCCAGAGATGCACGTCGCTTTGAGGGACAGGGGGCGCGGTGTGCAATCAAAGGAAAGAAAAACTTCCGAATCAAACCGCGCGAAGGTCCGGGACCGAACCGATGCCACCCGCTTGGCACTGCCGGAGTTGCGCGAGGCAGGTAGGGCCGAGAGTGGTGTGTGTGACAAGCGAAGCGGAGGAACAGCTCACGCCCACCCGTGAGAAATTTCGGACCGAGCCGTTTTTGCCCACGGCCGAGCCGAAGTTGCTCCGCTGCGGCGCTCAGGCTGTTCCGACGAGGATGTTGGGGCGGAGCGCTGGGAGCGCCGCGGGTGTTAAGCAAAGTGTTCGGCTTCGTGAGAGATGAAGAGAGGAACCACGCGCAGACACAAAAAGCACAGAAGGGTTTTATTGCCAGTAAGCGAGACAGGCCGAGGTGGTCACAACTGAAAGGTAGTCAAAATGATCAATTCATGAACAAAATCCTCTGGCCACCAAATTCTCTCCCCCTCCACCTGTACTCCACAGCAACCTGCAACTCCATAATGGAGCACTTCAATCACAAAATCTTTAACATCCATCACCACCTCCATCAAAACCTGCCTGCTCCCCCCCATCTGAACCTTCTCCTCCTTGTCATTCCTTCTCCAGTTTTGTTCCATCCACAACTGCTCAATTATCCAACCTCATACTCAAATCCAAGCCCACCACTTGCCAGCTCAATCCCCTCCCTTCATCCCTTGTTAAATCCTGCCTTCCTTCCCTGCTTCCTCTCATATCTGCTATTATGCACTCCTCACTCTCTTCTGGTATTGTTCCATCACTCTTCAAAACCGCTGCTATCACCCACACACTGAAAAAACATGGCTCTGACCCCAACAACTTCGTTAAGCTCCGCCCCATCTCCAACCTTCCATTTATCTCGAAAATCCTAGAAAAAACTGTTGCTGCTCAACTCCACTCCCACCTGTCCCTTCACTCTCTCTATGAACCCTTTCAGTCCGGTTTCCGCCCCCGCCACAGCACAGAGACTGCCCTAATCCGCATTGTAAATTATCTCCTCATAGCATCTCCGATCCGATCCTGGGCAGTCGGCCCCCGTCAGGGACTTGCCCCCCCCTCCCGGGTCCCACACCCGGCACGAATCCCGTTGGTGTCTCGCAAGGTTCCCCGCCAACATTTCCTTCCCACACCTCCCGCAAGCCACCCTTCTCCCTCCGCGACCCCCCTCCCCATTCGCCCTTCGTCCCCCCCCCACCCCCTCCCCTCCACATGCCACGCCCGCTCCCTCCCTTCTCCCTCCTCCCCTCTCCACCTCATTCTCTCTGTCCACTCTTTCACACCCTCTCACGTGTCTGGCATAGTTTGCTTTCGTCACCCACCTTTCACACCCTCCGCACTGTCTCCTTTCTCCCTTCTCCTCATACGCTCCTCCCGTGCAACTCCTTTCGTGACTTATTTTATTCCCTTTCGACCCAAACCTCCTCCCACACTTCCCACACTCAAACTCTACCTGTTCCTCGTTACTGCGGTGTATGCGTTTTTCGTGCATGGTTAGACCAGCTCTACTCCTGCACACTTTACCGCACCCCTCATACCTACATACCAACCCGTCATTCACTCTCCTAACATTCCTTTCCAGTCTTTCCTCGTTCCTTCCCACCTCATATCTGTGACCTTTCTGATTTTCCCATTTATACAGGTGATCCATTCGCTCGCTCACTCTCCGCTTCCATCCTTCCCTGTCACTCGTCAATCTTTCCACCTCTGTCCAGTCCATTCCTGCATTCCTCATCACTCTCTTCCAGTACAACACCGTCTTCCTTTTGCGCCCCATCTTCTTCCCTCTTCCTTCCAGTTCTTCCCACCATCCCATTACCATAGCTTTTGTTAGTCTTTCATTTCCCATACGCATCACATGTCCGATTCTCTGCAACACTTGCCTCTCGATTTTCCACTCAATGGATTTGACTCCCAGCATTTTCCTCACGTCATACATATTCACTCCTCTTTCTTGCATTTGCCTCAGTGGTTCTCCATTCCTATCACTCCACACATACCTATAGCACCTATCCATCCACTTCTGTAGTTTTCCCACATCCTTCTTCAACCACGTTCTTACCTGACAGTCATACAGCAAGCTGCTCTCTACACACGCCTCTACTACTCTCCCTTGCCACCTCTTTGATAGTCGTGTCCCTTTCAACCACCCTTTCACACTCCCCCATAGCTTTCCTGCCCTTTTGATCCTTTTTTCCACGTCTGCCTGAGTACCAGTCGAGCTTCCTAACACTCTAATCTCCTCCCCCTCTTGCGTTCCAAACTCCAGCACCTCCATCACACTTTTCACCCTCCTTACACTCTTGTGTATCTCTCCTTTCGTTCCCACTATAGTAGTGTCGTCTGCAAACAAGGTGCTCGATACACTCACTTCTTTTGTTTCCGAGCTCCCTCTCTCCCAGCCATGTTCACCTGCGAATGACCCTCCTGGTATCCACCTCCACACCACCATTTTCTCCTCCCTGTTATCTCGGTTCCTCGCCGCCAGTGCCTGCCTCATCACCGCCTGATGGTAGATGTTAAAGAGGATCGGTGATGTCTTGCACATGGCCAGTCGTCATCATTCATATCCTTCGCCCCTTCCTGAGTCACTCTCTTCTTACAATCTTCTACATCCTCCTGTATGCGTACCATCATTTGCGTTACATCCGCTGTGGACCTCCCTTTCCTAAAGCCCGCTTGGTTTTCGTCAAGGAGCCTCAGGTGTTCGGCCCACCAACTCAGTCGCTTCGCTAACATTCTTCCTAACACTCTGCTGCACATACTCAGCAGGCACACTCCTCTGTAATTATTTCTGTCATTCCTGTCCCCCTTCTTATGTAACGGTACCATCAGTCCCACTTTTACACTCCCATCCCACTGGTCCGCCCTCTGCTCAAACATCTTCCTCACTATCTTAATCACTCTTTCTATCACTTCCTCACACGCATTCCGTAAATATCCTATTCTCACCCCATCCTCTCCCGGTGCCGACTCTCGTATCTCCCTCAGCCTCCATGATTTCCTCCCTCTCAGGCACCTCATTCATGATCTTGTTTGCTTCGCTCGCTCTACTATCGTCCCTGAGATCTACGGCTCCTCGAACTGCCTCTTCGATCACTCTTAGTTTTTCCTCATACCTCTCCCTCGACACGCTGTCAAAATGCTCCCTGAACTCATTTGCTGTCACAGTCGTGCTCCGAGCGGCCAGTTGATCCCTCTTTCTTAACTTCCTCAAACATTTGTACATTTCGCCAAGCCTCCCTCTAGAACATGCTTCCTGACAGTCCTCAATCACTCCTTCCCACCAGTCTCTTTCCAGCCTCCTCAGCAACTTCTTCAATTCCTTTCGCGTTTCCTTCACTTCCGCTTTTAGTCTGGTGAGCTCTTCTTCCATCTCCCCCACTCCTCTCCCTCCTGCCCTCACTCTCAACCTTCTCCTCGCATTCAGTGTCTCCATTTTCTTATTCCTTCTGTCTACCCTCTCCCATATCCTCTTCTATCTCCTCCTCTCTCCCTACCGTCCAAGGGTTGGATATTTCTCTTCTCTCCCTTCCACATACCTCCACTGCTGTTTCCACCATTATTTTCGCCAGCTCCGTCCACCCGCTCTCCTTTACCAGTCCTTCCTTGTTCAACTCCTCCAGTTTCTCTCTTGTCCTCTCCTCATATTCTCTTTTCTTCTCCTCCACTTTCAACACCTCCCACTTCGCTTGCACCACTCTCCTCTGGATCCTCTCTTCTGTCCTCCATCTCTTCCACTTCCCATTCACCTTCATACACACCGGCCTATGGTCTGACAATTCATACTCGCTCATAGTCCACATCCTTTTCACCATGCGGTGTCTCTCATTCCCTTTCACCAGAAATCCATCCAACTCATACCATTTTCCACTCGCCATGTGTCGCCACGTCCCCCTCCTTCTAACCTCCTATAGCTGTTAACATATGCCAGATCGTGCTCCTGACACCATTCTATTAGGTCCCTTCCGGCTTCATTCATCCTCCCCAACCCATGCCTCCCACACACTCCTCCTATCTTCACATTCGTTCCCACACTTGCATTGAAGTCTCCTCCAATCACCAGTCTTTCACTCCCTCCCATCGCCACCTGACTCCCCATATCTCGTCGGCATCTCTCCATTTCTCGTTCATCCGTTCCCCAGCTCGGTTGGTAGACTGATACCAGCCTGAGCCCTCCCAGCACCACCGCCACCACTCTCTCTCCCAGCCACTTCTGTTGTCCTTCCTCTATCCACATCCTCAATGCCGTTCCCCTCAACATCACTCCGGCTTTCCTCCCATGAACAAGCACTACCTGTTCCTCCTCCTCACCCAACCACACCACTCCGGCTTCTTCTGCCTTTAGTTCCGTCATCAGCACCACTTCCCATTTTTCTTTGTTGACTCTTTCTGCTACTCTCCTCAACCTCTTTCTAAATGTTTCTCTCACACTCAATCGCCTCACATTCCATGTGACGATCACTCGTTCTCCATTCTTACCCCGAGCTTCAGTTCTGTTTCCCCCTTCCTGTCCCGCCCTTCCTTTCCTCCTGTCTCCCCTTCTTTCATTCCTCTCTCTTCTTTTATCGTTTCTAATCCTCGCTCCCCTCTTACTGCCAGGGCCTGGATGGGGGTGAATCCCCACCAGTCTGTCTTTCACCCATCCTCCCACATGTCTTTTGTCCATCCCGCCTTGCTTGCGCTTCCTTCTCACCATCCCCATCAACCGTTTTCCCACCTCGCCGCGCCACGTGCGGGTCCTGAAAGGGCCCTCGCCTGACTTTTGTTTAAGGAGGGTTGTGGGGCGGCTACTCCCACTTCCCTCCGTTCCGGCGGGGCGAGCATCGGGTGTCTCTCCTTCCGGTGAGGTCCCTTCTCCTTCCCCGTCAGCTGGTAGGTATTCAGCCGCAGCAGGGGCTCGAGACCCCCGGCGTTCCCCCTCGCGCCACGTGGAGGCATCCCACCAAGCGAGGCCTCATAGCATCTGATTCCGGTTTAGTCTCCATCCTCATCCTCTTAGACTTGAGCGCCGCCTTTGACACAATCTCCCACCCTATCCTCCTCAATAGACTCTTCTCCATTGGTCTCTCCCACACTCCCCTCAGTTGATTCCACTCCTACCTCACCGGCCGCACTCAGTTTGTCCAGCTCAAATCCTTCACCTCAAAGCCCTCCCCAGTCACCACAGGTGTACCACAGGGATCTGTCCTAGGTCCCCTTCGCTTCATCATATACCTCCTGCCTCTTGGCCATATCCTCCGCAAATTTAATATCCACTTTCACTGCTTTGCTGATGACACCCAGCTCTACCTCTCCTGCAAGCCAAACTCCATACTCCCACCCCACTCCCTCACCTTTTGTCTCTCTGAACTCAAAACATGGTTCACAACAAACTTTCTTAAATTAAATGCTAATAAAACTGAAGTCCTCCTTCTTGGCACCAAATCCACTTTATCCAAAGTAAAGAGTTTTTCCTTCAACATTGACAGCTCCCTAGTGTCCCCCTCCCCCCAGGTTAAGAGTCTGGGTGTCATCCTGGATAGCATGTTCACCTTCCACTCACATATCAACACCATCACCCGCACTGCTTATTTCCACCTCCGCAATATTACCAGACTTCACCCTTCCCTCACCCCCGCACCACTGCTATTCTTGTCCACAGTCTTGTCACATCCCGCCTTGATTACTGCAACGCTCTCCTCTTTGGCCTACCTCAAAAGTCCTTCCATAAAATCCAGCTGGTTCAAAACGCCTCTGCTCGCATCATCACAAAAACATCTTCCCAGCAGCACATCACCCCGTTCTCCAACAGCTCCACTGGCTCCCTGTTCAATATCGCATCAATTACAAACTGCTTCTATATATATAAATGGCCATCCACAACCTGGCCCCTCCTTACCTGACCGACCTTCTCCAGGTGCATATCCCCTCTCGCTCCCTCAGATCCTCGTCCTCCCTCCGTCTGTCAGTGCCCCCTGCCCGCCTGAGCACCATGGGAGCCAGAGCCTTCAGTCACGCTGCTCCAAAGCTTTGGAACAACCTACCTCCGGACCTCCAAAACTGCACACCTCTTTCCACTTTCAACTCCCCTCTAAAAACACACCTGTTCAGGATTGCCTACAACACATACCTCTTCCATTTCCTATGTTTTTATGATTTTATGTCCTGTTTTTATATAATATCTCGCTTACTAATTTTTACATTGTATTTTCTTATTGTCTGTACAGTGTCCTTGGGTGGCATGAAAGGCGCTTTTAAATCAAATGCATCATTATTATTATTAATTCGAGGAGTGCAGGAATGATGGAGCGGTACAGCGTGGTCGACACGGCAGGAAGGACCTCTGACGAAGTGACACTGGGTGGCTGCTCAGGCTGGCTTTTATGCTGCAAGTGGCAGATGAGATAAAGACTCGCAGGTGTGTCGGGGAGGCAGGTGCACTGATTTAGAGAAGCGCCCATCCCACACTGAAAAAGGTAATAACTTTTTGGGAGCGGAAAATTCCCCCACAGGAGAACAGAGACAAAGTGGTTTGATTTCGTGGAGTTCGTGGCGCAATGCATAAGGCGTCTGACTACAAATCAGGTCATGCTCGAGCAAGATTAAGAAAATCTTTTAAAAAAACGCTCACATGAGGCGGATTTTGAGCCTTGCCTATGCAGTGATATTAATAATAATATTAATAACCATGAAAAAGTGTGGCGCCTAAATGAGCATTAATTTGATCACACAACTCATTCCTATGAAGATACGTTCAAACTCAGAAAACTTGCTCAGCTCGGCCTGAAAATGCATTTAAAGAAATAAAAACTCAAATTGAGTGTCACGCCGAAACCAAAGGACTTATGCACACACTGCAACATGAATTTAGTCCAGGATGACCTCCTGAAGCCTAAATGAGCATTAATTTGATCACACAACTCATTCCTATGAAGATACATTCAAACTCAGAAAACGTGCTCAGCTCGGCCTGAAATTGCATTTAAAGCAATAAACCTCAAATTGAGTGTCATGCCTAAAAAAGGACATATGCACACACTTCAACATGTATTTAGTTCAGGATGACCTCCAGAAGTCTAAATGGGCACTAATTTGACCACACAACTCATTCCTATGAAGATACATTCAAACTCAGAAAACGTGCTCAGCTCGGGCTGAAAATGCATTTAAAGCAATAAAAACTCAAATTAAGTGTCACGCCTAAACCAAAGGACTTATGTACACCCTTCAACATGTATTATGTTCAGGATGACCCCCTGAAGCCTAAATGAGCATTATTTTTAACTACACAACTCATTCCTATGAAGATACATTCAAAGTCAGAAAACGAGCTCAGCTCAGCCTGAAAATGCATTTAAAGCAATAAAAACTCAAATTGAGTGTCACGCCTAAACCAAAGGACTTATGCACACACTTCAACATGTATTTAGTTCAGGATGTCCTCCTGAAGCCTAAATGGGCATTAATTTGACCACACAACTCATTCCTATGAAGATACATTCAAAATCAGAAAACGTCCTCAGCTCGGCCTGAAAATGCATTTAAAGCAATAAAAACTAAAATTGAGTGTCACGACTAAACCAAAGGATTTATGCACACACTTCAACATGTATTTCGTTCAGGATGTCCTCCTGAAGCCTAAATGAGCATTAATTTGATCACACAACTCATTCCTATGAAGATACGTTCAAACTCAGAAAACTTGCTCAGCTCGGCCTGAAAATGCATTTAGAGAAATAAAAACTCAAATTGAGTGTCACGCCGAAACCAAAGGACTTATGCACACACTGCAACATGAATTTAGTCCAGGATGACCTCCTGAAGCCTAAATGAGCATTAATTTGATCACACAACTCATTCCTATGAAGATACATTCAAACTCAGAAAACGTGCTCAGCTCGGCCTGAAATTGCATTTAAAGCAATAAACCTCAAATTGAGTGTCATGCCTAAAAAAGGACATATGCACACACTTCAACATGTATTTAGTTCAGGATGACCTCCAGAAGTCTAAATGGGCACTAATTTGACCACACAACTCATTCCTATGAAGATACATTCAAACTCAGAAAACGTGCTCAGCTCGGGCTGAAAATGCATTTAAAGCAATAAAAACTCAAATTGAGTGTCACGCCTAAACCAAAGGACTTATGCACACACTTCAACATGTATTTAGTTCAGGATGTTCTCCTGAAGCCTAAATGGGCATTAATTTGACCACACAACTCATTCCTATGAAGATACATTCAAAATCAGAAAACGCCCTCAGCTCGGCCTGAAAATGCATTTAAAGCAATAAAAACTCAAATTGAGTGTCACGACTAAACCAAAGGATTTATGCACACACTTCAACATGTATTTCGTTCAGGATGTCCTCCTGAAGCCTAAATGAGCATTAATTTGATCACATAACTCATTCCTATGAAGATACATTCAAACTCAGAAAACGTGCTCAGCTCATGCTGAAAATGCATTTAAAGCAATAAAAACTCAAATTGAGTGTCACGCCTAAGCCAAAGGACTTATAAGATAAGATATCCTTTATTTGTCCCACACTGGGGAAATTTACAGCCTCCAGCAGCAAGAATGTAGGTAGAAAGAAAAAAGAAGAAAAAACAAAAACAGGGATATGCGCTGCTGGAGAGGCAGCCACTCAGGGGGTTATGCACACACTTCAACATGTATTTAGTTCAGGATGACCTGAAGCCTAAACAAGCATTAATTTGATCACACAACTTATTCCTATGTAGATACATTCAAACTCAAAAAAACGTGCTCAGCTCGGCCTGAAAATGCATTTAAAGCAATAAAAACTCAAATTTAGTGTCACGCCTAAACCAAAGGATTTATGCACCCACTTCAACTTGTATTTAGTTCAGGTTGACCTCCTGAAGCCAAAAACCATTAATGTGATCACACAACTCTTTCCTATGAAGATACATACAAACTCAGAAAACGTGCTCAGCTCGACCTGAAAATACATTTAAAGCAATAAAAACTCAAATTGAGTGTCGCCTCAAAAAGGACTTATATACACACTTCCACATGTATTTTGTTCAGGATGACCCCCTGAAGCCTAAATGAGCATTCATTTGACTACACAACTCATTCCTATGAAGATACAATCAAACTCAGAAAACGTGCTCAGCTCAGCCTGAAAAAGCAATTAAAGCAATAAAAACTCAAATTGAGTGTCATGCCTAACCAAAGGATTATGCACACATTTTAACTTGTATTTGGTTCAGGATGACCTCCTGAAGCCTAAATCACCATTATTTTGATCGCACAACTCATTCCTCCATCCATCCATCCATCTTCTACCGCTTATCCGGGGCCGGGTCGCGGGGGCAACAGCTTTAGCAGGGAAGCCCAGACTTCCCTCTCCCTAGCTACTTCTTCCAGCTCTCCCTGGGGGATCCCGAGGCGTTCCCAGGCCAGCTGGGTGACATAGTCACTCCAGCGTGTCCTGGGTCTTCCTCGGGGTCTCCTCCCGGTGGGACATGCCCGGAACACCTCACCAGGGAGGCGTTCAGGAGGCATCCGAATCAGATGCCCAAGCCACCTCATCTGGCTCTTCTCGATGTGGAGGAGAAGCGGCTCGACTCTGAGCCGCTCCCGGATGACCGAGCTTTCTCACCTTATCTCTAAGGGAGAGCCCGGACACCCTGCGGAGAAAACTCATTTCGGCCGCTTGTATCCAGGATCTCGTTCTTTCGGTCACGACCCATAGCTCGTGACCATAGATGAGGGTTGGAACGTAGATCGACCGGTAAATTGAGAGCTTCGCCCTTTGGCTCAGCTCCTTCTTCACCACGACAGACCGATACAGCGTCCGCATCACAGCAGACGCTGCACCGATCCGCTTGTCGATCTCTCGCTCCCTCCTGCCCTCACTCGTGAACAAGACCCCAAGATACTTAAACTCCTCCACTTGGGGCAAGATCTCTCCCCCGACCCGGAGGGGGCACTCCACCCTTTTCCGACTGAGGACCATGGTTTCAGATTTGGAGGTGCTGATTTTCATCCCAACCACTTCACACTCGGCTGCGAAACGCTCCAGTGAGAGTTGGAGAGCCCTGTTTGAAGGAGCCAACAGCACCACATCATCTGCAAAAAGCAGGGATGCAATACTAAGGCCACCAAAACGGACGCCCTCAATGCTTCGGCTGCGCCTAGAAATTCTGTCCATAAAGATTATGAACAGAATCGGCGACAAAGGGCAGCCTTGGCGGAGTCCTACCCTCACTGGAAACGATTCCGACTTACTGCCGGCAATGCGAACCAAACTCTGACATCGGTGGTATAGTGACCGAATAGCCCGTATCAGGGGGTTCGGTACCCCATACCCACGAAGCACCCCCCACAGAACTCCCCGAGGGACACGGTCAAACGCCTTCTCCAAGTCCACAAAACGCATGTAGACTGGTTGGGCGAATTCTCACATACCCTCGAGGACCCTGCTAAGGGTGTAGAGCTGGTCCACTGTTCCACGGCCGGGACGAAAACCACACTGCTCCTCCTCAATCTGAGGCTCGACTTCCTGACGGACCCTCCTCTCCAGCACCCCTGAATAGACCTTACCAGGGAGGCTGAGGAGTGTGATCCCTCTGTAGTTGGAACACACCCTCCGGTCCCGCTTTTTAAAAAGAGGGACTACCACCCCGGTCTGCCAATCCAGAAGCACTCTCCCCGTTGACCACGCGATGTTGCAGAGGCGTGTCAACCAGGACAGCCCCACAACATCCAGAGCCTTGAGGAACTCCGGCCGGATCTCATCCACCCCTGGGGCCTTGCCACCGAGGAGCTTTTTAACCACATCGGTGACTTCAACCACAGAGATAGGAGAGCCCACCTCAGGGTCCTCAGACTCTGCTTCCTCCAAGGAAGACGTGTTGGTGGAGTTGAGGAGGTCTTCGAAGTACTCTGCCCACGGGTTCACAACGTCCCGAGTCGAAGTCAGCAGCGCCCCATCCCCACTGTACACAGTGTTAGTGGTGCACTGCTTCCCCCTCCTGAGACGTCGGATGGTGGACCAGAATTTCCTCGAAGCCGTCCGGAAGTCGGCTTCCATGGCCTCACCGAACTCTTCCCACGCTTGGGTTTTTGCCTCGGCGACCACCGAAGCTGCGTTCTGCTTGGCCAGTCGATACCCGTCAGCTGCCTCTGGGGTCCCACAGGCCATAAAGGCTCGATAGGACTCCTTCTTCAGCTTGACGGCATCCCTTGCTGCTGGTGTCCACCAGCGAGTACGAGGGTTGCCGCCACGACAGGCACCAACCACCTTACGGCCACAACTCAGATTGGCCGCCTCAACAATAGAGGCACGGAACATGGTCCACTCGGACTCAATGTCCCCCGTCTCCCCCGGAACATGGGAAAAGCTCTGTCGGAGGTGGGAGTTGAAACTCCTTCTGACAGGGGATTCCGCCAGACGCTCGCAACAAACCCTCACAATACGTTTGGGTCTGCCAGGACGGACCGGCATCTTCACCCACCATCGGAGCCTACTCACCACCAGGTGGTGATCAGTTGACAACAAAACACCACTCGAGTTCTGATCGGGGGGGCCGTTCCTCCCAATCACGCCCCTCCAGGTCTCACTGTCATTGCCCACGTGAGCATTGAAGTCCCCCAGTAGAACAAGGGAGTCCCCAGCAGGAGTACTCTCCAGCACACCCTCCAAGGACTCCAAAAGAGGGTGGGTATGCTGAGCTGCTGTTTGGTGCATATGCACAAACAACAGTCAGGACCCGTCCCCCCACCCGAAGGCGGAGAGAAGCAACCCTCTCGTCTACCGGTGTGAACCCCAATGTACAGGCACTGAGCCGGGGGGCAATGAGCATGCCCACACCTGCTCTGCGCCTCTCACCATGAGCAACTCCAGACTGGAAGAGAGTCCAACCCCTCTCGAGAGAACTAGTACCAGAACCCAGGCTGCGTGTGGAGGCAAGTCCGACTATATCCAGTCGGAACTTCTCTGCCTCACACACCAGCTCGGGCTCCTTCCCTGCCAGAGAGGTGACATTCCATGTCCCAAGAGCTAGCTTCTGCAGCCGAGGATCGGACCGCCAGGGTCCCCGCCTTTGGCTGCCGCCCAGCTCGCATTGCACCCGACCCCTTTGACCACTCCCACGGGTGGTGAGACCATGAGAAACAACTCATTCCTATGAAGATATATTCAAAATCAGAAAACGTGCTCAGCTCAGCCTGAAAATGCAATCAAAGCAATAAAAACTCGAATTGAGTGTCACACCTAAACCAAAGGACTCATGCACACACTTCAACATGTATTTTGTTCAGGATGACCTCCTGAAGCCTAAATCACCATTATTTTGATCACACAACTCGTTCCTATTAAGATACATTCAAAGTCAGAAAACCTGCTCAGCTCGGCCTAAAAAATGCATTTAAAGCAATAAAAACTCAAATTGAGTGTCACGTCTAAACCAAAGGACTTATGCACACACTTCAACATGTATTTTGTTCAGGATGACCCCCTGAAGCCTAAATCACCACTATTTTGATCAAACAACTCATTCCTATGAAGATATATTCAAACTCAGAAAACGTGCTCAGCTTTTGAGGGTCACGCCTAAACCAAAGGACTTGTGCAAAAAATTCAACGTGTTTTGTTCAGCATGACCTCCTGAAGCCTAAATGAGTATTATTTTGATCACACACTCATTCCCATGAAGATATATTCAAACTCGGAAAACGTGCTCAGCTCGGCCTGAAAATGAATTTAAAGCAATAAAAACTCAAATTGAGTGTCACGCCTAAACCAAAGGACCTATGCACACACTTCAACATGTATTTAGTTCAGGATGACATCCTGAAGACTAAATCACCATTATTTTTACACACAACTCATTCCTATAAAGATACATTCAAAGTCAGAAAACGCGCTCAGCTCGGGCTGAAATCGCATTTAAAGCAATAAAAACTCAAATTGAGTGTCACGCCTAAACCAAAGGACCTATGCACACACTTCAACATGTATTTAGTTCAGGATGACATCCTGAAGACTAAATCACCATTATTTTTACACACAACTCATTCCTATAAAGATACATTCAAAGTCAGAAAACGTGCTCAGCTCGGGCTGAAATCGCATTTAAAGCAATAAAAACTAAAATTGAGTGTGACGCCTAAACCAAAGGACTTATGCACACACTTCAACATGTATTTAGTTCAGGATGACCTCCTGAAGCCTAAATCACCATTATTTTGATCACACAACTCATTCCTATGAAGATACATTCAAAGCTCAGCTCGGCCTGAAAATGCATTTAAAGCAATAAAAACTCAAATTGAGTGTCACGCCTAAACCAAAGAACTTGTGCACACACTTCAACATGTATTTAGTTCAGGATGACCTCCAGACGTCTAAATGGGCACTAATTTGACCACACAACTCATTCCTATGAAGATACATTCAAACTCAGAAAACGTGCTCAGCTCGGCCTGAAAATGCATTTAAAGCAATAAAACTCAAATTGAGTGTCACGCCTAAACCAACGGACTTATGCACACATTTCAACATGTATTTAGTTCAGGTTGACCTGAAGCCTAAATGAGCATTAATTTGACCACACAAGTCATTCCTATGAAGATACATTCACACTCAGAAAACGTGCTCAGCTCGGCCTGAAAATGCATTTAAAGCAATAAAACTCTAATTGAGTGTCACGCCTAAACCAAAGGACGTATGCACACATTTCAACATGTATTTAGTTCAGGTTGACCTCCTGAAGCCTAAATGAGCATTAATTTGACCACACAACTCATTCCTATGAAGATACATTCAAACTCAGAAAACGTGCTCAGCTCGGCCTGAAAATGCATTTCAAGCATTAAAAACTGAAACTGAGTGTCACACCCAAACAAAACACACATTTCAACGGCCACTTCAACCTGAGTAAAACAGACATAGAGTTTAGAAAATCGGATTAAGGGTTCGGGAGAACCTGAGCTTTTGGGGGGGCGAGGTTCGTGTGTGGGGAATGCTTTAGTAATAATAATAATAATAATAATACATTTTATTTATAAGTGCCTTTCAAGACACCTAAGGACACTTTACAATAACAAAAAACACAAAACAACACGGGTTGAGCAGCGGCATTCAAAATGCGACAGCGTTCACTCAACCTGGAAGTCAGAAAGAAACCATAAGTGAGGGAGAGGGGAGAAAAAAAACACACTCGAACTACCCTAATTTTGAGGATAATTTGAGTTAGGCAAAAAACTCCTGCACAAGCATATGACAGTTACAATAGGTCACAAGACATAAACACCATTCTCCTCTTCCTCCAAGGATCTAGGGTGTACCCAGCAGCAAAAGTCCCCAAGGGGCAAGTAGGCTCCCCACTGCCTGCTTTTCTCGTCTAGAAAATTTTGTCGATGGCATCGAGAGACCAGCCAACCAATTACATGTTTGGTTTTAGGACGAAAATACGACAAGAATACGAAAAGTCTGACAAAGACAGCACATGGACTGAGTGGCGAGCGGGTAATGGTGGGGGTGGGGGGACAGGAGCAGAAAGCAAAAGTGTCCGCCTTCGTCGATAGCCAAGCAAAAAAAAAAACTATACACTGTATATATATATAGTGTTATATTGCCTGTCAATATTCTGGTCAAAGAATGCCTTCAAACTGAAGTAAAACAGGATTCTTAAGCATCCATCCATGAATTTTCCAAACCGGCTTATCTTCACTAGGGTAGCGGGGGGTGCTTGGAGCCAATCCCAGCTGTTTTTGGGCAGTAGACAGGGGACACCCTGAACCAGTTGCCAGCCAATTGCAAGGCGCACAGAGACAAATAACCATCCGCGCTCACACTCACACCTAGAAACAATTTAGAGTGTTCAATCAGCCTGCCATGCATGTTTTTGGAATGTGGGAGGAACCCGGACTACCCGGAGAAAGCCCACGCAGGCACAGGGAGAACGTGCAAACTCCACACAGGAAGGCCGGAGCCGGGATTGAGCACACGACCTCTAATCACTCGACCACCGGGCCAACCCTGCTGTGAAATTAAGCCAATTTTGATCTCGGAATCCTTACAGTTTTATCTTAAAAGGTAAACAGTACTGTAATGCTTACCATGTTTGCAGTCTTGATCTGCTTCATCATATTTTTTCTGTTGGAAAAGAAAGAAGAAATTTGAACAACAGCATCAAAAAGAAGAAATTGAAAAACAGTGACAACAAATATACTTTCGACATCCCGGGGTCAAACCTTCACAGAGGTTCAGGGAATCACTATCGAGACGTGGAGTAGCTATCATAATAAATCTTAAGTCATTTCCATAATTGCATAGCATATAATTTTACTGCTCTGAGAAGAGAACATTGAGGGACAAATGTTTATTACTCTCATTTAACCTTTTCTTGTTGCTTAAGATCTTAACAGTGATCTAAATATATTATCTTCATTTGTCTTTTTGAATCCGATCCATCCATTTTCAACAGCGCTTGTCCACAGGTTTAGGGTAGAGATGAGGTCAATCCCAGCTGAATTTAGAGGCGTCATACACCAAGGACATAAACAAATCACACTGGTCGGTGACGGTCTTGCCCAGTCCAAGACAAAATGATATTTATCTGGTCGTCTGACAGTGCAACAAAAAAGGCATGCAGTTTGACCTTAGCAGACCAGTGATCTTAAATTCCGAGCCGCTGCCTCAGCCCAGCAATGTATTAGCAATTTTGGCCACACTAGAATAACTTGTAATTGCATAACACAAAATAACTGCAAAGCACTGGTTTGGAGAAGACCATGTCATGTTAGACCCATGAAAGCTGGTTGTGGGTCCCACAGCACAAGAATACAGCGGCTGACTGACCAAATAACCGTGCGGCACAGCGGGCGACTGATGTAATTATTAAACGACAAAACAAATTTATAATGAAATTAGTTGTCAACACTCAATTATCAATTATTATCCATTTGTTGTTGCAACGCTAATAAACGTGTTGGTTTTGACATAACTCCACCAAAGTATATTCCATAAGTGTGTGTTTGGCGTGCTGGACGTCGTTTCGAGAAGCGTTTTCTGTGAAGTGTTCTGCAATATATCTCCTACCCTACAATTCCCTTTCTTCAGCTTGAAGATATCACCTATGTTGCTCGGGGCTTCGTGATGAAATCTGAGACTCACAGGAGCCCGAATCGATTCGTGTTGTGCCCTGAACGTTCAGTAAAACATCTTGCAAGAACTTCTCCATTTCCAGCCTCTGACTTTTGCACATCAACTCAGCCCGAATCAAACGAACACGCGGAGGACCTGGGGAAGTGGAGAACAGTCAAGGGATCCCGCCGTGTCGACAACAACACGCTTCCCCCTGTTTGATCATGCTCCAACAATTGGTGACCCCGACGTGATTCGAGCTGATTGTCGGTCAACAGGCAGAATTTCGGCGCGCCATAATTGATAAGGTAAGAGGACATTTATCCTCTCGATTGATTTTCTGCCCTGTTGACTGATATGGTGTGATGCTTCACGTTTGATTTGAGACCAAATTAGTTTGGGGCTGGTAATTGAGAAAACCTGTTTAAACGTATTACTAGGTGTATTTCGTTCTAATTCTGAGTTCTAGAAATAATAATTCCTCATTTTACGGTTTAAACCCATTTAAACGTATTACTGGGTGTACTCCGCTCGAATTATCGAGTTATAGGAGTAATAATTCTTCGTTTTGCGGCTTAAACCAAAGGCCTAAAATAACCGGTAAAGAAGAGAAGTACAAGAGAATAAGAGAATAAGAGAAATACAAGTGAAGTACAAGAGAATAAGGAAAAAGGGAAAGGAAAAACTCATCTTCAGGGAGGTTGTCTCGTTCTGTTAAGAATCCTAGAGACTAGAATTCCTCGAGGAAGACGAGTTGATTTTAAGACTGATCTTATTTTAGGCGGGGTTGTTTCGTTCTGTCAAGAATCTTGGAAACAGGAATTCCTCAAATTTAATAAGATCATAAAGAGAATACAGGAGAATTCACTTGTACAGAGATTTGCGAATAAAGAGGTTCGCGAATAAAGAGGTTCGTGAGTCAGAAGTTTGTGGACAACGAAGTTCACGGATATTAAATACTGCAGTTCGCGAATAAAAGGGGTTCCCGGGAAAAAGAATAAAGGGAGTCACACATTTCAATTTACAGCAAAAGGAAGGGCGAGATTGATATGGAAAGAATTGACCTCCATTTGTGTGACGTTAATTAAATAAATAAGGCCGCTAATAAAATAAAAAGAGGAGGGGAGAAGAGGAGTTTGTAATCTGTGCGTCGTGTCTTTGTTTGTAATCTGTGTGTCGTGTCTTTATTTGTAATCTGTGTGTCGTGTCCTTGTTTGTAATTTGTTTTGTGTTGTTAAAGTATAAAGATGGATGGGGAATTCGATAGGGAGTTGGAGTGGTTCGATACCCGTGTTATTCCAAACCATGGCCGTAGTGTGCTGCTGAGTGATCAAGTGAGAAGTGCATGTAGTGTGTGTGTGGGCGCTTTGCCAGAGAAAAGTAGGGAAGAAAAAAGGGATGAACTGAGAGAGTGGGTGAGAGAATGTTGTGACAAGGGCTGGTTCCCGCCGATGTCTTCGGCTGCGTGCTTGGTGACTCTGATGAAAGAAGTAGAAAAAGCATGTTTGAATAAAAAGGAAAAATTGGAGGAAGATGTGAAAAGAACAAACAAGTTGTCTCCGAGAGGCAGGAAGGTGAGAGGAAGTCTAAAGAAAGTTGAAAAATGGACAAAAAATGCCAGACTGTTGGCAATGGGCTATGCTGTAAAACAGTCAAGAAAAGAATCTCAGACAGAAAGTGTGGGAGTCAAGCAGCTGCCCTCTGCGCCGCCATCCTATTGTGAGTCTGCCGTGCGGCGACAAAGTGTGCCTATTAACCCTTTCACCGACTCACCTTATGCAAACGTAAAACAAATGCTTAAAGATACATCTGTACCAGTTTGTCCTATCTTGTCAGTTTATGGAGGCAGCCTACAAGTGGACTGGGATGGAGTTGGCGCTGCGGGTCGACCACCTTCTGATCCGACCAGACAGACAGCTGCGGACTCGCTGGCTGCAGGAGTCACTGCTTCAATCGACATGATACAAAAAGAATTTGACGAACTAATGAAATACAGGCGTGAGCCGCGACAATTGCTAGACAGAGCTATAAAATTTAAAAGTTAGTTGACAAGACATCGGGAAGTGCCGAGGAATGTTAGTGACGAGCTACTCGCACTCTTGAAAGACGCAGAGGAGAAAGCACACAGACAGGAAGAGGAAGAGATGAGACGCAGCCGTGAGGCTCGAGATGAGAGAGACAGAAGGAGATAGAGGAGGGGGAACGACGACAGGATATGGCGACTGTGAATACACACCTATACATGTCCCAGCTGCAGAAGGAGATGACTGACATGAAAAGCGAGTTACAGAGCCTTAAAGATACACATCCAGACTCACCACTGAGTACATCGCGACACTGAAATCGACACCTCATTACATGCAGATGCTTCACAGAGCCCGCGAGGCATGTACACTCGTTCTATGGGAGGGATTGCTTTCCAAGCTCCCATGATATCCAAGGTGGACCCTGTGTCGGGATGTCAAGCAATGTATTATAAACCATTCACCCCCTCTGACCTCAGTCTGATGTTGCAGAAACTTCCTCCCATGCAGAATGGTGGAGAGAGCTGGCTGAAAGCCGTCCAGCGCGCCACGACAGGTCAAATTCTCACAGCAGGTGACGTAAGAGCATTGATGACGCAATCGTGCCCGCTGTCTCAGTTAGAGACTCTTTTTAAACAATCGGGACTTACAGACATTATGGACAACATCGCACTTACTAGCACACAGTTTATGAAAATACTGACAGCATTAGATGCTTTGTTCCCCATACCCGAGGTCGTTATCTCTGACTTGATGTTTGCTCCAAAGTCGGATGAGGATGCGGCAGTATTTATTGATCGCGCTCAAGTCGATTTTGCGCTAAAAACAGGTCATCAACCCACTGATTCCTCTCTTTATTCCCAAGTATTTCGGGCGGCTGTGCTAAAAGGGGTTCCCAAATCCGTAGTCCAGTCCATGGAATCAAACCCTGATCTCCCTGGCGCTGACCACGCTCGCTGGCTGTCTCACCTGAAGCACCATCTACGGAGACATAGTAAAGATAACGAAACAAAAAATGAAAAGCGAAAGAACGTTGAATCCCAATTGACTATTATGCAGCTCCAAAGCTTGCAGAAAAAGGAGGAGCCCGTGACTCCACCGGCTGCTAACACCTCATCACCTTCTGTCTTTTCTGAGTGCATGATGTATCAGTCGGGGCCATTCAAGGGCCGGAGAGCGCCCCCTGGTGACCAAGGAAAATGTTTTAACTGTGGCAAAATGGGCCACTGGGCACGTGACTGCCGAGCCAGACCACAAGGACAAAGATGGGGTGGGGGCAGAGGCAGAGGACAACAAAGGAGCTACGACAGCGGAGGCTACGCACAGTCACGTGGCAGGGGAGACTACAACCAACAATCCTATAACGAGCCACCACAACAGACTGTCATGCCACCTCTGCAACCTGGCCTTCCTCAACCACCAAACCAACAATACCTGCCACCGACTGCCGGTCAATATTCGCAATGATGGGGCCCTGGATCCACTAGCCGCGGTCTGCAGGAACCGATGATCAACTTGACGGTAGGAGGAACTTCTCTACCTTTCATGGTCGACACTGGAGCGCGTCATTCCACCGTCATGACCTGACAGACGAACAACAAAAATGGTACATGATGGCAGATCCGTCCGACCCGTATATGCCACCCTGCCATCCACATGTCTCGCTGATGGTTTCTCCACGACACACAGCCAAGGATCTTGGTCCATTCGTGAGGGAGTGTACAACGGCGACTGATTGGTATGAAACAATACACGAAAACCTGTTGTATTCCAAATCTCTCGATGCCTACTGGATCCAATCTGATGCATTTTATCCCTTTTCAGTTCTTGAACATAATCTTTTGGACAGGCATCATGGCAGAGAAATGACCGATAGTGATCTCGCTGCATCCATGCTCGAACAACTTCCACAGCACTTGTGGGCCACCGACTCAACAGACGTGGGACGATGCGACGTCACTCCAGTCATTTTTCAAATAAAACCCGAGCCGATTTATATTCCACAGTATCCAACTAAAGAATCGGGGCGTCTCGGTATAACAGACACAATTGATGGGTTGCTGAAAGCGGGTGTTCTATGCAAAATTCCGCGTTCGCGATATAACACTCCCATCCTACCCGTAGAGAAAAAGAATACCGGAAAATACCGCATGATTCACGATCTACGCGCCATCAATGCTGCTGTCTTGACACCTACCTTGCCTGTTCCCAACCCGCATTCTACCTTATCTCAACTTGCACCATCCCACACTCATTTCACTTGTATAGACTTGGCGAATGCTTTCTTTTGCATCCCGCTTGATGACTCCATGATGGAGTATTTCGCATTCACATGGAATGGTGAGTGCTATTCGTACAACCGACTGCCACAAGGCTTTGTTCTCTCTCCAGGCCTGTTCAATGCCTATTTGAAGCAACTTTTGGCGCCACTAATTCTCTCAGCCGGAGTACTATTGATCCAATATGTTGATGACATTCTGCTGGCTGCTCCTTCTGAAACTGTGTGTGTTGAAGCCACACAATCTCTGCTTGCTCACTTGGCAACGATTGGCTTGAAATCTATGTCCCACTGAGCAAGAAAGACGCCTTCTCATTAAGGCCACTCCTATCCTGTCTGGAAGAAATCAAAACCTGGATGGCACAAAATTTCTTGAGATTCAATGAAAAGAAGACAGAGGTGATATTGTTTGGTCCCAGTGGCCCTTGTACATTCCATCCTGTAGACTTGGGCCCCCTGTCTCCTTATCTTAAGTCAACAGTCTCAAACTTGGGCCTTAAACTGGACAGTGATTTCAAACTCGATCGGCAAATTGGTGCCGTTGTTAAATCCAGCTTCTTTCACCTTAGACAGCTGGCCAAAATAAAACCTCTCCTCTCACATGAACACTTTGAGATGGTAATTCATGCCTTTGTCACATCCCGGCTCGATTACTGCAATGCCCTTTACTTTGGAGTCAGCCAGTCCTCCATTAAGCGCCTTCAGCTGGTCCAGAATGCCGCCGCTCGCCTCTTGACTGGTACTCGTAAGAGGGAGCACATAACTCCTACTCTGGCATCCCTTCACTGGCTCCCCATTCATTTTAGAGTTATTTTCAAGATCCTCTTATTTGTTTTCAAATCTCTGAATAATCTCGCGCCACCTTACCTCTCTGAGCTCATCCGCCCCTACACACCTGCCCGGCGCCTCAGGTCTGTGGACCAGACTTTATTAGAAGTACCAAGAACTAAACTGAGGCTCAGAGGGGATCGAGCCTTTTCTGTTGCTGGTCCCTCTCTCTGGAATGACCTCCCACTAAACATTCGGCAAGCCTCCTCGCTGCCCATCTTCAAAACCCTCCTCAAAACTCACTTGTATTCTTTGGCATTCGACTCAGCATGACTTAGATTTGTTCTTGGTTTTACTGTTTGGTGCTTTCTACCGCCTTTATTACCGATTTGTCTTACTGTTTATTGTGCATGTTAAATTGCTCCATGTACAGCACTTTGTATGCAGCGATGGCTGTTTGAAAGTGCTCTATAAATACTGTTGACTTGACTTGACTTGACTTGAAATGCTCGAAGAGCAAACTTCAAATCGCACGCCCTCAAGTTTCATTCCTTGGGCGGCTCATTTCGAGACACGGGACAGGCATGTCACCTTCACACAAGGATGACATCTTGCACCATCCCAAACCCACCTATGTCAAGCAAATGCTTGCCTTCCTGGGACTTTGTAATTATTCTCGACACCATGTTCCAGACTTCGCTGAACTCACACGTCCTTTGCGCGCCATGGTTAATGACCAAGGCATGCAAAACTTAACTCACTCTCTTACCTGGACTTCTGATGCAGACCAATCGTTTATCAGCTTGAAACAGTTTCTTTCCTCTGCGGCCTCGTTGGCCATTCCAGACTACACCAAAATGTTCTTTCTTGATGTGTCTGAAAAATCAAGCAGTGTGTCTGCTGTGCTTTTTCAGAAAGGGGGAGTTGGTGAACGATACACTTGCTTGTATGCATCCACTCCACTTGACAAATATGAACAACGACATCCTTTATGTGCGGCTTTTGCCTCAGCTCTTGCTCGGCTCGTTCAGAAAACATCGCACATAGTTTTACATCATCCACTCACTATCCGCACATCACACAGCACTGTACAATACGTCACAAGCCAGGCATTCACCATGACAGGAGGGAGACAAAGAAAAATCGAGACAATACTAACCCAACCCCACATCTTGTTTACGCACGAAGGCGTCAACATGGCCGAAGGAATGATGGAAGGAAAACCACACTGCTGCACACAGCGGATAGTGGACGAAAACACGCTCAGAGAAGAACTGTATGAGACACCATTGAATAATCCAGACATGATACTGTTTACAGATGGCTGTTGCTTCAAAGGAGAAAAAGGACTGCAGTCGGGATTCGCTGTGACACGAATGACGGATGACGACTTCAAGACGGTAGTAGCAAAAAGACTAACAGGTCCTCAATCAGCACAGAGAGCTGAACTGATTGCGGTTCAAACAGCTTTAATGCTAGCCCAGGGAAAAACTGCCAACATTTACACTGACTCAGCATATGTGCACGTGGTAATACACACGGCTCTGGCTGAGTGGCAACGAAATGATTTTGTGACTGCTGTAGGAACGCCAATTAAGCATCATCAAGACATCCTAGCATTGCGAGATGCCTTAATGCTGCCCAAAGCAGTGGCCATCATTAAATGCAAAGGACATTCCAAACGCTCAGACTTTGTAGCAAAAGGAAATGATTCGGCTGATAAGGCGGCGAAAGAGGCAGCAGGCTATCATCTTCCCACATTGCAACTAATGATCAGTGAGAATGAATTAACCGATAGGGAAGAGGTGAATGAGGATACGGTCAAGTTGTGGCAAGAGCAAGCCAGTCCAGAAGAAAAGAGTGTGTGGAAGTCGAAAGGGGGTGCAAAGAGTGATAATGCAATATGGAAAAAGGATGGGAGATGCATCCCACCACAAAAACAGTTGAAACAGTTGATAAGTGAAGCCCATGGAGTGTGCCATGTAGGCGTGGATGAAACACTGAGACGACTCCACACCTGGTGGCACCCTTTCATGAGAACGATTGTAAAAAGTGAACTACAGGACTGTAGTGTTTGTAGCAGGTACAACAGCATGCCTACGACGAAGCCACCACAGGGCACTCACGATCCGGACGTGACTGCTCCTGGTCAAGTGGTTTCGATGGATTTCACTGACATGATCAAACCAGTGTCAGGATACAGGTATTTGTTGGTAATAGTGGATTCTTTTTCAGGATGGCCAGAAGCCTATCCATGCAAAACGGAAACAGCGAACGTTGTGGCTAAACATTTGATCAATCATTACATTCCAACTCATGGGTTCCCAAAGAAAATCAGGTCCGATAACGGAACTCATTTCAAAAACAAACATCTACAAGAAGTAGAGAAGGCCCTGGGTTTAAAACACTCTTTTGGTTCAGTGTACCACCCACAGTCCCAAGGTCAAGTTGAAAGAATGAACAGGAACATCAAAGAAAAATTAGCAAAAGCATTAGCATCGTCTAAGCTAAATTGGGTACAGGCTCTCCCAATTGCCTTAATGAATTTAGGATGTCACTAAATTCAGCCAAAGGGTGGACACCATTTGAATGTCATACCAACAGACCGTTTCCGGCACCAACAGCTCCACTGGAGGAATCGCAGGTGGAGGGACCGCCTGGGCTGCGACAGCTGACCTTTACGTTCTCCAGCCTGACCGAAAAACAGGCCGATGCTCCACCGCTAATGAATGTTTGTGAACTTGTGTGGTTAAAGGTTCTGAAAAGGAAGTGGTCGGAACCCAGGTGGACGGGTCCATACAAGGTGACGGAGAGGACTTCATCTGCGGTTCGCCTGCAAGGAAAGGGAGACACGTGGTTCCACTTGACGTCTACCAGACCAGCTCGAGGCCCCACAGGGATCAGCTTCCATCACATCAACAGCCAGGGAGACCAGCCTGGGACGACTACAACGCCTGACGACTTCGAAACAACGCTCGACGAATCCCGAACAGAGACAGACGATTCCAGATTGAACCCAGCAACAGACAACGCAGGAGCAACTTCCACCCAGGAAAACTGCAATCCAACAGCAGCTGAGCTCACATCTTGAAGAAAAAAAAATAAAAAAACCACACACACAGCAATCCCAGCGACTCACCCTGAATTCAAGTAGTCTGCCCTAAAATTGTCGTCACACTCAAAGTATCCACCGACGATGATCGCCAAGTATTTGATCGGTTTGTTGCTTGTGCAACTCGCATCCACCAGGCGAGAAACTCCCCTCTTGTCGAACGAACACTGCCCCACTCCCAAAGCTATCACTTATACCACCGTGGGATACGGTGGAAGACTCTCCTCCTCAGCCTCCACCAGAGAGGGCATCTGCTTGCATATGATAGGAAACACCCAAATAACTTTTGAATTTGACGCATGCACAATGTTTTCATGCACTTGGGCACCGAAGTATAATTATTATCTATCTTCTGTTAAATGGTCATATTACTCAACTGTGGCATACACCGGTCAGGATTGGCAAATTTCATGTTCCGCCCACCCTTTTCCTTCAGAATGCGGAAGGCTAGCTGACAGTATGACTATGGTGAGAGTAGGGGCTTTAGGTACTGACAATGCACGGTTAGCTCTGACGGTTGACTGGAGGGAAATTAACATCACTAAATTGCAGACCTACACACAGTCATTCTCTGGATCAGACGTAATGTATATCTATCGAAATTGCTTGAATCTTTTGTTGACACCATATGCAGACTCAGTTACATGGTATCCCATTCGCATTTGCCAAACCTTTTCAAAGACAGCGCCAAGACACCGACCAGGAATGGTTCTGACAGACCAAAAGCCTAATGTTAGAGCACAATTTACGGCAGACTTTACCCTAGAAGACACATTTAGTATAGCGACAGGAGTGATTGACCTAAACTCCAATTCATGGATGGAGAGAGCTGTAGCAGCTCGTGAGGCGTACAACGACACTGACTGCTTAGTGTGTATGGTGTCCAGACCAATGATGTATCTAGTGACCCCACCAATAGATGACGACCTAGGAGCCTCATGCATTTTACCTGTTATGTCACAAGATGTTCCCCCCCAGTCGTGCCAGAAATGGGATGCGATCCACCCATTATCACCCGCCAGCGCACACGCACCGACATTTAATGCCAGACACATTCAGCTCAACAGCACTTGTTTTCAGAAGGATAGTTCTGCAATGGCGAGACACAAGGATGTAGGCCAGATACCTCTTTCTATGTGCAGATCGGTCGTGACCACAAGCGACTCAGATGGCTCCAACCAACTGACGAAAGGCCGAGCAGACGTGTGGTGGTACTGCGGCAACGCCAGACTGTTCAACGTCCTCCCAGTAGCCTGGACTGGACGTTGCGCCCTGGTGTCGACTATTTACCCCATTTTGGTTGTTCCCCTTACATCGCATAAAGACATTTCCGTTCCACAACCTAGCATTCTTAAGCGCGTTCGCAGAGAATTGAACACCCCTCATCCCTTTTCAAATTCTCCAATATATATCGACGCCATAGGGATTCCACGGGGAGTTCCCGACGAGTACAAATTGGCAGATCAAGTAGCTGCGGGTTTCGAAAACATTCCCATTATCGCTGCAATATTCCCGATAACTCCGAACAAAAATGTGGATAGGATAAATTACCTACACTACAACCAACAACGACTCGCGAATTTTACCAGGGATGGATTTGAGGCAGTACATGCCCAATTGGCAGCCACCTCCCTGATGACAATGCAAACACATATCGCGGTAGACATGTTACTAACAAAGGAAGAGGCCTCTGCGCAATGTTCGGGGATCAGTGTTGTACAGTGATTCCTAACAACACTGCACCCGATGTTCCCTCACCCAAACTCTCCAAAACTTGCGCGCCTTGTCAATTGAGATGAAGTCACACTCGGGAGTAGACACTTCTTTCTGGGACGATTGGATGGCCGTGTTCGGAAAATACAAATCCCTCGTGACATCGGTTTTGATTTCCATAGCTGTATTTTCATCGTTGCTTATGTAACCCAGCCTTGATAAGGCTGTTATTTTATTGTTTGTTCTGGAGGGTGATATTTGTTTGTGATACTGCTGTTTCCGAGGGACAATGAACGCACCGCAGCGCTCGGAGCGAGGACCCGTTAGCGAGAGAGACAGAAACATTCTCGCACTTTTCCCAGGCGGGTCGAAACGAAAGAACGATAAATGAAAACTAGTCCTTGAACCTCTACCTGTACAAGATAGTAAGTTAAATCCTGTGGCAATCTTTCTTTTTTTTTCTTCTCAAGGCAAGAGAAGGGTTTAGAAGAGATAACGTTCCTGGCTGTTTTTTTTTTTGGGACTCATAGACCATCAGAAGATTGGACTACGTAGTCTGGAGATTGGATGCCACGTGGGACGTTGGTGAAGGACATCTTGGACTTCAAAGCCACCCGTCCGCTGGAGGGTGGTAGGACAGTTGAAAGGATTTCCCTCTTTTTTTGTTGAATCTGAGATCTCAGTCGTTTTTTTTATGGGTCAGATCTGATACCAAAAAAACAATTGATAAGAACTGATAACAATTTAACTTACTGTATGTTTTTTTTCCTTGTTCATCTTTATGCATTCTGGTTCAGTTTCCCATCTACTCCTATTGTAAATATTCACCCAATATATTTTTTTTATAAAAACCTCAGTCAGTGTGTCTTCTTCCTGTTGGAGGTTTCCCCTTGACTCTAACTAGAGTCTGCTGTTGCCAATCTCGCTGTGACCTTAAGTAGTGCACCCTAACTCAAATAGATTTGATAGATTGACACACTTCCCCTTGACTGACAACTTAATAGAAGGGTGCCACTAGTAGCTGCACCTAGGGTGGCTACACTTACATTGTGCGGATGCTGTTGCATTCCGTGCCTTAGAGGCCTTTGCCAACGCCTTATCACCGCTGCGATAGAGAAGAGGGATCTCGCCTCTCCTCCCCCGTACGCCATGATGCTTGTGGAGGAGCTTAGAGCAGTTGACGAAGACCCAGCAGGAACCTTTATCTAGAGTGTTGGGGTCTGCTATGCAACATATTTTATAATCGATTAAGTTTGCATTACATTGTTTTTTGGATTTTTATATCACTGCCATTTTTGCATGCTGGAATTACACATTAGTATTTTTGACATTTGCGTTTACGTTATTATTGTCACATTTCATATCGTTTTGAATTTATCTCACCAATGTATTTGCTGTTGAAACATCACCTTTACATAATGTTTTCAGATGCATTTATGGGTTTCGGACTCTTACGAGCCCGAGAGAGGGAAAGCTTTTTCGAGCAAGTTTTCGGACTCTTACGAGTCCGAGAGAGGGAAAGCTTTTTCGGACAAGTTTTCGGACTCTTTCGAGACCGAGAGAGGGATTGAAGATATCACCTATGTTATATGTTTAGCTTAAAACTTTGTATCATAGACAGGTCGACCTTGACTATTAGGTCTCTGTCCTGAACATCCGCTACTTAAAACAAAGAATGTAGTGTGAAGCTGGGGTCCTATTTCCCCTTGAGTGATTAACAGCCCCCCAAGTGTTTTCTTTTGCGTCTCCCACCATGGGAAAGTCCCTAAAGGCTGTCAAGTGCCTTCGAAGAGGAACCCTAATCTCAAGATTTGTGGACCAACAGATATGGTCTGTACTTTGTCAAAATGCCAAAATCGAACTTTGCTTGACTTTCTTTGTTTCAGATTTTTACATGAGGGGAAGGACTGCCCGCCCCTAATTAATATAATTAACATACTATGCCTATATGTACGTGTGACTGTAGTTGCTCGGGGCTTCCAGATGAAATCTGAGACTCACAGGAGCCCGAATCGATTCGTGTTGTGCCCTGAACGTTCAGTAAAACATCTTGCAAGAACTTCTCCATTTCCAGCCTCTGACTTTTGCACATCAACTCAGCCCGAATCAAACGAACACGCGGAGGACCTGGGGAAGTGGAGAACGGTCAAGGGATCCCGCCGTGTCGACAACAACACGCTTCCCCCTGTTTGATCATCCTCCAACAAGCTCCACAATTAGAACATGTTTGTTGTTCATCAAGTATCATGAGGCCGTCGTGAGTGGATTTGTCCCGAACAGTTCAGGGAGAGAAACTAGTAAAAATCGTAAATAGAAACAAAAAGATGGTACAAGTTGGTTTCCGTGCCAGTTAGAAGTATGGGTATTTTCCAAGGCAAGTCTTTTTCCCCACACAGCTATCTTTACAACTCTCACGAATCTTCAGAGACAGTCAGTCAGCACATATATTACAGTAATGTGCATGTTTGTTTTCTTTTGTTTGTTTGTTTTGGGAGGAAGCTGGAGTATCCAGAGAAAACGAACAAGGAGAACATTCAAACTCCACACAACTGGCCCTGAGCAGATTCAAAGCCAGTTTCAAATGCGTGGCAAATAGTATTCCACTGGGCTGTCCAAGGATTAATGATAAATGAAAATATATTTTTCTTAATAAAAAAGCGACAAAGTGTTCATCCAGGGACACAATTTCTACAGTGTATGACAAGCAGTGGACCGATACTATACTCACCAACTGAAGAAACGCAGCGATGCGTAGGCTTCCGGAAGGCGGGTTCGCTGAGAGCTGGATGCCTGTGGATTGGACTTGGGGAGCAAGGACCGCCAAGGTGTCTGTGCTGTGACTGACTACCGCCTCATACTCCCGCCTTACGAACCATCTGCTGGCTTCTTCACATGATTTCTCCGCTCTCCTGTCTGCCATGACTCAGGGACAAAACTTCTGAGAGGGGGGAAAAAAAATACACATTAAAATCACATCGACAACAGCAAACGTGTGCGGATCTATAGAGGCATGTAATGATGAGTACCATTCACATTTAAACCGGTCTGTTCCGATTCCCGGTTCCTGAGAATCAAATCCAGTACAACGTACTGAAAATTGGTATCTTTTGTGGTATTCATGGTAATAAATGTGAATGTATTTAACAATAAAATGTCACGTGAACATTGGCAAAAAAAACATGATGCATTTAAAACAAATGAGCCAAAGAGGACGGAGCAAAAATAAAGATAACATTTTTAAATGAATAATGTACAAATAATATGAAAAAAATTCATATTACAAAATAGTAAATTCTTTGCAATGAACACAAGAACCGGTGCACATCACCGGCCACTGTCCAGCTTTCCGCACCCAACTATCTCTGGAAAGTATACTTTTAAAATGACAATTCAGGAGGCTGTGACCTTATTATTCTCCACTGTTAACATCCATTCTTCCATTTTCTGATCCACTTATCCTCACAAGGGTCACGGGGCATGCTGGAGCCTATCCCAGCTGTCTTCAGGCAGGAGGCATAGGACACCCTGAATCAGTTGCCAGCCAATCGCAGGGCACACAGAGACAAACAACCATCCGCGCTCACACTCACACCGAGGGACTATTTAGAGTGTTCCATTAATCTACCACGCATGTTTTTGGAATGTGGGAAAAAACGGGAGTACCCAGAGAAAACCCACGCAAGCACGGTGTAGTTTTGCTATGAAGAGACCAGTCCGTTTATGAGCTTGAAAGTAGTTTTTACTCAGCAGCACCAAGAATGTGTTACAGGCTTCCTCGTGTTGCCAATCAACCCTAGAGCTCCCGCGACACCTTGTGGACGGGTGGTATAACAGCGGGTTAGAATGGCCTATGTAATTGGGACATTACCAAATAATAAACAGATCTACATCCCTCCTTTTAAATCTTTTTTTTTCTTTTAAACACACATAAAGGCTAATAAGTGGTTGATTCAAATTAGCAACAGTTTCAGGAACAGAAAAAGAATCTCACTCAAAATATTTACGATTCGGTTTTGATACTCTGCCACTTCTGGTACGGTATACATCAGCATTGTCTTGTACTGGGCTTGTATCTTGTTTCTCAGTTTGGTTGGTGGTTTCTTGTTCATTCCGGGTTTTGTCCTTTGTTGGTGTAACAATGTCAGTCCTTTCAAGAGTGTCTCTTCCCTTTTCAACAGTCTCTGATTTGTCCATGCGTTGATTGTTCATTCCATTGGACTGCACAGGGACTTGTTCTGGTAGTTGTTCCTTCACTGGTAGTAGATGTTGTCTTGTACGTCTGTATTGCTTTCCATCTGACTCGACCGTGTATGAACGAGGCTCGTTGCAAACTTGACGTACAACAGCGATTTTGTCGTGTCCTTTTTGTGTTTGAAGTCTCACTACTTGATTTGTCTTCAATGGAGTGAGTGGCTTGCTGGTCTTGTCATAATACTGTTTTTGAGCTTTGCGCTTCTTTGTGAGGTGAGCCTCGACAGTTTTGGTGGCTATTGGGATTGGCTTGAGTAACTTCTTGCAGACAGGTAAAGTTGACCGTGTTCTTCTTGAAAACAGTCTCTGAGCTGGAGATCCAAGGATACTGTCTCTGGGTGTATTTCGCAGATATAATAGATTTAGGTAGAAATCGGTTCCATCTCTCCTTGTTGTTTCCAGTAGTCTTTTCGCACTACGAACAGCTCTCTCGCTGAGACCATTTGACTGAGGGAACTCAGGGCTGCTCGTAACGTGTTCAAACTCCCATGACTCAGAAAAATCACGAAAGCTTTGACTGGTGAACTGAGTCCCATTGTCAGAATATAGTTTCTGATCTATTCCGTGCACTGCAAACTGCCGTTTGAGTTTCTTGATGACACACATCGATGTCATGTTTTCCAGTTTGTCCACTTCGAACCATCCGGAGTAGGAATCCACGAGTACGAGGTAGTTGTTGTTGTCCCATTCAAATAGGTCAGTAGCTGTGGTGGACCATGGTAGATCTGGAACTTTGTGAGGTTTCAGTGGTTGCTTTTGTTGGTGAGGCTTGAGGCTGTTGCAGACACTGCATGACTTTACTTGGTCCTCTATGTCAGAGTTGATTGTGAGCCAGAAAACAGTGTCTCTTGACCTTCTTTTCGTAGACTCCATGCCTGGATGTCCTTTGTGTAGTTCCTGCAAGTACACTTCCTGTAGAACAGCTGGAACAACGGCTCTGTTATTTTTCATAACAATCTCGTTTTCAACAGTCAGTTCTTCTCGAAAGCTAAAGAATGGTCTGATTGCTTCAGGTACACAGCTTACCCGTGTGGGCCAACCTTGTAGGATGTAGCGCGTCAGTGTCTGAAGAACTGGGTCGGTCTTTGTGTGTCCTGCCAGCTCTTGTCGACGTTTGGGTGAAATAAGTTGAAGCATCATGACTTCAAAATCGCGCTGCTCCTCTTTTGATGGGGGAGTGTTCAGCCTTGGTGTGCGAGAAAGTGTCCGCAATGTAGAGATGTTTACCCTTCTTGTAAACGAGTGTTAGGTTGAACTTCTGTAGTCTGAGCATCATTCTTTGCAATCGCGCTGGAATCGTGTGAAAGGGCTTGTTATGGATGGTGACCAATGGTTGGTGATCGGTTTCAATCAACACTGGTTTTCCGTAGATGTAGTCATAGAACTTGTAACACGCAAACACAACAGCGAGAAGCTCTTTCTCGATCTGCGCATACTTTTTCTCCGTCTCTGTCAAAGTTCGCGATGCATAGGCAACTGGTTTGTCATCTTGTAGGCATGCAGCTCCCAGGCCGTACTGAGATGCATCGCAGGTGAGGGTCACTGCTTTCTTCATGTCATAGTACTGAAGCACTGGTGGGCTTGTGATGCATGCTTTGAGTCTGATGAACGCCTCTTGTTGATGATGCGTCCAGCTCCATACAATGTCTTTGTGAAGCAGCTGGCGCAGTGGCGCTGACAGTTCACTCAAGTTTGGAATGAACTTCACTAGATAGTTAATCATTCCTAGGAACCGCTGGAGAGAAACCTTGTCTTCGGGTGGGGGCATGTCTTTGATCGCCGCAATTTTCGATGGGTCAGCTTTCAGTCCTTTGTCTGTGAAAACATGTCCAACATAACCCACCTCTTTCAATCTGAATTTGCATTTCTTGGGATTTAGCCTGAGTTTGACTTGTCTTGCACGATCTAGGACTTTCCTGAGGTTGCGGTCATGCTCTTCAATCCCTTTTCCTCCGACAAGGATATCATCGACAATCACTGCACATGGATAACCTGTAAAGATTTGTTCCATGGCCTTTTGAAAAACTTCGGAAGATGTCTTAATCCCAAATGGCATTCTCAGAAATTTGAATCTACCAAAAGGTGTGGCAAACGTTGTGAGCATGGACGAGGCATGATCTAGCTTTATTTGCCAAAATGAACTCTTCGCGTCCAGGACAGAAAATACGGTTGCCTCGGGCATTTGTGCTGCAACCTCTTCAACTGTACGCATGGGATGGTGTGGTCTCATTAAGGACTTGTTTAACTCCCTCGGGTCGATGCATAGACGCACATCGTCAACCTCTTTCTTATGAGTGGCTACCATGTTCGACACCCATTCAGTAGGTACGTCAACTGGTTCGATCACACACAAGTTTTTGCATTCTTTGGAGTTCACTTTTCACCTTTTGTTGCATTGGCACTGGAACGCGTCGTGGGGAGTTGATGACTGGAACTGCATCAGATGCGAGCTTCATCGAGTAGGTCACTGGTAATTCCCCAAGATCATCTTTGAATAGATCTTTGTACTCTTTAAATACTTTCTCCTCAAAACTTTCATTTGGAATCGCATCGATGTGAAAAACGTCTTTGCTGAAACTAACTAGTTTCATATTCACACTGTCCTTGAGTCCCACGATAGACTGCACATTTTGTTTCACAACTTGGAAAATTAGGTCATAGCTCTTTTCTCCTAATTTGCATTTGAGAGTGATCGTGCCTGCAGACTTGATCTTTGTTCCTCCAAAAGCGATTAGATTGATGGCTCTTGTGGCTGTATCTTCTCACGGTGAAACATGTCCTTGCAGGTGTTCAGAGAAATCACGTTACACTTCGCACCGTGTCCACTTTGAGCTTTAGCATCTTCTCCCCGACTGCAACAGAACAATAGCCTTCTTTTTTGTGACTATTCTCGCCCTCCAGTGTTAGGTGCTCGATAGTGAATGTTTTGTCGCTGTCTGAATCATCAGTTGATATTTGATTTACTTGTCTGCCTCTTGCGTGTGCTTTTGCGAACCTGCACTGGCTCTTGAAGTGATTTGGCTTCATGCATGTGTGACATTGTTGTCCAAAAGCTGGGCACTGGTCACGTCTGGCTGCGTGTGAACCACCGCAATTTCTGCAATTTGAGATTTCAGTCGCCATTTTGTCTTGTTTCTTTTTGAAGTTGTGAGTCTTTTTAAATGTGTGGCTGCGCATTATTTGTACAGTGTCCACACTTGTTGATGCCACGTGTTTTGGAGCAGCTAGCACTTTGCTATGTTGGTCAGTGAGCTCGTTTATTTGACAAATGCGCACTGCTTTGGCAAGTGTCAGCTCTGTTTCTTTGAGAAGTGAACGTCTGATGCTATCACTGTTAATTCCACACACTAATCGGTCTCGGATTAGCTCATTTTGCAATGCTCCAAAATTACACGTTTTTGCCATGTTGCGTAATGTACTGCTACATAAGCTTCAATCGTTTCTCCTGGCTTTTGTTGTCTCACGTTGAAACTGTGCCTCTCCATTATGATATTTGTTTCTGGGTTGCATATTTCTTTGAACTTCCTTTTCAAACATGTCGGATCTTCCCGTGACTCCGCTGCATTTCCACGCCTTGGTCTGACACAACTGCTGGGGCATATGTGAACGATCTCTCTCTTTCAATGGCCTCCGGTCCCGCCAGATTGAGGGGTATGTAGGCCTTTGTTTTAGCATTTTTGTCACTGTGTGCTGCGGCTATGAATATATCATATTCTTGCTCGAACTTACGCCAGTTTTCAGCGACATTGCTGTCGAAGATGAGAGGAGCAGGCCGCCGAAATCCGTCCGCCATTACCGCCTTTTCACGGAGGTAAAATCTCGTCCTTTTTGCTCACCACCAGCACAGACTGTCTTCGTGGACCCTGCAGACTTTTTGAAGCATCCCACTTCTGACACCATGTAGTTTTGCTATGAAGAGACCAGTCCGTTTATGAGCTTGAAAGTAGTTTTTACTCAGCAGCACCAAGAATGTGTTACAGGCTTCCTCGTGTTGCCAATCAACCCTAGAGCTCCCGCGACACCTTGTGGACGGGTGGTATAACAGCGGGTTAGACTGGCCTATGTAATTGGGACATTACCTGTTGAGGTGTGCGCTTCGTCGGATGTATTTGGGAGAATAACGACGAGAGATGAATTTACTTGTTAGACTCACACACGTGGCATGTTTTATTTGCCGTCTACACAGAGAGCAACCGCTTCTCATCTCCACCGAACAGGAAGAAAAAAATATATATTTCGCGCCGAGTACAGACCGGATATGGCGTAGTGTCTTGGGTTGCCAGATCCGTTCAAAATAAAGAACACATCATTACAGGAATGAGGATACATGTTATTGTTTCTTAACACCCCCACTTATACTCAGTTTGCTGTAATGTAAACAAAATTAAATGCACCAAAGTAGAAAACAATGTGGACCCTGTCTCACACATTTCAAATCCCAAAAACAATAGGTGCAAACGCAATCAGCTTTAACTTGGTGGCTGGCTTAGTCATAATGTCAGCAACCATAGCTTCAGTAGGACAGTATACCAAATTTATTTTACCCTCATTAACTGTGGACCTGATAAAGTGGTACTTTATGTCCACATGCTTACACCTCTGTCTATGAACAGGATTTTTAGCAAGGGCAATTGTCCCCTGGTTGTCCTCGTACACCGTTGTTTTTGTGTATTGGTAATTGTCAATAGCCTCTAGCAGCTGTTCTAGATACAAGCACTCTTGTATTGTTGAAGCTAGAGCCATATATTCCGCTTCGCAGGTGGAAAGTGCAACTGTAGGCTGCTTCTTAGTTTTCCAGGAAAATAAAGAGCTGTTTTTACTGAGACTAACACAATATCCTGTGGTACTGCGCCTGTCATTGGAGTCAGATGCCCAATCTGCATCGCTGTATGCCTTAATGCCTAACTCCTCATTCTCATCTCTTTTGAAATTCAAACCTTTGTTGGAGGTGCCTTTTAGGTATCTTAACACATGTTTCACAGTAACCCACTGCTCCTCTGTCGGCTCTGCAAAATACTGTGACAACCTGCTTATGTCACGTTCCGTATTTGACAGCAGGGGGCAGGCGTTCTTGCTTGCCGCCTGCACACCTGCCACCCATTAGTTGACGATTGCACCTGCTATATCTAGGCACTCCGACAGTCAACTCACTGCCGGAGTATTCCATGCCGTGCCATTTGCTATCGTCTATTTCCTTCTCGGTTAAAACTCTGACTTCTTGACTATATTGCGTGCCTTAATATTCCTCTCGTGTTCGATTGGTATTTTACTTAAGAACTTTCTCCTTGCCGTTTTTGTTTCGCAAGCGTTTTCTGTTATTTTCCTGGTCCTCTTTTTTACCAGCGTTTTCTGTTGCTTCGTTATTATTTCCTGGCCCTCTTTTGACCAGCGTTTTCTGTTGTCCGTTTAGACGGGGATTTTGTGTTATAATAAATTTCATTTTTTATGACAAAATTCTTTTTCTGTGTCTGCTGTTTCGGGGATCCACTTACCTCTAGTAGTTGTGCACGAAGCGATTATTCTGTCGCTTCGGGCTCAACGTGACAGAATACTACGGCCACCATGGATCCCGCAGACATAGAAAAGATTTTGTCCGCTCTGTCCCGTCAAGAGCAACAGACGAGTCAGCAGGGCCAAGCCATTAAGGAACTCCGCGGCGCGGTTTCCATGCTGGCTCATCGGTTCGATGATTACGAACCCCGTATTGTACGATTGGAGGAACGGAGAGCACCTCCCCCGGTGGTTCATCATACCACCACTGAGGCACCCGTCTCCTTCCCCACAATGAGTAGGGAACCGTCACTTCCACACCCCCCACGTTACGGGGGTGAGCACGGTCAGTGTGGGCACTTTCTCCACCAGTGCTCACTCGTCTTCGACCAGCAACCTTCCGTCTATGCTACTGATGACGCGAAGGTTGCTTATTGACAGGTCAGGCGGCGTCATGGGCTATCGCGATGAGCGACGCAAAGCCGAACCTCCGGTCTTCTTTCCCCGGCTTCGTAGCAGCGCTTCGCCGGGTGTTCCACCATCCCGTCCGGGGCAGAGAGGCTGAGGGCCGGCTACTCGAACTCCACCAGGGGAGGCGATCCGTAGCGGACTACTCGATTGAGTTCCGGATTTTGGCCGCCCAGAGTGGCTACGACGACAGGGCGCTTTGTGGACTGTTTCGTCGCGGATTGAACACCCAGCTCAAGGACGAACTAGCGACCCGCGACAACAGTTCCGACCTGGAGGAGTTGATAGATCTCTCCCTACTGTTGGACAACCGCATGAGAGAGAGAAGCCGGGAGCGTGGAGGTGGTTGGTTCCCGTTCCAGCATGCAACGCACCGTGGGGAATCCCGCGAGACGCTTCGGGCAGCTGGGTCCGGCTGGGACCACCCCCGATCTCGGAATGCTGTCACCGGGGAGGAACCGATGCAGCTGGGTGGCGGAAGTTCCGGATCGGAGGAGAGACGGCGCCGGTTCAACGATCGGGCCGGGTCTGACAGCGGTCTACAAGGACCTCACGTCGCTCCCGGTCCTCCGGAGCCTCAGCCGTCTACATTCACCGAGTACTGTGAGTCACGTCCCCGCGCAGAGCCTCCCGAGCCTCGGCGAGTCGATTCCCGGCCGGGGCACCCCAAGAGACTGGAACTCGAAGGGGAGATCTATGGGGCGTCCCGGGTGCGGCGGATTAGGGCCCTGATAGACTCGGGGGCTGATGATTGTTTTATCGACACCGACCTTGCCTCAGAGTTGGGCTGTTTTATCGAGGAGTTGGCCGTGAAGAAGCGCGTTCATGATCTCGATGGGCGCCTCCTGGCGGTTGTAACACAAAGAACAGAACCACTAAAGCTCAAATTATCCGGGAACCATGTCGAACGCAGACGGTTTTATTTAATGCGGTCTCGAGCCGTTCCGGTTATTCTCGGCTTGCCCTGGCTCAAGACTCACAACCCCGTTATCTCCTGGGAGCGCCCGGCAATAGAGATTTGGAGCCAGTATTGTTATGAGCGCTGTTTACAATCAGCCGTAGGGGGACGCGAACGTGCCGGTGACAACTCCCCTGAAACCATCTGCCTTGACGGAGTGCCAAATTGCTATTATGACTTACGACAGGTATTCAGTAAGGATCGCGCTCGCTCTTTGCCCCCGCACCGTCCATACGACTGCGCCATAGACCTGCAAGTGGGCGCTCCGCTGCCGAGTTCACGGCTTTATCAGGTGTCTCAACCGGAACAAGAGGCATTAACTGAGTATATAAACAGCTCGCTCACTGCAGGTCTAATCAGACCATCGCGATCACCGTTAGGTGCGGGATTTTTCTTTGTAGAAAAGAAGGACAAGTCGTTACGACCGTGTGTGGACTATCGTGGGCTCAATGACATCACCATCAAAAATAAGTATCCGCTGCCTTTGTTAGACTCCGCCTTCGCTCCTTTGCAATCGGCCACCATTTTTACGAAATTAGATTTACGTAGTGCTTACCATTTGCTCCGCATCCGGGAAGGAGATGAGTGGAAGACAGCTTTTAAGACCCCACTGGGTCATTTCGAATATTTAGTCATGCCTTTCGGGCTGACTAATGCTCCCGCGGTTTTCCAAAGCCTGATCAACGACGTGTTAAGGGACGTGCTGAATATTTTCTGTTTCGTCTATCTTGATGATATCTTAATTTTCTCCCGGTCGTTGCAGGAGCATAAACAACACGTCAGACTTGTTCTACAGCGGTTATTGGAAAATAGGCTCTTTGTCAAAGCAGAGAAATGTGAGTTTCATGTACCAGCCATCTCTTTTCTGGGGTTTATTATTGAGCGGGGCAAGCTGAGAGCCGACCCCATCAAAACTAAGGCGGTGGTGGACTGGCCGACACCGGCTAGCCGCAAGGAGCTACAGCGTTTTTTGGGGTTTGCTAATTTTTATCGACGGTTCATTCGCAATTACAGCCAAAAGGCACTCCCGTTGACCCGACTAACGTCCATTAAAGTCCCGTTCCAATGGGACTCGGATGCGGACTCGGCTTTCGCAAATTTGAAAACGGCATTCACTAATCCCCCCGTGCTGCAACATCCTAACCCTGACCACCCTTTCGTTGTAGAAGTGGACGCATCGGATTCGGGAGTGGGGGCGGTCTTGTCCCAGCGTTCCCCGGTCGACCAGAAGTTGCACCCCTGCGCCTTTTTCTCTCGTCGTCTCAGTGTCGCCGAGTCAAACTACGACGTGGGCAATCGAGAACTGCTGGCTGTGGTTGCAGCCTTACAAGAATGGCGACACTGGCTCGAGGGGGCTAAGGAGCCATTCACTGTATACACGGACCACAAGAATTTGGAATATATCCGCTCCGCCAAGAGACTGAACTCCCGTCAGGCCCGATGGGCCCTACTATTAACCCGGTTTAATTTCACCCTCACATACTGTCCGGGATCCAAGAACACCAAACCTGACGCCCTCTCCCGTCTCCACGACCCCGCGGAAAGGGACCGAACGCCGGAGGCCATTCTCCCGGCTCATTGCATCCTGGGGGCGTTGAGGTGGGAGATTGAGAGGAAGATACAGGAAGCTCAAGATGGGGTACAGGTCCCGGCTGACTGTCCCGCGGGGAAGCTGTTTGTGCCCCCACCGCTGCGTTCGGAGGTATTGCAGTGGGGGCACAGGTCCAAGGTGGCTTGCCATCCTGGGGTGAACCGGACTGTGCATCTCATCACCCAGCGGTTCTGGTGGCCGGAGCTTCGGAAGGATGTGGTGGAATACATCAATGCCTGCTCCTCCTGCGCCTGCGGCAAGGCCTCGCATCGGCCTCCGGCGGGGTTGCTCCAGCCATTACCCATTCCTCCTCGACCTTGGTCCCACATCGCCCTGGACTTTGTCACGGGCCTTCCTCCATCCCGTGGGCGTTCCGTCGTTCTCACTATCGTGGACCGATTCTCAAAAGCTGCCCACTTTATTCCCCTGTCCAAGTTGCCGTCGGCGTTGGAGACCGCCGACCTCCTCATCAAGCACGTTTTCCGTCTCCATGGCATCCCTTTGGACATAGTGTCGGACCGGGGGCCCCAGTTCGTGTCCCGAGTGTGGAAGCGGTTCTGCCGGTCCCTCGGGGCCACGGCCAGTCTGACCTCGGGGTATCACCCACAGTCCAATGGACAAGCGGAGCGCGCCAACCAGGATCTGGGGGCAGCCCTCCGCTGTGTGTGTCTCCACCGTCCCTCTTCCTGGGCCGACCACTTACCTTGGGTGGAGTATGCGCACAACACCCTCGTCTCTTCTGCCACTGGAAGGTCCCCCTTCATGACGGCCTACGGGTATCAACCACCGCTGTTCCCGTCCCAGGAGGGACAAATAGAGGTCCCTTCTGTGCAGTGCCACCTCAAGCGGGCCCATCACGTGTGGAGGGAGGCCAGAGCCGCACTGTCCCGCACGGCGACCCGGAACCGGCAGATTGCGGACCGTCGTCGGCGCCCAGCACCAACCTACGAAGTGGGGCAGGAGGTGTGGCTGGCGACGAGGGACCTGCGCCTGGCCGGCACGTCCGCGAAATTGGGGCCCCGATTCACCGGGCCGTTCGTGGTAGAGTCCGTCGTCAGCCCCGTCGCGGTCAAGCTCCGGCTGCCGGCCACCATGAAGGTTCACCCCGTGTTCCACGTCTCCCTGCTCAAACCGGTGACAACCAGTCCCTTGGCTCCTTCTCCCACTCCGCCCCCTCCTCCGCGGGTTGTCGATGGTGACCCGGTGTACACGGTACGGGCCATCCTGGACTCTCGGCGCAGGGGAAAAGGTTTCCAGTATCTGGTCGACTGGGAGGGCTACGGGCCGGAGGATCGGCAATGGGTCCCCCGCTCCTGGATCCTTGATCCGTCCCTTCTTCGTGACTTCCACGCATCTCACCCATCCAAGCCGGGTGGGCCGCCGGGAGGCGTCCGTTGAGGGGGGGGGTACTGTCACGTTCCGTATTTGACAGCAGGGGGCAGGCGTTCTTGCTTGCCGCCTGCACACCTGCCACCCATTAGTTGACGATTGCACCTGCTATATCTAGGCACTCCGACAGTCAACTCACTGCCGGAGTTTTCCATGCCGTGCCATTTGCTATCGTCTATTTCCTTCTCGGTTAAAACTCTGACTTCTTGACTATATTGCGTGCCTTAATATTCCTCTCGTGTTCGATTGGTATTTTACTTAAGAACTTTCTCCTTGCCGTTTTTGTTTCGCAAGCGTTTTCTGTTATTTTCCTGGTCCTCTTTTTTACCAGCGTTTTCTGTTGCTTCGTTATTATTTCCTGGCCCTCTTTTGACCAGCGTTTTCTGTTGTCCGTTTAGACGGGGATTTTGTGTTATAATAAATTTCATTTTTTATGACAAAATTCTTTTTCTGTGTCTGCTGTTTCGGGGATCCACTTACCTCTAGTAGTTGTGCACGAAGCGATTATTCTGTCGCTTCGGGCTCAACGTGACAGCTTACAACAAAGCTTAAATCTGGTCTGGTACAAGTGGTCAAATAGATTAGGCTACCTACTGCTTTCTCTGTAGGTTCTGACATCACTCATTTTCACTGCATCATTTGAATATTCCAGCTTTTGTTCACAGGGTGTTTTTCGTACTTTACAGTCTTGCATATTGAAACGCTCTAATATCTTGTTGACGTATTTCTCCTGTGACATTTTTACACATCCATCAGACTGATTGAAATCGATACCTAGAAAATGCTTGAGTGTGCCAAGATCTTTCATTTTGAACTTTACAGAAAGCATCTCTTTCACGTCTTTCAAAATCATTTCATTGCTGGCCGCGATAATCAAATCATCGACCCATATGATTATGATCACTTTTTGACTCTTTGGTATAGATACAATGGTTGGCTGGGTTTTGCTTGTACTCATTATCTGTTAAATAGTCATGTAGAACTCTATTCCAGTTGCGTCCAGATTGTTTGAGACCATAAAGTGATTTTTGTAGTTTGTACACTAGTTCATCATCTTTCTCTTCAAAACCTTCTGGAGGGTTCATGTAGATGTCATAGTCCAATGGCGCGTGTACGCTGTGCGCTGTGCTCACGTCCATTTGGTGAAGGAGTAAATTCTCCTGAGCTGCTTTTTGTAGCACCACTCTTACACTTGTTAGATTTGCAGTTGGTGAAAACGTCTCTCCATAGTCTATGTCCTTCACCTGGCTGTAGCCCTTTGCCACAAACCGAGCTTTGTACTTGTCTTTTCCATCCAAATCACTTTTGATCGAGTATACCCATTTACCCCCACTGTTTCCTTGCCCACTGGTAGGGTTGCTAGGGTAAACGTTTTGTCATTTAACGACCGGATATCCTCATCCATAGCCTTTACCCATTCTTTAGAATTAGTCGACCTCATAGCCTCTGTATATGTTTGTGGAACACCACACACTGCTCTGTAGCAATAGTCCACTGTGGTGTGTGTCGCATCGTTATCATTACATTCATCCACAAAATCATCTAAGTGTCTAGGTTTCTTTCTCTCTCTTGTAGGATATCTTCTACTTTCAGGTTCATCTCCTGTGTCACTCTGTTGTGTGAGGCTATTATCATTTGATGCCATTTCTGTACCTGGACTATCATTTTGTACATCCCTGTTGTGTACACTTGGCTTTCGAGTACTCTCTACTTTCTTATTGTTTTCTTGAATGAGCTCACGAGTTCGAGGCTGCCTCATGTCATAATCTGTGTTTGGATCTGTCTCATTTGTCTGTGCCTGTTTCTCAACAGCTGCCTTGTTCACAAATTTCACAAGCCTGTGTTTTGATACTCTGTTTGTATCTGGATTATATACCAAGTAAAATGGGCTATATTTATCAAATCCCACAAAAAGTCCTTGGTCACATTTAGAATCCAGCTTTCCTTTGTCGTGTTTGTATGTGTAACATGTAGACCCAAATTTTTGCAGTTTGGATACATTAGGTCTCTTTCCGCTTAACATCTGATAAGGGGTCTGCCCTGTACGTCTGCTAAAGCATCTGTTGCGTATATGCGCTGACATTTGTACTGCATAGTGCCAAAGCTCTCTTGGTAGCTTACGTTCAACTAATATACATTTTCCCATCTCAAAAAGAGTACGCCAGCCCCTCTCCGCTGTCCCATTCTGGTGGGGTGAATGTCTGATTTTGTTTTCCCTCATCAATGTTTGGAAATCATTACTTTTGTATTCTGTGCCCCCATCTGACCTCATACGCTTCACATTCCCATAGGGGGTTACATCTGCAAGAAACTTCTCCGTCGCTTGTACCGTGTCACTTTTCTTCTTTAGAAAATAAACAGACATTGCACCCGAGTAATCATCGGTGAATGATAATGCATATTTGTGACCATCAATAGATTCAGTGTTCATAGGACCCGCAAGGTCGGTGTGCACCAGCTCTAGGGGAGCCTTAGCTCTGGTATCGGGGTTCCTGTTCCTACTTTGAGTGAACTTTCCCTGAATACAGATCTCACACTCTTGTTCAGGTTTACATGCTTTACCCTTAATCTGCATGCCATCAACCACACCCTGCAATTTAAGGATATCATCATAATTGCAGTGGCCTAATATCTCGTGCCATTTCTGAATGTCGTGAAATGTATTACATTTGTCATTAGGCTCACTCTCAGTATGCAAATAATACAACTTGCCATACACATGAATATCATATTTTGTACCTCCTTTAGTAATCAGTTCGTCTTTGCCTTCTTTGAATACAACTATAGCTCCGCTGGTGGTCGCCTTCTTCACGGAGTTAATATCTTGGGGATATGAAGGAATGTATAGAGCATTCCTCAGCGTCGTTTTGTGTCTCAGTCCTTTGCTGTCTATCAGAGAAACCTCAGCATTCCCCCTCCTCTGTGCGACCCCGCTGCATCGCGTGCCGTCCGCCAGCTCCACACTGTGTTTTTCCGGCCTGAACGTGCTGTCGAAATCCTTAAACATGGTCACGTCTGTGATGATCTGAGAAGTGGCCCCTGTGTCCACCATCAGCCCTCTCTCCCGGATGCTGGCATCCAACCGCTCTCTGCACCCGGTGTCGCTGTTTCTCATCTTGAACACGTTGTCGGTGTCACCATCTTCTGAAACTTTATTGGCGTCATCTCGTCTGTTCTTATTATCCTTGTCCCTGCGCCTACATGTGTCGTCCTTGTGTGTGTCGCTTTTACAACGACTGCACCAAGTTTTCTGTCGACATTCTTTTGCTCTGTGGCCTTTGATTCCACACTTGAAACAAATCATATCGGTGTCATCCTTGATCCGTTCTCGGGTGTTGGTCTTTGTGGGTCGCCGCCCATTTCGACCCTGGGCCTGTGTCTTCATCACACCGTCACCTGACTCTGTGTTTAATTTCTCAGTTGCTTCATAACTTCGTAGTTTAGTCTTGAAATCTGCAAACTTGATTTGGTCATCTGAATGTGCCACATGTATTGCGAATGGTTTAAAACTCTCTGGTAGTCCTTTTAAAACCATGGCAACAAGTAGTCCATCGCCCATAGTCTCGCCTGCATTCCGCAGTGCTGTGATGGCGGTCTCAGCTCTGATAATGTAATCCGTAACGCTTTCATCGTTCCCCTTTTGAAGCGATGTGAGTGTGGTGTACAGATTTATTATCCGTGGTGTTCCTTTCCCGGCATAATACTCTCTTAATATCTTCAGAGACTTTCTTCCATCATCAGGCGCATCTCTCATAATTAGTGAGAGGCTTTTATCATCTAACATTTGTATTAATTCAGCATAAGCATCGGTATTTTTCTGTGCGTCAGTCACTCTTTCGGGGCTTGTCACCGGCTCTCTTAGCACAGTCTTCTTCAGTCCCAATAAATGAAAATGTCCAAGCATTTTTGTTTCCCATATTTCGTACTTAGCTTCATCTCCGTCGAATGCCAGTCGGAGTGGCCTGCTTGCTGCTCCTCGTTCTCGATCCATTTTGCTGTAGCGTTACTCCGCTCTTTTAGCCGGTTAGCGATAGCCACGTTAGCTCACCGCTCCTCTACAGTTGGACCCACTGGCTTCTCTTTTATCTCCCAAACATCAGCTGCGTCTCCTGGGCCCATAACCTGTTGAGGTGTGCGCTTCGTCGGATGTATTTGGGAGAATAACGACGAGAGATGAATTTACTTGTTAGACTCACACACGTGCCATGTTTTATTTGCCGTCTACACAGAGAGCAACCGCTTCTCATCTCCACCGAACAGGAAGAAGAAAAAATATATTTCGCGCCGAGTACAGACCGGATATGGCGTAGTTTCTTGGGTTGCCAGATCCGTTCAAAATAAAGAACACATCATTACAGGAATGAGGATACATGTTATTGTTTCTTAACATTACCAAATAATAAACAGATCTACACACGGGGAGAACATGCACACAGTAGGGCAGGAGCTGGAATCGAACCCTGCACCTCTGCACTGTGAGACCAACATGCTAACCACTTGGACACCGGGCTGCCACAAGAATAGCATTCAGGAGAATTATGGACACAAGTCAGGACACTTTGCATAATGGAAGAGGAACTAAGTAGACCAGAAGTGCATGAAACATTGAATATTTTCATGAATGTGGGATCATTTGAGATTGCTGGTAAAGAAATCTTAAAATTTGCTTTATGAAGTTGTATTGTGGCAGTAAAAAGGAGCACACACACGATTGACTGTAAACACGTCGTTGTTCCACTACTGCCAACAAGTGGATCTAAACAATTCCAAATTTGCGCCAAAGACATTCACATAAACAACGCCCCTATTATATGCCTGCTGGCTGAGAAGCATGCTCCTAGTATCCGCCCCCCCCCCCAAACACCCAGAAGGACAATCAAAATGACAACTTCACAGGGGGGTTTATTAGCCTGCCACAACGACTATGCAGTCCGTTCTCTTGGTGGCGCAGGCGAAACTCGGGCAGGAGGCATAGGTGAGACACGAGTGGGAGAACGACACTCAACACCGACACGCCGAAGTGAGGCTGGGGGCGACGGAGGACGACCACGGCGAGGGACCTGGGCCGGCAACAGCACATCGCCCGCAACCAAATGAGCTGGTTTGAGCCGATCTAACGACACACACTCCCTTCGCCCACCCATATCAATCACAAAACTCTTATCACCGTACTCGAGCACCCTAAATGGCCACGGTGACCACGGTGGCTGGGGGGGCGAGCGGTGGGCATCAGTGCGCACAAAGACAAAACGGGCCGACAGAAGCGCAGACGGTACGAACACTTTGGGAACAAAATGGTGAACCGTGTCGGAGTTAGGGGTCCCTCCAACAAAAAGGGGAAGGAAGGCGCGCCGGAACCTTCTGGCAGAAATTCACCGGGAACACGAAGTGGCTAACCGAGCACCAACTCAGCAGGGGCGGCATTAAGATCTTCTTTCGGAGCCGAACGTGACCCGAGCAAAACCCACGGAAGGTTATCGACCCAGTTACCGTCCGAAAGCGCAGCCCGCAGCGCAGCTTCTAGCGACCGGTGAAAACTTTTCGCGCCGCTTCCGTGTAACCACTCGGCCACCACTGTTGGGTCAACGCCTGGTGTCGCCAGGAGGAGGGGATCGGCCGTCGCACTTTGCACGGCGAACTGTCGTGTAGCCAGCAGAACTCGATCCGCTTCTTCAGCCAAACACCGATAATTGCCGGTCGTCAGACATACCGAGTTAGCCAACACCGCGCGCACCAGCCTGGTCGCTGGCGTAGGAAAACGCGCGGGAAAAGAAATCCGCCTTATCCGAGACAAACAGCGACAGCATCTTGTCCATCAGATCCACTGCCGTGCTCATCGCCCAGGCCGGAAGGGAAAGGAGTCTGTCTGCTCTCTCCGAGTCCGACAAACGGAACCTCCTGAGCAGTAGCTGTTTGAGCGCGTCGTATTTCCCGCCTTGTGGAGGCCCCAGCAAGAGCTGCATCGCACGACGCGTAGTCTGCTGGTAGAGGGACGCCACGACCATGTAATGTTTCGGCTCATCGGGAGGATTCCCCGTCGGTGGAAACGCACTTCCACATGCTGAAACCACGAAGCCGCGTCGCACTGCCAGAACTCCGGTTGCCTCGCGGCAGAGGCGGTGGCTGCAAGTTGCGGGAGTCGGCGCGACGTGGCCGAGGAAGACACCTCTTCATCTGTTATCCGAAACTTCTTAACGTCATGGTCACCAATATGGCAGTCAAAAGGAGCAATGACAAATTTGCGCCAAAGACGTTCACATAAACACGCCCCCAACTGTATGCCTGCTTAGTGACAAGCATGGTCCTATAGTGTCCAATTTTGATTACTACTGTATTATATCCTCCTGACGACCAATAGTTCAAATTTGTCCTCTGTAGAGGACATTTGTGAACCTAAATATTGTGTGGTCAATTAATGCTCATTTAGGCTTCCGGAGGACATCCTGAACTAAACATGTTGAAGTGTGTGCATAAGTCCTTTGGTTTGGGCGTGACACTCAATTTGAGTTTTTATTGCTTTAAATGCATTTTCAGGCCGAGCTGAAAACGTTTTCCGAGTTTGAATATATCTTCATAGGAATGAGTTGTGTGATCAAAATAATACTCATTTAGGCTTCAAGAGGTCATTCTGAATAAAACACGTTGAATTTTTTGCACAAGTCCTTTGGTTTAGGCGTGACCCTCAAAGCTGAGCACGTTTTCTGAGATTGAATATATCTTATTAGGAATGAGTTGTTTGATCAAAATAGTGGTGATTTAGGCTTCAGGAGGACATCCTGAACTAAATACATGAAGTTTGTGCATAAATCCTTAGGTTTAGGTGTGACACTCAATTTGAGTTTTTATTTCTTTAAATGCATTTTCAGCCCGAGCTGAGTGCGCTTTCTGTCTTTGAATGTATCTTAGTTGGAATGAGTTGTGTAGTCAAATTACTGCTCATTTAGGCATCCGGAGGACATCCTGAACACAATACATGTTGAAGTGTGTGCTTAAGCCCTTTGGTTTAGGCTTGACACTCAATTTGAATTTTTATTGCTTTAAATGCATTTTCAGGCCGAGCTGAGCACGTTTTGTGAGTTTGAATGTATCTTCATAGGAATGAGTTGTGTAGTCAAATTAATGCTCTTTTAGGCTTCAGGAGGCCATCTTGAATAAAATACATGTTTTAAGTGTGTGCATAAATCCTTTGGTTTACACTCAATTTGAGTTTTTATTGCTTTAAATGAATTTTCAGCCCGAGCTGAGCGCGCTTTCTATCTTTGAATGTATCTTCATAGGAATGAGTTGTGTGGTCAAAATAATGCTCATTTAGGCTTCAGGTGGTCATCCTGAACAAAATACATGTTGAAGTGTGTCATAAGTTTTTTGGTTTAGGCGTGACACTCAATTTGAGTTTTTATTGCTTTAAATGCATTTTCAGCCCCAGCTGAGCACGTTTTGTGAGTTTGTATGTATCTTCATAGGAATGAGTTGTGTGGTCAAATTAATGCTCATATAGGCTTCAAGGAGGTCATCCTGAACAAAATACATGTTGAAGTGTGTCATAAGTTTTTTGGTTTAGACGTGACACTCAATTTGAGTTTTTATTGCTTTAAATGCATTTTCAGCCCCAGCTGAGCACGTTTTGTGAGTTTGAATGTATCTTCATAGGAATGTGGTCAAATTAATGCTCATATAGACTTCAGGAGGCCATCTTGAATAAAATACATGTTGAAGTGAGTGCATAAGTCCTTTGGTTAGGCGTGACACTCAATTTGAGTTTTCATTGCTTTACATGCATTTTCAGCCTGAGCTGAACACGTTTAGTGTGTTTGAATGTATCTTCATAGGATTGAGTTGTGTGGTCAATTTAGTGCTCATATAGGCTTCAGGAGGTCATCCTGAACTAAATACATGTTGAAGTGTGTGCATAAGTCCTTTGGTTTAGGTGTGACACTCAATTTGAGTTTTTATTGCTTTTAATGCATTTTCAGCCCGAGCTGAGCGCGCTTTCTAACTTTGAATGTATCTTCATAGGAATGAGTTGTGTGGTCAAATTAATGCTCATATAGGCTTCAGGAGGTCATCCTGAACAAAATACATGTTGAAGTGTGTCATAAGTTTTTTGGTTTAGGCGTGACACTCAATTTGAGTTTTTATTGCTTTAAATGCATTTTCAGCCCGAGCTGAGCACGTTTTGTGAGTTTGAATGTATCTTCATAGGAATGAGTTGTGTGATCGAATTATTGCTTATTTAGGCTTCAGGAGGACATCCTGAACTAAATGTTGAAGTGTGTGCATAATTCCCTTGGTTTGGGCAATTGGTGACACTCAATTTGAGTTTTTATTACTTTAAATGCATTTTCAGGCCGAGCTGAGCACGTTTTGTGACTTTGAATGTATCTTCATAGGAATGAGTTGTGTGATCGAATTATTGCTTATTTAGGCTTCAGGATGTCATCCTGAACACAATACATGTTGAAGTGTGTGCTTAAGCCCTTTGGTTTAGGCTTGACACTCAATTTGAATTTTTATTGCTTTAAATGCATTTTCAGGCCGAGCTGAGCACGTTTTGTGAGTTTGAATGTATCTTCATAGGAATGAGTTGTGTAGTCAAATTAATGCTCTTTTAGGCTTCAGGAGGCCATCTTGAATAAAATACATGTTTTAAGTGTGTGCATAAGTCCTTTGGTTTACACTCAATTTGAGTTTTTATTGCTTTAAATGCATTTTCAGCCCGAGCTGAGCGCGCTTTCTAACTTTGAATGTATCTTCATAGGAATGAGTTGTGTGGTCAAATTAATGCTCATATAGGCTTCAAGGAGGTCATCCTGAACAAAATACATGTTGAAGTGTGTCATAAGTTTTTTGGTTTAGACGTGACACTCAATTTGAGTTTTTATTGCTTTAAATGCATTTTCAGCCCCAGCTGAGCACGTTTTGTGAGTTTGAATGTATCTTCATAGGAATGAGTTGTGTGGTCAAATTAATGCTCATATAGACTTCAGGAGGCCATCTTGAATAAAATACATGTTGAAGTGTGTGCATAAGTTTTTTGGTTAGGCGTGACACTCAATTTGAGTTTTCATTGCTTTTAATGCATTTTCAGCCCGAGCTGAGCGCACTTTCTGACTTTGAATGTATCTTCATTGGAATGAGTTGTGTGGTCAAATTACTGCTCATTTAGGATTCAGGAGGACATCCTGAACTAAATACATGTTGAAGTGTGTGCATAAGTCCTTTGGTTTAGGTGTGACATTCAATTTGAGTTTTTATTGCTTTAAATGCATTTTCAGCCCCAGCTGAGCACGTTTTGTGAGTTTGAATGTATCTTCATAGGAATGAGTTGTGTGGTCAAATTAATGCTCATATAGACTTCAGGAGGCCATCTTGAATAAAATACATGTTGAAGTGTGTGCATAAGTTTTTTGGTTAGGCGTGACACTCAATTTGAGTTTTCATTGCTTTTAATGCATTTTCAGCCCGAGCTGAGCGCACTTTCTGACTTTGAATGTATCTTCATTGGAATGAGTTGTGTGGTCAAATTACTGCTCATTTAGGATTCAGGAGGACATCCTGAACTAAATACATGTTGAAGTGTGTGCATAAGTCCTTTGGTTTAGGTGTGACATTCAATTTGAGTTTTTATTGCTTTAAATGCATTTTCAGCCCCAGCTGAGCACGTTTTGTGAGTTTGAATGTATCTTCATAGGAATGAGTTGTGTGGTCAAATTAATGCTCATAGAGGCTTCAGGAGGTCATCCTGAACAAAATGCATGAAGTGTGTCATAAGTTTTTTGGTTTAGGCGTGACACTCAATTTGAGTTTTTATTGCTTTAAATGCATTTTCAGCCCCAGCTGAGCACGTTTTGTGAGTTTGAATGTATCTTCATAGGAATGAGTTGTGTGATCAAATTAGGCTTTCAGGAGGACATCCTGAACTAAATACATGAAGTTTGTGCATAAATCCTTAGGTTTAGGTGTGACACTCAATTTGAGTGTTTATTTCTTTAAATGCATTTTCAGCCCGAGCTGAGTGCGCTTTCTGTCTTTGAATGTATCTTAATAGGAATGAGTTGTGTAGTCAAATTACTGCTCATTTAGACTTCAGGATGTCATCCTGAACACAATACATGTGAAGTGTGTGCTTAAGTCCTTTGGTTTAGGTGTGACATTCAATTTGAGTTTTTATTGCTTTAAATGCATTTTCAGGCCGAGCTGAGCACGTTTTGTGAGTTTGAATGTATCTTCATAGGAATGAGTTGTGTAGTCAAATTAATGCTCTTTTAGGCTTCAGGAGGCCATCTTGAATAAAATACATGTTTTAAGTGTGTGCATAAGTCCTTTGGTTTACACTCAATTTGAGTTTTTATTGCTTTAAATGCATTTTCAGCCCGAGCTGAGCGCGCTTTCTAACTTTGAATGTATCTTCATAGGAATGAGTTGTGTGGTCAAAATAATGCTCATTTAGGCTTCAGGTGGTCATCCTGAACAAAATACATGTTGAAGTGTGTCATAAGTTTTTTGGTTTAGGCGTGACCCTCAATTTGAGTTTTTATTGCTTTAAATGAATTTTCAGCCCCAGCTGAGCACGTTTTGTGAGTTTGTATGTATCTTCATAGGAATGAGTTGTGTGGTCAAATTAATGCTCATATAGGCTTCAAGGAGGTCATCCTGAACAAAATACATGTTGTGTGTCATAAGTTTTTTGGTTTAGACGTGACACTCAATTTGAGTTTTTATTGCTTTACATGCATTTTCAGCCTGAGCTGAACACGTTTAGTGTGTTTGAATGTATCTTCATAGGAATGAGTTGTGTGGTCAATTTAGTGCTCATATAGGCTTCAGGAGGTCATCCTGAACTAAATATGTTGAAGTGTGTGCATAAATCCTTTGGTTTAGGTGTGACACTCAATTTGAGTTTTTATTGCTTTTAATGCATTTTCAGCCCGAGCTGAGCGCACTTTCTGACTTTGAATGTATCTTCATTGGAATGAGTTGTGTGGTCAAATTACTGCTCATTTAGGATTCAGGAGGACATCCTGAACTAAATACATGTTGAAGTGTGTGCATAAGTCTTCTGGTTTAGGTGTGACACTAAATTTGAGTTTTTATTGCTTTTAATGCATTTTCAGCCCGAGCTGACCGCGCTTTCTAACTTTGAATGTATCTTCATAGGAATGAGTTGTGTGGTCAAATTAATGCTCATAGAGGCTTCAGGAGGTCATCCTGAACAAAATACATTGAAGTGTGTCATAAGTTTTTTGGTTTAGGCGTGACACTCAATTTGAGTTTTTATTGCTTTAAATGCATTTTCAGCCCGAGCTGAGCACGTTTTGTGAGTTTGAATGTATCTTCATAGGAATGAGTTGTGTAGTCAAATTAATGCTCTTTTAGGCTTCAGGAGGCCATCTTGAATAAAATACATGTTTTAAGTGTGTGCATAAGTCCTTTGGTTTAGGCGTGACACTCAATTTGAGTTTTTATTGCTTTATAAATGCATTTTCAGCCCGAGCTGAGCGCGTTTTCTGACTTTGAATGTATCTTCTTAGGAATGAGTTGTGTGGTCAAATTAATGCTCATATAGGCTTCAGGAGGACATCTTGAATAAAATACATGTTGAAGTGTGTGCATAAGTCCTTTGGTTTAGGCGAGACACTCAATTTGAGTTTTTATTGCTTTACATGCATTTTTAGCCCGAGCTGAGCACGTTTTGTGAGTTTGAATGTATCTTCATAGGAATGAGTTGTGTAGGCAAATAATGCTCATTTAGGCTTCAGGAGGCAATCCTGAACTAAATACATGAAGTTTGTGCATAAATTCTTAGAGTTGGGGGGGACACTCAATTTGAGTTTTTATTTCTTTAAATACATTTTCAGCCCGAGCTGAGTGCGCTTTCTGTCTTTGAATGTATCTTCATAGGAATGAGTTGTGTAGTCAAATTACTGCTCATTTAGGCTTCCGGAGGACATCCTGAACACAATACATGTTGAAGTGTGTGCTTAAGCCCTTTGGTTTAGGCTTGACACTCAATTTGAATTTTTATTGCTTTAAATGCATTTTCAGGCCGAGCTGAGCACGCTTTGTGAGTTTGAATGTATCTTCATAGGAATGAGTTGTGTAGTCAAATTAATGCTCTTTTAGGCTTCAGGAGGCCATCTTGAATAAAATACATGTTTTAAGTGTGTGCATAAGTCCTTAGGTTTAGGCGTGACACTCAATTTGAGTTTTTATTGCTTTATAAATGCATTTTCAGCCCGAGCTGAGCGCGTTTTCTGACTTTGAATGTATCTTCTTAGGAATGAGTTGTGTGGTCAAATTAATGCTCATATAGGCTTCAGGAGGACATCTTGAATAAAATACATGTTGAAGTGTGTGCTTAAGTCCTTTGGTTTAGGCGAGACACTCAATTTGAGTTTTTATTTCTTTAAATGCATTTTCAGCCCGAGCTGAGTGCGCTTTCTGTCTTTGAATGTATCTTAATAGGAATGAGTTGTGTAGTCAAATTACTGCTCATTTAGACTTCAGGATGTCATCCTGAACACAATACATGTGAAGTGTGTGCTTAAGTCCTTTGGTTTAGGTGTGACATTCAATTTGAGTTTTTATTGCTTTAAATGCATTTTCAGGCCGAGCTGAGCACGTTTTGTGAGTTTGAATGTATCTTCATAGGAATGAGTTGTGTAGTCAAATTAATGCTCTTTTAGGCTTTAGGAGGCCATCTTGAATAAAATACATGTTTTAAGTGTGTGCATAAGTCCTTTGGTTTACACTCAATTTGAGTTTTTATTGCTTTAAATGCATTTTCAGCCCGAGCTGAGCGCGCTTTCTAACTTTGAATGTATCTTCATAGGAATGAGTTGTGTGGTCAAAATAATGCTCATTTAGGCTTCAGGTGGTCATCCTGAACAAAATACATGTTGAAGTGTGTCATAAGTTTTTTGGTTTAGGCGTGACCCTCAATTTGAGTTTTTATTGCTTTAAATGAATTTTCAGCCCCAGCTGAGCACGTTTTGTGAGTTTGTATGTATCTTCATAGGAATGAGTTGTGTGGTCAAATTAATGCTCATATAGGCTTCAAGGAGGTCATCCTGAACAAAATACATGTTGTGTGTCATAAGTTTTTTGGTTTAGACGTGACACTCAATTTGAGTTTTTATTGCTTTAAATGCATTTTCAGCCCCAGCTGAGCACGTTTTGTGAGTTTGAATGTATCTTCATAGGAATGAGTTGTGTGGTCAAATTAATACTCATATAGACTTCAGGAGGCCATCTTGAATAAAATACATGTTGAAGTGTGTGCATAAGTCCTTTGGTTAGGCGTGACACTCAATTTGAGTTTTCATTGCTTTACATGCATTTTCAGCCTGAGCTGAACACGTTTAGTGTGTTTGAATGTATCTTCATAGGAATGAGTTGTGTGGTCAATTTAGTGCTCATATAGGCTTCAGGAGGTCATCCTGAACTAAATATGTTGAAGTGTGTGCATAAATCCTTTGGTTTAGGTGTGACACTCAATTTGAGTTTTTATTGCTTTTAATGCATTTTCAGCCCGAGCTGAGCGCACTTTCTGACTTTGAATGTATCTTCATTGGAATGAGTTGTGTGGTCAAATTACTGCTCATTTAGGATTCAGGAGGACATCCTGAACTAAATACATGTTGAAGTGTGTGCATAAGTCTTCTGGTTTAGGTGTGACACTAAATTTGAGTTTTTATTGCTTTTAATGCATTTTCAGCCCGAGCTGACCGCGCTTTCTAACTTTGAATGTATCTTCATAGGAATAAGTTGTGTGGTCAAATTAATGCTCATAGAGGCTTCAGGAGGTCATCCTGAACAAAATACATTGAAGTGTGTCATAAGTTTTTTGGTTTAGGCGTGACACTCAATTTGAGTTTTTATTGCTTTAAATGCATTTTCAGCCCGAGCTGAGCACGTTTTGTGAGTTTGAATGTATCTTCATAGGAATGAGTTGTGTAGTCAAATTAATGCTCTTTTAGGCTTCAGGAGGCCATCTTGAATAAAATACATGTTTTAAGTGTGTGCATAAGTCCTTTGGTTTAGGCGTGACACTCAATTTGAGTTTTTATTGCTTTATAAATGCATTTTCAGCCCGAGCTGAGCGCGTTTTCTGACTTTGAATGTATCTTCTTAGGAATGAGTTGTGTGGTCAAATTAATGCTCATATAGGCTTCAGGAGGACATCTTGAATAAAATACATGTTGAAGTGTGTGCATAAGTCCTTTGGTTTAGGCGAGACACTCAATTTGAGTTTTTATTGCTTTACATGCATTTTTAGCCCGAGCTGAGCACGTTTTGTGAGTTTGAATGTATCTTCATAGGAATGAGTTGTGTAGGCAAATAATGCTCATTTAGGCTTCAGGAGGCAATCCTGAACTAAATACATGAAGTTTGTGCATAAATTCTTAGAGTTGAGGGGGACACTCAATTTGAGTTTTTATTTCTTTAAATACATTTTCAGCCCGAGCTGAGTGCGCTTTCTGTCTTTGAATGTATCTTCATAGGAATGAGTTGTGTAGTCAAATTACTGCTCATTTAGGCTTCCGGAGGACATCCTGAACACAATACATGTTGAAGTGTGTGCTTAAGCCCTTTGGTTTAGGCTTGACACTCAATTTGAATTTTTATTGCTTTAAATGCATTTTCAGGCCGAGCTGAGCACGCTTTGTGAGTTTGAATGTATCTTCATAGGAATGAGTTGTGTAGTCAAATTAATGCTCTTTTAGGCTTCAGGAGGCCATCTTGAATAAAATACATGTTTTGTGTGCATAAGTCCTTTAGTTTACACTCAATTTGAGTTTTTATTGCTTTAAATGCATTTTCAGCCCGAGCTGAGCGCGCTTTCTAACTTTGAATGTATCTTCATAGGAATGAGTTGTGTGGTCAAAATAATGTTCATTTGGGCTTCAGGTGGTCATCCTGAACAAAATACATGTTGAAGTGTGTCATAAGTTTTTTGGTTTAGGCGTGACCCTCAATTTGAGTTTTTATTGCTTTAAATGAATTTTCAGCCCCAGCTGAGCACGATTTGTGAGTTTGAATGCATCTTCATTGGAATGAGTTGTGTGGTCAAATTAATGCTCATATAGGCTTCAAGGAGGACATCTTGAATAAAATACATGTTGAAGTGTGTGCATAAGGTTTAGGCGAGACACTCAATTTGAGTTTTTATTGCTTTACATGCATTTTCAGCCCGAGCTGAGCACGTTTTGTGAGTTTGAATGTATCTTCATAGGAATGATTTGTCTAGGCAAATTAATGCTCATTTAGGCTTCAGGAGGCAATCCTGAACTAAATACATGAAGTTTGTGCATAAATCCTTAGGTTTAGGTGTGACACTCAATTTGAGTTTTTATTTCTTTAAATGCATTTTCAGCCCGAGCTGAGTGCGCTTTCTGACTTTGAATGTATCTTCATAGGAATGAGTTGTGTAGTCAAATTACTGCTAATTTAGGCTTCCGGAGGACATCCTGAACTAAATACATGTTGAAGTGTGTATATAAGTCCTTTGGTTTAGGCGTGACAGTCAATTTGAGTTTTATATTGCTTTAAATGCATTTTCAGCCCGAGCTGAGCACGTTTTGTGAGTTTGAATGTATCTTCGTAGGAATGAGTTGTGTAGTCAAATTAATGCTCTTTTAGGCTTCAGGAGGCCATCTTGAATAAAATACATGTTTTAAGTGTGTGCATAAGTCCTTTGGTTTAGGCGTGACACTCAATTTGAGTTTTTATTGCTTTAAATGCATTTTCAGCCCGAGCTGAGCGCGCTTTCTAACTTTGAATGTATCTTCATAGGAATGAGTTGTGTGGTCAAATTAATGCTCATATAGGCTTCAGGAGGTCATCCTGAACAAAATACATGTTGAAGTGTGTGCATAAGTTTTTTGGTTTAGGCGTGACACTCAATTTGAGTTTTTATTGCTTTAAATGCATTTTCAGCCCGAGCTGAGCACGTTTTGTGAGTTTGAATGTATCTTCATAGGAATGAGTTGTGTGATCAAATTAGGCTTCAGGAGGACATCCTGAACTAAATGTTGAAGTGTGTGCATAATTCCCTTGGTTTGGGCAATTGGTGACACTCAATTTGAGTTTTTATTACTTTAAATGCATTTTCAGCCCGAGCTGAGCGCGCTTTCTAACTTTGAATGTATCTTCATTGGAATGAGTTGTGTGGTCAAAATAATGCTCATTTAGGCTTCAGGTGGTCATCCTGAACTAAATACATGTTGAAGTGTGTGCATAAGTCCTTTGGTTTAGGTGTGACACTCAATTTGAGTTTATATTGCTTTTAATGCATTTTCAGCCCGAGCTGAGCGCACTTTCTGACTTTGAATGTATCTTCATTGAAATGAGTTGTGTGGTCAAATTACTGCTCATTTAGGATTCAGGAGGACATCCTGAACTAAATACATGTTGAAGTGTGTGCATAAGTCCTTTGGTTTAGTTGTGACATTCAATTTGAGTTTTTATTGCTTTTAATGCATTTTCAGCCCGAGCTGAGCGCGCTTTCTAACTTTGAATGTATCTTCATAGGAATGAGTTGTGTGGTCAAATTAATGCTCATAGAGGCTTCAGGAGGTCATCCTGAACAAAATACATGTTGAAGTGTGTCATGTTTTTTGGTTTAGGCGTGACACTCAATACGAGTTTTTATTGCTTTAAATGCATTTTCAGCCCCAGCTGAGCACGTTTTGTGAGTTTGAATGTATCTTCATAGGAATGAGTTGTGTGATCAAATTAGGCTTCAGGAGGACATCCTGAACTAAATGTTGAAGTGTGTGCATAATTCCCTTGGTTTGGGCAATTGGTGACACTCAATTTGAGTTTTTATTGCTTTAAATGCATTTTCAGGCCGAGCTGAGCACGTTTTCTGACTTTGAATGTATCTTCATAGGAATGAGTTGTGTGATCGAATTATTGCTTATTTAGGGTTCAGGATGTCATCCTGAACACAATACATGTTGAAGTGTGTGCTTAAGCCCTTTGGTTTAGGCTTGACACTCAATTGAGTTTTTATTGCTTTAAATGCATTTTCAGCCTGAGCTGAGCACGTTTAGTGTGTTTGAATGTATCTTCATAGGAATAAGTTATGTGGTCAAATTAATGCTCATATAGGCTTCAGGAGGTCATCCTGAACTAAATACATGTTGAAGTGTGTGCATAAGTCCTTTGGTTAGGCGTGACACTCAATTTGAGTTTTTATTGCTTTTAATGCATTTTCAGCCCGAGCTGAGCGCACTTTCTGACTTTGAATGTATCTTCATTGGAATGAGTTGTGTGGTCAAATTACTGCTCATTCAGGCTTCAGGAGATCATCTTGAACAAAATACATGTTGAAGTGTGTGCATAACCTTTGGTTTAGGTGTGACATTCAATTTGAGTTTTTATTGCTTTTAATGCATTTTCAGCCCGAGCTGAGCACGTTTTGTGAGTTTGAATGTATCTTCTTAGGAATGAGTTGTGTGGTCAAATTAATGCTCATATAGGCTTCAGGAGGACATCTTGAATAAAATACATGTTGAAGTGTGTCATAAGTCCTTTGGTTTAGGCGAGACACTCAATTTGAGTTTTTATTGCTTTACATGCATTTTTAGCCCGAGCTGAGCACGTTTTGTGAGTTTGAATGTATCTTCATAGGAATGAGTTGTGTAGGCAAATTAATGCTCATTTAGGCTTCAGGAGGCAATCCTGAACTAAATACATGAAGTTTGTGCATAAATCCTTAGGTTTAGGTGTGACACTCAATTTGAGTTTTTATTGATTTAAATGCATTTTCAGCCCGAGCTGAGTGCGCTTTCTGTCTTTGAATGTATCTTCATAGGAATGAGTTGTGTAGTCAAATTACTGCTCATTTAGGCTTCCGGAGGACATCCTGAACTAAATACATGTTGAAGTGTGTGCATTTGTCCTTTGGTTTAGGTGTGACACTCAATTTGAGTTTTTATTGCTTTTAATGCATTTTCAGCCCGAGCTGAGCGCGCTTTCTAACTTTGAATGTATCTTCATAGGAATGAGTTGTGTAGTCAAATTACTGCTCATAGAGGCTTCAGGAGGTCATCCTGAACAAAATACATGTTGAAGTGTGTCATAAGTTTTTTGGTTTAGGCGTGACACTCAATTTGAGTTTTTATTGCTTTAAATGCATTTTCAGCCCCAGCTGAGCACGTTTTGTGAGTTTGAATGTATCTTCATAGGAATGAGTTGTGTGATCAAATTAGGCTTCAGGAGGACATCCTGAACTAAATGTTGAAGTGTGTGCATAATTCCCTTGGTTTGGGCAATTGGTGACACTCAATTTGAGTTTTTATTGCTTTAAATGCATTTTCAGGCCGAGCTGAGCACGTTTTCTGACTTTGAATGTATCTTCATAGGAATGAGTTGTGTGATCGAATTATTGCTTATTTAGGGTTCAGGATGTCATCCTGAACACAATACATGTTGAAGTGTGTGCTTAAGCCCTTTGGTTTAGGCTTGACACTCAATTGAGTTTTTATTGCTTTAAATGCATTTTCAGCCTGAGCTGAGCACGTTTAGTGTGTTTGAATGTATCTTCATAGGAATAAGTTATGTGGTCAAATTAATGCTCATATAGGCTTCAGGAGGTCATCCTGAACTAAATACATGTTGAAGTGTGTGCATAAGTCCTTTGGTCTAGGTGTGACACTCAATTTGAGTTTTTATTGCTTTTAATGCATTTTCAGCCCGAGCTGAGCGCACTTTCTGACTTTGAATGTATCTTCATTGGAATGAGTTGTGTGGTCAAATTACTGCTCATTCAGGCTTCAGGAGATCATCTTGAACAAAATACATGTTGAAGTGTGTGCATAACCTTTGGTTTAGGTGTGACACTCAATTTGAGTTTAATGCTTTTAATGCATTTTCAGCCCGAGCTGAGCGCACTTTCTGACTTTGAATGTATCTTCATTGAAATGAGTTGTGTGGTCAAATTACTGCTCATTTAGGATTCAGGAGGACATCCTGAACTAAATACATGTTGAAGTGTGTGCATAAGTCCTTTGGTTTAGTTGTGACATTCAATTTGAGTTTTTATTGCTTTTAATGCATTTTCAGCCCGAGCTGAGCGCGCTTTCTAACTTTGAATGTATCTTCATAGGAATGAGTTGTGTGGTCAAATTAATGCTCATAGAGGCTTCAGGAGGTCATCCTGAACAAAATACATGTTGAAGTGTGTCATGTTTTTTGGTTTAGGCGTGACACTCAATACGAGTTTTTATTGCTTTAAATGCATTTTCAGCCCGAGCTGAGCACGTTTTCTGACTTTGAATGTATCTTCTTAGGAATGAGTTGTGTGGTCAAATTAATGCTCATATAGGCTTCAGGAGGACATCTTGAATAAAATACATGTTGAAGTGTGTGCATAAGTCCTTTGGTTAGGCGTGACACTCAATTTGAGTTTTCATTGCTTTACATGCATTTTCAGCCTGAGCTGAACACGTTTAGTGTGTTTGAATGTATCTTCATAAGAATGAGTTGTGTAGGCAAATTAATGCTCATTTAGGCTTCAGGAGGCAATCCTGAACTAAATACATGAAGTTTGTGCATAAATCCTTACGGTTTAGGTGTGACACTCAATTTGAGTTTTTATTTCTTTAAATGCATTTTCAGCCCGAGCTGAGTGCGCTTTCTGTCTTTGAATGTATCTTCATAGGAATGAGTTGTGTAGTCAAATTACTGCTCATTTAGGCTTCCGGAGGACATCCTGAACTAAATACATGTTGAAGTGTGTGCATAAGTCCTTTGGTTTAGGTGTGACATTCAATTTGAGTTTTTATTGCTTTTAATGCATTTTCAGCCTGAGCTGAGCACGTTTTGTGAGTTTGAATGTATCTTCTTAGGAATGAGTTGTGTGGTCAAATTAATGCTCATATAGGCTTCAGGAGGACATCTTGAATAAAATACATGTTGAAGTGTGTCATAAGTCCTTTGGTTTAGGCGAGACACTCAATTTGAGTTTTTATTGCTTTACATGCATTTTTAGCCCGAGCTGAGCACGTTTTGTGAGTTTGAATGTATCTTCATAGGAATGAGTTGTGTAGGCAAATTAATGCTCATTTAGGCTTCAGGAGGCAATCCTGAACTAAATACATGAAGTTTGTGCATAAATCCTTAGGTTTAGGTGTGACACTCAATTTGAGTTTTTATTGATTTAAATGCATTTTCAGCCCGAGCTGAGTGCGCTTTCTGTCTTTGAATGTATCTTCATAGGAATGAGTTGTGTAGTCAAATTACTGCTCATTTAGGCTTCCGGAGGACATCCTGAACTAAATACATGTTGAAGTGTGTGCATTTGTCCTTTGGTTTAGGTGTGACACTCAATTTGAGTTTTTATTGCTTTTAATGCATTTTCAGCCCGAGCTGAGCGCGCTTTCTAACTTTGAATGTATCTTCATAGGAATGAGTTGTGTAGTCAAATTACTGCTCATAGAGGCTTCAGGAGGTCATCCTGAACAAAATACATGTTGAAGTGTGTCATAAGTTTTTTGGTTTAGGCGTGACACTCAATTTGAGTTTTTATTGCTTTAAATGCATTTTCAGCCCCAGCTGAGCACGTTTTGTGAGTTTGAATGTATCTTCATAGGAATGAGTTGTGTGATCAAATTAGGCTTCAGGAGGACATCCTGAACTAAATGTTGAAGTGTGTGCATAATTCCCTTGGTTTGGGCAATTGGTGACACTCAATTTGAGTTTTTATTGCTTTAAATGCATTTTCAGGCCGAGCTGAGCACGTTTTCTGACTTTGAATGTATCTTCATAGGAATGAGTTGTGTGATCGAATTATTGCTTATTTAGGGTTCAGGATGTCATCCTGAACACAATACATGTTGAAGTGTGTGCTTAAGCCCTTTGGTTTAGGCTTGACACTCAATTGAGTTTTTATTGCTTTAAATGCATTTTCAGCCTGAGCTGAGCACGTTTAGTGTGTTTGAATGTATCTTCATAGGAATAAGTTATGTGGTCAAATTAATGCTCATATAGGCTTCAGGAGGTCATCCTGAACTAAATACATGTTGAAGTGTGTGCATAAGTCCTTTGGTCTAGGTGTGACACTCAATTTGAGTTTTTATTGCTTTTAATGCATTTTCAGCCCGAGCTGAGCGCACTTTCTGACTTTGAATGTATCTTCATTGGAATGAGTTGTGTGGTCAAATTACTGCTCATTCAGGCTTCAGGAGATCATCTTGAACAAAATACATGTTGAAGTGTGTGCATAACCTTTGGTTTAGGTGTGACACTCAATTTGAGTTTAATGCTTTTAATGCATTTTCAGGCCGAGCTGAGCGCACTTTCTGACTTTGAATGTATCTTCATTGAAATGAGTTGTGTGGTCAAATTACTGCTCATTTAGGATTCAGGAGGACATCCTGAACTAAATACATGTTGAAGTGTGTGCATAAGTCCTTTGGTTTAGTTGTGACATTCAATTTGAGTTTTTATTGCTTTTAATGCATTTTCAGCCCGAGCTGAGCGCGCTTTCTAACTTTGAATGTATCTTCATAGGAATGAGTTGTGTGGTCAAATTAATGCTCATAGAGGCTTCAGGAGGTCATCCTGAACAAAATACATGTTGTTGTGTGTCATGTTTTTTGGTTTAGGCGTGACACTCAATACGAGTTTTTATTGCTTTAAATGCATTTTCAGCCCGAGCTGAGCACGTTTTCTGACTTTGAATGTATCTTCTTAGGAATGAGTTGTGTGGTCAAATTAATGCTCATATAGGCTTCAGGAGGACATCTTGAATAAAATACATGTTGAAGTGTGTGCATAAGTCCTTTGGTTAGGCGTGACACTCAATTTGAGTTTTCATTGCTTTACATGCATTTTCAGCCTGAGCTGAGCACGTTTTGTGAGTTTGAATGTATCTTCATAGGAATGAGTTGTGTAGGCAAATTAATGCTCATTTAGGCTTCAGGAGGCAATCCTGAACTAAATACATGAAGTTTGTGCATAAATCCTTAGGTTTAGGTGTGACACTCAATTTGAGTTTTTATTGATTTAAATGCATTTTCAGCCCAAGCTGAGTGCGCTTTCTGTCTTTGAATGTATCTTCATAGGAATGAGTTGTGTAGTCAAATTACTGCTCATTTAGGCTTCCGGAGGACATCCTGAACTAAATACATGTTGAAGTGTGTTTGGTTTAGGTGTGACACTCAATTTGAGTTTTTATTGCTTTTAATGCATTTTCAGCCCGAGCTGAGCGCGCTTTCTAACTTTGAATGTATCTTCATAGGAATGAGTTGTGTAGTCAAATTACTGCTCATAGAGGCTTCAGGAGGTCATCCTGAACAAAATACATGTTGAAGTGTGTCATAAGTTTTTTGGTTTAGGCGTGACACTCAATTTGAGTTTTTATTGCTTTAAATGCATTTTCAGCCCCAGCTGAGCACGTTTTGTGAGTTTGAATGTATCTTCATAGGAATGAGTTGTGTGATCAAATTAGGCTTCAGGAGGACATCCTGAACTAAATGTTGAAGTGTGTGCATAATTCCCTTGGTTTGGGCAATTGGTGACACTCAATTTGAGTTTTTATTGCTTTAAATGCATTTTCAGGCCGAGCTGAGCACGTTTTCTGACTTTGAATGTATCTTCATAGGAATGAGTTGTGTGATCGAATTATTGCTTATTTAGGGTTCAGGATGTCATCCTGAACACAATACATGTTGAAGTGTGTGCTTAAGCCCTTTGGTTTAGGCTTGACACTCAATTGAGTTTTTATTGCTTTAAATGCATTTTCAGCCTGAGCTGAGCACGTTTAGTGTGTTTGAATGTATCTTCATAGGAATAAGTTATGTGGTCAAATTAATGCTCATATAGGCTTCAGGAGGTCATCCTGAACTAAATACATGTTGAAGTGTGTGCATAAGTCCTTTGGTCTAGGTGTGACACTCAATTTGAGTTTTTATTGCTTTTAATGCATTTTCAGCCCGAGCTGAGCGCACTTTCTGACTTTGAATGTATCTTCATTGGAATGAGTTGTGTGGTCAAATTACTGCTCATTCAGGCTTCAGGAGATCATCTTGAACAAAATACATGTTGAAGTGTGTGCATAACCTTTGGTTTAGGTGTGACACTCAATTTGAGTTTAATGCTTTTAATGCATTTTCAGCCCGAGCTGAGCGCACTTTCTGACTTTGAATGTATCTTCATTGAAATGAGTTGTGTGGTCAAATTACTGCTCATTTAGGATTCAGGAGGACATCCTGAACTAAATACATGTTGAAGTGTGTGCATAAGTCCTTTGGTTTAGTTGTGACATTCAATTTGAGTTTTTATTGCTTTTAATGCATTTTCAGCCCGAGCTGAGCGCGCTTTCTAACTTTGAATGTATCTTCATAGGAATGAGTTGTGTGGTCAAATTAATGCTCATAGAGGCTTCAGGAGGTCATCCTGAACAAAATACATGTTGAAGTGTGTCATGTTTTTTGGTTTAGGCGTGACACTCAATACGAGTTTTTATTGCTTTAAATGCATTTTCAGCCCGAGCTGAGCACGTTTTCTGACTTTGAATGTATCTTCTTAGGAATGAGTTGTGTGGTCAAATTAATGCTCATATAGGCTTCAGGAGGACATCTTGAATAAAATACATGTTGAAGTGTGTGCATAAGTCCTTTGGTTAGGCGTGACACTCAATTTGAGTTTTCATTGCTTTACATGCATTTTCAGCCTGAGCTGAACACGTTTAGTGTGTTTGAATGTATCTTCATAAGAATGAGTTGTGTAGGCAAATTAATGCTCATTTAGGCTTCAGGAGGCAATCCTGAACTAAATACATGAAGTTTGTGCATAAATCCTTACGGTTTAGGTGTGACACTCAATTTGAGTTTTTATTTCTTTAAATGCATTTTCAGCCCGAGCTGAGTGCGCTTTCTGTCTTTGAATGTATCTTCATAGGAATGAGTTGTGTAGTCAAATTACTGCTCATTTAGGCTTCCGGAGGACATCCTGAACTAAATACATGTTGAAGTGTGTGCATAAGTCCTTTGGTTTAGGTGTGACATTCAATTTGAGTTTTTATTGCTTTTAATGCATTTTCAGCCCGAGCTGAGCACGTTTTGTGAGTTTGAATGTATCTTCTTAGGAATGAGTTGTGTGGTCAAATTAATGCTCATATAGGCTTCAGGAGGACATCTTGAATAAAATACATGTTGAAGTGTGTCATAAGTCCTTTGGTTTAGGCGAGACACTCAATTTGAGTTTTTATTGCTTTACATGCATTTTTAGCCCGAGCTGAGCACGTTTTGTGAGTTTGAATGTATCTTCATAGGAATGAGTTGTGTAGGCAAATTAATGCTCATTTAGGCTTCAGGAGGCAATCCTGAACTAAATACATGAAGTTTGTGCATAAATCCTTAGGTTTAGGTGTGACACTCAATTTGAGTTTTTATTGATTTAAATGCATTTTCAGCCCGAGCTGAGTGCGCTTTCTGTCTTTGAATGTATCTTCATAGGAATGAGTTGTGTAGTCAAATTACTGCTCATTTAGGCTTCCGGAGGACATCCTGAACTAAATACATGTTGAAGTGTGTGCATTTGTCCTTTGGTTTAGGTGTGACACTCAATTTGAGTTTTTATTGCTTTTAATGCATTTTCAGCCCGAGCTGAGCGCGCTTTCTAACTTTGAATGTATCTTCATAGGAATGAGTTGTGTAGTCAAATTACTGCTCATAGAGGCTTCAGGAGGTCATCCTGAACAAAATACATGTTGAAGTGTGTCATAAGTTTTTTGGTTTAGGCGTGACACTCAATTTGAGTTTTTATTGCTTTAAATGCATTTTCAGGCCGAGCTGAGCACGTTTTCTGACTTTGAATGTATCTTCATAGGAATGAGTTGTGTGATCGAATTATTGCTTATTTAGGGTTCAGGATGTCATCCTGAACACAATACATGTTGAAGTGTGTGCTTAAGCCCTTTGGTTTAGGCTTGACACTCAATTGAGTTTTTATTGCTTTAAATGCATTTTCAGCCTGAGCTGAGCACGTTTAGTGTGTTTGAATGTATCTTCATAGGAATAAGTTATGTGGTCAAATTAATGCTCATATAGGCTTCAGGAGGTCATCCTGAACTAAATACATGTTGAAGTGTGTGCATAAGTCCTTTGGTCTAGGTGTGACACTCAATTTGAGTTTTTATTGCTTTTAATGCATTTTCAGCCCGAGCTGAGCGCACTTTCTGACTTTGAATGTATCTTCATTGGAATGAGTTGTGTGGTCAAATTACTGCTCATTCAGGCTTCAGGAGATCATCTTGAACAAAATACATGTTGAAGTGTGTGCATAACCTTTGGTTTAGGTGTGACACTCAATTTGAGTTTAATGCTTTTAATGCATTTTCAGGCCGAGCTGAGCGCACTTTCTGACTTTGAATGTATCTTCATTGAAATGAGTTGTGTGGTCAAATTACTGCTCATTTAGGATTCAGGAGGACATCCTGAACTAAATACATGTTGAAGTGTGTGCATAAGTCCTTTGGTTTAGTTGTGACATTCAATTTGAGTTTTTATTGCTTTTAATGCATTTTCAGCCCGAGCTGAGCGCGCTTTCTAACTTTGAATGTATCTTCATAGGAATGAGTTGTGTGGTCAAATTAATGCTCATAGAGGCTTCAGGAGGTCATCCTGAACAAAATACATGTTGTTGTGTGTCATGTTTTTTGGTTTAGGCGTGACACTCAATACGAGTTTTTATTGCTTTAAATGCATTTTCAGCCCGAGCTGAGCACGTTTTCTGACTTTGAATGTATCTTCTTAGGAATGAGTTGTGTGGTCAAATTAATGCTCATATAGGCTTCAGGAGGACATCTTGAATAAAATACATGTTGAAGTGTGTGCATAAGTCCTTTGGTTAGGCGTGACACTCAATTTGAGTTTTCATTGCTTTACATGCATTTTCAGCCTGAGCTGAGCACGTTTTGTGAGTTTGAATGTATCTTCATAGGAATGAGTTGTGTAGGCAAATTAATGCTCATTTAGGCTTCAGGAGGCAATCCTGAACTAAATACATGAAGTTTGTGCATAAATCCTTAGGTTTAGGTGTGACACTCAATTTGAGTTTTTATTGATTTAAATGCATTTTCAGCCCAAGCTGAGTGCGCTTTCTGTCTTTGAATGTATCTTCATAGGAATGAGTTGTGTAGTCAAATTACTGCTCATTTAGGCTTCCGGAGGACATCCTGAACTAAATACATGTTGAAGTGTGTTTGGTTTAGGTGTGACACTCAATTTGAGTTTTTATTGCTTTTAATGCATTTTCAGCCCGAGCTGAGCGCGCTTTCTAACTTTGAATGTATCTTCATAGGAATGAGTTGTGTAGTCAAATTACTGCTCATAGAGGCTTCAGGAGGTCATCCTGAACAAAATACATGTTGAAGTGTGTCATAAGTTTTTTGGTTTAGGCGTGACACTCAATTTGAGTTTTTATTGCTTTAAATGCATTTTCAGCCCCAGCTGAGCACGTTTTGTGAGTTTGAATGTATCTTCATAGGAATGAGTTGTGTGATCAAATTAGGCTTCAGGAGGACATCCTGAACTAAATGTTGAAGTGTGTGCATAATTCCCTTGGTTTGGGCAATTGGTGACACTCAATTTGAGTTTTTATTGCTTTAAATGCATTTTCAGGCCGAGCTGAGCACGTTTTCTGACTTTGAATGTATCTTCATAGGAATGAGTTGTGTAGTCAAATTACTGCTCATTTAGGCTTCCGGAGGACATCCTGAACTAAATACATGTTGAAGTGTGTTTGGTTTAGGTGTGACACTCAATTTGAGTTTTTATTGCTTTTAATGCATTTTCAGCCCAAGCTGAGTGCGCTTTCTGTCTTTGAATGTATCTTCATAGGAATGAGTTGTGTAGTCAAATTACTGCTCATTTAGGCTTCCGGAGGACATCCTGAACTAAATACATGTTGAAGTGTGTTTGGTTTAGGTGTGACACTCAATTTGAGTTTTTATTGCTTTTAATGCATTTTCAGCCCGAGCTGAGCGCGCTTTCTAACTTTGAATGTATCTTCATAGGAATGAGTTGTGTAGTCAAATTACTGCTCATAGAGGCTTCAGGAGGTCATCCTGAACAAAATACATGTTGAAGTGTGTCATAAGTTTTTTGGTTTAGGCGTGACACTCAATTTGAGTTTTTATTGCTTTAAATGCATTTTCAGCCCCAGCTGAGCACGTTTTGTGAGTTTGAATGTATCTTCATAGGAATGAGTTGTGTGATCAAATTAGGCTTCAGGAGGACATCCTGAACTAAATGTTGAAGTGTGTGCATAATTCCCTTGGTTTGGGCAATTGGTGACACTCAATTTGAGTTTTTATTGCTTTAAATGCATTTTCAGGCCGAGCTGAGCACGTTTTCTGACTTTGAATGTATCTTCATAGGAATGAGTTGTGTGATCGAATTATTGCTTATTTAGGGTTCAGGATGTCATCCTGAACACAATACATGTTGAAGTGTGTGCTTAAGCCCTTTGGTTTAGGCTTGACACTCAATTGAGTTTTTATTGCTTTAAATGCATTTTCAGCCTGAGCTGAGCACGTTTAGTGTGTTTGAATGTATCTTCATAGGAATAAGTTATGTGGTCAAATTAATGCTCATATAGGCTTCAGGAGGTCATCCTGAACTAAATACATGTTGAAGTGTGTGCATAAGTCCTTTGGTCTAGGTGTGACACTCAATTTGAGTTTTTATTGCTTTTAATGCATTTTCAGCCCGAGCTGAGCGCACTTTCTGACTTTGAATGTATCTTCATTGGAATGAGTTGTGTGGTCAAATTACTGCTCATTCAGGCTTCAGGAGATCATCTTGAACAAAATACATGTTGAAGTGTGTGCATAACCTTTGGTTTAGGTGTGACACTCAATTTGAGTTTAATGCTTTTAATGCATTTTCAGCCCGAGCTGAGCGCACTTTCTGACTTTGAATGTATCTTCATTGAAATGAGTTGTGTGGTCAAATTACTGCTCATTTAGGATTCAGGAGGACATCCTGAACTAAATACATGTTGAAGTGTGTGCATAAGTCCTTTGGTTTAGTTGTGACATTCAATTTGAGTTTTTATTGCTTTTAATGCATTTTCAGCCCGAGCTGAGCGCGCTTTCTAACTTTGAATGTATCTTCATAGGAATGAGTTGTGTGGTCAAATTAATGCTCATAGAGGCTTCAGGAGGTCATCCTGAACAAAATACATGTTGAAGTGTGTCATGTTTTTTGGTTTAGGCGTGACACACAATACGAGTTTTTATTGCTTTAAATGCATTTTCAGCCCGAGCTGAGCACGTTTTCTGACTTTGAATGTATCTTCTTAGGAATGAGTTGTGTGGTCAAATTAATGCTCATATAGGCTTCAGGAGGACATCTTGAATAAAATACATGTTGAAGTGTGTGCATAAGTCCTTTGGTTAGGCGTGACACTCAATTTGAGTTTTCATTGCTTTACATGCATTTTCAGCCTGAGCTGAACACGTTTAGTGTGTTTGAATGTATCTTCATAAGAATGAGTTGTGTAGGCAAATTAATGCTCATTTAGGCTTCAGGAGGCAATCCTGAACTAAATACATGAAGTTTGTGCATAAATCCTTACGGTTTAGGTGTGACACTCAATTTGAGTTTTTATTTCTTTAAATGCATTTTCAGCCCGAGCTGAGTGCGCTTTCTGTCTTTGAATGTATCTTCATAGGAATGAGTTGTGTAGTCAAATTACTGCTCATTTAGGCTTCCGGAGGACATCCTGAACTAAATACATGTTGAAGTGTGTGCATAAGTCCTTTGGTTTAGTTGTGACATTCAATTTGAGTTTTTATTGCTTTTAATGCATTTTCAGCCCGAGCTGAGCGCGCTTTCTAACTTTGAATGTATCTTCATAGGAATGAGTTGTGTGGTCAAATTAATGCTCATAGAGGCTTCAGGAGGTCATCCTGAACAAAATACATGTTGAAGTGTGTCATGTTTTTTGGTTTAGGCGTGACACACAATACGAGTTTTTATTGCTTTAAATGCATTTTCAGCCCGAGCTGAGCACGTTTTCTGACTTTGAATGTATCTTCTTAGGAATGAGTTGTGTGGTCAAATTAATGCTCATATAGGCTTCAGGAGGACATCTTGAATAAAATACATGTTGAAGTGTGTGCATAAGTCCTTTGGTTAGGCGTGACACTCAATTTGAGTTTTCATTGCTTTACATGCATTTTCAGCCTGAGCTGAACACGTTTAGTGTGTTTGAATGTATCTTCATAAGAATGAGTTGTGTAGGCAAATTAATGCTCATTTAGGCTTCAGGAGGCAATCCTGAACTAAATACATGAAGTTTGTGCATAAATCCTTACGGTTTAGGTGTGACACTCAATTTGAGTTTTTATTTCTTTAAATGCATTTTCAGCCCGAGCTGAGTGCGCTTTCTGTCTTTGAATGTATCTTCATAGGAATGAGTTGTGTAGTCAAATTACTGCTCATTTAGGCTTCCGGAGGACATCCTGAACTAAATACATGTTGAAGTGTGTGCATAAGTCCTTTGGTTTAGGTGTGACATTCAATTTGAGTTTTTATTGCTTTTAATGCATTTTCAGCCCGAGCTGAGCACGTTTTGTGAGTTTGAATGTATCTTCTTAGGAATGAGTTGTGTGGTCAAATTAATGCTCATATAGGCTTCAGGAGGACATCTTGAATAAAATACATGTTGAAGTGTGTCATAAGTCCTTTGGTTTAGGCGAGACACTCAATTTGAGTTTTTATTGCTTTACATGCATTTTTAGCCCGAGCTGAGCACGTTTTGTGAGTTTGAATGTATCTTCATAGGAATGAGTTGTGTAGGCAAATTAATGCTCATTTAGGCTTCAGGAGGCAATCCTGAACTAAATACATGAAGTTTGTGCATAAATCCTTAGGTTTAGGTGTGACACTCAATTTGAGTTTTTATTGATTTAAATGCATTTTCAGCCCGAGCTGAGTGCGCTTTCTGTCTTTGAATGTATCTTCATAGGAATGAGTTGTGTAGTCAAATTACTGCTCATTTAGGCTTCCGGAGGACATCCTGAACTAAATACATGTTGAAGTGTGTGCATTTGTCCTTTGGTTTAGGTGTGACACTCAATTTGAGTTTTTATTGCTTTTAATGCATTTTCAGCCCGAGCTGAGCGCGCTTTCTAACTTTGAATGTATCTTCATAGGAATGAGTTGTGTAGTCAAATTACTGCTCATAGAGGCTTCAGGAGGTCATCCTGAACAAAATACATGTTGAAGTGTGTCATAAGTTTTTTGGTTTAGGCGTGACACTCAATTTGCGTTTTTATTGCTTTAAATGCATTTTCAGCCCCAGCTGAGCACGTTTTGTGAGTTTGAATGTATCTTCATAGGAATGAGTTGTGTGATCAAATTAGGCTTCAGGAGGACATCCTGAACTAAATGTTGAAGTGTGTGCATAATTCCCTTGGTTTGGGCAATTGGTGACACTCAATTTGAGTTTTTATTGCTTTAAATGCATTTTCAGGCCGAGCTGAGCACGTTTTCTGACTTTGAATGTATCTTCATAGGAATGAGTTGTGTGATCGAATTATTGCTTATTTAGGGTTCAGGATGTCATCCTGAACACAATACATGTTGAAGTGTGTGCTTAAGCCCTTTGGTTTAGGCTTGACACTCAATTGAGTTTTTATTGCTTTAAATGCATTTTCAGCCTGAGCTGAGCACGTTTAGTGTGTTTGAATGTATCTTCATAGGAATAAGTTATGTGGTCAAATTAATGCTCATATAGGCTTCAGGAGGTCATCCTGAACTAAATACATGTTGAAGTGTGTGCATAAGTCCTTTGGTCTAGGTGTGACACTCAATTTGAGTTTTTATTGCTTTTAATGCATTTTCAGCCCGAGCTGAGCGCACTTTCTGACTTTGAATGTATCTTCATTGGAATGAGTTGTGTGGTCAAATTACTGCTCATTCAGGCTTCAGGAGATCATCTTGAACAAAATACATGTTGAAGTGTGTGCATAACCTTTGGTTTAGGTGTGACACTCAATTTGAGTTTAATGCTTTTAATGCATTTTCAGGCCGAGCTGAGCGCACTTTCTGACTTTGAATGTATCTTCATTGAAATGAGTTGTGTGGTCAAATTACTGCTCATTTAGGATTCAGGAGGACATCCTGAACTAAATACATGTTGAAGTGTGTGCATAAGTCCTTTGGTTTAGTTGTGACATTCAATTTGAGTTTTTATTGCTTTTAATGCATTTTCAGCCCGAGCTGAGCGCGCTTTCTAACTTTGAATGTATCTTCATAGGAATGAGTTGTGTGGTCAAATTAATGCTCATAGAGGCTTCAGGAGGTCATCCTGAACAAAATACATGTTGTTGTGTGTCATGTTTTTTGGTTTAGGCGTGACACTCAATACGAGTTTTTATTGCTTTAAATGCATTTTCAGCCCGAGCTGACCACGTTTTCTGACTTTGAATGTATCTTCTTAGGAATGAGTTGTGTGGTCAAATTAATGCTCATATAGGCTTCAGGAGGACATCTTGAATAAAATACATGTTGAAGTGTGTGCATAAGTCCTTTGGTTAGGCGTGACACTCAATTTGAGTTTTCATTGCTTTACATGCATTTTCAGCCTGAGCTGAGCACGTTTTGTGAGTTTGAATGTATCTTCATAGGAATGAGTTGTGTAGGCAAATTAATGCTCATTTAGGCTTCAGGAGGCAATCCTGAACTAAATACATGAAGTTTGTGCATAAATCCTTAGGTTTAGGTGTGACACTCAATTTGAGTTTTTATTGATTTAAATGCATTTTCAGCCCAAGCTGAGTGCGCTTTCTGTCTTTGAATGTATCTTCATAGGAATGAGTTGTGTAGTCAAATTACTGCTCATTTAGGCTTCCGGAGGACATCCTGAACTAAATACATGTTGAAGTGTGTTTGGTTTAGGTGTGACACTCAATTTGAGTTTTTATTGCTTTTAATGCATTTTCAGCCCGAGCTGAGCGCGCTTTCTAACTTTGAATGTATCTTCATAGGAATGAGTTGTGTAGTCAAATTACTGCTCATAGAGGCTTCAGGAGGTCATCCTGAACAAAATACATGTTGAAGTGTGTCATAAGTTTTTTGGTTTAGGCGTGACACTCAATTTGAGTTTTTATTGCTTTAAATGCATTTTCAGCCCGGGCTGAGCACGTTTTGTGAGTTTGAATGTATCTTCATAGGAATGAGTTGTGTGATCAAATTAGGCTTCAGGAGGACATCCTGAACTAAATGTTGAAGTGTGTGCATAATTCCCTTGGTTTGGGCAATTGGTGACACTCAATTTGAGTTTTTATTGCTTTAAATGCATTTTCAGGCCGAGCTGAGCACGTTTTCTGACTTTGAATGTATCTTCATAGGAATGAGTTGTGTAGTCAAATTACTGCTCATTTAGGCTTCCGGAGGACATCCTGAACTAAATACATGTTGAAGTGTGTTTGGTTTAGGTGTGACACTCAATTTGAGTTTTTATTGCTTTTAATGCATTTCAGCCCAAGCTGAGTGCGCTTTCTGTCTTTGAATGTATCTTCATAGGAATGAGTTGTGTAGTCAAATTACTGCTCATTTAGGCTTCCGGAGGACATCCTGAACTAAATACATGTTGAAGTGTGTTTGGTTTAGGTGTGACACTCAATTTGAGTTTTTATTGCTTTTAATGCATTTTCAGCCCGAGCTGAGCGCGCTTTCTAACTTTGAATGTATCTTCATAGGAATGAGTTGTGTAGTCAAATTACTGCTCATAGAGGCTTCAGGAGGTCATCCTGAACAAAATACATGTTGAAGTGTGTCATAAGTTTTTTGGTTTAGGCGTGACACTCAATTTGAGTTTTTATTGCTTTAAATGCATTTTCAGCCCCAGCTGAGCACGTTTTGTGAGTTTGAATGTATCTTCATAGGAATGAGTTGTGTGATCAAATTAGGCTTCAGGAGGACATCCTGAACTAAATGTTGAAGTGTGTGCATAATTCCCTTGGTTTGGGCAATTGGTGACACTCAATTTGAGTTTTTATTGCTTTAAATGCATTTTCAGGCCGAGCTGAGCACGTTTTCTGACTTTGAATGTATCTTCATAGGAATGAGTTGTGTGATCGAATTATTGCTTATTTAGGGTTCAGGATGTCATCCTGAACACAATACATGTTGAAGTGTGTGCTTAAGCCCTTTGGTTTAGGCTTGACACTCAATTGAGTTTTTATTGCTTTAAATGCATTTTCAGCCTGAGCTGAGCACGTTTAGTGTGTTTGAATGTATCTTCATAGGAATAAGTTATGTGGTCAAATTAATGCTCATATAGGCTTCAGGAGGTCATCCTGAACTAAATACATGTTGAAGTGTGTGCATAAGTCCTTTGGTCTAGGTGTGACACTCAATTTGAGTTTTTATTGCTTTTAATGCATTTTCAGCCCGAGCTGAGCGCACTTTCTGACTTTGAATGTATCTTCATTGGAATGAGTTGTGTGGTCAAATTACTGCTCATTCAGGCTTCAGGAGATCATCTTGAACAAAATACATGTTGAAGTGTGTGCATAACCTTTGGTTTAGGTGTGACACTCAATTTGAGTTTAATGCTTTTAATGCATTTTCAGCCCGAGCTGAGCGCACTTTCTGACTTTGAATGTATCTTCATTGAAATGAGTTGTGTGGTCAAATTACTGCTCATTTAGGATTCAGGAGGACATCCTGAACTAAATACATGTTGAAGTGTGTGCATAAGTCCTTTGGTTTAGTTGTGACATTCAATTTGAGTTTTTATTGCTTTTAATGCATTTTCAGCCCGAGCTGAGCGCGCTTTCTAACTTTGAATGTATCTTCATAGGAATGAGTTGTGTGGTCAAATTAATGCTCATAGAGGCTTCAGGAGGTCATCCTGAACAAAATACATGTTGAAGTGTGTCATGTTTTTTGGTTTAGGCGTGACACACAATACGAGTTTTTATTGCTTTAAATGCATTTTCAGCCCGAGCTGAGCACGTTTTCTGACTTTGAATGTATCTTCTTAGGAATGAGTTGTGTGGTCAAATTAATGCTCATATAGGCTTCAGGAGGACATCTTGAATAAAATACATGTTGAAGTGTGTGCATAAGTCCTTTGGTTAGGCGTGACACTCAATTTGAGTTTTCATTGCTTTACATGCATTTTCAGCCTGAGCTGAACACGTTTAGTGTGTTTGAATGTATCTTCATAAGAATGAGTTGTGTAGGCAAATTAATGCTCATTTAGGCTTCAGGAGGCAATCCTGAACTAAATACATGAAGTTTGTGCATAAATCCTTACGGTTTAGGTGTGACACTCAATTTGAGTTTTTATTTCTTTAAATGCATTTTCAGCCCGAGCTGAGTGCGCTTTCTGTCTTTGAATGTATCTTCATAGGAATGAGTTGTGTAGTCAAATTACTGCTCATTTAGGCTTCCGGAGGACATCCTGAACTAAATACATGTTGAAGTGTGTGCATAAGTCCTTTGGTTTAGGTGTGACACTCAATTTGAGTTTTTATTGCTTTTAATGCATTTTCAGCCCGAGCTGAGCGCGCTTTCTAACTTTGAATGTATCTTCATAGGAATGAGTTGTGTAGTCAAATTACTGCTCATAGAGGCTTCAGGAGGTCATCCTGAACAAAATACATGTTGAAGTGTGTCATAAGTTTTTTGGTTTAGGCGTGACACTCAATTTGAGTTTTTATTGCTTTAAATGCATTTTCAGCCCGAGCTGAGCACGTTTTGTGACTTTGAATGTATCTTCATAGGAATGAGTTGTGTAGTCAAATTACTGCTAATTTAGGCTTCCGGAGGACATCCTGAACTAAATACATGTTGAAGTGTGTATATAAGTCCTTTGGTTTGGGCGTGACAGTCAATTTGAGTTTTATATTGCTTTAAATGCATTTTCAGCCCGAGCTGAGCACGTTTTGTGAGTTTGAATGTATCTTCGTAGGAATGAGTTGTGTAGTCAAATTAATGCTCTTTTAGGCTTCAGGAGGCCATCTTGAATAAAATACATGTTTTAAGTGTGTGCATAAGTCCTTTGGTTTAGGCGTGACACTCAATTTGAGTTTTTATTGCTTTAAATGCATTTTCAGCCCGAGCTGAGCACGCTTTCTAACTTTGAATGTATCTTCATAGGAATGAGTTGTGTGGTCAAATTAATGCTCATATAGGCTTCAGGAGGTCATCCTGAACAAAATACATGTTGAAGTGTGTGCATAAGTTTTTTGGTTTAGGCGTGACACTCAATTTGAGTTTTTATTGCTTTAAATGCATTTTCAGCCCGAGCTGAGCACGTTTTGTGAGTTTGAATGTATCTTCATAGGAATGAGTTGTGTGATCAAATTAGGCTTCAGGAGGACATCCTGAACTAAATGTTGAAGTGTGTGCATAATTCCCTTGGTTTGGGCAATTGGTGACACTCAATTTGAGTTTTTATTACTTTAAATGCATTTTCAGCCCGAGCTGAGCGCGCTTTCTAACTTTGAATGTATCTTCATTGGAATGAGTTGTGTGGTCAAAATAATGCTCATTTAGGCTTCAGGTGGTCATCCTGAACTAAATACATGTTGAAGTGTGTGCATAAGTCCTTTGGTTTAGGTGTGACACTCAATTTGAGTTTATATTGCTTTTAATGCATTTTCAGCCCGAGCTGAGCGCACTTTCTGACTTTGAATGTATCTTCATAGGAATGAGTTGTGTGGTCAAATTAATGCTCATAGAGGCTTCAGGAGGTCATCCTGAACAAAATACATGTTGAAGTGTGTCATGTTTTTTGGTTTAGGCGTGACACTCAATACGAGTTTTTATTGCTTTAAATGCATTTTCAGCCCGAGCTGAGCACGTTTTCTGACTTTGAATGTATCTTCTTAGGAATGAGTTGTGTGGTCAAATTAATGCTCATATAGGCTTCAGGAGGACATCTTGAATAAAATACATGTTGAAGTGTGTGCATAAGTCCTTTGGTTAGGCGTGACACTCAATTTGAGTTTTCATTGCTTTACATGCATTTTCAGCCTGAGCTGAACACGTTTAGTGTGTTTGAATGTATCTTCATAAGAATGAGTTGTGTAGGCAAATTAATGCTCATTTAGGCTTCAGGAGGCAATCCTGAACTAAATACATGAAGTTTGTGCATAAATCCTTACGGTTTAGGTGTGACACTCAATTTGAGTTTTTATTTCTTTAAATGCATTTTCAGCCCGAGCTGAGTGCGCTTTCTGTCTTTGAATGTATCTTCATAGGAATGAGTTGTGTAGTCAAATTACTGCTCATTTAGGCTTCCGGAGGACATCCTGAACTAAATACATCTTGAAGTGTGTGCATAAGTCCTTTGGTTTAGGTGTGACATTCAATTTGAGTTTTTATTGCTTTTAATGCATTTTCAGCCTGAGCTGAGCACGTTTTGTGAGTTTGAATGTATCTTCTTAGGAATGAGTTGTGTGGTCAAATTAATGCTCATATAGGCTTCAGGAGGACATCTTGAATAAAATACATGTTGAAGTGTGTCATAAGTCCTTTGGTTTAGGCGAGACACTCAATTTGAGTTTTTATTGCTTTACATGCATTTTTAGCCCGAGCTGAGCACGTTTTGTGAGTTTGAATGTATCTTCATAGGAATGAGTTGTGTAGGCAAATTAATGCTCATTTAGGCTTCAGGAGGCAATCCTGAACTAAATACATGAAGTTTGTGCATAAATCCTTAGGTTTAGGTGTGACACTCAATTTGAGTTTTTATTGATTTAAATGCATTTTCAGCCCGAGCTGAGTGCGCTTTCTGTCTTTGAATGTATCTTCATAGGAATGAGTTGTGTAGTCAAATTACTGCTCATTTAGGCTTCCGGAGGACATCCTGAACTAAATACATGTTGAAGTGTGTGCATTTGTCCTTTGGTTTAGGTGTGACACTCAATTTGAGTTTTTATTGCTTTTAATGCATTTTCAGCCCGAGCTGAGCGCGCTTTCTAACTTTGAATGTATCTTCATAGGAATGAGTTGTGTAGTCAAATTACTGCTCATAGAGGCTTCAGGAGGTCATCCTGAACAAAATACATGTTGAAGTGTGTCATAAGTTTTTTGGTTTAGGCGTGACACTCAATTTGAGTTTTTATTGCTTTAAATGCATTTTCAGCCCCAGCTGAGCACGTTTTGTGAGTTTGAATGTATCTTCATAGGAATGAGTTGTGTGATCAAATTAGGCTTCAGGAGGACATCCTGAACTAAATGTTGAAGTGTGTGCATAATTCCCTTGGTTTGGGCAATTGGTGACACTCAATTTGAATTTTTATTGCTTTAAATGCATTTTCAGGCCGAGCTGAGCACGTTTTCTGACTTTGAATGTATCTTCATAGGAATGAGTTGTGTGATCGAATTATTGCTTATTTAGGGTTCAGGATGTCATCCTGAACACAATACATGTTGAAGTGTGTGCTTAAGCCCTTTGGTTTAGGCTTGACACTCAATTGAGTTTTTATTGCTTTAAATGCATTTTCAGCCTGAGCTGAGCACGTTTAGTGTGTTTGAATGTATCTTCATAGGAATAAGTTATGTGGTCAAATTAATGCTCATATAGGCTTCAGGAGGTCATCCTGAACTAAATACATGTTGAAGTGTGTGCATAAGTCCTTTGGTCTAGGTGTGACACTCAATTTGAGTTTTTATTGCTTTTAATGCATTTTCAGCCCGAGCTGAGCGCACTTTCTGACTTTGAATGTATCTTCATTGGAATGAGTTGTGTGGTCAAATTACTGCTCATTGAGGCTTCAGGAGATCATCTTGAACAAAATACATGTTGAAGTGTGTGCATAACCTTTGGTTTAGGTGTGACACTCAATTTGAGTTTAATGCTTTTAATGCATTTTCAGGCCGAGCTGAGCGCACTTTCTGACTTTGAATGTATCTTCATTGAAATGAGTTGTGTGGTCAAATTACTGCTCATTTAGGATTCAGGAGGACATCCTGAACTAAATACATGTTGAAGTGTGTGCATAAGTCCTTTGGTTTAGTTGTGACATTCAATTTGAGTTTTTATTGCTTTTAATGCATTTTCAGCCCGAGCTGAGCGCGCTTTCTAACTTTGAATGTATCTTCATAGGAATGAGTTGTGTGGTCAAATTAATGCTCATAGAGGCTTCAGGAGGTCATCCTGAACAAAATACATGTTGTTGTGTGTCATGTTTTTTGGTTTAGGCGTGACACTCAATACGAGTTTTTATTGCTTTAAATGCATTTTCAGCCCGAGCTGAGCACGTTTTCTGACTTTGAATGTATCTTCTTAGGAATGAGTTGTGTGGTCAAATTAATGCTCATATAGGCTTCAGGAGGACATCTTGAATAAAATACATGTTGAAGTGTGTGCATAAGTCCTTTGGTTAGGCGTGACACTCAATTTGAGTTTTCATTGCTTTACATGCATTTTCAGCCTGAGCTGAGCACGTTTTGTGAGTTTGAATGTATCTTCATAGGAATGAGTTGTGTAGGCAAATTAATGCTCATTTAGGCTTCAGGAGGCAATCCTGAACTAAATACATGAAGTTTGTGCATAAATCCTTAGGTTTAGGTGTGACACTCAATTTGAGTTTTTATTGATTTAAATGCATTTTCAGCCCAAGCTGAGTGCGCTTTCTGTCTTTGAATGTATCTTCATAGGAATGAGTTGTGTAGTCAAATTACTGCTCATTTAGGCTTCCGGAGGACATCCTGAACTAAATACATGTTGAAGTGTGTTTGGTTTAGGTGTGACACTCAATTTGAGTTTTTATTGCTTTTAATGCATTTTCAGCCCGAGCTGAGCGCGCTTTCTAACTTTGAATGTATCTTCATAGGAATGAGTTGTGTAGTCAAATTACTGCTCATAGAGGCTTCAGGAGGTCATCCTGAACAAAATACATGTTGAAGTGTGTCATAAGTTTTTTGGTTTAGGCGTGACACTCAATTTGAGTTTTTATTGCTTTAAATGCATTTTCAGCCCCAGCTGAGCACGTTTTGTGAGTTTGAATGTATCTTCATAGGAATGAGTTGTGTGATCAAATTAGGCTTCAGGAGGACATCCTGAACTAAATGTTGAAGTGTGTGCATAATTCCCTTGGTTTGGGCAATTGGTGACACTCAATTTGAGTTTTTATTGCTTTAAATGCATTTTCAGGCCGAGCTGAGCACGTTTTCTGACTTTGAATGTATCTTCATAGGAATGAGTTGTGTGATCGAATTATTGCTTATTTAGGGTTCAGGATGTCATCCTGAACACAATACATGTTGAAGTGTGTGCTTAAGCCCTTTGGTTTAGGCTTGACACTCAATTGAGTTTTTATTGCTTTAAATGCATTTTCAGCCTGAGCTGAGCACGTTTAGTGTGTTTGAATGTATCTTCATAGGAATAAGTTATGTGGTCAAATTAATGCTCATATAGGCTTCAGGAGGTCATCCTGAACTAAATACATGTTGAAGTGTGTGCATAAGTCCTTTGGTCTAGGTGTGACACTCAATTTGAGTTTTTATTGCTTTTAATGCATTTTCAGCCCGAGCTGAGCGCACTTTCTGACTTTGAATGTATCTTCATTGGAATGAGTTGTGTGGTCAAATTACTGCTCATTCAGGCTTCAGGAGATCATCTTGAACAAAATACATGTTGAAGTGTGTGCATAACCTTTGGTTTAGGTGTGACACTCAATTTGAGTTTAATGCTTTTAATGCATTTTCAGCCCGAGCTGAGCGCACTTTCTGACTTTGAATGTATCTTCATTGAAATGAGTTGTGTGGTCAAATTACTGCTCATTTAGGATTCAGGAGGACATCCTGAACTAAATACATGTTGAAGTGTGTGCATAAGTCCTTTGGTTTAGTTGTGACATTCAATTTGAGTTTTTATTGCTTTTAATGCATTTTCAGCCCGAGCTGAGCGCGCTTTCTAACTTTGAATGTATCTTCATAGGAATGAGTTGTGTGGTCAAATTAATGCTCATAGAGGCTTCAGGAGGTCATCCTGAACAAAATACATGTTGAAGTGTGTCATGTTTTTTGGTTTAGGCGTGACACTCAATACGAGTTTTTATTGCTTTAAATGCATTTTCAGCCCGAGCTGAGCACGTTTTCTGACTTTGAATGTATCTTCTTAGGAATGAGTTGTGTGGTCAAATTAATGCTCATATAGGCTTCAGGAGGACATCTTGAATAAAATACATGTTGAAGTGTGTGCATAAGTCCTTTGGTTAGGCGTGACATTCAATTTGAGTTTTCATTGCTTTACATGCATTTTCAGCCTGAGCTGAACACGTTTAGTGTGTTTGAATGTATCTTCATAAGAATGAGTTGTGTAGGCAAATTAATGCTCATTTAGGCTTCAGGAGGCAATCCTGAACTAAATACATGAAGTTTGTGCATAAATCCTTACGGTTTAGGTGTGACACTCAATTTGAGTTTTTATTTCTTTAAATGCATTTTCAGCCCGAGCTGAGTGCGCTTTCTGTCTTTGAATGTATCTTCATAGGAATGAGTTGTGTAGTCAAATTACTGCTCATTTAGGCTTCCGGAGGACATCCTGAACTAAATACATGTTGAAGTGTGTGCATAAGTCCTTTGGTTTAGGTGTGACATTCAATTTGAGTTTTTATTGCTTTTAATGCATTTTCAGCCCGAGCTGAGCACGTTTTGTGAGTTTGAATGTATCTTCTTAGGAATGAGTTGTGTGGTCAAATTAATGCTCATATAGGCTTCAGGAGGACATCTTGAATAAAATACATGTTGAAGTGTGTCATAAGTCCTTTGGTTTAGGCGAGACACTCAATTTGAGTTTTTATTGCTTTACATGCATTTTTAGCCCGAGCTGAGCACGTTTTGTGAGTTTGAATGTATCTTCATAGGAATGAGTTGTGTAGGCAAATTAATGCTCATTTAGGCTTCAGGAGGCAATCCTGAACTAAATACATGAAGTTTGTGCATAAATCCTTAGGTTTAGGTGTGACACTCAATTTGAGTTTTTATTGATTTAAATGCATTTTCAGCCCGAGCTGAGTGCGCTTTCTGTCTTTGAATGTATCTTCATAGGAATGAGTTGTGTAGTCAAATTACTGCTCATTTAGGCTTCCGGAGGACATCCTGAACTAAATACATGTTGAAGTGTGTGCATTTGTCCTTTGGTTTAGGTGTGACACTCAATTTGAGTTTTTATTGCTTTTAATGCATTTTCAGCCCGAGCTGAGCGCGCTTTCTAACTTTGAATGTATCTTCATAGGAATGAGTTGTGTAGTCAAATTACTGCTCATAGAGGCTTCAGGAGGTCATCCTGAACAAAATACATGTTGAAGTGTGTCATAAGTTTTTTGGTTTAGGCGTGACACTCAATTTGAGTTTTTATTGCTTTAAATGCATTTTCAGCCCCAGCTGAGCACGTTTTGTGAGTTTGAATGTATCTTCATAGGAATGAGTTGTGTGATCAAATTAGGCTTCAGGAGGACATCCTGAACTAAATGTTGAAGTGTGTGCATAATTCCCTTGGTTTGGGCAATTGGTGACACTCAATTTGAGTTTTTATTGCTTTAAATGCATTTTCAGGCCGAGCTGAGCACGTTTTCTGACTTTGAATGTATCTTCATAGGAATGAGTTGTGTGATCGAATTATTGCTTATTTAGGGTTCAGGATGTCATCCTGAACACAATACATGTTGAAGTGTGTGCTTAAGCCCTTTGGTTTAGGCTTGACACTCAATTGAGTTTTTATTGCTTTAAATGCATTTTCAGCCCGAGCTGAGTGCGCTTTCTGTCTTTGAATGTATCTTCATAGGAATGAGTTGTGTAGTCAAATTACTGCTCATTTAGGCTTCCGGAGGACATCCTGAACTAAATACATGTTGAAGTGTGTGCATTTGTCCTTTGGTTTAGGTGTGACACTCAATTTGAGTTTTTATTGCTTTTAATGCATTTTCAGCCCGAGCTGAGCGCGCTTTCTAACTTTGAATGTATCTTCATAGGAATGAGTTGTGTAGTCAAATTACTGCTCATAGAGGCTTCAGGAGGTCATCCTGAACAAAATACATGTTGAAGTGTGTCATAAGTTTTTTGGTTTAGGCGTGACACTCAATTTGAGTTTTTATTGCTTTAAATGCATTTTCAGCCCCAGCTGAGCACGTTTTGTGAGTTTGAATGTATCTTCATAGGAATGAGTTGTGTGATCAAATTAGGCTTCAGGAGGACATCCTGAACTAAATGTTGAAGTGTGTGCATAATTCCCTTGGTTTGGGCAATTGGTGACACTCAATTTGAATTTTTATTGCTTTAAATGCATTTTCAGGCCGAGCTGAGCACGTTTTCTGACTTTGAATGTATCTTCATAGGAATGAGTTGTGTGATCGAATTATTGCTTATTTAGGGTTCAGGATGTCATCCTGAACACAATACATGTTGAAGTGTGTGCTTAAGCCCTTTGGTTTAGGCTTGACACTCAATTGAGTTTTTATTGCTTTAAATGCATTTTCAGCCTGAGCTGAGCACGTTTAGTGTGTTTGAATGTATCTTCATAGGAATAAGTTATGTGGTCAAATTAATGCTCATATAGGCTTCAGGAGGTCATCCTGAACTAAATACATGTTGAAGTGTGTGCATAAGTCCTTTGGTCTAGGTGTGACACTCAATTTGAGTTTTTATTGCTTTTAATGCATTTTCAGCCCGAGCTGAGCGCACTTTCTGACTTTGAATGTATCTTCATTGGAATGAGTTGTGTGGTCAAATTACTGCTCATTGAGGCTTCAGGAGATCATCTTGAACAAAATACATGTTGAAGTGTGTGCATAACCTTTGGTTTAGGTGTGACACTCAATTTGAGTTTAATGCTTTTAATGCATTTTCAGGCCGAGCTGAGCGCACTTTCTGACTTTGAATGTATCTTCATTGAAATGAGTTGTGTGGTCAAATTACTGCTCATTTAGGATTCAGGAGGACATCCTGAACTAAATACATGTTGAAGTGTGTGCATAAGTCCTTTGGTTTAGTTGTGACATTCAATTTGAGTTTTTATTGCTTTTAATGCATTTTCAGCCCGAGCTGAGCGCGCTTTCTAACTTTGAATGTATCTTCATAGGAATGAGTTGTGTGGTCAAATTAATGCTCATAGAGGCTTCAGGAGGTCATCCTGAACAAAATACATGTTGTTGTGTGTCATGTTTTTTGGTTTAGGCGTGACACTCAATACGAGTTTTTATTGCTTTAAATGCATTTTCAGCCCGAGCTGAGCACGTTTTCTGACTTTGAATGTATCTTCTTAGGAATGAGTTGTGTGGTCAAATTAATGCTCATATAGGCTTCAGGAGGACATCTTGAATAAAATACATGTTGAAGTGTGTGCATAAGTCCTTTGGTTAGGCGTGACACTCAATTTGAGTTTTCATTGCTTTACATGCATTTTCAGCCTGAGCTGAGCACGTTTTGTGAGTTTGAATGTATCTTCATAGGAATGAGTTGTGTAGGCAAATTAATGCTCATTTAGGCTTCAGGAGGCAATCCTGAACTAAATACATGAAGTTTGTGCATAAATCCTTAGGTTTAGGTGTGACACTCAATTTGAGTTTTTATTGATTTAAATGCATTTTCAGCCCAAGCTGAGTGCGCTTTCTGTCTTTGAATGTATCTTCATAGGAATGAGTTGTGTAGTCAAATTACTGCTCATTTAGGCTTCCGGAGGACATCCTGAACTAAATACATGTTGAAGTGTGTTTGGTTTAGGTGTGACACTCAATTTGAGTTTTTATTGCTTTTAATGCATTTTCAGCCCGAGCTGAGCGCGCTTTCTAACTTTGAATGTATCTTCATAGGAATGAGTTGTGTAGTCAAATTACTGCTCATAGAGGCTTCAGGAGGTCATCCTGAACAAAATACATGTTGAAGTGTGTCATAAGTTTTTTGGTTTAGGCGTGACACTCAATTTGAGTTTTTATTGCTTTAAATGCATTTTCAGCCCCAGCTGAGCACGTTTTGTGAGTTTGAATGTATCTTCATAGGAATGAGTTGTGTGATCAAATTAGGCTTCAGGAGGACATCCTGAACTAAATGTTGAAGTGTGTGCATAATTCCCTTGGTTTGGGCAATTGGTGACACTCAATTTGAGTTTTTATTGCTTTAAATGCATTTTCAGGCCGAGCTGAGCACGTTTTCTGACTTTGAATGTATCTTCATAGGAATGAGTTGTGTGATCGAATTATTGCTTATTTAGGGTTCAGGATGTCATCCTGAACACAATACATGTTGAAGTGTGTGCTTAAGCCCTTTGGTTTAGGCTTGACACTCAATTGAGTTTTTATTGCTTTAAATGCATTTTCAGCCTGAGCTGAGCACGTTTAGTGTGTTTGAATGTATCTTCATAGGAATAAGTTATGTGGTCAAATTAATGCTCATATAGGCTTCAGGAGGTCATCCTGAACTAAATACATGTTGAAGTGTGTGCATAAGTCCTTTGGTCTAGGTGTGACACTCAATTTGAGTTTTTATTGCTTTTAATGCATTTTCAGCCCGAGCTGAGCGCACTTTCTGACTTTGAATGTATCTTCATTGGAATGAGTTGTGTGGTCAAATTACTGCTCATTCAGGCTTCAGGAGATCATCTTGAACAAAATACATGTTGAAGTGTGTGCATAACCTTTGGTTTAGGTGTGACACTCAATTTGAGTTTAATGCTTTTAATGCATTTTCAGCCCGAGCTGAGCGCACTTTCTGACTTTGAATGTATCTTCATTGAAATGAGTTGTGTGGTCAAATTACTGCTCATTTAGGATTCAGGAGGACATCCTGAACTAAATACATGTTGAAGTGTGTGCATAAGTCCTTTGGTTTAGTTGTGACATTCAATTTGAGTTTTTATTGCTTTTAATGCATTTTCAGCCCGAGCTGAGCGCGCTTTCTAACTTTGAATGTATCTTCATAGGAATGAGTTGTGTGGTCAAATTAATGCTCATAGAGGCTTCAGGAGGTCATCCTGAACAAAATACATGTTGAAGTGTGTCATGTTTTTTGGTTTAGGCGTGACACTCAATACGAGTTTTTATTGCTTTAAATGCATTTTCAGCCCGAGCTGAGCACGTTTTCTGACTTTGAATGTATCTTCTTAGGAATGAGTTGTGTGGTCAAATTAATGCTCATATAGGCTTCAGGAGGACATCTTGAATAAAATACATGTTGAAGTGTGTGCATAAGTCCTTTGGTTAGGCGTGACATTCAATTTGAGTTTTCATTGCTTTACATGCATTTTCAGCCTGAGCTGAACACGTTTAGTGTGTTTGAATGTATCTTCATAAGAATGAGTTGTGTAGGCAAATTAATGCTCATTTAGGCTTCAGGAGGCAATCCTGAACTAAATACATGAAGTTTGTGCATAAATCCTTACGGTTTAGGTGTGACACTCAATTTGAGTTTTTATTTCTTTAAATGCATTTTCAGCCCGAGCTGAGTGCGCTTTCTGTCTTTGAATGTATCTTCATAGGAATGAGTTGTGTAGTCAAATTACTGCTCATTTAGGCTTCCGGAGGACATCCTGAACTAAATACATGTTGAAGTGTGTGCATAAGTCCTTTGGTTTAGGTGTGACATTCAATTTGAGTTTTTATTGCTTTTAATGCATTTTCAGCCCGAGCTGAGCACGTTTTGTGAGTTTGAATGTATCTTCTTAGGAATGAGTTGTGTGGTCAAATTAATGCTCATATAGGCTTCAGGAGGACATCTTGAATAAAATACATGTTGAAGTGTGTCATAAGTCCTTTGGTTTAGGCGAGACACTCAATTTGAGTTTTTATTGCTTTACATGCATTTTTAGCCCGAGCTGAGCACGTTTTGTGAGTTTGAATGTATCTTCATAGGAATGAGTTGTGTAGGCAAATTAATGCTCATTTAGGCTTCAGGAGGCAATCCTGAACTAAATACATGAAGTTTGTGCATAAATCCTTAGGTTTAGGTGTGACACTCAATTTGAGTTTTTATTGATTTAAATGCATTTTCAGCCCGAGCTGAGTGCGCTTTCTGTCTTTGAATGTATCTTCATAGGAATGAGTTGTGTAGTCAAATTACTGCTCATTTAGGCTTCCGGAGGACATCCTGAACTAAATACATGTTGAAGTGTGTGCATTTGTCCTTTGGTTTAGGTGTGACACTCAATTTGAGTTTTTATTGCTTTTAATGCATTTTCAGCCCGAGCTGAGCGCGCTTTCTAACTTTGAATGTATCTTCATAGGAATGAGTTGTGTAGTCAAATTACTGCTCATAGAGGCTTCAGGAGGTCATCCTGAACAAAATACATGTTGAAGTGTGTCATAAGTTTTTTGGTTTAGGCGTGACACTCAATTTGAGTTTTTATTGCTTTAAATGCATTTTCAGCCCCAGCTGAGCACGTTTTGTGAGTTTGAATGTATCTTCATAGGAATGAGTTGTGTGATCAAATTAGGCTTCAGGAGGACATCCTGAACTAAATGTTGAAGTGTGTGCATAATTCCCTTGGTTTGGGCAATTGGTGACACTCAATTTGAGTTTTTATTGCTTTAAATGCATTTTCAGGCCGAGCTGAGCACGTTTTCTGACTTTGAATGTATCTTCATAGGAATGAGTTGTGTGATCGAATTATTGCTTATTTAGGGTTCAGGATGTCATCCTGAACACAATACATGTTGAAGTGTGTGCTTAAGCCCTTTGGTTTAGGCTTGACACTCAATTGAGTTTTTATTGCTTTAAATGCATTTTCAGCCTGAGCTGAGCACGTTTAGTGTGTTTGAATGTATCTTCATAGGAATAAGTTATGTGGTCAAATTAATGCTCATATAGGCTTCAGGAGGTCATCCTGAACTAAATACATGTTGAAGTGTGTGCATAAGTCCTTTGGTCTAGGTGTGACACTCAATTTGAGTTTTTATTGCTTTTAATGCATTTTCAGCCCGAGCTGAGCGCACTTTCTGACTTTGAATGTATCTTCATTGGAATGAGTTGTGTGGTCAAATTACTGCTCATTCAGGCTTCAGGAGATCATCTTGAACAAAATACATGTTGAAGTGTGTGCATAACCTTTGGTTTAGGTGTGACACTCAATTTGAGTTTAATGCTTTTAATGCATTTTCAGGCCGAGCTGAGCGCACTTTCTGACTTTGAATGTATCTTCATTGAAATGAGTTGTGTGGTCAAATTACTGCTCATTTAGGATTCAGGAGGACATCCTGAACTAAATACATGTTGAAGTGTGTGCATAAGTCCTTTGGTTTAGTTGTGACATTCAATTTGAGTTTTTATTGCTTTTAATGCATTTTCAGCCCGAGCTGAGCGCGCTTTCTAACTTTGAATGTATCTTCATAGGAATGAGTTGTGTGGTCAAATTAATGCTCATAGAGGCTTCAGGAGGTCATCCTGAACAAAATACATGTTGTTGTGTGTCATGTTTTTTGGTTTAGGCGTGACACTCAATACGAGTTTTTATTGCTTTAAATGCATTTTCAGCCCGAGCTGAGCACGTTTTCTGACTTTGAATGTATCTTCTTAGGAATGAGTTGTGTGGTCAAATTAATGCTCATATAGGCTTCAGGAGGACATCTTGAATAAAATACATGTTGAAGTGTGTGCATAAGTCCTTTGGTTAGGCGTGACACTCAATTTGAGTTTTCATTGCTTTACATGCATTTTCAGCCTGAGCTGAGCACGTTTTGTGAGTTTGAATGTATCTTCATAGGAATGAGTTGTGTAGGCAAATTAATGCTCATTTAGGCTTCAGGAGGCAATCCTGAACTAAATACATGAAGTTTGTGCATAAATCCTTAGGTTTAGGTGTGACACTCAATTTGAGTTTTTATTGATTTAAATGCATTTTCAGCCCAAGCTGAGTGCGCTTTCTGTCTTTGAATGTATCTTCATAGGAATGAGTTGTGTAGTCAAATTACTGCTCATTTAGGCTTCCGGAGGACATCCTGAACTAAATACATGTTGAAGTGTGTTTGGTTTAGGTGTGACACTCAATTTGAGTTTTTATTGCTTTTAATGCATTTTCAGCCCGAGCTGAGCGCGCTTTCTAACTTTGAATGTATCTTCATAGGAATGAGTTGTGTAGTCAAATTACTGCTCATAGAGGCTTCAGGAGGTCATCCTGAACAAAATACATGTTGAAGTGTGTCATAAGTTTTTTGGTTTAGGCGTGACACTCAATTTGAGTTTTTATTGCTTTAAATGCATTTTCAGCCCCAGCTGAGCACGTTTTGTGAGTTTGAATGTATCTTCATAGGAATGAGTTGTGTGATCAAATTAGGCTTCAGGAGGACATCCTGAACTAAATGTTGAAGTGTGTGCATAATTCCCTTGGTTTGGGCAATTGGTGACACTCAATTTGAGTTTTTATTGCTTTAAATGCATTTTCAGGCCGAGCTGAGCACGTTTTCTGACTTTGAATGTATCTTCATAGGAATGAGTTGTGTAGTCAAATTACTGCTCATTTAGGGTTCCGGAGGACATCCTGAACTAAATACATGTTGAAGTGTGTTTGGTTTAGGTGTGACACTCAATTTGAGTTTTTATTGCTTTTAATGCATTTTCAGCCCAAGCTGAGTGCGCTTTCTGTCTTTGAATGTATCTTCATAGGAATGAGTTGTGTAGTCAAATTACTGCTCATTTAGGCTTCCGGAGGACATCCTGAACTAAATACATGTTGAAGTGTGTTTGGTTTAGGTGTGACACTCAATTTGAGTTTTTATTGCTTTTAATGCATTTTCAGCCCGAGCTGAGCGCGCTTTCTAACTTTGAATGTATCTTCATAGGAATGAGTTGTGTAGTCAAATTACTGCTCATAGAGGCTTCAGGAGGTCATCCTGAACAAAATACATGTTGAAGTGTGTCATAAGTTTTTTGGTTTAGGCGTGACACTCAATTTGAGTTTTTATTGCTTTAAATGCATTTTCAGCCCCAGCTGAGCACGTTTTGTGAGTTTGAATGTATCTTCATAGGAATGAGTTGTGTGATCAAATTAGGCTTCAGGAGGACATCCTGAACTAAATGTTGAAGTGTGTGCATAATTCCCTTGGTTTGGGCAATTGGTGACACTCAATTTGAGTTTTTATTGCTTTAAATGCATTTTCAGGCCGAGCTGAGCACGTTTTCTGACTTTGAATGTATCTTCATAGGAATGAGTTGTGTGATCGAATTATTGCTTATTTAGGGTTCAGGATGTCATCCTGAACACAATACATGTTGAAGTGTGTGCTTAAGCCCTTTGGTTTAGGCTTGACACTCAATTGAGTTTTTATTGCTTTAAATGCATTTTCAGCCTGAGCTGAGCACGTTTAGTGTGTTTGAATGTATCTTCATAGGAATAAGTTATGTGGTCAAATTAATGCTCATATAGGCTTCAGGAGGTCATCCTGAACTAAATACATGTTGAAGTGTGTGCATAAGTCCTTTGGTCTAGGTGTGACACTCAATTTGAGTTTTTATTGCTTTTAATGCATTTTCAGCCCGAGCTGAGCGCACTTTCTGACTTTGAATGTATCTTCATTGGAATGAGTTGTGTGGTCAAATTACTGCTCATTCAGGCTTCAGGAGATCATCTTGAACAAAATACATGTTGAAGTGTGTGCATAACCTTTGGTTTAGGTGTGACACTCAATTTGAGTTTAATGCTTTTAATGCATTTTCAGCCCGAGCTGAGCGCACTTTCTGACTTTGAATGTATCTTCATTGAAATGAGTTGTGTGGTCAAATTACTGCTCATTTAGGATTCAGGAGGACATCCTGAACTAAATACATGTTGAAGTGTGTGCATAAGTCCTTTGGTTTAGTTGTGACATTCAATTTGAGTTTTTATTGCTTTTAATGCATTTTCAGCCCGAGCTGAGCGCGCTTTCTAACTTTGAATGTATCTTCATAGGAATGAGTTGTGTGGTCAAATTAATGCTCATAGAGGCTTCAGGAGGTCATCCTGAACAAAATACATGTTGAAGTGTGTCATGTTTTTTGGTTTAGGCGTGACACACAATACGAGTTTTTATTGCTTTAAATGCATTTTCAGCCCGAGCTGAGCACGTTTTCTGACTTTGAATGTATCTTCTTAGGAATGAGTTGTGTGGTCAAATTAATGCTCATATAGGCTTCAGGAGGACATCTTGAATAAAATACATGTTGAAGTGTGTGCATAAGTCCTTTGGTTAGGCGTGACACTCAATTTGAGTTTTCATTGCTTTACATGCATTTTCAGCCTGAGCTGAACACGTTTAGTGTGTTTGAATGTATCTTCATAAGAATGAGTTGTGTAGGCAAATTAATGCTCATTTAGGCTTCAGGAGGCAATCCTGAACTAAATACATGAAGTTTGTGCATAAATCCTTACGGTTTAGGTGTGACACTCAATTTGAGTTTTTATTTCTTTAAATGCATTTTCAGCCCGAGCTGAGTGCGCTTTCTGTCTTTGAATGTATCTTCATAGGAATGAGTTGTGTAGTCAAATTACTGCTCATTTAGGCTTCCGGAGGACATCCTGAACTAAATACATGTTGAAGTGTGTGCATAAGTCCTTTGGTTTAGGTGTGACATTCAATTTGAGTTTTTATTGCTTTTAATGCATTTTCAGCCCGAGCTGAGCACGTTTTGTGAGTTTGAATGTATCTTCTTAGGAATGAGTTGTGTGGTCAAATTAATGCTCATATAGGCTTCAGGAGGACATCTTGAATAAAATACATGTTGAAGTGTGTCATAAGTCCTTTGGTTTAGGCGAGACACTCAATTTGAGTTTTTATTGCTTTACATGCATTTTTAGCCCGAGCTGAGCACGTTTTGTGAGTTTGAATGTATCTTCATAGGAATGAGTTGTGTAGGCAAATTAATGCTCATTTAGGCTTCAGGAGGCAATCCTGAACTAAATACATGAAGTTTGTGCATAAATCCTTAGGTTTAGGTGTGACACTCAATTTGAGTTTTTATTGATTTAAATGCATTTTCAGCCCGAGCTGAGTGCGCTTTCTGTCTTTGAATGTATCTTCATAGGAATGAGTTGTGTAGTCAAATTACTGCTCATTTAGGCTTCCGGAGGACATCCTGAACTAAATACATGTTGAAGTGTGTGCATTTGTCCTTTGGTTTAGGTGTGACACTCAATTTGAGTTTTTATTGCTTTTAATGCATTTTCAGCCCGAGCTGAGCGCGCTTTCTAACTTTGAATGTATCTTCATAGGAATGAGTTGTGTAGTCAAATTACTGCTCATAGAGGCTTCAGGAGGTCATCCTGAACAAAATACATGTTGAAGTGTGTCATAAGTTTTTTGGTTTAGGCGTGACACTCAATTTGAGTTTTTATTGCTTTAAATGCATTTTCAGCCCCAGCTGAGCACGTTTTGTGAGTTTGAATGTATCTTCATAGGAATGAGTTGTGTGATCAAATTAGGCTTCAGGAGGACATCCTGAACTAAATGTTGAAGTGTGTGCATAATTCCCTTGGTTTGGGCAATTGGTGACACTCAATTTGAGTTTTTATTGCTTTAAATGCATTTTCAGGCCGAGCTGAGCACGTTTTCTGACTTTGAATGTATCTTCATAGGAATGAGTTGTGTGATCGAATTATTGCTTATTTAGGGTTCAGGATGTCATCCTGAACACAATACATGTTGAAGTGTGTGCTTAAGCCCTTTGGTTTAGGCTTGACACTCAATTGAGTTTTTATTGCTTTAAATGCATTTTCAGCCTGAGCTGAGCACGTTTAGTGTGTTTGAATGTATCTTCATAGGAATAAGTTATGTGGTCAAATTAATGCTCATATAGGCTTCAGGAGGTCATCCTGAACTAAATACATGTTGAAGTGTGTGCATAAGTCCTTTGGTCTAGGTGTGACACTCAATTTGAGTTTTTATTGCTTTTAATGCATTTTCAGCCCGAGCTGAGCGCACTTTCTGACTTTGAATGTATCTTCATTGGAATGAGTTGTGTGGTCAAATTACTGCTCATTCAGGCTTCAGGAGATCATCTTGAACAAAATACATGTTGAAGTGTGTGCATAACCTTTGGTTTAGGTGTGACACTCAATTTGAGTTTAATGCTTTTAATGCATTTTCAGGCCGAGCTGAGCGCACTTTCTGACTTTGAATGTATCTTCATTGAAATGAGTTGTGTGGTCAAATTACTGCTCATTTAGGATTCAGGAGGACATCCTGAACTAAATACATGTTGAAGTGTGTGCATAAGTCCTTTGGTTTAGTTGTGACATTCAATTTGAGTTTTTATTGCTTTTAATGCATTTTCAGCCCGAGCTGAGCGCGCTTTCTAACTTTGAATGTATCTTCATAGGAATGAGTTGTGTGGTCAAATTAATGCTCATAGAGGCTTCAGGAGGTCATCCTGAACAAAATACATGTTGTTGTGTGTCATGTTTTTTGGTTTAGGCGTGACACTCAATACGAGTTTTTATTGCTTTAAATGCATTTTCAGCCCGAGCTGAGCACGTTTTCTGACTTTGAATGTATCTTCTTAGGAATGAGTTGTGTGGTCAAATTAATGCTCATATAGGCTTCAGGAGGACATCTTGAATAAAATACATGTTGAAGTGTGTGCATAAGTCCTTTGGTTAGGCGTGACACTCAATTTGAGTTTTCATTGCTTTACATGCATTTTCAGCCTGAGCTGAGCACGTTTTGTGAGTTTGAATGTATCTTCATAGGAATGAGTTGTGTAGGCAAATTAATGCTCATTTAGGCTTCAGGAGGCAATCCTGAACTAAATACATGAAGTTTGTGCATAAATCCTTAGGTTTAGGTGTGACACTCAATTTGAGTTTTTATTGATTTAAATGCATTTTCAGCCCAAGCTGAGTGCGCTTTCTGTCTTTGAATGTATCTTCATAGGAATGAGTTGTGTAGTCAAATTACTGCTCATTTAGGCTTCCGGAGGACATCCTGAACTAAATACATGTTGAAGTGTGTTTGGTTTAGGTGTGACACTCAATTTGAGTTTTTATTGCTTTTAATGCATTTTCAGCCCGAGCTGAGCGCGCTTTCTAACTTTGAATGTATCTTCATAGGAATGAGTTGTGTAGTCAAATTACTGCTCATAGAGGCTTCAGGAGGTCATCCTGAACAAAATACATGTTGAAGTGTGTCATAAGTTTTTTGGTTTAGGCGTGACACTCAATTTGAGTTTTTATTGCTTTAAATGCATTTTCAGCCCGGGCTGAGCACGTTTTGTGAGTTTGAATGTATCTTCATAGGAATGAGTTGTGTGATCAAATTAGGCTTCAGGAGGACATCCTGAACTAAATGTTGAAGTGTGTGCATAATTCCCTTGGTTTGGGCAATTGGTGACACTCAATTTGAGTTTTTATTGCTTTAAATGCATTTTCAGGCCGAGCTGAGCACGTTTTCTGACTTTGAATGTATCTTCATAGGAATGAGTTGTGTAGTCAAATTACTGCTCATTTAGGCTTCCGGAGGACATCCTGAACTAAATACATGTTGAAGTGTGTTTGGTTTAGGTGTGACACTCAATTTGAGTTTTTATTGCTTTTAATGCATTTCAGCCCAAGCTGAGTGCGCTTTCTGTCTTTGAATGTATCTTCATAGGAATGAGTTGTGTAGTCAAATTACTGCTCATTTAGGCTTCCGGAGGACATCCTGAACTAAATACATGTTGAAGTGTGTTTGGTTTAGGTGTGACACTCAATTTGAGTTTTTATTGCTTTTAATGCATTTTCAGCCCGAGCTGAGCGCGCTTTCTAACTTTGAATGTATCTTCATAGGAATGAGTTGTGTAGTCAAATTACTGCTCATAGAGGCTTCAGGAGGTCATCCTGAACAAAATACATGTTGAAGTGTGTCATAAGTTTTTTGGTTTAGGCGTGACACTCAATTTGAGTTTTTATTGCTTTAAATGCATTTTCAGCCCCAGCTGAGCACGTTTTGTGAGTTTGAATGTATCTTCATAGGAATGAGTTGTGTGATCAAATTAGGCTTCAGGAGGACATCCTGAACTAAATGTTGAAGTGTGTGCATAATTCCCTTGGTTTGGGCAATTGGTGACACTCAATTTGAGTTTTTATTGCTTTAAATGCATTTTCAGGCCGAGCTGAGCACGTTTTCTGACTTTGAATGTATCTTCATAGGAATGAGTTGTGTGATCGAATTATTGCTTATTTAGGGTTCAGGATGTCATCCTGAACACAATACATGTTGAAGTGTGTGCTTAAGCCCTTTGGTTTAGGCTTGACACTCAATTGAGTTTTTATTGCTTTAAATGCATTTTCAGCCTGAGCTGAGCACGTTTAGTGTGTTTGAATGTATCTTCATAGGAATAAGTTATGTGGTCAAATTAATGCTCATATAGGCTTCAGGAGGTCATCCTGAACTAAATACATGTTGAAGTGTGTGCATAAGTCCTTTGGTCTAGGTGTGACACTCAATTTGAGTTTTTATTGCTTTTAATGCATTTTCAGCCCGAGCTGAGCGCACTTTCTGACTTTGAATGTATCTTCATTGGAATGAGTTGTGTGGTCAAATTACTGCTCATTCAGGCTTCAGGAGATCATCTTGAACAAAATACATGTTGAAGTGTGTGCATAACCTTTGGTTTAGGTGTGACACTCAATTTGAGTTTAATGCTTTTAATGCATTTTCAGCCCGAGCTGAGCGCACTTTCTGACTTTGAATGTATCTTCATTGAAATGAGTTGTGTGGTCAAATTACTGCTCATTTAGGATTCAGGAGGACATCCTGAACTAAATACATGTTGAAGTGTGTGCATAAGTCCTTTGGTTTAGTTGTGACATTCAATTTGAGTTTTTATTGCTTTTAATGCATTTTCAGCCCGAGCTGAGCGCGCTTTCTAACTTTGAATGTATCTTCATAGGAATGAGTTGTGTGGTCAAATTAATGCTCATAGAGGCTTCAGGAGGTCATCCTGAACAAAATACATGTTGAAGTGTGTCATGTTTTTTGGTTTAGGCGTGACACACAATACGAGTTTTTATTGCTTTAAATGCATTTTCAGCCCGAGCTGAGCACGTTTTCTGACTTTGAATGTATCTTCTTAGGAATGAGTTGTGTGGTCAAATTAATGCTCATATAGGCTTCAGGAGGACATCTTGAATAAAATACATGTTGAAGTGTGTGCATAAGTCCTTTGGTTAGGCGTGACACTCAATTTGAGTTTTCATTGCTTTACATGCATTTTCAGCCTGAGCTGAACACGTTTAGTGTGTTTGAATGTATCTTCATAAGAATGAGTTGTGTAGGCAAATTAATGCTCATTTAGGCTTCAGGAGGCAATCCTGAACTAAATACATGAAGTTTGTGCATAAATCCTTACGGTTTAGGTGTGACACTCAATTTGAGTTTTTATTTCTTTAAATGCATTTTCAGCCCGAGCTGAGTGCGCTTTCTGTCTTTGAATGTATCTTCATAGGAATGAGTTGTGTAGTCAAATTACTGCTCATTTAGGCTTCCGGAGGACATCCTGAACTAAATACATGTTGAAGTGTGTGCATAAGTCCTTTGGTTTAGGTGTGACACTCAATTTGAGTTTTTATTGCTTTTAATGCATTTTCAGCCCGAGCTGAGCGCGCTTTCTAACTTTGAATGTATCTTCATAGGAATGAGTTGTGTAGTCAAATTACTGCTCATAGAGGCTTCAGGAGGTCATCCTGAACAAAATACATGTTGAAGTGTGTCATAAGTTTTTTGGTTTAGGCGTGACACTCAATTTGAGTTTTTATTGCTTTAAATGCATTTTCAGCCCGAGCTGAGCACGTTTTGTGACTTTGAATGTATCTTCATAGGAATGAGTTGTGTAGTCAAATTACTGCTAATTTAGGCTTCCGGAGGACATCCTGAACTAAATACATGTTGAAGTGTGTATATAAGTCCTTTGGTTTGGGCGTGACAGTCAATTTGAGTTTTATATTGCTTTAAATGCATTTTCAGCCCGAGCTGAGCACGTTTTGTGAGTTTGAATGTATCTTCGTAGGAATGAGTTGTGTAGTCAAATTAATGCTCTTTTAGGCTTCAGGAGGCCATCTTGAATAAAATACATGTTTTAAGTGTGTGCATAAGTCCTTTGGTTTAGGCGTGACACTCAATTTGAGTTTTTATTGCTTTAAATGCATTTTCAGCCCGAGCTGAGCGCGCTTTCTAACTTTGAATGTATCTTCATAGGAATGAGTTGTGTGGTCAAATTAATGCTCATATAGGCTTCAGGAGGTCATCCTGAACAAAATACATGTTGAAGTGTGTGCATAAGTTTTTTGGTTTAGGCGTGACACTCAATTTGAGTTTTTATTGCTTTAAATGCATTTTCAGCCCGAGCTGAGCACGTTTTGTGAGTTTGAATGTATCTTCATAGGAATGAGTTGTGTGATCAAATTAGGCTTCAGGAGGACATCCTGAACTAAATGTTGAAGTGTGTGCATAATTCCCTTGGTTTGGGCAATTGGTGACACTCAATTTGAGTTTTTATTACTTTAAATGCATTTTCAGCCCGAGCTGAGCGCGCTTTCTAACTTTGAATGTATCTTCATTGGAATGAGTTGTGTGGTCAAAATAATGCTCATTTAGGCTTCAGGTGGTCATCCTGAACTAAATACATGTTGAAGTGTGTGCATAAGTCCTTTGGTTTAGGTGTGACACTCAATTTGAGTTTATATTGCTTTTAATGCATTTTCAGCCCGAGCTGAGCGCACTTTCTGACTTTGAATGTATCTTCATTGAAATGAGTTGTGTGGTCAAATTACTGCTCATTTAGGATTCAGGAGGACATCCTGAACTAAATACATGTTGAAGTGTGTGCATAAGTCCTTTGGTTTAGTTGTGACATTCAATTTGAGTTTTTATTGCTTTTAATGCATTTTCAGCCCGAGCTGAGCGCGCTTTCTAACTTTGAATGTATCTTCATAGGAATGAGTTGTGTGGTCAAATTAATGCTCATAGAGGCTTCAGGAGGTCATCCTGAACAAAATACATGTTGAAGTGTGTCATGTTTTTTGGTTTAGGCGTGACACTCAATACGAGTTTTTATTGCTTTAAATGCATTTTCAGCCCGAGCTGAGCACGTTTTCTGACTTTGAATGTATCTTCTTAGGAATGAGTTGTGTGGTCAAATTAATGCTCATATAGGCTTCAGGAGGACATCTTGAATAAAATACATGTTGAAGTGTGTGCATAAGTCCTTTGGTTAGGCGTGACACTCAATTTGAGTTTTCATTGCTTTACATGCATTTTCAGCCTGAGCTGAACACGTTTAGTGTGTTTGAATGTATCTTCATAAGAATGAGTTGTGTAGGCAAATTAATGCTCATTTAGGCTTCAGGAGGCAATCCTGAACTAAATACATGAAGTTTGTGCATAAATCCTTACGGTTTAGGTGTGACACTCAATTTGAGTTTTTATTTCTTTAAATGCATTTTCAGCCCGAGCTGAGTGCGCTTTCTGTCTTTGAATGTATCTTCATAGGAATGAGTTGTGTAGTCAAATTACTGCTCATTTAGGCTTCCGGAGGACATCCTGAACTAAATACATCTTGAAGTGTGTGCATAAGTCCTTTGGTTTAGGTGTGACATTCAATTTGAGTTTTTATTGCTTTTAATGCATTTTCAGCCCGAGCTGAGCACGTTTTGTGAGTTTGAATGTATCTTCTTAAAAATGAGTTGTGTGGTCAAATTAATGCTCATATAGGCTTTAGGAGGACATCTTGAATAAAATACATGTTGAAGTGTGTCATAAGTCCTTTGGTTTAGGCGAGACACTCAATTTGAGTTTTTATTGCTTTACATGCATTTTTAGCCCGAGCTGAGCACGTTTTGTGAGTTTGAATGTATCTTCATAGGAATGAGTTGTGTAGGCAAATTAATGCTCATTTAGGCTTCAGGAGGCAATCCTGAACTAAATACATGAAGTTTGTGCATAAATCCTTAGGTTTAGGTGTGACACTCAATTTGAGTTTTTCTTTCTTTAAATGCATTTTCAGCCCGAGCTGAGTGCGCTTTCTGTCTTTGAATGTATCTTCATAGGAATGAGTTGTGTAGTCAAATTACTGCTCATTTAGGCTTCCGGAGGACATCCTGAACTAAATACATGTTGAAGTGTGTGCATAAGTCCTTTGGTTTAGGTGTGACACTCAATTTGAGTTTTTATTGCTTTTAATGCATTTTCAGCCCGAGCTGAGCGCGCTTTCTAACTTTGAATGTATCTTCATAGGAATGAGTTGTGTAGTCAAATTACTGCTCATAGAGGCTTCAGGAGGTCATCCTGAACAAAATACATGTTGAAGTGTGTCATAAGTTTTTTGGTTTAGGCGTGACACTCAATTTGAGTTTTTATTGCTTTAAATGCATTTTCAGCCCCAGCTGAGCACGTTTTGTGAGTTTGAATGTATCTTCATAGGAATGAGTTGTGTGATCGAATTATTGCTTATTTAGGGTTCAGGATGTCATCCTGAACACAATACATGTTGAAGTGTGTGCTTAAGCCCTTTGGTTTAGGCTTGACACTCAATTGAGTTTTTATTGCTTTAAATGCATTTTCAGCCTGAGCTGAGCACGTTTAGTGTGTTTGAATGTATCTTCATAGGAATAAGTTATGTGGTCAAATTAATGCTCATATAGGCTTCAGGAGGTCATCCTGAACTAAATACATGTTGAAGTGTGTGCATAAGTCCTTTGGTCTAGGTGTGACACTCAATTTGAGTTTTTATTGCTTTAAATGCATTTTCAGGCCGAGCTGAGCACGTTTTCTGACTTTGAATGTATCTTCATAGGAATGAGTTGTGTGATCGAATTATTGCTTATTTAGGGTTCAGGATGTCATCCTGAACACAATACATGTTGAAGTGTGTGCTTAAGCCCTTTGGTTTAGGCTTGACACTCAATTGAGTTTTTATTGCTTTAAATGCATTTTCAGCCTGAGCTGAGCACGTTTAGTGTGTTTGAATGTATCTTCATAGGAATAAGTTATGTGGTCAAATTAATGCTCATATAGGCTTCAGGAGGTCATCCTGAACTAAATACATGTTGAAGTGTGTGCATAAGTCCTTTGGTTTAGGTGTGACACTCAATTTGAGTTTAATGCTTTTAATGCATTTTCAGCCCGAGCTGAGCGCACTTTCTGACTTTGAATGTATCTTCATTGAAATGAGTTGTGTGGTCAAATTACTGCTCATTTAGGATTCAGGAGGACATCCTGAACTAAATACATGTTGAAGTGTGTGCATAAGTCCTTTGGTTTAGTTGTGACATTCAATTTGAGTTTTTATTGCTTTTAATGCATTTTCAGCCCGAGCTGAGCGCGCTTTCTAACTTTGAATGTATCTTCATAGGAATGAGTTGTGTGGTCAAATTAATGCTCATAGAGGCTTCAGGAGGTCATCCTGAACAAAATACATGTTGAAGTGTGTCATGTTTTTTGGTTTAGGCGTGACACTCAATACGAGTTTTTATTGCTTTAAATGCATTTTCAGCCCGAGCTGAGCACGTTTTCTGACTTTGAATGTATCTTCTTAGGAATGAGTTGTGTGGTCAAATTAATGCTCATATAGGCTTCAGGAGGACATCTTGAATAAAATACATGTTGAAGTGTGTGCATAAGTCCTTTGGTTAGGCGTGACACTCAATTTGAGTTTTCATTGCTTTACATGCATTTTCAGCCTGAGCTGAACACGTTTAGTGTGTTTGAATGTATCTTCATAAGAATGAGTTGTGTAGGCAAATTAATGCTCATTTAGGCTTCAGGAGGCAATCCTGAACTAAATACATGAAGTTTGTGCATAAATCCTTACGGTTTAGGTGTGACACTCAATTTGAGTTTTTATTTCTTTAAATGCATTTTCAGCCCGAGCTGAGTGCGCTTTCTGTCTTTGAATGTATCTTCATAGGAATGAGTTGTGTAGTCAAATTACTGCTCATTTAGGCTTCCGGAGGACATCCTGAACTAAATACATGTTGAAGTGTGTGCATAAGTCCTTTGGTTTAGGTGTGACATTCAATTTGAGTTTTTATTGCTTTTAATGCATTTTCAGCCCGAGCTGAGCACGTTTTGTGAGTTTGAATGTATCTTCTTAGGAATGAGTTGTGTGGTCAAATTAATGCTCATATAGGCTTCAGGAGGACATCTTGAATAAAATACATGTTGAAGTGTGTCATAAGTCCTTTGGTTTAGGCGAGACACTCAATTTGAGTTTTTATTGCTTTACATGCATTTTTAGCCCGAGCTGAGCACGTTTTGTGAGTTTGAATGTATCTTCATAGGAATGAGTTGTGTAGGCAAATTAATGCTCATTTAGGCTTCAGGAGGCAATCCTGAACTAAATACATGAAGTTTGTGCATAAATCCTTAGGTTTAGGTCTGACACTCAATTTGAGTTTTTATTGATTTACATGCATTTTCAGCCCGAGCTGAGTGCGCTTTCTGTCTTTGAATGTATCTTCATAGGAATGAGTTGTGTAGTCAAATTACTGCTCATTTAGGCTTCCGGAGGACATCCTGAACAAAATACATGTTGAAGTGTGTCATAAGTTTTTTGGTTTAGGCGTGACACTCAATTTGAGTTTTTATTGCTTTAAATGCATTTTCAGCCCCAGCTGAGCACGTTTTGTGAGTTTGAATGTATCTTCATAGGAATGAGTTGTGTGATCAAATTAGGCTTCAGGAGGACATCCTGAACTAAATGTTGAAGTGTGTGCATAATTCCCTTGGTTTGGGCAATTGGTGACACTCAATTTGAGTTTTTATTGCTTTAAATGCATTTTCAGGCCGAGCTGAGCACGTTTTCTGACTTTGAATGTATCTTCATAGGAATGAGTTGTGTGATCGAATTATTGCTTATTTAGGGTTCAGGATGTCATCCTGAACACAATACATGTTGAAGTGTGTGCTTAAGCCCTTTGGTTTAGGCTTGACACTCAATTGAGTTTTTATTGCTTTAAATGCATTTTCAGCCTGAGCTGAGCACGTTTAGTGTGTTTGAATGTATCTTCATAGGAATAAGTTATGTGGTCAAATTAATGCTCATATAGGCTTCAGGAGGTCATCCTGAACTAAATACATGTTGAAGTGTGTGCATAAGTCCTTTGGTCTAGGTGTGACACTCAATTTGAGTTTTTATTGCTTTAAATGCATTTTCAGGCCGAGCTGAGCACGTTTTCTGACTTTGAATGTATCTTCATAGGAATGAGTTGTGTGATCGAATTATTGCTTATTTAGGGTTCAGGATGTCATCCTGAACACAATACATGTTGAAGTGTGTGCTTAAGCCCTTTGGTTTAGGCTTGACACTCAATTGAGTTTTTATTGCTTTAAATGCATTTTCAGCCTGAGCTGAGCACGTTTAGTGTGTTTGAATGTATCTTCATAGGAATAAGTTATGTGGTCAAATTAATGCTCATATAGGCTTCAGGAGGTCATCCTGAACTAAATACATGTTGAAGTGTGTGCATAAGTCCTTTGGTTTAGGTGTGACACTCAATTTGAGTTTAATGCTTTTAATGCATTTTCAGCCCGAGCTGAGCGCACTTTCTGACTTTGAATGTATCTTCATTGAAATGAGTTGTGTGGTCAAATTACTGCTCATTTAGGATTCAGGAGGACATCCTGAACTAAATACATGTTGAAGTGTGTGCATAAGTCCTTTGGTTTAGTTGTGACATTCAATTTGAGTTTTTATTGCTTTTAATGCATTTTCAGCCCGAGCTGAGCGCGCTTTCTAACTTTGAATGTATCTTCATAGGAATGAGTTGTGTGGTCAAATTAATGCTCATAGAGGCTTCAGGAGGTCATCCTGAACAAAATACATGTTGAAGTGTGTCATGTTTTTTGGTTTAGGCGTGACACTCAATACGAGTTTTTATTGCTTTAAATGCATTTTCAGCCCGAGCTGAGCACGTTTTCTGACTTTGAATGTATCTTCTTAGGAATGAGTTGTGTGGTCAAATTAATGCTCATATAGGCTTCAGGAGGACATCTTGAATAAAATACATGTTGAAGTGTGTGCATAAGTCCTTTGGTTAGGCGTGACACTCAATTTGAGTTTTCATTGCTTTACATGCATTTTCAGCCTGAGCTGAACACGTTTAGTGTGTTTGAATGTATCTTCATAAGAATGAGTTGTGTAGGCAAATTAATGCTCATTTAGGCTTCAGGAGGCAATCCTGAACTAAATACATGAAGTTTGTGCATAAATCCTTACGGTTTAGGTGTGACACTCAATTTGAGTTTTTATTTCTTTAAATGCATTTTCAGCCCGAGCTGAGTGCGCTTTCTGTCTTTGAATGTATCTTCATAGGAATGAGTTGTGTAGTCAAATTACTGCTCATTTAGGCTTCCGGAGGACATCCTGAACTAAATACATGTTGAAGTGTGTGCATAAGTCCTTTGGTTTAGGTGTGACATTCAATTTGAGTTTTTATTGCTTTTAATGCATTTTCAGCCCGAGCTGAGCACGTTTTGTGAGTTTGAATGTATCTTCTTAGGAATGAGTTGTGTGGTCAAATTAATGCTCATATAGGCTTCAGGAGGACATCTTGAATAAAATACATGTTGAAGTGTGTCATAAGTCCTTTGGTTTAGGCGAGACACTCAATTTGAGTTTTTATTGCTTTACATGCATTTTTAGCCCGAGCTGAGCACGTTTTGTGAGTTTGAATGTATCTTCATAGGAATGAGTTGTGTAGGCAAATTAATGCTCATTTAGGCTTCAGGAGGCAATCCTGAACTAAATACATGAAGTTTGTGCATAAATCCTTAGGTTTAGGTCTGACACTCAATTTGAGTTTTTATTGATTTACATGCATTTTCAGCCCGAGCTGAGTGCGCTTTCTGTCTTTGAATGTATCTTCATAGGAATGAGTTGTGTAGTCAAATTACTGCTCATTTAGGCTTCCGGAGGACATCCTGAACAAAATACATGTTGAAGTGTGTCATAAGTTTTTTGGTTTAGGCGTGACACTCAATTTGAGTTTTTATTGCTTTAAATGCATTTTCAGCCCCAGCTGAGCACGTTTTGTGAGTTTGAATGTATCTTCATAGGAATGAGTTGTGTGATCAAATTAGGCTTCAGGAGGACATCCTGAACTAAATGTTGAAGTGTGTGCATAATTCCCTTGGTTTGGGCAATTGGTGACACTCAATTTGAGTTTTTATTGCTTTAAATGCATTTTCAGGCCGAGCTGAGCACGTTTTCTGACTTTGAATGTATCTTCATAGGAATGAGTTGTGTGATCGAATTATTGCTTATTTAGGGTTCAGGATGTCATCCTGAACACAATACATGTTGAAGTGTGTGCTTAAGCCCTTTGGTTTAGGCTTGACACTCAATTGAGTTTTTATTGCTTTAAATGCATTTTCAGCCTGAGCTGAGCACGTTTAGTGTGTTTGAATGTATCTTCATAGGAATAAGTTATGTGGTCAAATTAATGCTCATATAGGCTTCAGGAGGTCATCCTGAACTAAATACATGTTGAAGTGTGTGCATAAGTCCTTTGGTCTAGGTGTGACACTCAATTTGAGTTTTTATTGCTTTTAATGCATTTTCAGCCCGAGCTGAGCGCACTTTCTGACTTTGAATGTATCTTCATTGGAATGAGTTGTGTGGTCAAATTACTGCTCATTCAGGCTTCAGGACATCATCTTGAACAAAATACATGTTGAAGTGTGTGCATAACCTTTGGTTTAGGTGTGACACTCAATTTGAGTTTAATGCTTTTAATGCATTTTCAGGCCGAGCTGAGCGCACTTTCTGACTTTGAATGTATCTTCATTGAAATGAGTTGTGTGGTCAAATTACTGCTCATTTAGGATTCAGGAGGACATCCTGAACTAAATACATGTTGAAGTGTGTGCATAAGTCCTTTGGTTTAGTTGTGACATTCAATTTGAGTTTTTATTGCTTTTAATGCATTTTCAGCCCGAGCTGAGCGCGCTTTCTAACTTTGAATGTATCTTCATAGGAATGAGTTGTGTGGTCAAATTAATGCTCATAGAGGCTTCAGGAGGTCATCCTGAACAAAATACATGTTGAAGTGTGTCATGTTTTTTGGTTTAGGCGTGACACTCAATACGAGTTTTTATTGCTTTAAATGCATTTTCAGCCCGAGCTGAGCACGTTTTCTGACTTTGAATGTATCTTCTTAGGAATGAGTTGTGTGGTCAAATTAATGCTCATATAGGCTTCAGGAGGACATCTTGAATAAAATACATGTTGAAGTGTGTGCATAAGTCCTTTGGTTAGGCGTGACACTCAATTTGAGTTTTCATTGCTTTACATGCATTTTCAGCCTGAGCTGAGCACGTTTTGTGAGTTTGAATGTATCTTCATAGGAATGAGTTGTGTAGGCAAATTAATGCTCATTTAGGCTTCAGGAGGCAATCCTGAACTAAATACATGAAGTTTGTGCATAAATCCTTAGGTTTAGGTGTGACACTCAATTTGAGTTTTTATTGATTTAAATGCATTTTCAGCCCGAGCTGAGTGCGCTTTCTGTCTTTGAATGTATCTTCATAGGAATGAGTTGTGTAGTCAAATTACTGCTCATTTAGGCTTCCGGAGGACATCCTGAACTAAATACATGTTGAAGTGTGTGCATAAGTCCTTTGGTTTAGGTGTGACACTCAATTTGAGTTTTTATTGCTTTTAATGCATTTTCAGCCCGAGCTGAGCGCGCTTTCTAACTTTGAATGTATCTTCATAGGAATGAGTTGTGTAGTCAAATTACTGCTCATAGAGGCTTCAGGAGGTCATCCTGAACAAAATACATGTTGAAGTGTGTCATAAGTTTTTTGGTTTAGGCGTGACACTCAATTTGAGTTTTTATTGCTTTAAATGCATTTTCAGCCCGAGCTGAGCACGTATTGCGACTTTGAATGTATCTTCATAGGAATGAGTTGTGTAGTCAAATTACTGCTAATTTAGGCTTCCGGAGGACATCCTGAACTAAATACATGTTGAAGTGTGTATATAAGTCCTTTGGTTTAGGCGTGACAGTCAATTTGAGTTTTATATTGCTTTAAATGCATTTTCAGCCCGAGCTGAGCACGTTTTGTGAGTTTGAATGTATCTTCGTAGGAATGAGTTGTGTAGTCAAATTAATGCTCTTTTAGGCTTCAGGAGGCCATCTTGAATAAAATACATGTTTTAAGTGTGTGCATAAGTCCTTTGGTTTAGGCGTGACACTCAATTTGAGTTTTTATTGCTTTAAATGCATTTTCAGCCCGAGCTGAGCGCGCTTTCTAACTTTGAATGTATCTTCATAGGAATGAGTTGTGTGGTCAAATTAATGCTCATATAGGCTTCAGGAGGTCATCCTGAACAAAATACATGTTGAAGTGTGTGCATAAGTTTTTTGGTTTAGGCGTGACACTCAATTTGAGTTTTTATTGCTTTAAATGCATTTTCAGCCCGAGCTGAGCACGTTTTGTGAGTTTGAATGTATCTTCATAGGAATGAGTTGTGTGATCAAATTAGGCTTCAGGAGGACATCCTGAACTAAATGTTGAAGTGTGTGCATAATTCCCTTGGTTTGGGCAATTGGTGACACTCAATTTGAGTTTTTATTACTTTAAATGCATTTTCAGCCCGAGCTGAGCGCGCTTTCTAACTTTGAATGTATCTTCATTGGAATGAGTTGTGTGGTCAAAATAATGCTCATTTAGGCTTCAGGTGGTCATCCTGAACTAAATACATGTTGAAGTGTGTGCATAAGTCCTTTGGTTTAGGTGTGACACTCAATTTGAGTTTATATTGCTTTTAATGCATTTTCAGCCCGAGCTGAGCGCACTTTCTGACTTTGAATGTATCTTCATTGAAATGAGTTGTGTGGTCAAATTACTGCTCATTTAGGATTCAGGAGGACATCCTGAACTAAATACATGTTGAAGTGTGTGCATAAGTCCTTTGGTTTAGTTGTGACATTCAATTTGAGTTTTTATTGCTTTTAATGCATTTTCAGCCCGAGCTGAGCGCGCTTTCTAACTTTGAATGTATCTTCATAGGAATGAGTTGTGTGGTCAAATTAATGCTCATAGAGGCTTCAGGAGGTCATCCTGAACAAAATACATGTTGAAGTGTGTCATGTTTTTTGGTTTAGGCGTGACACTCAATACGAGTTTTTATTGCTTTAAATGCATTTTCAGCCCGAGCTGAGCACGTTTTCTGACTTTGAATGTATCTTCTTAGGAATGAGTTGTGTGGTCAAATTAATGCTCATATAGGCTTCAGGAGGACATCTTGAATAAAATACATGTTGAAGTGTGTGCATAAGTCCTTTGGTTAGGCGTGACACTCAATTTGAGTTTTCATTGCTTTACATGCATTTTCAGCCTGAGCTGAACACGTTTAGTGTGTTTGAATGTATCTTCATAAGAATGAGTTGTGTAGGCAAATTAATGCTCATTTAGGCTTCAGGAGGCAATCCTGAACTAAATACATGAAGTTTGTGCATAAATCCTTACGGTTTAGGTGTGACACTCAATTTGAGTTTTTATTTCTTTAAATGCATTTTCAGCCCGAGCTGAGTGCGCTTTCTGTCTTTGAATGTATCTTCATAGGAATGAGTTGTGTAGTCAAATTACTGCTCATTTAGGCTTCCGGAGGACATCCTGAACTAAATACATCTTGAAGTGTGTGCATAAGTCCTTTGGTTTAGGTGTGACATTCAATTTGAGTTTTTATTGCTTTTAATGCATTTTCAGCCCGAGCTGAGCACGTTTTGTGAGTTTGAATGTATCTTCTTAGGAATGAGTTGTGTGGTCAAATTAATGCTCATATAGGCTTCAGGAGGACATCTTGAATAAAATACATGTTGAAGTGTGTCATAAGTCCTTTGGTTTAGGCGAGACACTCAATTTGAGTTTTTATTGCTTTACATGCATTTTTAGCCCGAGCTGAGCACGTTTTGTGAGTTTGAATGTATCTTCATAGGAATGAGTTGTGTAGGCAAATTAATGCTCATTTAGGCTTCAGGAGGCAATCCTGAACTAAATACATGAAGTTTGTGCATAAATCCTTAGGTTTAGGTGTGACACTCAATTTGAGTTTTTATTGATTTAAATGCATTTTCAGCCCGAGCTGAGTGCGCTTTCTGTCTTTGAATGTATCTTCATAGGAATGAGTTGTGTAGTCAAATTACTGCTCATTTAGGCTTCCGGAGGACATCCTGAACTAAATACATGTTGAAGTGTGTGCATAAGTCCTTTGGTTTAGGTGTGACACTCAATTTGAGTTTTTATTGCTTTTAATGCATTTTCAGCCCGAGCTGAGCGCGCTTTCTAACTTTGAATGTATCTTCATAGGAATGAGTTGTGTAGTCAAATTACTGCTCATAGAGGCTTCAGGAGGTCATCCTGAACAAAATACATGTTGAAGTGTGTCATAAGTTTTTTGGTTTAGGCGTGACACTCAATTTGAGTTTTTATTGCTTTAAATGCATTTTCAGCCCCAGCTGAGCACGTTTTGTGAGTTTGAATGTATCTTCATAGGAATGAGTTGTGTGATCGAATTATTGCTTATTTAGGGTTCAGGATGTCATCCTGAACACAATACATGTTGAAGTGTGTGCTTAAGCCCTTTGGTTTAGGCTTGACACTCAATTGAGTTTTTATTGCTTTAAATGCATTTTCAGCCTGAGCTGAGCACGTTTAGTGTGTTTGAATGTATCTTCATAGGAATAAGTTATGTGGTCAAATTAATGCTCATATAGGCTTCAGGAGGTCATCCTGAACTAAATACATGTTGAAGTGTGTGCATAAGTCCTTTGGTCTAGGTGTGACACTCAATTTGAGTTTTTATTGCTTTAAATGCATTTTCAGGCCGAGCTGAGCACGTTTTCTGACTTTGAATGTATCTTCATAGGAATGAGTTGTGTGATCGAATTATTGCTTATTTAGGGTTCAGGATGTCATCCTGAACACAATACATGTTGAAGTGTGTGCTTAAGCCCTTTGGTTTAGGCTTGACACTCAATTGAGTTTTTATTGCTTTAAATGCATTTTCAGCCTGAGCTGAGCACGTTTAGTGTGTTTGAATGTATCTTCATAGGAATAAGTTATGTGGTCAAATTAATGCTCATATAGGCTTCAGGAGGTCATCCTGAACTAAATACATGTTGAAGTGTGGGCATAAGTCCTTTGGTCTAGGTGTGACACTCAATTTGAGTTTTTATTGCTTTTAATGCATTTTCAGCCCGAGCTGAGCGCACTTTCTGACTTTGAATGTATCTTCATTGGAATGAGTTGTGTGGTCAAATTACTGCTCATTCAGGCTTCAGGAGATCATCTTGAACAAAATACATGTTGAAGTGTGTGCATAACCTTTGGTTTAGGTGTGACACTCAATTTGAGTTTAATGCTTTTAATGCATTTTCAGGCCGAGCTGAGCGCACTTTCTGACTTTGAATGTATCTTCATTGAAATGAGTTGTGTGGTCAAATTACTGCTCATTTAGGATTCAGGAGGACATCCTGAACTAAATACATGTTGAAGTGTGTGCATAAGTCCTTTGGTTTAGTTGTGACATTCAATTTGAGTTTTTATTGCTTTTAATGCATTTTCAGCCCGAGCTGAGCGCGCTTTCTAACTTTGAATGTATCTTCATAGGAATGAGTTGTGTGGTCAAATTAATGCTCATAGAGGCTTCAGGAGGTCATCCTGAACAAAATACATGTTGAAGTGTGTCATGTTTTTTGGTTTAGGCGTGACACTCAATACGAGTTTTTATTGCTTTAAATGCATTTTCAGCCCGAGCTGAGCACGTTTTCTGACTTTGAATGTATCTTCTTAGGAATGAGTTGTGTGGTCAAATTAATGCTCATATAGGCTTCAGGAGGACATCTTGAATAAAATACATGTTGAAGTGTGTGCATAAGTCCTTTGGTTAGGCGTGACACTCAATTTGAGTTTTCATTGCTTTACATGCATTTTCAGCCTGAGCTGAGCACGTTTTGTGAGTTTGAATGTATCTTCATAGGAATGAGTTGTGTAGGCAAATTAATGCTCATTTAGGCTTCAGGAGGCAATCCTGAACTAAATACATGAAGTTTGTGCATAAATCCTTAGGTTTAGGTGTGACACTCAATTTGAGTTTTTATTGATTTAAATGCATTTTCAGCCCGAGCTGAGTGCGCTTTCTGTCTTTGAATGTATCTTCATAGGAATGAGTTGTGTAGTCAAATTACTGCTCATTTAGGCTTCCGGAGGACATCCTGAACTAAATACATGTTGAAGTGTGTGCATAAGTCCTTTGGTTTAGGTGTGACACTCAATTTGAGTTTTTATTGCTTTTAATGCATTTTCAGCCCGAGCTGAGCGCGCTTTCTAACTTTGAATGTATCTTCATAGGAATGAGTTGTGTAGTCAAATTACTGCTCATAGAGGCTTCAGGAGGTCATCCTGAACAAAATACATGTTGAAGTGTGTCATAAGTTTTTTGGTTTAGGCGTGACACTCAATTTGAGTTTTTATTGCTTTAAATGCATTTTCAGCCCGAGCTGAGCACGTTTTGTGACTTTGAATGTATCTTCATAGGAATGAGTTGTGTAGTCAAATTACTGCTAATTTAGGCTTCCGGAGGACATCCTGAACTAAATACATGTTGAAGTGTGTATATAAGTCCTTTGGTTTAGGCGTGACAGTCAATTTGAGTTTTATATTGCTTTAAATGCATTTTCAGCCCGAGCTGAGCACGTTTTGTGAGTTTGAATGTATCTTCGTAGGAATGAGTTGTGTAGTCAAATTAATGCTCTTTTAGGCTTCAGGAGGCCATCTTGAATAAAATACATGTTTTAAGTGTGTGCATAAGTCCTTTGGTTTAGGCGTGACACTCAATTTGAGTTTTTATTGCTTTAAATGCATTTTCAGCCCGAGCTGAGCGCGCTTTCTAACTTTGAATGTATCTTCATAGGAATGAGTTGTGTGGTCAAATTAATGCTCATATAGGCTTCAGGAGGTCATCCTGAACAAAATACATGTTGAAGTGTGTGCATAAGTTTTTTGGTTTAGGCGTGACACTCAATTTGAGTTTTTATTGCTTTAAATGCATTTTCAGCCCGAGCTGAGCACGTTTTGTGAGTTTGAATGTATCTTCATAGGAATGAGTTGTGTGATCAAATTAGGCTTCAGGAGGACATCCTGAACTAAATGTTGAAGTGTGTGCATAATTCCCTTGGTTTGGGCAATTGGTGACACTCAATTTGAGTTTTTATTACTTTAAATGCATTTTCAGCCCGAGCTGAGCGCGCTTTCTAACTTTGAATGTATCTTCATTGGAATGAGTTGTGTGGTCAAAATAATGCTCATTTAGGCTTCAGGTGGTCATCCTGAACTAAATACATGTTGAAGTGTGTGCATAAGTCCTTTGGTTTAGGTGTGACACTCAATTTGAGTTTATATTGCTTTTAATGCATTTTCAGCCCGAGCTGAGCGCACTTTCTGACTTTGAATGTATCTTCATTGAAATGAGTTGTGTGGTCAAATTACTGCTCATTTAGGATTCAGGAGGACATCCTGAACTAAATACATGTTGAAGTGTGTGCATAAGTCCTTTGGTTTAGTTGTGACATTCAATTTGAGTTTTTATTGCTTTTAATGCATTTTCAGCCCGAGCTGAGCGCGCTTTCTAACTTTGAATGTATCTTCATAGGAATGAGTTGTGTGGTCAAATTAATGCTCATAGAGGCTTCAGGAGGTCATCCTGAACAAAATACATGTTGAAGTGTGTCATGTTTTTTGGTTTAGGCGTGACACTCAATACGAGTTTTTATTGCTTTAAATGCATTTTCAGCCCGAGCTGAGCACGTTTTCTGACTTTGAATGTATCTTCTTAGGAATGAGTTGTGTGGTCAAATTAATGCTCATATAGGCTTCAGGAGGACATCTTGAATAAAATACATGTTGAAGTGTGTGCATAAGTCCTTTGGTTAGGCGTGACACTCAATTTGAGTTTTCATTGCTTTACATGCATTTTCAGCCTGAGCTGAACACGTTTAGTGTGTTTGAATGTATCTTCATAAGAATGAGTTGTGTAGGCAAATTAATGCTCATTTAGGCTTCAGGAGGCAATCCTGAACTAAATACATGAAGTTTGTGCATAAATCCTTACGGTTTAGGTGTGACACTCAATTTGAGTTTTTATTTCTTTAAATGCATTTTCAGCCCGAGCTGAGTGCGCTTTCTGTCTTTGAATGTATCTTCATAGGAATGAGTTGTGTAGTCAAATTACTGCTCATTTAGGCTTCCGGAGGACATCCTGAACTAAATACATGTTGAAGTGTGTGCATAAGTCCTTTGGTTTAGGTGTGACATTCAATTTGAGTTTTTATTGCTTTTAATGCATTTTCAGCCCGAGCTGAGCACGTTTTGTGAGTTTGAATGTATCTTCTTAGGAATGAGTTGTGTGGTCAAATTAATGCTCATATAGGCTTCAGGAGGACATCTTGAATAAAATACATGTTGAAGTGTGTCATAAGTCCTTTGGTTTAGGCGAGACACTCAATTTGAGTTTTTATTGCTTTACATGCATTTTTAGCCCGAGCTGAGCACGTTTTGTGAGTTTGAATGTATCTTCATAGGAATGAGTTGTGTAGGCAAATTAATGCTCATTTAGGCTTCAGGAGGCAATCCTGAACTAAATACATGAAGTTTGTGCATAAATCCTTAGGTTTAGGTGTGACACTCAATTTGAGTTTTTATTGATTTAAATGCATTTTCAGCCCGAGCTGAGTGCGCTTTCTGTCTTTGAATGTATCTTCATAGGAATGAGTTGTGTAGTCAAATTACTGCTCATTTAGGCTTCCGGAGGACATCCTGAACTAAATACATGTTGAAGTGTGTGCATTTGTCCTTTGGTTTAGGTGTGACACTCAATTTGAGTTTTTATTGCTTTTAATGCATTTTCAGCCCGAGCTGAGCGCGCTTTCTAACTTTGAATGTATCTTCATAGGAATGAGTTGTGTAGTCAAATTACTGCTCATAGAGGCTTCAGGAGGTCATCCTGAACAAAATACATGTTGAAGTGTGTCATAAGTTTTTTGGTTTAGGCGTGACACTCAATTTGAGTTTTTATTGCTTTAAATGCATTTTCAGCCCCAGCTGAGCACGTTTTGTGAGTTTGAATGTATCTTCATAGGAATGAGTTGTGTGATCAAATTAGGCTTCAGGAGGACATCCTGAACTAAATGTTGAAGTGTGTGCATAATTCCCTTGGTTTGGGCAATTGGTGACACTCAATTTGAGTTTTTATTGCTTTAAATGCATTTTCAGGCCGAGCTGAGCACGTTTTCTGACTTTGAATGTATCTTCATAGGAATGAGTTGTGTGATCGAATTATTGCTTATTTAGGGTTCAGGATGTCATCCTGAACACAATACATGTTGAAGTGTGTGCTTAAGCCCTTTGGTTTAGGCTTGACACTCAATTGAGTTTTTATTGCTTTAAATGCATTTTCAGCCTGAGCTGAGCACGTTTAGTGTGTTTGAATGTATCTTCATAGGAATAAGTTATGTGGTCAAATTAATGCTCATATAGGCTTCAGGAGGTCATCCTGAACTAAATACATGTTGAAGTGTGTGCATAAGTCCTTTGGTCTAGGTGTGACACTCAATTTGAGTTTTTATTGCTTTTAATGCATTTTCAGCCCGAGCTGAGCGCACTTTCTGACTTTGAATGTATCTTCATTGGAATGAGTTGTGTGGTCAAATTACTGCTCATTCAGGCTTCAGGAGATCATCTTGAACAAAATACATGTTGAAGTGTGTGCATAACCTTTGGTTTAGGTGTGACACTCAATTTGAGTTTAATGCTTTTAATGCATTTTCAGCCCGAGCTGAGCGCACTTTCTGACTTTGAATGTATCTTCATAGGAATGAGTTGTGTGATCAAAATAATACTCATTTAGGCTTCAGGAGGTCATGCTGAACAAAACACGCTGAATTTTTTGCACAAGTCCTTTGGTTTAGGCGTGACCCTCAAAAGCTGAGCACGTTTTGTGAGTTTGAATGTATCTTCATAGGAATGAGTTGTGTGGTCAAATTAATGGTGTTTTAGGCTTCAGGAGGTCATCCTGAACAAAATACATGTTGAAGTGTGTGCATAAGTCCTTTGGTTTAGGCGTGACACTCAATTTGAGTTTTTATTGCTTTAAATGCATTTTCAGCCCGAGCTGAGCACGTTTTCTGAGTTTGAATGTATCTTCATAGGAATGAGTTGTGTGGTCAAATTAGTGCCCATTTAGACTTCTGGAGGTCATCCTGAACTAAATACATGTTGAAGTGTGTGCATAAGTCCTTTTTTAGGCATGACACTCAATTTGAGGTTTTATTGCTTTAAATGCAATTTCAGGCCGAGCTGAGCACGTTTTCTGAGTTTGAATGTATCTTCATAGGAATGAGTTGTGTGATCAAATTAATGCTCATTTAGGCTTCAGGAGGTCATCCCGGACTAAATTCATGTTGCAGTGTGTGCATAAGTCCTTTGGTTTCGGCGTGACACTCAATTTGAGTTTTTATTTCTTTAAATGCATTTTCAGGCCGAGCTGAGCAAGTTTTCCGAGTTTGAACGTATCTTCATAGGAATGAGTTGTGTGATCAAATTAATGCTCATTTAGGCGCCACACTTTTTCATGATTATTAATATCACTGCATAGGCAAGGCTCAAAATCCGCCTCATGTGAGCGTTTTTTTAAAAGATTTTCTTAATATTGCTACTTTGGACTAGGTTTTTTTTGGATATTGGGACAGATTGGGACAATACATAACTTTATTATGTATTGACAGCGTTTGCTCTTCATCTCTTTTTCAAGCTGGTAGACGCCCTCTCTTTGGCCGAGCATGACCTGATTTGTAGTCAGACGCCTTATGCATTGCGCCACGAACTCCACGAAATCAAACCACTTTGTCTCTGTTCTCCTGTGGGGGAATTTTCCGCTCCCAAAAAGTTACCTTTTTCAGTGTGGGATGGGCGCTTCTCTAAATCAGTGCACCTGCCTCCCCGACACACCTGCGAGTCTTTATCTCATCTGCCACTTGCAGCATAAAGGCCAGCCTGAGCAGCCACCCAGTGTCACTTCGTCAGAGGTCCTTCCTGCCGTGTCGACCACGCTGTACCGCTCCAGCATTCCTGCACTCCTCGAATTAATAATAATAATGATGCATTTGATTTAAAAGCGCCTTTCATGCCACCCAAGGACACTGTACAGACAATAAGAAAATACAGGACATAAAATCATTGTAGGCAATCCTGAACAGGTGTGTTTTTAGAGGGGAGTTGAAAGTGGAAAGAGGTGTGCAGTTTTGGAGGTCCGGAGGTAGGTTGTTCCAAAGCTTTGGAGCAGCGTGACTGAAGGCTCTGGCTCCCATGGTGCTCAGGCGGGCAGGGGGCACTGACAGACGGAGGGAGGACGAGGATCTGAGGGAGCGAGAGGGGATATGCACCTGGAGAAGGTCGGTCAGGTAAGGAGGGGCCAGGTTGTGGATGGCCATTTATGTATATAGAAGCAGTTTGTAATTGATGCGATATTGAACAGGGAGCCAGTGGAGCTGTTGGAGAAC